>NC_135485.1:146093058-147293058 GCF_052094955.1 Ictidomys tridecemlineatus | reverse complement strand
AATGGATTTTTAAATAATTTTTGAGTGGAGAAAGGCTTTGTAATCATGGTAGAGAACCAGGTGTTCAGATAACAGAAATAAATGAACTCAAAACTGCAAAGTGAGACTATTCAGTGACAGGCAAAGGAAATATCTGCAGCAGAAAATAAGAGCTTACTGTTGCAAATGCTGAGAGCTATGCATAGCAGAAAGGAGAGGTGAGCTCCAGAAGAACGTCAGCAGCCAGCTCGCTCCAGGTGGCCCTGGAACATTGCTTATCACATGATGCCACCTGTCTAGGCTGTGTACCTCGGGGCACTGCGTGCTGGTTCTGGCTGTGATGAGAGGGAAATAGCAGCAAAGAGAAAAGACATAGTTCCTGCTACCTTGGAGTGGTGGGGAAAGAGCCAGGGGAGTGACCTGTCAGGGAGGGACACCTGCATGGAGAATGGGCAGGAAGAGGTTAGATGGCCAGCACTGCAGACAATAGGCTGGGACTCTGCAGGGAGGCCAGCAAGGGCAGGGGTCTGGGCCCAGGTGGGAAGCAGCCAGGGGGCCCGCCTGGTGCAGCACAGGAAGAGCAGGGAAAAGGGAAGACCCACAGAGGACCAGGGGGAGGTAGAGATGAGGCATGTAGGATGTGCTCTGCCAAGAGAGACTATAGTGTCCAGGGTTTGGGCAGCTGAGTGGCACCTCTTGCTTCACACTTAACAGAATGCCATGGTGACCATGTTGGGAACAGGACACGGGGACCACAAAGAGCAGGAAAACTGGAGAAGAGTGGCAATAAACCAGCCAGTGGGGCTATCACTGAAGGTCCACAAGTATGTGCATGGCAGGGTGCCATGTGTCCTGCAGAAGGAGGAGGCTGCAGGGAGGGACGAGGACACAGAGGGAACAGCATGACTTTAGGGTCTGCAGCCAAGTCATGCAGTCATGGATAGCCTCTAGCAGACATGAGGGCCAGCAGGCACCAAGTGGGTCCACGTGAAGACCAGCAGTCCATCTGGCCAAGTTCAGGTGTCTAGAAGGCAGGAAAACACTTCCAGTATGGACTACAGGATTCCAAGGTATCTACACTATACATGGTACTAATATTTAATTCTCAAATACAATGAAAAAGTGGAAAATTAGAAGCAAAGATAGTATCTCGGCTGCCAAACATGAAGAAAAGGGGCATCTTTCAGGGCTGGCTGAAAGTGGGGCAGTCTCACATGCTGTACCTGGGCTGCCAGCCTTCTGGGGGCAGGGTAGCACTCTGCACCAAAGGACAAACACACACCCCACCTAGCCAGCTGCCTCTGCAGAAACACATCTGACAGTGTTCAAACAAATTTTCACAAAAGGAAAATGCCTCAATGCCCACAAAAGATGTAAATGTGGTTAATTAAATTATAGTGGAACTCAAAATTGCAAACTGAGACTCTTTAGTGACAGGCAAAGGAAATATCTGCAGCAGAAAATAAGAGCTTGATGTTGCAAATGCTGAGAGTTCTGCTTAGCAACGAGGAGAGGGGAGCTCCAGAAAAACAATAGGAAAACAGTCACAAAACTAGTAAAAATAACTAAAGATAAAATAAATTATGATTGTACTTTTCCTTTCTTTAATAAAGAAAGTCATCTGTAACATGTTTTGAGTGTCAAAAGTAGAAGTCAAACATTATGCATGGAGGACCACACTCTGCACACTCTGTAGAGATGGAGCCCAGGGAGGGCTCTGCAGAACACCTAGGAGGGCTGGGAGCAGGAAGCGGCTGCTGCTCCACACAGCATTTGCATTCTTCTTATACCTTTTTATTTATTTTACTTATTTTTGATGTTTGGACTTTTTACAGTAGATAGAACTATTACCAAAAGATTTTTTTTTTTTAGAGTATTCCACCTGAAACACGGGATTGCTTTGATCTTCCAAACACAATATATTCCCTCCTGATCAGTCTTCTCTTTTTCCAAATCTAGGACAAAGAAATCCTATGGAAATTATTTCTCAGCGAAGGCCAGCAGTACATCTTAGGCAGCCCACTAGCAGCAGGCAGACGGCAAGCAACTGCTCTTGTCAAGAACCATCCAGCAGCACCTGTGGGAGAGCAGGCACAGAACTGGTGCTGGAGGGACATGTGAGAATGGAGGTAGCACAATGCTAGCACATTGAGAGGAGAGAACTTTTGTGTCCAGCAGAAGGTATTTAACTTTTTTGTGTCCAGCAAGATGAAATTAAGCTTTTTTTAGAAGTGTCTAATCCTTGAGTTTTTCATCTATAATGAGTGCCAAACTTTCCACTGATTTATTATCAGAAGATCCTATGATAAGCAGCAGAACGTCCCTGTTCAGGTGCCAAGTCTCTGGTGATACCACATCTGCCAAGGTGACAAATGAACTAGCCCTGGGCGAGTGCCATGAAACCTATCTCTTCCTATGCCAGCTATTGCAATGCACCAAGTTTGATGACTATTCCAAACGTAGAAAATGCTAGGAAATATGCAATTGTTGAGATGTCGCAGAATGCTTCAGGAGGTCTTTCCCATAATGTACAATAATTAGTACCTTCCTAGTCACACAGTTCAAACATTTATTTCATGATGGTAGAATAAAATTTTTATCAACACTATTCACCATTAAAAATTACAACCCTGGGGCTAGGGCTGGGGATCAGTGGTAGAGCACTCGCCTACTATGCATGAGGCACCGGGTTCAATCCTCAGCACCACATAAAAATAAAGATACTGTGTCCACCTAAAACAAAAAAATAAATAAATTTTTTAAAAAAATTACAACCTCGACTTTCAATAATACGTACTTCTCCACAGTAACAATATTTACTGTTAGTGGCATTTTTTTCTTTGGGCTATCTGTGTTGCAGGAGAACAATCACAAGACTAGTAAAAATAACTAAAGATAAAATAAATTTGGAGCAAATATATATTTGTTACAAATATTCTTTTTAAAAAGGAGTTTTGCTGGTGAAGATGTTTTGTTGGTGAAGACCCAAGCCTGCATATCATAAGCACATTACTATCCCACTGAGCCCCATAATGAGCCTAAAGCTATCTAAATATGTGCTATCTGGCTGTTTACACAGATTGTGGATCAAAATTTTACTGTCAAATTTATAACTGGCTACTTTAAATGGCCTCCTCCTCAGAAAACTAAATTGAACTGAGAAAGATAATGAGAAATACGCAAGTTCCTGCAGTAAGGAGCCGCTCATTCCACACTACGGAGTTGGGAGCGCGTTCCAGTGGTGCTCCCACAGAAGCACATCCTTGCACAGCCAGCACAACAGTTCCTGCCCGAGAGCTAGAACCCCATTTCATACACCCCACATTCTCGAGTGTGCCCTGAGCAGGGCAGGGGATTCACCAAGAAGAGGAACAGCAATGGGCTATCAGAGCAGCCTGGGAAGGAAGCAGCTTAGACCCGCCCAGGGAGTGCCCCTCCATGGCACTTCCAGGACTCTGATCCAGGACATTTCAACAAGCCTGGCTAGGACCACACGTGGCCTCTAGGGGGTGAGCACCATGACTTCCAAGTACTGTCTCTTTGTGACAGCCACCGTAACCACAGCTAATGTAGATCCACACAGAAGCTCTTAGAATGGATGCACACAGGACCTGAGGACGTCACACAGCTGTGCAGGTAACAGATATCTCTGGCTTCCACTCTTGAAGGAACAGGGCTCAACTCATCGCAGCAGCTGAAGAGCAGAACTTTCTGCATGACACAGGCATCTGTGTTATGGTTCACAGGGATGGCGCCAGCCCTCCACTGGACAGTTTGTCTAGGCAGCACGCCTCAGATTCAGATTCATGTGCCATCCATGGACAATCACGTTTAGGTTCCCAAAGCCAGCACACCAACAGCACTGAAGCAATCTCTGTCCTGTTGAAAACACTGACTTTCCAAATATTAATGCCAATTCTTGAAAAGGATATTATTTCCTATATAAGTCCCTGGAGTTTTTATAGATACTAAGATGATAATATTTGGTGAATATTCGATCAGGTGAAAATAGAACACACAGAGAGAAAGAGAGAGAGAGTGTGTGTGTAGTATGTGTGTAGTGTATGTATATGTGTGGTGTGTGTGGTGGGGAGGTGTGGTGTACATTTTGTGTGTATAGTATAGTGTATGTATGTATATGGTGTAGTGTATGTATGAATGTGTGTGGTGTATGTTTATATGTGTGGTATGGTATGTGAGTAGTACAGCATATGTTATGGTGTAGTGTATGCGTGCAGTACAGTGTGTGTGTAGTGTATAGATGCATGTATGGTGTGGTGTATATATGTGTAGTATATAGTGTTTGTGTTGTGTATGTGGTGTGGTGTATGTATATGTGTGGTATAGTGTGTTGTGTGTGTAGTGTGGTGTGGGGGGGTGTGGTATGGTGTTGTGTGTGTATATGTGTGGTATGGTGTGTGTGGTGTGGTGTGTATGAGGGGTGTGGTATGGTGTGTGTATAGTGTAGCATATGTATGTGTGTGTGCGTGTGTGCGTGTGTGTGTGTGGTGTAGTGTTGTATGTGTATGGTATGGTGTGTGTGTGCGCATGCGCACGCATGCATGATCAAGTCACCCCCCCAGTTTGCTCAAGTGTGGCCGCTGCCCGAGGACACATTCCCTCTTACTGTGCTAAGCCCCATCATGATCTCTTGCTCTTGCTAAATGAAGTTTTCTCAATCCTCTCATTTAATCTTCTAAGGACAGAATGTGGCAGGGAGAGGGATCAGCCCTGCTGTGGAACTGCAGATGGACATGGGTGAAATGGAACATCCAGGGCTGGAGAATGAAGTTGCTGACCACAGAGAAACATGAACCATGGTTTAATTTCTTGCTTTTTCTGCCCAAAATGAAAAACAATGGCCCGCCCATTTATGAACCTACTCATGCACAGGGGAAGTGTCTACATGAAGAACTTTGTGAAGCAGGTTGTTTTTACTATAGGCTACCCATCTCCAGGAAGATGGAAAGGAAGGCTTAGCAGTCTGGTTGTCAAAAGTAACCTGCCTGAAACACCACAGGAGAAAGTGCTCACAGAGAGAAACCACAAAGATCCTCCCTAGCGGAAATTAAAACACTCTACAAATTGCAACTAATAAGATAGTAGGATGTTGCAAAACAGAATGGAATCCAAAAATAGGGTTTTTTGTACTTTAGGAGTTTTATACATCAATATTTCATTCTATTCCTAAAAATAATAAGCTCTGGAGGGTTAAAAAACCAACAAAAACATGAACTGGTATAACTTTTAAAAACACTGATAAATATTAGCATAATCTTGGAGCAAAAAGTTTTGCAAATGAGACATTAAATACAGAAGCTACAGACTCAGAACCCGAAAGTCCATGGTGCATATAATAATTCACAAAATAAAAAGGTAAAACTGTTTTACCATGAAGATGAAAATTAGTCAGTGGGGGGTAAGAATTTGAAATAAAAATAGCAAAGGATTAACACCTGTGGCATGTATACAACTCCTGGAAATCACTGAGAGGAAGCCAGTAGTGCAAATTTAAAAGAAAGGGGGGCGGGGCAGGGGCCAAAGAGCATATATGGGAACTTTTCTGAGGTGGAAAATAAATTTATAAAAGAAGCACAACTTTACCATCATTGCCAAAATGCAAGGAGAGTCCCTTTTCAGTTCTTAGACAGTGAAAAGATGGCACCACCAGACGCTGGCGCTGATGCAGACGCAGGTGCTTTCCCACAGAGCTAGGAAAGAGCCGCTTCAAAAGGCAGCGGGAAGTGCAGAGGGCAAAACGCACTCAGCATTAACCCAGAAATCCCATGCTCGAGGCCCATGTGCAGAGGGGCCATCGCACACTGAGGGCTCCATGCAGAAGCAGGTTCACTGTGCTCTATCCACAGCCTTGGCAGCCAAACTCTGTGCCGCTGAAGGGCACAGTCCTGTGGGCGGAGCCTGCTCCCTAGTGACACCATCAATTCTCAACACCTGTTTCCCAGGTGGGCAGCTGACTCTCGGACTCTTCTCCAAGCCACACCCAGCATGTCCTCTCCCACAGACAAGGCTGTGAAATGTGAAAGTGAGAGGAGGGAGGCCCTGGCCCTTGGGACTGGTCTCCTGGAAATGCCACATGTGACCCGACACTATGATGTGGTGTCCCCTTCCCTCCGACCCCTCCAGAGCCTGCCACTCCACCAGCAGTCCTTGCTGTTCCTCAGCATTCCCAGGTTGGAGTCCTCACCCAAGGTAACAGTAGTAAGGGTGGCCTTGGGTAACTCCCAACTAGGGTCAGAGTCCTTGTAGGGAACACCCACACTGCACCTGCCCCCTGCCCCAGGAGGATGTAGCACAGGGCCACCTGCAAGCCAGGAGGAACCAGAACCACCAGCACCCTTAGGTGGCCTGTCTCTCCCAGGGTAGTGAAAAGCAGGTGGTCACAGACAGGGCTCCGGTCAGGGTGCCTCATGGGGCAGCCCAGGAACCCGCCTGCCCTTCTGTGACCCTCCACTCAGACCTCCAACACAGAGGGATCTCCAGTGGGGGCAGGCCTGAAGTGGGGCAGGGGGCCGGGGAGGCGCTGCAAATTAGTCACCGGAGCAGGCCCTTGGGACCTGTCACAGATGCACCATCCCTCCAGTCTTTTTCCTCCAGGCTGTGAGGAGGTTCAGGAGTTGGGGGACGTGGGCCAGCAGGTGCACAGTGGAGAGCTGGGAAGGAGGGCTCTCGACTGAAGTCAGGGGCCTCAGGGTAAGGAAAGGGGATGGGAAATGAGAGCAGCGCAGAGTGCTTACACGGAGGGCTCCAGGAGCACCTGGGGTCTTCAGGCTGCCAAACTCACCCACGAGGAAGAAGTGGGACTGTGATTTTCCAGAACGGCACACGACCAGCAGCATGTCGGCCAGTCCAGGGAAAGTCAGGTAGGCCAGCCCTCAATGCATGTTACACACTGACACCCAGACCTGGGGCATCACCTGCCACAGCGACCTCAGCCTAGAGTGCTGGCTCTTCTGGGGTCATTTCTCAGGGCTTTCACTGGGTCATCATCATCCTTCACATTCAGCATGTGATGCATAAGTCAGTATAGCATCTCTCTCCCGTGCGGTCTCAGGAAAGAAGAGCATATGTCAGGAGAACCCCGCACATGGTCAGGATCTGAGCGAGCTCACCAAAGGACAACAGTATGCAGCCTACTAGAAAGCCTCAGAGGAGAACAGCCACCTGAAGGGCAGCCCAGGAGGGGCACACTCCCAAGGGGAATGAAGCCAAGTGTCCCCAAGGCACCCACGCACCCATGCTCACTGCAGGTTCAACCTGAGAGCCATTGGCGCAGACGAGCAGGTAAGGAAATGTGGTATACACACACACACACATGGAATAACACGCAACCTTTGAGGAGAAGGACATCTGTCACCTATGATATGGGGGACACTGCACCAAGTAAAACAAGCCAAGCGCAGGAAGACTGAAGTCAGGGGCCTCAGGGTAAAGAAACCACAGCGTGATGGCACTTCTGTGTGGACCTAAAAGCCATGCACACAGGCACAGAGCAGTGCAGGAAGGAGGGAATGCAGAGGTGCAGCTGGAGGAGAGGCAGGTTCCAGCGCAGGGAGGCTGTGACGATGATGACAATGATGACAATGATGATGATGATGATGATGATGTAGGTGCTCCTGAATGCCAAGAGCGGGGCTCTTTATACGTGTACACTGTGCAATATCACACTGGGAACACACCCTGGAGCAACAAAGTCAAGCTGGTTAGCACCCCCATCACCCTTCAGGCTAGCTGTCTGTGGTGAGGTCACTCAGAATCAAAACAGACCTCAAACCAGGAAACATCGAAGACAGCTCTATCAGGCGGTGGCTGTGCTAACTAGCCAGACTGGTAGTCACTGTACACTGCATCCACGTATGAAAACACATTTACACCACAGATCTACACATATTTTGGCAACTATTCCTCAATAATGAATAAAGAACACATTTAAATTTTTTAAAACAAATTGAACATTATTATCTCATCATAATAATAATGAGAACATTATTATCTCATTCCAACTTAAACAAGGTAAGGGACTTGCCATTAGAACTTGGGATACGGACGGCAACTGTACCCCTCAGAGCGTAGGCCCCTCAGCTGGAGATGGCCTGTGCACGCACACAGAGCCAGACACAGCTCCACCTGAGCCGCTGAGTGCCCATGTCCTGGCCGGAGGGCAGCCGTGCTGCCATCACCAAGGCTGTCTCCACCTGGAACCTCATCTCCCAGGTTTGGGACGCCAGCTCATGACCTTTGGGGGAGAGGCCTGTCCTGTTCTAAGACCCAATGGAATTTCACCTAAGCAATTTGATGGACATGAAAAAAATTTTTTCTTTTCTGTTTTGTTCTTTTTTGGGGAGGTGGGGGACAGTTCCAGGAACCAAACCTAGAGCCTTTGCTTGCTAGACAAGCCCCCTATCACTAAGCCACACCCCAGCCCCAAAGGAATATCCCTTAATCAAAATTCAACACACATGCAGGCACATGTATACTATTTCATAAGTGCTCCTAACTCGTACCCTTTCTATTTTTTAGTGGCTATTCAGGACCTCTAGTAAATTGGTTCCTAAGCTGGCCGTGGTGTAAAATTCACTATGACTGGATGAATACTAACCTGAGGGGCCCAGTACAATCACTGCAAGAAAAGCTGTGACTAGTCATCCTTGGTGGCTGCTATAGTACCACCCTGGAAAGCCACAACGGTCTAAAAGGTAGGCCTTTCTCCAACAGACACACACCCAGCCCTGGGGATTATCCATGGCTCGGTCCTCTGCACCTCCATCCTTCGTGGGAGGCAGGAGGCTACAGGTGCACCTGTTCCTTGCATTAAGTTTGAGAGGGAACGGAAGGCAGAGGAAGGTTAGCTATCTCCAGTGGTCCTGAACTTACTCAACTGAGATTTACATCATCAAAATAGAGCTGGAGCCAGAGAAATTATTTTTTAAACTAGATCTTGCTTTACAACTCCAGATCAAGTGAATATCAGAAAGGATAGGGGTGTAGGAAGACTCACCGTGACCTACTGAGCCTACACTATGGGCAAGGCGACAGAATCAGTGGCTGTGGTTCATTTTTGTCTTTCCCTTTTTATTGGTTCTTTTTAGTTATATATAATTTTGGAATTCATCTTGACATAATTACAAAGGCATGGAATATAATTTGGTCTGATTCAGTCCTCAGTACTTCCCCTTCCCCCCACTTTCCCTCTACTGATCTTTCTGCTATTTACTAACAGTTGTTTTGTCTGTTTGTCTATTTGTTGTTTCTGGGTCTCGGGGACCTGCCTGAGGGTGAGTCTCACGGTGGTACACCCACACATACACAGGAAAGTCAGATGAGACTACTCCTTTTGCTGTTCTTCCCTCATCCCATCCCCTCTCCCTCTCCCTAAATCTCCTTCATCTAGTTCACTGATGTTTCTATTTTGATAGAATTCCCTACCCCACCCCTTTTCCCTTTGTCTCTTGCTCTGTTTCTGTCTCTCTCATTCCTTCCTTGGACTAATTTCCACATTGCAGAGAAAACATGCAACCTTTGATGTTTGGGGTCTAACTTATCTCACTTAACATGATAGTCTCTAGTCCATCCATCTACCAGCAAATGCCATAATTTCATTCTTCTTCATGGTGCTAAATTTTTAAATAGAAATCATTCCTTTGAAACTTCACTATATAATGAATGATAATGTTCTTTTTCCAAGTAAATCTAAATGATAGAAGATAAGAATTGGCCCAAAATAAGACAAGTATAATGAAAATGCACAGCAAACCAAATACATACCCAGCAAACCAAAAGAACATTTAATTTATTTATAATAACAAACCTTGGGCCTGGGACATAATGAAGAGCTGATGGACTCTTAATGGTTTTTCCCCTGAGTTCCTTGGCACATCCTTATTCTGAAGTCTCCTAACTAGCCATGAATGAATAATGGTAGCAGAAAAGCTTGATTCCTTTCTCACATGATTCTTGGAGAACTAGTTCAGATATTTTCACATAACCATACCAAACACACAGCGGATCAGCACACCATCAGGAACACATATGTCAAGGGCAGAGGACTGAATGTGCTTCCATGCAGGAAGGTCAGCCACCATGCCTCTGCCTTTCCAAGGCATCACCAGTACTTTCACGTGATTTATGACTGAGGGCATAAGAGACGGTGCAAAGATCCTATGCCGAATTCCCACATGGCACATAACACAGCCAAACTGTGAAAATCTCATAAACGTGGGTGGATCAGTTTCATCGAGAAAGGAGCTGGAAGTTCCAGAGAGTGAGCAGGAAACCGGCCAGAGAGTTTTTTACAGCCATGCAATTCCAGAGCAGTGGCAATGCACACAGATATCCCTGCACACATAACACCTGGGTTAGACACATGGGCAGAATGCAGGGACAGGCAGAGACAAGGAATACTACCAACAGTCCGGCTGAGTCTCCAGTAAACTGAAACTGCTGTCATAATTTTTATAATGATTTCAAAGGAGGTCAAGTCATGTCTTTGGAAAGTCCCTCATAAATATACTGAGGTCACTATAATCCCCATAGAATATCGAAGGTGAAAAAATAAGTAATGAGCTGTTTTAAAGGGACGGTATGAGGTTACATAATAGCAAACATTCGTCACATCACAAGTATGTTTTCACATGGATTTTTAGGACCTTGAGTATCTTTGGACACATTTCCTGAATTCGACTCAAACACTATTTATCATCCTCACAAAACAGATAAAACAAATGTGTTCTGCAACAAGAACTGGAGCAAAGGTCAAAGGTAAGATGGGAAATCAGCAGAACCAGCTAGGAGACCATGATGTGAGGAAGGAGAGGGAAGCCAGCCTGCAGCTGCTCCAGGGGGCTGCACAGAACCCTGAGCAGCAGCAGGGCATGCACTACAAACAGTGAGCATGGGAACCCCACTTGTCACCGGGAGTCATGACAAGGTTGGACTTGGGTGACTTCCCTGGAGTGAGAAGAAATAAAACTAAGAAGCTGACTAAATGGCATGAAGGGGCTGGGGTGGAAACCAACTATCAAGATGCTAGAATAGCAAGGGCAGGCATGGGCTAGGGTGCAGCTCAGTGGTAAGCACTTGCCCAGCACCTGCACTACCCTGGGGTTCATCACCAGCCCCAAAAGATATATGTAAGCAAACTGACAAGAAAGGGGCATTCGTGAGGGTAGTGAGAGGGTGCAGAAGGCAGGGTCTTCATGTTGGCCCTAATTCTGTAAAGACTCAAGACTAAAGAAAGAGACTTGGGTAATCATGTACTTCTGTCATTAACAGAAAAAGAAACTGCAGAAGAGCAGTTATCTGGGGCAAAGAGAATGAAAAATCCACTCTGGAGCATGCTGAACACATTGTCAAAAGCATGCCCAGCTATGAACCTAGCAAGCAACTAAAATATGGGTCTGAAGCTTGCGTACTATAGAAAGTGAATCATCTGGAATTCTTTAGTACAGCTTTGATGGCAACATTATGGGTACAGTCAAAATCTTAGGGGGAGAGAGAGCACAGAAGATGTCCAGAGCACCCAGGCCATTCTCCTGGGCCAAGGGAGACTGAGAACATGGAAATGTGCCCAAAGGCCCTATGTCAGAGACTTTGTCCCCGGCTTGGTCCCCAACCTTGATGATACTGGGAGGTGTCAGAACCTTCAGGAGATGGGGTCTGGTGGGGGAAGTGAAGCACTGGGATGTGCCCTTGAAGGGGACACTGGGACCCTAGTCCCTTCCCCCGAACCCAGCCATCTCCCTGCTGCCCAGCCACCATGAGGCCAGCAGCTCTGTTCCAGCACGCCCCAAGGAGGTTCTGCCTCCCCACAGGCTTCAGAGCAAAGGAACCAACCTGGACGGAAGCCTCAGACACCATGCTCTAAAACAAATCTTTCCTCCTCATAAGTGGCTTATATCTCAAGTATTTTTTCACAGTGATAGAAAGCTGACAAACAGAGACCAAAGAAGTCAGAGAAATTGCAAAAGACCTAGCAAAATATACCATAAGGACACCAAAGATGAGAACATTTCCAAAAGGCAACATAAGTAGAGATAAGTCTTTTTAAAAAGGAGGAGGAGAAGGAGGTCTTGGCACTCAGCACCACCCCACAGCTGTCAAAATTAATTTAACAGCCGAGAGTTAGTTTATTGATTTAATAGCTCAGTAATGCTTGCTCATCAGACAGCTTCTGTAGAGAAGGGAAGCCGGAAGCCCCGCAGAGCCAATTGGTCTGAGGAGTCATAGGAGAGTAGAAGCAAGATGTTCTCCAGGCTCCACCACACTCCGAACGCCCCAGATGCCTAGGGATAAGCAACTGAAAATCATTATCAGCAAATAAGTGAAAAAAATCTGAATATGCTTTTACCTTCTTGTGATTCTTGTAGACATTCCTGTGAGCGAACCCCTTTCCACAAAGCTTGCACTTGTAGGGCTTGTCTTCACTGTGAATGACTTTGTGGGCGCCCACTTGATCAAGCCTCTTGAAAGACTTGTTACAAATCTCACAATGATAGGGCCGTCTTTCTGTGAAAAATGAGTGGAGAAGGCTCATGTCTACACAAAGTAAAGGGTCTGAGGGACACGTTCTACCCTCAAACCACAGGAGCATAAGTAATCTAAAACGTGGTTACACTAAAGGAAGCTGCCACCCTATCCATCATGCCAGGTACCGGAGTCTGTCTGCAAGTGGAAGGTGAGCTTGCTCTTCTGCAGGCCTGTTTTGAAAACTAAAGCTTCCATGTGAAGAAGTTTAAGTTCAAAGGTGAAATTCAGATGAAAAGTGGGCTGAGATGTGTGAGTTTAAATCAGACCCTAAGGCAGGGAGGAGACAGCGGGGGTTAGGAAAGAGCCTCTGCTGGGCCATGGGCACCCTGCAGCAGAGCTTCCACTTCCCAGCACTCAGACAGAGAACAGTCCACCTTTACCCCAGGTAACCTGAAAGACTTGTTACAAATGATGCCCATAACTAACTTAAAAAATACCGTGCCAATCAAAGCACACCTGAAGGCCACCAGTTTTTAATATGACTTTAATTCGCTAAAACACCTACATCTACCTCCAAAAAGGGTGGACATTAGAAAATATCCTGACTTCAAATGGCCTTAAATTGGGCATCTTGACTTCTAGAAGAGACTTCACTGAGAAAAAAATGTTTCCAGAGTTGACTTTTTTAAATCTGCATAAGTCCAGCTCCTGCTGCTGAAACTGGCTTCAGAAAGATACTCCAAAGCATATTTATAAATCCCTCTTGATACTGACTTATTAGGGTTGCATTTAGAATGTAAGGTGTCCATTAATGTAGACCCTGAGACTGCAGAGCCTCCCAAGTGTGAGACACTGCCAGCAGCATAACAGGGACCTCACCTAGCCTGTGCAGGCACCAGGATTCCACTGCACAGATGAAGAATAGAGAAACTGAGATCCAGGAGGTGCAGGTGAGGAACTGAAAGGGAACAGTGAAGACTTGTATGTCCTTCAGTCCAACCACCTTTGCTTTATAAACAGAGTTCAAGAGCATTCAGTAATTTGCTCAAAGTCACATGACTAGTTAAAGCCAAGCCAGAACTCAGAGCAGGACCATGACTCTGAGTCCTGGGAATGACAGGATCTTCTTCAAGATCTCAACAAATGAAGAAGCAGCATTACCTGAGTGGGTGATGAGATGGCGCTTCAGCTGATTGGCTGAGACAAACTTCTTCATGCATTCTTGACAATCAAAAATCTCATGGACCTGCAAGAGGTTAGTGAACAGTTAATCAGCTGTTGAAGCCTAACAAATCACATGAAACCCAAGCAAAAGCACAAACATAGGGGCAGCTGCTACTGCCGTGTCCAAATGACCCAGTAAAATTCAGCCCTGATTTGCTCATACTGCCCTGAATAAATTAAAATGCAATGAATGCATTACTAGTAAAAACACATCATCCAAAGGAAACAGACTAAAGCTGCTTAAATATGCAATGACTGACCTACTTAGTTCATGTCAAATGTATATGCTCTATAAAAAGTACAGCTAATACATTAATTCCTTTGTTGTGCACAAATTTAGACTTAGACATCTGTAAACTGCAGGTAATACTGTTCCTTTTCTAGTAACCAAGTATATTTTCAACTTAAATATATGTAGCACAGAGCAAAGTATTAATTATAGCAGAAGACCAGAAGAGAGATGATTCTGAAGGCATTTAGTTCTCAGTGCAAGTGTCCAACGACAAGAGAACTCCAGCCAAAAGAAAACGGGAGACGCAGGTCCAGGGAGCCAAAGCCAAGCAAACGGAGGATGAAGCATCTAAAGGTCTGACCTAAGACCTGAGGACTATAGCAGTGATTGCATAATGCACTCAAGGTCTATTGTAACCCGAGTAGGTCACGATGCCCTTGCACTGGAATGGGGGTGGGTGACTGTGAGATAGTGATATGTTAATTTGTTTCACTATAACAACTATTTTACTACATGTGTATGGGTTTGTATCCCATAATATCATATCTTAAATATATACCATAAGATGTATATTTTAAAAAAATCATAATAACAGGGATATAACTTTAGCTAATAATTACTTAATATAAATGTTACAGTTAAATATTATATTGGTTCTTTCCCTGCCAGACTCCAGATCAGGAAAATGGGTCAGTGGCATAAAAAGTGGAAGTCCAGTTTATTACCAGAACCAGGATTCTAGGTCCTAAAGCAAAGCCCCGCACAAAGCCTTGGATGGGAAATGCTGATCATCAATGAACAAGAGCACCAGTAACTTGGCTGAAGACTCAGAACTGGTTTGGTGGAGTCATGTTCATGGCCCACCTCATCAAAGGCACAGTCGGAACATGACCCAGATAGACAAAGCATGCAGCCTGATGCAGAACAGCTGAAGACACACCCGAGGACCAAGACCCTGGACCAGTGTAGCACCACAGTGATGTGGGGGGATGGGCTGTCCCCTGCCACATTTGCCTAATCTAAGTGACTAGGGCAGGACTCAAAGCAGAGAGGGGGAAAGGGGAAGACACAAGGATGAGGCCCACAGATGGGAGCCTACAGCCCAGGCCCACCATCACTGCCAGGCATGAGGCAAGTCCAAGGCAGCAACCCTTGCTGCTTCTGTCTAGCCTGATTCTTGGGGATCTGGAAACTTCACCTGAGAAAAGCCAAGCAAAGTAGAGAAACAGCAGCAGCAAAAGCCACCCTTGTGGGAGGGCCTGACATGTGCTCTTTAGAGATGTACAGGAGCTATGGGGTCTGCAAGATTCCTGTACAAAGGCCATCCTGCAGAGAAGCGTGGCCCCCACCTAATCAGGGTCCTTTCCAGAGCCCAGTGCTCAAGAGCAAGATACAAGTGTCACAGAGCTCAGAAGAAATGTGTCTGTTCAATGCGTGCCAAAGGCTGCCCCTTATATAATTTTGAAATGACCAATATGATAAGCCTCTGAGCTATACATAAATTAAAACTTTATTTCTTTTCAATCCAGTCAGATATGGTGGTACACACCTGTAATCCCTGCCCCTTGGGAGACTGAGGCAAGAGGATCGAAAGTTCAAGGCCAGCATGTAGCAAGAATGGTCTCAAAATAAAAAGGGCTGGAGATGCAGCTCAGTGGTAGAGCATACCTGGGTTCAATCCTCAGTACCACAAAAAAAAAAAAAAAAAATCACTAGTCCACAAAGAAAAACAAATAATTAGACGAAACACTGCTGGATACTCATGTGTTCACTTCTTAATGCTCACAGCTTCAGAAATAGGAAAATCTTTTCAAGGTTGAATTAAAAGGATAGTCCCAAAATTACAAAAAGTGATCATGTACTGTACAAGAGAGCATGCCAAAGCTATTTCCAAATACCCAAGGCTGCTCAACAAACAGATTTAAAGTCAAATGATAGTTGACACTATTAGGATAAGAAATAATCCTCAATTAAGACTTTGACCCAGATGTAAAGGTCACTCCAAGAAAATAATCAAAAACATTCCAAATATTCTAGCCAAGCATTTGTCCTGGAGCAGTAGGAAAAATGCAAGTGGTGGTGGACCTGAATGGAGATTACAGGAAAATTCAAACTCAAGGGCTAAAGAATCACAAGGTCATCAGCCAAACCAACATTGCTGGTACTTTTCCAAGACCTGGTTAGCCTGAATATTGATCAGTGCCCCTACCAGTAGCTATATATGCCCCTAAACTGTATATTCAGGCAGCAACCCCTATTGGGACACCCCTCTTACTCTTATAGAAGCACTGTCTCTTTTCTTCTCATGTTACTCTTGCCTTCTGTTATTTTCTGTGGATTTCATTCTTGGAATGTGCTAGACAAGTAAGTACCTGGAAAGTAACTGGTGAGCTGCTGGGGTCTGCTAAGACCCTGGAGAGCACAATCTCCATTAACAGCTGCAACACATCACTCAATAATAGTAGAGAAGAACCTGGTTTTGCCAGTTGTAACCTCAGAGCTGACACCAGCAGGCACCCCCTGCCTTGATTAGCTCCCAACACTAAAGAGAGTTTTCTGAGCTGCAGAGACCTTCAGCTTGCACAGATCCACCCACCAGCAGAAGCAGAGAATCTAGTCTCATCTCAAATTGCAGTTTCAATACAATTTAATTACACCCAAAGCTATGTAGAAATATTTTGAAAATTATTAATTGGGAGAATAATATGTTACCATTTTTAAGTTCTAATAATTGTCAAGAGGGACCACAACATTCCTTGCTTTAATATAAGATAGTGTCTATTGTCATAAAGCACCATCTACTGGCAGGGTGATGCTGGGTAGCTAAACTCTATTAGACATTAGACATACCCAACCAAAGATGGCCAAAACTGTCAGCAATACAAGCTGCCTAGTATTCAGGAAGGTGAAACTTGAGCAGCGAGGCTATTAGGGAGGAAGGGCTGTGTTAAGTCAATAAGGACTAGGCTCCATAAGGGCTCACCTCAAAGACAGCCCCTCTATCAAGATGCTCCTCTAGGGGAGAAGCTCTTACGTTGAGAAGGAAATAAATGGATAACAGGACATTGTTCAGAAATAGTCTCCACAGTGAACTGTGCTAAAATGCTCTATTTGGTAAACTATTCTAAATTTCAACCTCTTTAAACAAATCAGGGAAATAAACCATAAAATAATAAAAGTAAGAGGATATTTAGAAAACATCTATTCCAGTAGCTTGATCTTTTTGACAGAATAGGTTTTTTTCTTCCTGAAGCCAGACAAGCGATGGGAGGGGAATGAGATACCTAAAAGAAGGGACATCTGCAATGGCACCCAGGCAAACTGTCCAAGGTAATTTCTGTACATGTACTAAATTCAGAGTAATACAAAGATCAACAAGACCCCCGCAGAGAAATGATACACATTCACAAGACACTTAAATTTTTAAAATAATCTAATTAAAATCACTATTTGGAAACTTTACCAAAAAAAGAATTTAATAGCACTAAGAGAACAAAACCAAAAACCCAACACTGATGTGTTCAACACTGAGGGCTAGTGACACACACAGCCCCCACCCTGATTCACAATCAGGCTGTTCCATCACTTCTCCATATGAGGATCAAAACTGTTCCAGAAACCAGAACTGCAGACATGTCAACAAAATGATTTAACTGTCTCAAGTGCTAAACTAAGTCCACAAAAATGGTTGGAGCTACTAGATTAAAAATCATAATGAATTTCCAGTACCATCAAGTTATTTTGAAATACACCTATGTACACAGAGAGAGACAATCATATTACAAAACACAACAAAAGTAATTTTTCATCTTTGTTATAACAGAATGTAACATGTACATTTTGGACCCTAGCAATGACATTAATGAAAATATAAATTCAATTTTAACTCTCTTTTATTATACATTTTATTAACTAGATGATAATATTCTTTTTTTTAAGAGAGAGAGAGAAAGAGAGATATTTTTTTAATATTTATTTTTTAGTTTTCGGTGGACACAACATCTTTATTTTATTTTTATGTGGTGCTGAGGATTGAACCCAGCGCCCTGCACATGCCAGGCGAGCGCTCTACCACTTGAGCCACATCCCCATCTCAAGGCTAATATTCTTAGGTAAGAATTACCATTTATTTTTCAGATTAAGTTTTGCTACAAAATAATAAATGTTTATCC
Organism: Ictidomys tridecemlineatus; assembly: GCF_052094955.1. Lineage (NCBI taxonomy): Eukaryota > Metazoa > Chordata > Mammalia > Rodentia > Sciuridae > Ictidomys > Ictidomys tridecemlineatus. The sequence goes on along the minus strand of NC_135485.1, from coordinate 147,274,968 downwards.
TTTTTGTAAAATGTTAAATTCATTTTATCCTAAGGAATCATTTGCGTCTGTTAATAACACCTAGATATACAATCGTATCAGTGCACGATTTACCACATCAACATGAAAAATAGAATGGAGTAAAATCAAACTCAATGGACCGTTACATGGCAATTCACATCATCACAAAATCACACAATGCAGCTCTCTCCTTTGTTGTGCCAGACTAAATTATGACATGCACTCATTTCAAAACCAAAGGTCACTTGCCAGCACATTCCAAAAACGCATAGTTTTCTCACTGACTTATATTTCCTGAGCAAACAGCAATGGACAAGGCCATGAGCCAAGGCAGGTGTTTTAGGTAAAACCTCAGCCAGAAACAACACAGGGCGGAGGGACAGTGTGTTCACCAGCGCTGAGCAATGACAGCAGCTCAAAGCCTCGGCAGCTTGCCTTTCTGCACACTGGCTCTGTGCTCTAGAATACGGTACCACTTAGATTCATGACAAAGCTCTGTCCTGGGTCAGTCAGCCACAAGTTCACATGGCAGACACCACGAACTGCTGACAGGTCTCTGCGAGTGGGTTCATCTCACTGACCTTCCTGTGCTCCTGCAGGCTGGAGGCAGAGGAACACTTTTTACTGCATACCGAACACACGAGCTTTTTCTTAGGATCTCCTAAAAGAGAAATGAAAACCCGTCATGAATTAAATGAGACAATAAGGGGCACCACAGGGAGTTTCAACAGGGTATGAAATTCCACCCCATAACTCAGGCGCCAGCATCCATTCAGATCGGAGGGAGAACCATCCATCAAACTCACCTAAAGAGCGAGTGGTATTTGAGACCCTTTCTTTCAAATGTAAGAGATATGCCACTTATATTCTGCCTTCTATGTGCATAGAACAGACCTCTTTCTCTTTCCCATGTCCTAACCAAGAATCGCACATCTCCATGAACCATCAAGCCAAAGCTGTAATGAGCCAAATCCGCTTATGAAGGGAAAAACTGAATTATCAATTCACAAGTTGATTTTTCTACTTCCTTTATATTTCAATAGAATATTTTATTTCATCTCATAGGGTTATAAAGATGGAATTCATAAATTAGATTATTCTATCATTAGACTTTAACAAAATCTATGAGCACACTTTTTAGCAAATCAATGTTAGGAAATAGAATAAGATAAAATCAAGCAGGATTAAACATTATATTGACAATCCACAACAAAACAAAGCTGACTTTTGCCTTCTCATATAGGGATTAAATTTATAGTGGTTCATTTTACAAGCTTCACAGTGGTTATAGAAATGAAAAGACTTGATAAAATATGTGAAAAGATTGATTAAATGTGATACAGTAACAGTATCATCTTTATCACCACAAAGAGCCACAAAATGATCTGTCAACTTTTAACTGATTTCAAATACACAAAAAGTAAATACATGGTACAGTGAACGGTGGGCCCATTACCCACTTGACCATGGCAGACCACATCTGCTCCTGTCCAACCTATACTCCCCTCTCCCCACTTCTTTATTACTTTGAAGCAAATCCAAAGCAAGCAAAACCGGAAATATGAAACAGTTTGGTTTTGTTATAGGATAATGTTTATAAAAGAAAAACATACTTTAATAAAAAAAGAATAAAAATTTTCATCTTGAATTTCCAGGTATCCTGAGTAGCAGCACATCCACACCACACCCAGCACTGCAGCCAAGAACACATCCTTGGTGCTATACAAGGAGGAGCGTTGCTGATTAAGAAAAGGCTACCAAGCTGCATGAACACCTGCCACATGTCCATCAACCTCTCCATACACACAGCCACCTGAAGGGCCACTGGGAAGGAACATTCCCTCTCCAGCTCCCACCAGCTGGGACTGCCCATCTTCCACCCAGAATTCCTTTTCACCCCTGCCCCATCTGGCACTGTGGCTGTTCCCTAAGGCTGTGCCCTGTCTTCCCTACAGTGGGTGCAGGAGGAAGAGGGCAGAGAAGTGGGTTTCTTCAGACAGCCCTCTCACCTCACTCAGCACCCCAGCTCTACCACATTCCCTGCCCACTCTCTAGTCTTTTTCTTCTTCCTTGTATCTCTTCTCCCACTGAGATCTGGAATCTCAGTTCCTTTGGAAAAAAATGCAGAAAAAGCTTGTGGCTATGAAAACAGATCATCTCCTATAATTACACTCTCCTCACCAGCATCCATAGGACCTGGCAAAGGAGAAGGGCAGGAACTGGGTTCAGAAGCAGCCCCTTCGACTGTGGGCCCCTTTTGGCTAAGTGTAGAGGTTCTCATCACTCCACAAGCTCCCAGAGGTTCCAGGACAGCGGCACCTGCACAAACCCAAACTAGACCCTGGTGCCACTGTGGTTTTTCTGTAGCAAGTGAATCTGGTATTTGACTTGCACTCTCGGCTGTCAAGAATCCTCAGCTGGGTGGGGGATACAGCTCAGTTAGAGAGGGCTTGTCAGGCATGCACAGGCTCTGTGTTCAACCCCTAGGGCCAGACAAAAAGAAAAATGTTCAGAAACACATTCCATAGTAGGCGACCATGAAAGAAATCCTCAACTGCCCCAAATACTTGGTCACCCAGGTTCTAGGACCACAGCACCCTCCCTGCAGGTTAAGTACCTTTAGGAGCTAGCCCAAGGACCTGCCCATCTCATGCACAGCCTCTGTGGAGAAGTGTGGCCCACACCCACACTCTCTCGGCATCTCCCGTCAGCAGCAGGAGCTACAGACCCTGTGCACCCTGGAATCCCTTCGTCCCTTTGTACTGAAGGATCCACAACCATGGGAGTGGTACTTGACTGGCCACTCTCAGCAGGGAATGCTCTGTCCCAAATGTCTTCATGGCTCTCAGAGAAGAGAGAAGGCAAGAGAGAGGCCATGCATGAGACACTGAACTCACGTGTCAGACCCAGCAAAAGCACTGAATATTCTTCCTAAACACTAAGATTTCACATTTCACACAATCTGCAAAATGGAAAGAAGAATAACAAAACTATTTCCTTTTATGAATTATTTTTTACAAAATTACCTTGAATTTCCAGAAACTGCAATATTATAATATCCAAGGCCAGTTACAAGAAACCTCAAAAAACTATGCCCACAGCTGGGCACATGGTACATGCCTGTAATCCCGGCAACTTGAGTAGCTGAGGCAGGAGGATAGTGAATTCAAAGCCAGCCTCAGCAACTTAGCGAGGCCCTGAGCAACTCAGCAAGGCCCTGTCTCTAAATAAAATACAATAAAGGGCTGGGGGTGTGACCCAGTGGTTAAGCACCTCTGGATTTAATTCCAAGTACCACCACTACCAACAACAACAACAACAACAACAACAAAAAACAACTATGCCCACAACACAGCAGAAAGGGCACAGGCCCAGTACTTGGAACACAGATTTACAGGGTTTCTATGTTCATCTGGCTTCTTAAGTGGACTTTAAAACTGACTTCAGGGCTGGGGCTGTGGCTCAGAGGTACAGCTTTCGCCTGGCATGAAGGGGGCACTGGGTTTGATCCTCATCACCAAATAAAAATAAAATAAAGATATTATGTTCATCAACAATATATATATATATATATATATATATATATATATATATATATATTTGTTGTTGTTGTTGTTGTTGTTTTAACTGACATCAGGGGCTCAGTGGTAGAGCACTAGCTACCCTTGCACATGTGAGGCACTGGGTTTGATCCTCAGCACCACATAAAAATAAATAAAAATATTTTTTAAAAAAACTGACATCAAAGCTCTGTTACACCACACTGCAGACTAGATGCAGAAAATTAAGAGCAGCATTTTAATCAGAACAGCGTTTTAAAAAACTATGAAGGCAATTCTATGAAAAAGTTGTTTGCCTTTTGTGATCATGGAGAAGGTCCCAGTAGACCTGAATTCAGAAAAATGTCATTGCCATACTTCAGCCACACGTTCTTCTAAAGGACAAACAGCAGACAACACCTGGAAGTTCTGAGGACGGGCACCAGCTGTGGTGCACCTCCCAGACTGCCTGCCAGCACAGTGTGCAGCCCACACCCCAGCAGAGCTGCTGTCAGCAGGCAGTAGCCATGCTCATGACCTCTGCCTGCCTTACTCAAGCTGGACTCAGAGACAACAGACACAAGAACGAGGTCCAGACACTGGGCACTGATTACCTTTCCCCGAATGTGAGAGGAGACAAGAGGAACCATATACCGTGCCTACTTCCTGACAGCCCAGGCATGGCAAGGGGGATAGCAGCCCGCGGATCATTACCTATGACAGGCTGAGTCTGCAAACCAATGACCACTGACTAAGCACTAAGCAGTAAGATCCAAGTGACGAATTTTATACTTGTTTTGTTGATTAGCTAGCCACTAGAAGGAATTCAAATAGCATTGCTTTATTCACCTAAATGTATTTAATTCCCATGTCAAAATATAGTTAGAAATATTCTTCAATATAGAAGAAAATAAGCATTAAAATTTTATTAAATATAAAAATATTAAGGTGAAAGGGCATCCATCACTTGAAGTTTGAAACTGTATCTATACTTGACAACAATTTATGAGAAGGCAATTTCCTATGTGGAAATATGAGATTGATCATCAAGAAATATTAATGCTTTGTGGGTCTAATTACGAGGCACAAGCAGACCCGAGCTTAGTGACAGGAAAATAACAAATGCCACTGAGATCAACTTGAAAGGAGGAGCTTTCAGTGAAAGAAAAACTGTGCATCTGTGCAAGGCGGAAAGAGTCTCCCAAAGTGAAACAGAGCGGAGTGCGGCTTCCCCAGCTGCTCACCAGCATGGACATTTTCCTGGTGTCTTTTCAGGGCGTCTTTGCTCTTCAGTCTCTTCCCACAGCTGTTAGCCCTGCACACGAACCTGGCATCCCCACGGCACATCTCCTGGTGCTGCTCAGAGCTACAAGACAACCAGCAAGGGGACAAGCAACTGTCAGTGCACAGCATGACACGTAGCCATCATCCCAGGCCTTTGCCACACATCTCACAAGAGTTTTGGGGTCATTTCATGCATTATCTAAGCAGGGGAGAAAGAAGGCTTAAATTCTTCAATTTAACTAGTGTAATACCGAGTCCCTGAGAAGCAAGGGATTGCACATGCAAAATGACCCAAATTGTGTAACAGCCAGCTGGTAACTCAGATGAAACCTCAGTGCTGAGCTGAAGAAGAGCAGACAGAGCACTGGGAACTGGGCAAGGTCTTCCAGGCTGCTGCCCACTGTGCACTCAAGAGCACTAGAGGAAGAGAGAGGGACTATGACCTCAGGGGTAAGAGGCCCATAATGAGGAAAGCCACGATAGCAATTCCTGGCTCCTCTGTCCTCTTTTTCAATCTGCACTAGCACCTTGTTTCAACAGGCTCCAGCTAAGCACAGATATCTCTGGGGGACCAGGGAACACTGTCCTATAATGCTGACTGGACTACAGTGTTACCAGGACATACCCAGGCCCTGGCTGGACTGTTCCTTAAGAAACTGCAACAGAATCTCTAAATGCTTAACCTCTTGGTATCATAAACATTTTGGTTTCTTAAACATTTACTAAGTTTAAGTCAAACATTTTATTCTCAAATTTTATTAGCAAAAATGGATGTATCTAATGCATAGAAATGGTCTCAATACGAAATGGCATATTTTAGAATTTTACTTTAACAAAACCAAAAAAAGGAACGTTTAACCTGTGTTAACGATTTCTTACCAATGCTTACTTAAACATGAATTTATAGGTTTCATGATCCCATGAAAGACAAGGATCACTTACATGCTATTAACATACATTGCTAAAAAAATAAAGAGTTCACAATAAGTAGTTCAGAGTAGGGGATCATTTAACTTTATCACATTCTCACATTCTGGATCTATTTGTCTCTAGATTATCCTCCAAGACTGCTCTTGAACAAACAGTGCTTTCCAAAACCTCAGTGTATTCCTCATACTCTGAAATCTGCACTCCTTGAACTCTCAGCTGGTTCCAGAGGGGACATGAGTGGAGCTGACTGAGACTTGCTGTGCCACCTCAAGCCCTGGCTCCATCATGCATATCTGGATGTCAGCTAGTGAACCATGCAGCTCAATTAACAAGGCCAAGTCATTAAGTGGACAAAGACAATCGACACCAGCAATGCTTACTTCAACTTCACAATCCAAACATGTAAAAAATAACATTCTACACTCAGAAGACGTTGGTGCCTGCCACTGTGGGACCCCACCCCTCCACGAGTCAGGTCAGACACAGCAGATGCTCTGTGGTGTACGCACTGTCTTTGCAAGGCCTGCTGGACTGGGAATTTCTTCCCACAGATCTTGCACTTGAATTCCTTCTCCTCGGTGGGCCTCTGGTGCAGCATCTGGAGGTGCTCAGCAAGAATCTCCGCACTGGGGAAGCTGGACTCACACTGTGGGCAGGCGAAGTCCTCTGTGTAGCCAAGAGGATCTGCGCCTTGACAAGGAGTGCATTAGTGAGGCCAAAGTTCAGAGCAAGAGCAGCAAGCTTGTGCACCCGCTTTGAAATCAAATTAACTAAGTATAACATCAACTCTTTTATGTCTATGAACATTAAGTGTAAACATAACAGGAAGTATTACTGGAGAGAAATACATTCTTTCTAAAATAATTTACTTGTGTTTCACCAAATTAATTCAAATTCAAATTGAATTTTTAATTTACCCTATGATGCTTACTATCTAGATCAGAGTCTTCAACTACAAAATCCTCCCTGAACTAGGCCAACTGTGGCTCACTTTTGGCTTCACAAGGACAAGTGCAGTGGAGGCAAACTGTGCTGAAGCACAAGGGGGTGACACTCGGGTGGAAAGACTGCCACCAGGGCATAGGAGCAGAAGGACCTGCAGGGCTCTGCCCAAGTCCCTCAGTGTGCCATGTAACTCCACCTTTCGAATACCAGACTCAGAAAATGTAAGGAAAATAAAAACGACCAATGATCCCATCCAGAAGAGACCACGGCTCCCATGGGGCTCCAGGGCCAAGGGTCTTCATGCATGTGTATCTCATACACAGCAGAAGAACAGCTATGCTACTGTCATACTTCACAGGAAATGGTAGAGGCTTTTCCAACATCTTCTCAGGCCAGGTATGTTTTTTAACCCTAAGGTAGCAAATTCATTTAACCCAACTCTCCACTGTCAGATGTCAGGGCTTCTTGTTTCTCTTTCTTCTTGTTTCTCTTTGCTTTTTTTTTTTTTTTTTTTTTTGCTTTTATAAGTGAGTCACTAAGAATTACAAAATGAAAATAGCAACAAAAAGTAATACCTGGTTCACACATTTAAAAAATCTTTTATTAATATATTTACTTTATTTATTTTTATATGGTGCTGATGATCAAACCCAGTGCCTCACATGTACAAGGCAAGTGCTCTACTGCTGAGCTATAACCCCAGCCCCTTAAAAAAATATTTTTAAGTATCTGCTAATTCTTATTACAAAGATGACAACTAATATTTTGATAATAGCAAAAATCAGGGCATTAAAACAAAAGTAGGATAAGTTATTTCTAAATTAAAATAACATATACAATAATAAGCCCTAGGGCAAAGGAGAAAAAATAAATAAAATAATACAGCCCCAGTGGCTGCTCTGAAAAGCCATCTTTGCACTGTTCTTGGGTCCAGCTCACTGCTCACCACAACCAATGCATACTCTGGCGGCTTTACTGCCAAAGTCCCTGAACTCAGTTTCCTTTTTAACCCACTGCATCAGATCACCAGCAGGCCCCACCATGTCAGACATAGCGTGGACATTAGCTCCAAGATCACCACCAAGGACTTAAAGGAGAAGAAGAAAGTTGTGAAGGAGGCAGAAAATGGAAGAGATGCCCCAGCTAATGGGAATGCTAATGAGGAAAATTGGGAGCAAGAGGCTAACAATGATGTAGATGAAGATGAGGAAGAGGAGGAGGGGGAAGGTGATGATGAGGAAGAGGATGGAGATGAAGATCAGGAGGCTGAGGCAGCTACAGGCAAATGGGGAGCTGATAATGATGTTGATACCAAGAAGCAGAAGATACCCGAATGAGGATGACCAGACAGCAAAAACAGAAAATTAAATGAAAAATAAGAGAACACCATGACATATTCACCCTCCACTTCCTGTCTCCAAATGTAAATGTAGTCACCTTTGAGTAGAGAGGCCCAGTACCTGTCCACTGTAGGCAGTGCCACCCACAGATGACACCTGCTCTTCACCACCCAACCAAAACCACAATATAAATTTGCAACAAGGCAGGAAAAAAAGAACCAAACCTTCCAAGGCTCTGCTTATTTTCTTAAAAGTAATTTTAAAAAGAAAAATTTGTATTTTTAATCTACATTTTATATTTTTGTGCATATTGTTAGGGATCAGCCCTTTTTCATGATCTCAGATGACCAAAATAGCCTTGGGAGCATTTTCTGTCCTACTTCTTTCTGACCTGTGGTGTGACCATGTTCATTTATGATCTCAAAGGAGGAAAAAAAAACTGGTAAAAAAAAAAAAACGAAAACAAAAAAAAAAAATCTTAATTCTGAGCATTCGAGTAACTTTTTTTGTGAATTTACTTCAGCTCTACTGTAAGTAGGTGGTTTGGAAATCATGGTTCAAAAGACCAAAGATAAAAATGTTTCTTTTTTCTTTTTTTGTCTATGAAGTTACTGGGTTTTTTTGTTTTGTTTTTTGCCTGTTTGATGTATGTGTGAAACAATATTGTCCAAAAACAAACTGGAATTTTATTGTAGTAAAAAAAAAATTGCTGTCACTCCAAATCCAAACAGCTTAAGGAATATTTGAAAAACATCATAGACCGAGCTTGTCATTACCTACCTCCTGAATAGTCACATAAAACACAGAAGCACACACTGGCACTGGGGCAGCACTCATGCCTCTGGCCAGCAACACAGGCACAAACAGAAACCTCCAGGAAAGCAGCTCAGGAAGCCTACCTGGTATCAAGCTAGGACAAACCACTAGTCCTGCTGGCTTCTACATCACAGCAGAAAAAGACCTCCAAAGTTCCAGATTCCCAAAGTATCCCAAACTAGAGCAAAGCCCAGTGAGCAAAGCACACCTCACCTCTGCATTCACCTTCCCCCAAGGTGTAGAAAAGAAGAAAACTTTCCAAGAGCCAGCTCTGTGGCAGGTGAGAGGCAGCACCAGGGCAAGGGTGCAAAGATCCCACTACATGTCACACCAGCTCACAAGAGACAGGGTGAGACACAGGGACTCCCTGGCAGCCCTGGACCTTGGCCATCCCACAGGTACATCTGTCACCTCCCCCAACCCCTTTTCCTACTTAAAAGATGAGCACACAGACGATGCCTTCTGAGAGAGCTTTTGACAAAAACTATTTCATCAACACCCTATTATAACAAGACTACAACTCAAACAGCTCAAACACCTTCTTCTACAACTTCTGTTCTCTCAGATCACCAGAGATGTGATACCTTTCCTGCCAGCTGATGACTGGCCTTTAGAATCTTCTGCTGCTGCTTCTCTGATCACGGTCACAATCTGCTGCTCTTCCTCCTCTGCCTCCAGGTCACTGTCTAAGTAGCCAATTAGAAGCTCTGTGTCTGTCTCTATATCTTCCACTGCCAAATAGAAGATGTTCTCTCCTTCCTGAAACAAAGTTTTTTAAAAATGAAGATGACAATTAAGAAACTGTTTTAAGATATACCGAGTTCCATGTGCCCACCAAAAGATACCATTTCATTTTTTATATCCTCAGCTGATCTAGACACTGACAATGGAAAGTGACAATGTTCATTCATCTGGCAAATAATATACAAATATATATTATGTAAATAGAGTGCATTTATGTCTAAAGTGAAATAAGGAAAATGATACATATTTTTAAAGAAAATTTTGTAACATTAACTGGTCTTCTGCGGAGGTCCATAAAAGCAATTTGACAGAATAGTGCCATTTACAAACCCAGACAAATAGCAGAAATCTTACCAATGATTTCATTATGATTAACATTAAATACAAAACTGGAACAGAAAAAAAAATTTGGAGTTCCTATCCAAACCAGAGGAATGGCAAACAAATTATTTTCCTGAAAGAATATTCAAAATGCAGGACCAAAAATAGCAGGAAAAATAGATCTTTAGGGGGTTTGAGGGGACAACTGAGCTGTCATGTGCACCCCACCACATCAACCTTCCCAAACCTCACTGAAATAAAAAATAGTAAACAATTCCACCATCAACATACAAAAGATTACTTTAGAAAATTCAGAAGATAGCAATCAGACAGTTGACACCATTGATAACTAATACAGAGGAAACCCGAGCCAGTAACAGACACAGAAGAGCAACACTGCAGAACCTTTCTAATGAAACCCAGAGAAACATCACAATTGGAATCGACCGGTACAAAATGTCACTCCAGGCCAGGGCCCATCACCAGGGAAGTGAGAACAGGGCTACTTAGCTGTCTATGCCAGGAGGAAGTGCCAGAATGCCTCTTTTACAGAGCTGAGCAAATGTTCCCAGTTTGGCTGCTGAGGACAAGAGAAGCAGAGCATAGCCTGAATTTATTGAGCCTTCATGGTGGGCAAAGAAAGGAAAGATCAAGAAAATAAGCTCCACTCAGGAAACTTAATGAGGCACAGGAAAACACCTGCCTGACTTCAATGTATGAAGGAGGAGGAACAGCAGGACATAGAGCAGAAGCAGGAGGGAGAGGGGAAGGGAGCAAAGGAAGAGCACAGGAAGAGTATGTGTAACGAATGAACAGGTGCATGTGCACCTGGATCCTGAGCAGACCAAACCTGGGGCTTCAAGCTGCTCATACACCATCATTCCAAGGAAGGGAAAGGAGCTAGTCTACCTCTGATGTTGACCTAGTTTGGATTTTTTTTAAAATCTCTCTTCAACAAGGAGAGATTACTTTGTAATTTCAACAGAAAAAAATTAAAATTCCATGGAAGAGACAGAAATGATGATTATATGTATCCAAAATTATGGAAAGGAGGCTTGATTCAAAGGTTCAAAACACTGAAAGAAATCTTCTCATTAGATACAGTTAATTAGAGTGTTCATGTAATATCAGGAACATCTTGGAAGTTTTTGAATTCTGTACATCCAGAAACACACAAGTTATTTCTAATTAACAACATTAAATTAACTTCTATATAATTGTTACTCATGATGCATCAAAAATAAGCAAAAAGCATAGACTTTCGGCAAAAGGTCTCCTTAAATTAAATCAGAAGTGGACTCCCCAGGGGTTGGAGAACACTGGCTGAGGGGGTTCCTCAAAGCAGCTAAGAACTCACCCAGTAAAGACCTCAGAAGTGTTATAAATCTTAGTGTTTATCTGATCAATATCCAAGAAGTTGACTGAAACCTCTTCTAGAGAGCACAGTGGTCATTAATCTTGTGATGGCTTTCAAAATATGAAGATTTTAATTTTTGAAACATGATAAGACTATATTTGAAAGGAAAGCAAGGAACCAGGAAACAGGAAAGCAAGAAGTGAAAGATGGAGACCAGACAGAGATACACACAGAGAGTTTATTTGTCAGAGGTGACAAATAAAGGCCATCTCTCCATAGTGGAGAGAGGCAACACAGGCTTGGGTTCTGGGGCTTTTATGGGGGAGGCTCAGGAATTAGAGCTGGGTGGGTCCTACAGTGGGTGATTAAGTTTGGGGTTGGTCTGCCCTTTGGTGAGAAAGAATACAGCAGCCAAGGTTTGAGGGCGTGGCAATACACCTTTGGGCAGGAAAACAGGGTCTGTTACTTAAGATGGTCGCCCAGATGCAAAGCAAGGAAATTACAATATTTTAAAAAATATTTATATTTTAGTTGGGCACAATATCTTTATTTTATTTATTTATTGTTATGTGGTACTGAGGATGAACCCAGGGCCTCGCACTTGCTAGGCAAGTGCTCTACCACCGAGCCACAACCCCAGCCCAAGGACCTTACAATATTAAACTGTAGTCTGAAGACAGCACGTTGATCAGGGTGCTCTGTAATGAAGCACCATTTTAATACCCCGGCCAAGCCGACAATAGGAGTGAGTGGCACCACCGCTCTGAGACCAGCACCCTGCCCGGCTGGGTCACCACAGGAAGAGACATAGCCACAACCCACCTGTGCATTAACAGGGGTGTCCTTCCACTGGAAGGCCCTACCACTGTCCACCGGGGCCAAGAGGCCTGGTAGGAAAAAGCAAGGTATTCTTAGGCAGCCCTTGAGGGACTGGAGCCTATGAGAGGAAGTGAGGTCATTGTGGGTGTGCCCTTGAAGGCAACACTGGAACCCCAGACCTTTTCAATCTCTTTTCTTCAGGCCACCATGGAGTCAGCTGAGTTGCTCCAACCTGTGCTCCCACCATAGACACAAAAGCAACAAAGCCAGACAAACACAGACTGACACCACTGAAAGCATAAGCAAATATAAACCTTTCCTTTTTATGACAGAATTGCAAGTATTTTGCCACAGTAGTTCAAAGCTAACTAACACACCTACACTGCACTCACTTTTACTCTGCCCACAGTTCCTTCAACTTTCCATTATATCCTCCTCCTTCTAACCCTCTGACTCTCAGACCCCAGCAGTCCCTAATCTCTGGAGTCCTGTGGAACTATTTTTGCCATGTGTAGGCTCATCCCAGGCCCAACCAGAAAGGATCCAAACAGGGCTTATGTGCTCTGTGACTCAAATCAGCTCCCTCTTGTCACTAGCCTGGCTACAACATTGTGCTCCATATCCAATATACACTTTAATCCATTTGCCCCATTATCCCAGATATGGAACACCTGCAAATACTTAAAACAAAATTTTAATACCAAGAAGAATAATTATATCATAATTATTATAATATTTTTAATTAACATAATAATATATAAGCTCTAGATGATCTCCAACCAATTTTGATGAACCTGTGCCAATTTCTTTGAAAACCAGGAACAGACATGAAAACCAGGAACCTAACAGTTCACACTCTGATCCTGACACTCATTCCTGGGTAACCCACCCATCCCTTCCATTCCTGGCTTACTCCCCTGAACAGGCCCCTGCACAGCAGAATCACTGTTTGGGCCTCAGGACCAGCTGCCTCCCTGGGACTCCACCTGGGGGCCCACATCCACATAAGGTTCTGCCTTAGGACACAGTTGATTTTAAGGTTCTGCCTCAGGACACAGCTGATTTTATGAAAACACAAAGCTCTTTGCCATTCTGCTCTGCTCTGCTCAAAAGCAACATTCCTCAGTTACTGGTTTTTACAGAATTATAATTTGAATATGCCATACAATGAGTGATTTTATGATTGTTATTCATCTTTGCATTACTGCCCATACTTTTGAATTCTTTTTCTTTTCATTTCTTTTGGTGGCACTGGGGATTGAACTCAGGGCAATTAACCACTGCCACGTCCCCAGTCCTTTTCATTTGGAGACAGGGTCTCACTCAATCGCTGAGGATGGCTTTGAACTCACCATCCGCCTCTCTCAGCTTCCCGAGTCACTGGGATGGTAGGTGTGCACCACTGTACCCAGCTTGGGTTTTCCATATTTGTAAGTATCCTTTCATTTTGCTCTATTTTATTTTCATTTGCACATCCTCTCTGGCTAATTATTTCTATTCTTAGTTGTTTGTAATATCAAAACTTTGCAACAGTCTACATGTCCAACGAGAAAATTAAAGGTTTGACAATTGGTTTCAAACGATTTATCCATATTTTGTTTTTGTTTATTTAACTAATTTTGTTTATTTATATATGACAGAGGAATGCATTACAATTCACATTACACATATTTTCATATCTCTGGATGTATACAAAGTATATTCACACCAATTTGTGTCTTCATACATGTACTTTGGATAATAATGTCCATCACATTCCACCATCATTCCTAACCCCAATGCACCCTCCCTTCCCCTCTCACCCCTCTGCCCTATCTAGAGTTTGTCTATTCCTTCCATGCTCCCTCTCCCTAACTCGCTATGAATTAGCCTCCTTATATGAGAGAAAACATTCAGCATTTGGTTTTTAGGGATTGGCTAACTTAGCATTATTTTCTCTAACTCCACCAATTTACCTGCAAATGCCATAATTTTATTCTCTTTTATTGCTGAGTAATATTCTATTGTGAATATATGCCACATTTTTTATCCATTTATCTATTGAAGGACATCTATATTGGTTCCACTGTTTAGCTATTATGAATTGTGCTGCTATAAACACTGATGTGGCTGTGTCCCTATAATATGCTATTTTTAAGTCCTTTGGGTATAGAACAAGGAGAAGGATAGCTGGGTCAAATGGTGGTTCCATTCCCAATTTTCCAAGAAATCTACACACTGCTTTCCAGATTGACTGCATCAATTTGCAGTCCCACCAGCAGTATATGAATGTACCTTTTCCCCACATCCTCGCCAACACTCACTATTGTTTGTATTCATAATGGCTGCCATTCTGACAGGAGTGAGATGAAATCTTAGAGTGGTTTTGATTTGCATTTCTCTAATTGCTAGCAATGATGAACATTTTTTCATATATTTGTAGATTGATTATGTATCATTTTCTAGGAAGTGTCTGTTCAGGTACTTGGTCCATTTATTGACCTGGTTTTTTGTTGTTGTTTTGGTGTTTAACTTTATGAGTTCTTTATATACCCTAGAGATTAGTGCTCTAACTGATATGTGAGGGGTAAAGATTTGCTCCCAAGATATAGGCTCTCTATTCACCTCACAGATTGTTTCTTTTGCTGAGAAGAAACTTTTTAGTTTGAGTTCATCCATTTATTGATTCTTGATTTTAATTCTTATGCCAAAGGAGTCTTATTAAGGAAGTTGGGGCCTAATCCCACATGATGGAGATTAAGGCCTACTTTTCTTCTATTAGATGCAGGGTCTCTGATTTTATTCCTAAGTCTTGATCCATTTTGAGTTTTGTGCATAGTGAGAGATAGGGGTTTAATTTCATTTTGTTTTTGCGCATGGATTTCCAGTTTTCCCAGCACCATTTGTTGAAGAGGCTATCCTTTCTCCAATGTGTATTTTTGGCATTTTTGTCTAATATAAGATAATTGTAATTTTTGGATTAGTCTCTGTGTTCTCTATTCTGTACTATTGGTCTACCAGTCTGTTTTGGCGCCAATTCCATGCTGTTTTTGTTACTATTGCTCTGTAGAATAGTTTAAGGTCTGGTATTGCGATGCCATCTGCTTCACTCTTCCTGCTAAGGATTGCTTTAGCTATTCTGGGTCTAAATGTCCAACAATAGAAGCTGGAGAAAGTTAAAGGTTTGACAATTGGTTTTGAAAGATTTATCAAACATCATATTTTGGAAAAAAAATATATGTGTGTCTGTGTGTATATATACATACATACCCTCAAAAAAAAAGATATAGACAAAGGTATTAGTAGGCTTGCTTCTCTTGGAGAAACTGCAATATTTTGTAGTTATCTTCTGCTAGAGTATATTTTACAATGTTTCTAGAAAAAGAGAAAAGTAGACAATAAATGAGCTCTGTTCCCTGATAGCAGGAAGCAGCACTCAGTATGTCCAGGGATCAAGGTTTCTTTCTAAATCAGTTAGCTGTGTGGCCCAGCAAATAGCCTAATCTGAAACTGCCAGTTCCCTCATCTGTACAATAAAGAAGATAATCTACATCCTAGGATAGCTGCAAGGACTAAAGGTGATCACATCTGTGAAACCTTTCAGGGTACTAGACCCTGACCTGGGGCAAGAATTGGTTAAAGGTGCTATTCTGTGGTATTACTTAACACAAACTCCAAAGTCAGTACTTAAAATATTTTAAAAAATATTTTAAATTTGCTCCAGCTACACTATTGCTCAGAGTTGCTTGGACCATGTACTTTCCATTAGACTGTACTTGGCCACCCTGCTCTTCATCAGAGCATAGTATGGCTCCACTACCATCCTCCCAGCACTCGCAGGGCCACCCTTGCTCTGGGCTCCCTTCACAGCCTACATGCTGCTCACCTGTCTGTCCATTACTGTCTGAACTAGGCCTGAAGTGGCCAACCATTTGTCCAGGACACAGACCTAGAGAGCTGAACCCAGAGAGGCCAGGATGTTTTCTCTGATATAAGGAGGCTAATTCATAGTGAGGTAGGGAGAAGGAGCACGGGAGGAATAGATGAACTCTAGATAGGGCAGAGGGGTGAGAGGGGAAGGGAGAGTGCATTGGGATTATAAATGATGGTGGAATGTGATGGATATTATTATCCAAAATACATGACACAAATTGGTGTGATTATACTTTGTATACATCCAGAGATATGAAAAATATGTGTAAAGTGAATTGTAATGCATTCCTCTGTCATATATAAATTATCAAAATTGATTAAAAAAACAAATATGATGTTTGATAAATCTTTCGAAATCAACTGTCAAACCTTTAATTTTCTCCAGCTTGTATCATTTGACATATAGACTGAAGTCCAGGCTGAACTGGTGGCCCTCATCAGAGCCTTCACTTTGGCAAAGGGAACCTCCCTCCATGTCTACACTGACTCTAAATACCCCGTCCACATGCTTCTCTCCCACTCTGCTATCTGGAAGGAGAGCAGATTCCTTACCACCAAGGGAACTTCAATTACTAATGCCCCCTTTATCTCTGATCTCCTTTAGGCCTCAGAGCTTCCCACTGCCATTGTATCTGAAGGATGGAAGCTAAGAACCCCCTTCTCCAGTGGGCACTTCCTTTCCTGACCTCTCTCCTGGCCACAGGCCTTTTGCTAATGCTTGCCTCCTGCGTGATTAGATTTATTCAAGATGAGATGCCAAGGATCTCTAACCAAACCGTGAACCAGCTTCTGTCACAGGACTTCCAACCCCTCACCAAACTTGGGCCATCCAGAGTCAGCATCGCCCAGCACCTCCTGACCCTCATCATTGCCTCAATGATACCCCACACCCCTCACAAGGGTCCAGAGGCTGCCCCTTCCCAGCAGGAAGAAGTAATAGAAGATTGATCTATGCCCCTGTCCCTTAAGGGACCCAATAACAAACAAAAAGTGGGTGAGGGGAGGATTAAGGTCCTTGCTTAGCTTCTGGAAGGCCATCTTAAGTGAAAGCCACCATTTTAAGAAAAATTTCACTTTCCTGCCCCAAGGGCTTTTCTGAGAAAAGCTCACCACTCCCTCATACCAATACCACCCAGCTTTAATCCCTGATTAAATCCCAAACCCTGAGTCTATTTTGCATCTCTCCCTCTATGGAGAGTTGTCCTTTATTTGTCAGAGCTGACAAACAAACTCTCGGGTATATCTCTGCCTGGTGCCTGTCTTTCATTTCTCGCTCACCTGTCTTGAGTTCTTCACTTTCCTTTCAGGAGCGACTCTGTGGTTTCTGGGAGGAGAGGCATATAAGTCCCACCTAATCAAAAATCAGACCTACACCAACCTGCTTGGCTCTGACTCTGAAATTTTGCTATTATTAACTTCAAGAGTTCTGTTACCTCCATCATATTTTCAACCTTTTATCCACTAGCTGAAATGGGGCAAGAGGAGTCAGAGGAACAAGAGCCACAGAGGGATGCTGCCTGAGCTCACCTTATCTGCAAGGAGAGCAGTGCCATGTCTTGCCATGAACTGAGGAAGGGAATTTGGAATCTGACAAGGTCATGGAACACAATATAAATAATTTTAATCTATTTTTAAAATGAGAGTTTGGCAATTCTTTGGCAGTTTCCAAACTACATAATACCAACATTAGAAACATGAAATACTTTTAAAATCTAAATTTACTCCTTCAAAATTCTGTCAACTCTTAAGGTTGAGAGAGTGCACAGCAGAGTCAGATTCCCGGGTTCCCCTCCCACTCTGGCTGCACAGACCCAGGTAAGTCACTTCGAACCTCCTGCGTTCAATACTTTGAAGACAATGACAATCATGACTCTCCTGGCAGGGTCCCAGTGACGCAAGGAAAATGAACACAGGACAGCTTCTATAACTTGAGATGTTTCTAAAAATACCTATTTTCCCTGCTAATAAACCCCAACCTGAATAAAAATAATAAATCAATAAGTAATAAAATCCTTCTATATGCAGCCACAAGCAGCATTAGTTTGGAACCAAACTAGGACCAGCTGCTTGCATTTTTATTGTTTTGCTTTGTTTTGAACTAATAGATGAAACTCTGTTTCCTGTGTCCAAAGTGATATTCAGACACACACACCCACACCTCATGGGCCAGCTGCACACAGCCCTCACCAATGCGCTGCCCCAGAGCTGGCTCCTTCAGGAACACTGCGGTCACCACCAACCCCAGGCTGGCCACGCCTGGGGAGTGCCTGCAGGCACACAGCTCACTCCTGCAGACCTGCCAGTCACTAAAGTGATATTTCATGTCACTATCGCTTGACAGTTCACCTACTGATATTCAGCAGATGGATTCGAGGAACCTGCAGGAATACAGGTCGTTCGTGATAAGCGGCAGGCGTGGGGCTCCGGCCACTGTCCAGGAGCGGAGTCCACCGCAGCAGGGTTTCAGCCAAGATGGCCCTCCACTCAGACCTACGTGTGACTTCGACCTCCGCAATACGGAAACGTCACGTGTCACAGAGCAGACCCCGCCTAACTGCCCACTTGGCAAAGCAGAGGAAGGGGACCAACAGTGTGGCAGACCCGCTCTGCAGGGAGGGGGTTGGCGCTGAGCGGCACCTGTCCACAGGGCCCCGCGCCTCGCCGCTCCTGGCCAGCCTCACCCCGGGGGCCGTCCACAGGCCGCACGCCCCGCCTCGCTCCCCATCACACCCTCTCCATCACCTCCTTCCCTGCAGCCCCCCACGCTCCCCTTCACTTCACTACGTCACATCCTCCCGTCACGCCCCGCCACACTCCCACCACCACCACGCTCCCCGTCACGTCCGGTCACGTCCCCTCACAGTCCCTGTCATGCTCCGGGCCACGTCCTTCCGTCACACCCTCCCGTCACGCCCCGCCACACTCCCACCACCACCACGCTCCCCGTCACGTCCTGTCACGTCCCCCCACAGTCCCTGTCATGCTCCGGGCCACGTCCTTCCGTCACACCCTCCCGTCACGCCCTACCCCACACTCCTGGTCACGTCCTGTCACGTCCCCCCACAGTCCCTGTCATGCTCCCGGCCACGTCCTTCCGTCACACCCTCCCGTCACGGCCCCGTCACGTCCTTCCGTCAGCCCCCCACACTCCCGTCACGGCCTACCCCACACTCCAGGTCCCCTCCTGTCATGTCCCCCGTCCCTCCCCGTCACGCAGTACCCCACGCTCCCCGTCACGCCACGCCCCCTTCCACCCTGTCATGTCCCCCCACGCTCCCCGTCTCCACCCTCCCAGTCACGTCCTGTTACGTCCCCCCACGTTTCCCGTCACCCCTACCCCACGCTCCCCGTCACGTCCTGTTACGTCCCCCCCACGCTCCCCGTCACGCAGTACCCCACCCTCCCAGTCACGTCCTGTTACGTCCCCCCACGCTCCCCGTCACGCAGTACCCCACCCTCCCAGTCACGTCCTGTCACGTCCCCCCACGCTCCCCGTCACCCCTACCCCACGCTCCCGGTCACGTCCTGTCACGTCCCCCGCACGCTCCCCGTCACGCAGTACCCCACCCTCCCAGTCACGTCCTGTTACGTCCCCCCACGCTCCCCGTCACGCAGTACCCCACCCTCCCAGTCACGTCCTGTTACGTCCCCCCACGCTCCCCGTCACGCAGTACCCCACCCTCCCAGTCACGTCCTGTCACGTCCCCCCACGCTCCCCGTCACCCCTACCCCACGCTCCCGGTCACGTCCCCCCCACGCTCCCCGTCACCCCGACCCCACGCTCCAGGTCACGTCCTGTCACGTCCCCCCCCACGCTCCCGGTCACATCCTGTTACGTCCCCCAACGCTCCCCGTCACGCCTACCCCACGCTCCCGGTCACGTCCTGTCACGTCCCCCCCCCCACGCTCCCCGTCACCCCTACCCCACGGTCCGGGTCACGTCCTGTCACGTCCCCCCCACGCTCCCCGTCACCCCTACCCCACAGTCGGGGTCACCCCTACCCCATGCTCCCTGTGGCCAAGCTGCCTTTTCATTTAGGCTGGTGAAGTACAGCAGAGGCCCAGGAAAGCCACGCCAGGAAATGTGTCCCTAGGAACCTGACAGGCAACCCTCCACCTCTGAAATTTCCAGACAATTCGGTTTTATTTCTAAATAGCATAATTCAGTAACTTTAACTGAATAGCATTAACTAAATAATTGTCTGTCAAAAAAGACCCTGAGAATACCAAACACTAAATCAAATGATTTTTTTAAATACCACATGTACATTTTTTCCTTTAGTGAAACAAAATTAACACTTAAAGAGAATCACCCACATCTTACAGAGCTTAAGCATACTTTGGGTTCGTTTTAAGCTGCATCTTTCATATTTAGGTTTTTCTCTCACAGTTGGAAACTTCCCAGAAGCATGAACATACAGTTCGACTGATTGTTCAGGAAAGTGTGCAAGTGGGAGGAATTGTTTGCTTACAGGATACCTTTTCCACAATTCATACACTCAAATCATCATTTCCAAAACAAATTTTCCAAAATCAAATAAATTGCAAAACTAGAAATATGATCGCATCTCCAAGAAGGAGCTGCGATCCTCTGCCAAGACAGACCTCAAATTCTTAATCCCTCCTCAGCCAAAAAAACTGGATCAAGTATTGAAGTTTTCCACCAAACCAGCCACATAGCCACAAATGTTTCTCATTTACTCCACTCCCGGGACAGACAGCTCAAATAAAAAATTTCCTGAATACCCCAAATTTCAGATGCAATTTGGAATGCAAGTGATTCATAATGTAATGCAGGAAACACTGCAATCTTTCCTTACCAACTCAGTGTTCCTGGAACAGGATCCTCGGGAGACTGTCCCATCCAATTAGGAGGCTCACGTTGCTGTGACCCAGCTGTCATGCTCTTTGGCCCTAGCTCAAATGTGATCCTGAACCCTCAACAATCCACTGCTCCAGCTACTGTGCTACCTCATGGGTGCTGACAAAGGTCCCTCTTGAGTTCCATGACAGAAACCATGGCAACAGTGCACTCAATCCCTTGTTACCAAAGGGAAACAATGTTACAACCCCAGCCGCCATCCCACCTGAGCACCACACACCGCCACAGTGCCTCAGCACATTTAGATTCCAACACATTTAGAGTCCAAGAGTGAAGCTTCACAGAGCTCTGGCCTCTGCTCAGGCACTGATGCTGCAGGAGCCCTAAGCCACAGCTGTCATCCCTGTGGACACTTGTTCTTTCAGCACAGACGCACGGTGGACACAGAGGAAGGGCAGTGCTGCACTGAAGGCACCTAGTGAGCAGGAGCACTGTCAACTCTCAGAAGACATGACCACTGCAACAGCAAGTGTCCCCAGGGGCGGCTCAGGGGCCCCTGACCAGGGCCCCTTGCAGGAGTCTAGACAGTGGGAAGAGTACTGACCCTAAGGGAGCAACAGCCATCGTGAAGGAATTTGGAAGAAGCTTAATACCTTTCTCAGCAAGGAAGAAAATAATTTAAATGACATTCTCTACAAATGCGATAATGAAGAACGTGCCAAAACAATAGCTTGGCTAAAAGAACGTTGTTTCATGTTATGTAGGCAAAGTTGATAACAGGAACATGTACCAAGAAGAACTGGGTCTGAATGTCAAACTACAGCATAACTGAAGAGCCCCAGACAAGACTTGGCCTCAGAAAATCAGGAAAACAAAATAAATTTGAAAAAAAAAATTAATGCCTACACATAAAGAAAAAGTAATCAGTTTAATCTGAGGCTGGATTGATATACACTGTGAATAATGTGAAAATGGCCTGAATATCTGCTTACCAAAGATCCTATTTTCCATCCCAATTTAGCTGCTTGATAAGGACTCACTATTCACAAAAAGAGAGGAATCACCCTATTACCAAGAGGAATCACACTATTGCAGTGAGAAGACTGGCTAGATAAAGACAGTAGGAGATGGAACATTCCCCGACTGTGTGCATCCTCTCACAGCTCTGACCCCGTCCTCACAACGGAATGAACCAGAGCAGTCCTCAGCCACCTACCAGAGCGGGAGCCAGGGACCACTTGGTGGATGCTCAAGTCCACAGTGGAAGTAAAGCTGCCCCTTTCCTTCCTGCTTTCACCAGCTGCAGCTTTACTTCCACTGTGGACCCCTCAGGCTAGGCATGGACACACAGAAAATCAGCTCCCCCAGAATGTAAGCTTTCTTACACTCTCAGTCCTCTGGGCAGCGCCCTGTGATGACAGGGCCCTTTGATGCCTGAGTTTTTTCTTGTCTCAATTTCCATTTATGAATCCCACTCCCCCACCGCCCTAGGTATCAGAACCTTACATTATGGGCAGTGGTACATTAGGATCCAGGGAAAGGATTCCAAACAACATGTTTCCTACCTGTGACTGTTTCTCTTAGGTGTCCACTCAGCTGGGTCATGGGAGATGGTTAATTGGGTGTTTTTGTAAGCATGGTTTTACAGGACATTAACATTTAAAATCTGTGTATTTGAGTAAAGTATATTGACCTCCATTATGTGGGTGGGCCTCCTCCAATCAAGGGAAGTGCTGAACAGAGCACAGTCAGACACTCCCCACCACCACCACCACCACCACCGCAAGGATAGAATCTGCTGGACAGCCTTGGGACGGGAGCAGAGGCTTCCTGATCTGGAGGCGCTTCCAGTCTTTGAACTCACACTGAGACATGGCTCTACAGATCTTGGACTCTCAGCCTCCAGAGCCATGCGAGCCAATTGCTATGGTAAATCTCCACCGTAGTACACAGGTGCTCCCACTGGCTCTGTCCTCTGATTTAGTTACTGTTATCTGAAGCAGGTCCTGGGGACTGAGCCCAGCAGGGAGTGCAGTTAAAGCTAACTCACAAACACAAAGTGCTCACCTGGATGGCTGCCAAGTTCTTCTGCTCTTGTGAGGGTGCCTCATGCACGAAGCGCAGCCAGTTGGAGTGTCGCGGGTTGGTGGCATCCAGGATGTACAGCACCTCCCCCTTACTCCCCCGGACCTGAAACGGAAGAGGCTCCTGAGTTCCGGATTCAGGCCAGGATCCACCCCACCGAGTCTGTCAAGGGCAGGACGTGAGGTTCTTTCTTTTCTGGTCTACCCTTCTGTGGACCTGTGTGAGCAGGTCCTTTACCATGCTAGCAATGGGCCCAGGATCCAAGGTGGCAGTGTCTAGCCACTCTCAGAAACGCCCAGTGCTACGGCGGCTCTGTGGTCCAGAGGAGCTCTCCTTCTAGTGTATTCACTCACAAGCACGATCGCAATGGTGGGGGGTACTGCAGCCCTCCCCTTTCCCATGGACAGGTTGCTGCTGGGTTCCCAACTGAGGGAGTGGGGGGAGCAATCCCTTCAGTGCCTCCCTCCACTGGGTCATGGGATCACATCCTAAAAGGAGAGCTCTCTTCAGTGATTGGATTAAATGGGTCCGTTTCCTCTTCCCACGCCGGCTCACAGACTGCTGAGATAGCCCAAGTTCTCCCCTGCTTCTTGCTTCACACCTACTCTACTTTGAATTGGAGGGAGGGGGTCTGTTGGACATTCTTGAATCCAGGTTGCTTGAAATCTAGTTTTTCCAAACCCCTATGTTGTTGGTTACTGGGCATATGCCCCATTAATAAAATACATGCCCCAGTCCCCATTCCTGCTCGTATTCACATACTGCTGGGATCCGGCAGAGGACGCAGGAGGAAGGCACGACTGGAGGATCAATTGGCACCCTTCCCCGACAAGGACCACAGACTTTGTAGATCCACCTGTGCAGACTTGAGGAAAAGCAAACTCTATCCAATTTTCTGATTTAGAAAATAAAGGGCAACGAGTCCTCTGAGGTATGTCATGTCATGTCGTGATGCTTGGACAATCTTTCACTCACCCCATAGTCACCGAGTTCTTCACCACTAAGGATGAAGACTCTTCCTGTGAACAAGACAGATAAGCCCCTGGCCTCACCGCACTGAAACAGATACAAGACAAGTTCATGGGAGATGAGTGTGGCTGGCGATGAGGACAGGAAAGCCCAGCAGAGAGCAGAGAAGGGAGAGGGCTGGGCGTGGCACAGTCGGGCACAGCCTTGTTGCAGAGGGGCCTGAGTTCAGGGAAGAGGAGAGAATGAAGAGGTGGCTCCCAGGGCAAGGGGACAGCAAGGAGAAGCCAAGTGGTCAGACCTAAGTGTGAAATAGGTTCCAAGCGTGCTGACAGTAAGGCGGTCACAGGGCAGGGACAGAAAGGAGCTGGAGAAGAGGGCAGCACAGAGTCAGACAGATGGGCAGGTGCAGAGCAGGCACATGCACAGCCATGAGGCTCTGCACACGCTGACTCAGGCTGGACATGATTATTTTCACCCAAAAATCGGCTGTAGAATCTTGTGGTGCACACACTGCAACAGCTGAAGTTCCATGATCCTAACACTGGAGAAAATGCAGATTGCCCGTTTCTCAAACAATTCTTGATTTCTTAAATGTCCACAGAGTCTCAGCCACCTTGTAAAAGTCTCTCTCATGAAATGCCAGACCCTCAGCAGGAAGCAAGAATTTAATATTCGATATTATAATTGCTAAAAGAGGAACGGAGGATGGTAAACACCCCGTATTTATCTTTCATTCGCTTAGACGTGAATCCGTGGGAAACTGCTGTACTCACTCAGTGACAAACCCACTCTGAAGTTGCCCTCACTCCCTGCTCAATTCTGAATCCCAGCCACCCCGGGGGAATGCCAAACCCAGGCCCTCTGCTATGAGAGACAGCAGCACACCATGCCTCTCCCTAGACAGGACACCAGTGCACAGAGAAAACAAGCATAAGGGTCAACCGTAAGGGTCAAAGTCCTCCCTCCCAGGCATCTCCATGACCCCAGTGACCACTCACGTTGACAACAGCTAAGTTAAGCCCTGTAAAGAATAATAATAAAGAGTAGACAGAGAGAGATGGTGCAGAGGCAGGGAAGGTGGCAGATGGCTCCTTGTCCAAGAGGCCATGTTTATTTATAACAGTAGGTTAGTACAATAATATAATAGGTCATTAGTACCTTAACCACATTACTGTGCAGAGTATCAGGAAGGTTGCTTGTTCTGCAGTGACATTTCACAGTTACAATATGCAATGTCAGGAGCTTTGTGCAGCTCTCAAGAAGGTCCATTGTCTGAAGTTACTGTTAGGCAGGCAGCTCCAGGAGCACCAGAGCTTGGTGAGACACTGTAGTTATCAAGCAAGCAAGTTCCTTTACTCCCTATGTGCCTAAGATTAAGGTCAAAGCTGCACATAGGGAGTAAGGACCTTGCTTGCCATACCAACCGGGCATCTTACACCTTTGCATAGAAACTTTCCCAAGCACCAAGCCTGCCACAGCCCTGAAGTCATCAGGGACCCCAATCCCAAACACAGAACCCCTACAGCTCCCCTTTCTTGTTTTTTAAGGCCTTTTGGATGAATAATTTTTGTTTTCTTCTTAATGCTGATAGAGGCAAAAAATAGGGTAGGTATTGACAATAGCAAGCACAACATAACAATCCCAGCATTAGTAAACATCCACCTATAAGTAATTGTTTGACCCAATAAAGTTGGGTAACCACAGTTAACCAATCCCATAAGTCTAAACGTCCATCATCTTGTCAGACCTTATCAATGATATCATTAAAGTAATCTAACTCCTTTGAAATAAAATTACTGTTATCACTTAAGTTAAAGCAACACATATTATTAAACTCCTGACATCCTTTATGATGTAATATTAGCAAATAATTAATTGCAGCCCAATTGTCAAGTATGGTTTGACAATCTTGTTTAAACTTCTTCTGAAGCAGGTTAATTGCCATAAGGTATGATTAATATCATTTACCATAGCACAGTCCAGTATTTTATAGTGTTTTGTAAGGCCTGACAGCTAGTCCAGGGATATCCACTAAGGAAAATGTCAAAGCGTCAAATTTTGCCTTAGAGAGAAGGTTTCCTGGATCATCACAGTTTTTATCAAGGGGAATAGACCTTTATGGATATGTTGTGTAGGATGGTGGCCTATTAAATCCTGTGGGGAAGGTAAGAACACAGTCTGCTAAGACAACATGGGTACCATGAGACACTGTTGTCGGTATACAACAATTTCAGACAAGCAAACCCAGATATTGTAATGAGTTTTAGAAGTGAAGGAGTCTGGCTGTACTGAATTTCCACAGCTGGGGTACAACAACAGAACAACATTATTGTTAAGACCAAAGCATTTACAGAGTTCTGTGTGAGATTAGCAATCAAAGCAGTAACTAAGTTTTCTGGGATATATTTTAACCCCATTTGAGCCAAAAGTTGTTGAGTTGATGCTGTTAATGATTTTGCATCTCCCCAAGTCACTGGAATTCTAGTAGCTTGGGATCGTCTTTCAGTGTACCTTCTCTTTCAAGGAGAGTGATCATTGTCCTTTTGTTTGGTGTGTTCTCCTCATCCACAATCAAATGAAACTTGGGGATCAGGTTGTGAAGTCCCTAATGTCCATTCATAACTGATAGGTCTCCTGCATGGAGCTGGAATCCAAACTGGACCTGTTGGTGTGAGCACAGCTGTCTCTTCTTCCCCATGTGATGAGAGGCAGAGGGTCCTGTCATCCTGGGTATGGTGGAAACCTATATTTTACATAAATTTTTGGTAATGGCTGTTTGGGAATAAAATGTCTATCCAAAGCAGATGACCAGTTGTGAGTATAAACTTTGAATGGTATGTTGAGTGTATAAACTGAAAGTAAAACAATATTTAAAGCATTATTTCTATGAGAGAGGCTAGATTCCCCCTTTTTGTTTCTTTATTAAAAGGCAAATTTTAAGAGTACAATGTGCTTGTTTAACCAAAGCCTGTCTGTTAGGATTATGGGGCATTTTATGATTTTATGATTCTGTGCTATAACATTAGGGAGGAACTAGTCAAGAAAGCCAGCTGAACACAGATAAGACAGCCAGCCAAGCAGTTGGAATTTAAAAGAGACACTTTTTTCCTTTTGTCTTAACTGGTTTTTCATAAGTCTAGTAAATCTTGTTGGTCTTAAAATTTACATTTTAAATATAAGGCTAGGAAAATTAGAAACCAGCAGAAGTTAAAAGGTAAGTAAAAAATGTTGTAATCATTTTTTTTCTTTTCTGTTATAAGATAATTTGCTTAAAGCATGGTATTATAGCTTACACACTTTATGGAGAGTTCTTTTTTCTTTTTGTTTTAAATCTGTGAATCTTGTAACAGTTTCCACACATGGTTGAGTATAAGTAATGACTTGTTGTGGATTGGAAAGGACAGAGCATGGTAGCCACAGGGAGTTTTTGAACATTTGTTTATTTTTGGTTCCTTTGCCCCAGACCAGGATGACCTCTTGAGGCCATGCATAAAGCGATTCCATAAAAGTATTTATCGCTATGACATTAGTATTTGTGTCCAATAACCCTGCAATTGACTGCTCATTTAAACAAAGAGTTAATTTAGGTCTACTTTCAGTAACTGATAAACATGCTCCAGTGACAGTAGAGTAAACCCTGTATTTCCCCTTTCATTTAAAGGTTGTAATTCTTTAAATATAGCAAGAGGTGACTGTTCATATTTTGATTGGTTAGCAGAATTTATCTTAATAGGACAGACAGGTAAGTCATTGAGATTCCCCCTCCTCAACAGCTTGTCCCAAACACACAGTTAACTGGGATCTAGCTGGGGGTAGGGCGCTGCCATAGCTGGCCACAGAGGCAATGGCAGAGAGTTAGAGAATCCATGCAACATGCGTGGGAGGCTCCAGAAGAGCTCCAGGCAGGGTGTTGTTGCCAGGGCTGTGCCACCGCTGCAGGGGGAGCGGTAGGGGACTTAAGGGCCACAGAGCCAGGCACAGAAGGAAGAGCAGGCAGGTTGATAAACAGAGGTTTTATCTATTGCATCTGTTCAAAGAAACCAAGTTTGAAGCACAGGAATAGAAGTTCGTGTCTTCTCATGTAGTGTTTCACCTATTTTCTCCCATTTTTCAAATTTAGAGTTCCACTTTCTGGATAAAAAGGTCAATAAGAGCTTATCTCTGACAGCAAGGCGGTAAGATCAGCATTATTTACGGTATGTCCAGCCTTACTAAGTAGAAGAGGAAGCTCGGCCTGATGATGTCATTTAGCATCAGACAGAAATAAAGAATTACCCATAGCCTACTGATTAGGGATAGGTACCAGCCAATGAAAGAGACACATGTCAAAAGCCTGTTCCGGGCATAAGGAAGCTACCTCCTTCCCCCATTACCTGTCAACGTCTGTCCAGAAGGGTCTCTATTAAGGCGGACTCTGTTGTCCCAAACTCTGTGGACTGGGAGGCTTCTAGGGAGAGAACTCTTCTTGTGCCCCAATGTTGGTTGCCAGTTGTAATTGATAATAATAAAGAGTAGACAGAGACAAGGTGCAGAGGCAGGGAAGGTGGCAGAATGGCTCCTTGTCCAAGCGGCCACATTTATTTATAACAACAAGTTATATTAGGTCATTAGTACCATAATAATACTCTAAACATTACTGTGCAGAGTATCAGGAAGGTTGCTTGTTCTGCAGTGACATTTCACAGTTACAATATGCAATGTCAGGAGCTTTGTGCAGCTCTCAAGAAGGTCCATTGTCTGAAGTTATTGTTAGGCAGGCAGTTCCAGGAGCACCAGAGCTTGGTGAGTCACTGTAGTTATCAAGCAGGCAAATTCCTCTATCCCCAGGAGCTATGTGCCTAAGATTAAGGTCAAAGCTGATAAGACTCTAGCATGGAGGGCATTGCCATAGCAACTGGGCATCCTATAACATTGCACAGAAACTTTCCCAGGCACCAAGCCTACCACAGCCATGAAGTCATCAGGGACCCCAATCCCAAACATAGAACCCCTATAAAGCCCCTAGGGAGCGACGTCACTGGATATCTGAAAGAAGCATCTCAAGAGAACAACTCCTGGGGCTGCTGTGGAAACCCACAGGGGGCGCTCTCCCCCTCTGCACCAGCCACCCCCCGCTGAGCTTCACTGGGCTTCCTGATTCCCAAGGCAGAGAGGGTACTCTCTGCCTAAGACCTCACAGACACCAGGCAGCATCTCCTGGAACCAGGTGCAAGAAGCGTGTCGTTGTCCCGGTCAGTTTCCCCTCAAAAGGTTAAGAGAATATGCCCAGCAGAACCTCAGGGGCCAATAGCTGCTCCCAGGACAACGTCTTGCTTTAGGTGGCATGCCTGGGAGCACACAGGCCTCGTCCAGCCATGTCACCCGTCAAGGACAAACACGAATGTACCTCAGCACTACTGGTTCAGTCAACTGTTTCACTGCTGCGACTAAAAGACCTGACAAGAGTAACCCTAGAGGAGGAAGCGTTTATTTGAGGGCTCACGGTTTCAGAGGTCTCCGTCCATAGACGGCCAGCTTTATTCCTCAGGGCTCAAGGTGGGGCTCAACAACAGGGCAGAAGAGTGTGGCGGGGAAGCAGCTCTCATGGTGATCAGGAAGCACAGAGAGGTCTCCACTTGGCAGATACAGATGTACCCCTAAAGCCCCGCCTCCATGCCCGCCTCCTCAGCCACACCCTCCCTCCTGCTCTCCAGCTATCACTAAATCCGCCCCATCAGGAGCTCAGCTCACTGACTGGGTTGTGGCTCTCACAGCTCCATCACCTCTCCTCGGGACCCTCTCGCATTGCCTCACACATGAGCATTTGGGGACACCTCACATCCAAAACAGCTACTATTCAAATGCAAATGCAGATCCACACAGTATTTGCAGTGTGACAGCAATGTGACATGGTGGCACACCAGGAGTGGCTTCTAGGGCTCTGCCAGCCAAATGCCAAGCTGAGGAGGAGCACCGTGACCAGGTCCCCGGCCCCAGCACACCCTCCCATGCCAGGGCACTTCCCCTACAGAGAGCCTGCAAGCCTAGGCAGGCAGGAGGCCTTCGTCTGCTTTCTCTTCCACATGGATCGCTCCTTCCTGTCTGAGGGGACGTGAGGGTCTTCAGCCTCCTGGGGGTCCTCTTACAGACACGCACTTATTCGTCCAGGTCCCCTTTACCTGCAACACGATCAGCACATCAGGGGAAATGGGCCCCCTAGTCTGGGCATGATTTCATTGACTCAGCTTAAAATCACAAAAGCTTTTGGGAAGCCAGGTGCGGTGGCACACACCTGCAATCCCAGCAACTTGGGAGGCTGAGGCAGGAGGATACAATTTCAAGGTCAGCAAGACCCTCTCTCAAAGTAAAAGACAAAAACTGCTGTGGATGTATTCAGTGGAAGAGCACTCCTGGGTTCAATTCCAGGTACCAAATGTGCGCACGCGCACACGCACGCTTTCTGGGAGGCCACGCCTTACATCTGGCTGAGACCACATAGTGGTTGCAAAGCCTATAGGAGAAGACACAGTGCTGCCAGGGACACACAGGCAGGTGGCTGAGGAGAGTGGCTGGGGCTGTGTAGCTCCCTGAGTCTAGGCTCCGGCGTGACGGCAGGAAGTGCCGAGGTTCAGGACAGTGAGCAGAGGGCCCGGGGGGGTTCCAAACAGACTTGGAAAAACAGCATAGCTCAGCATCAAGCCCAAGTGGATCAGGCCAGAGACCCCAGATTCATGCACTTAGAATCTGCTCTCCTAAATTGGGCTGTTTGTGTGAGGGGCCGTTGTCCCTCTTCTCCCATAACATCACTTCATGTCACTTGAAGCAACCATCTCCTGCTGCTGCTGCTGCTCTTCTCCAGGATGAGAGTCCCACACCGCCCCCCCAGCCTTCCTTCCCATGCCTGCTGCTTCAGCAGATGACAAAGAAGTATATGAAGAACTGTTCTATATCACATTTCATTAGGGAATTGCAAATTGAAATAAGGAGTCACCTCCAAAGCTCCCTATCAACAGCCAAAATCCACACACTGGCACCACCAGGGTCATCTTCCAAGTCTTTGAAATATAAGAGTATCTCCTACTTGCAGCACATAGCAACTGCATTTATTCAAGAAACAGGAAACTCATTAACCCTGGGGTTGTCGAAGATTAAATGAAATTACAACTGAAATAATACTGCATAAATGGGAAAGCAACACTGATCTTATCAGTATCAAAACACATTCATCACTGCGTATTTGAGTGTTTTCATAGCAGGTTCACATGACACCGTGCGACAAAGGACACCAACTGCATACTCACTCAATGTTTTAAAGTGCAAAAATGCCATCACAGATTTGTATTATTTAGAGTTTCCACCACCAGCTGGGCTAAGGAAGAACTTCTCCTCTCTGTGAACTTCAGAGAAGCTCAGTCACAAGCAGTGCCACTGTGGGGACAACCTGAATCTCACTCAGAGAGGCTTTGGGTTTGGGTTATTAGGACCTTCCACCTATGGTCAGTTCTGAGGAGCCATGGACTTCTGAGCTACAGGAAGGTCTCTGAAGATTGCCACCAGGGGATGTCAGTGGCCAGCTTTCCTTCTACTCATCCAGCAATAAATCAATGTTAGGCCAGAAATACGGTGACGACGTGAGAAATGGGGAGAGGAAATAGCTGATGCTGGAGAAAAGCTCAGAGGGAAGGGAGTGGGCATCAGGGGAACTGGAGGAGCTGAGCATCCCAGGGCAGCAGAGCTGCAGACGAAGGCCTGCAAGACGGATGGTCGTGTGCACTGCAGGCCTTATTGGAAGACCCATCAGAAACTGCCAACATCTGATATCTGTGAGTTTTCTTTTGGATGGAAGCCAGCTGAAGTCCACGCCCAGCCACACGCGTGAGCAGCCCACACCCCCTCTGTGTAGAAACATGGGCCACAAGGACTGCACAAGCCACAGAATGCCACCCCAGTCCTGCAACCCTCCTCTCCTCTGATCCCCAGCTGCCCATCCCTCCCTAGCTCACAACCCGAAGCCCACTCCCCACAAGCCCAGGAGCTGGGACTGCACATCCCTCCACCCTATGCTCTGTTCAGGGATCCATGGGTTGGGACAAGAGCCAGCCTCTGCCTGCACAGATGACACCAGCACTTCCAGCGAGACACTTGCCTGCTGCCAGAGAAGAACCACAGGAAGCACCAGGCGACATTGGCAAAGGTGTCCCCGACCCCTGTGCTGGAGAGAGGTGTATGCATAGGGCCTCGGTGACAGCAGCAAGTCTGTACAGGGCAGGACTGTAACCTTCTTCCTGGCCTTCTGGCCACTGTCAGATGCTCCACAGCTGCAGCACTGAAGCGTGGCATCAAGGAAATGAGCTTGTGAGCCACTCTGGGGAGAGCACGCAGGCAGGTCACCAGCACCCCAGCTGCCCGGACCCTCGCAGGCCTCCTTGGTTTGCTGAATGGTTCCCTCAGATGCACTCCTGGCCATCCCAGGTCTTCTGTTTCATACTGCACAAGTACTCTTTCATTACCCTGGGAGTGGACTTTTGTTCCTATAGACACAGCGCTCACAAGGGCAGCAGACAGGGGCGCTTCCCCCTCCACACAGCCGCCTCCCCGGCGTCTGTGTCTGCTTGTCTGCGATGCTGAGCAGGCACTAACTCCCATTTCCAGACTGTTCTGCTGTGGTGCTGAGGCAGGATGGAAGGAATAAAAGGCATGTGAAGAGGAAACCAAGGAAGGGCGAGCAGACAGACTGCACTCCGCAGGCCTGGGCTGAAGCTCCGCCCACCATCGCACACCAGCCAGCTTTCCTCCCAGGAAATCCAGAGTCTTCACTCTGATCTTTAAATCACTGGAGATGGAAGCCTGATGTGGTGGCACTTGTCTATACTCCCAGTGGCTCAGGAGACTGAGGCAGGAGGATTGCAAGTGCAAAGTCAGCCTCAGCAGAAGAAAGGCGCAAAGCAACTCAGTGAAACTCTACCTCTAAATAAAATACAAAATAGGCTGGGGATGGGGCTCAGTGGTCAAGTGGCCCCGAGTTCAATCCTCATTATCAAACAAACAAATAAAAACAGGTTGGGGATGTGGCTCCATGGGTAAGTGCCCATGGGTTCAATCCCTGTTACAAAAACGAAATGTCACACCAACAAGGTAAAAGTGTTCCTTTTTCTGTACACCATCTCCAGCATGTTTTACTATTTGTATCCTTGGTCATTGCCATTCTGACTGGTGTGGTATGAAATCTCAGTGTACTTTCAATTTGCATTTCCCTAATTGCTAATAATGTTAAACATTTCAAAATATATTTGCTGCCCATTTGTATTTCTTCTTTTGAGGAGTACCTGTTTAATTCATTTGCCCATTTATTAATTGGGTTATTTGGGGGCTTTTTGGTGTAAAGTTTCTTGAGTTCTTTATATATACTAGACATTAACCCTCTGTCAGAAGAGTAGCTAGGAAAGATTTTCTCCCATTCTGTAGGTTCTCTCTGCACATTCCTGTCTGTTTCCTTTGCTGTTCAGAAACATTGTAATTTGATGCCATCCCCTTTATTTACTTTTGGCATTATCATCTGAGCTCTAGGGGTCTTCTGAGAAAGTCATAACCTGCGCTGACATGCTGGAGTGCTGATCCTACGTTTTGTTCTAGGAGTTGCAGAGTTTCTAGTCTAATTCCTGTCTTCAATCCTTTTTGATTTGATTTTTTTTGATTGACAAAGGATAAAGGTCTAGTTTCATTATTCTACATATGGATACCCAGTATTCCCAGTGCCATTTGTTAAAAAGGATGACTTTTCTCCAACGTATGTTTACACCTTGTCAAGGATCAGATGCCATTAACTATGTGGGTTTGTGTCTTCTATTCTGTACCATTGGTCTCTGGGTCTGTTTTAATGCCAGGACCATGCAGGGGGTTTTGTTACTATAGCTCTGTAGTATAACTGGAAGTCAGCTACTGTAATGCCTCCAGGCTTCTTTGGCTTAGAATTGCTTTGACTATTATGCATCTCTTATTCTTCCAAATGAATTGTAGGACTATTGTTTACAGTTTTGTGAAGAATCTCATTGGCATTTTGATGGGGATTGCATTGAATCTATATATTGCTTTTGGTAGTAAGGTGATTTTAACAATATTAATTTTGTGAATCCATGAACATGGTGAGTCCTTTCCATCTTCTAAGTCTTCTTTAATTTCTTGTTTCAATTTTCTATAGTTTTCATTGTAAAGGTCTGTCACCTCCTGGGTTAGATTTATTCCTTGAGTTTTGCTTTTTGGTGGGTTTTTTTGTTTGTTTGTTTGTTTGTTTGTTTGTTTTGAGGCTATTATGAATGCAATTGTCTTCCTGATTTCTTTCTCAGTATATTCATTGTTGGTATATAGGAAAGCTATTGATTTTTGTATGTTGATTTTGTAACCTGCTGCTTTGCCAAACTTGTTTATTAGCTCTAGCAGTCTTTGGTGGGGATTTTGCATCTTCTAATATAGAATTATATCATCTGCAAACAATGATAATTTGACTTCCTCCTTTCCTATTTTTATCCCTTTTATTCCCTTCTTTGCTTAACTGTTCAAGCTAGAATATCTAGGATTATTAAACAGGAGTGGTGAGAGTGGATGTCCTTGTCTTGTCCAATATTTTAAAGGAAATGCTTTTAGTTATTATTTATTTTCCATTTAGTATAAATTAGATTTGTATTTTTCATATATAGTCTTTATGATGTAGAGGTAGGTTACTTCTATCCCTACTTTCTTCTGTGATTTTATCATGAATGGGTGCTGAATTTTGTCAAAGATCTTTGTGTATCTACTGAGATGACTAAGTAATTTTTGTCCTTAACTCTTTTTATGTGATTAATTACATTTATTGATTTGCATATACTAAACCATCCTTGCCTACTGGAATAAAACTAACTGGGTCATCATGTGTAATCTCTTAATATGCTATTAAACATGATTTGCT
This sequence comes from Ictidomys tridecemlineatus, assembly GCF_052094955.1. Lineage (NCBI taxonomy): Eukaryota > Metazoa > Chordata > Mammalia > Rodentia > Sciuridae > Ictidomys > Ictidomys tridecemlineatus. Next base: position 147,240,161 of record NC_135485.1, on the reverse strand, counting down.
GATATTTTATTAAGAGTTCTTTGCATCTAAGTTCATCAGGGATATTAATCTGGAGTTTTCTTTATGTGTCCTTATCTGGTTTTGGTATGAGTGTGATACTGGCTTCATAAAATGAATTTGGAAGTGTTCCATCCCTATTTACTATATTGAATAACTTGGGGAGTATTTGCATTTATTCTTCCTCAAAGGTTTGGCAGAATTCAGCTGAGAATCCATCTGGTCCTGGGCTTTTCTTTGTTGGAAGGCTCTTTATCACTGAGGCTATATCACTGCTGGTTATTATCTGTTTAGGTTTCCGATGCTGTCTTGATTCAGTTTGGGAACATAGTCTGGAAATGTGTCCCTTTCTTCTAGGTTTTCCAGTTTATTGAGTACAAGTTGTCAACACAGTCCCTAATGATCTGCTGGATTTCTGATGTCTGTCGTGTTTTCTCCTTTGTCATCCCTAATTTAGGTCTTCTCTTTTTTCTTTTGGGCAGTTAGGCTATGGGCTTATCAATCTTATTTATCTTTTCAAAGAATGAAATCTTTACTATAAATGCATTCTGCTGTCATGTATAGCATATTAGAACAAATGAATTAGTTATTTTTAAATGAAATCTTTATTTCATTGATCCTTTGTATTTTTTTATTCTCAATTTCATTGATTTCGACTCTGATTGTAATTATTTTCTTCCTCCTACTCATTTTGGAATTGGTTTGTTCTTCTTTTCACAGGGCCTTGAGATACATTATTAGGTTATTTGGGATCTTTCTGATTTTCTTATGTAAGCACTCATAGTTATAAATTTTCCTCTTAGAACTGCTTTCATACAATCCCAAAGTTTCTGGTAGGTTGAATCACTATTCTCAGTTGAGTCTATAAATTTTTCATTTCTCCCTTAATCTCTTCTATCATCCACACATTGTTCAAAAGTGTAGTATTCTATATCCATGTGTTTATATAGTTTCTGTATGGTTTTGTCATGTCAGTTTCCAATTTCATTCCATTATAATCTGATAAGATGCAAAGAATTGACTGTGGAAATTGTGAAAATACAACTCTTTTTGTATTTTCCAAGAGTTGCTTTGTGACCTAAAATATGGTCTGTTTTGGAGAAGTTTCCATGATCCACTGAAAAGAAGGTGTATTCAATTATTGTTGGGTGAAATATTCTATAGTTGTCTGTTAAGTCCATTTGATTTATAATAATTTTCAGGGCCAAAGAGTTTACTGAGTTCATGTCTGGATGATGTATTTAATAGTGAGAGAGGTGCATTGAAATCACACAATATTATTGTCCTGGGGTCTAACTGATATTTCAGATCGAATATTGTCTCTTTGATGTAACTAATTATACCCACTTATGGGGCATAACTATTTATTACTGGTGTATCTTCTTGTTAGACTGTTAGCTTTACCAGCATGAAGTTACCTTCTTTATCTCTTCTGATTAATTTGAAGTGTGCTTGTCAGATAGAACAGTAGCCACTCCTGCTTGTTTTTAGGCTCCATTCTCGTAGCACATCAATATCCATCCTTTCACTTTCAACCTGTGGCTGTCTTTGTCTATAAAGTGGGTCACTTTGGAAAAACATATATTTGTCTTGTTTTTTAGAGCTATTTTAATTGAAGAGTCAAGACCATTGACATTCAATGATGTTATAGAGAGATGTTTATTAATTCCTGCCATTTTGATTTACTTATGATGTTTAATTGGTCTTGTTTCTCTTCAAATGAGATTTGTTCACTTGTGAACTCTGGGTGTTTTTTAGTTACTTCTGTGTGAAATTATTCTTCAAGTGACTTTTGTAGTGCCAGTTAAGTAGTAATGAATTCTTAAAATTTTTGCTTATCTTGGAAGTTTTTATTTCTTTTTCAGTTTTGAAAAACAGCTTTTCTAGGTATAGCAGTCTTGGTTTACAGTTATTTTTTTTAGGACTTGTAACACATCATACCAAGGCCTCCTGGCTTTTAGAGTTTGTGCTGAGAAATCAGAAGTGATTCTAACTGTCTAGCCTCTTGATTTGACTTGATGTCTTTCTTTTGAGGCTTTTAAAATTCTTTGTTTTGTATGTTAGACATTGAAATTATAAATGTATTGTAGAGAAGCTCATTTTTTTAAAATTTTTGTCTGCTGGGGCTCTGAATGCCTCCTGTGTCTGGATGTCCATCTGATTCTCAAGGTTTAGAAATTTTTCTGTCATTAATTCCCTGAAGAGTTTATCAATTCCATTATCCTGCATTTCACAACCCTTATTAATTCCAGTGAGTCTCTTAATGTTCTCTTAGAGTTTTAATATGATCATGGCTATATCTTTTATTTTATTTAAAGCTCTCTGAACATTCAAGGCTGGCCACTCTGTTTTCCAGCTCTGAGATTCTGTCTTCAGCGTGGTCTACTCCATTAGAGGTTTTCAACTGAACATTTTACTTGATTTAGTGTGTTGTTCATTTACAAGATTTCTATTTGGTTTTGTTTCAATTATTTCTGTCTCCATTTTGAATTTCTCATTCATATCCTGCACCAAATTCCTTAATTCATTCAACTGTTTTTCTGTATTCTCTGGGAGTTTGTTGATCATTTTTGTAATGACTGTCTTAAATTCTTTATGTGATAAAGAATTTAATAACTTCAATGACTAGGGGTCAGCCATTGCCATCCCTGCTTGCAGGAAGGTGGAGAGGTCTTGGGTGGTATCACTGAGCTCATCAGCCCCCCTTGCAGCCACTCACCCACCTCTGGACCTTCTGTGATCTGGCACGTGGACTGCCTCATTAAGTACACAAGCTGGAGCTGGAATTGCAGTCATCTGCAACAGATGCATCTATTTGGTAGAAATCCTGTAGTGCTGTAGGCTGTGGTCAGAACCACACTGACCGTGGCACTCCTCCAATAGTACAGAAGCTGGTTTGGCTTTTATTTGTTTTTTCATCACAACCTGGTCATGAATTGCCAGCTCTCTCCTAGTCTGCTCAGGTTTGGCTGAGTGGCCAGATTTGGGTGGTGTGCTCAGGTAGGAGGACACAGATCACATCAGGACTTCACAAAGGCATGTGACATCCACTGACTTTGCTCTGCACTGACCCAGAGTGCTGGATCGGGTGGCAGTGTGACATCTGTTTCAGCCATCCCAGCATTCAGGGCTCCCTGGGTGGTATTTTCCCACTAATGTCTACACTAAGTGGTTCCATTTGGAACCTAAAACAAAATGTTATCTTCTGCAAAAGAAAAACATTTGGCAAAGAGACTTCTTTGTTCCAAACACCTAAAAGGACTTCTATAAACAAGAAAAAAAAAAAAGATGTTAAACAATTGAAAACATTTTTACCAAAAACTAAAACACATTGGAAACCTGGTCCTGAGTCAAGTTCCCAACAGCAGAACAGCTGTAATCACAAAATAACTGCAAATAGAGAGGAAAACATGCAAACAAAATGTCCACTTTAATATCCAACAAATCACCTTCTTCAAAAACTGCATTGGCAAATCACTATGTTCATGAAAAAAAGAAAAAATATCTACAAAGGAGGCAACCCCAAGCCCACAAAACACTAAGGGATTCAATAAGCTATTTCTCTTTCTGTAATGTTCACCTAACATGTTTCCCAAGAACACCAGATAGTAAAAACAGGTCACACGTTGGCTCAACATATTTGTTGAGTATATTTACTGAATACTGGATGTGAAATGAGCATTTATACAATTATATTTACACCCGAGATGCACTGTGCAAAGACCTGGGGAGTCTGACATAATCAGACAGTGGGAAGTCCATGCCCTCTCTGCAGAGTCCACCTCACGTGCTCCAGCCCGTCCTCCCATCTCCCCCAAGCTCACTCTCCCACTGCCCTATCTCAGAGGTATGTCCAGTTTCCAGCCATAAGGCCAGTCACACCATCCACGCAGGACCCACCATGTCAGTTCCTCCAACTGGAAGCCAACTGCCTCCTGCCAACTCTATCACCATGGCCCAAGTTCACATCAGATCTCCACCACCCTTCACCAGCAGGATCACAGCAGGTTGACCGGCCACCTCACCTCCCACAGCCTGCTGCACGCAGGGCAGACACAGTGACCTGTAGCCATTTCTCCCATCCTGTGTACAATATGAACCCCGTCTACTGACTGTGGCCTTGCGAGCCCCAGACGTTGTCTCTGCTCTTAGAACTGTCCAAACTCACCGCTCTGCCATGCTAGTTATGTGACCCAGGACTTCACCTGGCTGCCACTCTGCTCAGGTCTCGGCACTGACGGAGAACACAGAGGCCCCTGGGCCCCACCTTCGTGTCTTGTTTTTGAGTAAGCTTCGGACTGGACTGCAGTGCAGTGAGGGAGAGGGGCAGAAACTCTAAGCACACTGCTGCAGTAAGTCTCGCACAGTGAACACTCACATGACCAGCACACGGATCAAGAAGCAGCACCCCAGCCAGGCATGGTAGCCATGCCTGTGGTCCCAGAGACTCAGGAGGCTGAAGCAAGAGGATCACAAGTTCAAAGCCAGCCTCAGCAACTTAGTGAGAGCCGGACTCAAAATGAAAAGCAGAAGTCCTGGGCTTGGTGGCAGAGGGCTGACCTGACCCGTGCCAGGCCCTGGGTTCCATCCTCAGCATGGCAAGAAAGGAAAAGAAGCAGCACCCAGAAATCCTCCCCGGCCCCTGCATCAGGGCCACCCTCACAGTGAGGCAGGCACAATCCCTGATTGTGACTTCACAGACAATTCTACCTGGCCCTGAACCTGGCATAAGAGAAGCGCATGTGCACACTCACAGCACGCACGCGTGTTCGGCTCCAGCTGCACCACTAAAGGCATTTCCAAAGCTATTGCTCCGGTTCACACCCAGCAGCACTGCTTGAAGGCTGTGGAAAGACTCCTGCAAATGCCCGTCACCGCCTCTTTTCCATCAGTCGTCCTGAGCCACGCCATGGCCACCGCTGCTTCTGGGGTGCATTTCCCCAGTGATGGAAGGAGCTGGACCTTGTTGCATGGTTTACCGCCCACCTGGACATTCGCCTGTGTGACACACTTGTCCAAGTGTTTGCCCATTTCCTCCAGGTTGACCCTCCCAGACCTTTAACGTGTTCCTCTATAAGCCCTCTTCAGACAGAGGCATGGCCGAGGTCTCCTCCCCTGACCTTCGCTTCTACATCCTCTTTACAGTGGCTCTGACCAACGGCTCTTCATCTTAGTGCTCTCCACGTGCCTTTCCCATCAGGGGTCATGTTGGCTGTGCCTTGCTGAAGAAACCCTGCCTGTCCTAGGGCCACCCAGGCACCCGTGACCCTCCTAAAGGTCCCTGCTCTCACCCAACACACACTCACAACAGGCTCACCAACGTTTGCATGTGATGTGAACTAGGGGCAGAAGGACGTCATCGTGACCTACGAAGCACCCATGATGCCATCCCTGTCCCAGGGAGCCACCAGTGCCACTGTTGTCAAAAACATCGTCTCCTCGCCCACACTTGCACGGATCTGTTGGCACTTCCCCGAGCCCGGGGTGGAGGCCAGACGGCAGAGCACTCTGACAAGGCCACCTCGCAGTTCACAGACCTTCGGGTTCCCACACAAGTTTTAGGGTCTGTTTCCACCCTAACACTCCATCCCCACCAAAGGAGGTGCCAGGATTTTTATTGGGACGCTACCTTTGAACTCTGTTTGCCTGCACTTAGGATAGCAGAGATGGACTGTGAGGCGTGCTCCACCATGGGGTCTGACTTCTCTCCTCCCATACAGGTCCCGTACCTGTGAGGCGGGTGTAGGTATCGCGTCTGTCCTCCTCATCTTCTCTGGAAGTCCTCCTCAATCAGCAGCCGTGGCGTGGGCCTCCCCAGGACTGTGCTGGGCATTCCTCCTCGGTGTGGCTACACTCGCTTGGCCCTGAATCTCCAGGGCCGTTTCTTCCTCAAGGTCCTCTGCAGGCTGCTGGTAAGATGAAGACTGACGCCTCTTCATCTATATTTGCACTATATCTTTTTCTCCCTTTTTATTTTCAGGTTGTCTGTGTCTTCATATTTTAGAAGCTGTTTGTCTCTTGAAAATGTCTTTATTCACCTTTAATCATTTTAACACTACTGCTTATGCATCTAAGCAGGAAGATCTGAAGTCAGCCTGTTCTGAGGGGGAAACAGCCCGTCCTCTACAGACACACCTCATTCTGTTAGAACAGAGGAATCTGTTAAAGTTGAGGTTCTCACAGGCCCAAGCAGAAGAAAGCCAAGTCACCCTCCAGTATTATAATATGTCAAAGGTCACCATGACGGGCCTGGGGCTGGGGCTGAGCAGGGGAGCACTTGCCTAGCATGTGCGAGGCCCTGGGTTCCATCCTCAGCATCACTTTTTTTTTAAATGAAGGCATTGGGTCCAACTACAACTTTTAAAAAAAAGTCATGAAGACAGAATCTTATTTTAAAGGTATCATGCTAAATTTCAATAGGCGTGCCACATGGGAAGCCAACGACTTGATTCCATTATCAAACGTGCATCGACCACACACACCCCTCCTCTAACACCAGAACCCAGCAAGGGCTCAGACCCACTGTCTCCCTTGATCCTGCTCACAGAGTTCCACGAGCTGTCTGCAGAGAGCAGGTATGTAGCGCTGATGCTGAATCCCCACGGTCACGGAGTCCTACAGAACGAGAAGCCAACTCGAGGATTTCAGGCACGGTCACGAAGGGGAGACCTCAGGCTCAAAGGGAGAAAACACCACATCACCACATTCACCACATCCACTTTTATGAGACAAGAAATAAAAATAAACTTGGACCAGAACTGGTAGAGATTTTTCCCACTATATTTTGATAAGATGGTCGCACACAAAAGAAGTGGAAAAGCAAATCAGAAGGAGAGAGAAGCCTGCATTCGGCAAAGGAGCAAAAAAAAAAAAAAAAAACAGAGGACAGCAATTGGCTCCCAGAGAATGTGAATTTTCTAAAAATAAGACCACTGTGCCGTTAGTAATTTCTTCACTGCCCCCTTCTCCCACAGATCACATCTCCATCTTCCCTATCCTCGCCCTCTCATCACACCCACGTCCTCGCCACCATTAGGAGCTCCCGCTTCCCCTCGTGTCTTAATCACACACATAAAGATCCAAACTGTGCGCCCGTGTCTGAACCACTGGCACAGCGGGGAGGTGGGCCTTCCCAGGCACTGCTTTGTGTCGGACGGGAACCTTTCGTCCAGTGCCTCCCAGAGTCACATCTGACTTCAGCCAACTTTGAGGAAGGGCCACCACTCTAATTGAAATGAAATTTATTGGGCAGGACTTTATTTTAAAATGATGATTTTGAGCAGAATAAAAAATTCATTTTACAATTCAGTATCTTCAAACTCTGTCAGTTCCACTCAGAAGAAGCACCACAGCAGGAGAGTTGTCCTCACATGGTAAGGGATCGGCTGTGACGGATTCTGAATGGTTCACAGAGTTTGCTACATATTGCTCTACTTTGGGAATCTCCTAATTGCCTTGATGGTGAAATCTATTTTAATTCCATGTGTATAAGTGCTTCCTGTTGGATTTTTTTTTTTTTTTTGGTCCCATTAGTGAATCTAGAGTAGCAACTTGTCCTCTGATTGTGGTTGGGAAGTGGTCTTAGTTTTCTCATTCAAAGACTGAGCAAGACCTTAGGTTTGTAGCTAATGCTGTGGATAAAAGGAACTCCAAATAATCAGTCACTTGGGAAGACGGTCAATTTGAAGACATGTAGAGAACTATGCTTTCATTTTCTTAATGACATTCTGGCTGGGTATAAAATGCTAGATTTGCCGCTACTTTCTTTTGACACTGTAAAAACATCAGTCAGGTGCCTACAATATTTTACCTTTAATGTTAAAAGCCAGCTGCCAATCTTACTATTGCTTTCTTATACATAATGTCTCTCTGCTTTTTAGTTTCCTGGCTGTTTTCAATAGCTTCACAGAAATCTACCTAGGTGTGGTTTTAATTATATGGACCCTTCTTAAGGTTAACCAAACTTCAACTTGTCGTAATGGTCCTGGCAAGTCCCCAGCCACTGTATCAACACGACTGCTTCTGTTCTTTCTTCCCTTTCTAACACTCAAAGGCCCTGACATTTCTATCCTGTGTCTACAGATGTGTACAAACATCCATTCTACATACTTTCACAAGTATCTACTTTACTTTAGTCTTTGGGCTTCATTTTAAACATTTCCTATGAACTTCTTTTCTTCTTCATTAATCCTGTCTCTTGCTATATCATATCTTCTATCTAATTCAAATATCAAATTCTCAATTTCAGTTTATTTTTCTGTTCTACAATATCTATTTGCTGTTTATACAGCTTAATTTTTTCAGTAAAACGCTTCAGCATTTCATCTTCTCTTTCACATGATAAAACATATTGATCAGGATTATTTTAATCACCCTTTTTGCAATCAATATTTGAATCATCTTTAAGTCAGTTTCCATCGCTGAGTTTTTTTCTTGGTTTTAGTCACATGGTCCTATCTTTTAGAATTTAGTCATTTTTTATTAAATGCTAGACATTGCATATTACAAAACTTTACAGGATCAGCTTTATTTCTACAAAGTAGGTTCCGCTGTCTCTTCCAGAGGGTGAAAGCTACTCTCCTAATGCACATCAGGGAGGGAGCGGACTCAAAGCTGAGCTGCATTGGTGGTTGGACGCAGGCTGCCTGGGAGGACACCCTTCCAGCCCACAGTGCTTCCAGTTCACTGCAGTGTGGTCTGCAGCAAGGCCCTCTTCTCAGCAAGATGAGACAGCACATTGGGCGCAGTGGTGCACATCTGTAATCCCAGTGACTTGGGAGGCTGAGGCAGGAGGATCCTGAGTTCAAAGCCAGCCTCAGCAAAAGTGAGGTGCTAAGCAACTCAGTGAGACCCTGTCTCTAAATAAAATATAAAACATAGGGCTGGTGATGTGGCTCAGTGGCAGAGGGTTCAGAGAGTGCTCCAGGGTTCAATCCCCAGTACGAAAAGAGAGAGAGAGAGAGGGAGAGAGAGAGAGAGAGAGAGAGAGAGAGAGAGAGAGAGAGAGAGAGAGAGAGAGAGAGAGAACATCTGCCCTCAGAAGAGCACGGCTTGAACTCCCAGCCTCTGCCAGGTAGCTCTACAAACGCCTTGAGGAGGAGCCAGCCATGTGCCTAGGTGCTTGGTGCAGCCCTACAAGATCTCCACAGCTGTCCTGTTCCTCCTCCCTCCAGGGCTGAGCCTTCCCCCAGGCTGAGCTCAGACGTCCAGCCTCGCAGACTCAGTGAAAGGCTGACTAGGACCCCAGGAAAAACTCCTGTGGATTCTCTTCAGCCTTCCTCCTCCTGCTGCTGCTTCCCACCCTGGGTTCTGTTTGCTGGGTTGGGTTGGGCTCTGTCTTTGTTTGTTTAATGAGGAATTTCAAACAAGCTCATCATTTGTTAAGAATAAGAAAAGGACTCTGACTAGGAGTTCCCAGTGACCACCGTGCCCCTTCATGCTGCCTTGCTTCATCCCATGGAAGGAATAAACTAGAATAAATGTGCCTCAGTCCCTCTTCATGGCTCCTCCTTCAGCTTGGTGCTGAGACCCTGACAGTCCCTGGGCCAGGCACTTCTGTGGTCACTATTCATAGCCCCTGGGACACAGCCCTAGCCTGGGAGCAGGTCCTTGCTGCCTGGTGGCCTCTCTCCAGGCTCCCTGCCACCCTCTGATCCAGGCACTCTGCTGTAATTCCCCATGCAGACGGGTTGACATATTCAAAACTCACTCTGGGGACCACCACAGGTGGCAGAGAGACCAAGACTGAAGAAGCAGAGAGGTCCACACGCTGACCTGGGTCTGTCACAGACTCCAGCCCAGCTTTTCTGGAACCATGTATTAAGAGTCTTTGTATAGCCATGAAAAGTGGATGCTTTCCTCTCCATCTGGGTCCTATCTGTTCTTCATGGGATGAGCCACTGAGAGAGAGGGTCACTAATCAGGGACTGTCACCAGTGGGAAAGTGCAGCAGGGACCAGGGCTGGGAAGGACTTGCAGGAACCAGCTGAGTGCATTTTAATTGACACCAAGGGATTCCAAAACTCATCAGCTACAGACAGGGGCCCGCTCACCTGGCATGTGGAAGCCTTCTGAAATAATAACCTACTGTAAATGCAGGAGATTGATAATCTACATCACAACACCTGGGAATCTCATAATTAGGTATTTGATAGTTAGGTTTGGAAAACACATTATTCATCCACAAGTACAAATTCTTTTCTGCTAACAGAAACAAATGAAACTGAGGCCATTTGACAGGCTACTCTTTATAATATGCAGCTATCTGTTAGACAGGGAGACTGGTGGCCTGATGATTCCACGGCCTCAGACTTAAAAAGTGGTTTTCCTCCCTGAGTCTCCAGGGGTTAGATTTAGGAGAACTAGCAAATGGGAACCTTGCAAATGCCCGTGTCAGGCTCACGCAGGAAAAGCTGGTGCTCCCACAGCCTCGCATCCCCCACTGTGCTCCTCTGGAACCTGCACAAGAGCACGGCCCCAGGAACAGCAAGACTAAGCTGTTATGAGAATTCTCCTGGAGCTCCTGGTGTTTCAGAAACATCTACATAAGTTGTACATGACGCAATATGAGGAATCAGCTTGAATCTAAGTGAGAGATGTTTTCCCTATAAAATCCACCCAGAATGTGGACATTTTACCTGAACCTTCAGTTTTCATGTGGTTTTCTGTGATCTGCAATGAGTCCTTTGCTGCCTAACCAGTAAGAACTGTGCCCATGGAGGGGCCACCAGCCCTCAGATATGGCAAGTGCTCTGTGGGCGCCAGCCACACACTAAGCACCCACCAGCATCTGCTGAGCCCTTTAAGGACTGAGGCAAGAGGACCCACTGTGAGTGGGAGGGAGAGAGGGGGACCCGGCTGGGACCTTCGTGATCTCAGAGGAACTGCAGGGACTCCAGTGGAAAGTCAGTGTCGTCTGGAGAGCTCCCAGGCTGGCATGTGCCCACCCCTCTTCAGGAAGTGCCAGAGCACCACGCCGGGAGGGAAGGGGAGCCCCGCATCAGAGCAGGACGCCCGGCCCCCACTCCAGAACACCCAAGGGACAAGCGGAATAGGGGCAGGAGGACACACAGGCCCCCGGCACCCTCCAGGCCTCAACTTGGAGGCCCGGGCCAGTGACTGAAACTGGGGCTGGAAGATCCAGGAAAATTCTGTGGAGGGTGAAAGACTTGGAGATTTAAACCAAAGTACCAGGGAGAGTTTGGGCAACGGCACACGGGTGAAGTTTGGTCCTGCGTGTGAGCGAGTAGAGGGTGAGAGAAATGTACCTTAAGGCCCAAGCGCCTGGCAAAGTTCAGGTGGAAGGGAGCTTGGAGCACAGCAGAGCATGGCACATCCACACTGTGCTGGTGACATGGGTGGCAGCAGGACGGCCACATGCTGGCTCCCAACCTCCAGCTTCACTGCTGGCCTACGGGCTGAGAACCCAGAACTCCTCTGCTAGCGCACTTGATTCTAAATAAAAAGTCAAGAGGGGAGGCTACCAAGAAGTGCTCAGGGTAGACAAGACTGAGTCCCAAGATGCCAAGCTCTGATCCTGGTGGCCAGGACAGCAGACTGAGCAACTGTCGCGGGTCCAACGTGCCCCAAGCTGCACTGGGGAGGGCGGCAGCCACTGGCACACACCCCAGTGCTCCCTTGATCTGACCCCAGGATACTGGCCATGGCCCCAGGGCTCACCATAGGAGGCCTCTCCCACCTGGTGCTTCTTTGGTAAGAACTGGCCTCTCAGGGAAGGAAGGGAGCCCGCATCAGAGCAGCGCTGTGGGAGGCCCCGACCGTGGCCACCAAGTCCACTGGGGCTCCTGGCCGTGTCCACCAAGACCACTGGCACCACAAGCGAAGTGCGAGGATGATGGAGAAGGGGCAACGCCGTGCACTGTCTCTAGACACGTTGCCACTCCTCCTCTGTCATCCACAGCCACAGCACTGGGGGCTTGACCTCCCACCTGGAGCTGCACTGTGGTGAGCCATGTCCTCACAGGCTTGTCAGAAGTAGCAGGTCCTAAGGGACCGGACTAAACCCAGCTGTCAAAGGTGCCAAGTGCTTTGGACATTCCCACAGAGAACACAGCACCAGAGCAGTCTCCATCCCCCCTGCAGGACAGCTGCTGCTGCAGAGGGTGGCTGATGACCCCCAGGGAGGAGCAGCAGGAGGGCAAGGGGTGGGACCTGTGCAAGGGGCCAGCAAGGACCTGAAGGCCAGTCCAGGGGGGAGCTGCAGGAGGGCCCGAGGGCACCTGAACAAGGGGCCAGCACTGTGGCACTCCTGAGAGCAGGGAGTAGGCTTGGAGGAGCAGCCAGTGCCCGTACAGCCTTCCAGACTGTGCAAGACGTACACAGCACTCGCTCACAGTGCCATCACGCAGTAAATACAATGGAAAGGTCGTTCCTCGAATTTAACATCCCTGAACACAAACATGATCAAACCAACCGGTAAAACCAACGTGAAAACACAGTCCTCAGGCAGAGATGGTGAGGAACCACAGACACAGGGTGCCAAGCTGCCAGCCACTGCCACACCAGCACCAGCCATGCAGAGGCCTGGAGTCTCCCATCTGCAAGCTTCCCTTTCCAAATAAAGGTCACCTCATTACCTGATGAGCTCTGCCTCGACACCAGCTGTGCAAACCAGGAACCTGCCACACCAGGATTTTCAGACCTAATGCAGATACCAAAAGCCACCAACGACCTGTTAAATACCGCCATTTTCATCATTTGAGACTTGTTCGGTTATCTTTTGTCATTTGACTTCTGAAAACCTTCAGGGCAAGAGAATTAACTGCTGAGAAAATTAAGACCTTACAGAAGAACAGTGAAAGCCATTAAAGTATTTTTAGATTTGTAAAAGTAAACTATTAAAACAGCATGCTAAATTAAAGCAGTATCTACAACATTTCCCACTTAAATTATAGGGTAGAGATGTTAGTAATTCCCATCTCCATCACTCGCACTACAGAACCTTCTCAGAATCCTCTGGGCACCCCACCTGACCCTGGGCAGCAACACAGGTGATGGTTATCGTGTATTTTGCTTAGAGACCACACACTCTCATGATTTGTGTATTGACTCTGCTAAAGCTATGGCTAAGCTAATGCAAATCCAGCCTTTGCTGCAGGGACTTCAGGGTGTGAGTGACCGCCGCAGTGGGTGGACTGAGAGGCAGACAGCCTCCACGATGGGTGTGTCTCTGGGCCAAGCAGCCAGGCTTGAGACCAAACCGACGGCTTCCAAAGGCACTTCTGCCTGAAGACGGCAACCCCCACCCCTCTCTGCCTGCAGGACTGCAGACTGGCCACCCAATAGCTGCGGAGACGCCATCTTGCATGACACACATAAAACACCTCGTGGTTGCTCCTGGTCTGCTCCAGAGACCAGGCACAGACGCCACAGCCCGAGAGCCTTTCCACGTGGAGATCTCCACTCCAGGTCCCGCCTCTCACATTCCCACCTACACATCCCCTCTCCTGTGGTCTCCTCATAAAAACCATCAGATATAATTCCTGGGGCCCAGTTTTCCAAATTTTTGTTGCAGCTGTCTCTGCCCTTTGCCTCCCCGCCCGTCTCCTCAGGCCCTTCTAATACCCAGAAAGGAGCAGCCACAGACGCAGCTGGCCTGCCAAAGCAGAGGGAAACTCCCTGGCGGCAGGCCCTTGCACACATCCCCACAGGCTGCTTCAGTGATGAGCTATCCATTCCAGAGCTCTAGGAGTCCAATATCTCAGCAGTCTAATTTTATTAAACGCTAAATGTCAAAACTAAGATGCTCAAGTGAAAATCAGCACCCACTCGTGTGGACTTATAATCACATTTCGTGGTTCACAGAGGGCCCTGCTACGCACCTCCCACATCAGCCTGCAGTCCATGTTCTCATCCAGGTCTTCTGGCATCCTCTTCTCCCCAGCAAAGGGCCCAAACTTCTCACCCTGAGGAGCAACAGGCACACAGAAAAGGATCAGCTCAATCATCAAGTTACAAAAATCAACCCCCTTCCATCATCTGGAAGTCTTCTTCCTCAAATCTTTACTCTAGCATTAAGACATTTTAAAATATTAACTAATTTACAAAACATGAAGTATTTACATACGCAAAGCCCAACTTAATCTCCTTGTTAGCCTAGAAATCAGACTCCACACACAGGTGCCAACATAAAAGGGTTAAACTGCCAAACTCAGATTTGAGGAGGCGGGAGCCGCTCCAGGCCGTCCACAGCCCGGGGCAAGTGGGCCTGAAACCAGAAGCTCCCAGTTTGCCGACTTGAGTGAGAGACAGGCCCACCAAGCAGAAACCCACCTGGTTTCCATAAAAGTCATAAATGCAACCCTACTTTGCACAAGAAAGAAGCAGGCTTGCCTTTCTCAGAGGACGACTGTTCATAAATAGAGTTCAGCTTCGCCTGCCAATCTTCAAACTGCCACGCGGCACTAGTTACAGCCGGGTTTCTCAAAGTATGGCTGTGTGCAAACCCACGGCAGGAGCATCTCAGGACGTGTTTCAAACAGAGATCGCTGGGCTTTGGGGTCCAGACCAGACAGTGGGGTGCGGAAGCCACCCTCTGCCACGCACCCTGGTGAGACCCCCAAGTAGGCAGAGGCCTACTCCCATGGACAGGTGACACTGATTGTCTCCAGGGAGCAAGCAGAGACTGTGGAGACAGAAGGAGCGGGTGGGAAGAGACGGAGCCTGTTGTCTGCCTCCATCTCCCAACAGAGCACTTCCCCGGGCTCGGGGGAGCTCTGCCACATGCTCCTGGGGAAAAGCCACCAGCACAGAGCGTCAAGGAACATGAATGACCCAAAGAGCAACAGAAAACCCATACCCTAGGATGAGCAAGGGCACATTGCAAAGCTTGAAGAAATCAAGAAACAACAAACCAGCCCCAAGGAAAGAGCCCGGAGTCAGACAGGAGGAGCACCGCGATCCCCAGGACCTGGAAACGCCAGGGGAGTTTTCAACCACGAGTGCGATTCTTGTGATATCCCAGAAGCGAGGCCGCTGGCTACTTTCTTCAGGATACTGAAGGGAATTTAGAGGGCAGGGGCTCCTGTCCTCACTGCAGTTCAGGCTAACAGGGCCTCACGTCACCTCTGGGAAGACACGTGGCCCCAAGGGTTTGGAAGTAGCCATGTCTCACCTGAAGATGGGACCTAGAGGTGGGCTCCCACACCCACAAAGCCCACGCTCACAGGCCTCTGCCTGAGGCTGGGCACCGCTGCCACGCACTCTGACTATGCCCGCTGGGCTGGTATAATGACAGCACTTTCTTAGGATCAACATCACGATCCTGCACTTCCACAGAGACTGACATAAGCACGAGCCTCATCAGCCTCGCTGGTGACATTCAGGAGAGGAGAATGGGCACTTGGCCACATGCTTGTGACTATTTTTTCTGTCAGTTGAATCACCCTTCATGATGGGGAAAATCCCCCTTCCAGCCACCTGAAGTCCAGCCTCCAGCCTCCCCCATCATCCCTGGATGCACCCAAGGCCACACTGCCCAAGCTCTTACCCCCAGCAGGAAGACCCCGGCCGGCCACGTTCCAGCCATCCAGCCAGGCCTGTGTCTCAGGGCTCACCTTCTGTGTGGGGTTCCTTTGTGAGAAAGCTTCTAAGTTCCTGGCTTCTGATCGCCTCCAGGGTCAGCCCTCACTCAGGTACATCGAAGCGGGTGCGGATCCCAGTGCAAGCACCACACACTGGAACAAAGCCAGGTGAGTGGGAAAGGGTGTGCCTATCGAGAGCTCTTCACTCCAACCAAACGTTAGGGTGGCACAGTGTGGCCCAAAGGTGGCCACTGCCTGCACCGTTCCTGGAGGAGTGTATGACTCAGACTCGTGTATGGAATCACTACATTCCTATGTTGGCAACGAATTCCAACTTTCCAGAACTGCACACCTGCAGCACAACGTGACTCAAGACAAAGTCCACCTGCACAAACCAGCCTGCAGGAGGCCGAGGCCTGGGCCAGGCCCTCCAGTGCCAGACTGCAGGGTGCCTCTCTGCAGCTACTCAGACTGCTTCTGAACTAAGGGTGATTAATCCACTCACCTGGCTGCCCACTCACCTGGCTGCCCACTGACCTGGACATGGCTTTGCCAAGCAGCAGAGTCTGACTGCCACACTGTGAGCCAGGTTCCTGCAGCACCTCTCGAGTCACAGAGGAGGCACTAACAGGGCTTGGGGTGGCTGGGTGCTAGTCCTTGCTCCACTGTCAAGAGGTAGTGCCGCTTTACAATGTCACCAGCAGTCTGAGTGTCTCCTCATCCGTAAGCAGGGGCTTGGCCTGGTTGGCTCTAAGATCCCTTCCAGCTCCTGAGGTAGTGGTTAGAAAGAGCCCACAGACCACGTTTGGAACAACTTGCCAATCAGGGAGATAAGAGTGTGACTGAAACACACTGGCAAGCCCCTAACTTCACAGGAACGTCAGAGAAAGAAAGTGAGAAAGCACCAGCTTCAGAAACGAGTGTCCATTTGCCATCCATGTTAAAAGCAGGAAACACAGGCCACTGAGTCACCATGGGAACAGGACGAGGGGACTCCTGCAGGCCGATGGCAACCACTCCTCCTCTCTGACGTCTCCAGGAAGTGTAAACCAACATCCAAATCTGGGCCAGAACGTGGGCCCCAGGACAAAGCCACTGTCTCCTTAAGAGAGTCACCTCTGACCTTGCTGTAGTCAGCGTTTTTGCTGCTGTAACTAAAAGACCCAACAAGAACAATTTTAAGGGAGGAAAAGTTTATTTGCAGGCTTATGGTTTCAGAGGTCTCAGTCCATAGAACCTGGCTCCATTCCTCAGGTCTCAGAAGTGTGGTGGAGGGAAGCAGCTCACAGGTGGTCAGGAAGCAGAGAGGCACTCACCAGATACCAATGGACACCCCCAAGCCACACCCCAATCCCCACCTCCTCCAGCCACACCCCCTCAGTACTACCACCAGGTGATCAGCTCACTGGCTGGGTTAGGACTCTTAGAACCCATCATTTCTCCTCTGAACCCCCTCACTCTGCCTCACACTCGAGCTTCTGGGGGACGCCTCACATCCAAACTCTGAGACCTGATCCAGACACCTGGGGCACAACCTGCCTTCCCGGGCTCTCTGTGGCTTGTGTCTGGTGGCGCTTCCTCTGCCTGCTTTCACTCACTTTTCTTTTCACATTTTTCTTTCCCTCATTTTTCTAACCTGAAGTTCAACTTTTTTTCTTTAGCCTCATTACATTCTCACGAACTGAGCATCCAGCCTTTACTCCAGGTACTTCTCACTTGAGGTTTTACCTCGTGAAAACACCAGGGTCTGCCTCTTAGTGAGACAGAAAGTTGGCACCAAGGGTGACGGTGACGAGGAGCCCAGAGGCAGTGGATGCCACAGGATCTGCAGACCTCGGGCTGCAGCCGTCTCACCTGCAAAACCGCGAGGGTCTGTGGCGCAGTGCTGTTGGACACCCCATCCAAATCCATTCCTGTCTACTCTGCTGCCCTTAGGCACACCTTCTCCTCCACCTTATGGAACCACCCACTGAGGTCTCCCTGCAGAGAGGCCAACCTGGCAGACACACCCACCCGGGAAGGCATCACAGTGCCCCAGGTAATCTGGGCCAGAAGGCATCAGACTTGAAACTGTGAGGGGCAGGAAATCCACACCCTGACCCCCAGGATCACCTTGCCCTCTGACTGCCACTAAGGATCTCGGCATGGGGAGTTATTCTGCATCACCTGAGCACACTCACTCACAGGGAGGGCAGAGTCCAGGAAGGAACTGCGCCACCCATGGCAGAGCCCAGGAACGGTGTGGGGCCTGGAGCCCAGGAACGTGGCGCCCTGACCAACCACCAAGAGCAGGGAGTGGAGCCTCCCTCAGAGTCTCCCAGGACCCCGTGACCCCACCCTGTTTACATGTTTGGCTCCAGATGCGTAAGATAATAAATTGTGTTGTTTTAAGCCACAAAGTCTGTGATGATTTGCCACAGCAGTCAGAGGAAACTCATACCCCAGGACTGTCAATAGCCTTTGTCCTGAAAAACAGCTGTGGACAAGATCTAGGGCATCAGGAGAGTTCAAACTGGAACGTGGATTCATGAGTGAAGAGGGCCGAGAGCAATTGCTCTCGGCAATGAAGACGGCCTTGCAGCACTGGATGCTGCGTGCCATCAGGAGCTCCTAGGCAAAGGTACTGAGCAGTGTGGGGAGAAGTGGCCCTGGGGGCCATCTCAACAGGCCCGAGTGAACCCTGTGAGACCTGGGCCTTAGCAATCTCTTCATGCCTTTACTGCAATTAGGGGACCAGGAATCGAGTGCAGACACATTTTATTTCATTTATAAATCACTTCCTTTTTGCTTCAGCTTTATTTTATTTTTTATTTCCTTTTAAAAATCCCAATCTAAATGCCAAATAGCTCCACTATGTTAAGGGTAGACAAGTTATTTTCTGTAAAAGAAAATAACTATCTCTCTGAAGAGCAGACAAGGTTTTAGCACCTTAATGAAGAAAGGCTTAGAAAGGAGAGAAAAATGTTCAAAGATCAAAATTAAGGAAAACTGCCACATGTGGTCAAGAGGTGATAAATGAGCAAGTTTATTACCTGCAAAGTGGAGACAATCATCAACCACTTAAGACCACTGTCTGACACAATGAGACAATACGTGCCAGCCCTGAGTAAACAGAACCTCGAATTCAAAACCTGTGCGTGCATACGGCAGTACCAGGCGCCACGGGCTCCTCTGTGCAGGCACATCCCAGTGGGGATGTTTCAGCAACTCTGGGGTCTGCCGGGTCTAGATCCCTTCAGCCGCACTTCCAACACTGTGCCTTCAAGCCATTCAGCTCTATTCTGACCAAGGAGCAGCACAGCTTCTCACCCAACCAACTCCCTGAGATCAAAGTCACAGGGCCACCACATAGTGTCATGCTCCCTGGCCCTCTGCCTCAGGTCCCCTATGGGACCTACAAGCTAATGGAAGAGTTGAAGGACACAAGGCATGTGCAGGAAAATGCTCAGCAACTTGCCAAGCCTCCTGCAGCCCAGGGGATCTGCCCGGCACCTGCAATGTCCGCGGCTCTCCTCTCCCAGGCGCACATGACCTCATTACAGCACTGGTCAGACTGTCCCCAGGACTACTGAGTCCAAGCCCTCTGAACTTCCCTTCTCCAGGAGTGCTACCACAGGTCAGCTCCTGCTGTCACCTCTGAGGTCAACCCAGGAGGCCACCCTCCGTACTTCAACCCTTCATTTAACCTCACACAGGCCCTTGTTGTCTGGGTAACCCTCCCATTTTAGCTGCTTACCACCATGTCCCAGTCTGTCTCTGCACACAGTAAAACCATCTCCCTGCAAAGCCCTCTGTCTGGCAGAATCATGGCCACATGTGAATGAAAACCTGCAGACTAAAGTAATCCAAAGGGAAGGAAAGCTGGTCGCAGTATCTCCCCACCTGGGTCCTTTCCTTAAGATCATCAGATCTGACATCTGGAAGGAACCTTGTAATTACCCTTCCCTGCTGGGACACAAGCCCAATGTCACACAGCATTGCCCATCACTCACTCCTAGGGGCCAGCAAGAGAAAATGGCCATGAGAAAAGTCAGGAGCAAGGTATCTGTTTAACTTTTGTTCCTGTATATACTGGCAAGACCAATTTTGAGCAGCTAACATTAATTTAGTGCTTTGCAACCTAAAATATCACGTCTTTATGAAAGCATAAAGGTGTGCTCATGAAGTCACAGGGCAGACACTTAAAACAAGGTCTCCCACGGGCATGTGAAAAGCACCCATTGTATTATTATTATTATTATTATTATTACTACTACTACTATTGCTAATATTATCATTGTCATCATCATCATTAGCAAATGGCAACCTGTAAGATTGTGAATAAATTCAGGCTTTTTTCTACTCAAGGGGTTTCCAATAGACTCCTTATCTTATTGCCACTACAAGGAATTTACATCAAAAAAAAAAAAATAGAAGCAACAGGTCTGCAAAAAAAAAAAAAAAAAAAGGTAACTGCCAAGTAAATTCCATTAGGACCATTATAGAGCAAGGGAATTAGGTGATTAGCTGCAGGACCAGCTCCCGAGACCCCACCCAGAAAGGGATGACTCTAGAGAAGAATCATGGCACTCTGGAAAGGGAATTCCAGATCCACCTGGTGAGTGTCATGGGTTGAGTCTCCAGCAAGATTCCCCAAGCTCAGTCTGGATTCAATTCTGCATTTGAAATCACCAGATGGCTTGAATTGTAATGGTTCTGTAAAACAGAAGTGTTATACCCGTATACATGTAATAAAAGTGTGATAAAACATCTGGAATTTCCAACACAGATAGCTGAAGTAGCATATTCCAAAATTTGTTTAGAATGGAGAACATGAAACTTTGAAATAGGTGCTTAACACCACTGGCAATCTATCTTCCCAGACCTCTTGATTTATAGTCACCTAGACCTCGGGTAACTTGGGAAATATTTAAAAATTGGGAGACTAAGCACCAACAGGTAAGGGTGCCTTGCTGACATTCACTCTAGCCGCGTGGCTCAGCTGAAATCTGCTCTCCAGGGCCAGGCATGCCGTTGGACTTCAGCAGGTAGAGCTGAAGCTGACTTTAAGGTCATTTCTGGCACCTGTGAATAGTCTATGACCTTGTGAGAAAACATCTTAGAGTCACAACTAAACTCTGTCAATTGTTGTTTGGATTTAGTGAAAAAATCTGCATATTCTTTAAAATATAGACAAGTATTCAATCTGCAATCTCGACAGAAGTCTCTGTTTTATATATTAAAATTACACTAGCCAGGAAAATATAAGCTTCCACTAATGCGACAGTTATGCTACAATAATAAAAGACTACTTCAGAAACTGTTTGCCCTCTTGTCCCAAAATAATTAACTACTTCCAAATAACCAAGTACAAAAAAAATGGTTGAAATTGATAAAACTACCAAAAGATAGTGAGTGCATTGGCCAGCTGTTTCTAAACTTTAAATAGTATTAAAAAACAAAACCCAAGAATTATAAGTCTAGTCTTTGGAACTTTGGTGTCTTACTATTCATAACATTAAATAGTCTTTAAAAACTATGCTTAATTTTGGGGGGTAATTACTTTTATGCTAGAGACCTTAAGAAAAAAAGAAAGAAAGAAAGTCCATTTGGGAATTTTTCACGTCCTGTGAGAATGAAATGAAAAAAGCACTTCAACTCTGTAGGGAGAAGGCATTCTGCATGGCTGCCCTTGGGTATGGATGCTCCTAACTGTATGGTAACATCTGGCCATTCACAACATTCATTCACTACACCTTTAATTCAAATAAAGTGTTTTCCTCTGTTTTTCACATTTACGCATTCTCCCAAATTCCCATTCCAAACAGTGCATTCCGGTGGATTTTTTTCCAGCATTGCCCTGGAGGGCTTGTAGGAAGTGTTGGGAAGGGTCACTCTTTCTCCATTCACCTGCTCTCAGGTCAGAGCTGGGGAAAGGTCACTCAATGATAGGACGCTGGTGTCTCTGGGCACATCCCGGGACCCTCCTGGGGTCCTGCCCAAACCTGCTTTCTCCATCTTTGGAAACATCTGCAAACAAGAGGAGCGGGTGGGAGGAGGGGCTGAAAAGGTGGCAGGGATAGGGGTCCATAATGTGTCCATGGCTCCATAAGAAGCCACACATCTTCCAGAAAGAACTGGAGCTGCAGACTTAACTCATTAACTCAGCAAGAAATGTAACAATTTCCGTTTTCTCGCCTTTTAAATGGAGATTGAAGCTGATCTCAGAGGAGTGTGGCGCCAGCGAAGTGAACTAATGGAGGTGACTACCCTGCGTGGGCCCTGGCACAGGTATCCCGCAGCAGGGGCTCTGGTTACCTGCGGGCCTCGCCACGCGGCGGCGATTCCAGGTCCATGAAAGGACCAGGCCCACGTCCCGGCGTCGTGGGGTTGGAACTCCAGCTCCAGAGACCAGAGACCCCTTCCCGGGCCTTTGCTCCCTCCACCCCACATCTCCAGCGCGTTCTCGGGTGGACAGTGCCCGGCGCGTGACCTCATCTCGCGCCTCAACATTTCTGCAAGAAAAGCTCCAAACCAGAGAAAATTCCAAAAAGGCAAAGAAAAAGCAAAGGCGGACGGACGAGCGGGCGCCCCCCAGAAGCTGCAGCAGCACGGGGCGGCGAGGCGCCGGCCGCGGTCGGGCCTGCGAGGGCTGCGAGGGCGCCCCACGCCCGGGCGGAGCGGGCGGGCGGAGCGGGCGGGCGGCCCGGCCGGGGCGGCGGCGCGGGGCCGGGGCCGTGCGGGCCGTGCGCGCGCAGCACCGCTCGCCGCGGGCCCTACGTGGCGGGGCAGGGGCGCGGCCGCGGCACCCACCTTGCTCACTCGGCGGGCCGTGTAGAGCCCCATGCCGTCGTGCACGCGGGAGGACTTCAGGGAGAACCTGTCCGGCACGTACATGCCCAGCATCCTCCCCCGGGCCGCCGCGGCGCCAGCGCCGGGAGGCGACACGTCGAAATTGGGGGTGCGGGTGGCGGGGAGAGGCCGGCGGGAAGGAGGAAATGGAGCCTTCCTCCCAGAATCCCCACCTCCCGCCGATTCCAGGATCCCCCGCGGCCCGGCCCTCCTCGCGCGGCCCGGCGCGGCCCGGGACTCGGGGGACGCGGGGGACGCGGGCCGGGGGCAGGGCCGGGCGGCCGGGGCCGGGTGGGGGGCGCAGGCCGGCGCCGGGCGCTGATTGGCCCGAGGCGGGTGCGGGCCGGAGCCGGCCGAGCTGCCGCGGGCCAGCGGAGCGGGTGAGCCCAGCCAGCGCAGGCCGAGGCGCCTTTGTCCTGTCCGGGGCTGACCTTGCTCCCCAGAACCGCACCCGCTTCCGGGAGGGTTTCCCGCGCCCCTTCCGAGGCGACGGGACCTGGGCCTTGACACAGCTGCAGGCACCCTCCAAAAGGACTTTCTGGAGTCCCGGCCCTGAGGGAGGTCCTTGCACTTCCAGGACACACTCTCCCTGAGCTCTCCCTGGTTTGAAAATCCCCAGACCTACTGATGTTCGCCGCCAAAGGCTTGGGACCCGGGATCCTAAACTGTGGCTCTGAATCACCAGAGTCCTGACACAGTGTCTAAAGCCTGGTGCACCCTCAGCACAAGCCCAGAGCCTCTGTCCATTTCCTGGGGTGATTTTTCTGTAATTTTCTAATGCAGAGGTCTTTCCCTGGACACCATTTTTTGTTCCTAATTGATGTTCTTAAAGCATTAACACACAACCCACAGAAATGTTGACTGTTTCTTCAGGATGGAGGAGAGCCTTGAAACACAACATTCCTAAACAGATTATGATTTAAGACTAAAAAATAGAAAAAAAAAGAGTATTATGAAAAAAATATAATCGAACATTTGAAGAGTTTAAAGAATAGAATAAATGAATCTTTCTAAGAAGTTTAAGGGTAGCAATGACTGTTTCAATCTCTTTGACTTGCCACAGATTATACCGGACTTCTGTATGGGGAAATGAATTCATAAATAAAACACAAAGTTTGGAGGAATCTGGAGTTGGATGACCTTGAAACACATAGTAGGTGTTCAGTAAATATTTCTTGAAAGTCATTTCTGAGTCCCAGCTGAGAATTTTAAACTAGTCAGAAATGAGACTGGCATGAAGGGAGACCCTCATTGCTATACAAAATTACATATAAGAGGTTGTGAGGGGAATGGGAAAATAAACAAGGAGAGAAATGAATTACAGTAGATGGGGTAGAGAGAGAAGATGTGAGGGAAGGGGAGGGGGATAGTAGGGGATAGGAAAGGTAGCAGAATACAACAGTTACTAATAGGGCATTATGTAAAATTGTGGATGTGTAACTGATGTGATTCTGCAATCTGCATTTGGAGTAAAAATTGGGAGTTCATAACCCACTTCAATCTAATGTATGAAATATGATATGTCAAGAGCTTTGTAATGTTGTGAACAACCAATAAAAAAAAATAAATGAGACTGGAATTCACTTTGCTCTTGGTTGGGCCTCAGGAGAATCTGGGAGAGTCTGCAGCAAGTGCGTTTCCAGGGGTCCTCTGCATCAGGCCAGATCCACAGGCCCCTGGAACCAAGCCCCATCCAGAGATTGGGCTGCATCTCCCCAAGGCATGCACACTCCTTCAGACAGCTCAGCCACAGGGCCCACAGGCAAAAGCTCTGCCCTGTCTCTCTGGGCTCAGAAGTCTCCACTGTCTCCATGGGTAGGAGGGGCAGCTGCTTTGGCACATAGCACTTCTTAATCCTGTGCTGTTTCTGGGGAACAATGTCACCCACTTGAGAATATTCACCTGTCTGACTGTGGGCACCTTTACAAATTAGGAAATGGTAAACATAGGAAATGGCAAATATACAGGATTATACAAATTGTTAGATAAGTCTGAAAGCAATAAGAAGAAAAGCTTCATATTTTATGAATCTTAGCCAAAGGTTTGTCTTAAAATGGACACAAGCATTCAGAATATTTCATTAAAGCATGCAATGTTCTTTTTATCTATTAAATAGAGTGTTCTGAAGACCTACCAAGTCAAACATGGTCATAAAAAGATTTTCATAATAAGTTCCATTACAACACATAAAAAGAGTATGTGTTTGCCAAATCAAAATGCACAGTGCTGACCGGAAATTTGATTTTGAAGCCCACAAGACACTGGTAGTACCATGAGTCATTTCTTAAAACTTTAAAAGCTTGAGTGACCTTTCAATATTATCTTTGAAAAACGGGAAATTAAAAGTCTGTTTTATATCAAAAGTTTAAATCCAGTCTTAAAAAAATAAATAAAATACAAAAGTCGATATTTAAAGTATGCCGGAGCACCTGACTTGCTTATTCTAGAAAGCAGTGCACACTCTCCACAGGAAAAGGGGCTCCAACACATTTCTCCTATTTCAGGTTTGCTTTGGAGGATTTTTTTTTTCATTGATATGCCTGAAACAGGTTCTAATGATTAAATTAAAACTGGCTACTTATATGGGCCTTGTTTTTTCATTTCAGAGAAGATTTGAACTGTAATTCTATGTTAATTGATTGTTTCACCACAGGTATTGTATTATTGAATTCTTTGACTGTGCCTCAATTACTAATGACAGTTTCTAAGTGCCACAGTAGAGTAAAAGCTCAATAGGACAGAAAAAGGAAAAGAAAACAGATTTATTCATGTTTATTTTCCTGAGAGTCAGAGGGATGTTGTGGTGAAAATATAAAACTGAGCTTCCAGAGCAGAAAAGAATAAGCTGAATTTGGTATAATTCAAAAAGCAAAAAGAATGAAAGGTAGGCAGTGATGCCTGTCATCCCAGCGACTCAGAGGCTGAGGCAGGAGGATCACAGTTCAAAGCCAGCCTCAGCAACTTAGAGAAGCCCTAAGCAACTCCGAGAGACCTGTCTCAAAATAAAAAATAGAAAGGGCTGGGGATGTGTCTCAGTGGGCAAGCACCACTGGGTGTAATCCCTGGGAGAGAGAAGGAAAAGAGAGAAATCCTGTGAAACAAAGCCACGGGGGAGTGGCAGGGAGTGGCAGACTGCTACTCTGGACCGTCCTCTTCTCACAGAGTCCACAATAGCAATAGCACCAGGGAAAGACATCCCTGGACCAGGAAGAGGTGGGCACTGCGCTTTCCTTCATCTCCTGAACAGCTCACACCGGCCAGAGGAGGACAGAAAGTCCCTCACCAGGAAAGACCTACAGGCCCCTGAAACCTCAGTGAGTCACCTTACACTCAGAACGCTGAGGGGCTGCTGAATAACCCAGGGCCCTACCCACAAAGCCAGCGCTGCTCCTGGCACATGCCCACAGGTGACAGGAAGCGGAGCAGCCTGGAGCAGCCTGAGAGCAGGACACCGAGGATCCCTTTCCAGGTGCAACGCCCACAGGAAGAGCCCAGGTTCTTCTGGTCCACAGCCCACTGAGGTCCAACAAGAAGGAAGAGGGAAGAATCCGACGGTCAGCATCCAAAGGGTTCCCGTGAACCCCGACTTCCCACAGAGGGAGGAGCTGTCCAGACCAGGCCTCCTGGGAAACTGAGGCAGCACAAAGTCCGCCCACAGGCATGAGTTTATTAGGGATGGGGAAGGGGGAGAGTGGACACTCTCAGGGAGAGGGTGGGTCCTCTCAGAGGAGACAGGGACAGTCCACCTCTCCTGCCCTTCAGCTTTATTGGGGTCCCAGGGAACTTTCCAGAGAGTCCTGCCCAGTTCCACCTCTTGACTTTTGACTGACAGCAAGATAACCTCAGACTTTCAAGTCCCCATTGCCATGACAACTGCAGGTCACTGGCCCCTGCTGACCAGTTCTAAATGGGATCTGTTCTTACAGATTTTGTGAGTGGGAAAATGATCTTCAAGTGCCCGAGTTCTGGGACCTGGCTTGTAAAAGGGTCACAAAAGTCTCCCCACTCGGGCAGAGTGCACTCCTCTTATCAGCATTATTTCAGGCCTACATTTCCCATTTCTCCTGAAGGTGAGACAGGTGGTTTGCTGAGGAGTGTAACATACCCTGTCCACCCAGCCAGGCAGGGCTGCAGGTGAGCGGCTTTCAAATAGGAAAGCATGCAGGGGTCAGCAGTGGGCGAGTTTATGCAATTATTCCCTTAACCTCATGTGCCCACCACTCCTGTCTGTCCCCTGTCAGATCAAATTGAAAGAATATGCTGCCTCAAAAAAGAAAATGTGTGAGTGTGTGTGTGTGTGTGTGTGTGTGTGTGTGTGTGTGTCTGAAAATCAGTTTCCAATTAAGCCAGTTTGGATCATAAAGCTCTAAAAAAGGAAAGAAAGAAAGAAATCCTTTCAAATCTTTTTTTTTTTTTTTAGTAATGGTACCCCAGATTGAGCTCAGGGGTGCTTAACCACTGAGCCACATACCCAGACCTTTTTATTTTTTATTTTGAGACAGGGTCTTGCTTAGTTGCTTAGTGCCTTGCCATGTTGCTGAGGCTGGCCTTGAACTCACACCCCTGCGGCCTCAGCCTCCCAAGTTGCCGGGATTGCAGGGTGCACCACAAGGCCACCCTTTCAGACCTTCCAATCAGGTTTCAGCTGGGCCAAACAGATAATATTCATGGCAGTCATTAAACTCCTCTTTTTCTTATAAACCAAGAGATCTATCTGTGACTAAGAACTGAAATCGGTAAAGCTTTTATGACTTAACTGTGGATACAAGAAGTGTCCTCAAAACAATTTTAAGAAGATGAGTTCCCTCCCAAGATACAAATCCATCTCAAAGACAGGCCTGGCCCTCCCGCCCAAGCTGGCAGAGGTCGGTGTGGGCCGCGAGCTGACGGAGGTCTGGAGCCCCACTGGGCCCCGCTGACTGCACAGGACACACAACCTCCTGGAGCCCGATGGTGGGAATAGACAAGTGCCCACCAAGACAGACGGCAGAGACCCACAGCACCCTCTGCAGACAAGGATGGTGACCCAAGGGTCCCCCGAGGCAGCCCGAGGCCAGAGTCCGAGTGGGGGACTCCTGCTAGTCTGAATGTGGGAAGGAAGGGGCAAGAGGCTTTGGGCCACCCACTGGGGCAGGCTCTGTGGGAGCTGGAGAGCTGCCCTGCTCTTTGGTGGGTTGGACCTGAGGAAGCCTGAAGGCCTGGTCCCAGCCTGGGGCACTGTCTAGAGGTGGGCTCTCTGGGAGGAAGGAGGTCCCGGGTGTGCTGTTAGGAGGGTATTGGACTGGGATGCTGGTCCCCCGCACTCCTGTCCACCTTGGAGTTCTGCCTCCCACGAGCCTCAAGACAACGGAGCCGAGTGACCGTGACCAAACCTCTGAAACCATGAGCCAAAATAAATCTTTCCTCCTTTTAAGTGGCTCGTATTGGCGTTTGTCACTGTGACAGAAAGCAGACTCACCGGAAGGCCAAGTCCTCTCTCCAGTGTCTGTCAGCCTCCCCAGGGCCAGATCTCCAGCTCCAGGGCAGGTAGAGTCTCCTCGACTCTTAGTGGTCGCCCCAAACTGCAGGGAATGGAGAAGGGCCTTCTCCTCGCCATGGCTAAGCGCCTGCCCACAGCCCTTGTTACTATAGACCAGCTGGCAAGAGCCACACGTTTATTTAATAGCTTTAATGTGGCACGGGTCGGACCCTTCCTAAGGAAATCAAGACCTCAAGAAACAAGGAAACCTGTGTTCTTGTTACCAAGTTGGACGAAGAAGTGGGGGTAGTTGTCCTAAGCCCGTCACCTGCAAGGCGTGTTTTCTAGTCCCTGTTTTACACACAGGAGAATGAATCTTAGAAAGGTCACTGACCTTATTAGCCAACTCCCCACATCCAAGACGTGGCAGAGCTGATCCCAGCCTGGGCTGCTGGTCCCAGTGTCCCTGGCTGCCCAGCCTGGCCACTTTCCAGTCACACTTGCCCAGCAGGCCTGGCTCAGCAGGGCTCCAGGGCAGGCCAGCTTCTTCTTCCTCCTCCCCAACCCCTTGCTTGCCTTCTGCTAAGTCTCTACAATGGGGCTGGAAATCTGGTCAGCCAAGCTCTTTACTTTTGTTAGAAAACAATAAAAACCAATAGAATGTCTCCTGTGGTCAGCTGCTGAACTGTGGTCAAATCAGCTGTGTCTAAAAGAAGCCATGATTTCTCCAAGGATGTCTCCCCTGCAGGGAGGGACCCTGAGACAAGCCCTGCCATCTCCGAGGGCCTCTCTGAGTCTGGCAGACTCCTGGCCTGCTTAGGACTAGAGTCTAACTCATGCACAAATCTTTTATCCACAGAATGGAACTTAAGAAACATCTGTAGTTAACATAGAAAATCAATCCCAACGTTCTTACATTAGACAGAACGGATCTCCCTTTTCCCCTATTAAAACAAACCGTGGCTTGGGAGCTGAACTCCTCTGTGGTCAATGGCGCCATCCTGACTGGCCCTCCAAATAAGCAAGTGACACAGCTCACAGTACCGTTCTCTAGAAACCCCAAAACCCCGACTAAAGATCGGCACAGAGACAAGGACCAACTTTTCCCTTGGAAAACAATATTTCAAATAAGCATTGTAGCTGGGTACCGATGTCCTGGCCACCGTGCCATAAAAGGGATCCTTGCACACTGATGCGACCAGTTCCCGAGTGAGGCACGGAAGCCGCCTGCAATTCCAGAGAGGTAAGCTGCCCACTCTCTCTTGTGTGCTGAATTGTGAAAGCACAGCAATTAATATTATTTAAAGACCATTAATTTTAGAATTTCTCTCTGTTGTTTGCAACATGGGAGTAACATATTTTGTAGTTGAATGAAGAATATGATTTTTTAACAAGTCCTTTCAGTTCAAGATAATAGTCATGAACATTGGTTTCTAGTGTCTTAAAGTTTTTGTAATTAAGCAAAAGTACATTGATATTACATATTTCTGACACAGTGACAAAATTGTTGATGAAACTGGCGTGTGGATTGTGAGCTCTCCTAACTTGTGAAGTGTAGCAGGTGGATCTGCGACTGCGATAAGAGACGGGGGGAACGATGGCACTGTCCCAGCAGCACTCCCCACCATTCCTTAGAAGTTAACACAAGGAGAAGCAAAGCGGAAGACCTAAGGCTGAAGGAGGGTGGACGGGTGTCAGCCTGGAGGGACCCAGGGACACCACACAGAGCAAGAGCAGCAGGCTCCCTGCCACGGGGTCCCACGTTCCCTCCATGGCACGTCTAGACAGCTCCTGGGCCACGGGGGATTCCGTCCTTACAGAACTCTATTCAAGTGCTGCACAGCTATAGACAAGAAACAGGCATCACACTGATCCCTGAGTCCCCAGTCCCGGAATTGCTGTAGAATTTTACTATGAAGAGCCTCCGACCAGAAAGAAGCAAAATCACTTTCTAAAAAGGCACAACGGCCATTCCAGACCTGCGCTGAGTGGGGAGGAGGCGTGTGACAGCAAGGTTGGTAAGACAGCTGACCCTGGAAGAGAACCAAGGAACACGGTGAGCCCGATAGACACAGGGAAAAATCACGGGGCCAGAATTAGTTCTGGAACCAACATATACAAGAGGTAGAGAACCATACTCAGCAAAGCACAATCTACAGGGACAGTCTGCATGTTCACCCCTTGAGAAGGGTCAGCAAGGTCACCCTAAGCCAATCTAAAATCAAACATCAACACTGTCCCCCCTTCCCGGGTCATCCAGGAGCCCAGATGTACCTCTCCTCGCAGGGAAGAGGGAAACTGCAGGCCCAGACACACCAGGAGACCCCGGCAGCCCTCAGGTCTCGAACGCAGTGTGGAGAAGTCCAGGGTTCACACAGGTGCAGGAGCCCGTGTGGTACACCCCCTTGCCCTCCAGGACCCACGCAGCCATGGCTCAGCGTCACCTGCAGACATCCATCAGTTGACCCATGTCTGGAGAGTGTCCTGCCTGGAGCTGGTCACCACAGCCCATTTCAGTCTGGAGAGCACAGTCATTGCCCTGGGCTCATACAGGTGACCCTAGTTACTCAGAACCTTGCAAAGCAGGAAGTCTGGGACCCCAGCTTCCACATCTACACAGTGCCCAGTCTCCCAAGGAACAGACTGACTCGCACAGAGTGAAAGTAGCCCACCGTCCTGTGTTTGCCTGTGCCCAGCCTGGTGCAGCCAGGAACCCACCCTGCCCTGCCAGCTAGCACACCATATGGCCAGCTGGATCACAGCTTTGCACACACGTGAGCCTGAACCTGGCCAGGCAGCAGCCATACTGTACCGGAGCACAAGTGGCCAGTCCAAAAGAGCCCTGGGCCTGCACCCCACCTGACAGCAGGCCAGAGGTGCCCACTGAACAGCTGCCTGGGCTGCAAAACCACATACTCCTTAGCATGGCTCTAAGGCTGCCTAAACCCCTAGCAAGCCGGCTACACAGCTGGCTGGACTATGGCACCCAAGTCCAGCCCCACAGCTGGACAGACCGTAGCCCCATCCACCAGGGAGCCCATTACACAGCTGCCAGTCCCCAGGGTCTGTGGACGCCTTGCCTAGCACAACAGCTAGCCAGGTGGCAGCCCAACCCCCTGCAAAACCATCCTGTGCCACTCTAGTTACAAATGCCTACAGCCTGGGCCATGGATCCAGGTACAGATCTCACTGAGAAGGATCAACAGACTAGAATGAGCAAAAACCACACTGCGGAGTCAACCTAGAATCAGAGTGGACATATCACACCAGTCAGCCCGCTGGCTCCAGGAAACAGAAAACATAGGTGGAAAGGTGACCATTGCATGATATGCACACGTTAGTGTGGGGACACCGGACATGAGAAGGGAAGAGGACCTGGCCCCCAGGAGGACACAGTGAGTCTCCAGAAACAAAACCAAAGAAAGGAAGTCTGTGGGATGTCAGGAAGAGGAAGCACACCAGGTTCAGGAGAGGACGGACAGACAGCTTAGTGAACCAGGTGCAGGAAAGGACAACGGACAGACAGCTTAGTGAACCAGGTGCAGGAGAGGACGGACAGACAGCTTAGTGAACCAGGTGCAGGAGAGGACGGACAGACAGCTTAGTGAACCAGGTGCAGGAGAGGACGGACAGACAGCTTAGTGAACCAGGTGCAGGAGAGGACGGACAGACAGCTTAGTGAACCAGGTGCAGGAGAGGACGGACAGACAGCTTAATGAACCAGGTACAGAAGAGGATGGACAGACAGCTTAGTGAATCAGGTACAGGAGAGGACAGACAGAGCTTAGTGAACCAGGCGCAGGAGAGGACGGACAGACAGCTTAGTGAACCAGTGCAGGAGAGGACAGACAGACAGCTTAGTGAACCAGGCGCAGGAGAGGACAGACAGACAGCTTAGTGAACCAGGTACAGGAGAGGACGGACAGACAGCTTAGTGAACCAGTGCAGGAGAGGATGGACAGACAGCTTAGTGAACCAGGCGCAGGAGAGGACGGATGGACAACTTAGTGAACCAGGTGCAGGAGAGGACGGACGGATAGCTTAGTGAACCAGGTGCAGGAGAGGAAGGACGGACAGCTTAGTGAACCAGGTGCAGGAGAGGAAGGACGGACAGCCTAGTGAACACAAGAAAGAGTTCATCATCTGAGTGAGTGAGACACCATGGAAAGAACTAAACAGAGATCTTGCAACTGAGGACTCCAGTGAATGGAGAAAAAAAAATCTGAGCCATAACAACAAGATCAAGCAACAGAAAGAATTTTTGAACCTTCAGGTAGATCTTGGGATTAACAAAGTTTGGGGTGGGGGAGAAAATGAGTAGAGAAGGGTTACAAGACCTATGAGTCGTAATTAAGCATGCAGATATTTTCTTTATTGGAGGGAGAAGACATGAAGAAAGGCAAAGAGGTCATATTACATGAAGTAATAGCTGAGGACTTCCTAGGTCTTGGGAGAGATGTGGGCTCTCCAATCTGCGAAGTTACAGAACTCCAGTGAGGCTCAAACCAAAGAGGTGCTCTCCAAGACACACTGACACCACGCTGTCAGCAGCCAAGGACAGGGTGCACTGCAGGAGAGAAGTGTCAAGTCACCTGTAAGGGAACCACCACCCCCCAAAGGCAGGCTCCTCTGCGGAGACCTGTAGAGGAGCAGAGAGTCGAATGACATGTTCAGAGAGTTGGAAGCAAATAAGCAAAAAACCCAGAACTCCATCCAGGTTCCCATACCCAGCACAGCTACCCTTCAGAAATCAACCTCGTTTTTCTCAGACAAGGGAAAGCTGAAGGAATTCATCCCCACCAGACTGGCTTTATAACAAGCACTTAAAGAAGTCCTCGTCCAAGGATGGAGGATGTGCACCACCATAAGGAACATGTGAAGTGGAAAACACACTGGGTGACGCACAACCGAAGAGGCGAAGCCGAACCTGGTCAATACGGACAACCACTAAGCCACAAAGAGAAACAGTGAGAGGGAGAAAGAAACAAGAGTGCACAAGGCAACCCAAACTAGCTCACAAAATGGCAGGCGTACTTGGTTACCTGTCAATAATGACGAATATAAGCAGATTCCATTCCTCAGTTTAAAGGTACAGATGGGTAAAAATGGATAAAAGAGTAAGTCCTAGCTGTATGCTACCTGCAACAAACTCACTCCACGGGTAAAGACACGCTGGACTGCAGAGAGGGGTGGGAAAACCTCCCCTGTAAACAGAAGCCAAAGCAGGCAGAGCGGCTCTCCACATCACATAGGCAGACTTCAGCTCAGAACTGCAGGAAGACAAGGCCACCATGTCACGATGAAGGCTTCGATTCAGGAGAGGACAGAACCCACAAACACCGCCCTGCACCCTGCACAACCTGATGTGATCAGACCTGAAGGGGGAGAGTCCAGCGCAGGACAGCTGGGGACTTCAGCACCCACTCTCATTAGCAGCATGTCACCCACAGAGAAAATCAACAATGACAACAACGAGTCAGGGTTCGAACGGGCTGGCAGACGGGCCAGCAGCGCTGGGTATACATTCTTCTCATCTCCCCTGACAAGGGCAGGTCATGTGTTATGCCTCAAAGCAAGCCCTGGCAAATCTTTCAAAACCAAAACCACGTCGTGCATCTCCTCTGAGTACAGTGGAATAAATAGAAATCAACAGGAGAAACTAGAAATTGTGCAAATACATGGAAATTAAACATGCTCCTGAAGGACCAATAGGTCAGTGAAGAGATTTAAAGATAAATTAAAACATACCCTGAAACAAATGGAAACCTGACTAGCAAAATAGTACCAGAGGGAGCTCACGGAACGAGCGTCTACCCTGGGAGGGAAGGAAGGAACCCCATGTTCAATGAATCTGAATCAACATTGAAATGTCTCCAAGGAAAGTTAAGCCAGAGGAAGCAGGTTCTCTGTCAAATTTTACCAAGTTCATAAAGAAGAAGCAAAGCCAGATCTTCTCAAACCATTCCAATAAATGGAAAGGGAACAAATTCTTCCAAACTCATGCCATGAGACCAGTATTGTCTTCATTCCAAAATCAGACAAGGACACAACAACACAAACACAAAGAAAATTACAGATTCTGCTACCTGATGAGCAGGATGCAAACATTCTCCACAGGTCACCAGCAAGCTGAATCCCAACAGCACACCAAAAAGAGGAAGACCCAATCATCAAGTGGGATTTGGTCCAGAGACAATTCAACACACACAGACCAAAACATCAGGACACCACATCTGCAGAATGAAGGAAAATACCCTCTGACCATCTCAGTGGATGCATAAAAACCGTCAATGAAACTCAATAGTCCCCCCTGGTAAAATTTCTCATCAAATTAAATACAGAAGAAACACAACTCAACTCAAGCCACATGGGACAGACCCACATCCAACCTTACATTGGGTGGGAAAAGGTGGAAATCCTTAAAATGTGGAGCAAGAGAGAACAGCTACTCTCCCCTCACACCCAGCCCAGCACTGGGAGCCCTGGCCAGAGCTAGGGGAGAGAGAGAGAGAGAGAGAGAGAGAGAAAGGGTGTCCAGGAAAGGAGGAGATCAAGGAGCCCTGTAGGCACAGAGAAGAACCTGAAGACACCATCAAAGCTTTAGAGTCCTTAGCTAAACTCAGTGAAGCCAAGATCAACATGCAGAATCAACAACATGTCAATACACTGATCACAAACTAACAACACAAACCAGGAAATCAATCCCATTGTAGCAGCTACAAAAAATAAAACACCAAGGAATAGACTTAGCCACGGAGATGAAAGAACCCCACAGTGAAAACCACAGCACTGAGACTGTCCATATCGTGGGTTGGAAGAACATCGTTGAGGTGTCCAGAGGGATCTGCAGGTTCACTGCCATCTCTACGCAGACACGGGTGACTTTCTCCGCAGAACAGCCAAGCATTCCCGAGCCAACAGGACCAAGCAGGGGGGCCTCAGTCCACCTGACTTCACAGTACAGACAGGCACAGAGTGATCAGAGCTGCCCTGAGCGGCTCAAAGCAGACGCAGAGCAGCGTACAGAAGCAGGCCTCCAAGCCAGCCTGCACACCCACACCCGCTGGGCCCGGAGCGTGCCCGGGAGCTCACTGAAGAGAGGGGTCTTCAGTCACCAGGCCCACGAACCACGCATTCACCCGCAGAAGGGTGGGGAGACCCTCACCTCTCACCCACCAGCAGTCACGGATTAAAGATAAGGGTCAGGACCACAGATCTGGATTTGGAATGATGAAAGGAGGAGAAAACACAGGAGAACACCCGTGACATACGACGGAGCAAGGAGTTTTCTGATAAGACCCTACATTACAGGAAGTGAGACCAAAGAGAAAAATGAGATTGCAACAAACGAAATGCTTTTTGCACAGCAAAGGAAACAAGAAGGAAGAGAAGACCTGCAGAATGGGAGAGAATACACATGCAAAGTGCACCTTGAGGAAGGGTTAACGTGCAGAATATATTAGGAATTCCAGCCACACCAAACAAACAAACAACAACAACAAAAAAAAAAACCCTGATTTTTAAAAGGGCAACGGACCTAAATGGACACTTGTCAGCACACACACCAGTGATCACAGGTCCATGACTAAGTGCTCAGCATGGGCACTCACCAGAGAAATGAGGCTGCAGCTGCAGCGAGATATCCGCTCGCCCCAGTAAGAACGGGGCCACCAGAGGGCCAAAGCCAAAATGCCAGCCAGGACGCGGAGAAGGCCACTCTCCTGCACACAGCACAGGAAACGGTGGGGTTTCCTGGAATGCACAGGAAGTAGAACTACCTGTGGTCCAGGTCCTACTACTGGGTGTACCTGCAGTGGACATGAGCTCACCCACCGAGGACACGCCTACACCCGAAGGTCTACCACAGCAGGACTCACCACAGGTAGGCCTCAGCCTGGACATCCACCCATGAATGGGCAGATAAAGGAAATGCAGCCTGTGTACATGCAGTGGAAGAGCACTCATCCATAAAATCCTGTGTCAGCAACGCGGACCAGCCCAAGGACAGTGGGTAAGTGAGATAGGGCACAGGGGCGTGAGCACCACACACTCACATGGGTGTGACAAGTGCCAGTCCTCCAGAGCCTGGGGCACGAGGCTGGTGGGGTTATGGAGAGCAGCAGTAGGTGGGCTCCGGGTGCCATGGACAGAAGGAACCATTTCCACTGCTCCACAGCACGGGGAGGCCTTTGCTGGCCACTGGTGACTCCATATTTCCATACAGTCAGTAGGAGTGATGGGTACATCTGATCATTACATGCTGTAAGTCTGTGCAGAAATATCACACGTCGTCCCCTAAACACACAGAGTTATTAGGCGTTAATTAAAAAATAAGAGAGGAAAAAGACATGAGACATACAATATACCCTTCCAGAAAGCTCTGTGAACTGCACTCCCATCGGGGGCGTCGGACCACTCAGCTCAGCGACCCCAGAGGTTGAAACGACAAGATTCTGACTTGTGCCTCTCAGCTAGCCTCAGAAGAAAACTGGGTTTCGTGTTGAAAAGCCCATTAAGTAACTACACCAGAACTGACATCCCTGGCCTGGGTTTCATCACCAGAAGGCTGGTGGCTGGAGGGGGTGTGCCACAGGACACGACCCTGGAGGATTTCCAACTTCACAAGCCTCGATGTTGCTGAACGAAGCCCACGACATTCAACACCAAAAGACAGAGGCATTTTAGATCTC
This sequence comes from Ictidomys tridecemlineatus, assembly GCF_052094955.1. Lineage (NCBI taxonomy): Eukaryota > Metazoa > Chordata > Mammalia > Rodentia > Sciuridae > Ictidomys > Ictidomys tridecemlineatus. The sequence continues at coordinate 147,203,643 of NC_135485.1, read as the reverse complement.
TGTGGCAATTTCTGCCAAATGAGGTTCAGCAGGGGAAACGTGGAGCTGTGTAATTCTCCTGCTTTATATATTTTTCCATGGGAAATGGACATCGAGATTTGAAAAGTAACACCTTGCAGCAGAACATTATTTTTCTTCTTTTCCCAGTGTGCCCAAGTGGCATCAAGTTCAAACACTTTTCTGAAAATATTTTTCAGTTGTTGAGGGACCTTTATTTCATTCATCTATTTACATTGGTGCTGAGAATCAAACCCGGTGCCTCACACGTGCTAGGCAAGTGCTCCACCACCGAGCCCAGCCCCAGCCCTCCAACACGTTTTTACAGATAGTCCCTGCCAATGTGAAGTCCAATTTCTCAATAAAACACAAGTCAGGAAAAGTCAATGTCTTTGCAAATGTGATGGTGTATTTTGCCCTCAGAGAGTCTGACTGAGTTCCCACTACTTCAGGGGGAGTGGAAAGCACCGATCTGAGGCAGAGGAGAGTCGGGCGTCTGGTGGGGTGGAGCATTTCTCATGCGCGTGCTGATACAGAGGCTGGAGAGATCTCAAAGGCAGATGGACAAATCTTATAATATGGCAAAATTCAGTTAAAAGGAAGCTGTGAGTTGACCCGGTGTTGAAGATTTAACTTACTTGAAGAACATACTTAATGAAGATGTTTATGAGTTCACTCGCAGTACTAATTTGTACCGACATCGCTTTTTATAAAGGATGAAGGTTGCTGGTACTCTGTGAGCTGCTGGCACGTCCTGCAGAGGAGCCTCACTGTTCCACAGGGATACCCAGCTGCCACCATAACCCTAACACTGACTCTAGGAAGGACAGACACAAGCCACCATCTGACCTATGACCTTTCCAAGTATACTTGACTTCACGACATGTGACCCCAGTCTCTCTGAAGCAAACCAAATATACAATCCAGCAGGAAGAAAATAAAACCGTGCTGATACAATGTTGTGGTAAACAATAATAGCAAAACAAGAGCATTTACACGGTTAGGGGTATAAAATCTAAAAGACCTTTTCACATACCAGCCCGGACGTCTCATTCCAGAGGTGCTGACTTGGAGAAGGGAGGCCGAGCCTGTGTGGAGCGGGAGGAGGGCAGGAGACGCACCAGAGGCTTGAAAGCTTGGGAGCTTGATTGATGGACCAGTTCCAGAAGCTTTGAAGAAAATGTCTCGATGTGTACGCTAAAACTCTGAGGATGCCCAGAGAGGTAGAAAGAGGGAAGGAGATGGAAGGAAAGAATAATCAGGAGAAAAAATTAAGAGGAAAAAGTCAAAACATGGGAGTAATTGCAATCAATATCAATGGTTTTAAAGTAACTGTCAGGGACAGAAGGGACCCATGTGTCCATTGAAAGGTGAATGGATGAGCAAAACCCAGTAGGTACATCCTCAGAAGGAAGGCCACCCTGCCACGGGCCACAGTGTGGGTGCAGTTTCAGGACACAGTGCCCAGTGGACCCAGCCAGTCATGATGTGGACCGCCAGAGTGCTCTTCAGTGGGGAGAGGCCCAGTGTGGCACTCAGAAGCAGAATGTCCAGGGGCCCAGGGGCCCAGGGAGTGACGGGGTGGGCAGAGAGCTGCATTCTGGGAGGAGAGAAGTCCGGAAGTCTGCTGCCTCGCACTGCGAGCACCCTCAGCACCAGTGCACCGCACACCTTCAGTGGCTGAGAACAAAGGTTCGTGATGTTGTATTTATGGCAACTAAGAATTCAACAGTTGTTAAAATCCTTGGTAAAAACAGAGTCACTGAAGGCTTAGAAAGCCAAGGGCAAAGCAGGCCTGCTGCAGCAAGCTTCAACAGTCTTGGGAGGGCAAGAAGGCTTGTTAACCCTGAGCAGAAACCCGGGCTCCAGTCCCACAGACAGCACACCCTGAACTACAGGGATTCCGACCATGGAAACGTACAGGGAAGCTGACACCCGGGAAGCAACAGGCACCCTGTTTCCCACCCTTAGAATGCCCTGCAGTCTCTCCTAGGGACTAGTAAAATAACTAAATACCTGTGCCATGTCTAGCTGGTGTGGCAGTGTCCTGCTGAGAAGCCTCTGCGCTAAAGCCTCCTCAGCCTCCACCTTGATTGCAGGCACATAGCTCCCGGGAGTAAAGGAACTTGCTTTCCAGATAACTACAGTGTCTCACCAAGCTCTGGAGCTGCCGGCCTAACAGTCACTTCAGACCATGGCCCTTCTTGAGAGCTGCACAAAGCTCCTGACATTGCATATTGTCACTGTGCAATGTCACTGCAGAACAAGCAACCTTCCTGATACTCTAAACAGTAACGTGGTTAAGGTACTAAGGACCTAATGTAACGCACTGGTATAAATAGACGTGGCCGCCTGGACAGGAGCCAGCTGCCACCTTCCCCGCCTCTGCACCTTGTCTCTGTAGCCCCCTTTATCATTTCTTTACACTCAGCAGGGCAGTGACACGAACATCAGCAGTGACCAGGTGTCCAGAGGACGTCGACCAGAAGGGGAGCCCATGAGCCACCTGGGGGAGCAGAGCACAGGGCAGGCAGCTGGAAAGGCGTGCGGCCGTGACTTCTGAAAGAGATTTAAAATGAATGGATCACATCCTGCAGGAAGCAAATGTCACAGGCAGGCAGAATTATCCCAGAGAAATCAGAAGGAAAAACACAATGATGATAAAACAAGGAATAAAACAGAAAACAGTGAAAACGAGTGGGATGGGTGGAAACCAAAGGGGGTGTGAAAAACAGATGAGAGACAAACTTGGAGAACAGAGCGACCGCAGAGTGTCCAGAGGAGACGCGATTCAGGAGCCGTGGAGTTGTGAGAGCCTGCTCAGGCCGCGCGTGATCTTGGACCACCGAATACGGGCATCTCACCTACAGGCATTGAATAATTTTTCCATGAAACACAAATGGGGTTTTCTACTGCTTCCTGGCCCAGGAAGCAGTAGAAAACCCAATAAAACACCAATAAAATTAGTTCATCAGGTAACAATTTTCCTAGGCAGAGTCTCCAGACTCAAGAAAGATTGAGATCAACAGGCAGAAAATCCCCTTTTTATGTCAACAGATCCAGAATTTAGAACAAGCATTTATTCTGAACTACTAGTCCCATGGCCTTCCACATCCTGAGAGCAAAAATGGACGCTAGCGCTGTGGGGAAAATCATTATCCAATTCACTTTTGAACTTGGATACGAAACTCCTAAACAATACATTAATACGTTAGTGAAGAGAATCCAACAATGGCTGTGTCGGATTTAAAATAGGCTGCGAGGATGATTCCGTATTAGAAAATCCACCATTTTAATTCCCTATATTGACAAATTAACAAAAGCTATTTTATCTAAATAGATGTCCCCATTCTTCAAATAATGAAAAATACCCATTAAACTTAATTTATATATAAATACACAGAGAGAGAGAGAGAATTGGAAAGAAAGGTCCTGAATCTGAAAATGGACATAGCCAGAGTCCGGAGCAATGCGGTGCTGGGGAATGCCGTGGGGCGCCACCGGCTGGACTCGCTGGGCTGCCTGAGTCAGGATCTGGCACCTCCTCTCTCAGTGGTGTTGGGGTGAAGGCAAGGATGTGGGTGCATCCTACGCCCTCTCCTCTTGCTCTGTTGAGCCGACATTTCCTCTGCCAGCTTAAATGCCACCCTAGCCTCTTCCCACGCATGAGAGGGGCCGGGGGGCAGAGAGGCCCCTCACCCTGTGTGCCATGAAGCTATGGCTGCTTCTGTTACCTGGAAGCTGCCATCACCTGGGCTGCCCTGGTGTCCACGTGGGGCTCCACTGCCCAAGACACCTCCAGGAGGGACCCCATGTCACTTGACAAAGGGCCACGGCTTGGTCTCCCTCTCCCAAGTGAAGTCATAGGAAGCACTGGGATCTTCCAGGACTCGAGGCTCACAGGCAAGAGGGTGCTGGTGCCCAGTCTGCAGATCAGACCTCTGCACCCAGGTCTCACGCACCCAGCCCAGCAAGGAGGAGGCTCTCCCTCCTCGGGCCTCAGCAAATCCTGGCTTTGTCTCTGGCTTTGCACCCTCTGTATCCTCAGTAGACACACCTCATTCACTCTCTCAACCTTTCTGGCTGGGGACAAGACTGTCAAGGGCCGTCCGTCTCCTCCCACACCCTCTCCCTTGGTAAAGGTGACAAGGCATCAAGTAGTTTCTCTTCACTGGCTCCTGGGGTCACACCAGGAAGCACACGCCAAGCACCAGGGCTCTGTTGGAACCTGACTTTGATCTCTGTAGGGATCTGTCTCTTCTGCTGGCCCTCCACCGCTGAGTTCCCTGGAGGGACCAAGGACTTCAATCAGTACTTCACACCATCATATAACATCACAATGCAGGAAAATAATGACTTTCAAATTACTAAGGGAAAATATAGAAGACGCCATTATGACCTTGGGACGGAGAAATCCTTAGAGAATAAAAAATTCAAAAAAAACGTAGAATCTTGATACAGGAGAACATAGGAACGTCAAAAATCCTGAACAATTCATCCTTAAGATGTTAAAAGACAACTTATGGACCAAGAAAAACATTTGCAATATATAACAAATAGCAATCCGTAAGATGATGAAACCTGAAGGGGAAAACGGGCCAAAATAAAATGAAATTGATAGAAGTAAAAATATAAATAGCTGTTGGAAAGACGGTTCTCGTCCCCAGCAGCCAGGAGACACCAGCTGAGGACGGAGATGGCACTTGTAACCCCGCCAGCAGGTAGAAAAGCCCAGCAGAGCCCCAAGAGCGTCACAGCTGGGGGGCTGGTGCTCCCCCGCCAAATAAGCAGATGGGGTGGGGCTCCCTGGGTGGGAAGCTCTGCAGGCGTCCCATCCCTCTGTAGAGCCCACGCTACCCTCAAGACCACCCTCCCAGGTTCACTGCGCTGCGATGTCGGGCTGCCCCACAGGAGCAGAGGAGACTGAATGCGCCAGACGTCCCTGTCTCCAGCACACACGATGGCACAGGCACCTGCAGAGCTGTGTGCACAGCGGGTACTTACGTGAAGATGGACTCACAAACCCTGGGACACGTTGTCAGGGGCAGAGACGTGAGTGAAACACCCACAGGGTCTGAATCTTCTCAAAGCAGACTGAAAAGGGTCTAAAAAGGGCTAAACTCACAGTAAATGTATCAATCTGTTTGTTTAGTAAAAGAAATATGATCAGCACCAGAGGGGTTGTTAAGGGTTGTTAAAGCTTTAAACACAATGTTTCAGTTTTTTTACCAGAAGAATTTTTTCCCCAAATTTTCTGTATAATTGAAATAATAAAATAAAGGGGAAAAGTGAAGAAAAATATAAATATAAAAAGGAAAGTAAAAAAAAATGGAAAATACAACTCTTCTCAGCACCGAAGCTGTGCGCATGCTGGCGTTTGAAGCCTCCCTGTGCCGTGCACCCCACGTGCTGTTCACAGTTGAGTCTGAGACACGCCTGGCCGAGAGCTTCCAGGGTCCCGTACCTGAGTTCAAACATGATTCCTTGACCTGTGAACGGCCTTGGCTTTCCTTTAAAATTCACCTGACGTTTGAAAACACCAGTCAAAGGAACTGAAATAGTATCACTAATTACTTTAGGAAACTAGAGGAAAGAACCCAAGTTCTTTGGGAGAAAAAAGAAAAAACAAACCTTTTGCTCTTTGACAAATATTTCTAGGCACAGTAAAATTAAATATCCCATTATAAAAAGATAAAGTACCCCCAAATGGGTTATTGCTTTCTGAATAATCCCGTGGACAGTCCCAGTCTGAGCACCAAACCATAACTCAGCAGAGGGCTGTCGGCTTGGTACCTGCCAGAGGGAACTTCACGGAGGACAGAAGGACCTCGCACTGAACTCGTCCAATCAAACAGATTAAATTCTAGCTCAGAATTCAGGCCAGCGCTGTGCATTACTGTTTTATTACAGAATAAACATAAATTTACCAGCACAGTGAAGTTTGCAGCTGGTGAAAGTCCACGGTTTTCCCAATGGAAACGTTTATTTATTTAACTCTGCTTATAAAGTTTAAAAAGCTTCTAATGCATCTGAGGCAAAAAATGAAGAAAGAAAACATCTGTAACTTGGAGATAAACATTGGGAACACGATTGATTCTCAGTTATTTGTGAACTATTCTAATTTGAATTAGATGGAAGAATTTGAGCTGCATATTATTTCCACAGAGTAATAAAATATATATTATAAAAACAAAGTACCAGTGTGCAAGCTGCAAAGGAGATAATATATCTAGGAAAAAAGTATGTTGCTAAGACTGTACTAATACAGTTTCATATGCAACTACTATTGATGTAAGATGAAGGTTTTGGCTTAAGTTGACCCATTTATTTGTTTGAAAAAAAATTGTCTTAGTCTATTCTGACTCTACAAAGACAAAATATCTTAAACTGGGCAGTTTGTAAACAACACAGGTTTCTCACAGTTCTAGAAAGCAGAAGTCTAAAACCAATATGCAGCACCTCTGGTGTCTGCAAGAGCCTGCCTCTGTCTCTTGTGAGTGCCACCTAGCTGGTCCTCACCTGGGAAGGCAGACACTCGCTCTCAGGCTCTTGTAGGAGGACACTAATCTCATTCAGGAGCTCTTGTGACCTAGTCACCTCCCCAAGGCCCACTGCTTAATGCCACCACCCTGAAGGTTGGGACTTCAACACATGAATTTTGGGGATACAACATTCAAGTCATAGCAAAAGTAAAGATTATAATTCCCAAGACCATAAAAAGAATAACAAAGTGGAGGAAGTGGAGGGGGGTCATGGGGGCAGGGAAGATGGTGGAATGAGATGGATGTCACTACCCTAGGTACATGTGTGACTGCACATATGATGTGACGCTACACTGTGTACAACCAGAGAAATGAAAAGTTGTGCGGCAATTGTGTATCATGAATCAAAATGCATTCTGCTGCCATATATACCTAATTAGAATGAATAATTAATTAAAAATAACAAAGATAGTAGTCTAAATAAACAAGAATAAGTAGATATTTGTAAAAACCTAATAATTTGGGATGGAAAGGAAGAGACAGGACAGGCATTATTTATGAAGTGTTATTGCTTTAACTTGAATTTTTTGTCCTCAATTCAAAAAATAGCTATTTTCCTCACATAGCAATGTGAGATACCTTATAGTCATTGACACTTTGCCTTGTGACAACCTATATATAATTGAAACAGTAAGTCACCATCTTTCTGCAGTAATTGATGCATGATCTAAGAGGCTTTAAGGACAGCATCCTAAAAATAAAAATTTTAGGTTGACCTTGCAAGGATTCTTAATGCATGTGTAATAAAAATGGTTATCGGTGAGTCCTTGCACAGTATAAATCTTGTTTTAATATTTTTCCTTTTAGGAACCTTAAAGGATAAATAGAGTAATATCCTTCAAAAATCACCTCTACCTCTTGGGAATGATGGAAATTCTTTCTCATGGTTTTCCCAGTATTCTGCCCAGAAAAGCTTGAGGTCAGCTGGAATAGGCTGATGCTTTTCAAACAACAGGACATTATTTGGGGGCTTAACTTGGAGGTCACTCCCATGCATGCCCAAACACACACACATTCACTCAAACACCCTTGAGGAATCAAAAAGAGCAGAAGGTAATAGGGCTTACAGATGCTGTTGTCAGAGCTGAATGTCCACTGGAAGGACTTCTGCTAGGGAGACCCGTGGCCACCTGGACCCAAGTCGAAGCAGGTTCCCTCCAGCTCAGCCCTGTTCCCTAGCAATCCTCCCTCCCTGTCCCAAACATGCCATGTCCAGGACTCCACCAGGTGCTCCACTGTCCTGTCCAGTGGAGATGTCCTTCTTTCTCCACTCTGCCCATGGGTTTTGCTTGTTTTTCTAATCCCAAATCAAGACAACACACACACACACACACACACACACACACACACACACACACACACACCCTGATTTCTCTTCAAGCCTTCTTTGACCATCCCACAGAGCGACCTTGGCCAGATCTGAATGTCGTCTCTTCCTCCATTCTGTTTATCATCTCCCTGGACTTGGTAATAGGTACTGTCCCTCTCATTTTGGGCAAGTAACCAAGCGAAGAGGCCAGGAAACGTGAGCCTGCCTTGTTCAAACACCTTGCTATCTCTGCTACAGGGTCCCTCTGCAACTCGGGGAGAGAACTGAGCCCTTCGGTCCTCAACGTTCATAACATGTTGCTGGAATCGGTAGGCTCTTCTTTCCTGATTTTGTATTTTTACTCCTCGTATTAGTTGTCAGGGCTCTGCTGACGGAGCACCAGGAACGGGGCCTGGGCCAGGGCAGCAGGGGTCTCAGGGATCTGGAACCGGGGTTTTCACATGGCCTCTTAGGAAGGCAACGGTCCTCTCAGGTTAGAGGCCCGCCCACTCCAGATGGACTTTATCATAAATAATGACCTTTGACAACCTGGCTTTCAGCCAAGGTCCAAGGCACCAGAGGTCAGACGTTCAGCACAGGGGTTTTGGAGAGAACAACTCAACCCATAGCATCCACCCCTCCAAAGGAAAGGCTAGACTCCGATGTCCAGTAGGACTGACCGATGATGCCAGCTGGCCAGCCCTCCCCAGGTTGTGGTACAGGCCTAACGCTGTAGGAGGAGCCTGGCGCTGAGATGGGATTCCTGGCCTTCCACTCTGTGGCTTTGAAGTTGGCCATAACCTTAGATGATGATGCAATTTGAATTTCAGTTGGTTCTTCATTCTGTCTAGTTTCTGTGGTCATCCCAGCACCTTCGTGCCTAAGTACTCCAGCTTGTCCGGGAACAGGAGTCAGAATCCAAGGCAGCTCTGATGAGTGCTGGCATGTGGAGGGCCTTCTGCACACCCAGATGCATGTGCATGTGCACGTGTGCATGTGCACGCGCGCGCGCGCACACACACACACACACACACACACACACACACACAACTGGATGAACACCCTGGGCAGGCATGGCCAAGTGCCCTAGGGACACGTTTAAAGACAGCATTCTAAAAATAAAAATCTAAAAATGAGTCCTGTGGGAGGTAGGGCTTATTAGGGTCCCGTTTTCCATTGTGGAAATGGGAGCTCAGAATCGCACAGCTGGAGTGGGGAAGAGAGTCCACCTTCACATCCACACCAGCCACACTGAGAGGTAGATGGAATGGCTCGTCTAGTTTGTAGACTTCAGTTTTCTCCTTCCCATGTCTTCCATCACTAAGTATAATTGACAGCTGGCCAATAATCACCTGCCCCAGAGAATGTAGAGAGCAATATAATAACAAAGATTTTAAAGCACATGGAAGACCATTTCAGACCCTGCCAACAATTAGGGCTAATACACCAACTCTTTCAAGCCATGATAATTTGACCAGTAATTTGGGTCCAGATATTAAGCTCTTGTCTAATAATACTTAACTAAAAAGATCCCTTTGAAAAATGGTCTTGTCTGAAGAGCAAGTGTCAAGTGATATCACATTTCTTTCTCCAGTTTTCTTGCCCCACCTTTAATCTCTTGGAATTTGTAAAATGCAATATCTTTGTGGAGCTAATCTGGTGATGAAGATTTGAGGATGGATTTAAACCAAATATGAAGTACATTTCTTGAGTAATAAATGTAACATTGATAGATTTTTAATAAACGGGTTGTTAGAAGACTGACTCTGCTTCTCCGCCCTGAGGTCTCCCACGCCCACTCTAACAGTGGGTCTCATGAATCCATCAGGGATCAAGCCTAAGGACACCGAGCCAGAATACCACAGGGCCCGCCTGTGCCCCTGCTGCCACAGCCCTTGACAGCAGGAAGTGTGACACTTACCGAGGCCAGGACGAGTTGCAAGCTTTCTTGGGGGAAAAAGTCTGCAGATCTGCATCCTGATTCCCCAGCACATCTGAGGGCTCCAGGCACGTCCAGGGCCCCAGGGTGCTCCTCCTGGAGCCTGCCCCCACACGTGCCCTCTCAGCCACCCCTTTCTGCCCCACCGAGAAAGCTGCCAGGTCCCTCCCCCAAGCTCCTCCTGAAGTCAGCTCTGTCCTCTCTCCTAGCAGGCTGGCCACGGTGCCCGTCTGCGTCCAGGTTGGCTTTATGAACGAGTTCAACTCAGCATTTCAGTTTCACTTACTAAACAAGTACATGTGGACTTTTTGAGTCATTTGTTATTTGAATGGCTAAAGGTATAATTGTCCTAGACTTGCTTGGACAGTTAAATTTCTGATAAAGGTCTTTATTATAATCTAGAATTGTGTGAATTGCAGGGCTTACGAGAGTCATCAGCTACAATTCACAATCACTATCTACAGCCCACAAGTTCATGGTCGTTGGGAGACTCGCTGGAGAAGATTCTCTTTGCTGTTTTATACCTGCAGTAGGCATACTGCCTGAGGACTTCAAGTTCACTTCCACCCTGCCCTGGTGAGGAGGTGGTCTGACACCGACTGCTGGCCTGCGAAGGTGTGTAAAGTGCTGGTGATGTCTCCTTGGCTTGTTCTTTACCTCCTCTATTTCTCTGCAGACATGTTTTGTTACCGCAAAATTCCCACTCACTCCTTTCAGAAAACACACAAAGTCAACTGTTTTGTTCAGCTGGGAGGCGGCTAAGCCCCGGATGAGGTGATGCACTCAGGGGTCATAACTTCATAGAGTGTGTTGCCTTTATCCACCTCAATACAGCCGCGCCACTCCGTAGTGCAAAAGCAGCGATTGGGGTCTTTCATTAAGCCTAGCTCTACAGTGAGCAATTATTTACAAGATTAGGGAATTTAGATTTATGCAGACTTTTATTACTTTAAAAGTTAATTCTCCCTCGTTTTGCCTCCGGGCAATGGGAAGTAATTCCAGTAAACACGCCCTGAATGGATCAGCATGTCAACATCCGGGGGTCCGCAGGCTTCCCCACACCTGCACCCATGCGGGCTCACACCACCAGCCTTCCCACACGGCTCTCCAGCTCCTACATTTGATTATTGTCCATGAGCTTCCAGAACTGAGAACAAGTGTAAGAACGCTGGGAGAACTAACTGCACAGGGAACACACCTTTTTGCGGATACTACTTGGCAAAGGACAAGTACTCCTCCAAGCCCTCCTTCAATGGAGCTACTCCAAATAGTAATCATAAGGCCAAGCCCAGTAATCTTTAATGGATGGCTACAGTGATGTGATTGAAGAAGAGTCTCTCCATGATGGCTTCCCAGCACTTCACCTGCCCAGCAGCCCACCTGCCCAGCAGCCCACCTGCCCAGCAGCCCACCTGTCCAGCAGCCCACCTGCCCAGCAGCCCACCTGCCCAGCAACCCACCTGCCCAGCAGCCCACCTACCCAGCAACCCACCTGCCCAGCAGCCCACCTGCCCAGCAGCCCACCTACCCAGCAGCCCACCTTCCCAGCAGCCCACTTGTCCAGCAGCCCACCTGCCCAGCACTTCACCTGCCCAGCAGCCCACCTGTCCAGCAGCCCACCTGCCCAGCACTTCACCTGCCCAGTAGCCCACCTGCCCAGCACTTCACCTGCCCTGCAACCCACCTGCCCAGCAGCCCACCTGCCCAGCAACCCACCTGCCCAGCAGCCCACCTGCCCAGCAGCCCACCTGCCCAGCAGCCCACCCTCCCAGCAGCTCATCTACCCTGCAGCCCACCTGCCCAGCAGCCCACCTGCCCAGTGCTCTGCCTGTCTAGCAGCCCACCTGCCTAGCAGCTCACCTGCCCAGCAGCCCACCCACCTAGCTGCCCACATGCCCTTTCCTCCCCGTCTCCTATAATGCCTCTGCTTGTGGTGCCATGTCTTTGTTCTTTCCTTCTTGTCTTTGCTCCTCTGAACCCTACATTGGAAATGATCTCTCCACTCCAGTCTGGGCGCAAGTCTTGCAGGGCTGGACTCCTGATTACCAGCTGACCCTTTCTTCCTAGTGGTGCACAAACAGGGGTGGAGCTGAGCCCTCATGTCCCTCCTCTAATCCTACTACAGAGAATCAATTTCACTGCACAAATAATTATAGTGTGTTCATATTTATATAGATCTTGCACAATCTTCCATGAGTGAAAAAAAAAAAGTAACAGAACATCTCTGAAGAATAGTTTAATCCAACTTGGAATTTGGTTCTTCAGTGTTTGGCCCTGCTGTTATAAAGAAAAATATGGATTTGTTTATGCAATGTGATGTTTATGCATTATATTTACTGGCATTAATGAAATTATTAAAAAGAAAATTATATTTTTGTTTAAAGTAACAAAACTAAATATTTCTCCTGCTCCTTCTACAACTGTGCTCCCTTACCTAAATTATTGCAGTGTTCACACCAGCTCTCAGATGCCTCCACACACTTAAAACTAACATTGCTTTTTGCCAGAACACAATAGCACAAGGTATTTCATGTAAAAGATTCTTCCCCTCTTCACTAATAATGGCTGCTCTGGCTGAAGTTTTCATGGCTTTTTAAGCCTTTGGACTTCAAACTCCATTTCACTATCTTCACGTGTGTTGAACAGTCTTATCATCCTTGAAAAGCTTAAGCACAAAGAAAAGTGTTCCTCCAAAAGTGACGTGGATAATTCATTTACATGAAGAGTTAATGTGGAGTCTTCTTCCATCCCTTGCTCACGTGGGGACGGTCCTGTGTAGGTGTCACTGGGGTGTGGGACAGCAGTCCCGTCCGCCAATAGCCATCAGCTAACGCCCATCATGAGCAGGCCTGGCTCTGCCCACCCCTGCTGCTCTCATTCTGCCTTCAAATGTTCTGTCGGCATCTGACACACTCCTTTCCCCACCCCAGACCCCAAATTCCTAAGTCCTCCAGAATCTCTTCAAACAGACAACACGAGTTACTTCTTAAGAAAACAGAGTGCTATCAAGTCATATATACTCAGCTGAGATAGAAATCTCGACCACCAATTATCTGCCACTGATTTGTCTACTTAAAAGTTCTTATGGAATGATAACAGCCTAGCAATTAATTAGTAACAACTATGTATGCAGCACTTAGTATAAGCTAGGCTACCTATGTTTTATAGTCATTATTTCATCTACTCTGCATAATCCCAATAATTATTATAAAATTTTTGATGAAGATTTATGTTGAAGACATTTTTGCTCAGAATCTTTGTCTGAATTCACAAGATACCTGTTCTGACCTTGACTCTTTTAGGTTCGGAGGCCCAGGGCCAAGAGGCATGTTCAGTGTTCCGAGGGCAGCAGCATGTCCGGGGCTCCTCTAAGGGACTCCTGAGGGTTCTGTGACAGCCATGAGACTGGTACTCTTGCTAGTGACCATATAGGGACAGCGGTCACCTTCTCTGCCTTGTTGTAAATGGTTGGCACACATCTTGGATTCCCCCTTTGCTTTCCTTAATCATGTTTATGAATGATCTTTATTTAAAAATTATAAATGCAAAGCCAAGTGGTATCTGATTACCTAATTACCCACTAGAGATACAGCTTGCACTAGGCAGTCTAGAAACACGTCCAAAACGTTAAACAGTGACATGTTTAGAAGGAGTATCAAGTTGGCTAAAATCATAGACATCAACTAACAACACCCAAGAGAGAAACAGGAGAAATAACAAGAAGCATTAATCAGATGTTGTAAAAATGAGTTCTAGCTTGTCCTTCACGCCAAACCTTTCCCCACCGTTCCAGGCCGGACTGGGATTTCAGTCTGATCATTTACTGTGTCGCTTCCTCTGCTGAGAACTCCTGGGACCCTCACGGAGATGCTGCCACTCAGCTGACTGACGGAACCAGGAACATTAGCCGCAGCACTAGCGGCCTGAGGAACGCCGGCGACCAGAACCCTGGTCTGTCCCTGCAGGCTTTCTCCTCCATCTGCACAAGCACAGGAAGGTTTAGGTAGCTTGGGGAAAAGGTCCCGGTACAGAACACTGAGCAGATGGATTCCCTCGATTCCGCAGATGCTCCCAGAGGCAGGCAAACGCACTGGCAGAGCACCATTACATTACACCATTACATCATTTGGCAAAATATAGAGCAGGTATTTTGTCTCAATTACAGTATTGTTTGTATTAAGCCAAAATCTTCATCATAAATTTTATAATAATTATTGGGATTGTGCAGAGTAGATGAAATAATGACTATAAAACATAAATAGCCTAGCGTACCCTAAGTGCTCCAAACGTAGTTGTTATTAATTGCTAGGCTGTTATCATTCCACAAGGGCTTTTAGGTAGGCAGATTCGTGGCAGATTATTGGTGGTTGAGATTTCTATCTCAGGTGATAGCACTGTATTTTCTTAAGAAGTGACCTGTGTTGTCTGTTTGAAGAGATCCTGGAGGACTTCGTCACGGCAGCCCGGACTCTTTGTGGTTGGTCCATCAGTATTTCCCCAGGAGAAAGAGCTGAGCGAGATTGGCAGGACCCCAGGGAGACACATAGCAGGCACCATCTGGGAAAGCAAGAGTGAGCCCAGAGAGACACCAAGAGTGTGCAGCTGTCTCTCCGAAAGGGGGACTTGGCTCCGGTGTGGATGAAGTGAGGGGAACAGTGCACTCCTCCTCCCCCAGGTGGCCGGGCGAGGCGTACACCCCCCCAGCTGCACACAGGGTAGAGGATGCACAACTCTAAGGCCAAGCTTTAAACGGTGCTCCCTGAAGCTCATTTAGTGACCAGGTCTGGGACCTCCAGTCTCTCTCCGCTGTTGGCATGCTTGACCAATGGACCAGATTTTGTAATAAGTGAATCTGTGAAGTGGAAGGAGGGCTAGAGCCTGCATCCTGAGCTTTGAAACCCAGCTTCCTTTAGGCTGGGAGAGCTAGGGTGAGGCTAGGGCTGCTGGGGCCCTGGGGTTTCATGCAGGAAACTGGATGTTACCTTCCTCCTTTTTCCAACCAATGTGCCGAGCTATTAACTGAGAGTAAGTCAAGAAAGATGGTTTAGCAGGGCGTGGTGGTGCACACCTGTAATCCCAGGAGCTTGGGAGGCTGAGACAGGAGGATCACGAGTTCAAAGCCACCCTCAGCAATAGAGAGGCACGAAGCAACTGAGTGAGACCCTGTCTCTAAATAAAATACAAACTAGGGCCGGGGATGGGGCTTAGGGGTCAAGGGCCCCTGAGTTAAATCCCAGGTACCCCGAACAAACAAAAAACCAAAATAATATGAAGAATTTCCAGAATTCAGTCCAGTCTCAACTAGCTATTCAGCTGTATTTAATTCTAGAAAACATGAGAAATACTCAGAGAAATATGAGACTGAAACTGCAGAAGGCACAGGTCTTCAGGACAAGGGTCAGCTCTGGGCGTGAGGTCATTGAAGCAGAGGTCCGGCCACGGCCAATCCTGCGTCACAATGCTTCATCTTTTGCCATTGTTAGTATTCCTGATAGAACAAGGGGTCTTATTTGACTGGAGGCCAGAGGTCGTACTCCACAGCTACGGCATTCAGGAGCAAGAAAGTGAGAAGCACTGGACCCAAGCTCCCGCCTGGGCTCTCCTTTTACCTTGGTGATTGGGGCAGTGCGGAGGGGAAGTCTGAAGAGCTCCTATGCACACTCCTGAACAGAGGTGAGGCCCCATGTGTGCATTTCTCCAACAACACGGCTGCAGGTTCTTTTTGACACAGTCCAAGAGCGCTGTGGGAAGATATTATTCCTAATCCTGAGTTATATTTTCACCTCCTGATTAAAATGGCCAAGCAGAAAAAGCAGGTTAAGAACACTGGAAACCCCGGAAGATTCGAGGTCCAAAAGCACGAAATTAGAGCCAAGAGCTTTGCGGGACCAGGCCTCCTGCGAGGTCCTAAAGGCACCGGCTGCGGTGACGCAGGTGAGAGTGTGGGAAACTGGGGCCAGCTTTGGTCTGAGTCTCAGCCTGTGGGTCTGGAAGAGGACACCCCACCTTACAGAAATTGCTCTTGACAGGCTTTGTACCGCCAGAGCCCTGTGTAGTGAGGGGTGTTCCCACGAGACCCAGGAGGGAATCCCTGCAGGGCAGGGGCAGGGTCACACGCGCCTGTGCACTGCAGTTCCTCCTGGAATAGCCCTTCTCCCCCGCCTTGGCTCCCCCCCACCTGGGGCTGATGGGTGGGCAGTGGGGTCACAGGCCTGGAATGAATCACACAGACGCAGAGTCAACACAAACCACATGTCCCCTACTGCCTGGAACTTCCCGTCCTCTGAAGAAATCAAAGACATAATCTACTTTCTTAAACAATTAAGTGGGCCTTTTGTCACTGCTTAAGACGGCCCTTAGGGAAAACGCTACTCCCACCCCACACCCCAGCTCAGGGCCTACACTTTTGATGATTTCAAGGACGTGTTTTTTCCTCTCATACATTTTGATTTGCTACAAGCAAGTGATTTATAAATATGAAAGTTGGTAACGTTTGTTTCTAGAAGTTATTTCAATGCCATTTGACTTTCATCAGGACTTCAGTGTAGCCTATTATTTTCCTGACCCTCAGAAAGGCCATTGCTGCTGGTAAGTTAACTAGGTTGGGTGGGATTGGAAGATCTTGTCCGCGGTCAGCAGGGAGGCTGGCTAGGTGACCCTCACACTACAGGTGACAGTGTCCATGGGGACACTGCTATGGCCACCAGCCCACCATCAGTCGACCTCAAAAGTCAGGAAACAGGTGGTCTCAGTGAAGGGGCCCCCTCTGTGCCGGCTCCCGCCACACGCCTGCTCTCTCTCATCCAGCTCTCTCCCCTACCCACATCTGGGCCGGACACGATATAAAGAGGTCATGCTTTCTTTCACCTCGGGAACATGGACACTCAGGGTAATTAATTATCGTCCTCATTATTTCTTTCAGTAATACCCCAGATCACAGAGGTGTTGAACACAGGGTTCCCTTTTAAGACACTTGCAGACCTCAGCCGATGGGCCATTGTGAGTTCCCAAGGAAGGCCATTGTGCTCACTTCACAGAGGGCCAGCAGAGGTTAAGTGAAGGGGTGAGGCCCTTCCTGAGGAGGTCATAGGAGCGCCAGGTCCCTGCCCCTAAGCTCCAATTAGAAGACCCCGTTCACAAGAGCGGCTCAGTGAACTGTCTGCAAAGGGGCCATTCCATTAAGGGCGGTTCTCCTCCTTAAAAATGACCACATAAAAATGCATGTAACCGTTTAAAGTATTTTTCTGGAAACATGTTCATTGTAGGACACTCGAAATACATAAATATATGAAGCGGAAAACAAAAGCTTCACACCACTCAGAGATAATCATTCACATTTCATGCAGATACACATTTTCTCCACATATTTTTTTGTTCTACAAAGTTGAGAATACCCTAAAGTTGAGCTTTGCAGGCTGCGTCTCTCAGCCCCCTCCCTATACACACTCACCTGGGCCTGCTGTGTCTTGCATGTCCATGTCAGCTGACCTTTTCCTGGGTGGTCACCAAGGCCAGGCATAAAGAACAGGCTCAAGAGAGCCCGGGCACAGCTGGAGGAAGAAGCAAACAACTGGGCAGTGGATACTTTGAAAAATGCTCAGCAAAAGGATTGTGACTTGAATAAGTGAAGCCTCCGCACCCAGGCTCGGCCATCTCTACCCCAGGGGGCGGATTCCACCCACGTGAGGACGTGAAGAGCAAGGATGGTGCTTTAGCTTTTTTAGACGGACTCAGAGGAGGAAAACTCACAGTTTCAGCTTCCACAGACCGCCAACTCCATAGCCAAGGGTGTGGGGGAGGAAAGCAGCTCAGGACAGGGCCACCACGAAGCAGAGAGAGCTCCACTCACCAGGGACAAAACAGAAACCCACAGGCCATCTGCAGTGACCTCTTCCTCCTCCACGCCCGCCTGCCTTCAGCTGCCGCCCAGGCAACCCCTGCCACGGGACTGACCCACTGATCGGTCAAGGCTCTGTGGCCCAATCTTCTCACCCCGGACACTCTTGTGCTGCCTCACACATGAGCTTTGGGGGACCTCTCAGGTTGTGCCTATAACTGTGCATTTTACAGAATATAAATTACATTTCAAATTTAAAAAGCCATTTAAATCACAAACATCCCAGAATTCAGGAGGAACCCTGCTGGACGCCCTTCTAGAACCACCCATTGCCTCCTTCTTCTCCTTTTTGGTGGCTGCCTTTCGTGACAAAGCTTAGCAATACTGTTTTCTACACCGAGAAGAGACTGACGTTCAGACCAACTCCAGCACAATCACCAGAAATTGTTAATACATAGATATATGAAGAGTGAAACAAAAGCTCACTCAGAAATGATCATCATTCAAATTTCATGCAGATACACATTTTCTCTACAGATTTTTTTGTTCTACAAAGTTGAGAATACCCTAAAGTTGAGCTTTGCAGGCTGCGTCTTTCACCTCCCTCCCTATACACACTCACCTGGGCCTGCTGTGTGCTTGCATGTCCAAGTCAGCTGATCTTTTCCTGGGTGGAAAAGATCTTTCTTTTTTGTTATGTCACAAAAGAAAAATTCCAACACACTTGGTCTAATAATCTAATTGGCTTTAATAAGCAACTCAAGAGTGGGGCTGCACCCTCTCTCCCCAGAGCCGGCCGAGAGGTGGCATTGTGATGCAGCTTGAGTGGGGACAAGGGGCCAGCACGGGACACAGGGGTGGACCATCTTCATCAGGGCACTCCAAGTCACCACCTGCCAATGTCTCGGCTTGGCACTGAATCACGAGCCACCACACACAGCTTTGTAGGTTCAAACAGCAATTCTTTATTCCTGAACTCACACCGGTCGTCTACAAACATGTTCTGGGGAAATCCCAGTTCTGCCAGCCCGATTCACCTACTCCACGAGGCTTTTTCCAAATCCCATTTTAATCTCACGAGAACTCAATGGGAACAAGCAGCAGGAACACCCTAATCCCAGCAGCAATAATCTTCAACCTCCAACTTCCCTAAAACCCCTATTGTCTTAAACTGGGAACGCCCTAAACCCAAGGACGGGGATACTTCCTCAAACCTGACCAGCTCTAAACCCGGATCCGCCCTGGTCTTTGAGCAAGGTCACCTTACTAAAGCATACTTGCAATGTCCCATCGAATGTCCTCTAAGCAGCATGGGGTACGCTGGCAAGGAAATCTCGATGTGTCATTCCTACTTGGCAATGGCCCTCAGCAACCACCTGTCACTCTAGCTCCCACCTAGGTTGCTGGAAGCCCCAGGGTTTGGAAAACAGGGCCATTTTCCAGTTCACTCGGGCATGTGCCCAGGAAAGTCCACTCTGGCTTCATCTAGGCTGTTGACCCTTAGTCCAAAGCATAGTCTCCTGCAAATCTCATTAAACAATCACTCACAGTTCAGAAGAGTACTGTAAACGTTATTATTAGTATGGCATCTAGATACTTAGGATTTTTGTTGTGAGATTTTGAAAAGGCGCCTCCTTTTTTGTTCTATTTTTAATTTTTCTCCTCTAGGGCCTCAGTGCATTTCCAGTTATATGTGTGCAAACGTGAACTTGCACCACGAAACAAGCACATGAGCTGATTCACCATGAGGCAGTTTGTTGTGGGTGTCCTCGGTCCTCGTGGTGTTTGTCAGTGTCCTATGTCACTTTGTGCGTACCCTCAAATCAACAAGAAATGGAAATCCTGTCTAGTCTAGATATGACCTGCTTCTCTTTCCTAATTCGATTACCAAGTATTCTAAGTGTGTATTTATTCTTACATTCAAATCTCATCTCTTCCTTTTACTTATTCCTGGTTTTGAAATGATCTCACATATTTTGCTTCTTAACATTGAAAAAAAAAATTATAGTGGTCCCATTACTCACCTTAGTTTCATGGTTTGTTAATTCATATCTGAATCTCCCCTTACTTCTTTAATAAATAAATTAAAACATGACAAAGAAAGAGACCCATCAATTATGTCCAAATGGGGACAGTAGAAAATTAAGAGATAGTGGAACACACCACAGCATTGCAGACGCCGTCTATGCTAAACCCCAGGCCCGCATCATTCTAAATGGAGGAAATTGAAAGCACTCCCCCTAAAAGCTGGAACAAACAGGGGTGTTCTCCTTCACCGCTTCTATTCAACATACTGCTGGAAACTCTAGCCAGAGCAATCAGATGAAAGAAATTAAAGGAATATGCATAAGAAAAGAAGAACTCAAACTATTACTGTTTGCTGATGACCTGGTTCTATGTTTAGAAGATCCAAAAAACTCCATGAGAAAACTTCAAAAACTCATAAAGTAATTCATCAAAGTAGCAGGATAAAAACAATACCCATAAATCAAATGCATTTCTTTACATAAGTGATGAATCCACTGTAAGAGAAGTTAGAAAAACCACCTCATTCACAGTAGCCACAAAAATAAATAAATAAAATACTTGGGAATCAATCAAACAAAAAAAGTGAAAGACCTCTAAAATGAAAACTACAGAAGACTAAAGAAAGAAATTGAAGGAGACCTTAGAAGATGGAAAGATCTCCCACGCTCCTGGATAGGCAGAATTAATGCTGTCAAAATGGCCATACTACCAAAAGCATTATACAGATTTAATGCAATTCCTATTAAAATCCCAATGACATTCTTCATACAACTAGAAAAAGCAATCATGAAATTCATTTTGGAAAAATGAGAGACCCAGAAAGCCAAGGTAGTCCATAGCAAGAGGAGTGCAGCAGGAGGCATCACAATATCAGACCTTACACTATGCTACAGAGCAACAGTAACAAAAACAGCATGGTGTTGGCACCAAAATAGACCTGTAGACCAGCGGTACAGAATAGAGGACACAGAGACCAACCCACATAAATACGGTTATCTCATACTAGACAAAAGCGCCAAAAACATACATTGGAGAACAGATAGCCTATTCAACAAATGGTGCTGGGAACACTGGAAATTCATATGTAGCAGAATGAAACTGAACATCTCTCTCTCACCCTGCACAGAAATCAACTCAAAGTGGGTCAAAGACGTAGACACTAGAACAGAGACCCTGTGTCTAACAGAAGAAAAAGTAGGCTCAAATCTTCACCATGTTGGCTTAAGACTGACTTCCTGAGCAAGACCCCTAAAGTGCAAGAAGTAAAATCAAGAATCAATACATGGGATGGATTCAAACTAAAATTCTTCTGTAATTTTTCACTTCCTTTACTGAGACCATTCACGTCTCCCAGGTGGGTTAAAATGATCTTTTAGAGCTTTAACAAACGTGACACAGACACCAATTAATCAATTCATTAGGATATAATAAGAAAGCTTGGTACCTACATGGTGTGTATTATGGAGTGCACGAGAGAGATCAGCCAACACCTCCTCTCTATCAGCAACCTGCCTCAGGGCACTCACAGCCCCTCTACCCAGGGTCAGTCCACTCTCGGGGGTGGAGCCCTTGTGGCTAGTTGTTGAGAGCCACAGCCAAAGGGGCCCCAGCAAACTTCCAGCTGCCGGCTGATGATCCAGCTGCCGGCTGATGATCCAGCTGCCGGCTGATGATCCAGCTGCCAGCAAACTTCCAGTTGCCGGCTGATGATTGGCTCACAGTGGCCCCAGCAACATCTAGCTGATTGGCTCCTCCACGGAGCTGCTCATTGGGTGACTTCTTTGGCTCTGCCCACGCAACCCAGCCAATCAGCCTCAAGAGCAGGAGGATTGTGGGAGGTTGAGAGGCTGGTGTGGGGGGGAGAGGCTTGTGGAAGCCGGTGGTGGCAGTTGGGCTCTGAGGGTTTTTCCCTGGAGCTGTTTTGTTTGGCGTTTGTAGTTCTAAAAATAAAGTTAGTTTCTTTTTGACAAGTGGCTCCTGATTTGTGCCAAGCCAGACTTCGGCAGCTAGTCAAGTCCTGTAAAGGCCCCCTGCTCAGTACTGTCATGATGACCAGTTTCAGCATGAGCTGTGGAATAGACAGACAAACTGCAGCAGAACACCTAACTCCAACCCCAGGAGTGAGTCCTGCCTGACCAGCCAGCAAGGTTCTCCCCTCTCCAATGCCCCAGGGCAGCAGGGACAGTCTTTGGCCAGCTGAGGGCAAGACATTTCCCGGGCCCTGGAGATGATTCCAAGAATGGTTTCAAAAGTCAGGACATTCTGGGAATTCTAGTACCCCTTTCTCCTCTTTGGGGATTGCAATTTATTTCATTAGGCAAAAAGCAGAAGCCCTACCTGAGGCTCCCTTTTGTGGCTTCAAGTCCCTAAAGCTTGAGCCGCACCCAGGAGGAGCAGAGAGGAGAGACCCCCATCCTTCCAACTGGGAAAGGAACGGTGCCCAGCAGTGGGGCACCTGCACTCTTCTCCTGCCGAGACTGTGAAAGGGGGGCTGCAGAGACACTCAGAGAGGCCAGCCTGCGCCCCCAGAACTTGGCAAAGATGTCTGCACCCAAGGGGGCACAGCAGGGTCAGAATGGCTGATCCTGTTGGAGCCATCTAAGCTGCCCCCCGTGCAGGTACCTCCTCAGTCACCTGCGTGGGAAAAGGACAGCAGACCTAAAGAACCTGGCTGATATGTTAGAGCTCACCTGTAACTTTCAGGATCTTTGTTGTGCACAAGGGACCCTGGTAAAGACCAAAGTTGAATTATCTTCCTGCTTGACCCCAAAGAAAACAAATGAATACAAGTCCTAAATTATGCTTGCTTGAACTTGTGAACTGAGAATCAGACAACTTCAGCCATCTTCTGCATTGTGGTACAATCCATGGCAACTTGTGCAGAGTGGTGTAAGCGCAGAGGTGCCCAGCAAGTGTAGGGTTCCTAGGTGGGTGGGTGGATGGGTGGAAGCATGGGTGGATGGGTGGGTGGGTAGGTGGATGGATGGGTGTGTGTGGATGGATGGATAGATGGAAGGATGGGTGGATGGTGGGTGGATGTATGGATGAATGAATGGAGGGGTGGGTAGGTGGATGGGTGTGTGGGTGGGTTGATGGATGGAAGGAAGGATGGATGAATGGATGGAAGAACAGAAACACAACTTTTCAAAACTATATTTGAAAACTTGTACCCTAATAGAGGCTGAATTGGTTCCCACTGAATGACTCTGAGGATAATGAGTAATGGCCGGAGATAATCTGGATTCTGGGCAAGTCCAGGAGAACCAGCCCTGGTGGCTATCCTTCCAGCTAAGCATTATTAAAGTATGTAACCTTGGCATCACCTCACGGCTGGGTCACTGAGGCCAAGCGAGACGGAGGGGAAAGGAAAACAAGAGAACTCGGAAGCACACAGAGCTCCACGACTCTGACAGGCCCGGGGTGGAAGTCAGAAAGAGCCGTGACCTTGGAAGTCACGGGGTCCACTCCCGGCAGAGCCGTTAGACCAGAGAGGGAGGGCTCCAGCGTGTCCTAGAGCCATGGCTTCTGCTCCCCAGTGTAGGGTTGTCCCTTTGGAAAACCCCATGCATTTCGCTCTGACCCAGGGTGTGCTTCAGCCTGTGGTGAACGCCCTGTATCTGGCAGTGCGGCGGGCGGCACAGCAGATCCAGCAAGCACTCTTGACCCGAGTGTGAGGACTCGGCAGGACGCAGACTTTAGGTTGCGTCTGAGTTTTCCACCAGCACAGGAGGTACTGCAGAACTGAAGCTCCCCTGCTACTGCGCGTATTGACCCGTTCCAGGAGAAGTGTTAGGGATCTGGGGCACCCCGCCTTGGTGGAATCGTATTTGAAAGGTGGTGAACACTTCATAGGATAGTTGTGATTCTTAGAGACTGTGTGGGGTTTGACCACAGGAGGAAGCGTTCTTGTCACCAGACGATGGAGACGTTCTGAGCACCCTCAGGGCTCACAGTACACGGCATGAACATGCAAAGAAGCACTTTATGTCAAACATGAGCTCACGCCTTCACCGCTCTCTCCTTCACATGATGAAACGTGTCATACAAACTGGTTTGACGTCCCCGGGATTGTGCCCTGGAAGGGGACCGGGAGACTCATGTCTTGCTGTCACTCCCTTTCTACTTCCTGGTCACCTCAAGGTGAGCACCTTCTCCCAGCGCTCATGCCCATGATGTGCTGCCTCCCCAGAGGCCCACAGCCGTGGGCCTCCAGACCAAGGACTGAGCCCCCCAAACAATGATGGAACCATTTCCCCTTACAAGTTGGTATTTTGTCACCCTTAAGGGACTCTGACTAACAGATGGCGTATTTCTCAACCTACAGGCACAAGTCCGTTCTGCTACTTGCCTCAAAACCATGTGTGTGTGGTTCTGATCCATTTTTATAAAGTTCAAAAAGTAGAGGTGACCGAACAACAGGGCTTTACAGAGCAGACTAGGTGAGTCGGGTGGTTACGGGGTGCCCGGTACCCCTGCTCTCGGTGTGGACTTCACATGGTCAGGCGTCACGGCTTCCAGCATCACTGCCTACAATTGGGGGACCTGACTTTGGTTTTCCGACGCCCTGGGGACAATCTGTTTATTGTGTAAAATGGAATGTGGCCCATAAAGGCAACCAGTCCTTGACGTTACCCTATGGTCACCTGGAGCAAAGGCTGGCTGGAGGCAAGGCTCAGGTGCCTGCTTGGTGGACCCTCAGGGCAGGGACCTGAAGGGGACGGGCTCTCTGATTTCTCAGACTTCAGGACAAAGGCGGAAGACTCAGAATTTTCAGTTCTCAGTTCAGTTACGGGCAGAGAACCAGAGATGAGCTCCGAGGGGCTGGTGCAGCCTCAGTCCACTCTGGCAGCTCGCACAGGAAGCAGAGTCCACCGTCTCCTGGCCTGCTGCGCGGGCCTCGGGACACTGATTGAGGAAGAGGCTGAGAGGTGGAGTGTGGGACTGCAGTCCGTCTTAGCTCCTTGGGCCCAAGCTCTCTGGCCCTGGCTTGTCAAATTCTCAAATCCAGGCCTTTCACATGGGACACTTCCTTCTGAGCTGACGTCTCAGCTCAGAGAACACAGGGCTCCAGAGCCAGGCTGCCTTGGTCCCTGTGTCCTGGCCTCGGCCAGCATGGCTGGCCGCTCAGTGTTCCCACCTCTACCAAGAAGAGCTGCTTGAATGGCAGGTGCGGTTCCGTCGTGTCGGTGGACCACTGATCTAGTCGGGGTTGGGCACGCCCCCCTCCGTCGAGCCCTCTCCCCCTCATGCAGGGAGCAGATGTACCATCCAGGAGCAGATGCACCACCTGGATCCCAGGGGCCTGCTCCCAGGACGGGCTTAGTTTGGAAAGGCAGCAGGTGGTGCGCCTGTTCCGTACCAGACCATGAGGATTTCTGGGAGCGATGCACATGAGAAAGCCCTTCCGCTTCACACCAGAGCCCAGAGAAGCCCTCCCACTTCACACCAGAGCCCAGCGAAGCCCTCCCACTTCACACCAGAGCCCAGCGAAGCCCTCCCGCTTCACACCAGAGCCCAGCGAAGCCCTCCCGCTTCACACCAGAGCCCAGAGAAGCCCTCCCGCTTACACCAGAGCCCAGAGAAGCCCTCCCGCTTACACCAGAGCCCAGCGAAGCCCTCCCGCTTCACACCAGAGCCCAGCGAAGCCCTCCCGCTTCACACCAGAGCCCAGCGAAGCCCTCCCGCTTCACACCAGAGCCCAGAGAAGCCCTCCCGCTTCACACCAGAGCCCAGCGAAGCCCTCCCGCTTCACACCAGAGCCCAGAGAAGCCCTCCCGCTTCACACCAGAGCCCAGAGAAGCCCTCCCGCTTCACACCAGAGCCCAGAGAAGCCCTCCCGCTTCACACCAGAGCCCAGAGAAGCCCTCCCGCTTCACACCAGAGCCCAGAGAAGCCCTCCCGCTTCACACCAGAGCCCAGCGAAGCCCTCCCGCTTCACACCAGAGCCCAGAGAAGCCCTCCCGCTTCACACCAGAGCCCAGCGAAGCCCTCCCGCTTCACACCAGAGCCCAGGGAAGCCCTCCCGCTTCACACCAGAGCCGAGCAGACCACACATCCAACACAGAGGAGGCTGTCGGCCACCCTCATGACTGGAGCGCCTCACGTGCCGGCACCAACAGGAAGCCTCCTGACCTGACCCACTGGTCACCACATGAGGCACACCCATTGAAGGCCGAATGCAGCTTTTGCTAAAGTCATGGCCGAAAGGGGGGCTGCTGCTCTCAGCTCAGGACACGAATCTGAGAAATACTTCTTGTCTGTCCAAAGGAGTCCAGAGCACTAGCTCCTACTTTGAAGGATAGATGATTGATTCTGGTAACTTTAGTTACTTCTCATTAGGAGACTGAAGATAACCACC
The DNA here is from genome assembly GCF_052094955.1 of Ictidomys tridecemlineatus. NCBI lineage: Eukaryota > Metazoa > Chordata > Mammalia > Rodentia > Sciuridae > Ictidomys > Ictidomys tridecemlineatus. The sequence continues at coordinate 147,177,633 of NC_135485.1, read as the reverse complement.
ACCTACAAAGGGTCGAGAGGAGTCCTTTCTCATGGAATAAGGTCATGTCTCAGCTGCTCTTGCAGAATGAGCTGTTGAATCAGGTGATGCTACAGTGGCTGTCCAGGCTTTCAAGGTTCAGGACCGTCGACCTTAGCTAACTGCAGTAGAGACAGTCACTGGCTGCAGAATGGTCATTGTTGATTAGAAGCAAGTAAGAGGTCAGGAGATTAGATAAATGCACTCACGCCAGGAATGGATCTCCTGGACCCTACACCAGATACGACTGTTCTGGAGAGACAGATGGAATCCTCCTTAATTCTCATCTCGAATTTTCTACCGGACAGTGATATTTATAGAGGTGCAAAGGGGAGGTTGAGCCGAGGCACACACTGCCCTGTGTCCAGCCAAGATGACTCGAAGGCTGTGTGATTTCCGAGCAGTCCTCGTTAAGACGTTTAAATTAGTTTCAGAGAGAACCTCAGGGGCACTTGCAGTGCTGCTGATGACGTAATAAAACACTTTTATCATGATTTTCTAAGTACATTCGCCTGCTGCTGGAGTAACAGCCCCGGCCCTGCACGCCAAGCAGGAGGGCAGATGTTCCCTCATGAGTTTCCCTAAGAAGTTCTTGTTTCACTCACTTTTCAGGCTCTAGACACCCATCTCTGGAAGTCTCTAACTATTACATCATGTGCAGAAGTTGTGGAGATCTTGTTACAGAGCTGGGGACTTCTGGGAAACTGAGGCAGCGGGAAGACCCCCTTTCAAACCTCGACTCTTGCCATCTAGTCAGAAAGACTTCAGACATGTCGCTCAGAGAGACAGACATGAGTTTGTTGAAGGGATCAGAAAAGGGAAAGGGGACGGACCTCTCAAGGGAGAGAGCGGGTCCTCAGAGAGGAGAGAGGCAACGGGACTCTCCTGCACCCCAGCGTGACTGGGGATTCCAGAGAGGTTTCCAACGGTCCCGCCCGGGTCCACCTCCTGACTTCCACCTGGCGGCAGGTTACACCTTGACTCAGAGTTGAAGTCCCCACTGCTATGACAATCTAGGTCACCTTAGCCCATGCTGACCAGTTCTAATTGGATTCTTAACCACAATTCCTTAGATTTTAAGGTTGGAAGGAACCAACCTTATCTCCCTGAATTTCCAGATCTGGTGTAAGGTCACAAGCATCGTCCTTCAGGTCACTTGGGCTCCCTTAACATTATCTCAGGTCTGCATTTCTCCTGCAGGTGACAGGTAGTTTGCGGAGCATGGTGACATATCCTATCCCTTAGGCCAGGTGGGGCTCAGGTACCTGGCTTCTTGGAAAAGGAAGCACCTGGGGCACCACAGTGGGCCCATCCCTGAGCCTCATGTCCCCACCACTCACATCGTCTGTCCCCTGACACCTACTGGCAGTTTTCTTGAGCAGAACTAAATAACTGCTGCAGAGCAGCCTAGAGAATCTTAGGGGGAAAAACAAAGACAGGGTGACTCATGCAGCTGGAAGGGACAGACCTGACATCTGCTTTTACGCCTGGCTGTGGTGGGGCTGTGTCCCCTGAGCTCCAGGGTTGGCAGTGACAGCTCAGGAGGTGGCCTCCTAGGAGCTCTGCCCAGGTGAGGCAGAGCTCTCTCCCTCTGGCTCCGCCTCCTGAGGAGGCAGCAGGGCCTTCCCCTGTCACCAGAAGCAGCACCTCCATCACAGCCTGAACCGTGGGCTCCTCACAAGTGGCAGGCGCGTGGCGTTTGGTGAAGCACAGAAGGACCGAGGCAGCGCTGGCAAAGCTGCACCAGGGACAGGGCTGGAGGGATGTCAGGAGAAGGCTCGTCGGTGCTTCCTCCCGGAGCTGGAGATGCAGGGCCCACGGGGAGATGCACCACGAGGACCCGCGGCAGAAGGGCGGAGGCAGGCGAGGTGGCAGGGCCTAAGCACTGAGCCCCGGACTCTCTTCTGGAATAGGGAGAGGCGGCAAGGCTGGCCTCCTGAGAAATGGCGCTCACAGACTGCTGGAGGTCTCGGGGAAGCTCTAGGGCTCATCACAGGACACCAGCAAGTGTGAGTGACTGTGCAGAGGGACAAGGGTGCAGTGGGATGGCAGGTGGGACTGCCTCCCCCAGTGGGACCGGCAGCTGGCCGTCAGCCTGGTGGATCCGCATCCTGGCTCACAGCCTGGCCCTGAGTCGTCTGCCTCTGGAGATTCAGATCCTCGGCTCGGGGTGACCAGGTGAATGGACACCAGTGGCCCCGGGAAGACGAGAGCAGGGCCCAGGGGTCCAGGCCTGCCCCCCCCCCCGGGCTTTTATGGTAACAGTGTCCACTGAGGTCTTTACCAAGGGTGAGGGCAGTCTTCCTGCAGAGCCTTGGTCTCTGGCCCTCAGGTTACTGGGGTCTCTTCAGCAGGAGACTCTGAAGTGGCTGTCACTCTGGCTGATGAGGTGGGTGTGCCTGAAGGTGTCCTGGGCTTGGCCACGTCAGCCTGCAGCACGGAGGGAGGTGGAATTCCTGTCCCAGTGACCCCTCTCAGTGTGAGGGGGGGCTGAGGAGTCCCAGAGTCGTTCCATCTTCCCAGGGCTCAGAGCGGCCGAGGCTGGGGACGGCTGAGAGCTCTGCCTCCTGAGTTCCCTGTGTTTTTCCTGTGAATCGGGCTCATCTTGGTAATTAACCATGGCCTCTCTGAGGCCCCAAGGCGTTCCTGTGTGAGGCGAGCAGCAGTCTCCGTCAACGCTGGCTGGTACGGTGGCCAGGTGGGCCACTCTCATGGGATCCTGCATCTTACACTTTGAAGGAATCTCCACTTTTATTGTGGCTTAAAGTTAACTTTTCCCCATCTTTAAAACAAATCTCTCTAGAGGTCAGTTACTGCCTTTGCTTCCAAAGATTCTGCAGCCTGCCCTCCACGGCCACCTCTCAGCACACCTGCTCGTTATCAGGGGTTCCACTGCTGTGACCGGGAGACCGATGAGGACAACAAGAGGAGGGAAACCTGGGAAGGGCTCCTGGTTTCAGAGGTCTCAGTCCATAGATGCCGACTCATCCCTCAGGGTCCAATTAAGACAGAACATCATGCAGAAGTGTGTGGCAGAGGGAAGAGCTGGGGACATCACACCAGGGGGCAGAGAGAGAGAGAGAGAGAGGGAGGGAGGGAGAGAGGGAACTCTGTTCAGCAAGGACAGAACACATACCCGCAGGCACACCCCCAGGACCCAGCTCCCCCAGTGACACCCACCTGCCTTCACTGGCCACTCAGCTCATCCCTTTTAGGGGCTGACTGGGTTGAGGCTCTCACAAACCAGTCATTCCACCTCTAAACCTTCTCGCACTGCCTCACACGTGAGCTTTGGGGGCCACCTCTCGAGAGCAGGACACTTGGTGTCTCAGCAGAGTGACGAGCCCCGCCGTGGTCGGGTTTCCCTGTTGGAAACAGGTCGTATTCTAATGGTGAATTTAGATTTGTGGTGACACAGCCTGCTTAACAATTCCATTACTTATATTTAGGTACAACAGAACTGAGTCAGAGTTATCGAAGGGATTTTTATAAAAAGGAAGGAGGAGATGGAGGGAGGGAGTCAAGGAGGGAGAAGGACAGAGGAAAAGGGGAATCTCCCCACAGAGGCCACCGGGACAGCTGTGTGGTCTCCCTTCCTGTGTGGAGGAAGGCAAGCGCTGGCTCCAGGGGGTGCAGGAGGGAGACATCCCAGGGCAAGTGTGGCTGTTCCCAGGGATGTGCCTCCAGCTGAGGAGCCCAGGTCTGCGGGACGTGGGGTCAGCCGTCAGGGACAGTGTACAGGCCAGAGCTCTGCTGCTGAGCTTCCCAGAGCCTTGCACTGGCTGACGATCCCACAGGCAAGGGGTCTGAGCGCTTCCCTGCAGCAGCGTGAGATCCCAACTCCTGCCCAGAGTGTGCCTGGCCAAAGACAGACATCTGTGGGACTTTGGTGTCTCCGAGGTCCTTCTTTCGTGACATTTCTGATAGCAAGTGTTCAGTGCTCTCGGCAAGTTCAGCCTCCAATGTCCTGACGTTAGGAGGCCTCCAAGGCCTGAGGCCTCTGTCCTAATTGCACTAGCAAAGTCCTTTGACAGAGCTGGCTCATTCTTTATGATGGCCCCATGCAGCCATTGCACCGATTGTTTTTACTCCCCTGACCACTAGTATCCTACCGATGGACATTTGGTCTGTTTCTCATCTTGCTATTAAAATAACGAAGCCATGAAGAGTCTTGAATGTTTCCTAGGGATCAATCTGGAGGTCAGAGGTCTCCAGGACAGCCTGGGGACTAGGTACAGCCTGCTCTGCCCCCTGACTACCCCACCTTGGGCCTGCTCCCAGCAGGCCCTACTGCATCCCGGCATGCACCCTGAGCAGCCGCCTAGTTCCAGTCCCTCCACTGCCCCTCGATGACCGTGTGGTTTGTGAAGGTGTCTGTATTTTCTGCTTCGCTGTCCTTGTTCTGTGGGATGAGGGGAGAGTCCATGAAAAGGTGCACGTGAACAATTGATGCACGCGGATTGGCGTTCTTAGAACATAAGTGCTGAATAGATGTTTATCAGCTATCACGAGGATTACCTGTTGTTATTGTCGTTCTTAATGATCTTTAAGCCAATTACCATGGCTAGGGTTAAGCACCCTGAAGGAGAAAAATAAATCCTTCTAAACTACATGGAGTGAGAATGGAGAAGTCACCCCAAAGACATGCTAGAAAGAATAAAACAAATATGTGTGTCTGTGTGTCTGTGTCTATGAACATGAGCATGTCTGTGTGTCTGTGTGTGCATCTGTGTGTCTGTGTCTATGAACGTGAACATGTCTGTATGTCTGTGTGTGCATCTGTGTGTCTGTGTCTATGAACATGAGCATGTCTGTGTGTCCTGTGTGCGTGTCTGTGTCTGCCATGTGTCTGTATGTCTGTCTTTGTGTGTCTGTGTGCACGTCTATGTGTATCTGTATCTGTGTCTCTGTGTGCATCTGTGTGCATCTGTGTGTGTGTGCATCTTTGTGTCTGTGTGTCTGTGTGCCTGTGTATATCTGTGTGTGTGTGCATATACATAAATATGACCATTACATCTTATCACAGTCACAAAGATCAACATAAAACTAAAGTCTGAAAGAAAAGCATAGAGAACTGGAAGCACATTTATAAAAATGGCGATAATGTTCGTGTTTGAAAGGTTGGATGGTGGCACTTTTCAACTCCTATATTTTCAAAAATACCTGTAGCTTATTTGTGATAATAAGATGACCAGTGACCCACTCAGCTGGGCCCACTAGCCAGTCCCCTGAGCAGCAGACGGGGAGCAGAGGGACAGAGCTCCCTGCTGACTTCTCTCATGTGGGCTCTGTGTCTGTTTAGAGGAACAGGAGGATGTCTCAGTCCGTGGACTTCGCCTCAGACCTTTGCTCTTTGCTGGGGTTCTGCCTTGACTCACTCACAAGCAGAACCTCACAGACGGCTCCAGGCTGTTAAATGGAAGCTCGTCCTGGGCGTCTCGGGGCTCCCACCACTGCTGCTGGTGGCACCGGGGCCCAGAGGCTCCATCTGCTCTGCCCGCAGGGGCTGGCCTCCCCAGAAGTCTTCTGCCACTTCCCGTGGGACAAACCCCGCCAGAGCCTGCTAGGCCCCTTCTCCTTCCCGCCTGAGGACGGCTCCTGCCTACAGGCGTGGGGATGTGGAGCTGGCTCTGTGCAGGGTGGGCATCTGATATTGCCCCCTGCCCGCAGCTCTGGGAGCAGTGTTCTAGTTCCACGCAGGCCTCCCAACGCAGGGACCTGGCGAGTCTCACACGCTGTTATAGTGGCCACTGCTCCTTTGCACCTTGCAAGACCCCTCAGGACTTGTGTAGGACAGAACGCGGCCTTGTTCGTTCAGGCCCCGCTCTCATCCTAAGGCTGTATCACCGTCAGAGTTTGTAAAGCCACGCTCCGCCCAGGCATTGCTGATGATCAGTGCCAACATAGAGGAATAGACCAGCCACTCCCCACGCTCACTTTAACACCAAACCTGAAGCTCAGGATGGCGCAGTTTTGACAGTTGAAGGCACTTTTGAAGGATCATTGTAATTATTGGGTCAAAGCTTTCTGATTTTGAAACGGTGTCTGTGAATCGAGGGATTGAAGAATATTTCCAGATGTTTGCATATTTGTTAGGAAAAAAGCTCTTGAGAAGGAATCGAGGAACAGCCTCTGAGTGCATCTCTTTACCCTCAGAGGGGGATCCGGCCTGGGTTGTCTGAGAACTCGACCACAGTTAGTCGTCTGTCACCGTCTAGATCTCTATGGTTTTATGATGTACTAGAAATTACCAGGTGTGGAGGGCTGACACTGTCCCTTCTGATCCTGAATTACTGTCTCGTATTGTTCATTTCTCATCATCTCGGCCCATCTGTTTCATAACGTTGAAGATTTATAGCCCATGTTTCAAAGCAGCACATTATCTATGTTGTTAATGGGGAGGTCCCAAAACGGTCCTAATAACTTCAGACTGAAACAGCAAGACCATCACGAGTGTTTCCCAACAGGCGTGTGTCAGGAAACCATTCAGAGGTGCCCAAAGGGAACTCTCGGCAGACCCCAGTGGGAGCATGGCCACTCTGTGGCGGACAGCTGTTTTCGGTCGGCCCATGGTCGAGTGCCATGTTTGGGTAAAGCATTTAAAGTTGGGCTTGGCCAACTCCTGAGACATGGGCTGTTAGTAATACGCACTCCTCTTCTTTTATCAAGGTGATAAGCGCTCCACCGTGGCTTGGCCGTGTAGTCAAAGGGAAGTCATTGATTTTTATAGTCTCAAAATTCCTGTGCTTTCCAAGCCCCTGTTAATGCCCTGTTTTCAGGACTCCAATCTGGTTTATAAGTAGGCAAAAGCAACCTAAAGAGAAATTTGAGTCACACTAATGTCAACAAAAGAAGAAAAAGCGGGAAGGCTGAGGTTTCCTCTTATCTGAAATCAGGTCTGGTTTCAGGGCAGTTTCCTCTGTGATCCGCTGTCTGCAGGAGTGTCAGCAACCTTGAGTTTATTGATGGCTCCTGCTATGATCTCACCCTGTGGAAGGCTGGTACCAGTTTCCCCAAGGACCGCGGATGAAGGTCGGGCAGAGCAGGACCGGGAGGGGCCTGCTGACTTGCGCCTGGCTTTGCTGTAGCAGGTCTATCCCGGTCTGCAGGGCCTCGAGAAAGAGAGCCAGGGATTCCACAGGCAGGCACACCTCAGCAGGCCTTCAGCCCTGGCCTGGCCAGCTGAGGTCAAAGACTGAGAAAACCAAGACTGCAGCGGCTCGGTGGTCCCCAGTAGCAATTTTCATTGGCCTCTTTGGGTCTGCAGACGAGACTTAACACGGCCAGCTCTGAGGGCTCCCACCTCCCCCAGTTCCTGACACTGAGACTCTCTCCTGGTAGAAAACTCAACGGACTCCATTAAAATCTGCTCATGGGAATTTCTGAAACACCAGCATCTTCACTGTAAACGTGAAGATCCAGCTCCGAATACAGCTGAAACCGCAGCCTGACAGCATCTTTCCTTTATCCATGGAAAATGGTGACGAGATATCTGTCTGGGTTTCCAGATTCCATTTGCTCTGTTAAAACAACATTGCAGCCACAACACTAACGAAAGCTCCTGGTGACCAGCCTGAACAACGATCCAACAGGAGCGAAACACCAAGGTAACTCGGTGCTGGCCAGACGAGTAACACCTGGCAGGGGTGAGTTGGAAGTAAATGGGCTGGAAATGCCAGCTTTCCAAGCCATCAGCCGCCACCCGACAATGGAGCCCTTGATTTGGTTGGTGTGCTCAGCCCCAGACTTCTCTGCAGCATCTGAGCCCATGAGGGTGCAGGCCCTGTGGCCCCCTGAAACAGGAACCGGCAGTCACCAGGTCTGGTGACGTCTGCCCAGGACCTCAGAGTCTCCGGAGGGCTTTCCATCCAGGGCTCTGGGCCTGTGACCCGCTGGGGGACGTAGGCTGTTCTCCTCTCCTTCCTGCTCACACAGCACATTTTGAATGCAGGCTTTTTTCTTATGAAGGGCTTATGTCTTCCCTCCCGCTGCCTTCTGTGAAGGTGACAGTGAATTACCTAAAACCTGCTCTTATTAATTTCTCCAGTGCATTTCTGGTACATGGGATGCTTCTGCATCACCCAAGGAAGTCAACCATGAAGCAACCCCAGAGGGCTTCAAAGCAGCGAAATAGTCCAAAACACAGAGGAAGCGGCCATTCAAGATCAGAGGGTAACTCTGGACTCTTATTCCCACTTTCATTCTTTATACAAGTACTGTGGTCCACTTAACCCGGGACTCAGGTCTTCCCTTGCACCTGGCAAATGAAAGAGGACCAGAGAAGGAGGTGGGCGTGGAGAACGTGGGGAGGTCCCGGCTCGCACGCTGGCTTCCTGGGGAACAAGGGGCTCCGGGACCCTGTGGCTGATGCGCTCAGTCCCTGGGGCTTTCAGCTCCGGAAGGCAGTTTGGGAGAGTGGACAGAGCCTGCCACTGGAGCCAGCCTGAGTCCAGAGCTCAGCTGTGAACTGTGCCATTGGCCTTCAACTTCCTGATCCTTGGTTTCCTAATTAGGCGACTGATCCAAGGTGACCTGGAGAGGAGATGGAGAACCGACACTGAAGCTGGAGTTGACACAATTATAAGCCTGTGCTAGTTTCATTTCTGTTTTCTTGGTAAAAATCCTTGTCTCACACTTGTCCGTGTAGACGGGAATCAAGCGTTTACTGATTCATTAGAAGCCTCTTCCTCCTTGAGTGCTCTGCCAACCTCCGGACGCTGCTCCGTCATAACCAGATGGCTCTGGCCTGGTGCTCGGTGCTCGGTGCCTGTGTTCTGTCTGCAGCTCTGATCTGCATCTGTGGCCCAGTTACTCTGCTGTGCTGAGGCAGGAGCCCGAGCACCAAGGACCCATCTCAGTGTGTGTGACGGCACCGGAGCAGGGCGAGGGGGGCCGGGAGGGCCGGGAGGGCCAGGAGCGCCCCGTCTGTGAAGGGCGGGCCACATTCTGCCAACTCTTCTCACTCCTTCCTTCCTTCCTTCCTTCCTTCCTTCCTTCCTTCCTTCCTTCCTTCCTTCCTTCCTTCCTTCCTTCCTTTTTTTTGTGGAGGATAGGTTTATTTAGGGGCTCATAGTTTTGGAGGTCTCAATCCATAGGTAGCAGGCTCCATTCCTCGGGGTTTGAGGTGAGGCGGGACACTATGGCTCGCTGCCTTCTCTCGTGGGGTCTTCATGATGGAGACTGCTTCTGGGCCTTCTATAGCCCTGGTGCCTTTTCCCCGTTTCCTGCTGACTCAAGGCTCAGGAAATCTCTGGGCGTCTGTCTCTTGGTCACACGCTGTGGCTGCAGGAGGCAGGAGCCTCCTGGACAGCACGCCCTCCCTCTGAAGGCCAGACCTTCTGGGAAGGTTTCCCCGTTACACCCCACGCCTGGCACGGTGCTTGGTTCATGGAGAGTGCTCTGTGGACTGAAAGGGCAAGTCAATAAACTCTCCCCGGCACTCACTGTCCGCTTCACACCCCGTGAGCTCAGAAGTGGACACTCTTGCCTAGGTGTCTGGAAACTGGGGAGTATGTCCACACCTAGAACATTCCAGGGGATTCACTAGGACACTGATTTCTCAATACTAGACACATGAAGCAAGTTTTGAGATTTTTCTAGGGTAACATATTTTCTGAAGTTTATTTTTTAAACCTTTTAGAAACAGCTTTAAATGTATAGAAAAAGCTTAGGGTCAGTGTTGGGCCTTCCTCATGCCCACGAACTTCTGTCGTTAGCCTCACGTACTTGTCACCATAATGAACCAGTGTCAATATATCATTGTCACCAGACCCACACCTGACAGTGCCCCCTCATGGTGGTGGCGATTCCTTGGACGGCCCTGGCTTTGGAGACTTGAGTGGTCAGGCACTTTGCAGTAGGGCCGCAGCGGGAATTCGTCTGGAGACGTTCCTGGGGTGTGGACGGAGGCGACTGGTGTTGGGGCCAGGTTTCCTCGGCCTGAGCTCTTCCCCCCCTCCCACAGGCACAGTTTGGAAGGAACCACGGGCGTGGTCCTCACGTCGAGGGAAGAGCTTTCAGAGGAAGGTGGCCTCGCAGGGCTCTGGGTTTCTGTTCTCCATCTCCTAGGTCACCACGGGCAGGTGACACATGGCTTCCTCACGCTCTTGCTCCCTGAGCCGCTCTCTGCCGGTCCCCGTCCTGTTGACACAGCCGTCGCGGTGAGCTCCCAGCTTCCTTAGGACTGTCCAGCACTCTCTGCTTCGTGGTGACATAAAGGACAGCTGTGTCCCGCAGTCTCAGTCCTCCTTTCTCCCAGGAGCCCCGAATTCTTGCGGGAGAATGTCATTGGAAATCAAGACCAGGAACAGGGGTGCTCCTCGCTATGGCGCCCTGCAGGCCGACCGTGTTCGTGTGTACGCTCACGTCTGTGAACCAACGCTGACAAGCTCGTCAGTGAGCAGCCACCTCATTACCCTGGTCCATATGTGGGCACACGCGGGCACCCCGGCCCTCCCATCACCCCCGATCACCTGCCTCCTCCCTGCCTCCCTGTCGACTCTGGCTCCCACAGAGGGACCCCTGCCTTCTGCACCTGCCATCCATTGACCTAGCTGCCCAATCTCACTGCATAATTTCGGTTTCAGCCTTCGCCCCCGGTGCACACACTGTTGAGAGTCAGTCCACAGCGGCTGAGCACAGCTTCCTTTGCCCTCAGTCTTCATTTACAAAGTTGCTTAGGTCAGCACTTCCTGCACAACCCCTTCAATGAGGTTCTCATACATTTATAATACTCGTAGATTCTCTGGTCAAATCTGCAAACTACTCAGGGGTCCTCTGGCCTTGTAAATGATTTAAGAATTTGCATACATTAAGACATGTACTCTTTGTGCTTTCGAGTTTAATGGGTTTTTAAAAATGCATAGGGCATACACCTCATGTTCTTCTAAGCAATCGTTTAATGTGTGTGAATTGAACTCATCTTATTTAAAATCATGTTGTTTGTGGTTCAATGCTCTGTATATAGGTGAGGTTGCCGTCCATCCTGTGTATACTCTGCTTAGATGCTTCATCTCAAAGACACGGCCACATTGGTGCTCTTTGCGTTTCAAGTTTAAGGTGTGTGGAGTGAATTTCAATTGGTAATTAAAAGTACAGCACATCCCCACCACGAAGTTCACCCCCAAACCATGAGGCTGTCCTCCTCATACCGGAGCCCAGGCTGAGAAAGTCCCACTTACAACCAGAGTGAGGAGGTGTTCTGAGCTCCAGGAAGGCAGGTCAGCGAGGGCATGCTGGTCCACGTGGTCAGCCTGAGGTGGCTGCCTGGACCTTGTGTGTAAGGGGTGCCTCTTGGGAGTAGAGGGCATGCCTAGCAGGTGTGCTGCCCTGGTTGAATCCCCAGCACCGTGTGAGCACCTGCACACACACACGCACGTGCATACACACACACACAGCACGTGTGCACACACAGCACACACACAGCACACACATGCGCATGTGCACACACATAGCACACACACAGCACGTGTGCACACACACAGAGCACACACACAGCACGTGTGCACACACACACAGCACGTGTGCACACACAGCACACACACAGCAGGTGTGCACACACACTGCACACACACAGCACACACACACAGCATGTGTGCACACACACAGCACACACACAGCACATGTGCACACACACAGCACACACACAGCACGTGTGCACACACACTGCACACACACAGCACACACACACAGCATGTGTGCACACACACAATGCACACACACACAGCAGGTGTGCACACACGCAGAGCACACACACAGCACGTGTGCACACACACAGCACATACACACAGCACGTGTGCACACACACAGCACACACACAGCACACACACAGCACGTGTGCACACACACACTGCACACACACACAGCACGTGTGCACACATACAGCACACACAGCACGTGTGCACACACATAGCACACACACAGCACGTGTGCACACACATAGCACACACACAGCACGTGTGCACACACACACTGCACACACACACAGCACACACACACAGCACGTGTGCACACACACAGCACACACACAGCACACACATGCACGTGCACACACATAGCACACACACATAGCACGTGTGCACACACAGAGAGCACACACACAGCACGTGTGCACACACACAGCACACACAGCACGTGTGCACACACACAGCACACACACACACACAGCACACACACACGTGCACACACATAGCACACACACACAGCACGTGTGCACACACAGAGAGCACACACACAGCACACACACACAGCACATGTGCACACACACAGCACACACACACACAACACGTCTGCACACACACACAGCACACACACTCTGGCTCCCTCCTGGGGGACCAGGGGAATTGCCGTGTCAATACCCCCCTGCACTCCCGTGGGAGAGCTGTGGAGAGGGTGCCATAGCCTCCCTCTCCGCCCCAGTGAGCATTGCAGACATTTCTTATAAAGAGCCATTTAAAGTCTCAACAGGAGGACGTTAATACTGTGACGACCCTCTGAGGAGAATCCTCCCCAGCTGGAGGGCTGCTCCCGTGACCGGCTCTGCTCAGAGGCTGCAGGTGGCTGGGTGCCCTGTCCACTCAGGGATGAAGCAAGCCTGCCAAGGAGGGTGCAGGTCTCCGCGGGACGCCCTCGCGCCAGCTCATCAGAACTGAATGCGGGAAAACCTACTGGGCACTTTTTCTCTGTGGTAATGTCTTTTCTGACCATTAGGAAGAGTCCAGAATGTGAAATCCCACTCAAGGAAGTATCAGGCCTTTCAATCAACATATCCCCGAGTCTGCAGCTTCATTTCAGGTTACTATTATGTTGTTCAAAAGAAAGATGATTTTAAAACATTGTACACGGGTGGAAAAACCTGTACCCCACAAATGCCAACCTGAAGAAAGTTGGGATGGAATCAGCGTCTCACACAGGAGCTGGTTAAGGAAATAACCGTCTTGTGTGAACACTGTTCCTTAAAGGTGTAAGAGAAGTTCACTGGGTTCTTAAATCAAGAGCTTGTTGGCGCACTACATCTCAGGTTCACAATGTACCACGAAAGACCAACAGCATTAAATGGAACTCTGGCGAATCCAGACATGTCAGATGTTTCAGCACACTTCTCCGAGAACTTGCATCGAGGTGACCAAAAGACTATCTGAGGACCATAATTCATAGACCTGTGACATTCTGCCCACCCGAACTTGGTGGCATGAGACATGGGTTCTCTGGAAACTCATGGAGGCTTTACACAAATGGAATGTGAGCCAGATACAAAGCAAATCCTCACAACTTCTCAAGAATCAACTGCACACAGACCACTTCCTCTATAATGAAATCAAGTCTATATAAATAGCCAAAAGAAAATAATCCCCCAATTCACAGACTACGGGAGAAATCACAGTGAAGCTTACGAATGCAGCAGGACTTGACAAGCCCATTCCAGGTAAACACTCCGGAAGGCGCTGGGAAAGTTACCACAGCGCCTGGAAGGAGACGCACAGCAGAGACAAGTGGAACAGTGGGAAAATGACCAGAGCCGACGTTGAAATGTAGCACCAATGCAAAGAAGGAGAAAGAACAAGACCAAGACGGATCAGAAACCAACAGCATGTAACTCAAAGAAACCATTAGAAGATCGGTGAATCCAGACGCTGCTTCCTTTGAGAAAATAAGACAAACAACAGACAGTAGAAGAACTAGGCTCTTGGGAAACTTAATAAAATAGTGTTGTTTTAAAAAAGATAATACAAAAAAATTGTAAACTGTGAACTATTTTAAAACTTAACACTCTAAACAACTTGGCAGAAATAAACTTGAAATTTTAACATAAATAGAAAATTTTAAAGGAAAATATAAATTAAAAATGTGAGTCAGGGAAAAAATAAATGTGAATAAAACAATGAGTAAATAATAAAATAAGTAGGAATAATACCCACAAAAAATAAGAGAATGAAATATGTTACAGCTATATTTTATCAAATAGTAAGAAATCAATAGTCGTCATCATTGTCCTCCTCTTCCTCCTCCTCCTCCTCCTCCTCCTCCCCCTCCTCCTTCTTTTCTGGTACAGAGGATTTAACCCGGGGTGGTTTGTCACTGAGTTACATCCCCAGCCCTTATTAATTTTTATTTTGAGACAAGGCCTCTCTAAGCTTAGCTTAGGGCCTCACTAAATTGCAGAGGCTGGCCTTGAACTTGAAATCCTCCTGTCTCAGCCTCCCAAGCCACTAAGATTATAGGTGTGCACCATCATGCTGGATGAAGACAAGAATTCTTAATCATGTACACATTGTCTCTTAGGAAGAGAAGAAGTTTTTCCCAGTTAATCATGAGAGGCAAGGATGACCTAAGAATACCAAAGGAAATAGGAGAAAGAAGACTCAAAGGTATTCTCTTCTGCAACACAAGAGCATTACCCGAGTCCCGTGTGTTAAGGCTGCGGGAATCTCTACCTGGTGTTAACAAGCAACTTTACAACTGCAGTATATTCACATAAAAGGCACATTGTTTGTAAATACATATAAAACCAGGGCTTGAACAACATCCCAGATGTTAGCATTCATTTTATCTCACCCCAAAGGCAGATGCTATCATCTGTCTTCTGTACGCTTTCCATGGACCACCAAGTCCTAGTTTGGTCCTGTATAGAGAGCCCTCATGTGCTTCATTGTGCCTTTTTATCAGCACGTGAGACTTACACAGAGTAACTGGGTTCACCTTGACAGAGTCACAGGTGCATGGAGTTTGACTTGCTCCATTTTAGTCCCTGTTCCCGGCTTTCTCCCCCCTCCTCCTCCCCCATTCCCCTTCCTCTGTTAATCTTCTTTTACTTGTTTACTTCTTCATTTTTGATTGATGCTTTATAGGCACATATGAAGGTACATTTAGCTGCACACATAACGTGATTGTTAAATCCAGTCTGCATTTCCTCCCCTTCTGTCCCTCCTCCCTCCCTCCCGATCCCTTTCTCCTCCTTAATCTTCCCTCTATCTTTACAATATCTGATCTCCTCCTTCTGTCCCTAATTTGCTCTAGCTTCCACATATGAGAGAATACATTTGACCTTGGTTTACTGCGTCTGGCTTATTTCACGTGGCATGTTTTCTATTTCCATCCATGTACCGGCAAATGACATAATTTCAATCTTATTTGTGGCTGAATAAAATGCCATTCTGTATATATACCAGGTTTTCTTAATCCATTCATCTATATTGATGGGCATCTGGGTTGGTTCCATAATTTGGCTATTGAGAGTTGTGCTGATACAAACGTCGATATGGTTGTAACACTAGGGTATCCTGATTTTAGTTCATTCAGAAAATACCAAGGAGTGGATAGCTGGGTAATATGGTGGTTCCCTTTCCTTTTATCTTTCTTTCTTTCCTTCTTTCCTTCTTTCCTTCTTTCCTTCTTTCCTTCTTTCCTTCTTTCCTTCTTTCCTTCTTTCCTTCTTTCCTTCTTTCCTTCTTTCTTTCTTTCTTTCTTTCTTTCTTTCTTTCTGAAAGCTCCATAATGCTTTCCAGAGAGAGGTTGTACTAATTTAAATCCCCACAAACAATGTATGAGTGTATGCTTTTCCCCACATCCTCGCCAGAATATTAGACCATCATCATCATCATCGTCGTCATCATCATCATCGCCACTGATGGAACTCAGGGGTGCTTATCCACTGGGCTGTATCCCCAGACCATTTTTTATGTTTTATTTTTGAAGCAGGGCCTCGCTAAGTTGCTGAGACTGGCTTCAAGCTTGAGATCATCCTGCCTCATCCACGTGAGCTGCTGGGATTGCAGGTGTGCACTGCCTTGTCGGCACATTTATAATTTTTTGTGTTTTTGATAATTGCCATACTGGCTGAGGTGAGATGAAATCTTAAGTGTAGTTTTGATTTTCATTTCCCTGATTGCTAGAGATGTTGAATATTTTTTCATGTATCTGTTGGGGATTTGGTTTTCTTCTTTTGAGAAATATCTGTCAAGTTCTTTCATCCACTTATTGATTGGGATGTGTTTTGGATATTAGTTTTGCGGTTGTTGTTGTTAAGATTTTTGAGTTTTTATATATTCTGAATATTAATCCCCTGAGGAGCAGGTGACAAAGATATTCTCCCATTCTGTAGGTCTCTCTTCACACTGTAAATCATTGATTCCTTTGATGTGCAGAAGCTTTTTTATCTGATGCCGTCCCACTTACTGATTCCTGGTTTTGTCTTGAGCTTTAGGAGTCTGGTTAAGGAAGTCGGTGCCTGCACCTTAAGACAGTGTGTTGATCCTAGGCTTTCTTCTAGCAGCCGAAAGTTTTCTGGTCTAATTTCTAAATCTTGGATCCGCTTTGATTTGAAGATTGTGCAGGGTGAGAGATGGGGATCTAGTTTCACTCTTCTATATGGATATCCAGTTTTCCCAGCACCATTGGTTAAAAAACGCTCTTTTCTCCAACAAATATCTTTGGCACCTTTGTCAAGAGTCAGATGACGGATCGACATGTGGGTTTGCCTCTAAGTCTTCTATCCGGTGTCAGTGGTGTTCATGTCTATGTGATGCCGGCACCATGTGTCTTTGTTACTGCAGCTCTGTAGTGTCACCTGCCATCACACATGTTGGTCTTCTTGCATAGCTCTTCCTATGAAGAACTGCGTTGGCTATTCTGGGTCTCTTATTCTCCTGAAGGAATTTGAGAACTGTTTTTCTCTAATTCTCTGAAGATATTTTGATGGAGATTGACATTTAATTAGGATTGTATTGAACCTGTATATTGCTTTTGTAGTATGGCCATTTTGACAATATTAATTCTGTTTATCAAAGAACATGGGAGATCTTGCCTTCTTCTAAGATCTTCAATTTCTTTCTTCAGTATTCTATAGTTTTCATTGTAGAAGTCTTTCACCTCCTTCATTAGATTAATTGCCAGGTATTTTAGTTTTGAGGTTATTGTGAATGAAATGGTTTTCCTGATTTCTTTCTCAGCAGAATCACTGTTGGAGCATAAGCAAGCTATTGATTTGTGAGTGTTGAATTCTTATATTTTGCTACTTTTCTGAATTCATTTATCAGCTCTAGTAATCTCCTACTGGAGATTAATTAATTAATTAATTAATTCTTAATTTCATTTTTTATCTTAATTATTTCCTATTTCCTACAGATTTTGGAATTATTTTGTTCTTCCTTTTCTAAGTTCTTGGAGTGAAGCATAATTTTTACTGTAGTCATTCAATGCTATAAGTTTTTCCATAGAACTGCTTTAATACTGCAACAGAGATTTTGATATATTGTATCTCTGTTCTTATCATTCCTAAAATTTCTTGATTTCTTCTCTCATTTCTTCTTTTATTCATTCTTCATTTAAATAAGTATTTTTTAATTTCCACATGTTTGTATTTCTATTATTTTTCTCACTATTGTTTTCTAGATTCATTCCCTTATGATCTGATGCTATGCACTGCATTATTTCAAATTGTTTTTTATTTACTAAGACTTACATTGTTCCTTAGAATGTGCTTGGTTTTGTAAAAGGTTACATGAGCTGCTGAGAAGAAAGTATATTAAGCTGTTGGAGGTGAAATATTCTGTAGATGTCTATTAGGTTCATTTGATTCATAGTATTATTTAAGTTGAAAATATCTTTTTAAAAGTTTTTTGGATGACCTGTCCTTTGATGATAAGGGTGTGTTGAAATGATCCAGTATTATTGTATTAAGGTCCATCTGGGATTTAACGTTGTGTGTGTGTGTGTGTGTGTGTGTGTGTGTGTGTGTGTATGAGAGAGAGAGAGAGAGAGAGAGAGAGAGAGAGAGAGAGAGAGAGAGAGAGAGAGAGAGAGAGAGATTAGGTGCACTGACATTTGGGGCATATATATTTATACCATTATATCTCCTCTCTCTCTTTTTTGGGGGGGGTTCATTTACTAGTACATAGTGGCCTCCAGATAAACTTTTGCTTGATGTCTGCTTTGTCAGCAGTGAGAATAGCTGCTCCTGCTTGTTTTCAGACTCCTTCTGCATGGGATCTTGTCTTCATCCTTGTAACTTCAGTCTGTGGATGTCTCTGCCTAGGAGATGAATGACAGCATATTGTTGGATCTTGTTTTTTGATTGATCCTGCTAATCTATGTCTTTTAATTGGGGTTGAGACCATTTATACTCAGTGTTATTATGGACATGTGTTTGAAGCTTCCTGCCATTTTAATTTGTTTGCTATACTTAATTCTGTTCTTTTGTTGTTGTGATGTTTGAAGTTTTTGTTTGTTTGTTTGTTTTTTGGTATTGGGGATTGAACTAAGGAGAGCTTAACCACTGAGCCATATCTGAGAGTCTGAGATGAGAGTCAGAAATGAGCCCTTGGTCTGCCTCTAAATTTGATATTGGGGACATTTTTGTCTTGCAGTTTGAATATCTTTCCTTATTTTCTACCTTAGACATTTTGATTATGATGTGTCATGGAGAGGCTCTGTTCTGATGTTGTCTATTGGGGGGTCCCATATGCCTCCCATATGTGGATGTCTCATTTCTAATGTGGGGAAACTTTTCTGTTACTGTCTCATTGAGGATGTTCTTAATGCCTCTACCCTGTATCTCCATGTTCTCTTCTGTCCCAGTGCCTCTCAGGTTGTTCTCTTGATGCTGTCCTGATCACAGTCTTCCCTCCCCTTTACAGCATACTGAGTATTAAAGTTCACATGCTCTGCCTTCAAAACCCGAAATTCTATTTTCTATGCAATCTAATCTGTTGGCGATGCTTTCAAGTGAATTTTTAATTTGATTCATGGTATCTTTCATTTCCAGGAGTTCTAATCAGTTTCTTCTCATTAACTCCATTTCTTTATCAAAATGGCTTTTGAACTCCTCTATTTGCTCTCTTAATTCCTTTCCTAGATCTTCTTCTAGTTCACTGAACATTGTAACAGTTTCTTATACTTTTTCTCTGGGATTTTGTCCACATCACAATCGGTAAGATCCTTTGTTGAGGGATTGTGAACTGTGGGGGGAGAGGTCTTGGACTTGGGCATCAATTGAGATGAAGTCCCTTCCTCGTTTATACATGTTCATTTGTTGTACTTATCTCTGTTTTGGATCTTCTATTCTTGATGTACGAGAAGATGTCCAGGAGTGAGGTGCCCCTCTGGTTGATGCTCTTTGGAGCTTGGTTGTTGGTTTGGGATTTTTCTTCTCCAATCCTGTGTGTTGAAGTACTGCTGAGGCCCAGGTGGGGCTAGATCATGGGAGGTGAGATGTGCTGTTACTTGGCTGAGAACAGGATCTCTACTTTGTGAATTTGAAGCATCCCAGCACTTTCCAGCCCCTCTTAGAGGAAGCAGGGAGCCAGGAGCAGCACTGATGTTAGCAATAGGATACAGCCTTAAGGTAAATGTCCACTGTCTATGTTGACACCTGTGACACTAACTGCCACCTCAACAGAAATGGTGAGATTGTTATTGAACATCAGCACCAACAATAAAGAACATGAACTAGATCGGGCATTAAAAAGGAACGCAATCTGTGTACAATGATACCACTCACAAGTCAAATGAGGCTCAGAATAAGCAGGTGCAGAAGAAAGCCACTGAAATGAAAGTAAAATCACATGAATGTGTAAAATACATACCTATATATGTACATATATTTCAAACCTCTGTGCAGTAAGAGCACACGCACACACACACAAACACACACACACACAATCTCACAGAGGAGAAAAACGTGAAAAAAATAATGAAATGGTATTTGAAAAAAATGTCAAGCAGGTCTATGAGAAATGAGGGTGGAGAATGCGGGAAAGAGAGAGAACAAGCAGCAAGGCTCATCTTGCTGGTGGTGAAGCAGCAGCGCGGAGCTGGGGAGGTTCTGGAGGGGTCCTGTTCGGGCTGACCATCAACAGTGAGGCATTGTCCACGTCAACACTCAAGGGCTTTCGCCACAGGAAAAGGAAACTGGGAAAAGGAAAACAAGAACAGCCTCTTCTCTCTCATTGGATCAGACTCGGGGCGGGGGGGGGGGGGTTGCATCGTGAGGAGAAGCTGGGGTGACCTGCGTTCCCCCACTGTGTCACCAGCCCTGGGGTCTGTGTGCTGGAACCTCGGGGCCCTTCCCAGACGTCAGCCCGACCCTGAGGAGCAGTCCTGGGATCACTTCGGAGGGTTCCGATGTCAATGGGATATAAACCCACTTAAACTGCACCGTGGGAACATTTTCCTGGAACCGACGTCTAACTACAGCTGTCTGGTTCTTGGAATAGCATGTGCTGTAGCCCTCAGGGCTGTTTTGCATCAACAGGGGAGCGCCCCGCAGCTCTAGGGGCTGGAGATGGAAATGGTTTCACGGTTTCGGGAAGCATCTTTCTTACCTGGAGAAGAAGGTGGTATGCAAGAGTATCCCCGAGAGCAGCCTGGGGGCTCGGTGTGGAACCGAGGGGGGCTTGGTAGGGTCCTGGGTCAGCCTCCTCTGCCTGCAAGGGACCACACCTCCACCTAAGGCACCACAGGACACCAGTGTTTTGCTTTCAATGAGGTGGTGCTGGCATGGGGCGTGGGCCAAAATATAAGCCTAATGGAAGAAGCTGGTTGCCAAGCTTTTGGTACAACCGTTCACAACAAAAATGTGCTAGGACGATGTTGTGTTTGGAACAGGGAGGAAAGGCCAGAGCCAGAGGACTTCCAAGGCTCTCTCCCTGGACAGCAGTCAGAGCAGGCTGAAGCCACGGGCAGTGCTGTGGGCACACTGTAGGCCGAGACCTGTCTGAACAAACGCTCGCTGCTAGCAGACGTCATTTTCAGCTGGCGGTGTGCAGAAGTGGCAGCGTGGATTTAGTCCCTCCTTCCCACTGTAAGGAAAGCTGGACCAAGGGAGCCATGTGGAGCAGCTCGCAGGCCGAGGGCTCCCCTGCGTCCTGCCCTCTGCCCTCTCCTCTCCCACACCGGGCACAGGCCCACCAGCAGGCGTGTGGCCCGCAAGAGGCAGTGGCCGTGCATCTGAGCGTCTTCCCTGAGCTGAGGTTGGGCCCCAGGGTCTCACGCCTGTGTGAGCGTCTTAAGCGCCAAGAACATAGAAAACAAGGTACCTGGGAACGAGGGTGTAGTGAAGGCTCGGGAGAATTCCAACCACAAGCACCTGTGTGCCCCCGAAACGAGTCCTCCGAGAAGGAACCCGTCCATCAAACTCTGAGAGAAGACTTCTGCCAGCGACTCTGGGAGGCAGCGGGCCCCTTCCCAAAGGTAGCAGGTGGGGTGTGTTCCTTCCGCCTTGGCCTGACTACAACCATTCCCAGGCTGACTCAGGGCCACTCTCTTATCAGCTGGGTGACACTGGGAACGTTACTTCACTTTTCTGTTCCTCGATTTCTTCACCAGTGAAAGGCAGAAAACAGCAGCACCCACCTCCTGAGGTTAAGACCTGGCCTTAGCCCAGCAGGTGACCTCCAACTCGGGGCTGGGCATGCAGTGAAGGCCCCATAGATAACTGCTTTCAGAAAATGCAAACAAAAGAAAGTGAATGTGTGCAAGGGCAGAACAGAAGCAAAACAAAGACGATCCCAGACAACTCTGTAGACTCTAAAGCACAAAGGCATTAAATGAAGTTTTATTGACATCATTACATCGTATGTAAGTATCACAGCAACTTCTACGTAATTAGGTGTGTAGGCAGGTAGCAGGCAAGGCTGTTGTAATGCCAGATGCTACAAAACAGGGAAGTTCTACCCAAGAGGAACTTAACGATACCCTGTTGGCTCTTTCTCTTCTGACTCTAGCTCTCATTGGTCCATGTCAAAGACAATTTATTCTAAATGTCCAGGCCAGTCTTGAATGCACTTTACTTTCTCCTTTCTTTTTATCAGTCTGCACCTCATGAATTCTATTCTGGTGAATTCTGGTTCATTGACAAGCACTAGTGCTTACAGCTGCCCAGGAGGAGTGGGAAAGATGCATACATCTGGAGTCAGATGCATCTGGGTACAAGTTCCCGCCTCACCTTGTGTGGACTTTGCTTAGTTCTTTGGCCTGTCAAGAAGACCACGGTAAAGTCTTCACTGGGGGCCATCAGGGGGGTAAAAGACTACTTCCAGTGCTCGGCGCTCAGCATGGACTTGCAGGTCAGGGTCCTGCTTTTCCCACAGGAGGTGTGGAGATCCTGCCCTTCTCCTTTACAAACCAGAGGACACGAGTCCACAGAATTTGAAGAAAAATACCCACAGTCCCATGTCTATGCCCTTCCCACCGCTGTTCTTTCTTTTATTAACTTGCATAACTTCTGTAGAGAAAACTCAGAGGGGTCAAAACATGCTCTTTCCTCTTTTTAATATGAGTCAGCCACCAAGAGACTTCTAAAGCAGGAGCAACCTTCATGAAAGCCAGTAAGTCCTGGAAGAGCGCTTCAAGTCCTCAGAGATATTAAAAACAGAAGTTCTCTTCTTCCAAGACTTCCCCAGCAGAACCTAAGTATTCTGTAGGCTTTGGCACCAAAACCCCCAGAAGGAAGTATTCATCTGCACATTGCAGCTCGGAACCCTGCCCGTGGACTTGGCAAAGGAGCTGGGTTTGGTATTTGGAGTGGTCAAGCTTGCTCCGGGCTAAGCTGTATCTGGAGCACAGCCCTCTGCTCTTAGTTGTCGGGACTGGTAGAAAATTTACAGCTGACTCCTGTGTTGCTTCTGTCTTTCTCCACAGCTGAAGATCACCCCGGGATACCTCACAGGAGCTCATGATTGTGCATTCTTCCTTTATCTGAGGAAGAATGGCAGGCTTCACTCAGCAGGCAGGAGACACAACTGTCATCCAAGAGTGGTCGACCATAGGAGTTCTTAAAAATGTTTTGAAAACGACATTTTGCCATTATAACATGGGTTGAATCTCACTTTGCTATTTAAATATTGTTTATATGTGTGTACCGCCCACTTGGAGTTGTTACTACATCCAGAAAAAGCAGGAAACACGGATGTGCTGGGCTCCTCACAGCTGCTTGATGCATGGGAACTCCATCAGGGCCAAAAGGCCACAGGTGACTGTGTGGGTCCCCTTCCCCGATGGCTGCTGCTGTCCCTGTGGACCGTTGACCCGGTCCTGGGGTGTGGACCTGCAGAGGCACAAACGAGGCCAGTACAGCAGTGGCCACGAGGCACTCCCCTATCTCCTGGGCAGTGAGTGCTTCTAACTCCTGCCTGAATCAGCGACCTGCTGAGTAGCCCATGTGTCGGCTCCTGTGCTAAGTCAGAGAACATCTTATGGAAGGGGGAGAGTGAGCAGTCTGTTACGGTGTGGATGTGAGGGTCCCCCAAAGCTCACGTGTGACACAATGCAAGAAGGTTCAGAGAAGTGACAGGTTATGAGAGCCTCATCCGGATCAGTGAGTTAATCACCGATGGGATGAACTGGGTGGTGGCTGGAGGAGGTGGGTCCCAGGGTGTGCCTTTGGGGGCACATATTGTCCTTGTTGAGCAGAGCTCTCTCTGCTTCCTGGCTCCGTGTCCCCGGCCACGTTCCTCTGCCATGCACCTCCGCCATGATGTCCTCAGGCCCTGGGGGATGGAGTCGGCCATCTGTGGACTGAGATCCCTGAGACTGTGAGCCCCCAAAACCTTCTCGTCGTTTTTGTCAGGTCTTTTGGTCACTGCCAAGGCCAATGTCTCGGCTTGGCACCAGAATCACGAGCCACCACACAGCTTTGCAGGTTCAAACAGCAATTCTTTATTCCCGCTCTCACACCGCCTCCACACAGGTCCAGGGACAATCGCCTTCTGCCGTCTCCCGCACAATTCACCTACTCCACGAGGCTATCTCCAAATCCCATTTTAATCTCACGAGAACTCAACGGGAACAAGCAGCAGGAACACCCTAATCCCAGCAATAATCTTCAACCTCCAACTTCCCTAAAACCCATTATCTTAAACTGGCAAGCCTTAAACTCAAGGAGCCGGTTACTTCCTCAAACCTGATCAGCTCTAAACCCGGATCCGCCTTGGTCCTTGAGCAAGGTCACCTTATTAAAGCATGCATGCAATGTCCCATCGAATGTCCTCTAAGCAGCATGGGGTACGCTTGGCAAGGAAATTTTGATGCGTCATTCCTACTTGGTAATGGCCCTCAGCAGGTCACAGCAGTGAAGAGCTGACTGACACAGTGTCACCTCCGTGCCAGCTATGTACTAACTGGTTCTGTGTATTAAAACTTCTTTTCCTCATGAGCACAATGCTGCAAGAGTTAGATTAAATATGGACATTTGGGGGGTTTTGAAGTGATCTTGAAACAATGGTTCCTCTGTTCTGTGCTGTCCTATTTATGCAGTTGGAGGAACTGCACCAGGAAGGAATCGCAGGCAAGAAGTGGGCATTTGCTTATTTCACAGTGATCTGATTGGATATTACTCTTGGCAGGTATTCATGGGAGGAGAGACGAGAGCAATATGTTAAAACTGCTGCGTAAACTGACAATAAGAAACGCACATTCGATCACCGCTCTCAGCTGCAAGACCTTGTGTTTCCCAGATGTTCTGCCTGGACCTCACCACCCACAGCCAGGGCTGGTCCATTCCGACCTCTGCTCCCCTGCTCCTACACGGCCACTGTCATTTGGAAGTGGCTCCCAGGTTCAAGGAGGCAGGGACGTGGCTCTGTCCCCGGAGGCTGGCTCAGATCTGTAGCCTGCATTTTCAGGTTCCAGACCACCTCCCCTGCCTGAGGTCCTCTCTGCACAGCCGAGGGCGAGCCTCAGTGGCCATCTCCTTCTTGGTTCGTTTTTTAGTGGGTGTTTTCCCCAGGTCCTGGTGTCCTGCCCTGCACTGCCCCCTCCTCCCGGCCTGTGTCTGGTGGAATCTAAACAATGACAAGAGTGTCACCAAGCCTAAGACCTTGAACTCTTCAAGCTTGGGCCAACTGTTTTGGAAATCAAAAGCCTTTTGTTTCTTTTGCACTTTAAAAGAATATTTTAAAATACATGTTCAAGAGATCTAAAAAGACATTCCAAATTTTGATTACCAAGATTGTTTCTCAGAGGCTGGGAAGGAGGAATGTCAGGAGAAGGGAAGGAAATGGCGTCCAGATGTGGGAGGAACACTCCCGGGAAATGGGAACAACGGTCTCGGGCTTTACGGGAGAGGGTGGTGCTCCAGGTCAGGACTGCCCGCCTGAGGGGCACGCAGGACAGAATCCAAAGCCCTCATGGAGCCAGGCGCGTGAGACCCCTCGCTTTTCTCCATCTCAGGCTTCTCAGAGACAGTGAGCCCATGAACCGGGCCTCTCTGCACACACATGTCCTCTCTCTGCCCTCCTCTCTCGGCTTCCCACTCTCACAACAGCAGCTGAGGCCCACACCCCCCAGCACCGTGGGCTGCTCCGGCCAGAATTCCCAGGGAGAACAGGACGCGGAGTGTGTCTGATGCCTCCTGGTTCCTCAGCCCAGTTCCATGCAAGAGAGCCCCAGGGACAGAAGCAAAGGGCATTTCCCAGAGGGCTTCACCTGTGGCACGCCACGTCAGAGCGGGGACGCCGGTGAGGTCTCCAGAGGACCTGTCAGATGTGAGTTTCACTCAGCGTCCACCAGCGCATGGAGGCAACTCTGGGAAAGCTGTGTGGGCTGCCCACAGTGAAGACGTGCTTACTGAGTGGGACCACAGGAGCTGGTGTCAACCGGGCTTCAGTGTCCCCAGCTGGAAGACGGGACAGGAGAGCCGCAAGTTCTGGAAAGATGGGTGAGGTGGGCCATCAGATCCCTTGACTCGTGTAACAAAGCCTGTGTGGGTGGTTTCAGAGAGGAGGTCACAAAACACGAAGAACCAGCCAGCATTTCTCAAACTCTGAAATGCATCTCTGAGTTTTTTAATTGAAGGATCATCATTTGGCTATTTGGGATCCTGAAGTTATGATTTTTTTCCAATGTGTTCTAACAAAAATCAAGAGTACATAATCCATTTTAACCCTAATCCTTTCAGGCATGTTTTAAAAATTAATCTAGACCTGATTATAGAGTAATTTAATCTAGAAAATAATCTGCTACAACTGTTTATAGATTCTGAATAGTTTTCAATTCACAGAAACATTGAAGCCATGATCTTACTAATGATCTTACTATCTCAAGTTGGTGTGCATGCACCCTTAGATTAGAAACACTCTGTGTCTCTAAAAATAACAAAATGGCCATTTTTTTTTCCACAAATTTGAAGTGGTCCGTTACAGGCAACACACATTCTTAAGGAAATCTGAAATGGTCTCGAAGAATGTGTTGCCTGGGAATGATAAATGACACAAAAAATCTATTTCTTTTTGGAAAATAAACCTGGAGGATTCTTTACACATCATTGGTGGTTTCTGTTCTGGTTAGGGTGCCGGAGTCTGGCAAAGCCACAGCTTAGCTGTTTGGCTATGAGGAGGTTCCACTTCTCTCTTGGGTCTTTCTGTTTTGCACTTGAATAGCCAGAAGGTGAGCCCAAAGTCCTGAAGACCCTGCCTCCTCTGTGGCATGGGCCTCCTGGGCTGGGGGACTGTCCAGGCTAGGTCGGGCAGTCAGACAGGGGGTTTCCTTTTCTACTTCTTTTGTTAATTAAGAACAAGTTTTTCTTTCTTGCCTCTAGTGTACCAGAATTTTCCTAAAACCTAAGCACTTTAGTAAATACAAGAGCTAGGTTTACCCATTCATCAATGATAGAAATTCACAATGTGCATTTCATTTTCCTAAGATTTAAAAATGGCAAATTTCTCTGGGGCCATGAGAGAATTCTCACATTGACCCAGACTATGAAGGAACCCCCAGTGCCGCTGGCTGAAGAGTAAAAGCTTGGTCACCTGGACCTGGCCCCCTCCCAGGGCTTCCCTGTCATTAGGCAATACTGAGCCAAGGCTGTCGCGCTCAAGAGCAGCGATAATGGGTGGACTCACCACCCAGCATGAGCACCCGGCTCTGTCAGTCATGTGAGGAACTGGACAGGCTGATCCTGCCCCCAGGCCCCGCGACTACAACTTAGGCACGGCATCTGGGTTGTGGTCCGTTTGAGTCTCTTCTTCTGGGGGCTACCTGCGTGACCCTGGGTACGTGACCTTCATCTTTGAAATCTTCGGGTGCCACCCTGTTGTGCAGATGTGTCCATCTCCTGGACTGGCGTGCCTCTGGGCTTTCACACCCCTCATACCACGGTAGCGTGGTGATTCTACCCTACAGAATGCTGCTCAGGAAAATGGCACCCGAAAGGCCAGGCCAGCACCAGGGTTAGTGAGAAGGGAAGGGTCACATTGTCCCCACTGTGGTCACAGGACCTAATCAGCTGGGGACTCTACAAAAGATGGCAAAGGACATCTAACAGCACCATTCAGATCTGTCACCCCGGGGTTGTGGATGGGAAAAGGAGATGACGGCAGTAACAGAATCCCTGCAGTCAGATCAGCCAGACGCGGCGACTTCCAGACCCTTCTTGGTCCCCGCGACACCTGGGGATTTGGGAACAGACCCCTGGAGCAGGGGCAGCTAGCACTGCCTGCTGTGGAACTGGATAAACAGTTTCCGCTATTAGTTGCCTAGATTGCATCTGACACCCAGTTGCTTTTTGAAAAGCCACAAAAACCAGAGATAAGGGCAGCAAACTGTCCTTGTTATAAAACAGCAGCTTCGCACGCACACGTGCTCTGCTCTAAGTCCTGGTTGCTGTTTGCTAAGTCGCATCAGCTAAAGGTCAAAATGATTGTTTTGCTAAGACTCGGGCAGATGGAAGGTGCTAGGGACATCCTGGTCCTGCACTTTGAGGTGCGATGTGCTCTGGGTCGCGGGAATGTCTGCTACTGCTCGCGGGTGACAGGGTAACTCAGTGCTCGTGGCTCTGACCATGCACAACTGCTGACTGCCATTCAATGTGGAAACACACACGTTCATAGCTCTTCCAGGGCCAGTGTAACCCTAGAGACACAGCGTCCCCTTCTAATCGTTGAAAAGGGGGCGATTTTGGTGCCAAACTACAGAAAGGCTCAGTTTTAGAGTCAGATTAGAAATTGGATACGTCAGAGTCACTGCTCGGGAAAAATGGACAGTACGTAATCTAATATCTTTAATTTTATGTACACGAATATAATGTGTGTAGACTTTGTACATGAGATACATACAGAATTTAAACCTCTTACTCAACAAATAAGAATTTACAATATTAATATGTAAATTACTAGAGGGCTGTCCACTTAAGAATACTTAGATTAGATCTGTCCTTTAACAGCAAAAGAATTTAATAGTTTACATCATAGAAACACTGACATTTAAAACAAGACTTTATAAAATAATTTATGTGTATATATATATATATATATATATATATATAAATCTCCTAGCGTCTATAGAGAGGGATGGTTTGCCTTTGTGGATGTGTGCAATGAATGGCGTACTTTAGACTTTTAGGTAATAAAATAATTTAGAAGCAGTTCATGCAGTGGACAGAGCGAGGGGCGGCAGTTTCTCCCTGGCGGGCTGTGTCTTGGATGTCCAGCCATGTTGGACGCACACGAGGTGACCTGGGGCGCTGGAGCAGGTCTCTCTGCTGCTCTGTAAACATCAGCATCCCTGGCTCTCCTGCCTTCGGTGGCACAAGCACAGGTGACGACTTCTCTCGGCTGTGGGAGCTGTCAGTCAACAGGTAACGTGACTTGGGGTCCCTCCCGCGGGACCTAGCAGAGCCTCCTGGTCTTAACGACTTTACTCTGGTACTTCACGGAGTGCCCACCGTGTCCGATGACGTAGACGTCCAGCAGGTAGGACTTGCCGGGCTGCAGACCTCCAACGGTCTCTGTGGTCACCGCCTTCTGCAGGTTCTGACTGTGGAAGTACTTGCAGAGGACCTTCTCGGACCTGGGCCTGGTGTCCGGTCCCAGGCACTGGTTCTGCTCTCTCTTCTTCTGGTCTTCGCTGTAGCTGTCGTCCACCTCTTTCCTGTAGATGCAGAACTTGTTCCTCTCCTGCGTGCCCAGCCAGGCCACTGTGGCCGAGGAGCAGGTGCGGAGCCTGTCAAAGGCTTTGATCCGCGTGTCTTCGGGCAGAGAGGGGAAGTACTGCTTGCCGGGCCTTGTGGTCGCCAGGATCTTCAGCACGGAAGCCCCTTTCTTGTTTCCCTTCAGGCGGACCAGGTACTTGGCTTTAGGTTTTCCTCTCAGCTGGAACTGCCGGATGCCCTCCACATTCTGGGACAGCAGCAGCTTCCCGTCTCTTCTCACCTGGACCTGGACAGCATCCAGGCAAGAGTGGATGAAGAAGGTCACTTTCTGGTGGGAAGAGACAGGCGCAAAGCGGAGAAACTTGGCCCCCTTCCTCTTGACAAACACGTCCATCACCTTGCCGTCCTTGAGCTCCAGGGTCTTCTGCTTGGCCTCCCCCTTGGTCCTGGCAAAGGTGCCCACGTAGGCGGTGCTCATGTTGGTGTTGGTGTTGACCACAAAGACATCGAAGTAGTGCTGCATGTCCGGCTTCAGGTCGGAGACGGTGAAGATATTCTTGCTGCCTATGCAGACTTTCTGAATGTCCGCCTTGGGTCTGGGGTGCACGGGACGGCCCAGTTTGGGAGAAGCCTTTGCCAGGAAGCTGCGTTCTTTGCCCAGGTGGTCGGGAGGAAACCCAAAATGGGCAAAGTCGAAGGGGCTAAAGTCGAGACCAGGTTTGGGGACCATCATGAAGGCATCGTCCGCCCCCAGCTTGGCTTCTGCTGCACAGAGACTCTTGAAATTGTGCTCTTTGTTGATGACCACGCAGTACTGGATGGGCTGATTCAGCAAGGAGGCCGTGGGGCTCGGCTTCCAGGCCAGCGTGACGGTGGTGCGCCCCAGGGAGGTCACGTCCACCCGGGGGTCGTAAGGCAGCTCTGGGTAGGGCTGGTCCGACTCTGGAGTTGTGGTGGCATACACTTTGAAGTGCGTGTCTTTCTCCGTGGAGAGGAGCTCCAACTGGTATAGACCCGCGGGGGAACTGGAGGAGGCGAAGGACTCCACGGCGTTGCCCTTGTAGGAGAACAGCTCTGTGCCTTCCTCGTGTGTCATCTGCTGCCTCTGCTGCTCGAGGGGCTCGGAGTCACCTGCAAGACAGGAGCAAAGCAGGGGCTACAGGTCACGTGGTCTGTCGGCCCTGGACTGTGCACAGGGTTCTCACCTTGCTCTCCACGACAGAGAGAGCACACACTCCTCACAGAGCACTGAGCCGGTACACAAGGGGACACAGGGAGGCCGCCTCTGCACCACCGTGGTCTACTCCATGCGTCCTTCTCCCAGTGCCCGAGTGCAGTGGGGGTCACTGTCTCCTATTTTCTCCAGAGGTTAGTAAATTGCTTCTCATGCACAAATGGATCTAGACGAACCACTAGTTTTTGCATCCTGTTTTCCTCCTTCAATATGATGTCACAAAAAATAATATGGTTGCTTGATGTGTGGCCATGATGAATACCACCTTATCAAGTATGTGGCTTGTATGGATTTATTTCTTCAGCAGAAAATCTAGTTAGGTATAGATCACCTATAATTTTTTAGGTTACCTATAATTGTTAGGTCCAGAGCTTCAAACTTGTTAGAGACAGTTAATCCTGACCATCAGTCAGCTTGCCCACAGGACAGTGAGTGTGCCATGGGTGTGGGCTCAGCTCGCTGGTCTCACTGCCATCAGCAGGAGTGGACAACCCCATTAAGCCAGAAAATCAAGTACCTGTCCGAGCAGCCGAGGCTCAGTGTCCAGATGTGTCGGGAGTACCAAAGCCACCTGACTTGGCCATCCTTTGACACTGCTGGCCTGTGCCAGGGCCTGATGAAGGCCTGACCACCAGCTCAGGAAGGAACCTTGTCCATCTCACCGCAGACCGAAAGCCAGACGTGTGAGATTTCACGTTCCCCCACTCTGCGAAGGACCCGCCCAGGGCAGCTAAGTCATGGCATCTGAGGGAGAAACCAAGCCGGGGTAGCTTTCAAAGCCCCGGGGGGCCTACCGTCCAGGCAGACTGCAGTAGCCACCGGGGCCAGCAGAGCATGCCGGCAGCTTCTCCTGGCTCCTTCCTCCTCTCCCTCCTCTCCCTCTCCAGCTGCAGCTTCTCGGGACCCAGGCTGCCCTGCTGCCTGGCTGCACCGTCTCCCCAGCCCTCACCAGGGCTGCTGCTCACCGGAGCGCTCCCCGCTGCCGTCCTCGGGCAGCTCCTGCAGTCCCAGCCTCCACTCCAGGGGCGCATCGCAGGGCGTCACCGTGACCGAGAGTGGAGTATTGTCCTCTTCCACCACAAAGAAGTACCTGGGGAAGGGCAGACCAGACGCACCGTCAGCAAGTACAGGAGACCTAACGCCAAGACAGCGAGCCAGAGGAGCCTCCGTTCCCGTCACCCTCGACTGCGTCGCAGGGGCTTAGCTGGGTGGCCACCAACAAGGGGGTGACACCAAGCCCCAGTGTGGCAGACCTGCCCTCCTGAGACGCTCGCTCCTGGCTCTACTGTCCAACCCCTGTGGACAAGGGATCACATTTCAGAGACAGTTTTGAAAACGAAGGTCCCTGTCTGACAGTGGGAGGACGCACCTCTATCTTTCCTTGATCACGAAAATTTCCTGTTCAATTAACACACTGATGATTTAAACAGGATTTTAAAGACACGCGGAAAAGTCTTCCCCTGAGGGCTGTTGGCAGGTTTTTAACGGGGAATAAAGATCACAATGTTGCCCAGCTGTAAATGCTGCGTGTCCTGCTGCAGTGACCCTAAGGAGCTGCTCGCTGGGTCCACGGCAAAGGAAAGTGGGGTTTCCCTCCTGTGCACGGCGGCGGTGCTGAGGGCCTCTCACCTCCCTGCTCTCTGTACGCACACCCACCTGATGTCCAACACCTCAGCCCCTGCCCACTGGCTCCCCTGCCCACTGGACCCTCACCTCTGCACCGAGCCGGGCTCTGTCTGCACACCCCTTCTGTCTGCCATGCCCATGTGACCTCACCAAACCGGCTTCCCTCCTGTGTGCTAACAGATGTGACCTGCCAACCTGAACCTGAACCCAAGGTACAGCTACCTCTTACAGTGCTCTCTAAGACTTCCAGGGAGTTCCAGGCCTCGGGCACCCAACCAGGCCTCAGGCGCCCACTCCAGGCCTCAGGCACCCACTCCAGGCCTCAGGCACCCAACCAGGCCTCAGGCACCCACTCCAGGCCTCAGGCACCCAACCAGGCCTCAGACGCCCACTCTAGGCCTCAGACGCCCACTCCACACCTCAGACACCCACTCCAGACCTCAGGCACCCACTCCAGGCCTCAGGCACCCACCAGGCCTCAGGCACCCACTCCAGGCCTCAGACACCACTCCAGGCCTCAGGCACCCAAGCAGGCCTCAGGCACCCAACCAGGCCTCAGGCACCCACTCCAGGCCTCAGGCACCCACCAGGCCTCAGACGCCCACTCTAGGCCTCAGACGCCCACTCCACACCTCAGACACCCACTCCAGACCTCAGGCACCCACTCCAGGCCTCAGGCACCCACCAGGCCTCAGGCACCCACTCCAGGCCTCAGGCACCCAACCAGGCCTCAGACGCCCACTCTAGGCCTCAGACACCCACTCCAGACCTCAGGCACCCACTCCACACCTCAGACACCCACTCCAGACCTCAGGCACCCACTCCAGGCCTCAGGCACCCACCAGGCCTCAGGCACCCACTCCAGGCCTCAGGCACCCACCAGGCCTCAGGCACCCACTCCAGGCCTCAGGCACCCAACCAGGCCTCAGACGCCCACTCTAGGCCTCAGACACCCACTCCACGCCTCAGACGCCCACTCCACACCTCAGACGCCCACTCCAGACCTCAGGCACCCAACCAGGCCTCAGGCACCCACTCCAGGCCTCAGGCACCCACCAGGCCTCAGGCACCCACTCCAGGCCTCAGGCACCCACCAGGCCTCAGGCACCCACTCCAGGCCTCAGGCACCCAACCAGGCCTCAGGCACCCACTCCAGACCTCAGGCACCCAACCAGGCCTCAGGCACCCGCTCCAGGCCTCAGGCACCCACCAAGCCTCAGGCACCCACTCCAGGCCTCAGGCACCCAACCAGGCCTCAGGCACCCACTCCAGGCCTCAGGCACCCACCAGGCCTCAGGCACCCACTCCAGGCCTCAGGCACCACTCCAGGCCTCAGGCACCCAACCAGGCCTCAGGCGCCCACTCCAGGCCTCAGGCACCCACCAGGCCTCAGGCACCCACTCCAGGCCTCAGGCACCACTCCAGGCCTCAGGCACCCAACCAGGCCTCAAGCGCCCACTCCAGGCCTCAGGCACCCAAGCAGGCCTCAGGCACCCACTCCAGGCCTCAGGCACCCAACCAGGCCTCAGGCGCCCACCAGGCCTCAGGCGCCCACCAGGCCTCAGACACCCACTCCACACCTCAGACACCCACTCCAGACCTCAGGCACCCACTCCAGGCCTCAGGCACCCACCAGGCCTCAGGCACCCACTCCAGGCCTCAGACACCACTCCAGGCCTCAGGCACCCACTCCAGGCCTCAGGCACCCAACCAGGCCTCAGGCACCCACTCCACGCCTCAGACGCCCACTCCACACCTCAGACGCCCACTCCAGACCTCAGGCACCCAACCAGGCCTCAGGCACCCACTCCAGGCCTCAGGCACCCACCAGGCCTCAGGCACCCACTCCAGGCCTCAGGCACCCACCAGGCCTCAGGCACCCACTCCAGACCTCAGGCACCCAACCAGGCCTCAGGCACCCACTCCAGACCTCAGGCACCCAACCAGGCCTCAGGCACCCGCTCCAGGCCTCAGGCACCCACCAGGCCTCAGGCACCCACTCCAGGCCTCAGGCACCCAACCAGGCCTCAGGCACCCACTCCAGGCCTCAGGCACCCACCAGGCCTCAGGCACCCACTCCAGGCCTCAGGCACCACTCCAGGCCTCAGGCACCCA
The DNA here is from genome assembly GCF_052094955.1 of Ictidomys tridecemlineatus. Classification (NCBI taxonomy): domain Eukaryota; kingdom Metazoa; phylum Chordata; class Mammalia; order Rodentia; family Sciuridae; genus Ictidomys; species Ictidomys tridecemlineatus. The sequence goes on along the minus strand of NC_135485.1, from coordinate 147,143,779 downwards.
ACCAGGCCTCAGGCGCCCACTCCAGGCCTCAGGCACCCACCAGGCCTCAGGCACCCACTCCAGGCCTCAGGCACCACTCCAGGCCTCAGGCACCCAACCAGGCCTCAAGCGCCCACTCCAGGCCTCAGGCACCCAAGCAGGCCTCAGGCACCCACTCCAGGCCTCAGGCACCCAACCAGGCCTCAGGCGCCCACCAGGCCTCAGGCGCCCACCAGGCCTCAGACACCCACTCCACACCTCAGACACCCACTCCAGACCTCAGGTACCCACTCCAGGCCTCAGGCACCCACCAGGCCTCAGGCACCCACTCCAGGCCTCAGACACCACTCCAGGCCTCAGGCACCCACTCCAGGCCTCAGGCACCCAACCAGGCCTCAGGCACCCACTCCAGGCCTCAGGCACCCACCAGGCCTCAGACGCCCACCAGGCCTCAGGCACCCAACCAGGCCTCAGGCGCCCACCAGGCCTCAGACACCCACTCCAGACCCAGGCACCCACTCCAGGCCCCGGTTCTCTCCCAGGTCAGCTCCCCTGCAGTCCCCCTTGCAGTAAAGGAGGAGTCCGACCACCTGCCTGTCAGGACAGAGGATGGTCCCTCGGACCCTCTTCCTCCCTCCAGGCAGGATGGATCAGCAGACACTTCAGCCTCCACTTCTCAAACAGACCCAGAATCTGACGCCTGATCCACCCTGTGGTCACAGGCCAGGTCCCAGCGCCCCTTGCCTGAGCCTGCAGCCGCAAGGTCTCCCGAGACCCTCCACGCTCTGCCACAGCCACAGCCCCTCGCTGTCCTTGGACATGCAGATTCCTGCCTTGGGCCTCTGTGGGGGACCTCCTCCATGGTGAGGCTCTTCCTCCCAGGGCTGGCCTCACCTGCAGACCCCTCCCCACTCTGCCGCGAGGCCTTACCCATGTCTCCTGGAGACCACCTCTTCCTTGGCTGTTCTGTCTTCCACCCACACAGGGTCAGGTTCCCCACGGACCCCAGGGGTCTGCACTTGGTTCTCGGGGCACCTGCTGCAGTTTGTGACGATACCCTCTCCCAGAGGCCCACTGAGACTTCCCAGCACTTAGCAGACCTCTGCGGGCTCAGGCCTGGAAGGGCATTTCCCAGGGAGGGGATCACTGAAGAGTGACCTGGCTGGAGAGCCCTAGCACCGTCTGCACCTCAGTAGTCCAGCTTGAGGACGTGCACCCCTGGAATCCCTTCTCTCTGAGATACAGAATTGAGTGAAAGTGAAATTTTCCCCTCACTGTCCAGAGAGGAGTTTGGAGCTAGAGGGTGGGGTGGGCAAAGGGAAAACAAACAAACTGAGGACCCTAGAAAAGCAAAACAGCTAGTTGAAAAACAGCCGACAACCAGCCAGAGAGAACCGCCAGATGATTGGCCTGCTGACATGCCGGGAGTTTCATGGACCACTCCCCTCTCTGAAGGGAAGGGTCAGCAGTCTTGATTTTAAGCTCAGCCTACTTTTTGCAGAGCAGACTTTTGATCCTCTGCCCAGGCTGCACCGAGGGCACCAACTACATACACGCAGCTGCGTCTTTCTATTTTACAAAGAAGCAGATACAACCAAGTGATTTTTCTGGCATTATGCAAGGAGAAGTACCCAAACCTTCCTGCTGTGTGTGGACTCCATTTACCATGGAGCACTGGTGCCAGAGCAGAGTACATGGGACAAATTCACCCCCACCTTCCGCCCTCCTGCCCCCTCTCGTCACCACAGGGAACCCGCTCCCCTGCTCTCCCTCCCAGTGACCACCACAGGACAGGGCTCTCAGCAGAGGGGCTGCCTCCAAACTAAAAGGACCGCCGCTGCGCCTCGTCCTCCGTGATCTCTGGAAAGGGATCATGGTGGAACCAGACAGTGTTGTCTCTTGGAATGCCAGGCGAGGTGTCACAGCGTCAAAGGAGAAACTGGTTTTGAAATGTAATTACCCCAAGGTGAACTATGAAGGGGCTGGAGAATGGCAAAGTGAGCAACTATAGATCAAGTCCGTGTTCCCTGTCATCATGACCAGGGTTCACTGAGAAGCTGAGTCAAGCTGACCCCACTTCTGCCCAGACACTGTGCCCTGCTCCCACACCCCGCCCCCTCCTGCAAGAGCCCACTCACCCAGAGGCGGACCACACCTCCTGCACCCCGACCACAGAGCTCCCTTTCCAAGTACAGGGGCCGCCAGCCCCAGGAGCCGGTGGCCATGCACTGGCTCCCCTGCCCCTCGCCTGGGTGTCCTTGAGGTTCCGAAGCTTGCTCTCCACCTGAGCCCACCGGATGCATAACCCAGACTCTGACCTATAAACCTGCAGCTCGGAGGAGGTCTGCTGCCGTTCTCTCTGCGCAGAGAGAACACTGTCAGGTTTCCTGACCACGAACTGTTTCTGCTGAGCCTTGGTGTGTTTCAGTGGTTCTGGGGCAGTCCCCTAACAATTGGTCTATTACCTAATATTTATGTGATGTGTGCACACACATCTGTAAATTCTTAGGGTGGAAATATTTAAGACTATCATGTGAGCCCAATTTATTGATGATGTTGGACTAAAGGAAATGAACAGTATTAATTTTTAATCACTGTTTGATTTCATTCTCTCAAAATTGGATCATATTTGGTAAATAAACATAATCCTTGTAAACCTCAATGCAAACCCTTGAAGCAACATATATATTCAAAGAACTGCATTTTACAGTCCTGCAAATGAGAAAATAATCCTCCTGGAGCGTGAAATAGTGCCAAGGTTCCTCTTCCACCCAAAGGAGGCCCTGGTCAGCAAAGATCAGCGGCCTCCCTCAGCCCACCCTGGCCACCCTTCTTTCTCATGGGAGCAACCATCCGGGCTGGATCTGCAAGGCACTTCCCTAGGGAGAAGGCCCCAGGAGCTCACAGAGAGCTGCTGCTGCAGGGAGGGAGGGTACCTTTTAGGTGTGTCTCTGAAGAGATAGCTGCTGATCTCGGCTCCATCTGGAATCACTGACGAATCGTGGAAAAACGCCTTGTCTCGGATCTGCATCTGGAAAAGCTCCTCATCTCGAGTGGGCAGCTTCTGGGCCCTGGAGCCAAGAGGCAGCAGCAGCCACAGCACACTCCAGCCGAGCAGCACCATCCTGGGCAACAGAGAGGCGGCGGTGTTAGTTCTGCAGGCAGCCGTCCCCGACGTCCTCCTGCAGCAAGCACAGAGGTGGCCCTGAGCCACACGTGGGTGTCTCAGATCCCCGACAGGCACACACGCTCTGGAAGCATCTGCCCTCTGCTTTTCCCCAACTATTTCATGATGTTGAGAATGAATTCACCAAAATTTCAGATGCTCAAAGGATTTTTAGACATTTGACGCATTAACTTCCCACTTCAATTATGGCAGAAGCCACGGTGATCACTACAGGTGGCTTCGGTCTACGTGTAACGCTTCAACTAGGGCGGTCATTCAGGGTCAGCCCTTGTAGCTGACACAAGGCTACCAGAGGTGAGTTGGACTTCACCTCAGCAGTCAAGTTATAACCTGTTGATGTGGTTGAACTATTATTTTCAACATAAGTCACAGAGACCTGTCCAAAGCCAGAAAATTACTACACAGATTATTTTATTCTTCCTTAAAATTTGAAGCTGGATGTGGGGGCGTATACCTGTAATCCCATCAACTCAGGAGGCTGAGACAGGAGGATTTCAAATTCAAAGCCAGCCTCAGCAACTTAGCAAGGCCCTAAGCAACTCAATGAGACCTTCTCTCTAAATAAAAATTCAAAACAGGCTGGGGATATGGTTCAGTGGTTAAGTGCCCCTGGTACTCCCCACACACCCAGTTACTTGGGAAGCTGAGGCAGAAGGACCTCAGCAAGTTAGGCAGACCCTGTCTCAAGACCAAAAAAAAAAAACAAACAAAAACATTGGGCATGTGGAAAAGTGGTAAAGCACCCTGGACTCAACCCCTGTACAAAACCTTGACTGAGGATTCTGAAGAGTCTTCTGCTGGTTCCGTGACTGGATTTTCATATCAGATTTATGAAAATCTGTTATGATTTTATGATTAGAGATTATGACATCCAACTCCCTCGCAGGTAATCTGTGCAAAACCACAAGGCAAGTTATCACTGATGCCTCCGCGTATAGGCCACCAGACTCCCCCCCGCCACAGGCACATGTCAAGCCCCACCGTGTCAGAAGTCAGCGTGGCTTCCACTCGCAGAGCAGCCGGGCCTTGGAGGTCCCACGTCCTGAGGACTTTCACCGAGTTACCCTCAGCAGTTCACCGACCCCCACCAAGGTCTCCAGCACTGCAGGCCACTCTACTGCTGCGCAGGGGAGCTGCAAGCCCACTGTCTCCCACCTCACCCCGGGCTGGGGGGCTGTCAGGAGCCCCAACCAGGCTTTGCGCCTCTGAGGAGCTGGCACGTTTGCTCTCAGAGAGAGCACATCAGGGAATTCAATCATTAGAGAAATGCGGTATTTCTATACTTTAGTAATTTAAATAGTGAAAATTCTAATGCAAATAAATATTTGCAGCAATTTAAGATGAGGTGAATGCCAGTCTTATTTTAAATAGACACTATTTTAGATACAACTAATTAACCTCTACTTAACACATCATTTGACTCTAATTTTGCCTTTCTTTGAATGCTATCAAAAATAGATTCAGACAACTTTAAATATTTTTGAAAGGATGCATTTGTCTTTAAGATGAAAATGTGAAAAGTTGGGCACAGTGGTGCACACTTGTGATTCCAGTTTCTTGAGAGGATGAGGCAGGAGGATCACAAGTTTGAGGCCAGCCTCAGCAACGTAGCAAGACCCTGTCTCAAAATAGAAAATTGCAAAGGGCCGGGGCCGGGGCTCAGTGGTGGGCAAGAGATCCACGAACTCCACAGAGGGACGGAGCTGCTGAGACTGAGCACGACCCTTCCTGCCGGGCCCCCCAGAAATGGCCTCTCCCTTGGATACTCAGGGCAGGTGTAAGTGGGAGCTCCTGGTGTCTACAGCCATCAGCAAGGGTCTGTCCACAAGAGGTGGCCACGCCCAGCTGAGCACTCTAAGCAGAGGATGTGATGGGCTGAGCTGGGTGGGTCTCTGCTCACCACCTCTCTGGCCCCTCAGCTCCCGTCTGTACCCTTAATCACATGTTCATAAAAATACCTGTGTTAGCACAATAAAATCACTTCTCTGTGTCGCACGCACCATGCCCACAACGCCGCCTCCTGACTGCAGAGGAGGACAATTAAAAAAAGTCTCTTTGGAAACGGTCAGGAGTGGTAGCCTTCTGTGCTCCCGGGACTGTGGAGTGGATGGGTCAGGGCAACCCCTGCCCTGGCCACTCCAGGTCAGCCGTCCTCAAGGGGCTCCACTCTGTCCACATGGCTGTCCACTGCAGGACTGGCCAGCTAAGGGGACCAGTGCCCCAGGAACTCACTTGGTCTGGAACCCAAGGAACGCCAGCCACAGAGGCCCCAGTTCCTCAGTGGCCCTTGGGGAACTTCCTCTCATTACATCAGCCAGTTGCCGGGGATGAACTGTGAGACGATGCATTAGTGAATGTCACGTGCACACACCGCCCGCCAGGCACCCTTCTGACTGCTCCCGTGGTGTGCACCCAATGCCTCCAAGACCCTCTGAGGTGGGCACGGCCATTTTTCTTATTTTAAACACGGGAAAGCAGCATAGGCAGGTAGGGGCCCGTAGTGAACACTAGAGGTGGAAATATGAACTTCTCATCGTAAATGACTTTGAAAGCACAGTAAACCGGATCCAATCTGCACATCTCCACGCAGCTGCTTAGCACTGAATGCTACTGAGCAATGCTGGATGAGGGGACATGCAGAGCAGGGCCCCCAGCCCCACCCCCCATGAGGCTCTGCTCCTGTGCATCCCAGGCACTTCTCAAAGCTGTTTGTAAGGTCAACTCCTCTTTATTGAAATGCTTAGAACTAGGCATGTTTTAGATTTGGGGTTTATTTTTATTTTGGAGTTTGGATATTTGCACATACAAAATGATGTCTCTTGGGTATGGACCCTATCCTAAACACGAGATTCATGCTTCTTATACACCTTATGTGTGTGGTCTGAAGGTGATATTACACAATATTTTAAATGATTTTGTGAGTGAGATGAAGTTTCACAGTGTGGAACTTTCCACTGTGGCTCACTGGTGCGCAGAAGGTTTGCATTGGGGCCTTTCAACCTCAGATCTTCAGGGAACCTTAGCAGAGTGGTCAAAGCTGTCAGATCTAAGGGTGGGCGTGGCTGCAAGCCACCGTGAAAGTTCCGGGTTCTGGTGCCTGGGTCCAGCCTCCCCCACCAAAAGCACACCCTCATTCCTCTAGAAACGAGGGGTGGAACCACCACAGGACCCAGCGGTCCCACTCTTGGTATTTATCCAAGGAAACCAGTCAGCATTCCACAGCAACACAGCCATGTCCACAGCAGCCAGACTGTGGAACCAGCCAGGTGCCATGGGTAGATGGGCGGATTAAGAAGAAATTGTGGTGCAGACGCGTAACAGGGAAAGAACGGAATTACGGCATGGCAATGGAGAATCTCACGCTAAGTGAAACGCAGAGGTCAAGTGTTTCTCCCACCTGCAGAAGCTAGAGCAAAATAAAGGACAGGAGGAAGGAGAGGGCCCTACAGAGGGAAGACCAGTAACGCAGAAGAATGAGGTGAGTGGCAGAGGGAGGGAGGGTAAGGAGGCAAGGCAGAACTAACTCCTCAAAAACCATGTGGCATGGATACATAGATATACCACAGGGAATCTCACCTTTATGCATAAGTAAAAAGAACCAGTCAAACATAAATAGAAGAGCATCAGGAAGTCTAGCAGAGTGGAGGGAGGAGATGGGGGAGGGGGAGGGGGAGACAGAGGAGGGGAGAAGATGGGGGAGGGGGAGGTGAAGAGGGAGGAGATGGGGTGGGAGGAGGTGGGGAAGAGAGGAGATAGGGGAGGGAGGGGATGAGGGAGGGAGGGAGGGGATGAGGGAGGGAGATGGGGAAGGGGAGATGTGAGCGGAAATCAATTCCACACATGCTTGAGTTTGCCGGGATGAACCCAGCAACTGTGCATGACTATAAGGTTCCAATTAAACAAAAAAAATCATATTCTCTAAACTAAAATTCCATCAGGTCACATTTTTTGTTTCTGAAACCATCTTAATTAACAGGACAATATGGGCAAAATAGATATTTTTCTGGAAAGTGTTCATGATTAAGCAGGACCTTGAAACACAAGAATTCAATTTCACCACACTGCAGTTTTCAAAATGTCATCTAATAACATTCAACGGTTGAGGAAAACAAATTCAACCATTAGGGAACTTCAACCATTTGTTCAACTCCACCAGTCTACAGGCAGGATTTTTTTTAAACAAAATGCGTTTAAAATAAGCTCCAAACACAACTAACCAAAAATTACTTTGCAGACACACTGTGTATATTTTTGTAACTTGTATTCACTGTACAAAAGGGAAGCTTTACTCAGAGATCGTTTAATTGGTGGTTTTAAGATTTTATAGATTTTTGTTCCCTGCCAATAAAATGTTCTCTCTCAGACATTCAGTTTAGGAATCGGTCACTTGACATAAACAACTTATCCTTCCTAAGAACCAGCCTGGCTTAGCAGTCCATGTGTACAGACTAAGATGACACAGGTGCCCTCTAATGGCATACCTTGGCCTCTGGTTTCTTTTTATTACTGGTAGGTATCCGGAGCTCAGCTAGATTGCAAGTTTAAATTAAATAACATTAACCGGAATTTCACTTTCAGCGTGATTCTTTTTCCAAGGCCATCTGGTGGATAATGCAGGAAACGTCTCCCTACAGCAGGAAACCTTCTGTCTGTCCACTGTCCAGGCTGCAGCTCAGACAGAAGCAGAGGGAGGGTGGCGCCGGACACTGATTCAGCTCGGCTGCAGGTCACTCAGCCCAGAACACCCGTGCCGTCAGCCAAGGCTGAGAAGACCGGCTTCGCGCCAGCCTGGAAGGTTCTGTGGACCGTGCTACAGAGGCCACCTAGAATTCTGACGCTGTCTATGCTGTCAAAGCTCTTCACACCTGCCACCCACCTCAGGTGCTACCAAAGCTGAAGAGAGAAAAGACGCATCCTAATGATCTGATGTACCTCCACCTTTGGGAAATAAATGATGTGAGCTGACTCCTCTTTGGAATGCCACCATGTCCCCAGTTAAAAGGAGAAATTGTTTCTGAAATAAGGTATCCCCCAATTAGCCATGCATTCTACGAGAGAGGGAGGGGGAGAGGGTTTGTGTGCGGCAAAGTGAATGTCTTCCAGCAGATTTAGTAGTAAGGTTCATGTGCACGCACACACACACACACACACACACACACACGCAATACACGCACACATACACACATCGTTCAGGTCAGACTATCCAGAGACATCATGAGTGTGACCAGCTGATGTGGGAGTGAAGACAAGGAGCAGTGGTCCTGGGGACCTTTGGAGGCTGAGAAGGGGTGTGGTGCGCTCTTGGGGAGCAGCAAGAGGTGAGGCCCAAGGCATCTGCAGAAGGGCTTTCTTTTTGAAGCTTAAGGAGCAGGTGAGGGGATTTCTCCTCCCCCTTCTTTGCCTTCTCTGCTGGACTCCTCAGAGTCTGACTGTAGGGAGGACCTGGAGGACCTTAGAGAAAATGCCAATGGATGGATGTTGGGTCTGCAGGGCACAGGGGTGGGGCAAACAGTGGTTAATGAAACTTACAAACAACCCAGAGAGCTTGGGCTTCAATGTGAACTTCTCCATCCATGGAACCTTCACGCAGCTAAAATAAGTGGCCAAACTGACCTGGCACACCCCTTTCCCACCAACCTGCGGAAATGCTTGTGAACTGTCAAAGAGTCACGTGTAAACAGAAGGAAAACTTACAGGCACCAGAGTAACTCACCGCTGTATCAACTAAGCATCCAGGACGACTCCCTCTACTGCCACAAAAACACTATGTACTTAAAAGCAAGAAACTTGCTCCAGGGTGTGTAGCTGCAGAATTCATCTGTCATTACACAGGTCAAGTAGTCAATCTGCCAATCTTGACTAAACCTCTGATTTCCTTAGTGAACACCAAAAACTTATTACATGAAACTGAACTTGTAAACAGTGAATAAGTATAAGTGGCTGGATAATTCCTCGTACTTTAAAAACATATTCAATGGACCTAAACACAAAAGTTCATTGAAAATCTTAAAGTAAGGGAATTTCAAACCACTAAAACACTTGCTTAACATTTATATTCTGCTGTTTAGTGATACCACCTGACCAGTGCAAGGGACTGGCGAATATGGTAAGTAAACTGCTCCAAGGCTCTGTGAACGGAGAGGAAGGCCAGGCTTTTCTCAAAGCCGCGGGCTCCGCAGAGCAGCAGCCAAGTCTCCCCACACGTGGGAGCGGGTAAAAGCAGTTCCCTCCCCTCTCTAATACTGACCTCAAGGCCCTGCCAGTCCCTTGCAGGACACAAGCAGACCTGTTAAGGATGTTCTCGAGGGTGCACTGACACTGCATGTTAGAAAGGACAAATTCGTGAGTATAATCGTGGTCCACCAAGTAGACGATGAGAAAACACAACACACGGAGATTCCCTTAAGACTACCAGGGCTCCCGATGGCACCCCGGCCACAGACTGGAAATAAATGTACATGGCCAAAAAGAAGGGGGGGCATTCTGGATTACTTGCAGCAAATGCATCTGGAATAAATGAAATCTAATGTTCAATTACAGACAGTGGAAAGTGCATGATTATAACTTAGGATAATTTCAAGGAGTGGTCTGCCACAGAGATTTCTGTCATTTTCTTTTCCTCTTCAAATGCAAATGTTTAGTCTTTTCCACTTCTATTTTTAAACTAGAGGGTATTTGTTTTTGGTTGAATCGAGCAGGCCTCTTCGGATAATGAATCTGGAGCATTTCATCTCGCTGTAAAGAACCCATGCAGCCTTGGTCAGAGGAAGACCCCAGCTGCAGAGACCCGGGAGCAGGGTCCTCGCCCTGCGGCAGAGACGGCTGCCCTTTGCCAGCCTGGGTGTGGGTGCCCCTTACGGCAGCAGTGGCGTCCCAGAGGCTGTTACGTTTTGTTGTCTTTGCAAACAATGAGAACGATGACTGCAGTTAGCTGGTTGGTGGAAAAAAATCTAAAAATATCCTTTGCGATGGCTGAACTGTGAGGGAGGGAAGCAGACTGAGACCTGACGTCTCCACACTTGGGGAGAGGACTCCAGCAGGGGACAGGAGGTTCCTGGATGGCCCAGGCGCGGGCTCTGGCACCCACCAAGTGGGCCCCCAACTCCCAGCACCAGGGTCCTGTGCTGTGAAGCCGTCCACAGGCTGGCAGCTCGCAGGAAGAGCTCCAGAGCTCCTCCCCCTGTGATCTCTGGGTGAGTGACCGGCACACACAGGTCCACTGCGGCACCTCCAGCCTTCTCAAGCTCTCCCCTGAACGACTGCTGACTCTCATTCCAAAAGGATATTAAATTAATACAGAGAAGCAACGTACCATCAAAACCTGCCAAGGGTGCAGAGTCCCCACCCTGTCACGCACGGTGTCCTGTGGTGCCCGCCCACCGAGGGGCCAGCTCAGGCACTCTGACTTTAAAACAGAGCTCTTTGAAAGAGGATCCTACTTTAAAGTAAGTGACCTGGGTTCCCACCAGCACTGCTGCCAGGAAGAGCTGCGAACCAGGGAAAAGGCCAGGATAGGCGGGACACGCGCCTGGAGAGGAACTCCCAGAGCCAGAGTGAGCATCCTGCTCGGCCTCCTCCTGCCAAAGGCCTCAGCGCACCAGGGTGAGGCGGGGGAGCGGGAGACCCTGCAGGAGCCACCCCCAGGAGCACTGGCCCCGAGGGAGGGGCCCTGTGGGGCTCTGTTCTTGCTTTTGCTTGGCGACCCCTGTTTCCTGGTGACCCGCGCTCCCCACAGTGGCTCACAACCTGCACACCTTGTTCTCCACCGAACCAAGAGGGATGCGGAGCTGCCGGGAGCATCTACAACCCTCTTGGCCGTCAAAGGCTCAGTCCCCGTGATATATAGCACCCTAAAATTCTAAAAAAATAGCTATTTCAGTCAAGAAGTGAAGTAAGATACTCTGTGGATTCTGTAGAATGACAAAGAGCTAAAGTCCAGAGAACAAGGAAGTCGCCAACACCAACTTGTCAGCCGCCAGGCGGACACTGCAAACTGAGCCCAGAAGAACTGTCCCAGGGACGAATGGTCCAGCCAGGACGTCAGCACGTCGCGAGTTGTTAGTTGACGTCTGTGTACTGTCCCCTTGCTGCACGCCAGGCCTCCCCAGGGCACAGCGTGAAGTGTGTGTTCGGGAGAGTCACAGCCAACACACAGACAGCACCATAGTGGGAAGAGGACCGCCTGCCCCCCACTGTGCCAGCCTGAAACAGTGACTTCAGAGGGAACACTTCCAGGTTTGGTGGAGGAGATGACACTTATGCTGAGACCAAAATGAGGAAGTGAAGCCATCATCAGTGGGAGGAGCCTCCTGGACAGCAGGTGGCCAGAGTGGGACCGTTCTCTGTATGAAGCCCCTGGAGCGGGGGAGGACCTTGAGCTCGTCCACGCTGTCTGTCTGTCCGGTAGGAAATGGACTCACAGAGGGAAGATACCTCATCTTCCTGGAAGCAGAGCCATGGGACAAAGGGACCGCAGTCACCCACGGCAGAGGGAGGCCACCAGCCTCCACAGAGGAGTGGAGAGTGACAGAGTCGGATGTGACACCGCGACAGCCACGGGCACCCGCACATGTTTAAAGGACCAAGCACGAGCGAGAACAGAGGGGTCAAAGCAGAGGGAGAGGGACCTCACCTGGCAGAAGTGGCACCAGGTGACGTGTGGGCAGCTGCCTGTCCAACCCACCCTTTATCAAGAGAGGTGTCGGCACAGAGCGGGAGGAGCAGAGGAGAAGGGCGGGGGTGAAGGAGCGAGGCAGGTGGGTAGAAGCCCGAGCACCGCGGCCATCCAGCCACTCAGAGGCCGGGGCAGAGGGCAGCCAGGGCAGGGGGCAGCCAGGCCAGAGAGACCCTGCCTCAAAACCCAAACCAAAGAGGGCTGGGCCACAGCTCATCCCCAGTCCTCAGTCCGGCACACACAGGAGAGTGCACCACATCTGCACGTCTCCACCTAGGTATCCCCACACCTGTCTGCACAGACATGGGGACGGCTTCCCAGAGACACACCTGTCCTCACTGATGTCAGTGTCATGCTCAGTACTGAGGAACCTCCTTACACACGCACACGTGCACACACACATGTGCACTCACACAATCTCAGATACACACACGTGCACACACACATTCTCACATACGTACACACACAACACACATTCTCACATACACACACCCTCACACACAGTCATATATACACATGTGCACACTCACATACTCACATACATTCTCACATGCACACACATGCACAATCACATACACACATGTACACACACATTCTCTTACACACATACACACAACACACATTCTCTCTCTCTCATACACACACACACACATGCACACACAGTTGCTTCTTTGACTCTTACCCCAAGTGAAGGTGGGCGTCCTGTCTGAGGCCGGGTCTCGAGTGTGCTCCAGCTCTGGAAAGTGGTGGTCTGCGGGGACCGAGCAGGAGGAAGGCAGACACAGAAGTCATGGAGGGAAATTTGATGAGAAAGTCAAATGATTTGGAACGTGTGGCTGGATCTCTTTAAAGTACATCCAAACAGATGGCTAAGAAAACCCACCAGCCACATCTGTCACGTGCCCTGTGACCAAGGCCACTGGACACCGTTCAGGCCCCAGCAGAGGGACAGCCACGGGCCACAGGAGGTGACTGAGAGGCAGAGGGAGAAAGGCAGGGGCTCAGAGGACAAGAGGGCAGACAGGTCCACCGCTGTCTCCCTGCAGGTGTGACAAGTGATTGGCAGGCCCCGGGGGTGGACACGGCTCTAGGACATGGGGATAGCCAGTGACCTCTCCCTGCGTGGTGATGACAGAGCTAGTGTTCACGCAGATGGTGGCCGATGGCCGCAGGACAGTGCTGACGCCATGGGCTGAGGGTCCGTGGCAGCAAGGTCAGATCTGGAGGCGGCTCAGGCACGGTGGCGGGACAGCTCTAAGAGGACCCAGCTCTCCACCGCCCATCACAGTGCACCTGGCTCCGGTCTCCATCTGTCTCAGGAGACCCTTGAGAGAGGAAAGGCGTCCCCTTCCCCTGGCCACCACCCGCGCACGGTGCCGGCTCCTTCCTGTTCACGGCACCCCAGCTTCGTGCCAGCCTGGTCTGGGGCTCTGCCCCTCGTCTGCTGAACACATGGCCGTATCTTCCATGAGGTTTGACCAAATAAACCTTTTATGATCTGTGACATAGTACACTGAAGGTCCTCAGCAGGGCCTTTCCAAGGGCATCGGGTGGCCTGCAGGGCTCCCCACCCGGGTGCCCTGGGCCGGGTCCTGGGCCTCCTGCAGCCCGCACCAGTGGGTAGAGATGGTGGGCAGGCCAGCAACCCCAGGAAGCCACAGGAGGAGATCCCCGCAGCCAGAGAGGCAGAGGTGAGTGCAGGAAGTGGGGGAGGAGGCCCCTCTGGGCTCAGCACAGATGAGAAGGGACTTCCAACCAGCGAGGACACAGAGGGAGGCAGGGAGGACAGACCTCGGCCACCCAGGCCTCGCACCTGGGAATCTGCTGCACCCATCAGCCACCCAGGGGGCCCCGGGGCCAGAGGACAGCCCTGGCTCACTGCGGCTCGGGCATCTCATCAGGAGAGGAACAAGTGGCCACAGCCAAGCCCAGGAGGACACCAGCTGCTCTCAGGCCCATGATCAGATGAAAGACGATTAGAGGCCACTGGCCCTTTAGCTCGTCCCAGAGGCCAGCAGGGCATTAGTGCGAAGGAGAGTGGAGATGGTGGCTTAAGGGCTAATCTGACAAGATGCCACCCTGAAGGGAGGGCAGGGTTCCCGCAGAGCAAGGGACTGCCAGACTCTCCGCAGGAGACTGCGAAACAGCTAGGAACCTAACCGCGGGAGAGTCTCCTAGGATGGCGCAGCGTGGTGTTGACTTAGGTGGTCTCTTCTCTGGGCCGTGTGCACTGTCAGGAGGTCAGCGCCTGTTTATCAAGTGCCTATTGAGATCCCCCAGGAGCCCAGAGGCCAAGGAGGCAAATCCCTCCTCTAGGAAGCCAGACTTCGTTGCTCTTGGGCCGGTCCCATCTCACCTGATCTATTCGTACTTTATATTCCTTCTCGTCCCTGTGGGGAAAAGTCCATCTGGCTGGGGGCTGGCTCAGGGTGGTTGTGTGCCTAGAGGAACAAGCACCCCCCTTCTTTCCTCCAACAGAAGACCTTTAGGGCAGGACTGTGGGTGGCGCAGGGACCGCACTGAGGCTGAAATGTGGCAGAAGTTCCCCACAGGGCAGCTGGAGTCCGACCCGAGTGGAAATCAGCACGTGAGCTTGGCTTGGTGGCGCACACCTGTAATCCCAGCCTCTCAGGAGGCTGAGGATGGAGGATCTCGAGTTCAAAGCCTCAGCAACTTAGCATGACTCTGTCTCAAAAAAATAAATCAATCAAACAAATAAAACAGGCTGGGGATGTGGCTCAGCAGTAAAGTGCCCTTGGGTTCAATCTCTGGGACCAAAAGAAAGAAAGAAAGAAAGAAAACCAGTGCCCCGACGCCCCCTGCTGGGGTGCAGCCCTCCATGACTAGACCAGGGTCTCGGGCTAACCCGGTTTCCGTCTCCTTGTGCTGTGACATCCTATCAATCCTGCCGATCCTCTGCTCTCCTCCAGCCCAGTGCCAACACTCAAGTCATCCTAGCTGCGGCAGCTCGCCTAGCTGCCCCCGGTCACTCCAGCCTCTCCCTCCGTCCTTGGTCTGTATTACTGACCCTGCGGCCTGAGTCACCACCACCCGTTTCACTCTGCTGCTCAAAGTAGGTCAGTGGCCTCCCACCCCCTCAGGGGGAGTCCAGGGCAGGCAGGCGGGGTCCCCCCACCCACTCTGCCACCGGGTGTCCCCGCATCCTCACACTCTGCTTCCTGCTCCCAGCCAGGCCCTTCCATGCTGGCAGCTCCTGCCTGCGAGACCCGAGTCTGCACGGACAGCTGCACGCCGTCCACAGACCATCTTCTAACTGAGCATGTGACGTCCCCAAGGTGAAGTGGGTGCCACCGTGCCTGGGCAGTCGCAGGGCTGACACCAGCCCTAGAGCCACGAGGGAGGCTCCCATCGGGGGAAACTGAAAACACCCACTGACCCCCACCACCCTCAGGGAGCCAGCTCACCAAGTGACCACCGAGGTGAGTACAAAGCCAGGTGTAGATGTTTGGGACAATTTTAGAACTGCTGAGCTTATGATAAGGTCCTAGTGTGGAACCATGTCCTACCGTCGTGGGTGGAGCTCAGGGGCAGGCATGGGCATAGCCGCCCTGGGAGGATGGAGCACGCGCAGGAGGGGCTGCCTCTCCTGCCTAAGACACCCCCACGTCTGGCTGCAGCGGCGCAGACCTGCGGCCAGGGCTTCCCCCTGGAGGGGACCTTCTGGTGTGGCCACCACACATTCTGCCTAAGCAGAGGAATGGCCTAGACCAGTGCTTCCCAGTCCTTCCAGTGCCCACACGCGCCCAGATTTCCCATAGGAAGCAGACCTTGGCTCAGGGGGTCTGGGTGGGTTCTGGGACAGGTTCTGCCAAGGCAAAGCTCATACTTTGAGCAGCCCAGTTGTAGACGTCTTTCCTGGTCCCGTGAGGACACATTTTATTTTTGAACTCCCAAAATATCAACAGCCTATTACAGCAACTTAAGGTAACTATCACCAAGATTAAGATATAATCCATAATGAAAAGTGAGAAGAACCCGAGTAGTTATCACGGCCAAACCCTAAATCCTTAGTTCTAGAATTAAAAGGGGGGGCGGATACCGCACGCAATTGTCTTTTTTTGTGGGAAAAACAAGGAATGAAGAGCCACTGTCTTTACATGTGATTGTTCAGGGCCCTCCTCCCCAGCCCCTCACCCTGGAAACAAAGGCAGCTGCGGCTCTGGAAAGAGGAGACCCTGGTTCTGACGGCCCAGGAGGACCCAGTACCCAGCTAAGGTGAGCTCCCTGAGCCATGTGGTGCTGGGCGAGTGCTGCCCACTGAGCTCCGCGGACCCTTCCTAGAGCTTCATTTTCTCCATGAGGATAAGCTGCTCAGGCCTCCTGCCTCAGCCTCCCCGAGCCGGATTACCCAGGGCCACCACACCAGCTGGGACCTTCTTCCTTCTCCCCCTCGCTCTCTCCTAGCTCAAGTATCTGAGGTGAAGTCCCCCCACATCTTGGTTTCCCATCAATTCAGGACTGATTTTTTTTTTAACCAACATCTGAATTTTATTTCGTTCTTGTTTTCTTTTCTTTTACACGATTCTGTCCTTCACTATCATGCGATTGCTACTTTCATTTATCCAAGTTCGAGGAGTTTAAAAGCTGCCAAAGCAAAAGAAGAAAATATCCCTGACTCGGGGTAAGAGGGCTCGCGTGGACAGGCCCACGGTCGGTCGTCTGGGCCAGGTTGGCTTTTGCAGCTGGAGTCCCTCCTCTCTCACTGTTCCCTTGTCGGCAAAGCGGGGACAACCGTTCTCGGACTGAACATTTAGGAGACTAAATGAAACAGAGGCCGTGAATGTGCTTTTCAAAGATGTCTTCTGTTCACCTACAGAGAGTGTGGCCAGTCTCTCAAACTAGTGCAAAGTCCTTCCCAACAGCAGGTCACCTTCTAGCTGCTTTCTTCAAACAGAGCGAGGAGAAGGGGTTTGTGCATCTGAGGACATCCACAGCTTAGTGAACAAAGCTGGATTAACACGGCTCAGAGTGGACGTGCTGCGGCTTCCCAGGCCTGGACGCACGAGAGGATTTGAGAGGCACGTGTTTGGATTAGAGAGCTGTGGATCAGGACCGGTTCCCGGAATGGTCTGCATTATTATTTCTGGATTAAGAGATGATGTTTTTAAAGGACACTTTCAGAGGGCAGACGATGCAAACAGACCCCACAGTCATTTTTAAGGAAGACATTATATCAAAGTAGGATGAAGTGATACAGGAATACAAGCCTTCAACCACCAGGGAGACGACAAACCATTGCTTTGGGACACATCAGGAGAAGGCTGCAGCAGGCAGATCGCAGGGCCGGAGGAAAGGGGGTCATCAGGCTGCCCGCCGTTGCCCCTGCCTTGAAAGTGTGGACACACTTTAAATGTGGAGATCTTCCCGGGAGGACGACCGGAGTTCAGGGCTGCCGGGTTCACATGGGTGCGTATAAACACCTCCGGAGCCGGAGCGTCTTCTTTCCTGTTATAAAGGCCTTTACAGAACATCTGTAGCATCCTTCCATCCGTCTGCAATGGCTCTCATCAGTTCATTGAAAGGTACTATCCCATTCAATACTGTTGAAATCATCTATTTAAGAAGTCCTAAAACTGAACCTGACTTCAGCTCTTACCCCTTACAGGGGACTGCCACCCAGCCAGTGGGATAGCGGAAAGCTAGTGAACCACCAGTAAGCCCTGCTGCAGCCACCGTGACCCGCCAGCAAGCTCCACCCATGTCAGAGGGGATCCCGCAGCGTGGTGACTGCTGCCACCTGGCACAAAAGCACCGTTTCCGTATCGTGGATTGTGAGTCTCAGGTAAATTTATAGCCCATTTCTCTAATCCAAATTTTCTTATTATGCTCTGCTTACTAAAGAAAATGTGTTTTTTGTTTCCTTCTCCTGATAACTTGTCTCCCAGGTGTCTCAGAGCACTTAACACCCTGACGTGATGGCTGGTGGTCACACCCATCGAAGGCTCAAGAAGGGCAGGGGATCTGCCTGGAGAGGTCATTTCATGGCGATAAGTAGACTTAATGCAGAAAACGGGTAACGTCCTTTGCCTTTCACGATGCTGCATAACTTGTGTGATGGCAGTGGCGAGGTCGGGGGCTAGGGAGGTCTACCTGGGAGCCTGCTGTGATCAGGGGCTGACACCCACTTCGCCATCAGTGACGTCACCGTCAAGTAAGCCTTTCCAGAAGGACAGATGTGGAGCATTACTACTATTTATCAAGGCCAGTCCCGACTGTCCTTCAGAACCAGAGGGGTTTTTATTCTGAAATGTGTCCATATTCTACCTTAAATCATAATTTAAAAGTGAAAGAGTTTAATCAGCTTCCTTAAAACACTTACTAATAAATTACTACCCCAAGCAAACAAGCCAACATTGAGTGCATGGCATACCACAGGGATGAGCTTGTGGACTTAGGCTACATAAAAGGCATTTTTGAATCATTAAGTTGTGAGAAAGCAAATCATGTCCATGCAAATTAATGTGACCCTTCATCTCACCCTGAAATTGGTAGACATTTCTGTCAATTTTGCTTCTGAAGCCAGAGAGTTACCACTTTGTTTAAAGTTTCTGTGTGTTCAGGTTGTCTCTTCACTGAGACTGGGTCTCAGATTTTTCATGAGCAGGAGCATGTGACGTCACGTCACAGGCTGCTAAAGTGACAGATGTGGAAACACATTAGAGAGAACCCTGAGCTACAGGACCAGGGTGCTGTGGCAACGCGCACTGTCATCCACACCATGAAATCAAGCACAAGAAACAACCTCAGCTTCAGCAAATGACTGGTGTTACTGAAAAAACAGTGACATTTCAAAGAACATTTTCAAAATGTAATAATATACATGAAAAAAGTTGGGAGAGCATTATTCAAAACTTTCAGAATACTGACATTTTCAGAATTTCAGAACATAATGGGTTCGACATCTACTGATGACAGAACTATGAAATGCTTGAGAGTAACTGGTTTATTTAGGGACATTTAAATATTTTTAAAAATCTTACATATTTTATTTTATTTATCTTAATTCTTCCTTTAAAATTTATCCTACATCTTTTTTTTTCCTTTTTAAAAGCTGCTCTTGGTGCATTGACTGTAAACAGCAGTGAGTTCATTGTTGCATATTCAAACATGCACACAATAGGCAGTATAATTTGGTCATTCACTTGGGGGCTTTCTCAGCTTCCTGTTCCCCCCTTTCCAAGACCTCTCATTCTGTAGAGGGTGTCTGCACTGTGTGGTCTCCAAACCTCTGAGCACTGTAACAGTGGAAAGACACCTTCATGCACAACTCAGTGCTCTGGACTGACTTGAGAGTCCTGGTCCACCGTGGGGCACGGGAGGCGCCCTTCACATCTTTCCCTAGTAACCTCCAGGGGTGGCGTGATGATGTCAGGGCTGGTTATGATGTCACGGCTTTGCCTGGCCTTTTCACTTTGTAGGGACGGTCACCTCTGCCAGGTTCTGTGGGCCACTGACCCTCTGATGTGTGGTTAATCTGTCCACTAGCTAAGATTCACAGCTCACATCTTCATCCACAGAGGTGAACGCTAAAGGAGTGACCTGAACAGGAGCACCTCAGGTGGCACCCACCGTGCACCTCAGTCCTGTGGAAGGCAGCCTCTCAGGGCCTCTGGTGACATCTTCGGAAGCTGTGAGATGGGCGGGATTCACGCCGTGGGAAGCCGCACATCGTCTGAAGACATGTCCAGCATCTTTCATTTTACTCGAACGTCGAGTTTTTAAATGCAAGTATTCTCCGAGCCTACACTAGCCGAGATAATTTCCAATGGCCTAATTCCTGGACATCGAAATTCTATGCCTGAATTCACACCAAGGCATAATGAGGACAGTTTACAGAATCTGTGGGGCCCAGGGCAAAACTCCCTGCTCCAAAGTAAGATTCTCAAGATGGCCACAGCAGCAAATGCAACCGAGTGCAATTCTAAGTGTGACCAGTGAAGCAGGCCCTGGGGTAACTAGTACTGAAATACGAGACAGAGATTCCAAACAGAAATGGAAGAGGTAGGCTGTTCAGAAGAGGAAAGGCCGAAGACGCTCAATCAAATATTATTTCTCCCTAAAATTTGTCTTCAGGTAGCCTCGTTTCCATCAGTTTTATCCAGCTGCTAAACACCTTTGTAAGAGGTTAACTAGGTCAGCTTACGGTTCCCCACTGAAAGGTATTTTCTGGTTACAGGAGACTCTGAAAATTAAATTACATTAATAACTAAGAGATTGTGTTTTAGTCTCCTGAGAAGGCTTGAGAACACCTGGGACAGGTGGCTTTCCTGTAGGTGACACACCTGTCACCTAATATGAAGCATCCTGCCATTGCGATTGTCACAGATTACATTTTTATCTCCCATTTAAGAGGTGGTTTATTTGTCCACGATAAAGCAACTTATTTTTTCAAACTTTCAAACATTACCAGTGGAACTTGCATGTCAGAGACCCAGGCAGGCAGAGATGACCATCGTGGGCCTTACCCAGTGGGACGGGCACTGCACCAACACTGCTGTCCCCATGTGTGTCTGTCGCCACTGTGGCCACACATGCCTCTTCAGTTATGGGATCCAGTTCTGAATGATGTGAATCTGAAGCTTTTGATGATACTGAAGTTTGAGTGAGTGCTGTGATTTAACAGGAAGTTGTGGCGCCGACACGCAGACACACTCAGGTCTCCTTGCCAAACACGTGTACACACATGAGTGTATCCCTACCCATAAACATGTCTTCACTGTGTCTTTAAATGTATTTTAAATAAGATTATGTGAATGGGCCAGGGACATTTATGTTGGAGTGACATATTTTGGGGGCATGACTGACAGTCTGATTAGAAGTCATGTCATTCATTGCTGGGGTAAAATGCACACCGTCCCCCACGGCAATCTGAGTGTTTATTTTGCACATGCCTTGACCTCAGGAGGCACAGAGGCCATCCCCAAAGCGTGCATGTGGTGGGGCTGGTGTCACAGTGGTGTGCGTGACGTACAATCATGGGCATGCCAAGGCCATCTCACACCGGCAGCAGCCAAGCAGAAGGGCTGCTCCTGAAAGAAAACGGGTCCTTCTTAAACACAGTGCTCCCAAGTCAGGCCCTGTGCTGTCCCTGGTGTGTGCTAACTGTCGGAACACGGTGTCCCCAGTCTGGGCATAAAACAGACTTGCTCATGGTTCCTGTGTTACGATTCTAAAAGTCACCGTGACTTAAAAACCATTGCACAGGTCTTTCTGAGGTCAGATCTATCTACTTCAGTACCACTTTACCTACATCTGTGTATGCAAGGGTGTTGCCTCGGAGGACACTAGACAGGAACGTGGCTTTTAACTGTTGCTAGAACTCACACTGATTGGAGTCCCTGTCTGGGCTGCGTCTTTAGGCCGCGGAGTGTGTATTCTCCCAGCACACAGCTGCGAGAGAGTGTTGTTGTAATGACTTCCTCTTAGAAGAAACCCACAAATGTGTACCGTCTCCATGCACTTCAGCCGTCACCAGCATGTGGTGTGAACTGAAATCCTCCCAGTCAGAAATGTGCATGCTTCTAACTCAGTTTCTGTAACCTGGTTATTATGTTTAAATGCCTCTACACTGCAGGGCGGTGCCCCATAGTTCCACTCAAATTAGTTTATTTCTAACAGTGCATAATATATTCTTATAGAGTTCCTTCCAAACTTAATAGAACCTTGTTTTATAAAATGAATCATTTTCTCATAACTCTAAAAAGGCAGCAAGTTATTTCAGAGGAAGAATTACAAGACACATTTGACATTTATCCAATTATGCTACTTTAGCCACAGATTTGTTTTTTAAAGAAAAGATTCAATCTAGAGTTTTCACAAGTGAGGCCAGAATACTTCAGAGAAATAGATTTGAAACATTAAATCAGCATCATGTTCAAAGTTTCTACATGAAAATATTGATAAACAAAAGCCAAGAGCTAGTTACCAGCTTACTAAAATAAATCTGTTTCCGAAGGATCAGGAAGTTACTTAAGGACAGTGACATGTGAACTAGGGACAGTTCCCATAGCTTTCCCATGAACGGGAGGCTTGTAGAATTCAGAGAGAAGTTTAGATCAAATCGAGCTTAGTGAGTTCTTTAAACACCTGGCACCACATCAGGACCCAGCACCCAGCTGTTTGTGGTCAGGTCTCTTCAGCCCACAGGGAAAATCTAAGGAAATGTCTTGCTGTATTGCTAGTTTACTTTTATTCACATTCTTCACCCTTAATTTTTTAAATGCAAAATAACTTTTAGAAAAATCTTCATAGAATTTATATTACTACATACATTTCCTATTTTCTAAGTACTTCAAAGAACTAAAATTCATGGATTTTTGGTTTTCAGTTTTTAGTAAAACACAAAAGGAAGAGGGAAGGTATGCATCTTTGGGTTTTGTGTTCAGGAAGTGAGTACCCAAGAATATACCTGCTTTCGGCACTGGCTCCGGCCCTGTGGGCTCTGGAACAGCAAATTCCAGGACTCATGAGTCTGTACACATTTGAACACACACAGAGCACACTGAAATGGGGTGATTTTCCCCAAAAAATATAATGGGATTGATGGTCAACTACGTGACACCACAGGATCTCAGCAGTCTTGTGTTTCAGGTCCCACTATGTGATCATCTGTTTAACAACAGCAGTGAAGTCTCCTCTCTTCTTCCTTGGTGGAGAGCGACATCCAAGTACGACTGCTGCACACACCCTCGCGTGGTTTCATTTTCCATTTGTAATATAGAGCAAAAATAAAGCGGAATGTGCCCTGCTTTGCTGCACAAATACAGCATATTCTTGGAGGGAGTATTTAAATACTGGAGGAGTTGGATTTTGAAATCAGTTTTCAAAGCAACAATTTGTTACGGTTTCCTCTGTAACTATTCAAAGGTGCTGTGGTTTCTACTACATGGTTGGGGACCAACAGGGTAAGGATAAGTTATGTTCCTCACAACAATCATTCCAAAATAAACACTTCAAGGTTTTAGAAATTATTTCAAGGTCAAATGAGCAAGCTGAGCGGGCTGCATGCTCTGCCTGACTGCGGCTTGACACAGAAGGTCCAGCCACGCATCTTCTTCCTGGTGCCTAGCGGGTGGCCAGGTTCCTTACTCAACCAGCTGTCCCTGCTGGCGCAGGGCTCTCCCAGGCAAGACAGACAGGGAGACAGGGAGCAGGAAGGTTGGGGACACAGGGCTTGGTCACTGGAATCAACGGCCCCATCTGGGAGACTGACCCCCCTCCATCGGCTCCTGTGCTGTGGTCCAGGCACACTACCCCATCCCCAGCGACCACCCAGCACACCCAGATGGAAAAGACCTTTGTTCTAATAAGGGTGGCAACAAGACTATTGTGCTTTTTTTTTTTTTTAATTCTGCTCTCTGAGTAGGCTGAATAGCACCAACCGCGACAGCAATAAGGCCACTCTGTGTTCACTCCAGTTCTGTCTCTCTCCTTCACCTCAAACAATTAGTTAAAGTTCTAAAACACATTTTGCCTTCCTGTGCAGGGTCTGGTGGAAGAATTCAAGTGAGAAAACTTAGGTCTGAACTGCCAGGCTCAGGATGCCGCTGACGACGTCTCTCCACGGTCATCTGAAGACTGACCCACAGCTCGGGTTCTGATGCAGACCCTGGCAGGGTCTGGGCAAGCTGGTGATGTGGTCTTTCCTCTTTAACATTCATGCTTCACCACAGAGTGCTAATAAGACCCAGGGCAAACAACCAAGGGTGGGGGCTTCCCTCCTTCATCGGAGGGTATTTTTCAATTATATATTTTGTTACGTCTTCAGAGATAAAAGCTGTAATCTGCAAGTGATTAAAAGATGTTTTATATTCGTGGTTTCATTTCTGCTGAAACGAATGCGTAATTTAAACCACACATAATTCATAGCAATTTAGGCCCATTACAGAGCTGTAGCTTCTTTTTTATGATAGTTACTAATTAAAACAGAGCGTTGTGCCACGCTGAGCCTCAGCCTTTGACATACAGGTTTAATGAATAAAACATCCTGACACAAACATGAAAACAATAACGGGACAAGGCTGCAAGCTGTTATGCTTCAGTGTGTGGAAAAGATTAAGGACGTTCACGGAGCTCGGCACTGTGCAGAGAAGGAGCCCGGAATGTCTTTCTTTAAAGGAAGAAGCAAGAGGTTTTTGAGAGAAATTTGAAATAGTACTAATCTCTAACTTCTGGGCCCCTCATTCCCAGTTGTCCCCCTCCCCCAACTAGGAATTCAAACTCATAAGCATCACTTTTAGAGAACAATGATGGGATATTTTAATGTAATCCTGAATATAGGTTTAGATTGAAAATGGGAATTGGGACCATAATTAATTATGTTGAGAATTTTTTTTAAACTTTAAGAAGGCAGAGGAAGGTAAATGACATTTCATAAGACTGCAACCTTCTAAAAGTTCACGGATTGAAACTTTGGTAAATGACAGTATCTTTGGGGGGTTTGATGAATCCCATATGCAGAGTGAGTGTGAGGAATTAATTCCGTTTGGTGTTTTCACTTTCTGAAACCACGGTAATAAGAGACTGACATAAAATCAAACCAAGTGTAAACACAGTCCTGAGCTGGGGTGACGGCCTTATTATCGCTCTTAATAAACATAATTAATAATAATAAATGCCGGTCGCCCTCAGCACCCTGCTCCGCACGATCGCGCCCCTCCCATCCATCCATCACTTGTTTCAGGATAATAAAACAATTCCACCCACCAGGTCCTCCGCTCCCTCCCTCCCTCGGAGAGATGTTTCATCTCTACCTCTAGGAGCCAGGGAGGACTTGTTTGAAGGGGGCGGAGAAGAGCGGGTCTTATTTACTTCCATTGACGACTCCCCTGGTTCTCACGGGCGCCCCGACCAGGGAGGAGGAGGAGGGAGGAGGAGGTGGGAGATTCCCTCCTCCCCAAAGAAAAAGGGTTCAGGAAGCGAGGCCAGGAGGAGGGCGGGGAGAGTGGGCAGTGTTTGGTGAGAGCAGCCAGACAAATGAAAAAATGCATTCTCCATTGTGATCCAGTGGGGCCGAAAGATGAGGCGTAAACAGCGTTACCAACCCAAGTTGCTCAACAGAACTCCAAGAAACAAAACCAGACTTTTGCTCAGGTTCATTTCCCGCTCCAGGTCTAGCTTCCTGGGAGCCGGACATCCCGGAGCAGGAGATGGACAGCGCCCCGAAGGGGGCCGGAGGGGAACGCGACCCGGGCGCGCGCCAGCCCAGCGCCCCTCGGAGGTGCCCGAGGACTCCCTGGGCTCGGCGGCCGGGCGCAGCCGCCGCGGGACCCCGAGGGGCTCTCGCCTGGGTCTGGGCAGCGTGCAGACAACCCGCACCCCAAATCCAGCAGTTGCGAAGTAGCCGCAAAGCAGCGGGAATCCGAAGCCACGCATTCCGGCTGAGTCCGCGGCGAAGCTCAGCACCGAGAAAAGCAGGCGCAGGCCGGGGCGAACCCCACTCGCGCACAGACGGGGCGAGGGGCGACGCCGGTGGCCCGGCGGGCGGGCGTCCCGCAGTGGCGCTCTGCTCTGAGTCACAGGACAGCCAACCCCGGCCGCCCCGCTCGCCAGCCACGCAGAGGACCAACGCCGAGCCGAGCGGGGTCCCTGGGAAGGCCGAGCGGGACGCCTGGCGCTGCGGGACCCTGCGCTCCTCGCCCCCCGCGCGGGCGCCCCCCGAGCCGGGTCCTGCTGACTTTCTCTGGCGGCAGACAACTGACGTGAGTCCTGCGAGGGAGGCGACAGCCTGCCCCGCAGGAGGGCAGAGCGTCCAGGCCGAGCCGGGATGGAGGCTCTGCGGCTCCCAGAGCTCCCGGCCCGGGCGCTCTCCCTCCACCTCCGGACCCCACGGAGCCGCCCCGCCACGAAACCACAAGAACCGAGTACGACCTGCCGCACGCCCCTCGTGCCCGCTACCCTTCTGGGTCAGGCGTCCCGGGACCTCGCTGGTCCTTCCTAGCTTGGGGCGCGCGCCTCCTCCTCGGACCCCGCTGAGCCCCGGGTGTGAACGCCCTTGTGCCCGTACTGGGGTGGCGGGCTAAGGCGTGCGGAGTCGGGGTGGCTCTCCTCCCGCACTTACCTGAAAGAAGTCGGTTTGCTTTTCCAGTGGGGAAGAGAAAAGGTCCCACCCTGAGGTGCGGCTCCGGCCAAGATGCCCAGCGCCGTACCCAGGAACCGAGGGGACGGGAGGGCAGGGCGGAAGCCGATGAGAGGAAAATCAGCCAGCCGCAGTGTCCCAACTTTGCGGCCAGCGCCGCTAACTTCAAACGCGGGCGAAAAGCAAGCGGCGTGCGCCGCCGAAGTTGCCGCGAAGTGGAGCGGGAGCGGCGCGGGCCGGGGACCCGGCAGAGCCGGGAAGCGGCCCAAGGGCGCGGAGCGTGCGGGCCGGGTGCGGGAGGGTGCCGCGGCGCGGGCGGGTCTGCGGGCGGCCGCTGGCCCTGGGCGCCCCGCGAGGGGAAGAACTCGGCCGGTGCCCGACTCCGCGCTCCGCTCTCTGGGGCTCGAGCGGGGATTGTGTGTGCACTCCGGAGTGTCACTGCTCAAGCCAGAGCCTCCCCGCCTCCCGCCCGGCTGCCCGCCCGCCCCTCCCTGCTCTGCCCGCCGCCCCCCTCCGTCCCCCTCTCCCTCCCTCCCGCTGCGCGCCAGGGTGCGCGCGCACACACACACACACGCACACACACACACACGCACACACACACACACGCACGCGCGCGCGCACACACACACGCGCACACACACACACGAGCTCTCTCTCTCTCTCTCTCTCTCTCTCTCTCTCTCTCTCTCTCTCTCTCTCTCTCTCTCTCTCTCTCTCTCTCTGCTGTCTCTTTCCCTCTCTCTCCCACACACCCCGCCCAGCGACCCAGCGCTCTCACTGGAGGCTCGCGGGCGGCATGGGGGACACTTTGCTGTCCTTGCCTCCTCTCCACCCGGGGGAGTAGAGGGAGGCCTCCCAGACCCTAGCGAAGCTGCGGAATCCAGTAGGACGTGCGCGCGGGACCCTCCCAGTCCGGGAGACCGGGTGCACAATAGAGGGGAGCTCTGGGGTTGGCTTAGGGGCGGGATGGGGAAGCGGGTTGAATCCAGAAGGTCGGAGGTTGCACGGAGGCGGAACGCGAGCGTGCAGACTGTGCATTCGTGGCCCACTTTCCACCGAAAGGCTGCCGACCGCAGCGCGCTCGGGACCGCTTCCCCCTTGGCGCAGACCAGCCTCCTCCGGTGGAAATGCAGCAGCTGTTTTAACAATTGAAAAGCGGCCCTACAGGACCAGCGAGCAGTGTGTGAAGCCATTAAGGCTGACTAGGTAATTAGGATTAGAAGTTACCTAATTAGCAACCTGGCCAGAGCCTTGGAAAAACGTGGGGGGCGGGGGGTGTGTGTACCCAGTGATTCAGTGGACTCATTTTGGCAGTTGTGAGTCTAGTTTCTAGCAGACCTGATATGTATTTTTTTAAACTGCAGTTTGGGGCGTGTTAAGTTCTAAGAATATACTGTTTATTAAAATATAGTGTCTATATTGAAAGCATGAAAAACACCTTCCCTCTTCTCATTTTGTTAGTAAAATGAAGATAAATAAGATGGAAATCAACCTCTCTGAGATCACACTACTTATTAACTATGATCTTTTTGTTAAGTACCTTTAAATACCTGGTCACAGTCCAATTCAGCTGCTAAAGTTTCATGGCTACTACATGAGAATACTGCAGTATGTAGATTTATGCAACTGTATAAGTGCCACAAAATAGTTTTAAAGACTAAAAGGGACATTTGAGATCACAGCAAGCTTATCTTTTGCACATGAGGTGGGTAAAAGCAGCCCTGGATCTCCCTTCACATCTGTAGAAGTGACCTCTTGAGACATGACCCAGAACAAGTCATCCATTCCTTCATTAACAAACATTAAATTTCTCTGTGTACCAAGTAGGTCTCAAGTGCTGAGATTTAAAGGTAAGACATGGTGTCCACCTTTAAGGAACTCACACCAAAGTGGGGAGACAGGCATAAATAAAAGTGTGATTAGCACCGTGATACATCTTTGTTCAGGGTCTGAAAGAGGAAGCAGGCAATTCCCTGCTTCGGGTGCTCTGGTAGAGGTGGTAGGGTTTTGGCAGAGAGCTCCGGAGGAGCAGCCGGAGAAGAATTCCAAGCAAAAGAAGATGGGGAGGGGTGGAGCATTCCACGGAGAAACAAGTCAGAGGGTGGGGAGGGTCAGAGTGCTAGGTGTGTCCTGGGAACTGAGAGAAGCTAGGTGGAGTGCACTGCAGGTGAGGGGGAGAGGCCAGAGCACGCAGGCTTGGTGGCCCTGAGAGCCAGCACTTCTCTAGGCATTGGGTGTTTGGGCCAGGTTTCGGCCAGACAGATCTTCAGGTCTTAAAGTGTCGTCTTCATATTGTTTATATTGATACTCGTTTTGTGTTTGTCGTTATGTTTATATTGATATGTTTTAGGACAGTTACTCTGATACCCCGGTGGAAGACAGATGGGAGAGGAGGTCATTCTCAGAGGAAAAAGGTCTGAAGGAAGCCCAAGTGCCACCTGGGAGCTGGGACGTCCCAGGGATGTTGAGGAAGTGGAAGTGCCCAGGCTGCTGCTCACGGCCCTAGAGGGGGTGCAGGGAGGAGGCCTCCAGGCAACTCCCTTTTCTGGCTGGGCAGGAGGCAGGCCCCACAGAAGGCAGACCTGGGAGCAGAGTGGGCAGCTCTGGGTGCCCCTGTGATGTCTGCAGGTGGCCCTGGGGTTGGCAGCCAGAGGGGCGTTCCTGGAGAGAGGGCCCAAGAGGGAAGGGACCTCAGGAGGCCTCAGCACCAGGTGCTCGCACAGTCAGGGAGAGGAGGAAGGCAGGCCGAGGGAGGACCAGGGGATGGGCACAGACGCTGGGCACCTGAAGGGGAAGAGGGCTGTGAAGGCCAGAGGTGAAGGCCAGAGTGGGCAGTGCTAACGCGGCGGGCAGGTCAGTGTCCCCGGGAGCCTGGCCTGGTGGCCCTAGTTCCTGTGGGCGGGGTGTGAAGGAGCAGATGGTAGGACAGAGGCCTGGGGTCCTGGGGACAGAGGCTGGGAGCTCACGGACCTCGCAGTCTGGCCCTGGGGGGAGAGGCGTGCAAGGAGAGCATGGTAGCACTGCAGCGCACCTCCTACTGGCTTCTCTTGAGTCACCTGGTCTGGGTGACCTGGTGCCTAGGGAGGAGCAGTGGAGAGGGAGGCCCAAAGGCCAAAGCAGAGTGGGTCCAGTTCTCAGAGGTCAGTTCTCTCCTCAGGACAGCAGGGCTTCAGTCCACCCGTGAGGGTCACAGTGTTGGTAGAGTTCAAATAAACCAGTGACAGTGGATTGCCACCAGGAAGAAGCTGCAGCCTATGGCCCTGAATCACTGTCCTTAACTCAGCTCATGAACCACAGACCTACGTCTATGGACAGGTCTTGGAAGAGCTCCGTAAAGGGGACATCCACGAGAATTCCTAAAACAAAACAAAACAAATGTCCGTGATTTCAAATCAGGATTTGCATGTATCAATGTACCCTGGTTTTTTTTTTTTTTTTTCAAAACATGGGCCACTGGTGAACCAGTGGCATTGACTATTTAAAACATGTGTCCTCGGGGTATTTAAAGGGGCATCAGACAGCACTTGGATATTTAGCCAGACAGACTTATAATCCTAGAGTCTGACAATTATTTGCCATAGGACAAAACTTCTCTGAGCATCGGGGTTTTTAAAATAAAAATGGAACCAACTATAACTGACTTACAGATTTTGTAGCATTGGATAACAGAACTATGCAAGTGCGGGGCACGTTTTACTTATATGGGAACTTGCTTTTTAAACTAGGAGAGGCACAGATATTCACTCAGTAGGAAAATCCAGTCCACACTGATTAAAAGGTTAAGAATGCAATCTTGGCTGTTCAGGAGCCTTCCAGTGCCAGCCTGCAGCCGGCAGGCCGCCCGTGTGGTCCACAGACCCCTGGGGCTCCCCAGAGCTGGCTTTCCTGGGAGGTCTGCAAGGCCAGGGCCTTTTTGACTGAATTCTGAGACATTAGCTTTTGCCTTTTAAAAAAAAAAATACTGTGTTGACATTTGCACTAATGGTACAAAAACGCTGGTGGGAAAGCAGCCGGCACCTTGGCTAGATCAAGCAGTGGCACCAGGCTATCCTCATTGTTGTCTCATTTTTTACTGCCACAAATGTCAGGTCCACTTAGGAATGTCTTTGATGAAGCAATAAAAATTATTTAATTAAATTTCAGCCCCTTGGCTGGGGATGTGGCTCAAGCGGTAGCGCGCTCGCCTGGCATGCGTGTGGCCCGGGTTCGATCCCCAGCACCACATACCAACAAAGATGTTGTGTCCGCCGAGAACTAAAAAAATAAATATTAAAAATTCTCTCTCTCTCTCTCCTCTCTCACTCTCTCTTTTAAAAAAAAAAATTTCAGCCCTCGCCTGTGAATTTTTAATGTTCTCTGTGGCAAAATGTGGGCATACAGAGCTGTCCTTATGTGCCAGGGTGCGCAGCGTAGTCCTGAACCCAGTCCTGGGGCAGCCTAGGTGGGGGCTGGGCTGGCTGCTGGCCTCATGAACATGCTTTGCCCGTTACTCGAGACACAGCCGACTACTGTGCTTCTTCAGGCTCTACATGGGCAGATTTTCTTTTTTCTTTTTTCTAAATGGATGGAATTAGCCTGTGTTTTCAAGGCAAACCACCTGCAATATATATTTTCAGTAAAAACAATTGTAAGCAGAATTTAGAGAACTTGTATCTGCCACCAAGCTTCCCAATACAGTCTTCTCTCCTAAAGTCTGATCATTCCACTTAATGTGGTTTTAGACATTGTACAGTAAAAAGTATTACCATTTAAAAGATTTGCATGACGTGGCAAAACAGCATTTTCAAATGATTAGTAATACATGGCGTTATAAAGCTCTGCGTCAGTCAAAAATCCATTCAAAGGGCAAAATAGACCAACAGATCTCAGCGTAGCACAGTAAGAAAAGCTGACGAGGAGGTTTCATATGCCCCGTTGCCGTCACAAGGTTTGAGAAACGGCCACTTGTTGAGTTTTGGTGTAACACTGAAGAGTAATATCCAGAATTGTTTGGAAAAGTTGCTAAAATGCCTCTTCATTTTTCAACTGTATATCTGTTCAAAACCAGGATTTCCTCGTTTACTTCAAACAAAACAACAGAGAGCAGCGGATTGAATACAGAAATGGCAGGAGAGCAGCTTCAGTCTGTGAAGCCAGACATGGAGGAGGGTTCCAGAAATGAAAAACAGGCCACTTTTCTCCCTGAACTGATTTCTTTGTAGAATTTATTTTTTAGAGGATGATGTTATTTCTGTTAACATGTAGTTGGTTAGTGGAGTTGCTTAGGAATGATTGATAAATATTTTAAAGATTTCTATTGTAATTAAAAATAGATTGAATTTGATAGAAGTAATCTACACAGACAAAAACTCCTTGGAATCCCTCAATGTTTCACGACCCTCTAAGTGGCCCTGAACACCACTCTGCTATGCAGTGGGACAGCCCTGGACCCAGACTGAGAGACACCCAGGCTGGTCTTCCCACGGACACCACGCTCACCTCGGTCATACCGTGTTGTACTCTTCTCGTTTCACCCAAGCACAAGTAGGCCCTTCTGCCCTTGAACCCAAATCTGTAGGGTGTTAGAGTGGACAGATCTCCAGGACTGGAACCCACGCTGCATACCCTGGGACTCTGATGAGACTCGGTCTTGCCCCCGCTGGCACAGGGCACCCTTCCATCCATTCAGCCTCCATCTCTCCCCTCACCACTCTCTGCATGGAAGGGCTGTCACCCAAGTCCCCAGGTGCTTCTCTAAGGTCCCTTTGAAATGAAGGACTGTCTTATACTGGATGACTCTTGCTCACATAGCCACGTAACGATGAAGTGTGGTCTTGGTAACGTCCACTCTCCCAAGGGCACCTGTCGCTTAACCAGTGCTTGCTGAGCACCTGTTACGTGCCAGGCACGGTGCTAACTGCTGAGGATAAAAGAATTACTGAGACCCTGCTTTGAGGGGCCTGCTGTCCAGCGGAGGGTGAGGCAGTTACCATGTCATACAGGGGAGATGGGAAGAACTGAGGGAGCAGTGCATCAGGGAGGGCAGGTGAAGACAGTGACCTTGAGACCCAGGCACAGCTTGGTGGAAAAGCACTTGCCTAACACGCACGAGGCCCTGGGTTCCATCCCTGCACTGAAAAGCAAATAAGTGAAAACTAAAGTAACAGGTGAGTAGCGATGGGAAGGCAGGTCTGCCGTCTTGGGTTCAAGGCCGGGAAGAAGGAGAGGTGGGTGTTGGAGGGAGGAGTCCGTGCACCCGACATCTCAGTCCTGGAGAATCAAGCACTGCTGCGGAAACCCGCCTGGTCGTCAGCGTAGCTGGATCAACATATTTCCCTCAATTTTAGTTTGTTTGAGGGGTAGAATGGTTTTAAAACCATTGTAGTATATTTCAACACCTTTAAATCAGAATTGCCTCTATCTTATGAAAGAATCAATACATTAAAAAGAAAAGATTGAGACACTTGTTAAAACCCTCAACCATAATTTGCCCCGGGGGAGCATACAGCCCGGCAGTGGCAGGCTCGATGGCTCCTGCCCTGGACTCACGCACAGACACCAGATGCTGGTGGCCCTGGGAGCGCTGAGGACTGCAGACAGTGACTCATTGACCACCGGAGAGGCGAGAGGTGAGAATGGGTGGGGAAGCAGGAGGCCATCCAAGCCACAGAATGTCCTCAGGAGGATGCACAGAGGGGAACCCGGGTGTGCTTAGGAGGCCGTGGGTGAGTGAGTGGCCGGGGTGCGCTGTGCAGGGGCATTCACAGAGGAAGGTCCTGGGTGTGTAGGCTGGCCAGGTCAGAGGCGCCCTTTGGAAATGAGCAAACCTCAGCAGACGAGCAGCAAACGCCCTGACCACACTGGGAAGGACACAGGTGGATAGTGAAGGAAGCATTCTTTTGATTATGGTTAACGATTCCTCTAACAGAAAATCCCTGTTTGTTTCACCTCAAAGATGCTATCTGCCCACTCATCCCTTTTCCCAGGCAGTTTTATTAATTGGTGCATTATGCTTTATCAATCATGTGGTGAAAAAAACCCAATGTCTTGAACGTTAATCCAGAGTGCATTTCCTGAGAGCCTCCTTTGTCCTGGAGCCCACTGATGACGCTGAATCTGTGGTAGCCCACCATGGTCCTCTGTTCCTGCTGGCACTCTGTCCATCATGCCACAGTGACGGACTGCACAGGCCTGAGCCAGCCACAGTGGAGGACACTGGTGCTGCGTGCACATAAAATTGAGATGAGAACGATCCTGAGACAGTCTAGAGTATAAAGAGGGCTGAAAGAAACGGACGGAGCTGTGTCCCTAGAGATGGCTGGGGGTGGCAGAGCCTGTGACAAACACAAACATGCAACTGTTGGGTGACTGCCTTGTTCCCTACATCCCAGGCTGCGTGCATAGCTAAAGAAGACAGCGCTTTCACGCGAGCAGTGTGACCCAAGTTCCTGTAGTTGGGTGCCAGTGACATCATGCTGCCCATGGCCACACTGACACAAAGCCTGGTTATTTCTTAAGTGTTGAATCTGAACAGACTCAGATGTGGGGGGAAGAGAGGCTTCCTAGCCAGAAGTGTTGGGCATGGTTTCCCACACAGCCACTTCATAACTCTGGGCTGTGTGAACTTGGGAAGTTATTTATTCTCTTAGATCTTCTTCCTCCTCTGTAAATATGGGGGTTACAAAGTTTCCCTGGCAGGGTTATTGTCAGGATCAAACTCTCTTGAGCATGTATAGCACCTGATATATAATAAGCATGAAATAATTGCCACTTCTTATTCCTGGATTCATTTTTCCCCAAAATGCGCAAGACATCTGCCTTTACCTAACCAGAAGACCGATTGCAAAGAAAAAATAAAGCAAACAGAGTCATCCAGATCTGCTCCTTATATGGCCCGTATGACTGATTGATTGATGTCATTTTGACTAAATGCACCCAATCTAATAATATTCCTTGTAAAGTTTGGTCTAATTTATTCATTAAATATCCTGCAAAAGACAGACCTGGCTATCTGCATTTCATAGATTAAGAATGTGGGGCACGTGATTCTGTGCACACACCTTGAACCCACCAAGCCTCCTTAGCCTCAGAGCTGGGGACTTCAGAAGGTGTGTCCAGGTGACTTGGTGGTTTCTTATCACTCTTGTTACTGAGTGACCCCTACCAGCCAGCTGCTGTGGCTGCCCACAGCCCCTGAGAGCCAGGATCCCCCTCCAGAGCTGGGGCCCTGACAGGTCCTTCTTCTTACCAGGGCAGTGCCCTCCCTTCCTCGTCTGGAGGCGTTCAAAGTAGTTTCTCATGAAAATGGCGAATAAACTAAATAAATGATAAGCCTAGGCTACTCATCTCCACACTCATTTTTAACTCCTTCCTGGTAGGTTGGCATATAAAAACTTTCTTTTTAAGAAAATCAGACTTTTCTTTAATAGGATAGCATTATTTTAAAATTATGTTCAGCTTTCCAGTGTGTGTTGTCAGACTCAAATATATCAAATTCCTTATTGGATTAAACCAATTAACATTGGATTTTGTCACATTCCTGCTTTCAAATATCTAGGAAAGAAATGTGTTAATATTTAATTCATTGTGCCAAGTCAGATTCTATTATTAGATAAAATATGAATTGCTACCCCGTAAAACTCAAAATCTGCATGTGGAACATAACGAGAAACAGGGGTTTGTTCTCATTTTCAGAGTGTAACTTCCCAATTCTCATTATGCTCTTTTGAAAAAAAAATCACCTTATTTCAGGTCAGTTAAAAGAACAGGGCCATTTTTTTCCTGAAAGATAAATTATAATTAAATCATTTGATAATTTGGGGAAGACAGTTTCCATACCACGTCTTATGTGATTCTGAAACTTTGCTCTTACAAAGGAAATTTTGGTTTTCTGTAAGGTAAGCTTAGATTTATCAAGTCTAACTCTTCTTCATCCTTCCAGCTTAATTATTTTATGTAATTTTCTCTCCAAACATGTAACCAAATATAAATATAATTTATCTATCAATCGCTCTCTACATTTCTCAAGCAATACATCTCTATTAATGTAATAATCTTGGCAGTCTGTCACTTAAAATCTCCAAATATGAATTAGTCAAAATCTGAGGGAATTCCTGTTTTGAAGAAACTGCAAATTTAGAGGTTGGCTTTTTTTTTTTTTTTTGTATCAATTAGAAGAAGAGATAATATAATGATAAGTCAAACAGGTTTTATAGTAAGGACATTTGAAACACTAAACTCAAACTCATTTGAAATCTGCCCAAACCCAGGAAAGCAATTTTGATTTTGAGAATAGTTTTTGAAGACTTCATGTGCACAGTAAGTCCCACTCCGACTGTGAGGAACACGGAACTTGAGGTGATCTGGCACCAGTCGGCTGTAGAGCAGAGGTCTTGTCATTCATGGTGAGTAGGAAGGTTCTTCAAATCCAGCAGAGCTCCGTGCAGATGCCGGGTGGAACCCCACTGTCAGATCCCACCTGTGCTTGGGAATCGGCAGTGGGGGTAGCCCTTCCTCCAGCTCCACTCGGAGGTGGGTTACTCCTCGCCATCCGCCTGGGCCCCAGGACCTGGCGGCCCTCCCGTTGCCCCCCCCACTTCAGGACCTCCTGCAGGGAAGAGGCAGGGAAAGGAAGGAAAGGCAACAGGTGATTAAAGGGGAGAGAGCAGGTGAGCCAGGCAGGGGGATGGTTAGGCCAAGGACAGTCCTGGAGAGCAGGACCAGGTTGGGTAAGGGCTGAGGGAGGCAGAGGACAGGGCAGAGCAGAAGCTTCGTGGGATCCAGAGCCAGGAGGAAAGCTGGACCTTGCCCCCCACCCCCACCCCCACAGGGGTGGTGTCAGGAAGGGGCCTGCAATGCAGGAAGTGCCACTGGGGGACAGAGCAGGGCACAGAGCTGAGGAAGGTGCAGACACCAGGAGGCCAGTGTCTGTGCAGGGAGAGGGCACGGCAGAGCAGTGGCTCAGGACACAGCCTGATCTTCTACCCGGAGGGACGTCCCTAGGCCCTGCAGGCGGTGGAGCCATGGCCAGTGTGTGACAGGACCTGGGAGGGGCAGGACCAGGAGGGAGCAGCCTGTGGGAGGTGAACCTGTCACTTCTGTGGGATAAGAGCAGGGAGGATGGGAGTTTCTCTGGTCATCTCTGATCTACCACAGCTGGCGTGAGCACATGCTTAGTGACCACCGTCATCGGCATGATTTGGACTAGCAATCTCACGGCCTCTGGTTTTTCACCCTGCTGGGGATTGGGCCCAGGGCCTTGTCCATGCTGGGCAAGTGCTCGGCCACGGAGGAAGGAAAGGGCGGTGCTGCGCACGATGCCTCCAGCTCTCCTTTCTGTCTTGGTGCCAGTTGTCTCTGGGAGCCTGCAGTATGCACGCACACTCCCGTGAATCCACGTAGCCAGTCCACAGCCCATCTCTTCCCTTACCTGTTCACGTAACCAGAAGGACACTCTTACAGTATTAATTGGAAGAACCAAATGAAAGCCAGCTTGATTTATTTTAACCTAAGGGAAACACAGTCTTGTTTTTGTACAGGGTCTCTCCATGGGCTAACAGCTAATTGAAGCATCTCAGCAGAGGAACTTTCATTTCACATAGAGGAGTAACTCCCCTTCAGAGTGGAGGTGGAAGAAGGGCTTACACCCACCTTGCTGATTCCCAACAACAGGTGGGATCCCATAGTGTGGCATGGAGCACTCTAGTGTGCTATGGCTACCTCCAAAGAGTGGAAGAGATGCTTGTGCACACTCCATTGGCAGATATGTAAACAGCAGTGGAAAGTCAGGTCCTGAAACCCTGAGGGGCTCTCACCTTTACCTCCACAGGAGGGTTTGGGGTATTTTGTTTGTTTGTTCAAATTCTCAGCACGTATGAGATTCTGCTGTGAATTTCAATTCCACTGTGGCCCAGCGTTGAGCTAATTCACTCCTCTTGAACCCGCTCTCCCTGTGGTCTGTGGCTGCTTTGCCAGCTGCTCCCGAGGGCTAGCATGGCGCTGGAGGAGGAGGCCGGGCCCAGGGCAGGATCCTTCCTGGGCCCTTCCTTAGAGCCCAGCTCCAGATGTGCCTCCTGTGCCCGGCTGCCTCCCTGTGGCTGTAGTTGCTCACTACAGTGGCCATGTTTGCACAAGTGGCAATTGACTCCTTAGAACAACCCCTGGCCACAGCAGCACAACTTGGGGTGCCCTGCCCTCAGCAGTGGGGTCTCTGACGCAGTTTCTGACAGCAACACTCCCTAGTGGAGCCTCACCCTTGGAACCAGGCATCTAACCCTGCAGAGCCCTCCCGCTCCTGAGTCCAGTGCCACCATGGCCACCACACTGGTGCACTCTCCCCTTGACCCCCGCCCCGCCCTGCCCTGCAGTCCCTGCTTGCTGTTCCCTGTGGCTCTGAAGTGCTTGGACACCTGGCTACATTAAATTCTCCGTCTAGATAACAGATAAGGCTTCTGTTCTTGATTGAACTCTGATATCTATTATTTCCTATAAGAAATAAATTCAAGTTTTTTAGATTGGCTTCTTTCTGATTGAAGACATTTTGTTAATAGAGCAAAGAAAGATTCTACCAAACATTTAAAGGAGAATTAATGCCAAACCTCCTCAAAGTCTTTCAACCAACTTTATTATCTCAATATAACAGGAAGAGGGAGGACACTTTCAAAGTCATTTTACCAACATTACCCTGTTACCAGAGCCAGACAAGGCTACCACAATAAAAGAAAACCACAGGCTAACATTCCTGATGGACACAGAGGTAGAAAGCGTCAACAGACACCAGCAAAGCAAATTCAACTGCACACTTAACGGTATATACACCATGATCAAGAGAGACTTGTCCCTGGGATGCAAGAGTATGTATATCAATAATATGATACACCACATTAACAATGGAATATAAAAGTCATACATCATCTGAATAGATGCTGAAAAAGTATTTGACCAAATGCAGCATCACTTCATGATAAAAACTTTCAACAAGTAGATTATAGAAGGAATGTACCTCAGAATGACAGAGTCATATGTGACAAACCCATAGTTAATATTATGTGCAATTTTTAAAAGCTGAAAGATTTCTCTCTAGGAACAGAAACAATACAAGGATGCTTATTCTCACAGCTTCTATTTAATAGAATGCTGAAAGTCTTTGCCAGAGCAATTAGACTGGAAAAATCAATACATCCCATCTAAATAAAAAAGGAAGATATTTAATTGTCTCTGTCTATAGATGACTTGAATATGTAGTGATATCTTTGGATGTATACACGCATCCAAAGATATCACTAAAAATCTGTTAGAACTAAGAAACAAATTCATTCCAGTTTCAAGATACAAAATTAACAATAAAAATCAGTAGCATTTCTACACTCTAGTAAAAAGTATCCAAAAATGAGAGAAACTTATTTACAAAAGCTACCTAGGAATAATTTAATTAAGATAGTTAAAGTTCTGTACACTGAAAATTGTAAAACATCAATGAAAGAAATTGATAAATGGAAATATAGCCCATGTTCATGGATTAGAAGAATTCATATTGTTATCAAATGCCCATATTACCCAAAATGACTTATAGATTCAATGTGATCCCTATTTAAAAATTCAATAACATTTTTTACAGAAGAAAAAGCAATTCTGATTCCAAAATATCCTAAATAACTAAAGTAATTTTAAGTGAAAAGAATAAAGCTGGAGGTATCACACTACCTGATTTCAAAATATACAACACAATTATGTTAATCAAAATAGTATCATATGGCATTAAGATACAAAGATAAATCAGAGTGGAGAGGCTAAAACCAAGTAATCAGTTACGATCACTTGATCTTCAAAAAAATGCTAAGTTTACACGATAGGGGAGGATCACATCTTGGATACATAGTTTTGGGAAAACCTGAATATCCATGGAAGAATGAGATCAGACTGCCATTTCACACCATGTGTAAAAAATGAGCTAAAAATGAATCAAAAATTAAAACGTAAGTCCTAAAACCATAAAACTACTAGAAAAACACATAGGGAAAATTTTTTTACATAGGTATGGCCAGTGATTTTTTTTATATAGCCACCCCCACCCCCCAAAAAAAAGCACAGGCAACAAAAGCAAGTGTACAAATGTACACAGTGGAACTGCATCAAACGGCAGTTCACAGCCAGAGAGAGAACCAACGGGGGAGAGACAGCACGGGGGACAGAGAAAACATTTGTAAAGGACCCGAAGACATTTCTCAAAGGAAGACTTACAGATGGCCTAAGATAAGTGACCAACATCCTTAGTCATCAGAGAAATGCAAATCAAACAAAACGAGACCTCGCCTTACGTGGTTAAAATGGCTAGTATGAAGGAAATAAAGATTGCAACTGTTGGCAGGGTGTGGAGCACAGAAAACCCAGTACCATACTGGAGGGAATATGAGTTAATGCAGCTATTGTGGAAAACAATATGGAAGTTTCTAGAAAGAATAAAAATAGAACTGCAGCCGTCCCAGGCTGCCTGAAGGACTGTTCACCGCAGCTGAACCAGATCATCAACCTAGGTGTCCATCAGCAGGTGCATGAGGAAGAACACCACACACACACACACACACACACACACACCCTGAAATACTGCTCATCCAGAAGAAGTGAATCCAGGTGACCCTGGAGAACGGCGTACTAAGTGAGATATGTCGGGCACAGAACGAGAAGTACTGAGGACTTCACGTATATGGAATCTAAAAAATTGGCTGTCAGCAGGGGCTGGGGTCGGGGGGCAAGGAGGGGATTGAAGGAGTTGTTGAAGGGTGCAAAGCCCCAGCAGGAGAGGATGGATGGGTTCTGGGGGACATCGGCCCCTCGTGTTGACAATGGTAAGCAATGAGGTGTTGTTCACTGCAGAACCACTAGGAGGCTGGGCCTGAAGTCCTCACCACAAACCATGCACGTGGGAGGTGAGCAGTGCATCATTCAGTTCCATTTGAGGGTTGTGCCATGCATACACATTTTCAGACTTCATGCAGATATGTGCAATTAATACCCCAATCAAACTGGGAGGAGGCCTGAGGAGAAAGTAACACAATGATGAAGGAGTAATATGAAGTTAGTCTTGATCTATTTCAGTGTGGTCTTAGAAGTTCAGGGTATATCTACGGAAGGTTCCAAAGAATGCAATGTCAGAAATGTTTCCAGGCTTGCACTACTTGCCTGAGGTGCTTTCAGCTGGAAAGAATCTCACGTCAGAATCACCCATTGAACATAAAACTTCACAGACAGTCAGGATGAGCTCTGTAATACTGACGGATAGATCTGTTGGACACTCCCATGAGAATGCAGAAGGTAGTGACCAGCATGTACATCAACCAGCAGAGATTAAGATGGTTTAAAGTACACACTTTTCCAAGCAAGTACAGAAGAAAATCCAAATGCATTATATTATATGCAACTAAGTTGAGCAAGAGCATGTAGGAGAAAAAAAATGAAGTGACGGCTTTCAGTGGATTGCAGCTTTAGTCACAATATATGCGAACAGGGCCTGGGAAGTTGCTGTGGTTTGGAGCACAAAGCCCTTGATCCCTGGGGGACCTTGAGCTGGGAGTGATGGCTCTTCCAGACTTGGAATGGAATTCTTCCCCGTGACTGTGGGACTCTTGTGTGCACATGGTAAGGGTGCAGCTGTGGGTGCTGGCCTGGTACTGCAGCTTCAAAGGTGTTAAGTGGAGCCTGAGCTGGAGGGACGTGGGCAGCTGCAAAGGTTTTTAAAAGTGAAATAATAACTTGCTCATAATTAGAAGATCTGTGGGAGGACTTGATGGCATCTGTGGTCCCCAGGCAGGGGATCTGAGGGGCAGGGACAGGCACAGGAGAAACTTGCTTTTTGGGTGTGTCCATTTGCAATTGTTGGAATTTATAGAAAGTTAATATATAACCTATTAAAGACAAGAATGCTCCGGTGGACCCATGGTGAGCGGGAGAGCCACCTTCCTAAACACGGAGACACACGCTAGAGGTTCAGGGAGGAGCGTGTGGTGGGACAGGGGGAAGACAAGTGCCATAAAGATGTAACACCATTGAACCTGAGTGGTTTAAAAGAGGCTGAGGAAAGTGCCCTGAGGCTCCAAAGAGATCTTGGTCTCCTTTAGCTGAGTTAGACACGGCTTCATCAGAGCCAGGTACAGGACAGAAGGGTACAGGAGAGACACTGAGGGACTCCCGAGAGCTTGGAGTACAGAGCCAGCCTGTCTGAATGCTTTCAAGGTGGCCAGATCTGTAAGGTAAGCACATTTTCAAAACAGTGTCTGTCTGTTGGCTTCTCCTGGTCTGGACTGGGTGTACTTTGGGTGCTGTGGAGACTCTGGAAGCTGCACCCCCTAGGGGGTGCACAAGAACAAGCCCACTATCCTGCTGAATGAGTAAGGTGAGGAAGAAAGTGCCTGTGGAACCCTGGACCCATGGGCTCTGCTTCGTCTCTGCTGAGCATGGACACAGAAATCGCTTTTCTTATCTGTGAGAAGGCCCTCCACACTATCGAGACACAGAAGAAGGCCAGGTAACTCTTGGTTCATCAGCCAGTGCTCTCTGAGCCCAAGGGTGGTTGAGTGGCAGAGAATTGGGTTCCCTACTGCAAACTCCACTCCTGGAGATGTGTGGCCTTTGAAAGTGCATGGGGGTCCTACAACCAATGAAGGTTTAAACTGCCTAAAAGAAAACATCCATCCGTTTCATCTGTTTTATGTGTTGTGGTTCCTGGTAAGATCTGATATTTTTCTATCTATAATTCTAGCTTGAAAACACACATCATTGAAATGCATTCCTGGTATGGCGAGACGGGGAGGTCCTGAGCCAGGCTGAGGGTGCCCCCCACGGGGGATGAGAAGTGGGTTGCTTGGCGACCATGACAGGTGTGACGAGAAGAGCCCTGTGGAGGAGGCAGGACAGGCGGCTTCTCCCTGTCCCTCTGACAAGATGGGAGAGTGGCCACCAAGTGCACGGTGACCCTAAGATGTGACTGGCAGAGCGACCAGGCGCAGTGAGTTAGTGATCCTGGTGCCCTGTCTCTTGGAATCTGCTTTCCCTCATGTGTAAGATGAGTGGATTGAAAAAAGATGACCTCACTGTCCAGCCCTTGCCAGTTAGGTGCTGAACACTTTCGAAGGTCAAACCACACTCTGTTTATGAAATATTTATTTATTTATGCCATGTGATTAATTGTCTTGGACAGTTAAAAAGTGTTCCACTTGATGTGAAGCTGTAAACTGGACTGAAAAACTCACTTTCATTTGTAAATGGCTCCTCATCCAGCACAGCTGCCCTTCAATCTAATCCTGGACAAATAACTTGCACGTAAATGTTACCATGTGTCAATATGCGTGGGCTGAACATGCAGACTCTCCCTGGCCAATCCATTTATTCTGACCCTCTTAAAGATCAGTGCTGACCACTGGAGGATGGCCCTTCAATCAGGATAGGCAGCCTGTGGGGACTTGTGCATCTCTGTGGGCCTGGAGATGGAACTTGGTGGGTGGGTCCTGCAGGTCTGACCAGCTCGAACGACCCACTGGGTCTCGGTCAGCTTTTTCACTGCTGTGACTAAAGGATCTGACCAGAACAACTGAAAGGAAGAAAAGCCAATCTGAGGGCTCCCGGCTTCAGAGGCCTCAGTTCATAGAAGGCAGCTACATTCCTCAAGGCTCACGGTGAGGCTGAGCATCATGGCGGGAGAGTGTGGCAGAGGGAAGCAGCCCACATCACGGTGATCCGGAAGCAGAGAGAGACTCTACTCGTGAGACACAACTATATTCCCCAAACTACACCACGATTCCCTCCACCACACCCCACCACTTCAGTTACCATCAGTTCTCCCTCTCAGGGGATTGAATCCCCGATTGGGTTCAGACTCTTATAACCCCATCATCTCTCCTGGGAACCTTCTCGAATTGTCTCACATGGGAGTGGACCCCTCACATCCAC
Source organism: Ictidomys tridecemlineatus (assembly GCF_052094955.1). Classification (NCBI taxonomy): domain Eukaryota; kingdom Metazoa; phylum Chordata; class Mammalia; order Rodentia; family Sciuridae; genus Ictidomys; species Ictidomys tridecemlineatus. Next base: position 147,100,921 of record NC_135485.1, on the reverse strand, counting down.
ACCATGACACGCTGTTGTAGTCGCATGGCAACAGAGTAAGCAATCAACCACTGCATGTAGGGCTGATGGCATTTCAGAATCCACCGCGTAGGGTAGACATGGTCGGGCAGCTCTCATCTTCAGTACGACACGTTTCTGCCGTGTGCAGGCACGGCTGGCACTGTGGTAACCAACGGCTGGCATGAGAGACACAGTCCCTGTAAACTAGTGTGTGAGCATCAAGGTACATAAACACGCTGCTGGGGTGCACAGGCTGGATGCTGGACCCAGGCGCAGTGGTTAGTGATCCCGGAGGAGGACAGGTGTCAACTCAGAGGCCTGGCAGACGAGAAGGAGCTGGGCTGCAGAGGGTTTGAGAGGTGGAGGAAGAGCAATGGCGAGTAGGAAAGACACACAGGGGCCCAGCTGCGAGACAGACTGTGGCCTGTGGCGGGAACTCAGAGGGGCTGAGTTCTAGGGGTGCGACCGCATGAGCCCTGGGCAGCCTGTCCAGTGGTTCCCTGCACACTCATAAACATCCAAGGCCACTGGACTTTGTCATACTGGCCAGTAGAGCAGCAGATGTGTGTAATCGGGGGATAATCAGGTTTGCATTTATCATGTTTGTTTTCTTTTTTTTATTGGTTGTTCAAAACATTACAAAGCTCATGACGTATCATCTTTCATACTTTTGGTTCTGCGATACAGATTGCAGAATCACATGGGTCACACATCCACATTTTTACATAATGCCATATCAGTGACTGTTGTATTCTGCTACCTTTCCTATCCCCTGCTATCCCCCCTCCCCTCCCATCCCCTCTTCCCTCTCTACCTTCACTGTGGAAAATGGATCCCCAGAAGCAGGGCTGGAGACAGAGCGACTGGCAGAGTGACCACAAGTGCGTGGCTGAAACCCAGGCGAGAAGCCATGGTGGTCCCGGCCAGGGCAGTGGGAGAGGGAAGGAGAAGAGGGCGGGCCCAGTCTGAAGCTTGCAGACCACGGCGTTTGGTTGACACAGGGAAGAGGCAGAGGGGCAGCTCAGGGAAGGCCCTGCGCTTCTCACCTGGGAGACCCGGTGGACAGCACTGCCTTTCCACATACGGAGGAACAAAAAATAAGCAAGGGCTCAGGTGGAGGGAGGAAATGAGATGAGCTTTGTCCTGTGCTTTGGGTACCTATGGCCACCCAGGAAGGAATGTCTAGCAGGCTGTCCTAGGTAGGGATAAATCCCAGAAGGGAATCCGGACTGCAGATAAGAGAAATACCTCAGGTAATGGCCTCCAAAGCTGAAGATAGATGACCATTTAGAGCAAGTGAGCAGCGTTGGAACAGAAGGCGGCCGAGGACAGAACTCCAGCCAAGTCCACTTCTAGGAGATGAGTTGGGAAATAAGGACATTCAGGAAGACAAGTGTCGTGGAAGCTCAGAGGAAGTTTGTGACTTGATGAGGAAAGAATGGCTCCAATTAAAATGCTTTGATGTCACCTCCTAAGCTGCTTCCTCAGAACTGTACCTCCCAGAGATAATGTTAATAATTAATTCTAAATCTATATTTAATTATAAAGCATAAAGTGCCATAAGAGGTTGAGTAAATACTTTCAAAGTGTTAGTCATAAGCTTAGTAAGAAAACAAAGAGTTGCTCAATTCGCGGCCTTAAGAGCTGTAGATGACTGGAAAGCCAAGCAGATTCCAGTGAGTGAGGAGCTGGTGTCCACAGTGCAGCCACAGGGGGAGTGGAGACCGTGCACCGCCCGGCTCTGCCACATGGGCACTGTGGACACTCAGGGAAAAGAGAGCTCAGCATTGAGACGTCTTCACTAAATCAAGTCTTTACCGAGATGCCAAGATGGTTTCAGAATACAAGCTGTCCAATGGCACGCGTTGTGAATTCTAGTGCCATTTATGTAATAGGAAAAATGAGGAAAGAACAGAAGGAACATCTCCAGGTCTTGTGATGTGACTTTCAGAGGGAGAGTTTGGGAAGCGCGAAGGCCCTGCTCCCGTTCTTCTGAAACAAGAGTTCCATCTAGTGGGCATTCTACTTAGAATCCAGCTTTCATTCCAAATGTTCCAAGTTTCATCTTCTGCTAAAATCCACATGAAAGACAAAAAGGGAACAGAGAAGATCATTTGTTTAAAATAATAAACTCACAATGAACAAAACAAAGCCAATGAATAAACGGTGAAAGAATGAAAGGATTTGCATAAATGCCACCCTCCCGCGTGCCTAGGAGCCTGCTAGGACTTTGGAGAGAATATGGCTGATGGATGGGGGTAGAGAGCTCCCCTGGACAGCACAGGTGTCCAGAGTGACTGTGACCAGAAGCAAACCATAACTTGGTAAAAAATATCTGGTTCAAAAACTTCCCCAAGCACAGAGTGACCGAGATCCTTCACCCAGTTACTCGTTTTGGCAACAGTATTTACTGGGCTGTAGTCATGACATGGAGGTTGTTTTATTCACACAGTTCAAAAGGGGCTTCCTATTAATATGGAGAGCAATCACTGTGAACCACTGGAGTGATTTTAAAAACTCCATTTCTGATCATGTCTCTAGCTTCAGCACAATAGCAAAATAGCTGACCAACTCAGATGTTTAATTCAAATACTAATCATCCAGATGTTTCCAGAATACTTGCACGGTGGTTAGTTTTTTCATTGAATTTGTTGACTGTTAGTTCTAACTGCGTTATTTCTGAAAGCAGATGGAAGGCCTGTGAGCCCCGAAAAGCAGATTCAGGATTACCTCATTTCCACGGTCCCCGATGTTGTTGGATCTTCACTTTATTCCGCTCAAGGTGAGAAGGACGAAGCTGTAGGGATGCGATGCTGGATGCAGGTTTGAACGAGGCAGGAGGTTTCCGGGTCTTCTGCCCTTCCCATGCCCCGGAGGCGCCTAGCTCAAACCGGAGCTCACCAGCTGACCACCAGGGTAGGCCAAGTCCAGGCGGATGCTCTGCACCTCTGCATGCCCTGGGCAGTGCTGGGCTGCTCTTTGATATTCCTGGGTTTCTGCCTGAGTCTGAGTCTCTCCAAGGTGTACTTTGGGTTGACAAATGTCACCTTGCCATTGTAAAACAGTATTTCAGTGACATGGTCCTTAATGTCACTATCTAAGGCTTCAAAATCCAACCGTTCTTGTCCTTTAGAATGGACAGAATCTGACCAGATATCTTTATGACCACTAAGTGCTTTCGCTCATGTGGCCTAGAAAGTGGCGCAGGTGTGCATGATGTTGAATACTAGCGTTTTTCTCCACCGCAGCCGCTCTAACGCGGATCTGAAGGCACACCTCATGAGTGGCGGGAGGGTGTTTCCGCCCATGCAGGCAGTTGGGATGAAACAGGCCCTGGAGGAAAGCGTGAGAACAGAACCCCGGTGTGTCAGGGCAGCCGGACTCGTAAAGACCCAGGGCTGCAGCGTGTGGCCGCGTGGGACTCCCTCTAACCCAGCCAGGGCTGTCCTGCTCCTGGGTCAGGCACGGGGCCAGCATCCTCGCTGCCCAGTTCGCCTAACAAGGTTCGCAGCAGGACTGTCCTTGAACCATTTAGCGGGTGGAGAAGCTGAAGCCAGAGGAGGTCAGCTCACACAGAACAGGGCCCACGAGGCCCCTGCCCAAACCAAAGCTGGGCTCGGCTGCGGCACCAGGGAGACCCTTTCAACCCTCAGTGGGTGCTCAGGTGTTCAGCAGGTGAAGCAGTGCTTCGCGGTGGGCTGATATTATCACACCTCTCAAGGGCAGGACTCACTGTCCACCGCAGAGCTGCCCACAGCAGCCACAGGGGGAGGGACCCGACTCCCCAGATGGCCAGACGGAGTGCGCGTGCACAGGAGGATGTGTGTCAGGCTCCAAAGGCAGTGTTCACTCCTTGTCCACTTCATTCCCTGACTTCCCTCACCTGTGTGATGAGAAGCCCCTCGAGCCCGCGCATCGCCTTCCCGTTGGTGCAGAAACAGTGACCGGTGGCCCACCGATGACGAGAGACGCCATCTCACTGTGTCCTCTTGGTCCGAGAACATTGCGACATGATATCAGAAGACCTGGGCAGGGCCCCTCACGTGGCTTCAAAGAGCCTTTGGGGAACCACTTTACGTGGACGGACAAGAAACCCCTCCATCCATTTGCAGAAGTAAATTTGTGAATGTGATTTTCACAGTGGCCACAGTTGAAATTTGGTGCTGGACGCGTTCCTTCCTTCCTTCCTTCTCTCCCAGCTTTAGTGAGATATACTTGACAAACCGACCACATGTCTTCCAGGTGTTCAACATGAGTGTGTGTTCTTTTTGAGACAGGTCTCCCCGAGCTGCCCAGGCTGGCCTTGCAGTGGACATCCTTCTGCCTCCGCCTCCCAAGCCACTGGGATTCCGGTGTGCTCCTGGGCTCGACCAACATGATGGCTTGACAATGCACACTACGGATGGTGACGACCACCGTCAGGCTGTCAACCCGTCTGCCACCTCACCTGGCGAGGATCTTTTGGGGGTGAGAACGCTAAAGATCACTACCTTTAGCCCATTCTGTGCGGATGGCACTGTTACCTGTCACTGCACCGTACGTGGGTGTCCAGAACTCCCCCGCACACTGAAACGGTACCTCTCCCCCAACACCCCACGCCCCCCAGCTGCCACCCACAACCACAGCGGCCACCCTGCTGCTGTTCTGGAGAGCTCAGCTTGCAGATCTGCCACTGTCTGGTACTCATACCTTGTGCGCCAGCTTCCTCTCTCCAGGCTGGACGTCCTCTGAGCTGCTGGGAGGGGCAGGGGTCCCTCTGTTTTAGGCAGGACCATAGTCCACGTTTTCTTAGTCTGTCCAGGCCTCGGTGGACACCTAGGGTGAGTCCTAGCTCCCTGGCCAGGTCAGCAGGGCCGGCAGACCCCTCTCCAGGTGCTGGGGTGCTGGATCGTGGGGGGTCCCACCCTGGACCTTGCGGCCTTTCACCCTCACACTGCTCTGCCAGCGGCTGGGCCGACAGCCCCTTTTGCTGCCTGCCGTGGGCAGGGGGTGGCTTTCCCGCAGCTTGTTTCTGGACCAGCAGCTCCTCCCAGCTCTGGCTTCCCCTCCCTGAGGAGTGGTGGGGTCCTGGGTCTGTGGGCCTTGGTCTCCTGAGAGATGCCCGGCGGGTTCTTGGCCTCTTGTCAGCCGAATTGCCGGGGCTGGGCCGTCCTGTGGCTCCTGGGGGAGCGGTGTCACCTGCTGGCTCCGTGGGCGGCTCCTCACCTGCTGAACGTCTCCTTTTCCGTGCACAGGGGTTTACTCGACGCCTGCCGGCTCCGAGTGTGGCCTTTAGGCCTTGCTTTCCGTGTCCTGCCCAAGGCTGTGGTTGCTGCCAAGGTCAAGGAGCGTCCCCTGGCTCCTTCCAGAGTCTGTGGATTCAGGTCTTTCACTTGGCTGCTCAAAACTTGTTGAGTTGTGTTTTGTAAATGCTGTGAGAGACGCATCCAGCTGAATTTTTCTTTATGTAAATATCCAGTTGTCCCAGTTTGGTTTTCTGCATTGTGTGGTCTATTGTGGTTCCATATGGACTTACAATTTTTGTGTCTGTCAAACATGTTCTTGGGTTTTGGTAGGAGCTATGTTGAATCTAGAGCTCACCTGGGTAGTGTGAGGATTTTTTGGTGGGAGGGAGGGTACTGGGGAGTGACCCAGCAGCACTTAACCCCTGAGCCACATCCCAGCCCTTTTTATCTGTATTTTGCAACAGAGTCTTGCTAAGTTGCCGAGGCTGGCTTTGAACTTGTGGTCCTCCTGCCTCAGCCTCCCATGTTGCTGCTGCTGTGAGGATTCCAACGGCATCAATCGTCCCGACCCACCAAGGTGTGGCCGTGTCCCTCTGTCTGCTTCCTCTGTCCTTCCCCTGCCCGGGCTCCGCAACTCCAGGGGTGAGCCTTCACTCTCTGGGGGGTCCCCTCAGAGTCAGACTCCTGTTGCTCCTGTTGATGGGCTGCTTTCCTGGTTGCCTGTCAGCCAGTTGGTGTTGGCCTACAGAGAGGCAGTGGCTTTAACGGCCCTGTCCCCGCAGCCCCTCTGCTGCTCAGTGCTTCCCGCAGGCCACCCACCAGCTGCCAGCAGGACGTGCCTGCTGGTCCCTTCTCCTGAATGCCTGCTTTCTCCTCCTCTCACCGCTCTCCGGGCTGTCCAGTCTTGTTGAACCCGGTGGGCAGCGGGGGACTCCTCACCTCGGGCTGGCCACGCAGGAGACCCCAGCTCCCCACAGTCACGTCGTCTGCCGAGGCTTTGCAAGGTGGCTCTTCCTGTCCCAAGGCAAGTTCCAGCTGCTCCTCGGGTGAGCTGAGTCCTAAGTGAGGCTGAGCTCACCAAGGCTGGTCCTGTGTCTGTTGAGCGGCTCCCATGGCCGTTCACTTCTGTTCGGTTGATGTGGCACATGGTGTGGTCTAGTGCCTGGCTTGACCACCCTGCCCCCGGGGAACCTGTCCTCCGTCCTCCTGGCCTGTGGTCCTGGCAGTGTGCACTTGTACCCACACCTGCCCAGGACGTTGCTCGCATGGCCTCCAGGGTGTTAGCCTGCAGTTTTCTTTGATGGCTCTGGTGTCGAGGTGGTGGCAGCCTCATGAATGAGCTGCTAGTCTCTTTTCTATCATTTGGAATAATTGAAGGATTGACGCTAACTCTTCTTTCAATGTTTAATAGAATTCACCTGTGAAGCCGTCTGCTTTGGGGCTGTTCTTTATTGGCAGGGTGCCAGGCAAGTGCTCTACCACTGACCTGCAAGCCAGCCCTGTCGGTAGGTTTTTTATGACTAATTAAATTACCTTATTTTTAAAGTGGTATATTCAAGCTTTAAATTCCTCCTCCTCCTCCTCCTCCTCCTCCTCCTCCTCCTCCTCCTCCTTCTCTTCCTCCCCTTCTTCACCTCCTCCTCCTCCTCCCCTCCTTCCCCTCCTCCTCCTCCTCCTCCTCGCCCCCCTGCCCTCCCAGTGCTGGACATGGAGCCCAGGCCTCACACATGCTAGGCAAGTGCTCCACCACTGGCCACACCCCCGGAACTTTCTGTTCTTTCCTGTTTGGTTCTCATAGGTTCTATGTTTCCAGGAATCCACCCACATGAGGCTTCTCTACACAATTGTCCTATGTAGCTTCCCAACAGTCCTGTTTATTCCTGAAATGTTTGTCGAATTGTCTCCTCTGTCATTTCTGATTTATTTACTTGAGTTTTACTTCTTTTCTTCTTAATGGGCGGAGCTGAGGATGTGTTGATTTGGTCATATCCTCTTAGTCTCCTCGACTTTCCCCTTGTTTTTCTAACCCCATTTGGTCCATCTCTGCTCGGATCCATCTTTCCCTTTCTGTGTGCTAATGCTGGGCTCAGTCTGTTCTTCTTTTTCTACCTTTTGGCAGTCAAAGTTTGGTTATTTATTGGAGATATTGCTCCTTTTTTTAATGTAGCCATGTAGAATAAATTTTGCTAATTCTCATGAGCTTTGATATGTTGTATTTTTGTTTTCATGGTTATGAAACATTTTAAAATTGGCTTTGATTTCCTCTTTGATCCAGTGGTTACTCAACAGTGTATTGTTTAGCATGTATTTGTGAATTGTATCATTTTCTTATCATTGGCTTCTAGTTTGATTCTTTTTTGGCTAGGAAAGACACTGATGCCATCTGGTGCCTTAGTTAACACAGCGCCCCTCCAACCTGCAGAAGTGGAGAAGCTCCAGCCTCACCTGAGAAGCTCCAGTCTCACCTGAGAAGCTCCAACTTCACCTGAGAAGCTCCAGTCTCACTTGAGAAGCTCCAACCTCACCTGAGAAGCTCCAGTCTCACCTGAGAAGCTCCAGTCTCACCTGAGAAGCTCCAACCTCACCTGAGAAGCTCCAGTCTCACCTGAGAAGCTCCAACCTCACCTGAGAAGCTCCAGTCTCACCTGAGAAGCTCCAATCTTACCTGAGAAGCTCCAACCTCACCTGAGAAGCTCTAGTCTCACCTGAGAAGCTCCAATCTCACCTGAGAAGCTCCAGTCTCATCTGAGAAGCTCCAATCTCACCTGAGAAGCTCTAGTCTCACCTGAGAAGCTCCAATCTCACCTGAGAAGCTCCAGTCTCACCTGAGAAGCTCCAATCTCACCTGAGAAGCTCCAACCTCACCTGAGAAGCTCCAATCTCACCTGAGAAGCTCCAACCTCACCTGAGAAGCTCTAGCCTCACTTGAAAAGCTCCAATCTCACCTGAGAAGCTCCAGTCTCACTTGAGAAGCTCCAACCTCACCTGAGAAGCTCTAGCCTCACCTGAGAAGCTCCAGTCTCACCTGAGAAGCTCCAATCTCACCTGAGAAGCTCTAGCCTCACCTGAAAAGCTCCAATCTCACCTGAGAAGCTCCAGTCTCACTTGAGAAGCTCCAACCTCACCTGAGAAGCTCTAGCCTCACCTGAGAAGCTCCAGTCTCACCTGAGAAGCTCCAGTCTCACCTGAGAAGCTCCAACTTCACCTGAGAAGCTCCAGTCTCACCTGAGAAGCTCCAACCTCACCTGAGAAGCTCTAGCCTCACCTGAGAAGCTCCAGTCTCACCTGAGAAGCTCCAACCTCACCTGAGAAGCTCTAGCCTCACCTGAGAAGCTTTAGTCTCACCTGAGAAGCTCCAATCTCACCTTAGAAGCTTCAATCTCACCTGAGAAGCTCCAGTCTCACCTGAGAAGCACCCGACTCACTTGCCAGTGAAGCAAAGAATCAAGTTTCATCGTGAAACCTCAGTTTCACCAGCCTTTCCAGCGTGCATCCAGTCACCCGCAGAACAGAGAGCCAAATCCACTAGCTCGCTGCTTGCCAAGGCGCCATCTGCAGGGGGGTCGGGACCTTTCCTTTCTCTCATGTTCCAGCGGATGGTGCTTGAGAGCCCCTGCTGCAGATGGAGCACCAGGTAGCGGGGGCCAGTCAAGTGGCACCAAATCCTGTGTTGAGAAGCCATGGCACCAGGACAGGTGTGACACTGGAGTGGCTCACCTACTCTTCCACACCTGGGGGGCTGCTGGGCGGAAGGAAGGCCAGCTACCTGGGTGGTCCCCGGGGGTCTGCCAAGAGAGGCCCCATTTTCTCACCTTGCTCGATGGCATGGAGTGGCCAGGGACTGGAGACATAGGCACAGAGGGGACTGACCAGAGCTGGAGATACCTCTGTGCTCAGGGCCAGTGAGCAACACTGACTGTGGCCCACACTGACCAGTTGGTGTCTGCCCCTGGGCGTGATGGCTCAGGAGCTCCGATGCTCATGTTGCAAGTCTCCCCCGCCAGGGAGTGGACTGTCCTTACCTCCCCTGTCCCGAGGACAGCGGCTCAGGTTGAGTTTTTGCAAGCAAGGTTATGCTGTCAGATAGCACACAGACGCCAGGACCCAAGTACAGGCTGAAGAAAACTAACGTACCCAGGGCTCGGTGGGAGCCACCCATGAGGGAAGAAGGCCTCCGAGGCCCAAAGCCCCGGGAAACGGTGAAGGCCACGAGTCTCCAGGTGGGTCCTTGGGGGCCAGCCTGAAAGGTGGACAGAAACTGCCAGCCCATCACGTCCATGATTTCCGGTGGCACCGGGATTTTAAACTGTGCTTGGGAAGCAAGTCTGTGAAGGGAAGACGAGTCCCTGGACAGGACTGTTCCAAAGGAGCTTCAGCGACGGTCGTGGATAGTGGGAAACCTGAGCCGCGAAGACTCCGGCTTTTAAAACCTTCAACCCGAGGGCTGTTCCATGGCATCAACGCTGCCGTCCAGGCCGCCCTGCCCCGTCGCTGTCCCCTGCGTCTTGAACAAGGCTCTGACTGTGCTAAGTGGATTTCGTGAGATGGAGCCCACGTTAAAATGTCAGTATTTCTCAAGGGCAGGCAGGAGCTCTGTGGGTGGTGTAAGGCTCGTCTCCTGGTGACTGTGGCTCGGCCACCTCACAGCTGTGGGAGGCTCCCAGGCCTTCCATCAAGGGCTGCAGCGTCACCAGCCGTGACTCGGGCAGAACCCCATCCTCCTCGAGGAAGCTGTTCACTCGGGAGGATTCCAGACAGGATGGCCGCCCGCACCTCGAGGGTCTGGTGCAAATTCTGGGGTGAGGCCCAAGACTCTGCGTTTCTAACAAGTTTCTGGCTTGCTGCTGCAGGTCTGGGAGCCCACTTTGTCAATGTGAATAACACCCTTTCTTACAACGAGGACATCCGTGGTCCAGGGGTAAGGCCCGGTTGTGGACACGCCAAGCCTTGAGGCAAAGCTGCTGGTTAGACTCTGTCCTCTTTGCTGCCAAGACACATTGCCGGGTTGGCCCGGACTGCTCACCCAAGATGGCGGAGACAAAAACATACAGCGGCTTTTCAGAAACTTTGCCCCCATGGAAGAGCGTTGGTCATGATGTGAGGCCAGGCTGAGGGTCGGCGCCAATAAGTGGAGGATGAAAAAATATGGACTGGCGTAGGTTTTCTGTTGGACAGCTGCAGGATAATGAGACGCGTGCTCGTCTTCATCAGGCTGAAATCTCTCTGCCTACCCTGGAACACACCTCTCTGCCTTTGAGGAACACGGCCAGTGGGAAACCAGGGCCAAGGGAAGAGGAAGCAGAGCTCGTGGGGTGGCCCCGCAGGCAGGAACCCACACAGCCTTCCCGGTCAGAAGAGCCAGCCCTGTGCTGGTTAGCCGCTATATAACCTCCAGAAGGCTCCAAGGAAACTGGAAACAGACGCAGCTCTGTGCTCCACCTGCTTCCCTGGCCCCCTCACACTCCTCCAGGAAACGGGTCTCACCTGACAAAGTGGGGTGGGCTCCAGGCTCCAGGAGGGCAGGCCCAGGTGGGCAGGGTTTCCAGGCCACACCTGCGAGGGCCGAGCTGTCTCTGTCAGCCCGTGGACGGGGACATTCCAGTGTGACCTCCATCTGCAAGCTGCCGTGGGAAGGCAGCGATGACAGGCCCCTGTATCAGATGGGACCAGCTTCTCATAGCACTGTGACTCTGAAAAAGACACTGTGCGTTCTGAGAACAGCCCCGCAGGCCCTGGTGAGTGTCCAGGGAGCGGTGGGCCTGATTAGGAATGCCCTTGGAAGGGGCTGTGGTGGAGGGAGGAGCTCAGCGCTGTGAGAGGAAGGTGGGGACGATGGAGTCAGCGCTCGCTCCTCTCATTAAGGGAGACTTAAATGAGGACTCCTGACTGCGAAGGGGAGCCAGCCAGGCTGGGTGAAGGAGGAGGCCTCTGCTAACAAGCCTGGTGGGGGGCTAAACAGAAAGCCGCACAATGGCCGTCCTTTGTAGTCCTGCATGGACGGATGTGTGGAGAAGGCCTGGTGGGCCAGTCAGGGAGATCCCTGCAAAAGCAGCCAGATGGTGAAATAAAGCCTCACCAGATCAATGTGGCGCAATCTGCCGCACCCTCGTGCTGTGCGTCTACCGGGAGAGAATCCGTGTGGCCCCTGCTGGTTACAAGCTCTGCTTCTGTGTTGTGTCTTGGGTGAGCCCATGAAAATGCAAAGGACCAAGACCAGCACCGTGCTCGTTAGCTGTGCACACAAAGGACCAAGACCAGCACCGTGCTCATTAGCTGTGCACACAAAGGACCAAGACAAGCACCGTGCTCATTAGCTGTGCACACAAAGGGAGCTCAGAGTCCCCCGCCCCTTGACGTCACACTGATGGTGCCGCTGTCTGCTCTGCACGGGGGAGAAGGAGGCTGTCATGGAGCCCAGATGGTGAGCAGGAAGGACTCTCTGCAGGCCCTCGGCTGGGCAGCGAGTGTTCCTGTGCTACTTACGCGGAGCTCAGTGCCTCTATGTCCTCACCCCGTGGGTTCCTGGGCCAAGGCAAAGATGGAGGGGCAGGATCCCTGCTGCCAACTCCCTAGCACCTGTCCTGGGAGAGAGTGCTTCAGGTGGGCGAGCCCCATTCACACCTGGTGAGTGTGCCTCAGGTGGGCGAGCCCCATTCACACCTGGTGAGTGTGCCTCAGGTGGGCAAGCCCCATTCACACCTGGTGAGTGTGCCTCAGGTGGGCAAGCCCCATTCACACCTGGTGAGTGTGCCTCAGGTGGGTGAACCAGGGGAGGGCCCCATTCACACCTGGTTAGTGTGCCTCAGGTGGGTGAACCAGGGGAGGGCCCCATTCACACCTGGTGAGTGTGCCTCAGGTGGGTGAACCAGGGGAGGGCCCCATTCACACCTGGTTAGTGTGCCTCAGGTGGGTGAACCAGGGGAGGGCCCCATTCACACCTGGTGAGTGTGCCTCAGGTGGGTGAGCCAGGGAAGGGTCCCATTCCACCTGGTGAGTGTGCCTCAGGTGTGTGAGCCAGGGGAGGGCCCCATTCACACCTGGTGAGTGTGCTTCAGGTGGGTGAGCCAGGGGAGGGTCCCATTCACACCTGATGAGTGTGCCTCAGGTGGGTGAGCCAGGGGAGGGCCCCATTCACACCTGGTGAGTGTGCCTCAGGTGAGTGAGCCAGGGGAGGGCCCCATTCACACCTGGTGAGTGTGCCTCAGGTGGGTGAGCCAGGGGAGGGTCCCATTCACACCTGGTGAGTGTGCCTCAGGTGGGTGAACCAGGGGAGGGCCCCATTCACACCTGGTGAGTGTGCCTCAGGTGGGCGAGCCAAGGGAGGGCCCCACTCACACCTGGTGAGTGTGCCTCAGGTGTGTGAGCCAGGGAAGGGTCCCATTCCACCTGGTGAGTGTGCCTCAGGTGTGTGAGCCAGGGGAGGGCCCCACTCACACCTGGTGAGTGTGCCTCAGGTGGGAGAGCCAGGGGAGGGTTCCATTCACACCTGGTGAGTGTGCCTCAGGTTGGCGAGCCAGGGGAGGGTTCCATTCACACCTGGTGAGTGTGCCTCAGGTGGGTGAGCCAGGGGAGAGCCCCATTCACACCTGGTGAGTGTGCCTCAGGTGTGTGAGCCAGGGGAGGGCCCATTCACACCTGGTGAGTGTGCCTCAGGTGGGTGAGCCAGGGGAGGGCCCCATTCACACCTGGTGAGTGTGCTTCAGGTGGGTGAGCCAGGGGAGTGTCCCATTCACACCTGGTGAGTGTGCTTCAAGTGGGGAGCCAGGGGTGTGTCCTACTCACACCTGGTGAGTGTGCCTCAGGTGGGCAAGCCCCATTCACACCTGGTGAGTGTGCCTCAGGTGGGCGAACCAGGGGAGGGCTCCATTCACACCTGGTGAGTGTGCCACAGGTGTGTGAACCAGGGGAGGGCTCCATTCACACCTGGTGAGTGTGCCTCAGGTGGGAGAGCCAGGGGAGGGTTCCATTCACACCTGGTGAGTGTGCCTCAGGTGGGCGAACCAGGGGAGGGCTCCATTCACACCTGGTGAGTGTGCCTCAGGTGGGAGAGCCAGGCGAGGGCCCCATTCACACCTGGTGAGTGTGCCTCAGGTGGGCGAACCAGGGGAGGGCTCCATTCACACCTGGTGAGTGTGCCACAGGTGTGTGAACCAGGGGAGGGCTCCATTCACACCTGGTGAGTGTGCCTCAGGTGTGTGAGCCAGGGAAGGGTCCCATTCACACCTGGTGAGTGTGCCTCAGGTGGGCGAGCCAGGGGAGGGTTCCATTCACACCTGGTGAGTGTGCCACAGGTGTGTGAACCAGGGGAGGGCTCCATTCACACCTGGTGAGTGTGCCACAGGTGTGTGAACCAGGGGAGGGCCCCATTCACACCTGGTGAGTGTGCCTCAGGTGGGAGAGCCAGGGGAGGGTTCCATTCACACCTGGTGAGTGTGCCTGAGGTGTGTTAACCTGGGGAAGCCCATTGGAACCTGCATCTGGTCAGACAGGACTGTTCTCCCGGGGAGGGCAAGGGAACGTGGGAGATCTCATTCTCTTGTAGCTGAATAGTGACTCACAGGTAGAACCAGGATTGGACTTGGAGAAAAAGCTGCAGCATGATGCCCTGGGGCCAGAGGCGACAGGGACAGTGATGGAGGTTGGCAGAGGCCACCTCCTCCCTCTCAATCCTTGTTGGTGAGGAGATTCCTGAAGAACTCTCTTTAGTGCGTCAGGAAGACTCTGGCTTCTCAGCCCGGCTCTCTGCTGACTCTTCCATTTTCCCCACAAGAACTCTTGCCGTGTGTTTGGCGTGGGTAATGTGGCTCCCCGTCCTTGGCGGGCGCCAGAGGGTCAGTGACCTGATGCCACTCCATTCACGGGGACCAGTGGCCCTGCTCCTGGTCTGCAGGGTGGCGTGTGCTTTCATTCCAGCTGCGTGCCAATGAACACTATGTGAACTTCTGAAGGGCTCTCAGCTTTTTGTTTGTGCTCAGTCTTGGGAGTCTGATGCCTGGTTCTGTTTTGTGAAAGACACTGAATCGCAGCAGCCAGGACACTGCTCACGGCCGGTGGGCGGCTGCCTGAGACCATGCATCGCTGTGAACCCTGCTCTGGGCAAAAGTGAGCTTCTGTGAAGGAAGACCTCTCCCCTACTCACCAGCAGAACCCTGGCCAGCGCAGGAGGAGCTGCCAAGCTCTGAGCTAAAGGCAAACAAGATCTTGCCTAAGAAGATTCTGGAAAGAATAAAACCAAAATGTTTTAAACACACACTCTTTTTTTTAACAAAACCAACTGCCACCAAGAGTCCCAAAGAGGCCTGCGTGCGGCTTTGTGTCCACGCCGCCCATCTCACTCACGCACAGGCCCTCGTCACTCTCGGGATGGAGTGTTCAGAGGCGGGTGTCAGGATCCGTGGTTCCCCAGGGCCTGTGGCAGGTTCCCACGGTGACTTTGGCCAGCTGCTCACAGGGACTGGCCTGGCCATCCTGCCATTGCCTGGGATTGTGCTCTGCCCCTCCCTCCTCTGCCACTCTCCCAAGGCCCTTCCCACCGGGGCTTCTGTTGGGAGCAGAGGGGGTCCCAGCTGGAGGCCAGGCCGTGACTGTCGCTGGGCGTTTTTCAATCAGCAAGGGCCACTCTTATGGATGGTCTGTCCCAAAGTCACGCAGTGAAGTCCTGACTCAACAGCCACGTGTTGAAGGCTGGGTCCCCAGCTTGGGGCACTGCCTTGGGGGCAGAGCCTTGGGGGCAGGGCCTGGCAGGAGGTGAGGTCACTTGGGGTGAGCCTTGGGAGGGCTGTTGGGACCCTGGCCTTCTTCTTTCTTTGCCTCTTGAGCACCACGAGGTGAGCGCCTTTGCTCTCCCATGCGCTGCCCCTGATGTCCGCCTCACCACAGGCCCAGAGCCACGGGACCGAGCAGCCACGCAGCTGCACGGAAGCCTGGGAGCTGTGAGGCTTACCTCAGGTATGTTGTCACAGTGTGCCAAGCTGGCTGACACACCCTCGGCACTTCCCAATACGGTTGCAGAGGCAGCTGACGTACAGGAGTTGGTAGGCACCTCGTCTAACGTGACTGGTGTCTTCATAAAAAGGAGAAATTCAGACGTGGTAGACATTGGGGTGGTGTTTATCAGCCAAGGAAGGACAAAGAGGGTCAGAAGCCGGTGGGGAGACATGGAACAGATGTTTCAAAGCCCTCAGAAGCGTCTAAGCCGATGGACGCTTGATCTTGGCCTCCCAGCATCCAGAATCGTGAGACAACAAATGTCCATGTGGGCCCGGTGGCCTCTGGTTCCGGTGTGCCGAAGGACTGGAGCAGAGGTGGCACCAGGGCCTCCTGGAGGTCTGCTGACACTGACCCTCACTGTGACGATCAGCTGTCCCAGGACACGGCTGGGGTCACCTGCAGCCTCTGAGGTGACCTCTAGTAACAGCAGGCCTGTCTCTACACCGGTTCAGGGCTAAGCCCACTAAGAGGCTCCTGGGTGGCCACAGGCGGGGTCCCCTCTTCAGGCTGCCTTGTGCCGGGCTTCTCCAGGCTGAGGACCTACTGTGCGGCTCCCTGGCCGTCGCTGCTGCAGGGAGGAGCAGGGGCGCTGTGGGTCTTCATCCCAGCTCCCTGGACCCTGCCCTGGCTGCTGCGGATCAGCCTCGGGTGGGGTCTTGGGGCGGGCGCAGGCTGAGCTGTGGAGGCCTCTCGCTCTGAGCACCTTCTTTAGGCTTTGGAACGAGATAGTCTCTTTTGTGCCCTCTTGGTACTTTCAGTTTCCAATCAGACAACAGAAAAGTGAAGTAGAACTTTATTTGACAAAGAAATTCACTTAGGCCTTAATGTTAAATTCATAGTAACAAAGTCACATTCAGTCTCTGTCACTACTGTTATTAATGTTGTGAAACATGCCGTATTTATGCCATGTGTTAAGGTAGTCCCCAGGCCTTTGCTGAAATGTGGCAACTGATACTATTGTCTTAATGCCTGCAGAATGCCCATGGTTTACATACATTACTGACCTTTGGAAAACTCTGGTATAGGGATTCAGTAGCATAAAAAAAAAAATGAGTAAAATTGCTTAGGTAGTTTTGTCCAAGTAGAAGATCTGGGATAGAATGTGGTTCTATCCAATTCCAAATCCCAGATGCACCCACTATAACTCGTTGCAAGTGTTTTGGTTGTTTTAAGAAGAAAATATAATTATTTTAATGTATTTGGGAACAAAGGTACCTTCTTATTTTAAAATTTTGCAAGGCAGGCTAGGGCCTAACCTATTATAATAGGATATTTGGTATTCCAAAGTCCAGGAAAACAATGGTTGTCTTTCCAAAGGATGTGTATACACACACACACCCCTCATTGATTTTGCTAAATTTCACATTGGCTTTGTTTTTTCAGCTTTCATCTATAGAACATATTTTTTTCTAGATTCATAATGGAAGCTAGCCTTGTTTTAAGTATACCACTGTGTGCATTTTCTATATTTATGAAGCTACGTTTAAAATGTATTGTTAGTTTCTGGATAGTGAACTAAGGAATTTGAATTTTGGTACATTATAGTAAGTGGCGGCCTCTACTGATGATGTGTGGTATTGCAGCCTGACGTCACTGGAACCAAACATCAGGAAGAAACTGTTCTGTCAGGTGTTAGAACCAGGGAGAGTGTGTTCCTGGAGGAATGCAGGATTCCTGGAGTCTAAGGAGTCAAAGGATGTGCCTGGAACCTCACTGAAATATCAATTTTGTTCAATCCTTGTGCATAAAAGCGAACATTTATGATACCGCAAAATAGACCTGAGTTTCCATCTGCGAGGCAGGTCTTCCAAAAGCGCTGTGATACAGGCTGGTCCACTGCTGTCCTGCCACTAGAGGGTCCAGAAGCACCAGGCCCAGCTTACATCCCTGTGCAAGAGGAAAGGAAGTGATGCCCAGCTCCAGGTGTGCCTCGGAGAAGACAGAGTGCAGACTCACCCTACTTCCCTTCCTCGGATGCAGCACTGGATGTCATTGGTATAGTATGCAGTCATTTAAAGGGAGAAGAATCACAAAGGTGGTGTTTCTATAAGCCAAGGAAGGCCAAAGACCGTGAGAAGTCCCATGAGCCTGAAGACTGGTGGCCATGCTGGAATGAAAATCTCCCCAAGTCCTCCAGGCACCAAGAACAGCCTCTGGGAGCCCAGGAGCACACTGTGAGCCCATAGCTCCTGGCTGGAAATTTTAAAATCCAGTTCTGTTGGGAGGAGCTTCTGGTGGGCAATATGCCTTTAATTTTGTCTTGTGAGGCAACAGATAGACCGCTGACCCTGATTTTCTAACGCTGTCAATGCTCTTAATGCATCCTTTCCACATGGTGAAGGCTGCTAAAATTCTGACCCAATTTCTTTAAAAAAATATTTTTAGTTGTAGATGGACACAATACCTCAATACCTTTATTTTATTTTTTTATTTGTATGTGGTGCTGAGGCTCAAACCCAGTACCTCACACATGCCAGGCAAGCACTCTGCCACTGAGCTACAACCCAGCCCTCTGGCGCAGTTTTATAAGTTCAAACCACTTTTCAGTTAGACGGCAGAGGAGCCCACTTCCTGATTGAGTCCTAGTTCGTTAGGTCTCCAGACTCCTCCTGCATGCCCTTGGGGGTGAACTTTGCTTTCTTAGGTACAGCCTAGTCACGGGCAAGCTACCACAGCAGTTCCAGCTGATCTCTCAGAAAGGAATCACAGACAGGGTGGCAAAAATCAGATCTGAAAACATCCTACAAAATAACTGGGAGAAGAATCTTAATCTTCTCTTTGGAACCATGAAAAACACTTAAGAAGGTGAGCCTCAAGATTTTCAACTAGAAAACGGATCATAAGTGTTTCACGGTTTAGAAGCAGTACGGCACTTGGGTATCCTTTCTAATAGAAACTGATTCCCAGAGCCATGACAACTAAGCCGTGTTCAGTCCTACAGAGAGGCTGTGGCTCCGTGCAGAGCTGATTTCCACTCCCTCAGAATCCCCACCGTCCCCTGTGCGTGGCCATTCAGCACTTCCACATTGCGTGCGCTCACTAATCCAACACAGTTATTTCTGCCCAGTATGCACCAGGCATGTTCTGGGAGCTTGGGCTACATTCATGCACAAAACAAGATCCACGCCCTGTGAGCTAGTACCCTAACGGGGAAGACAGACCATGATAGATGGACACACCGCAGCAAGGAGCCTGCTGTGACGGAGGGTGGTGAACGCAGGGCGGGAGGCGCAGGGCAGGAGACCTAGGGCGTGGGGCCTGTCACCCTCAAACTGAGGTGCGAGGGAGGACCTCCTGGAGAAGGCCCGTGTTGTGTGTGTGTGAATATAGGTCACACGTGTACTTACGTGTGTGTGAACAGATGTGTGTGTGAATGACCTGGGCATCACCAAAAGGGTTTGTATCACGGCCAAAAGGTAAAATGCTCTTAGTCTTCAAAAGCAAACCTTCGGACTGAAAGAGCCCTTGGTTTTGAGCTCTGACCTGTATGATATGAACTCACAAAGCTGCAGGTTGAAAACCCTGGAGGGCCAGTGCTGGGTAGGGGCAGGCTGCTGGAACCCCACCCCAGCCACAGGGTGACGAGGCCGAGGCATGTCGCCCTCGGTGTGTTGTGAAACGTGCAAACGTATGACTCAGAAAAAAGGTAGATTGTAAAGGCATTTGAAGCCATTTATATATGATATACTTCCAACATGTCACTTATAGGTTGATACACGGAAGACCAATGGAGAATAGAGGGATCATGGGAGCATGATTCACAGAGCTGCCCACTGTCCGGCACGTGTTGTCACCTCTCCTGTTTCTTTGTGGATCAACTGTGTTTTTAGCCTGGAAACTAGCTCGGGAATTTAATGCATGTTAGGAGTCCCCAGCTCGGTGCCCTCTGCCTGCAGGACGTGCCTCCCATCTGCACACTTTGACCCTTTCTTGGTAGCTTCTGTTCACGCCCCGTCACTCTGGCTCCGCCTTCCTGGGCCAGCCTCTGGCTGGGCAGCCTTGCCTCCTGTCAGGCAGGCTTGGTGTCTCCCTCGGGTTCCCCAGCAGGCTCCCGTCCTTGCTGCTGGGGTTCGTCTGCCCCCTCGGGGCCATCCTACCAGGGAGGCATTCCTTTCCTTTGCCTCTGGCCTGTCCATGCTCTGGACACAGATCCGAGTCCTTGGGTGATAGGAGATGGGATGGCCTTCCTTCTGCGTGGCTTCACTTGGGTGAGGCAGATCCAGCCTGCACTGACTCTTTCTGCCAGGCAGAGATGGGTGTTCAGATGACACCACACTCGGAGCCCTCCTGTTTCTGGTCCCGAGCAGCAGGACTTGGAGTGTGTACACACCGCGAAGACGGCGGAGGGAGTTTTCAATCTGCAGTTCCAGGAGGGGCGTGCGAGCTGGGTTTGCAGGACCCTTTGCTAAGGACCCCCTTCCTGCACGGCTCCTCCCTCTCTCCCTCCCACCAAGCCCCCGTCCTACAGAAAGCCCTTTGGCCACCGCGGCCAGCAGCAGGGAGGTGAC
Source organism: Ictidomys tridecemlineatus (assembly GCF_052094955.1). Taxonomy (NCBI): domain Eukaryota; kingdom Metazoa; phylum Chordata; class Mammalia; order Rodentia; family Sciuridae; genus Ictidomys; species Ictidomys tridecemlineatus. The sequence goes on along the minus strand of NC_135485.1, from coordinate 147,081,198 downwards.
CCCGAGCACACTTGACATGGCGGACGTCTGTGTGGTGCTTGGCGGGATGGCGCTCTTGACCCTCAGTTGTGGACACTGAGGTCCACCTCCCCAGCTTGTTTGTTCCCCTCCCACCTCAGCCGTGGGCCCAAACCCCACCCACCTCCGAGTCCTGGCTCTTCCCACAGGATTCTGCGCCACCCATCCCCTGCCTTTTCACTGGGTGTGAGCAGATGTTTTTCAAGGCTTCGGGATCAGGGTCTGAGCTGCCTCAATAACTCCTACTAAAAAACTGGTTTTCACCTGAGCATTACCTCATGTTCCTGGAAAGCAATTTAGCTCATTCCCTTTTCCCCTAATTGGTAGACAAAGGGAAGTAAATAGATGGTAAGTTATTTGGTGAAGACAAATCAGAAGTTTGTCAAGTATTGTTAAAGGTGATTCTTTTTTAAGCCAGGATAAAACTGGAAAGATATTTAATGAATTTGTGTCAGGAACATTGACCTTCTACTTCCTTATATCTTAAGACAGCATTTGATCTTGGTAAATTTTCTTAATAATTCATCTGTGTTTGGGGATTAACCTTTAACGCTTTATGGGAAAAGTAGATTCTGCCACCCTGTGATAAGTTTATAGAACTAGGACTTCCAAGAAAATATTTTAAGGGCTAGTTGTTCTCTTAGGGAAAATAGATTTCTATTTTCCTGATTATTTAAGTAATACGACTTTGTTAAAAAGTTACAAAATGTTCATACAACACTAACACACTTGATGTGGTAACGTCTGTCTGTAATCTGAGTTGTCAGGTTTCGGCTGATAGCTTCGTCTGGTTTGGGATTCTGCTAGAGCCGAGGGGCTCTCGGGTAAGCTGACGCAAAGGAGCATGGGTGTCCCCTGGCTTCAGCGGGTCTCCCACCGGGAATAGGTGTGGCAGCAGCAGGAGTCACCCAAGGTGTCTCTGCTTGTCCCTAGACACCCATCGCCCCACTCACAGTGTGGCTCGCTGCACATGAGGGACTCATCGGAGAAATGACCCGGACCACAGTGCTGTCCAAAGCAGGTGGCTGACAGAGGACAGCTGCGCATGTGCAGAACTGACTGCCTGTCCAAGGTGCACCGAGGGACAGGACGTCTGAGCCACCAGGAGCTACACCAGCTTTCCTCTGAGGACCCAGAGTGCGATTTTGACAGAAAGAAACACCCCTGTCCCGCTGCCTCTGACAGCAGAGTCACGGGGTCTAATACTCAGGCAGGATTCTGCTTTCCGCCCTGGTTTATTAAGAGCCTACCGAGGTCTAAGCTGTGCCCTGGTGGCCTACTGGATACGGCAAGTCCTCAGGTATGTGCCAAGAAGCTCTTCAGAACAAAAGCACGCGGACATGAGAGGGGCTCGGGCCGTCTCACTTCACGGTGGCTTTCCTCCATGGGGCCTCTGTCAATTTAGGGCAAAATTTAAATGAGGCATTCTACTTTCTCGTCTTCTTATTTTTTATTTTATTTTATTTTTTGTCGTTGTAGATGGACAGAATACCTTTATTTTATTTGCTTTTTTATTTTTATGTGGTGCTGAGGATTGAACCCAGTGCTTCATGCATGCTAGGCAAGGCTCTGCCACTGAGCTCCAGCTCCTATTTTCTCTTTTATTACAGTTTTTTTCTACCTTAAAATATATTAAAATGTATCTTACCATGACTCAAGGTAACTCTTGGTGAGACCACTTGCACTTGGCCTGCATGATGCGTCCCTCATTCCAGGTCGGTCTGGTGACGTTGCTATAAGCTATGACAACCCCACTTCCGAATGCAGAGATATTATAAAGAAAAAAGATACCTACTTCATATGTATGTGTGTATATGAAATATATCATATAATTAAATATATATAAAGAATGAGTATGTATAAAATACATGTATGTATGAAAGCAGGTGTGTGTACACGTGGCTATATAATTAATGCCCTGGATATGAACTCAAATCCCAACTCCCACGTTAGTGATGGATCAAGATGCTTTATGTTCACACTGGAAAAGCTAACCCTGGCTGAACACAGGATCGACTGAGAAGTTCTGGGGACAGGAGCGATGGCAGGGGGTAGAACAAGGCACCCTCCAGGGCCTCAGGAGCACCCACTCCCTCCCCAGGGCTCTCAGGCTTCAAGTTCACCCAGCCAAGGAGGGCCCGCTGGGGTGTCGGGCACAGGGCTGTCCCCCATTTGGAGGCACAGACAGGAAACACCTCTTGCTCACGTGGTGTAGACCATGCAGTTTGGCGACAGGCCCAAGCAAGCACCCTGGAAGTGGAACCAGTTAAAACAAATGAGCCACAAACATGACCCTGAGACCCTGAGTCACAGCCCGCATGGGGGTCCACCTTAGTGATAGCTTGCTCATGACAGAAGGCTTCCGTAAGACCCTAACTCACAAACCCACACACAAAGCAAAGGGAAAACATGGGTTTAGTTCTGAAGAATTCCAGAGACTTCAGGAACCTGGAGACACCAGCTCCTGCCTCCCAGGAGCCCCAGGAACCTGAACAATTTACCAGGCCCTAGGAGGAGGGAAGAGTTCACACCCACTCCCCCAGGCCAGTTCTCACCCAGCTTTGCCACACCTTGCAGGAAGTGCAGATACCCCAGCTGGGCCCCTGGACTCACAGCTCATTCCTGAGTGCCCTCCCGAAAAATAGCACTACCCTATAGGTGACAAATATGTGACCAGCACTGATGGCTCTTAAGAAGTCCCAAAGTATGAACAGTCAGGGTGGGTTCTGTTCAGTAATAGGCCATGCCCCCCTGTTCCTCCTCCTAAGTCTGCTCCTGTGAGGTGCTGCCTTGCAGGCCTCCTGTCCAGCTCTGCATCTACCCGGCACACTGGACGTCAGGGGAAGGTCAAGAGGAAGGTGTGGAGAGCAGGCCATGCCTGTCCTGAGTGATTCCACGGTGTGTAGAACAGCAGTTCTAATGTGTGCCTGCCCTAAGTGACTATATGATGTACAGAACAGCAGTCCTCAGGCTGCACCTGCTCTGAGTGACTCCATGGTGTGTGGAACAGCAGTTCTAATGTGTGCCTGCCCTGAGTGACTATATGAAGTACAGAACAGCAGTCCTCAGGCTGCACCTGTTCTGAGTGACTCCATGGTGTTGGAACTGCAGTCCTCAGGCTGTGCCTGGCCTAGTGACTCCTTGGTGTGTAGAACAGCAGTCCTCAGGCTGTGCCTGCCCTAGTGACTCCATGGTGTGTAGAACAGAAGTCCTCGGATCTGCCTGCCCTGGTGACTCCATGGTGTGTAGAACAGAAGTCCTCGGATCTGCCTGCCCTGGTGACTCCATAGTGTGTAGAACAGCAGTCCTCAGGCTGTGCCTGCCCTGAGTGGCTCCATGGTGTGTAGGACAGCAGTCCTCAGGCTGTGCCTGCCCTAGTGACCCCATGGTGTGTAGAACAGCAGTCCTCAGGCTGTGCCTGCCCTAGTGACTCCATGGTGTGTAGAACAGCAGTCCTCAGGCTGTGCCTGCCCTAGTGACTCCATGGTGTGTAGAACAGCAGTCCTCAGGCTGTGCCTGCCCTGGTGACTCCATGGTGTGTAGAACAGCAGTCCTCAGGCTGTGCCTGCCCTAGTGACTCCATGGTGTGTAGGACAGCAGTCCTCAGGCTGTGCCTGCCCTGGTGACTCCATGGTGTGTAGAACAGCAGTCCTCAGGCTGTGCCTGCCCTAGTGACTCCATGGTGTGCAGAACAGCAGTCCTCAGGCTGCACCTGCCCTAGTGTCTCCATGGTGTTTAGAACAGCAGTCCTCAGGCTGTGCCTGCCCTAGTGACTCCATGGTGTGTAGAACAGCAGTCCTCAGGCTGTGCCTGCCCTAGCGACTCCATGGTGTGTAGAACAGCAGTCCTCAGGCTGCGCCTGCCCTAGTGACCCCATGGTGTGTAGAACAGCAGTCCTCAGGCTGTGCCTGCCCTAGTGACTCCATGGTGTGTAGAACAGCAGTCCTCAGGCTGTGCCTGCCCTAGTGACTCCATGGTGTGTAGAACAGCAGTCCTCAGGCTGTGTCTGCCCTGGTGACTCCATGGTGTGTAGGACAGCAGTCCTCAGGCTGTGCCTGCCCTAGCGACTCCATGGTGTGTAGAACAGCAGTCCTCAGGCTGCGCCTGCCCTAGTGACCCCATGGTGTGTAGAACAGCAGTCCTCAGGCTGTGCCTGCCCTAGTGACTCCATGGTGTGTAGAACAGCAGTCCTCAGGCTGTGCCTGCCCTGGTGACTCCATGGTGTGTAGAACAGCAGTCCTCAGGCTGTGCCTGCCCTAGTGACTCCATGGTGTGTAGGACAGCAGTCCTCAGGCTGTGCCTGCCCTAGTGTCTCCATGGTGTTTAGAACAGCAGTCCTCAGGCTGTGCCTGCCCTAGTGACTCCATGGTGTGTAGAACAGCAGTCCTCAGGCTGCGCCTGCCCTAGTGACCCCATGGTGTGTAGAACAGCAGTCCTCAGGCTGTGCCTGCCCTAGTGACTCCATGGTGTGTAGAACAGCAGTCCTCAGGCTGTGCCTGCCCTGGTGACTCCATGGTGTGTAGAACAGCAGTCCTCAGGCTGTGCCTGCCCTGGTGACTCCATGGAGTGTAGAACAGCAGTCCTCAGGCTGTGCCTGCCCTGGTGACTCCATGGTGTGTAGAACAGCAGTCCTCAGGCTGTGCCTGCCCTAGTGACTCCATGGTGTGTAGAACAGCAGTCCTCAGGCTGTGCCTGCCCTAGTGACTCCATGGTGTGTGGACAGCAATCCTCAGGCTGTGCCTGCCCTGGTGACTCCATGGTGTGCAGAACAGCAGTCCTCAAGCTGTGCTTGCCCTGGTGACTCCATGGTGTGTGGAACAGCAGTCCTCAGGCTGTGCCTGCCCTAGTGACTCCATGGTGTGTAGAACAGCAGTTCTCAGGCTGCACCTGCCCTAGTGACTCCATGGTGTGTAGGACAGCAGTCCTCAGGCTGTGCCTGCCCTAGTGACTCCATGGTGTGTAGAACAGCAGTCCTCAGGCTGTGCCTGCCCTGGTGACTCCATGGTGTGTAGAACAGCAGTCCTCAGGCTGTGCCTTCCCTGGTGACTCCATGGTGTGTAGAACAGCAGTCCTCAGGCTGTGCCTGCCCTAGTGACTCCATGGTGTGTAGAACAGCAGTCCTCAGGCTATGCCTGCCCTAGTGACTCCATGGTGTGTAGAACAGCAGTCCTCAGGCTGTGCCTGCCCTAGTGACTCCATGGTGTGTAGAACAGCAGTCCTCAGGCTGCACCTGTCCTGAGTGACTCCATGTTGTGTAGAACAGAAGTCCTCAGGCTGTGCCTGCCCTGGTGACTCCATGGTGTGTAGGACAGCAGTCCTCAGGCTGTGCCTGCCCTAGTGACTCCATGGTGTGCAGGACAGCAGTCCTCAGGCTGTGCCTGCCCTAGTGACTCCATGGTGTGCAGGACAGCAGTCCTCAGGCTGTGCCTGCCCTAGTGACTCCATGGTGTGTAGAACAGCAGTCCTCAGGCTGTGCCTGCCCTGGTGACTTTATGATGTGTAGGACTGCAGTCCTCAGGGTGTGTCTGATCACCTTTAGTGGCTTTAGGCTCTGCCTTCCCCTCTCTGCTCACGCTCTCGGCTCTGCACCGCAGCCCTGTGTCCCCTTTTAACACTTTCTTAGTCTGTGACCTAGTCATGTATCACTGTGTGAAGTGTGTGTTGCTGGAATGTTCCCGACGGAGAGGTTAGGATTGGAATTACAGACCTGTGGTAGCCTGTCTCATGACATTGGGTGACACCAGGTACTCAGTGAGCCTCCACTAGTGGAGATGGTATAGCCTGTGGGTTCAGTGTCCCTCAGTAAGCCTCTCACAGTGGAAGACACTGCGTGGTGGCTCCCTGATAGTGGCAGCTTGCTCATGACAGAAGGCCTCCTGGTCTCCCATCCTCTTTCCATTGCATTCTGGGTAGCCCCCAGCCCTCCTTCCCCCCCCCCCAGGAGTCCCAGGGCACAGATGAAAGCAGGCATACAGGATGCAGGAGAGGACGCCAGCAAGGGCTGGAGCCGCTCAGGCTGTGGAGAGCTCAGAGGACAGGCTCCTCCTTTCTGCTGAGCTGTGGGGTGGGCCTTCAGCATTCTGAGCTGGGAGAGCATCCTGCTGTGGCTGCAGGACTGGGCCGCAGACCACCTCTCTGGGTTTTAGTGTCGCTGGGTCTCCAAGGAGGTGGGAGAGAACTGCAGAAGCAGCAGGGTCCCCGTGGGGACCCAGCCAGAGCTTGCTCCAACCCTGAGTGTGGCACCTCCAAGGACAGCACTAAGGATAGTGGCGGCGGAGGTGGCTTGGGATGCTGGGAGCTGCCTGCGTGTTTTCCAGAATAAGAGGGAGTTAGGTAAGAACTGTGGGAGGGATGGTCCCGGCCTCTCAGATGCGATCTCTGGGAGACAGAGCCACGATAGTGTCCAGAGCGGACCGCAGCTGCTCAGGCCGGCCTGGCCCTGGCACCATGACAGCAGCGTCCACCTTTCTCTTCTCCCAAACCAGATGATCTCTCTCCTGCTCAGGAGGGAACTTAAGTTCCACATGATATTGAGGATTTTCTCTGACCAAAACTTTTTTCCTAAGGATATTCTCCTGTAATACAATTTAAGGAAAAGCCCCAGACCCATGGGAGCAAGGAGCCCTGTGGTGCCCAAACCTGCGGCCCGTGCAGACAGCTCTGATTCCTGGCTCTGCCGTTTACCTGCTGTGAGCCCCGGTGGACGTCACTGGCCTCTCTGTGCGCCACACGAGTCATCCATGACGGGGGCGGAACTCCCACTGATGGGGACCTCAGTGAACCCACCAGAGACCACCCAGAAGCCACTGGAGGCTCATCACCCCAGCCACGGGTCCAAGGTCATCGCTCTTGTCAGAAAGGAAAGTGGGACCCCAACCAAAACAAATGAGGCCACCTGGACTAGGAGAGAGCCATCTGTGTCTCCCCCCAAGAGCGCCCCAAGGAAGGCACACCCAGAAAAAGTCACTCACGCTTCCCATGACGGGCCCTCTGCAGTCAAAGGTCAGGTTCTCATGACCACCACGAGGAACACAAGTTCAGACTCACTCCCCTACCCCGGCCTTGGCTCAAAGGGACACAGCTGCCCTGCAACCTGGTTCCCACACTGCAGGAGGAGGAGGTCAGAGCTCAAGCTGCGGCCCTGAGGGTGACCAGAGGCAGAGAGGCCTGGACACACTGTGAGGGTGCAGGAGGTGACCGGAGGCAGAGAGGCCTGGACTTCCTCCCGGAGGGTGCAGGAGGTGGGTGACCGGAGGCAGAGAGGCCCTGGACATCCCCTGGGAAGTACAGGAGGTGACCTGAGGCAGAGAGGCCCTGACACTCTGTGGGAGGTACAGGAGGTGACCTGAGGCAGAGAGGCCTGGAACACTGTGGGAGGTACAGGAGGTGACCTGAAGCAGAGAGGCCTGGACACACTGTGGGAGGTACAGGAGGTGACCTGAAGCAGAGAGGCCTGGACACACTGTGGGAGGTTCAGGAGGTGACCTGAGGCAAAGAGGCCTGGACACTCTGTGGGAAGTACAGGAGGTGACCTGAGGCAGAGAGGCCTGGACACACTGTGGGAGGTTCAGGAGGTGACCTGAGGCAGAGAGGCCTGGACACTCTGTGGGAGGTACAGGAGGTGACCTGAGGCAGAGAGGCCTGGACACACTGTGGGAGGTTCAGGAGGTGACCTGAGGCAGAGAGGCCTGGACACACTGTGGGAGGTACAGGAGGTGACCTGAGGCAGAGAGGCCTGGACACTCTGTGGGAGGTTCAGGAGGTGACCTGAGGCAGAGAGGCCTGGACACACTGTGGGAGGTACAGGAGGTGACCTGAGGCAGAGAGGCCTGGACACACTGTGGGAGGTACAGGAGGTGACCTGAGGCAGAGAGGCCTGGACACACTGTGGGAGGTACAGGAGGTGACCTGAGGCAGAGAGGCCTGGACACACTGTGGGAGGTTCAGGAGGTGACCTGAGGCAGAGAGGCCTGGACACTCTGTGGGAGGTTCAGGAGGTGACCTGAGGCAGAGAGGCATGGACACACTGTGGGAGGTACAGGAGGTGACCGGAGGCAGAGAGCCTGGACACACTGTGAGGGGGCAGGAGGTGACCGGAGGCAGAGAGGCCTGGACACACTGTGGGAGGTTCAGGAGGTGACCGGAGACAGAGAGGCCTGGACACACTGTGGGAGGTACAGGAGGTGACCTGAGGCAGAGAGGCCTGGACACACTGTGAGGGTGCAGGAGGTGACCGGAGGCAGAGAGGCCCTGGACATCCTCCCGGAGGGTGCAGGAGGTGACCGGAGGCAGAGAGGCCTGGACATCCTCCCGGAGGGTGCAGGAGGTGGGTGACCGGAGGCAGAGAGGCCCTGGACATCCCCTGGGAAGTACAGGAGGTGACCTGAGGCAGAGAGGCCTGGACACTCTGTGGGAGGTACAGGAGGTGACCTGAGGCAGAGAGGCCCGGACACTCTGTGGGAGGTTCAGGAGGTGACCTGAGGCAGAGAGGCATGGACACACTGTGGGAGGTACAGGAGGTGACCGGAGGCAGAGAGCCTGGACACACTGTGAGGGGGCAGGAGGTGACCTGAGGCAGAGAGGCCTGGACACACTGTTGGAGGTACAGGAGGTGACCTGAGGCAGAGAGGCCTGGACACACTGTGGGAGGTTCAGGAGGTGACTGGAGGCAGAGAGGCCCAGATACTCTGTGGGAGGTACAGGAGGTGACCTGAGGCAGAGAGGCCTGGACACACTGTGGGAGGTTCAGGAGGTGACCTGAGGCAGAGAGGCCTGGACACACTGTGGGAGGTTCAGGAGGTGACCTGAGGCAGAGAGGCCTGGACACACTGTGGGAGGTACAGGAGGTGACCTGAGGCAGAGAGGCCTGGACACACTGTGGGAGGTACAGGAGGTGACCGGAGGCAGAGAGCCTGGACACACTGTGAGGGGGCAGGAGGTGACCGGAGGCAGAGAGGCCTGGACACACTGTGGGAGGTATAGGAGGTGACCGGAGACAGAGAGGCCTGGACACACTGTGGGAGGTACAGGAGGTGACCTGAGGCAGAGAGGCCTGGACACACTGTGAGGGTGCAGGAGGTGACCGGAGGCAGAGAGGCCCTGGACATCCTCCCGGAGGGTGCAGGAGGTGACCGGAGGCAGAGAGGCCTGGACATCCTCCCGGAGGGTGCAGGAGGTGGGTGACCGGAGGCAGAGAGGCCCTGGACATCCCCTGGGAAGTACAGGAGGTGACCTGAGGCAGAGAGGCCTGGACACACTGTGGGAGGTACAGGAGGTGACCTGAGGCAGAGAGGCCTGGACACACTGTGGGAGGTTCAGGAGGTGACCTGAGGCAGAGAGGCCCGGACACACTGTGGGAGGTACAGGAGGTGACCTGAGGCAGAGAGGCCTGGACACTCTGTGGGAGGTTCAGGAGGTGACCTGAGGCAGAGAGGCATGGACACACTGTGGGAGGTACAGGAGGTGACCGGAGGCAGAGAGCCTGGACACACTGTGAGGGGGCAGGAGGTGACCTGAGGCAGAGAGGCCTGGACACACTGTGGGAGGTACAGGAGGTGACCTGAGGCAGAGAGGCCTGGACACACTGTGGGAGGTTCAGGAGGTGACTGGAGGCAGAGAGGCCCGGATACTCTGTGGGAGGTACAGGAGGTGACCTGAGGCAGAGAGGCCCGGACACACTGTGGGAGGTTCAGGAGGTGACCTGAGGCAGAGAGGCCCGGACACACTGTGGGAGGTTCAGGAGGTGACCTGAGGCAGAGAGGCCCGGACACACTGTGGGAGGTACAGGAGGTGACCTGAGGCAGAGAGGCCCGGACACACTGTGGGAGGTACAGGAGGTGACCTGAGGCAGAGAGGCCCGGACACACTGTGGGAGGTTCAGGAGGTGACCTGAGGCAGAGAGGCCCGGACACACTGTGGGAGGTACAGGAGGTGACCTGAGGCAGAGAGGCCCGGACACACTGTGGGAGGTACAGGAGGTGACCTGAGGCAGAGAGGCCCGGACACACTGTGGGAGGTTCAGGAGGTGACCTGAGGCAGAGAGGCCCGGACACACTGTGGGAGGTACAGGAGGTGACCTGAGGCAGAGAGGCCCGGACACACTGTGGGAGGTTCAGGAGGTGACCTGAGGCAGAGAGGCCCGGACACACTGTGGGAGGTACAGGAGGTGACCTGAGGCAGAGAGGCCTGGACACACTGTGGGAGGTTCAGGAGGTGACCTGAGGCAGAGACGCCCTGGACATCCTCCGGGAGGGTGCAGGAGGTGACTGGAGGCAGAGAGGCCCTGGACATCCTCCGGGAGGGTGCAGGAGGTGACCTGAGGCAGAGAGGCCTGGACATCCTCCGGGAGGGTGCAGGAGGTGACCTGAGGCAGAGAGGCCCTGGACATCCTCCGGGAGGGTGCAGGAGGTGACCTGAGGCAGAGAGGCCCTGGACATCCCCCAGGAGGGTGCAGGAGGTGACCGGAGGCAGAGAGGCCCTGAAATCTCTGTACAAAGGGGTGCAGACAGCACTGGTGACCCAGCTGCAGGCTGAGCCCTGAATACAGGCTCTGCTCCTCACATCCACAGCCTGTGGTCAGCGGCCACATGAAGCCAGGTGTCCTGCACTCAGTGCACACCTGGCGAGGGGAGCCAGCAGCACGGCTCAGGGCTGGCTGGCTGACTGCTATTTGCGGCAGGTAGCCCACCCCCAATCTTCTAGTCCGTTCAGTTTGAATTCTGGGGCTACCCCAGGGGCCAGCTTTGGTCCACCACTAGAAGCTGTCATTATAGTGACTTTCACACTAATCTGAGCACATAACCCTTTAACCCTTCGCTGGAAGTCTCCCACAGCAGACCTGCTGCCTCTTGCTCTTCTGCCTCTTGCTCTTCACTTGCAGGAAGAAAGGTCTGGAATGATGGTAAACACCCTGGAAGCACAGGTCTGGAAATCAACTGAGGGACGCTCCAGACACGACTAGAGCAGAAAACGCTGGTCTTCTGGGTTCTTGTGCTTCTCCGTTTGCACAGCTCCCAGCACACACAGAGACTGAGGACACTCACGGGGAGCGGCAGAGCCAGTGGCTCCGTGAACACATCAGGGGCCCCGTATGATTCCGGCGCTTCCAGAAGCGTGGCAATCCGTGGCTCTCACACTCCTGTACACATTGGTCCTCTCAGAGGGCAACTCGGGCTGGTCCCAGCAGAATCCCGACTAAATGGACAGATTTAATAGTTTTAAATCTGCTTCCTCTGTAGATATGTCTTCTCACTCTATAATTTAATCGAATAAAATTTAGAGACATTCCATTTTCATTTTAATTGGTTCACAAAACCAGAGTTCTATTTTTCATTAATAACTCTCAAATCCATGGGAAGGAAAAACAGACAGCCCAAATGCGTATTTCTGACTTCCTGCGTAACTGTGTATGAACACAGTGAAGTCAACGCCTCCTCTTCAGGACTTTGTGTTTCATGATCTCTTTCAACTAACAATGATGTAGCCCAACAACTTTTAATCATAAAAAATGAGTTTAAACATAGTTTTAAGATTGCCATTTTATTCAGCCTGAAACGCTGGCCCAACTGAAAGAAGTATGTGCACCTCCTCCACCCAATTGCCAGGTCTCTCAGGCCAGCCCTGGAGAGCACAGTATCTGACCACGTGGCTGAAGAACTAAGGTCCTGGGTAAACACGGACAGTGTCAAGGCACAGCCACCAGCCCCTCCCTGGAGCGAAGGTATCCACACACCGGTCGTCTTTGTCAGCCCCAGCCATGTGCAGACGGACACTTCCAGGAGCAGCACTCAGCGGCTCCAGCTGTCCTGTGGAGGAACTGGATCGGGCTGTTGAGAAACTGGCCCCTCCGGCACATCAGGATCTCGGTGGCCAGAAACTTTTCCTCTGTCTGAGCCCGTGGGATCAGGGCCCAGCTGAGCAGTGGAGCTGATGGGGTGCAGGAGTGGAGAAGACACACCAGCACCCTGGCCAGGTCCCCCTGCTCCAGTGTTCTGCAGGGGACTGCTCCTACTGGGGGGGCTTCTTTTCTGAGAAGAGACCTACAAAAAACAGCAGGCAAACGTTTCAGGTTAAACATTAAAATCACATGGACCCCTCTGGCTTCGGGCCAGCATGCATTTCCAGGATGGCCAGAGAGAGAGCGAGAGGGACGGAGATTCCATTCCTGAGCTCCTGTGCACACTGGGATTCCAGGCAGGTGCCAGCTGCCTTCGTTGGCACTGGCACATGTTCACCAGGTTGTGACATTGGGTGGCCCAGCTCATGCCTACGGAGGAATGTTCTGACGTCCTCCGGCGGTGGCTTGGGCACTTCCCTAGGAAAGCGAGTCATTTCTATTGCTGCTCGAGTCAGGTCATGCCCCAGAGAAAGATCACTCTCGACAGGGAAGGTATGTGGGTGGGTGAAGTGGCCTGGGAGAGTGGGGCCCTGGCTCCCCGGGAAAGCCCCGGAGACGCAGGCGGTGCTGAAGAGGCACTGGGCTTCAGGAAGAGACACGGAGACCTGGTCAGGGTCAGGAAGACAGTCGGGACCCTGCAGAGGACCCGACAGATACCCAGGGCCAGTGGACATGTGAGGACAAGGGCAGAGGTTGGAGCTCTGCTGCCACAACCGTGGGACACCTGGGCCACCAGGAGCAGAAACAGAGTTGACTGTGGACGTGTCTCTACAGTGTTGTAAAACCCACACGCAGTAACGGAGCTCAGCTGGGAACTGTGGCCAGAGGACCATGCCACGTGGTACTCCACACTCCTCCCTCAGCCTGGCCAGGGACCCTCAGTGGACTCTGCCCCCTCAAGGACCCTGCCCTGCCCTCTTCCAGCCACAGGGTCTGCACATGCCTGCGTCCTGTCTCTAGAAGGAGCTCTGGCATCCCTGCGGACCCTGAAGCACCTGCCCAAGGGGCCCTAGGTGCCAGGGGAGCTCCTTGTAGCTGGTGAGGGGCACAGAGAGGAGGCTGGGCTGTGCAGCTGGGCTGTCCTCAAGTCCACGCTCAAGAGCCCGCGTGGTGGGAAGGAGGGACAGAGCAGCGGGCCCAGGCAGGAGGCCAAGCTCAGGTGTCCTGGGCCACCAGGTTCCGGCAGAGCTGAAACCAAGCACTGTGAACGGTCTCTGGGCCACTCCAGGCACTCTCAAGGCAGGAGGAAGGACTGTGCGCCACAGTTTCTGAGCTTCATTCATGATCAGGCCTCTCCATCTGTCCCCGCACCAGGCCCAGGAAGGCTAGGAGAGGTCCCAGTGGTACTGCAGAAACCAGCATGGACACCCACTGTCCCTTTAAAAACGCACAGAGCTTCCTCGGTCCCATTCCACGTAAAGAAAACAGCCACTGTTTTAGGTGGTCATAAGAGAAATAATAATGGAAGACACTAGGATAAAAATATAACGGGAAGCATTTCCTAGAGATGAGAAAGTAAACTCGCCAGTGGTCAGATAGTGAAAGGAAACAGAAGCAGGCGTCCTTTAAGCACAGCACACTCGTTAAGAAGGAGCGCTGCGGGCTGCGGGACAGCCAGAGGCCTGGGGTGTGAACTGCAGGTGCCCGCCCGGGGCCGGCTCACCGTTGTCCTTGTGCTGCCCGTCTGGCGGAAGCAGGTCCAGAGCGCACCTTGGAGGGCCCGGCTGCGAGGAGCGACAGAACATCGTTACAGCGATGCTGTGCCTGTCCAGCAGGCCCACCCGCGGGGTCCCCCCAGACCCGTGGCCCTCGTGCCGCACCCGGCCCCCCCTCCCCTGCCCACTGGCTCTGCCCCTCCTGATTCCGCTCTGCATTTGGCCAGAATTTCTCTGACTCTGGGGTTTTCCTCCTTTGCTGGGGAACAGCTGAGTCTTGGATCTCTGCAGAAGTGAACACTTTGGTAGAACTCACCGGAGCCCATACACAAACAACGTGATTCACCATCAACAAATGCTCTTTTTAAAACCCGCACACTGGGAGCAATGAGAGGGCCAGGAATAAAAACACAAGTTTAAAGTTGTCAGTGGCTCAAGGCAGAGCTCCCAGGTGCTATGGAGGGCAGAGCCCAAGAGCCCAGGGCGGTGGAGTGCGCAGGCCTCTCCCTCTGCACCGGTGCCCCCAGGATCGTTCTCTACGTCCTCAGGGTTTAGACCAAAGATGTTTCTCTTGGAATTCTCGCCTAGGTTCTCACCAGGGAGAGCGGCTAGATATCGAGTATCAGGGACGCATCAAACAAATCAACTGAAGGAACAAAAAGCCGTGGACCTGGTGGACCGTGGTAGTTCCAAGGCCACCAACTCGTTCCCAGCCCTGGGAACGGAAGGCTGGACTTCACCTGCCCAGCCTGTGTTCCTGCTGCCAACACTCTCCCACCTCCGACACCCGTGGCACAAGAGACCACGGCTGAGCTCCAGTTGTTTAGTTATCTGCTAAAAATAACTAAATGGGAACTTTTTAACGGTCCCCAGTGGGGGCCATTCACAGGCTGCCAGTCCACTGAAGGTGGCCTGAGACTTCAGCTAAGGGACCCCACTGCCGGGCCTGGCCTACTTCTCCTGCTCCCCACCTGGCCCCGGTCCTCTGGCCCAGGAAGGAGATCACCTCTGTCTTTGATCCCTCGCTTACTCTTAGAGTCTCAGAACAGGGTCAGGGTTAGTGACGTGTTCCCCGTTTTACACGCCCGGCAAGGTGCCCCAAGAAGGTAGCGCACAACCCCACCACAGCCAGGCACGTGCTCAGCGCAGCTCACAGTGAGCGGACAGGGGTGCTCCTTTACAATCAACAGGTTCCCTCGTGCGGAGAGCTGTTCCGTGGAACACTGCTTGACGGGAAGGCGTCACACAGGACCCTGTCCCCACAAGAGCTCGGCCTGCTGCTCTGCCTGGGAGCCTCAACTTTCTTTCCATTAAGGAGGGTGGGACAGAAGCCCGTCTCTGCCCCCAGGTCAACGTCAGGACCCTGGGTGCTACAGTTAGTCCGTCTGTCACGAGGACATTCCCCGACCCCTACAGGTTCCGTCTCCCTCTGGTCCCACAGCCGCGGTTCACTTCTACATCCCTGACAGGACGTGATCAGGAACGAGCGCTGAAGACCAAGAACCCGAGTAATGGAGAGAACAGGACGGGGACAGGCAGTGGACAGAAGCAGCCGCGGCCTCCATGGGCAAAGCACCAGGTTCCCCTCAGGCTGCACCACGCCAGGCCACTGAGGGAGAGGTGCTCTGAGCCCCGACGTCTGCCCGCCCCCAGGGGTCACAGTCTCACCCCCTGGGAGAGGACAGGCAGGACTCTTTCAGGAAGGCGGGGAGCATGCTTTTGGTAAGGGCTGTGCTTAGAAAATGTCAATAAGAAGCCTCAGACTTTGGCATAATCAGAGACAGAGTTGATCGGAGCCAAGGGGTGGGAGAGCGTCTGGGCACACAGAGAGCAGAGCAGGAGGCCGCCTTCCTGGAAGGAGGCTCTGTGAGGAGAGCAGAGGCTGGCCTCCCTTCAGGGCAGTGGGCACCGCTCCAAGAACCAGGGGCCACTGCAGTCTGGCTCCCTCAGGTGGACCGTGCCAGTCAACTCCACCCAGGTCCACTTCATCTTGCTGGGCACACAGGGCCACGGGGGACAACTGACGTGGGTCATCTCTTCCTGGATCTTCAAGAAAATCCCCCCCACAGGAAAACGTCCAAACCATTCTGCACGTAGGTGGCGACAGCCACCGTAGCTCAACACGAGTTGGAAGCTGCCCCTCTGTTTTCTTTCTTCAGTTTTTGCTCCAGTTTTCACTTTGCGATTCTTTATACGTAGAAGTCCCCTGCGGCCTTGGGTAGGTGGTTGAAAGTGGCCCCTATAACAGGCTGTTTGCTCAAGGAATTGTGGCTCAGTTGGGAATCTCGTGATTACTTTTTCATATCTATGTGTCCTGAGGATTCAGAGCCCAAAGAGTCACTCCTGTGTCCATGCCCCTCTGGACCTTGGCCAGTGGAGGCTGAGGTGCAGGAGACACGCTGTGCCCCAATTCCAGAGACACCTGGTCTCTACCAGCAGAGGACGCCGTCGCGATCTGTTGACGTGGGACCTCTTACTTACTGGGTGCTCCCACTGGTCCTGCGTGGCGCCTGGGCCTGCTGGCACCCCCGGGTCCCGCAGGTGGACAGCCAAGCCACAGGTGCAGGCCGGGAACTGCATCTGGGGAGACAAAGCCGTTGGCCCACTGGGAGGGTGGAACGGGATGTGGACACGTGCTCTCTACAACAGGGTGGTCAGTCTTAAGGTGCAGCCCGTCTGGCATCATTAAGACCCAGAGCAGGAGGTAGGTAGGACTTGGGGCTCACAGGACGAGGCTCCTCGCTGGCTAAGTCTTCCCCGAGGTGACACTACAATTACTCCCCCATCTCGGAGAAATCAGAAGCCCTGGGGAAGCGCACACAGGGGACGCTGCTTCTGGGTGGTCTTCACAGAGACCTCGGTGAAGCCCAGCCTGCCCTGACCCGGGGGAGGTCCCTCAACTGCAGGCAGCGTCAGGAACTGAGCGGAAAAGCGTCCGTGTGGAAGGCCCCTAGAGCGTGGGCACAGAAGGACTCAGGCCCAGGACACCTTCCCTGTCTAGAGAGAACAAAAGCCTCTGTATTTCAGGTTTCCCACCACAAGAGCCGTGAGCAACTGCAGGAGAGGCCCCCAGCACGGTTTCCCAGTGCGGTGGGTCTGGGGAGGAATCCTCATTCTAACAGAAACACAAGGAGGCTGGCACTGCTGGTGATGGAGGCTGGCCCTGCTGGTGACGGAGGCTGGCACTACTGGTGACGGAGGCTGGCACTATGGGTAATGGAGGCTGGCCCTGCTGGTGACGGAGGCTGGCACTACTGGTGATGGAGGCTGGCACTACTGGTGATGGAGGCTGGCACTGCTGGTGACGGAGGCTGGCACTACTGGTGACGGAGGCTGGCACTATGGGTAATGGAGGCTGGCCCTGCTGGTGACGGAGGCTGGCACTACTGGTGATGGAGGCTGGCACTGCTGGTGATGGAGGCTGGCACTGCTGGTGATGGAGCTGGCACTGCTGGTGATGGAGGCTGGGTCTACTGGTGATGGAGGCTGGGTCTACTAGTGATGGAGGCTGGGTCTACTGGTGATGGAGGCTGGGTCTACTGGTGATGGAGCTGGCACTGCTGGTGACAGAGGCTAGCCCTACTGGTGACAGAGGCTGGCATTATTGGTAATGGAGACTGGCACTACGGGTGACAGAGGCTGGCCCTACTGGTGACAGAGGCTAGCCCTACTGGTGACAGAGGCTGGCACTATTGGTAATGGAGACTGGCACTACGGGTGACCGAGGCTGGCCCTACTGGTGATGTGCTCTGAGAAGCATCTTTTTCAGGAATGCTGGGCTGAAAGGCTGGTGGTCCCTGCGCACTGTCCACCCATGGGCAAGCCCGGCTGTACCCAGGAGTAACTGAGTGGAACTTAAAGTTGCCATTTCCCTGCTCCCAGGGCAGGGCAGCAGCCACATACCTGTTTCAGTTGTTTTTCTAGTTTTTCTTTCTCCATCTGACAAACTTTGATCTACAGAGAAAACACAGGCAGTTGATTATCAGCAGGAGCTCGGGCCTTGGGGGAACCTGGGACCGGCCAGTGCAGGGCCCAGGGAGCGGCTGAGCAGCAGAGAGCTGTGCTTGGGTTTCGGGCGTGCGTCTCTTCTGTCCTGAAGTCCCCCGGGAAAGCGGGGAAGCGGGGAGTTCTTAAGTGTTTTCAAGTTGGTTGAGGCCACCTTGTTCCCAGTCTCGGCCGACCTGTGCAGACCTAGATGTAGCAGCGTCTGTCTCTCTGAATGAAACTGGCACTGTTCAGCGGCATTCAGGGCCTGACTCCTGCCCCACACAGCCTCTGCACCACGGTGGCTGGCTCCAGACCCCTCGGTGGCAGCCGGGGGGCACTCTGGTATGTGGCCAGGGCCTGAAGGATTTGATCTGAGGTCTCTGTTAAAGTCCTCCTCAGATCACATCCTACTCAGCCAAGGTTTCCCTTCATTGCACTGCGGCATTTAACCTGCAGCCGAGCCACTTAACATCGTCCTCAAATCCTTCCCTGTGCCTTACTGAGTTCTATCATTGTTGAACCACAGTGAACGAGACTTTTTATTTCTTGTACCGGGGATGTGACCCAGGAGTGAGGTTACCACTGAGCTACATCCCCAACCCTTTTTATTTTTTATTTGAGACAGGGTCTCACTAAATTGCTGAGACTGGCTGCAAACTTGGAATCCTCCTGCCTCAGCCTCACCACCACACCTGGATGAATGAGACTTAAAAAAAAAAAAGATTGGGCTATCATTATTTTAAAAGAAAAATTTGATAGTTTTCATGTATCAGTTTCAAGATTGTTCCTTAGCTTATAAACACAATTATACCATACTACTTGGACGATACATTTATTTTGCTGATGCTGGTCAAAATCGCTTTTTATAGATGCACAGGCACCAGAACTGCGTGTGGACTATGTTCTAAAATGTTAAGTAGGTGGACTATGTTCCTGGTTGAACTGAAAGTTCTAAAATGGAAAGCACATTGCCCATCTTAGGCACCAATTTATTGCCAGTCTGAACTTTTTTGGGTCTGGTGCAGAGGAATCACTCTGAACTTAATAAAGTAGAATAAATAAAATCGAAATTTACCAGGAATAAAGCAATTTGTGCACTAACAAAGAAATCAAGGGGGCTTTGTAAGAAATAAAGATTGAAAGAGGAATTCTTCACGCAGTATAATCAGGACTTCTTCACCCACTGTTGTATAAATTATTTGTTAGGTTTCATGGATTACTTTCAGAAAATTAAAGAATTATACTTTTAATCCTACTAATTTCCTTTATAATTCTTTTATTTTATTCCTTTTAATTTTTTTAGGAAATGGTTCTACCAAATAATTTACCACATGAAATTAAGAATTTCAAGTTAATCCTTGAAAAAATATGAGAGAAGAAATCAGATGTCGTTCACTGTCCACGTGGCATTGGGCAGAAGAGGACCACTGAGGGCTGGGAGTCCTTCAGAGTCGGGCAGTCCGGCAGCTAGCAGGCCTGCCCCGTTTCCCCTTTCCTGAAACCCCGGCAGGGTTTTGCAAACCAAAGCATGTGGTCATTTCAAAATCGCGTAGGCTACACTCTCCCTCCTTCACATCATGCTCACCCTCACGGCAATGTCTGAGTCCACTTTTTCTCCTGTTACGTGTGATTTTAGTGCACTTACAGTCAATACAGTCTAGTCCATAAACGGCTTCCCGGAAAGGGCTCTAGTCACACTCCCTCTGGCCCCAGTGACCAGGGCCCTGGGCCTCAGCAGACATGTGCACGGCACGGTTTCAGAGGGCAGGGGCATTCCAACACGCCCTTCCAAGAAAGCGACAGGAATTCAGAAACCACTTCACTCTATTTGAGTAGAAGGTAGTTCAACTCCCATTCTCCCGAGGTAAATGTTACGGGGAAAAGATCACAAGAACTGTACTTTACAAAAGACTCTGGAATCCCGTTCCTGGGGTCATTCCTCAACACACTCAAGTTAAAAGAAATCTCAGGCATTTTCATCTGCCTGCAAGGTCGGGAAGAGTGCCTTCACCCCAGGTGTGGCCTCTCAAGAGCCCCATGTCAACCGGCAGAATTCAAAAGGCCTGGATACTTTTTAAATGAGAAAACAAAAATGGAGCACGTGTGCTTGGCACGGCCCGCTGGGTGTGTACCTGGGAACCCAGCCGGGCCAGCTGGGCGCGGGAAGCCTGATGAGCGCGCTGCAGCTCTTCTTTCTCTCGACTGAGCCTTTCCCGATCGGATCGCTCCCTTCTGAAGTCTTCTTCATAGATTTGTACCTGAAAGACAGACACGTGGGTGCTGTGACGGTCTTTCTTCTGTGCTCTTGGGACATTCAAGCCATCTCCTCCCAGGTGCCTCCTGGGCTTCTGCAGTGGGGCCCGCCCACCCTCTGCTCCTGAGCCCTCTTCAGGGTGGGGTGGGGAAAGGCACAGGGCCGCAATTCATCCTCCACCTAGAGTGGAAGTCCTCGGATTTTTCCTTCTTGGGTGTGCATCAAGAATTCAGAGGGACAAAGTGTAAATTCCTTAAAACTCCTGTGCCCACACTTCTGCCGGGTGCCCTGCTGTGCTGGAGGCCTGGCTGGCCCTAAGTGTCACCACTGGAGCAAGCCAACGCCCGCACAGGGCTCAGCCTGAGGTTCTCAAAGTCAGTTTGCTGACAAGGGCTGTTGAGTGAAGCCACTAAGGACTGACGTGCCAACAGTGAGCACAGAAGCAAAGGCGGACAAATGTGGAGAGTGTGACTGTTGAGAGGCAGCCTCTCGGTTCGTCCTGGTAAGCAGTTTTAGAGGTAGATGATAAAAAAGAAATATGTAAGGTTTTATCGCAACACTTCATATTCCAAATATTCCAGAAAAGTAATCAAGCAAATGAATTAATCCTTTTTTTTAAAAAGGATGTTGTCTGGTAGTTTGGAGACAAACATGTGAGGCTATAAAAATAAATGAAAGGCAGAGAATGAAGCAAAAGAAGTCTTCTAAGACTGAGGTTTAAATCACTTCTACATGGAAACCTCTGAGCTGGACACGGCACCTTCAGATTCCAACCAGAGGTGCAGCCATCTAAAGCAGTCAGATGAAAGCCAGCAGGCAGGAGGGGAGATCCAGCACTGCACGTAGATTCTGGAGGAGATGCATATGCATATGCAGACACACACACACGTGCACACACATGCACATACACGTGTGTACATATGCACACACACGCACATATGTATACATGCAAATATACACAGCACACAATATATACATGCACATACAGCATGCACACACACATACATGTATGCATACACATGCAAATATATAACACACACACATGTATACATGCACTCACATATGCCATGCATACACACAAACATGCACAAAGATTACATGTGTGTACATGCATGTACATATATACAGGCAAACACATATATGTGTACGTAAGTGCACACAACACACATAACACACATGTGCTTACATGTACACGTGCACACATGCAAAATGCAGACACAAACAATATGCATGTACACACATGCAAGCATATACACACAGGCACAAGCATGTATGCACAGAAAAAACTGCACACACATGTACACATACATATATGCACACACACATATAGAGCATGCACACACACATGCACATGTGTACATACATGCACACACAAATATTTACACATAGATTTCATTTTCAAATCCTTATTCATCAGCCCCATTGCAAGGAAACTACATCCAGCCAAGCGACATTTTTATTTATTTTTTTGGTCAAGAGCTGAGGCTCAGTTCCAGGCAGACAGAGCAGTTACTGGGGTGTTTTGAACGGGAGAAGCCCGTGTACAGAGAACTGAACATTCTAGCTAGCCGTGCCGTCACTTCAGTCCTAACTCAGATCCTCTGTGGATCTGAAACCTCCACTGCCCCGTGTGGCGCTTGGTGGGATTGCAGTCATAGGTGCTGGCTGGGAAGTGGGTTTGGTCAAAATGTATGTGCAGAACATCACACACTCTCCCTAGTGCCAAGGAAGGGATGGGCGTCGCTCCACTGTTCAGCGCACATGAAAAGAACGCCTGTCAGGCCTGCATCCCACACTGGCTGACCCCACTGCAACCCACGTGCCAGGTGCCCTCTGGCCTGCAGTGTGCTTAGTGGGTGAGCTCCAGGATGGTCCAGGCCTAAACACAGGCAATACCTGCCCCGGAATCCTGCCTGGGCTGCCACCTGGACAGGACTTCAACAAACTGAAGGTCACCCTCGCTTTCTATGGATCGATTTTTAAGCCATATGCATGATCCCGAGTGTAACAGGCAGATTATCCTATGAGATAAAATGGAAAGAGAAGACCCATCTTTCCACCAAGAGCTCTGGATTTTACACCCAGCTACTCCTTTCAGGTAATGACGGTAAGTGAATATCAGTAACCCCATGGCTCAGCTTTCCCACGTGGGCACACTGAGATCCTTGTAATTGGCACATACTCAGAGCAAACTGGTCAATGAACATGTCCAGGGGCCTCGAAAAGATAGAACTGATTTCCAGCCCTTCACCCCATGCTCGGTCTCCCCCTGCTAATAGGTTCTTGAGGGCACGAGCTGGGATTCCGGCGAGTCCCCTTACTCACTGCTACTTAGCCTCTCACAGGAGGAGAAACTTGACAGGCATGGCTGGCCCTTCAGCCAGGCGGACACTAGCCTGCTGGACTGAGCTCAGACACACGCAGCTTGGGCAGTGCTGCCTCCCCCAGGCTGGGCTGCCACCGCCCTCGAGGGCATCCTTGCTCTCGCCGTCCACGTGGCCGCAGTGAGGGAGAGGAGTGGCTGGGGCACCAGCCCTGTGTAGGGAAGCAGACCTGACTCTTCTGTGACTACAACCAGAACCACAGATTCTTTGAAAACTGCCCGTGATGTTCAAGGGCAGGAGGCCAGGAGCTGCAGGATCACAGCCTGGTGGCTCCCATTTTCTGAAAAGGTGAGATCTTGGGTGAGCAGTGTTTCCAGAATCAACCACGCCTGCGGGGAACTCCGTGGACCCGGGGCTCACAGAATCTCCATCGTCTCTTCACGGTGTGACCTTGGGTGACCCGTAACCCACAGAGACTTGGTTCCCACTTTATGAACCACGGTGTGACCCAGCTGAACTCCATTCTGCCTGGAAACTTTGAAACCAGTAATTCTAATTAAAGCGAGTGTGAGTACGGGTGGCCACTGTGAACAGCAGGAGTGCACTGGCCACAGGCCCTGCCTGGCCCCAGGACTGTCCGCTCCGACCTCTCACCTGCTGCTTGAGAACTTCCACTTCCGTTCTCGTGGCCACGTGGCTGCACTCCACAGGGCACATCCCCCGCCGGTCCCCAGGAGACGACGCGCCCTCGATTTTCAAGGCGTCCTGAAGAGCCTGTGGCGAGGCAAGCACACAGCTGGCGAGCCTGGCAGCCTGGGTATCCCGAGGTCCGCGTCCCTCCACGCCCCCAGCAGCCCTCCTCCCCCTGCGGCTTCCCCTTCTGACTTCTGCCCACGGGTCCGTGGTCAGAGCCTGCCTGCTCCCCAGGAAAGCCGCTGCTGGCCGTCCGCCCCTTGCTGCTTGGGGGTCCTCAGTGATGGGCCCCTCGCCCTGGCCAACCACGAATAGAAGACTTGTCTACAGCCTTTCTGCCAACTCTCGGCCTCAGTCACCGTGTACCCGTCCCTGGTGCTCGAAGCTCGGGAGCCAGAGGCGGCCCGACAGGCCCAGCCCCGAGCCCTGCCTAGAGGTTCTGAATCGGGAGCCCAGAGCCCAGAATCTGCACTTCTCAAAAGCTGGTGTGGCTCATCCCAGGTGACATTTGGGGGGACATTCTTCTGTGTAACCGTCTCATGTCCCCAACAAGAGAAGGAACCCCCAGGGAAGGCAGCCCCTGTGGACTTGCAGCCCCTGCAGCCCCCGGCCCAGCCTGGCCACAGGCGGGTTCACTGTCAGAACTGCTGAGGCGCCCTGGGGAGGGGGTGAGAACGGCTGAGGTGGCCACGCTGTGTCCCACCCGGGTGGTGCGCCTCTCTCGGGTCACAGGGAGGTGTCCCCTCCAAGCTTGAAGGCCCGAGGTTCACATGGAGATGAGTTCCCAGGACAGAACAGGCCTCGCCTCGAGGCCCTCAGGACACACCACTGGTCACTGTCCTCCACGCAAGGGCGCTCCTACCCACAGGGTCGCAACACCAGCAAAGGAAGGGCAAGCCTGTGGCCTCGCGTCCCCTGTCCAGCCCGAGTTCCCTAACAGAATGTCTCCGAAGCCGAGACGCCATCCAGCCTGACGCGAACCTGGCTTTTCAGGAAGTTCTAAGAGAAACAAGAACTGCTCTTCTTCTCAGGGAAGAAATGGCAGAAACAACAAGTTCTCCAGTAATTTATGTTTTGTCAGATTTTTGTGTGTGTGCTGGGCATCAGACTCTATCCCAAGCCTCACCCCCAGCCCCGTCAGGGTCTGTATAAAACATGAAGTTCTGGGGGATTCCAGAATAAGTAGACCTGCTAAGTGACATGGAAGGTAGCACACAAACTCTGGAGTGCTGGATGCCCTGTGACAGCGGCAGCCAACAGGACCACTCACCGTCCACCCGACAGGGTGCCTGGCAGACCTCGTTGTTTGAATTCCCAGGTTTTCCTACCTTTCATGCTACTTGGGATTTTAGAAATTTTGAAATGAGTCATAAATGAAAGGTGAGTCCAGGAGACATATATGCCATCTTGGGTTTTCCGGCTTCCTCGAATAAACCCCACCACCTATTCTGGGACAGGTGCTTACTCTCAGTACTGAGGTGTCGGGAACCTGCCCACCCCAATGGCGAGACCAGGGATGGGTCAATGAGCCCGCGGGTGGCCCTGGACGACCAGCTTCAGCAGGGCTTCTCACTCCCTCTGGTTGTCCCTGACCCCCCGTAGGAACTTGGTGAGGACAAAGCCCTGGGGTATTCAAAGCGAGTCACCTGAATTGAGTACCCACAGTGACAGAACTTCTGACAGCCCTGTGAGTGGCTCAGGTGACCTGTCACCAGCATCTGCCGAGTGACATGAAACAGGGAGACCCCGGCTCCACTGAGACGGTCCTTGGTCCCCCCAATCAACATGTCCAGTGGCTTCTACTTCCCCTACTTCCCGTAGTGGGAAAAAAAAAAAAGACCCATTGTAAAATGGAATAACAAAGTCCGACATTTCATTTCCCCCAACACTCGTGCTAAGTGAGCAGAAATCTCCCCAAGACCATCGCTTTGTGCAAGTGGTGCTCCAGGCACAGATGTGCGCAAGGACATCTTTTCTGGCTTTAAGGACCCTTCACTTTTCCTCACTGCCCACGAGTAAGGTATTGTACATCACATTGCTGTATTATGCTTACGAAATGGTAAATCTCAGGTCCAAAACTGGCTACTGAATACGTCATGTTCTAGTGAGTTAAATTTGTTGATCCATCCATTCACGCATTCGCCACTCGGCACGTACTCTAAGAAGTTTCTGGGGGCAAGGCCTGTCCTTGGCACTCGGGTCGTG
This sequence comes from Ictidomys tridecemlineatus, assembly GCF_052094955.1. Classification (NCBI taxonomy): domain Eukaryota; kingdom Metazoa; phylum Chordata; class Mammalia; order Rodentia; family Sciuridae; genus Ictidomys; species Ictidomys tridecemlineatus. The sequence continues at coordinate 147,056,166 of NC_135485.1, read as the reverse complement.
GCAGAGACCAAAGGGTCCCGCCTCACTGCTGCCTTGGCGAGCCCCCTCCTCAGAAATGCACTCTGAGACAGTACTCACAACTGCACTGTGGGAGAGATGGGTGTATTACTGTCTGAGGCAAGTTTTCACCTGAAAGTTGACTTTTTCTTGTGATTTTAGGTGAAATGAGATGTACACGTGGGCCTCTAGGAGTGTGTGGCTCTGCCTGTGCCTGCTGTGCCAACGGATGGATGTCCAGCCTGCAGGAATTCTACCCCCGCTGAGCTCATGCTCCAGAGCGCCAGGCGGAGCAGACGCGGGGACACAGAGGCAGCTCGAGCTGTGCCAGGCAGCAGCAGGCTCCAGGACAAGTCCATGTGCCCCCCAGGGAAACTCCTAGCACAGCCGAAAGGTCCCCGTGGAGGCGACACTTGTACAAAGACATGAGTCTTACTCAGATTAAATTTTCTTGTTGAGAACCTATGATTATAACCACCAAAATTACCAAACCACTAATTTTCTAATTTTTAAAAAAAGTTCTGCTAGCTATAAATACAGATTAAAAAATGAAGTGCAACACATGCACATGAGCAAGAGAGCAGGGTTCTCAGTGGTTCAGGATCTAAGGTGTTTATTCCCCTGTGCCAGTTTATGTTCACCTTCAAATGAAAATTTCCCTGAAATTTATATATTTCTCTTCCCCCAGGAAATTAAGAATTGGTGCATGGAACACACACACACACACACACACACACACACTCACTCTCTCCTCCTCATCCTTTGAGCAATGCACAACTGCTCCTTTGAAGACTAAGATGGAGCTCGGGTACTGGATCCCTGGCATTTTCCAGGCAGCTCTGACTTCTGCCCTTCCTCTGTGAGAGGTGAGCTGGGCCTTAACCTTGCTATTGACCTTGGGCTTGGCATTCAGCTTACTTCCACGCATGCACCACGCTGAACGCCACAGCATCTGTCTTAAAGACCCTCCCACTTCCTCAGGAAGCTCCTGTGGTTGCTGAGAGGTGAGTGTTCACAAGCATGCACCTGCTTTACATGGCTCTGCAGACTGGAGGAGGAGGAGGAGGAGGAGGAGGAGGAAAGAAAGATGTGTGTGTGTTCTCACTGCCTCTGCAGTTTCTCATTCTCTTGCCATGCCCTCTGCAGAGACACAGAATCCCAAAGCCTCCTGACCAGATGGGGCTGAGCCACAGTTGTGCTGGTAAAGCTACGGTGTGCCCTGTACCCAACCGAGGCGGAGGCCATGTGGCAGCTGTCTTGGATACGACCAGTACTGGATACTGTCAGTGTCAGTAGCAGGACTGTGCCCGCCCCCCAGGGAGCTCTGGCCTCCACCTTGGGACCTGCTCGGTACCTTGTTAAGGCGTTGTATTTCACATTCATAATGCTCTTTCTTCTTCATCGCAAGAGCATTTTTTTCCTTCAAAAGCTTATTCTCTTTCTTCAGTTCCTGTAATTCTTCGTTTAGAGTTTCCCTTTCCTTAGAAAAGAAAGAACAAGGACTTCAGAACACAGTCAAAGTCAGCAGGGAGGATAGTGCAGGGCCCTGTGCCTCAGCTGCCCGTGGCAGACAGAGGGCTTCCCTCCTGGAGAAGTGCAGAGAGACTGTGATATTGCCTTTCAGCATCTCCTTCAAGCAGTGCTCTTGGATTGAGGACGGCAGCATTAGGACTGAAGATAATTTTTCTTTATCAAAACTTAGTGCTACTTCTTAGAAGTTTGGTGACCCCAGAAAAAGACATCAAAATCCCCAATCTTCACTCTTCTTGGTCAGATAAATGAGTCTGAAAAATCATCTAGTTCCCATTACTAAGTGATGGATAAGGGACTCAGTAAAAACATTCACAATTCTAAAAAAAAAAAAAAAAAAAATCATGCAACAAAACAATATCAAGTATCTCAAAGCCCAGTCCTGAACCAGGCTGCAGCAGAGAGCAGGAAAAGCCAGGGATTCAGGCAAATAGGACCCTTTGCTCAGAGCACCTGTGCCATTGTTGGTTTAAAAGGCAGAGATCATAGCATCCGAGTGTGGTCACAAACCACGTTTTAGACCATCACCTGGAAGCATATTGTTAGAAATAACTGAAGATTCACTTTCAAGGCATTAATGGGCTCTGGAATTAAACAATGTCACCTACTTCTTAACTCTATAGTAAGCCTGGTGTGAAGGAAACTGGCTGAGAATAAATAAATATTGCACAATATAGGTATCTCAGGAAGAGAAAATAGGAAATATATGTGCCAAAATGTGTGATTTTAGTCATCGGTGTTTCCCAATGCAATTCTTAAATTTAAGAAATATACTTTAGGAAGTTCATTTTCTTTAAAAGTGAAAGTATTTCTACTTGATTTTATTTAAATAGAAAGAGCCAATACACTTGGAAAATGAACCAATCAAGAGAAAATTATTTTAACTAGAAAATGGTCGACACTCCAGAGGCAAAAACTGCTAAGATTCCTGGTGAGGTGTCATTGGCAAAGGAAGCCACCCTCAGGCCGGAGAGGAGCTGCGCGCCCACTGCCCGGGGCATGCGGCAGGGGTCTCAGCCAGGTGGGCAAGGCCAGGAAAGAGGCCAGGGCCGGGCTGTGACGGTGACTTCCCTGCAATATCTGCCCTGCTGGTTTTTTTCTTAGTAGACCTAAAAGGAGAAGCTCAGAATTTAAGATCCTCCTCTCATCCTCTTAGTACCCACCAAGTCCAGTAACTGAAGAAAAAGCAGGAAGAAACAGAGTCCGCTTTAGGAGGCACCGCCTCTGGCCTGAGGCCTCGCACCCTCAGCAGGACCCAGGGACCCAGGGAGCCAGATCCCAGCCTGGGGCCATTTCTGCAGGCCCGGCCTCAGCCCTGAGGCGGCTCCTGGGAAGGGAACCTGCCGCCGCAGGCTGGGTGCTGGCGATAGGAGGGCGAAGCGCGCTGGAAACGCCCTGCACTCTGCTTGGCGACAAGAGGATGCCCACTTGCGACACCGAGAAGCGACTCGGCAAGCGCAGCGTGTGGCCTTGGCGCTCCCCTCCGGCCATAACAAGCAGAGCCCAGGGACCAGGGCACGACGTTCCTGTCCACGGCCTTGGAGACGCGCAACCGGCCCCGCGCCGCGGTGCGGGAGCCCAGGGTCCACCCGACGCAGACCCCGCGGGCGCCCACCTCTTCCCGGCGCGGGCCCCGGGGGGCGCCACCCGCGCTCTGGCTCCGCCGCTGGCACTCCAGCTCGCCCAGGGCGCCCTCGGCCGCGCGCAGCCGGGTCCTCAGCTCCGCCACCTGCGGAAGGAACCGGCAGTTTCAGACCCGTCTCCAGCGCCCAAGCCCGGCACCCGACTGTGCGCTCCGAGACGCGAGCGCCCTCCTCAGCGCGTCCCTCCCGGGCAGCAGGGTGTCTGCATTTTAGAAAGGGCTCGTCCAACCGAAAGCCAGCACAGGCCTGGCCCCGCGGCCTCCAGCTGTTCCCTCCTTCCTCCAGTCCCACCGCTGCGGACGCGGTGGGAGCATGACCTTGCACCTTATGAATTTAACAGCTCTGGGTATAAAAGGAGGGAGAGAGTAGCAAGGTGGTTGTGGTCCAGTTTCTTAATTCCGAATTATTTAGGGGATTTACTTTCTCTTTCTGAAGATTGAGTGGCTTTCAAATTACAAATTGATTTAAAGGAGATTTTCTCCAGAAAGTTGCTTTCTCACCAAAGCCAAAGCTTCTCAACAGCACAGTGGCTTACAGGGAAGGGGAAAGAATTAGAGGCTGGTCTTGCAGAGCACAGCATGGATTTTAGACGTCCCTAACAGACACCACGGCCTGCAGAGGCACTGATGGCTGCTAGTGACCCTGCTGGGAAGCAGGACACATAAGCACACTCTGGGGACAGCACTAGAGGTGGTTTGTAGCCCATTTTTCCCCGCTGCCCAAGGCGCTCCACCGCAGTGCTCATTCCTCTTCAGTACCAAGAGGCCAGAGGTGCACCCAGCACCCTCTCCCCTCCAGCTTCCACTACTGCCTTCCACAGAAGCCTTCACAGCCGCAATCCTCAGCCTCCACATGGCTGACCCCGACCAGGTTAAGGAGATGCAGAGAGCCAGACAGGGTGCTTACCTTTCTTTCATACAACTCCTTCATGTTTCTAAACTGCTGGTCCCACTGCTGATTGACTTGCAGGAGCTGAAATTATTAAAACCTAGTGAGTCAACAAAGGATTTCTACCCCTTTGCAAATTTGGGCAACCGTAGAATCACTTTTTGAGGTTACAGAGAGTGGAAAGCAAAAGTGAACAGAATAACTCCTTCCAGCGAGTTCTCTGTGGGTTGGAGGCCCTGCTGCTCACTCTCACCTGTTCCTAACTGGTTCACACAGGGAGACCATTAAGTCTGGGTGTATCCCATCCAGCCCGCTAAACAGCACACCAGCCAGCTTTAACTGTCTCATATGAACTTTCATCTTCTTTGTTTAATTCTATCAGAATCTAATAAAAAATGTGATGTTGGTGGTTTTCTATAAGATCTACTAATGTGTGAAGGGTCTTTTTATGTATATACACTGATTATTACAGTGAATTATTTTTCTTGCTTTAAAAAAGTTTATGTTGAAGTCTGTACCATTAAATAATAATCATTTGTTTGCAATAGTATTCTTTAAAAGAATAACATCATTTGTGATACATAATCATTGAATGGATACTATCACATTTTCAAAAGTATAGATTTTTCAAGGAATAAGTTTTGCTGTAAGACAATTTTAGAAAACTCTTTAAAGGTTTTAAACCTCTGTGCTAATTAGAAGACAACAGTGTGACGTGTGTTTTAGTTTCCTTGTAGGGAAATTTGCAATCTGCAGCACTTATCAATATAAGAAGATAGTCACAAATGACAAACGGAAATAGCAAATCTGTCACCTAGGACAAAACAAAATACCGAACCCAGAACGGCAGTTCTTAGATAACTCTTTTGGTGGAGATAGATATGCTATTTAGTTCAGTTCTATGTCATGTTGACTAAAGATGCCTGCTTTGTTAACTTTTTATGGATCGGCGTTCCTGTGCTGTAACTGCATTAATAGGTCAGGAATTTTCTATGTGGTGTCAAAGAGGAGTAGATGGTGCCATAGAGGAGACAGTGGATTAGCAGAGGCACCGCCAGGTCAGCCACAGAGGGAGCACTGCGATTGTGACACCGTTCACCTCCTCCTCCGTCAAGAAGAGTAAAGAGGTTCAATGCTCACTGAACTCAGGAAATAAAATTCAGATGATTAACATTTAAGGAATGAATTTTCTAATGTCAGTGCTCCCAGACCTCTAGCATCGAGATGCCCAATTCACAAAGTCACACCTTCTCAATCAACTGCACTGAAATCCTTCACATTTGGAGTTTCAAGGTGTGCCTCTTGTGTGACACAGGTGATGAGTTCACACGGGGCACATGGGGGAAGCAGCTGAAGTAGGGGAAAATTAGGATTCTAAATGCCAAATGAGTTTATGACCCTGTCATTTTTTATTAGGCATTACGTAAATATTGATAAAACTGTTTTCTTTCAGTATAATGCAATGCAATATCAGAGAGATGAAAACCTTCACTTAGCAAAGATAAAAGACACGATGCTTGTTCTCAGCACTGACCCATCCCGACGTCTTTAACTAATACAAGTTACCTCTTTCCTCTGTTTCTCTAAGCACCTTATCTTTTGTTCAAGAGGATCTGTCAAATTCTTTCTTCTTGATGATTGAGCACTCTTGGGGGAAAAAAAAAGGATTGAGGTAAAACCATTTGCAAAGTAAATAGGAGAAATACTGTCCTTCACAAACACCTGCGTTTAACCAACTCTTATACTGTGACTTATAAAAACACTGGATTCTGGAGCTGAGAGGCAGCTCAGTGGCAGAATGCTTCAGCACCACAGACAAAAACAGAAACCCTCTCCCATGGTTCCTTCATAAGGACTTGTCGGGCGCGGCACAGCTTCCCATTATGAACAAGATCCCGTCACAGGAATTGGTAACCAAAATATCCCAACAAATCATAAATGTATCCATATAATGGCAAACCGGAAGTTAGAACTTCTTAAATTCGAATTTGAATCCCTTTCCAAAAAAATAAGAGTAGAACGACTTACAGAAATTGGGTCAGTTTCAGGATACGTTTTAGACATTTACATAGTAAACATTTCTTGAGAGTCATTTTCAGTCCTGCCCATGAGCATATCACCAGCAAATTCTAAAGAGTGTCTCTGTCAAAAGTCAGAGGGGGCATAGGACCACCAAGAATGAAGACCACAGTGGTCCTTGGAGCACAGCGGCTGAAGCCCAGACCCCAGGACTCAACCCCAGGACTGTGGATACCAGCACGTCAGAGTCGGGGGCACAGAGATTGTCCGGCACTGTGAAACACTACCCAGCTCTTGGAATAAAAGTCTTAGAGTATAAGTTTGAACTGACAATAAATTATTAGCTTAATGGCTTAATGGAAACGTTAATCATATTTTGGGTTTTTTTTGGGGGGGTGGCTATGTTTGTCAAGAATGGGAATATTCATTTAAAGAAAGCACAGAAGTCCCTGCAGCTGCCTGTCATTGGGCTAAATTGTCACTTGCATAAAGGACTGGTTTCTGTGCTGTAACCAAAGAGTCCTTTAGGTCATAGAAGCCGGAGGGTGATGAAGATCTGCGTTCAGCCCCTTACCATCAGGGACTGTGGACCACGGAATTGCTCCTCGAGGCTCTGCATGAACAGTTAAGAATATTTTCAAAACATGTTGATCTTTGCCAGAAAGATCAGAGGAAACAGTTCTTTTGCCATCATCATGGGATTTTGAGGGCTCTTTCATGAGAAACCATTTATAAAGCTGCATTTCCCTGTATTTCTTACTTCTGACTTGTACTTTAAGGTTTGAGGGAGTACACCTGTGTAGCTGCTGCTCTTTGCTTTGCCGCCTTCTTTCTATTTAGACCTGTGTTGTGACTAAGGCCACATTTTAACAGTGAGCTTCTGTGTAAACTTGCTGTTAACCACAAGAAACTGGTTTGGCTGATCGCCAAGAGGGACGTGGAAATCCAGGTAACCAGCATGTTGGTTCCTGGGAGTGAGTGACCTTCTCCTTGGGGAGAAGACTTTTAAGAAACGAGATTAGAACTGACTGACCCACTAAGCATCTTGGATCTGGCATGTGCTGGGAGCCAGCCCTACTTGGTGTGGGCTGAGCTGAGCACCCAGTGGTGCAGCAACAGGGACTCTGACCACAGGAGCAAGTCCAGGTCCCCCCGACACAGAGTGCCCCGGACACTGGGTTGAGACTTCTGAAATGGAGTCTCTGTGCCTCACCAACGTCCTCAGTCATCATGGCTCCTAGGAAGTCAATATCCTGCCATCCCGCTCACACTCGGAAATGTCAATCTGGGGTCCTCAAAAAGCCCTCCTTGCACTTGTGAGGTGGAAAAAACTCTGTGACCATAAAACATCTGTAGGCTCTTGCCTTCTGGGAGTGCAGATGTGGACAACTCAGCAGTGGGCTGATTTGTTTCCGTAAATAATTTTTTTCTGGAAAAAATTATAAAACACTCTGACCTTGATTCTTATTTTATAAATAAGATACAGATACTGGATTTTCAAAGGGGTCTATCTGGAGCTGGAGGAGCGCTGATTTCTGAGACTCAGCAGTGGTCTTTGTAATTGGGGAAATAGGGAGGGGGGAGGAGAGGACCCTGGGCTTGTCAGCCACAGCTGTATCTCCAGGGCTTTCTCTGAAGATCAGTCTAAGTTTTGCCATGGCTTATATGACTCAAGTGTGTATTAAAATATGGCAAAATCAACCAAATACTAAAATTTGGGGGAAATTTCACTTGGATTTGCTTTGCTTTTCAGTTGCTAAAAAGGCATCTGATATTGCAATAAGTGCAAAGATTTCTAATGACTGAGTTCTAGTACAGAAAAAATGTCCCCCATACGCAATAATTCCCTGAAGGTATTTTCTACAGAGCACGATCTATATTCACAGAGTCTGGGCATTTCTTTCTCTACCATAATACCCATGCCAACCTCTAGGTATTAAAATTTCAGCAATACCACTTAGATATCTAAATGAAATATGTGGTCAGTTTCTCATTATACCTTGGTTATCTTTTATTAAAAAATTAAGAAAGCACCTCCATTCATTCACTGTCCATTATCCTCGAGGCCGAGCCACTCCCAGAAGCGTGTTCTTACCTCTGCTTGGTCCGCGGAACTGTCCACAGTGCTCATTCCAGCTGTACCCTGGGCAGAATGTGCCACGGAAGCTGTTTTCCTGGGAGTCTTGGGAAGCAGAAAGAAGAGCGGGGGAGTCTCCTATGGTGTGTTCAGGGTGAGACCAAAATGCAGAATTGGCAAAGCACACCCCACCACTAACTCATGATGGAAAAATCACAATGATCGTTTGCCATTAAAAACAAAGGGAGGTGACTCTGCCTGTGAATGACTCGGAATACGGCTTATAAGTGCAGAAACCCGGACTTTAACTCTCCTCTTCCAGAGAGGGATTTCCCAGGATGTCTCAAGCGGCAGGCTGTGACTAAGCCCGCAGAGCAGCCTTGCCACGGTATGTAAATCGTCCTTCTTCCTTTACTGGCAGTTTCTCCCACTGGAGGAGGAAGTTCCCACTGCAGAAAGCCTGGGCCCGGGAGCCCTTCCTCAGTGGTCCAAGCGCCATGGACTCCGAGTGTCTCCCAGAGCAGGGAGGGACCACTCCATGTTCCCTGCAGGCGTGGTCTCTGGCAACGGGGTGTAGCTGTGGAACCCAGGCGTCACATGACGCTCCAAGGGCCACTGATTCTTATAGAACTAAAAGAAAATACTTCATTTCAAAGAAAAATGGGCCTTGTTTGCAAATCGAATCTACATTTGGCAGAAAGGTCAACCTTGGTTCTCAGACTGGCCGTCCTTTCCACAGGTCGGGGGGACTGTCACCAGGCACCTGAAATGGCATCTTTTTGCTCTGATGTTCTGCTTTAGTTAGGGGACTCCTGCCACCTTGCAGCGGAGCTCGAGATGGGTACCGCAGGAAAACCTGGGGTGGGAGGTGCCACACCAGTGGACCAAGGCTCCAGGGCTTGCTGGTGGGTGGCACAGGAGGCCAGGTGTACAAACAAGGGAATAAGGGGCTCTGAAGGGACCCAGGAGTGACCAGCCGGCTCCCAGCCTGACGGGCTGCCGTGAGGTCTTCAGGTTCACAGAGGACAAGGAACTCCCCAGGAGGCGAGGGGCTGCAGGCCTGGCCTCCCTCCCACTGTCCTGCGCTCCCCTGTGCTCCTGCCCAGCCACAGATAAACACAGACACACACACACACACATCCTCCCTGGGCCCTGGCACGTGCGGCTCGGCCCCCAGCCCTTTGCCAGGCCACCCTCCCACCTGGACCTCGGCTTGGGTTCCTCCACCCGAGGGAGTGCACCGCCAGTATTGCAATGTTTATTCCCTGTCCCCCCGGCCACCTGTCCCAGCACTGCACAGGGCCACCTTCAGCACTGTGCTGAATGAGGGGCCTCGGGACCCAGCTGTGCCTGGCTCCACGTTCAGGGACTCACTGCTGGTCTTTGGTCTGTTTAGAAGATGGGCAGGAGTGAGAGGGAGTGGGCTGGCCTGAAGCAGTGTCCACAGATGCAGGTGGGACTCACTGTCCACTCAGAGCTCTGAAAGCCCATTGACCACCTACACACTGACCTCAGGGCCAACAGAGGTTCTTTCTCCAGGAGGGGAAATGCTGTGGTAAAGCAAGTTTCCTCCAAAACACTAACAGACACACACACACACATACATAGACCCAACACACAGACACAGAGACACATGCAGACCCGACACACAGACACAGATAAACACAGACATCCACACACATACATAGACCCAACACACAGACACATGCAGATACATAGATAAACAGACATAGACACACACACACACACACACACACACACACACACACACAGAGACCCAACACAGAGATACACAGATAAACACAGATATAAATACATAGGCACAAATGCATTGACACAGATAAACAGACACATAAACACACACACATAGACCCAACACACACAGGAAAACACACAGAGGTAGATACATACACAGACACACACACACAGACACACATGGACACACAAGAGCACACAGGACGAAGGCACAGAGTCCTCCCTCCTCTTCTCTATCGGTCACAGTAAGCCAGGGGTTTACAGGGCGGTTTCTTGCGGCACCATCCCTTGCACCAGCGTCTCAGGGTCACCTGATGGCCCTCCACTAGGCGGTGGCCTCTGTGAAGCACTTTTGCATCTGGGTCACCGTCTGCTGGGGGTAACGCCAACGGCCCCTAGAGCCCTGCAGGTTCCCGCCATGCTCTGGAGAAGCTGCAGCTCAGCTGGGCACAGTGGGGCTCCCGCAGACCTGCCAGGAGCGACGGGCACCTGTGGCCCCCGCCCGGCTCACCCTGCCCGGCTCACCCCCGCCCACACAGGCGCCCTGCTCTGGGGAGCCTGCTCAGCTTCAGGAGAAGTCTCAGTGGGAGAACTGGGTCCCCGCTTACAGGGCTGCTCTGATGACCCCTCATCTCCTGTGTGACTAGAGGGACAAACCCAACCAGCAGAAACATGAAGAGGGACACAAGAAGGAGCTACTGCCACCCTCTGCAGCTGTCACCTGAGTGCACTCTGCCACCGGTGACACGAGGGCCTGGAGCTCAGCCTCCGCCCAGCCCTCCTCCCTTGGCTGCCCTCCCTGACCACCCAGGTCAGCACTAGGACCAGCAGCTTGACCTGACCTAGGAACACTCCTGAGTCACACGACAGAGGGAAGAGACCTGCCCAAACCGACACGTCAGTCACCGCTCGGCACGGAGCACACCTCAAACCAAGCAGAGACCCACTTCCAGTGATGTGTACAGGGGTGTGAGCATACACACACAAACACACACACACGTTCACATATACACGTACACTCGTTAAATGTACACACATCCACACGTACACATGCACACTCTTAAACACAGTTTCATATGTCCACGCAGGTGTGCAGTGTGTGTACACACAGGCATCTATGAAAAGCTGGGATGCAAAGAGAAGCGGAGAATAATGGTGAGGAAACCCAAGCCCCTGGGGGCTTGAGGAGGCTTTCCCAGCCCGAGAGCAGGCATCTGCTGGGCCTCGAGGGGTGGACAGGGCTCTGATGGGGTCGTGGGAGGCGCCACTGCAGGCCACCTCCCCAGAGCAGAGGGGGCAAGGCTGAGGCCCCGGGTGACCACGCGCCCATTTACCTGGAGCAGGTTCACGGGGCATCCGAGGAGGACGGGAAGGAGGTCACGACGGGTCTCCTTAGGGGACACTGAGGACCCTGGGGCAGACTTCTGACGAGTGGGTTTTCAGGACCAGCCGGCCTGAGATGCATGGCGCCTGTGACATGGGAAGGCTGGCAAGAGCGAGCCAGTGAACGGACTAGTACCCTGGGTGAGGAACACACCTGTCGCCACGTCCACCAGGCCCGGGTGGGCAGGGCGGCCCCAGAGCCCCTTTAGTTGCTGGCTCGTCCTCTCTGGGGGGACCTCAGAGGCCCGCCCCTCCAGCTGCAGGAAGCCTGTTTCCTGATCTCCCCACACAACCTTCTTCCCCATGGGAAGGAACACGTCTCACTTCCCAGAACACAAAGCCTGGAGTTATCTTTCAGCCTCCTTTTACATCAAAGTCTGTGCCCAGTTTATCTGCACACTCTGCAGGCTCCATGCAGACCTGTCCACCACGGCCTCAGGAACCAGAGACTCCGGGCCTCCTGCCACGCGGGGCAGGTGAGATGACAGGCCTCCTGTCACTGGTTCAGCATGAGGGCTCTCCTGTTGGCTTCCGGGTCTTATCCAGCAGGGGCTTTCTTAGGAGCATGTCCAGCGGTGACTGATGTCTGGTTGTGCCTGGCTGGCCTCTCTGGAAGGCCAACAAGCCTTTTCTGCTAGCCAGACACTCAGGTACCCCAAGGGCTCTCCTGCCCCAGCCATGATCAGTACAGGGTGAGGCTTTCAAATGTCCTTTCCTGTCCCTCCTCTGCTGAGACCGGCCGGTGGCTGCCCATCTCACCCAGAGCCGAGGCAGACTCTTCCCAGTGGTCAAGGGGCCCTGCGGCCGGCCGAGCCTCTCTGACCTCTCCCGCCTCCTCCTTTTTGCTCACACTGCTTCGCCTCCGGCTGCGCTGCAGGCCCTTGAGCCCCTCTCCTGCCCAGTGTCCACACAGCTCATCCCCCACAGGGGGCCACAGTGTGGACCTCGCTGTCGTCCTGTTGGACGCCACTCCCTGCCCAGCGCTGCAGCCACCTCCCCTGGTCGTTCCCCCAGCGCTGCATACGACAGAGCACATGTTCCCCACCTCTACGGAGTAGACGCCACCCACAGCTCTGTGCCCCTGCTGCCTTTGTGCTGCCTCAGGTGACAGGGCTGGACACTGCAGACCTCCCTCCCTCGGGAACAGACCATGGAGTAAGCAGGAGACTGCGGGAGACCTAGGGTCAGAGACTTCACGCCTCCCTGCTTTCGATGAACAAATCACCTTTCTTTGCTCCTGGAAACTGGTCTTGGATTAGGGAGATGGGATGGATTATCAAGTTCTTATTTTGATGAAAAATGGTTGATTTAGGTTTAAAACCAGGGGAAAAGAAAAGAGAAACTAGGTACATTTTTCCAACAATGTGGTTACAGAAAAGCTTGTGTTGCCATCTCATAGTTTGCAGTTTCCCTGGTACCCTCTGGGCACGCCGGGCCGGGCACTCTGAACTACTGAAGCACTTCCTCTAGGCCCCAGGAGATGGGGGCTGTCCAGACGGAGGTTCGCATCCACCCAACATTCCCCCAGCCCAATCCAAACGAACTCAAAGCTGATATCTGCCTCCAAGTCAAAACCCCAAAGAAGATAGGGAGGGAGGGAGGGAGGGAGGGAGAGGAAGAATGGGGGAGGGAGGGAGGGAGAGGAAGAATGGGGGAGGGAGGGAGGGAGAGGAAGAATGGGGGAGGGAGGGAGGGAGAGGAAGAATGGGGGAGAAAGGGAGGGAGAGGAAGAATGGGGGAGGGAGGGAGGGAGAGGAAGAATGGGGGAGGGAGGGAGGGAGAGGAAGAATGGAGGAGGGAGGGAGGGAGGGAGAGGAAGAATGGGGGAGGGAGGGAGGGAGAGGAAGAATGTGGGAGGGAGGGAGAGGAAGAATGGGGGAGGGAGGGAGAAAGGAGAAAAGGAAAGAAAGGGAGAAAGAGTCCAAAGGCAGACCAGATTCTCAGACAACTCCACTCTGTTGGTCCTCCTTAAACCCGGGGCACCTCACGCCCGCCCCAGGTTGGCGGTTTCCCGGCACTGACGGAAACGGCTGTCAGGAGAAGGCTTCAAGACGCTGTCCTGGCTTTCTCACGGAGGGCACCTGCAGGTCGGTGTCAGTTTGCCACGGCATCAGGATGCGTCTCGCTGGGTGTGGTGTCCACCCGTCGTGCACTCCGCGACCTTTTTCCCCCTTTTACCTCACCGAGGGCAGCTGATCCAGGGCGGTGGCTGGCCGTGCATTTGGCCTCTGCACGGCTGCGAGTAGTGGACTTGAGGGTGGCCAGGAGAAGGTGGAGATGGGCTTCGACACAGAGACCACGCTGTCTGTTCCCGAGATCCGTCAGAAAGCACATTTAGGGCATTTATTTGTAAACGAGTGGCCCCAACTTGGGGCATTTGTCACTCTCGATTGTTCTTTAATTATACAAACGGATGTGTCTTGGGGATGGGTGTGACTGAGAATAGGATGCATAAAATATACTATTTGGGCAATAAAATCGTATCTTTAAAATAACATCAGGCCGGATGTGGTGGTGCACCCCTAATCCAGCAGCTCAGGAAGATCACCAGTTCAAAGCCAGGCTTGGCAAAAGCAAGGTGCTCACAGACCCCGTCTCTAAATAAAATGCAAAATAGGGTTGCAGATGCGGCTCAGGGGCTGAGTGCCCCCGAGTTCAATCCCTGGTACCCAAAACAAAAAACAAATGTCGTCAGGACAGAATTCCACGAGCAGGCTCCAGCCCAGGGATCCTAGCCCTCACCACCAAGCGCCACTTGGGGTCTTCCTGCTCTCCGCCCGGGACCCCTGTTCACGACCGCCATCGCTCTCTAAGGAGGGCTTCATCCACCTGTGTTCTCGTGATTCCCCCACTGAAGTGCATTCTGGATCCTCACTGTCCACGTCTGCCAAGGACACCATGAAGTCACACCTACGACTCTGCAGGTAGTGGACTTGAGGAGCAGTAGCTCCTGCACCCAGGCTGCAGAGCCGACCGTCCCTCTGAACTCTATCAGAGACCCACCATCCTCCAGATTCATGCCACACCCTCAGGAACGGATTAGAGCCTTCCGTCAAGGAGAACCACCCACTTTTCTTTTCTTTTGTCCCTCTTCCTCTTTGTCACCAGGCCTATTTTTAATACATTTGGCAATCTCGACACCAATGCACTGAGGCAGCTGCTTTCCCTCAGCCACCGAGACGCGGGTGACCTCTGTGCACTGACCTCCTGCGGCTGCTGGCTACACACCCCATGCGCTTTGGTGCCGGTGGACTTTCTCCCGATCATCAGTAACACTGCTCATTTCCTCGAAGCCATGAGTCACCCGGCTTCCTTCTCGGTTCTGATCCCTCTCCACTCCTTCTTGGCAACGCTGGTTAGTGAAAAGGGAACTCCAGGCCCCTTCATCAAATCATTTCTCCATTCCGCTCCCCCCTTGCCATCTCGTGGAGCCATGAAGAAACCGATTCCCAGCTCCTGAAAAGGAGTCTGCCTCACACTCCTTCTCTGACTCCATTCAGTGGGAAAGCGGAGGAGCCCTCCACCGTCCCTAACCCGCCATCGGCTCTCTCTTGTTTCACCCTAACAGGAATCTTCTTGCACCTGTTTCGGTTCTATCAGGATCTCATTGAGAGTGTGAAGGTTTGCTCTGTCCTGAGCACAGCACTCCCCTGCACAGAGGGTTGTTGTGCAACTGGCAGCACAGCAGATTCCAGCAGGCAGAGCAGGGTTTGCTCTGGAATCAAACACGTGGAGACATCCTGGGAGGAAGATTGAGGAAGGTGCTGGAGGGATGGTGGGAGGGAGGTTGCAGACTCCAGGAAGACAGGCAGGCCACGGTGGCTGGATCGAGTGTGGTGTGTTAGGCCTGGGTGGGGTCCACTCTGATGACAGCATCCTCTGCATCTGCTTGAGCTCTGGCCCAGCTCCCAGATGGCCCTGATGTGAGGGAAGCAGGAAGTGCAGGGCAATGCTTCCCCTTGGTCCCATTTGAGGTCCAGAATCTCCATCCTATCAGCCCATGAGGAAGTATCTCAACCTCCTGGAACCTGAGCTTCCCATCTGCAGGGGATCAGGGTTGAACAGCTGGACGTAGAGGAATGTTCTGCAGGATGCTGGCCCAGAGTGGGCACCGAACAGCAGCAGCTAAAGCCCCTGTGATGGGAGACCAAGAGGAGGTGACGCGTCCTTCAGCAGACACTGGGCCTCCAAGGTGCACGCAGGGAATGAGTATCTATTCCAGGGCAGGGAGCACCCGTGTGTGGTGACCTGGGGGCTCAGGAGGACATATCTCACCCAGGCAGGGTTGGCACAGCCGGGGCACCCACCAGTGCTCCGGAGCTTGGCACAAATCTCATCTGCAGGCAGCAATGACCAGTGAGCATTCGAACCCCTGGCAGTCAGTGACTTCAGCTTCAACAGGAAAGACCACACAGTGGCCTCCAGCTGAGAGTGAGCGGTGGGTCTCTGAGTCCCTGTTCCTGCCACTTCCCCGGCAGACTCCGAGCACTCTAGGGGAATTCTAGGGGCAAATTGATGGCATGTCCAGCTTGACCGTGGCTCTCGAAGTCAAGCTAGTGGTTTACTATTGTTGTCTTCCAGAAAGATCTGCCGTGGAACTCAGTGCCTTCAGGGAGCAGACAGATCCTCCTCCAGGGCCCAGGGCTGGTGGGGAAGACAGGTTCACCCAGCACACGTCGGGCCTCAGCCTGCGTCCCATGACGTGGACAGGGCCTGAGCCCTCCAAGGGAGCAGGCGGGTGACTGAGGGAAGCCAGAGGGGCGAGTGGGCAGGAGAGGCCAGAGGGGACAGGGTGTTTGGGGATCTGCACGGCCAGTGCCGGTGAGCGGGGTTTTGGAGCAGGTTGAGTCAGTAGATGGTGGCACGTGCACACGAGGAGACGAGTGAGACGGAGGTGCCAGGCCACAGCGCCTCGGGTCGGGGTTACAGCCCTGTGATGGCAGGGAGAGCCCCACACTGTCCCGGAGGTGACGTGGTCTCTCTGGGGCTCAGTGGACCGTCAAGCACAACATTGACTGGCAGGTGATGGAGAAGCTAAGGCCGAGGCCCCGGTGTGGCTGGCGACTGGCTGTAAGGGGTGTGTCCTACCTCAGCCCAGGGCCCCTGCCACCTCAGGCTCCCGTGGTCCACCCCCCTCCCCGCCTCTCCAGGCCCCTTCCAGCTCTCTGAGTCTCCTTAGCCAGCTCAGCGCTCACCCTTGGGGACCTTCCCTCTGCTTCATGAGGAGGACGGGAAACACCAGCTGATGGTGGGAACAGCCCGCCCTCTATGAGGTGTGGAGACGCCAGGTCTGGGAGGGAGACGCCTCTCCATGAAGCCCCAGAAGCAGGCGTGATGTATGAGGGCGAGGCTGGCAAAGAGCATGCAGAGAGGTCGGGGCACGTGGGACTTGGAGGGTGACAGCCACGGGGCCCGAGATGTGGTCCACAAAATTCTTAGCTCAAGCTGAATCTTGAATTTTATTTGCTTAAACAAAGTACCACAGATGAACATCTTCAAAGAGGAAATTCAAACGCCTTTGACTTTCAAGCAAAGAACAAGGAAACAACAACAACAACAACAAAAAAAAAGCCCAAGGCAGGGCTGCAGAGCCGGCCCTGCCTCCAGGAACGCCTGCCCGTGGGGACCCCCCCTCGGGTCCTGCTCCTGCCTGGAGGGGCCTCTGCCCAGGACTCTCAGCAGCAGGAAGTGACTAAAGGGAAGCCCCGTGGTGCTCAGCACCTGGCCCTCCAGGAAGGGCTGCCTGCAGTGAGTGTGTGGGACTGTCCCGCACACTCCTCCTGGAGCAAGCAGTCGGCATGGAGACTTGTGGAGGAAGCGTTCTTACCTTTGGAGGACATGCATTCCTGTGACTCAGCGTGGCCTCTGGGGGGACCCCTTTTGGGTCAAGAGAAGCATTTCTCTCTATCAGATCCTGGATTTTCTTGTCCAGCTCCACGCTCTCGCACCTGCCCCGGGGACAAGGGAAGGTCACATGTGACAAGGTCATGAAGAACTCTGTAGGGCTGTGAGTTTGTGAACGTGGTGGAGGTGGCACCGGTGCCTGGTTCCTCTCCAGAGTTTAGGGGAAGCAAACTTGGGCTTAGGAAATTCATGAACTTAGGTGCATTCAAGGGCGTGAGCCTGGCAGGGCCGGGATCAGAGGATCTGAAGCACAGCCTGTCTCCTTACCATGTCTGAATACCTGCGACTAACCTGAGGACAAATTCCTAAGCAATTTCCAGCTGCCAAATGGAAAGGCTTCGCATAGCCCAGGAGCACCTGGGAGCTACCTGGAGGAGGACCTCGTCCCACTGCCTCATCCTGGTGAGAACAGAGGGAACCCCCAGCCCTTGGACCCAGGTCCATTTGCCTTCCCTTTGTACCAGGTGGGTGGGAAGGAGAGGTTTCTCACTAAAAGCACAATTCCAGAGCAACGCGTCAGTCGTGTGGTTTGGCTCCTCTGCTTCTGCTGCCTGCTATTTCTCTGACCCGTGGCAGAGAGCACCTGCTGGAGTATTTCCCAATCTCTCAAAACACCCCGCAGAGGGAAGCTGGTGGTGCAGCAGCGGCCGCTTGGTTAGGGGAGCTCCACAGCCAGGCTGTCAGTGCTACCCACCTCCCTTCCTTGAGCCGCTGGGCATGCTAAACAGCTGGCCCCAGCCTGGCCAGCAAGGTCCTCTCCTGTGGACAGAAGACACCAGAATGAAGCAGGAGGGAAGGGGCAGAGCTGGGAGGTACAAGGTGCCTCCACAATGGCCAGTTCATGACCCCCTCTAGGGGTCTGCTCCCTGCCTGGGGCTCTGTGGACCTCCTCAGATCTTTGTAATGGGTTCTCTTTCCCTCTTTTGTCATAGAGCTAGTTTTGCTTGGCTTTTTGTAATAAAAAAAAAATCCCCACGACTCTAAATAACGAAGCTCAACCTCATATTTGTGCTCCTTGTTCCTGCAGGCTGTGAGATTCCTGTGCCCGTGTCCCGCATCAATCCCACCATCAATTACTGACTTCTGGTTCTGCCATCAATCTTCTGTGGCCCAAACGTTGTGTCTGCACAGTGTGGGGCTTGAGTGGACACTGGAGCTTTCCCAGGACCCTCCAGGGAACATTGTGACCTCCCTTTAGTAGGCTCCCCACATCCTCCAGATTCACGAATTCTCCAGTCCGCAGAACTGGGCTAGAGTGGATGTTAGGCCTCGAGGCAGCTCCTGGTGGCTCCTGACCTGGACTCACCTGCCGAGGGGTCCCCATGCTCCTGGTCCCTCCCCCTCTGTGGGGAACGTGTTGCCCAGCAGTTTTAGCCAGGGTCTGAAATGTGGCCTGGACAGCGGCCTGGCCCCTGCTCTCTCCAATTCCTCTCTTCCTGCTCCCAGCCAGGTGGCCCATCCTGGCTCAGGGAAGGCCCCCACTGCCCCCAGCACCTCAGCCTTTGCTGCTGCTTCTGTGGGACTGCTCCCACATCCTGCAGGTCCTGGCCCCGACGTCGCTCTCTGGAAAGGCTACCGAGCACCTGGAGTGTGGTCCTCAGTCCACCACGACTGCCCCACGGCTCCATTTGCTTTCTTCTTAGACGTTGTTATGATTCTCACTTCCTATTTACTGTCCCCTTCCCCAACCCCATATAGGTCTTTATTCATTGCTCTGTCCCCTGGCACCCAGTAGGGCTGCCACAGCACCTGTCATTGAGCAGAGAGACCTCAGGTGAGGTTAACTCAGAACACCCAGATGCCAAATCCAGTCTGACCATCAGTGGTGTCAGTAGAAAGGTGGCCAATAGCCTGGAGCGTGGGAGTGACCAGCTGGAGCGCAGACCAGCAGGCCCCGAGCCTGAGCACAGCTTCGGAGTGGACACTGGGGCTCAGCACGTGCTGCCTGGTGGCGGCTCGCCCTTGTCCCAACCACCTGTGCTCCTCAGTATTCAGCAGAGCCACCGAGTGCTGCTTTTGCAAGAACAGCCTTCCCCTGCTCCCCACTGTGGGATGTTCCTAATTGCTTTGTTGTGGCAGTGAGCAGGCAGGCCAGCAGTCACCCTGCGGGCTCCTTTGGGACAGGAGGGAAGGGTCTATCTCAGAGCTGCCCTGGCCCCTCTGTTTCCAGCATGGGTCAGCACCTGTTCATGATTCAGCCCCCCCCCAGCAGGGGGGCCCTCAAGGGAGAGGCGGGATCCTGGACTTGGCACAGTGTAAGGCTCAGGGTGGTGACCACCATGTCCTGAACTTGGCCACCACAGGGAGGAACAGGGACAGCGAGGAGGCAGAGCCCCACACATGGTGGTAGTCGGGGTTTGGAGAGTGGTCTCACAGTGGACCCTGTGGCAGGGGCAGGGTCTGTGGGCTCAGAAACCCCTCTGGAAACCAAGCGGAAGGGTGGGAAGAGGGAGGGCACAGCCCAGGGCCACCCTGCCCAGACTTGCACTGCTCTCCTGCCTTGTGGCACTGCCATGGCCAGCGTCATTGTCACTGAGGAGCTGTGCCACAGCCCCTGAGACAGCATGGAGATGCCACAGGCGGCCAGTTCTCCCTGAGAGTCAGACGTGGGACCTGGAGTCGCTCCCTTGGCTTCTGTGAGCCCTGCTGGCCTGGTCACCCAACGAGCGCCAGCCAGGAGTCAGGAAGGCTGGGAGCCCCAGCGCCAGCCAGGTGCCAGGCCTGGTGACGGCAACGGTGGCTCCTGGCTAAGGCTCTGCCTGGCACCCAACCTTCTCCCAGAGACTCGGGGAGTCAGGGTCCACACGTCCAGCATACTGCAGGCTGTGTAGAGGGTTACGTCAACCACAGGACGAAACGTAAAACCAGTGGTTTCCCTAGCTCACACGGGACTACCGACTGCGCTTCTCTTGACTCACATCAGAAGAGACAACCTGCCTGGTGAACCCAAGGGGCAGCCAGGGAGGACCGGGAAGTGGCCGAGAGGTCTTCAGGTTATCGTGTAGCCCTTGAACTTCGCGATTAGTTCAAAGGTCAACACTAGAGAAGTCTCCAGAGGTTGTCCAAGGCTGCACGCCTGTGAATGCCATGGTTTAGCGGGTCCTCCAGGGATTATCTGCTTACTTAAATTTCACCCAGACGCGGTTAACCTGTAGAATCCCATCTGGCAGAAAAGATGATCACATCCTGAAGAAAATCATCACCCTCCACAGACACAACAGGTTGCCACATCTTGGAGCTACTTGCAGACACCCAGTCGGAGCCGAGTCCAGAGAGGAGGGAGGGCTCCTCTTGGCCAAGGACAGGCCAAGCTGGCAGGGCTTCAGTGGCCAGAGCTCCTCCCCCACGTCCTCCACCCCCACGGCCACACTTCCTCCGCCCACTGCCAGAGCCACAGGGATGCTTTGATCCTGTGTCCTAAGCCATGTTTTGTTTTGTTTTTAAAGAGGCAGAACAAAGCATATCGTCGAATATGAAACAAGAACAATTGATAGTAGGATCTTCTCTAAGGGAGATATTTCCAGACGCTCAAAGACCCGGGATCACAACCAACTCTCATGACCCAGAGCTAAAAGGGCTGTCTAAAAGCCTAGGGGAAGTAGCTAGTTCCTGTCTTTAGTTTGTTGTTGCTATGATTTGTACTCTTAAGAATGTCTCCAGCTAGTTCAGAAACAAGCTGCTCGATGAGGAGATGGGGTGTGTGTGTGTGTGTGTGTGTGTCTTAGAGGAGTGAGTTCTGGCATTTCCTCACTTAAGTAACAGGAAACATTAACAGGGAGGTCTTGGAAGGGAGAGAAGAAAGAGGGGTGGCTCAGAGAAGTTTTAAACTGGCACTGTCCTCAGGCAAGGAACATTTCTTTAGTTTTATGTGGTTTAATGATTTAAACAAGTGTCTGGGACTTGTATTTGCACATCTGATGGGAAGCCCAGAGGCTGGACAGAGAGTCCGTGTAAGCATGGACCCTGCTGCCCTCTGTCCACCTTCTTGGCCGGATTCCTGCCTATTTCCTCTGTGTCTGTGACACGCCGGGTCCCTGTACTGATGCCCCATGCACAAGCCGAAGCCCCAGGAGGACAATGGGGACAGAGGAACCAGGCTGGCACAGGGAGGCAGTGTGTTGCAAGTGCTGCAGGTGCTGCAGGTGCTGCAGGTGCTGCAGGTGACTGCCAGGCTGTGCCAGCTCTCAGGTCCTTCCTTGTGAGGTTGGAAATACTATGCTGACTCAGTGTCGCCTCTAGAGGGCGCTCTGTGTTCAGTGCAGGTGGAAAGGGTCTGATCCTAAGGTTTTCATTTTAGTTCTGAGTTCAGAAGGGTAGAGGTGCAGGAGGCTAGAGGAAGGCAGGGAGAGAATAATCATAGATAATTTAATTATTTAAAAACTTTAAATAATAAATAGTTTTTTTCTTCTTTAATAATATAGACTGCTTCACAAATTCCCATTTTCTCCTTGTGCAGAGACTATGCTAAGCTTCTCTGTGTTGCTCTAATTTTAACAAATGTGCTACCAAGGAGAGCACAATTATTTATTCTTTAATAAATTCTTAAAATTTTGCAATCGTTGTTGAGCATAGTTGGCACATGTCTGTAATCCCAGCGACTTGGAAGGCTGAGGTAGAAGGATCACAAGTTCAAGACAAGCCTCAGTAACTTAGCAAAGACCTATGCAACTTAGTGAGACCCTGTCTAAAAATAAAAAGGGCTGGGGATGTAGCTCAGTGGTAATGTGATCCTGGATTCAATCCCTTGTACAAAAAAAAAAAAAAAAAAGCAACAATTGTTGGACACTTTCATAATAGACCTACAACTAATAGCTTCCCTCCCCTAGCCACTGTAGAAATGCTCAGAGCAGTTCTCAGCAAATACAGAGCAGCCTGCACAGAAGATGAACTGGTCATGACCAGTTCAGCATGTTTTGTAACCCCTGCAGCAACATTAACATGGTCAGGTAAAAGTGGCTCCTGCTCTCTCAGTGGATGGGAGGAGTGAGTTCTGGTGGACTTGGAACACACAGTCAGGGACCAGACAAGGCACCAAGTTGCCAATTGACTAAATCAAAGGCTGGAGCAGTCTGCATCCACTCCTCTCTCTTGCTGTGTTCACATGGATGTGAAATAATCGAGCCTGGAGTATTTTTGTGCCAGAATTAGGACAGAGTCAACAAACTGATCAAATATGAGATAGTTTCAACAACCAGATAAACAGTGATAAGAATGCATTGTAAATCATTAAATAACATATTAATCTTTAAGCTATACTCATAAAAAGTTAAACATAAAGGGAGATAAGAAATGTGTTTCTCTATGTTGGAATGCCTACAGTGAATGTAGAGAAAATTACAATACTAGAAAAATCAATACTCAGCAACCATCTTTATAATAATTCAAATAAGAAATGGATGGTAAATCTAGTGACTGAAATTTTAATGAGCTTTGGGATATTTACATGACTTTATAGTATTACCCCCAAATCCTCCATGAATAGCAAAGGAAATACTAAAGAAGGACTAAAGAATCACTTTACATGGGCAGACACCACCTTAACAAGTGACCAAGGTCAAAACCACCTGCCATGAGAAGAATCCAGACTGTAACCGTGTGGTGAGACACAGCAAACCCTGAAGCTCACGTCAGTAGTTTTTCTGCTCAAAGCAAGACCTGACTCTAACACTGCAGAACTGCCAGCCAGCCCAGAGCGAGCTGAGGGACATCTCAGAGTGTCAGGCCTGAGACCTTCCACAGGGTCAGCCCACGGATGTCAAACAGACTGCGGATGGATGACCCTGGACAGGGTCCCTTTCCCAGTCCCGTTGGAAGGGAAGACTGTTCACAGGATAACTGGCAGAACTTGAATGGGGCTTGGGACTTAGGTGGTAGAAACATGTCCACGTTCATCCTCTGATGTCCACGATTATTTTGTGGCTAGAAGATGATCTTGTTTGTAGAAAAAAAACACACACAAAATCACCCTGTAGTATCCTACTTCCAAATGACCAAGGAATGGTCTTCTTGTAGATTTCTTAAAATTTTCTGATAAGTAGGAAGTCATTTTAAAAGTGAAATTGACATTATTGTCTTAAAGAATACTAAACTTTAAAAGTAAGGTGTGAGTTGGTACTCAAATCATCTGTGCTCCACGGAGGAATCATCTTACAGAGTGAAATCAGCATTGCACTATGATCATGCAGAGGACCTGGGATGCAGCCCATGGTCTCCCTTGGATTGTGGGATCACTGCAAGCAAAGCCACCATGATGATTCAGTGTTTCCCCCTTAAAACATGTGTGAACCAGATTACTTCAGTGGTGTTTTCCAGACCATAAAGTGAGATGAAATATTCCCTCCTCAATGTTTAAAGTCTGACTGTAACAGATACAAAACAAACAACCCAGAGCCTGCCTGTCTTTCCCTCTGCCCTGGTCAGCGGGCACTGCACCCCCAGGGCTGTGCATCACAAGCCAGAGGCTCAGCAGAACCCCCGACTAGAGAAGATGGCCACACAGCAGGGGAAACATTGCTGTTCTCATTTAATTGAACAAATATTTCTTTCAGCCCTCTTTTTAATAAGGAGCATTAGCCTTCAAAATCAACTACCACACCATCTTGATTTCAAATGAGATTCCAAATGAAGGGAATATGCATAAAATGCTCATAAATGTTTTTTCCTTAAATATGCACTTTATGTTTAACTGTAATGCTGCAGGCCTTGGCTGTCAGATTACGTCACATGGCCTAAGTGGACTTTTACCACAGCTTTATCTTTGGGTGTTAAAGCTGTCAAAGGAACTAGGGGCCTTCTCCACCTTGTTCTGAGGATACAGTGATCATTTACTCCTAAGTGAAGGTCAAAAACAATGACTTGGCTTTATTATGTCACATGCGACCATTGACTTCATATGGGAATTACCCGAGGTCATAACTGTACCAGAAACCAGCAAAGTAAAACAGTCATTGGGAGGAAATTGCCTCTTGCTCTTCATATCTCTTCTTCACAGGTTTGGCATGAAAGCAACTCTACCATTTGTAGAAATGCAGCTACAGGGAAAAGGTCAATTCCCAAACCTGGGCCTGTTGGGACCCTTGGGTCAACCCAGGGGTGACCACTGAGGCACCTGGCATCTCAGAGAGCTTCTGTGGGGCGGGACAGCACTTGGGTTAAGGCAGGGACCGGCAGATGGAGAAGAGGCATTGGTGACAGGGACACAGGCCCTGCTGCAGAGTGGCCTGCACCTCACCTGGCCCGCCCTCCTCCAGATGCAGGCAGTCAGCCCCTGGATGGCCGAGGACTCTTGATGCCAACAACAGAGCCAGGCTCTGCCCTAGAGAGTCTACCTGCCTCCGTCCATCGGCAGAAGCCCTGTGCAGTAGGAATGTCCCTGCGTTACAGTGAAGCAGTCGGAGACCCCTGCCCGGGTGAGCTCCTCCCACTCCCCCCAGGGGAATGGTTGCCCACGTCCTCTCCCAGAAGTAGCTGGACATGGCCCCACACCATGAGGATAGATTTGGTACCTAAAAGTAATGCTGTGATAAAAACCCTTTTTAAGTTCACATTTTTAGTTCACTGAAGGCCTAGAATTAGGACAGATCCACTGTGGAACTGGCCCAGGCAGGTCGTTTAATGGATAGCGCCTTTCCCAAAACAAACATGGATCAAAAACAGTGAGGAAGGCCAAGGAGATGTTGGATATTTGGACCTGGAGGGAGAACAGTCAGCGTCTGGGACAGGAAGTCACGTGGCCAACTGTGTAACAGAGATCGTGACAACTGCATTTGGAATTCCAGTGAGGTTTGGAAATCCCAGATCCCGTCACACTCGCTTTTCAGTGGAATTATTAATTACCCAAAATACATGTTTTGAAGTTGAAAAAGTTAGTAAGTCCTAAAAAATACATATTCATATTTAACCTAAGTATGAATATCCAGAAAAAGTCTCCACAAAAGCTAAATTAGTAAATAGGAAAACAAGTACTTTAATTGATTGTATAGTGATGATCTTGTAACCATTGTCCTAATAATAAGCTCTCCTTGTAGAAGGCTGAAAATCACGGTAGATTCCACCCGACTTTCTTTCCATATGTACCTGTGCCTTCAAAGACGGGCTGGGGGCATGTAAGGCTCCGTCTTCTTTTCCTTATTGGCACACGCAGGTCCCTGAAGCTTGTCTTTCTGTAAGTGAGGTGGTTCCTGTCCACCAGCAAACAGCTCAGTCAAGCATCTAGCCTAATGGAGCCACCCCGGCTGGAGGCGTGAGGCCAAGACCGTGTGCTCAGGGCACAGACGTGGGCTGAAGCACCCTGGGAGCACCTGGCTGCTTGTCCCTGCAGCCTGAGACCCACAGCTGTGGAGGGATTTGGTTTTCAGCTTTGACGCTCAAGATTGGGGGCGTCCCACCCCAGAGCTCCTGGAGAGAGCGGGGCCAGCTCAGGTGTGCACAGGCCCGTGGAAGGCCACTGGAGAGCTGAACACAGGCAGACGTGGACGGACACAGGCTCTGAAGGAATTCAGGCAAAATGCAGAAATCCTGCCCCAAACAGGTGAGCTGCCATGAGGGAGAAATGAGGAGGAGAGCCCTAGGAAGAGGCCCAGGGCCTTCTCGGGTGCCTAGGACCCACCAGCAGGAAAGTCGTCCCCGTTGTGCAAGGAAGAGTCTCTCTGGGGCCAAGGTCCAGGGTCTCTGTGGATCCGGGTTAGGAGGGTTTCATGCAGGCTTCTGTCAGTTACCCGGGGATAAAGGAAGCAGTGACAGGTTGGAGCCATACAAACCAAAAGGCCAAAGCAAGGAGAATAAACCACACAGGCATCGCACGAGCACAGGGGCCCGGGTAGAGGGAGCACAGGACCCGCATTCGGAAGAAAAGCAACCAAGACGTGGGCTTGACCTCGGAGAACGAACCTCAGGGGAGGGAGGCTTGTGCGCCACAGAGCAAGTTGTTCTGCTTCGGTTTTGGCTTTCTTTTTTTAAAATGACTGGATTTTTTTCATTCATTCTGCAAATGATCATTCAGTGCTGTTTATGGGCCAGACACTTTTCTTGGTGGTTGACATGTTAATGAACAAAACAGGAAAAAACAGAACCCACCCAAGTCTCATGGAGCTTACATCCCAAGGTTTCTCTTAAAAACAACACAAACTGCCCCTGTACCCTGCATCTGGAGTCAAGTTCGTTGATAACCATGGCTTTGAACATCCACTGAAGGCCGATGGACTGATCAAGAAGATTGATTAAGGCAGTTTTAAAGACCACATCAGGGCTGGGGATGTGGCTCAAGCGGTAACGCGCTCTCCTGGCATGTGCGGGGCGCTGGGTTTGAGCCTCAGTACCACATAAAAATAAAGATGTTGTGTCCACAGAAAACTATAAGAAATAAAATAAATATTAAAAAATTCTCTCTCTCTTCTCTCTTAAAAAATAAATAAATAAAAAATAAAGTACACATCAGCTGGACATCTGTAAGTGGGTTAAGGACAGCGCTGACCCAGGAAGGTGCAGGCAGAGCCAGCCGTGCTCCTCCCAAAGGCCACTCCCAGCCAAAGCCTGCAGGAGTCTGGGACACTGGCATCAAACAGTCACAGTGCTCCAAGGCATCAAAGTTTTCTACTAAACATGACGCACCGCGGAGGGCAGTAAGAGAGTGTGCCCAACCCACTAACCCGCGAGCCCTTTAGACGGACGTGTCCGTGGGTGGCAGAAAGAGCGGTTTTCGGTCCCCACAAGAGAAGCCCCCTTGGGTGGGTAGGTGTCCCTTCTCTACCACTTGCTGGCCAGGGTGGATGCTGGGGATCCAGGACACCAGAGCTCTGAGCAGGGGTCAAGGGATGGGACAGGAGTGGCAGGGGTGACCACGGGGGAGGAGTCCAGCCTGAGTCCAGCAGAGGCCTGAGATGAAGCAGGGAGCCGACTGACCCCCTCGTTCAGCTGGGACTGATGGGCTCCAGCTGCGATGGCTGGAGAAGAGAGCCCAGAGGGCAGACAGCGCACGGGGGAC
This sequence comes from Ictidomys tridecemlineatus, assembly GCF_052094955.1. Taxonomy (NCBI): domain Eukaryota; kingdom Metazoa; phylum Chordata; class Mammalia; order Rodentia; family Sciuridae; genus Ictidomys; species Ictidomys tridecemlineatus. Next base: position 147,028,988 of record NC_135485.1, on the reverse strand, counting down.
AGCAGGCCTCTGCTCCTGGCTAAGAAGGAGGGAATGGCAGGGGCACCCTCGGGAGCCCCTGGGAACCGAGGGGTGCCGCAGAAGAGCACCTGGCCCAGCTGGGGCCTCACATGGGCTGTGCACGCCCGAGGAAGAGCCACTTGTCCTCAGTGTCCCGGAACTGTGCCTTCTGAGGACCAGGGTCGGAGGTCAGCGGACAGCGCTGGGTGGCTTTGGCATTCCTTCCCTTTGTAGGCCAAGAAAGTGCCGTCACTTCACTTGTACCCTTAGTCCCCCAAAAGGACAGACACTAAGGAAGGTCGGTTTGCCTTTGTCCCCACATGGACGGGCCAAGCCAACCACGCTGGTGCTGAGCCGCGGCTTCCCCAGAGCAGGGCAGAGGGATTGTAGGAGGAAGACACCTCACACAGCACAGTTCCTTTTGCTTAATCTTGAATCAAGACGAGGAGCATCGACAGCCCAAGATTTCTCAGCCACTGCAGCAGCCCCGCCGTCAGAACGGAACTTGCCGGGATGCACTAGCGGGCTTCCTCCTCCCACGCCTGCAGTGGGCAGAGCCGGCTGGCTGGCAGCCCCTGGTGCAGGCCGGGCACCCATGCCCCAGCCAGCAGGCTGCGAGGCGCTGGTGGAAGGCACCAGGAAGCCCTCTGCTACAATGGCACCATCCCGCTGGCAGGGAGCTGCCCGACTCTCATGGATCAGGGGCGGGCGCCAGCGAGAGGCCCCCGGCTCCCCTTTCCAGGACCCGTCATTGTCTTAGTATCTCACAGCTCTTGGGGGTCACCCGTGAACTTCCAGCTGGCCAGGTGAATCCTCCGCTCGGGTTCTGAGAAGAGAGCCAGCGAAGCTGAGTGGAAACGTCATGGGTGGAGTGAGCCCAGAGGAGTCAGAGGAACCCGCTCTGGGGGAAGTAAAGGTCACTTTGGGCAAGAGACGTGAGTGTTAGTAAAAGTGGAACTGTGTGCGGGCCACGTGTGGGAGAGAAGGTCAGGGGAAACTTGGTGGCTGCATTTATGAATGGACCCCCGTGGCCAGCCGGGAGTGGGGGCGGGAAAGTGCCGAGGTGTCGGGGCGTCCAGAGACGTGCCCACCAGACGTTCCACGGAGGGAGCGGCAGGGGCCTCGCCAGGCTCCATTCAGAGCTTGGGAGGTGACAGGGACTCAACGCAGAAACCAGGCAGCCCTCCCACACAGACAGCAGGGGCCGTGGCCAGCACCAGACAGAGCAGTGGGCTCCAGAGTGGACATCTGGGGGTGGGCTCTCTTGTCTCAAGTGTGGGAAATCAGTGTCTAAGCGTTAGGTGTGGGCCTCAGAGACCCCAAACTCCAAAATTAGCAAGAGCACAGGCCGGCTCCTGGACGTGACCATCACGGTGCTGCCCGAGTGGACACAGCAGGGTGCATGTGAGGACCTCATGCCCCTGTGGGTTCTCCCGACCTGTGCTGCTGCAAAGAGCCCTGGGCCTGGGGTCAGAGGATCAGGGTGGAGATGTACCTCTGCCACCATCCAGCTGTGCTCGGGCACGTGCTTGGCCCCTGGAGTGCATGTTGTCACACACACGTTTCTGCCGTGGTCCTGCCAGGGCCTGGGCTGGGTCTCATTTTCCTCCTGTGTGAACGATGCAGCCGCCCTAGATCAACCCGGGATCGAAACCATGTCGCTTTTTTTTCTATTTTTTGAGCATTGTGATAGAAATCTGCGTCTTCTGATAGACACTTGAACAATTACTGTTTGTTTATTGAGTTTGGGGCCATGTCCTTTCAAATAGTAGCTGTTTTAGTTTTTCTTTATTGGATATTTTTACACTGTAAAGGTGCACCCAATTTAATAAGCAAACATTAAAAGATAGAAAAAGAAAAAGCTAGTATTTTTACTCGTCCTTCTGTTCCACTCTGCTGTGATAATGAGCTGACACCACACGGCCATATTTTTCTCTGCTCCTGGGAACGTGCAGGTCTGTGGACGTGGATGTGGCTCACACAGGGTTTCCCTTGTCTTCCTTTCTGTGTGACTACAGCTGTCCTGAGCTCAGCCCTGCAGTCACAGGGCCACTGCCTCTCTCTGAGCATCCCTCCAGCCTCATGCCCATCATAAGGGGAGCTGGGGAGGAAGTGCAGGGGGCCCTGGGGGAGAGGGAACAGCTCCAGGCCAGCTGCAGGCACTGCAGGGCCGGTAGGGGACAGGGAGGGCTCCGGGACTCAGGAAAGATGGCCCTTGCTCTGGGCTGTGCAGCCTGCTGGGGGCCAGGGAGAAGGCACAGGGGCACTCAGGGAGCTCTACTGAAGTGACTCAGGCCAGGGTGCTGGTGGTGCTGGGGACAGAGTGGTCCTGAGGGAGTGAGAGGCAAGGTCAGGTTCTGGTGTGCTTTGAAGTTAGCCAGAGAGAAGCCGCTCAAGAGCAGCCCGGGGCCTCTGGACTCCCAGCTGGAGAGCGCTAGGGAGGCCCAGGGAGGGGGAGTGGGGACAACCACAGGAGCAGTGTGTGTGTGTGTGTGTGTGTGTGTGTGTGTGTGTGTGTGTTATTGTTGTTGTCTAGCACCTTAACACAATAGGAAGCCACCTACCCTGACCCTGACGTCAGGTCAACTTACTCCTCCACACAATCTGTAGTCAAAAGGGTCACACTACCAAGAGCAACGCACAGGTTCAGTGCAACCCATCAAGGTACCAAAGATGTGCACAGAACTGAAAAAACAGTCCTGAAATTCATGTGGGAGAATAAGAGACCCCAAACAGTCAAACAGCCGTGGTAACAAGACAGCGTGGAATTGCGTTCAACCAGACGTGAAGACCAGCAGAACAGAACAGAGGGCACAGAGCAGACCCGTATACCAACAGCCGTCTGACACGTGACCAAGGTGCCAAACGTCGTGTTGTGACTTCCTAAAACACGCCTCTCTTTGAAAGTGCTGAAATGTACATTTGGACATTTCCTGTGGTTTCTCCTGCACTGGGTCCCCAGGGTCTGTTCTGTCTCATTTTGTACGTACAAGTGTCGCTCTTGCCTTCTGCATCCAAAAGGGAAATCTAACTCGGGTCTGCCGAGGACAGAGTGCTGGTCAGCTGGAGGAACAACCGTACCTCGGCCGTGGCTGGACCTGGGCTTGCTCCTTCTGCTCTGTCGGATGCTTGTTGGTGGCTGTTGTTAACAGCCGGCCTTGGGAGAAGGAAGATGAAGGGATCTGACGGCCCAGCTCTGTGGAAACCATGACCAGGGACGCAGGGAGCCATGGAGTGTGGGCAGGGAAAGCAGAATGGCCGCATCACACAGAGCCACTCACCAGGGAGTGGGGGCGGCCAGGGTTCTGTCACAGGTGGGCACACCAATGCCACCAACACATGACTGACACTAGCGCTGTGTCAGTGACGAGGCTCCTGGCCCTTGGTGGTGCTGTGTCTTCCAGTCTCCCTTGTTCCCTCGGCTGGCGATTTAAGGTGGTCTGTGTAAGTGTCCCGACACCCAGTCAGGGTGCTGTGAGTGAGGGCACAGTGGCAGCCAGCTGCAGGCGTAGGCACAGTGGCCGCGGGAAGCAGGGGCAATCTAGGCCAGGAGGCCACGCTGGGTGTGCAGCAGTGAAGACACCCTGGACCTTGGCCCCTGGTTCCTAGCACAGAGCTCCCCATGCCTTGGGATCCCCAAGGGGTAGAGCTGTCCCTTTGTACAACCACACCTAAGTTCATGGTAATGGGTGACCAGAAAGACCAGAGCTCTGAGGAGGGAGGAATTCTCGTAGACCCGGAGGGTGCCAGCAGAGCCCCCGGTGCATGGAACTGAGTGCGTGGAGGACCACAGAGTGCCAGTGTCCCCCCACCCTCCTGTGCACCCCCTTCCTCTGGCTGTGTCTGAGCTGGTCCTCTACAAAGAGACAGTGCATGGCAGGGTTTCCTGCATTAGGCAGGTTGTTCTAGCACATTCCCAGGCCAGAGCGGGAGCCAAGGGAGCCCAGGTGCACAGGCAGTTGGTCAGGAGCCGGGTCGTCCCTTGGCCTGCAGCTGGCATCTCAGTGGGGCACCCTGTGGGGCTGAGCCTGCTCTGTGGGGTCTAAATTCACTCCTGAGAGTGCGAGAGCTAAGCTGAACCTTTGACTTCCAGCTGACAGTGGAGAGCTATCAGGGAACCCACGCGTCTGTCATCAGGAGGAAGATGCCCGAGGTGATCAGCAGGCAGCCCTGCATGTGGGAGGGCCCATGAGCCGCAAGGACAGAGCTCCAGGTGAGCCCCGAGGTCAGAGCTCCAGGTGAGCCCCGAGGTCAGAGCTCCAGGTGAGCCAAGAGGACAGAGCTCCAGGTGAGCCATGAGGACAGAGCTCCAGGTGAGCCAAGAGGACAGAGCTCCAGGTGAGCCCCGAGGACAGAGCTCCAGGTGAGCCCCGAGGTCAGAGCTCCAGGTGAGCCAAGAGGACAGAGCTCCAGGTGAGCCATGAGGACAGAGCTCCAGGTGAGCCATGAGGACAGAGCTCCAGGTGAGCCATGAGGACAGAGCTCCAGGTGAGCCGCGCCACTCAGGCCAGCAAAGCCGTGACCAGAGGCGCACACTGCAGCCTAAATGACCACAGAAGATTCCAGGGCCTCCTGTCCGACTCCTGGGGGGAGATAATATCAATGATATCCTCTTATTCCATAATTTATATTCACCTATCCAACAAATATCTATTGAAGTTTACTATGGACCAAGGACTGTTCTAGGCGATTTTTATATTATATTTCTTATAAAAAAAAAGAAGTCAGGAGCACATTTGGGGTAACATGTACAGTGATACCTACTTCTACATGACTTCTAAGAGAGAATTATTGAAATTTGGGCATTTAGGAGAAGTCATTTCATACACAGCATTTTAAACATCCACGTGGAAGCTGAGCACTTACCACACGTCAGGGGGTCTGTATGCATCTCCTTATCTAATCCTAACAACTATTTTTATCCCTAACCGAAGGATGAAAAATGAAGTTTTAGAAGTATTAAGTGACTTACAAAGTGTGCTTTGACCTGGGTGGTCTCACTCAAGGAATCCCTCTTAGCCCCTGCATGACTTAGGGGGGTCCTGGGCAGAGTGGAGGCCCACTTCCCTGGAATAAATGAGGACTTGAGCTGCCAGGTGTGGAAAGGCGGGTGTCAGTGTCGCCAGCCACCCAAGAACAGGGACTTCACCATCTTCCAAAGAACCACTGAACAACGAAGAAAGGAGAGACCTCCGCTACAGAGAGATGGGATCAGTCCTGGCTGGAGCCCTTCTTCATGGTCTTGAGTGGAACTTGGTGGGGACCCTGTCCCTGACGGGAAGTACTCTTGTTCTTCTGGGGACACCTGCCAACGGACTGTGTGGACTCAGACAGTAACAGATGACCAAACCAGCCTCTGCCAGCACCTCCCGGGTCCTGACACACCAACAGGAAGAGAAGGGAAGTCCTTACTAGACGCCTTGGGAGTCCCCATCTGTCTGGGCCACATGGGGAAGCACAGAGATGGGGTGGTCCAAGCCAGGAGGTGGCTCCTTGCAGTACTGGAGGCTGATTCCCAGGGTGGGGTGCCGGCGGGCAGCTTTCTGAAGCCTTTCCTCTTGGTCTGCAGACATCTGCCAGCCTACCCCGAGCTGGAGGGAGGGCAGCAGGCCCCTGGGCCTCCCTGGCTCCACACGCAGCCCCCCTGGGGCTAGAAGTCCCACATATGAATTAGGGTGGCACCATTCAGGTCATAGAAACAGGGGACACAACACTTCCCATTGTAATCCCGAACCAACAGGGCCAGATTCAAGTGTGCTCCAGCCGCATCTGCTGAGGATGTCGTTAAGAGGAGCGGACGGTGGCCTCGGGTGAGGAGCAGGAAGACCACTCCAGAGGGGGGGCTCTGCATCCTGGAGGCAGGCCAGCGGGAGGGTCCCGCGACAGCATGGCTTCCTCCAGGCTGATCTGAGGTCAGCCACGCATTGATCCCAGATGCTGTGGGCAGGGCTTCATCTCTCAGCTTTTGTGTTCATTTGCAAATATCCATGATACGAAAGTTTTTATGAAGAATCAACTAAATATTGGGGGGAGTGGGAAAGCCCCATTCTGAGGGGGAGATGGTCAGCACACCTCTGGGAACTGGCTCCAAGAACAAAGTCTGGGGACACAAGGCTACTGTGTCCCCAAGAACTGTGGAGAGCCCAGGACCGTGCCCTGCTCTGGGGGTGACGACAGGGACACTAGGGGTGAATGAGACTCCTGTGTCGGGGCCAAGGACTCCACTGCTCAGAGTACCCATGTGTGTGGACAAGCTGGGGTGGCCCACAGGAGAGGAGCTCCCACCCAGGGGAGTGAACCTGTCTACTCAAGGGCACAGGGACCCGGGCTTCCAAGTGTCAGCCGCTGTGCCCTGAAGTACAGAAGCAGGGACTTCTTTAAAGATGTTGGTTTATCAAGACCTTTAAAGACAGTTCCGAGCAAAGACAGCCAGTACCTGTGCTCGGAAGAGAGCAAGTGGAGAGACCGGGAGAAGTGTCTTCATGGCACCGATGGAGGAGTGGGCATGGGAGGGCGACAGCCCCAGGGAGTTTTGGTGGGTAAGGTCAGAAGAAAGCAAGCTGCAGATGGAGCCTTCCAGAAACAGACGCAGAGGAACATCAACCTCAAAATAACCACTGCTAAAGAAACAGCATTCACCTCTGCCTGCAGAGGAAGATGCTCTCAAACTGAGAAACTCACAAGACACCCTCTTCAAAGCCACACAGAAACAGCATCTCCACCCAGGAAAACGTGATACCTCAAATCATATAAATGACATAAAAAACAACTATGAGAAGACATGATCTATAAGAATCAAGATTTCAGTAAATGAAAATATTCTCTAAGACATCAGTCATGAAGCCAAGGAAAGCTCCAGTGACTCTCACTCCTGAGCAGTCACGGTCTCCAGATAAGCACTGAGCATGAAGGAGCCTCTCAAATCATCAAAAAGCAAAAAGCCAAACTGCAGGTGAATTATGCAAAAGCAACAAAACCAAAAAATAGACAAGTGGGAATATATGAATCTGAAACTCGACTGTACAGCAATGAAACAAACAGCACAGGAAAGAGACAACCTACAGAAGAGGAGGAAGGAAATGTTTGCAAACTTACATCTGGAAAGGAGTTAACACCCCAAATATATAAAGAACTCAAACAACTAATAGCAGGAAACAATTAACCCCATTAAAACAGAGACCTGAACAGACAGGGCTTAAAAGAAGACATACAAATAAATGGTCATCAGGTAACTAAGAAAAAAGGGGGGCTCAGCATCACCAGCCTTCAGGGAAATGCAAATCAAAGCCCCAGGAGAAACTCCCTTCCTTAATGGTGGGTAGAATGGCTGCTCCCCAAGACCCAAAGCAGGTGAGAATCAGCACAGCCAGAAGTCAGCCCAGAGCCGCCTCAGAAGCTGAAGTGGAGGGGTCTCCTGATCAGCTACACAGCAGGGACGTCAGGGTACACATCAGCACGCCAAAGAGACTCCCGGGCCCCCGTGTTGTCCTGGCACAGCACACGGCAGCCCAGCATAGAGCCCACCACGGGCTCACCATGGACGTGTGGCCAAGGGACATGGGGCCCCCACACAGCAGGGAGCACACCTCGGCCACGAGGGATGAACCCTGCTTAAGCCAAGAGTGTGAGCGGGTGTCACTCGACTACTTGACCGACAAGATTTCATCACGGTTTCCAAGCAAACCCCGGATCTGTCAAGAACGAAAGAGACACCCCGACAAACCTATTCAGACAAGCTAAACATGGGACTGGGCTGAGGCACTCCCAACAAACGCCAAGAAGAAGCAGGGCAAGGCCGATGCAGCAGAACCCAGGTGCGCACTCAGTGAGATCCGCGAACCCCGAAGCTAACTGGAAACGCCACCCTGATGAGTCACCATGTCCCGGGCCAGGAGCTCCGAGGCCCCAGAAAACACTGAGTCAGAAGACACACACTGAGTTTCGCTTACAAAATAAGTCTTAGATTTCATCTTGCGTCGCTGTTTCCGTAATCAGCAGGCAACGTATCAGGAAGGAATGCAGAGCCTATGGATTCACTCGTCTTTCTTGATGCTCTTTTAAAACTCCAAGAAATGAATGTTGTAGACCCTTCTTAACCCACAAGGGCAAAGAGGGTTGGAGAGCAAACAGCAGTGGAGGAGATTTTTAAAACCAGCTTTTGGAAGAAGAAAAGCAGAAGTGGAATTGACTTGGTGAAGCAGAGGAAGTTAAACTGAGCTTAGAGAACCACGGGGCAGGAAGGACAGTTTGCCCTGAGAGTCTGAGAGGGAGCTGAGCTCCTGGGCTGGGGTCTGCCCTGCCCACCAACATGCCCCGGCTCACAAAACCCAGGAAAACACAGAATCAAAGGTGGGAGCGCGTTGCCCCGCGCAGACAGAGTGCTGTCCATGTCTGGGAGAGGAAGTGCAGTCACGCACCACCCACCGAGCTGGAGGGTCTCCGAGAGCTGAGGTCTCTGGAGCAGAAGGAAAGAGGAGCCAAGGTGCAGACCCACAGCCAGGTGTGGCCAGACGCTGAGCCTGTCGGGAAGCAGAAACCTGGGCCCCGGGGGAGGACTGGCTGGGAGCAGGGGCCGCACAGACTGGACGCAGTCAGCTGCACTGGCCAGCTGTGCTCCTCCCGTTTGTTGTGAGTACCCACGGTCAGTCCTGTGTCTCCAGGACCAGAAACTGCAGAACAGCCAAAGAGAGCCAAAGATCAGACATTCTGAGATGGTCAAGAAAGTTCTAGGCAAACAAAGCTACAGTGCAGGCCACAGGGTAAGAAGCCAGGCCAGAGAGGGCAGAGCCGGACCCAGAAAGTGAGGCTGTTAGGGAAAAAGTGACTGTTGAGAGGGGACGGGCCAGACAGTTCCACAGAGAGCGCATTTGGTGTGGTGACAGAGCACCAGGAAGCAGTGACTGGAGTCGTGACTCTCACCTTCCGAGGGAGAGACGTTCACTGCTAGGAAGAGGTTGGCCAGAGGAAGTTCTGCGTTCAACAGTGAGCGATGTTGGAGCAATAGTCCTCCCAGAGGGAGGAACCTGGTGCTCCGTTCTGCTGGGAAAGGCAGGGACAGCTTTCAATACATCCACCAAGATGAAGCTTTAGGATTTACCCTAAGGAACCAAATGTACACGGGCCCAAAGATGTGATGTGAGCACGTTTGTTAGTATCAGAATAGTAATAGTAATAGTAAGGGAATGCAACCTGAAGGTCTCAGATAAACACTGAGACTGCTAGACAACTGAATACCATACAAATATTTGCTTAAGAAAATATTCACAATGCTCCTACTTCTAAAAACTGTTCAAAAATGGGACTACTGTATTATTTTTAAAGACAACAGAGAAACAGAGACCCGAAAAATTCTTTCAGTAATATTGGGAGGTAGGATTAAACTGGAGTTGTATTTTCTTTTTTCTTGTCTGCTTTGCAAACCTCAAAGCCTCCTGTATATATGCACTAGCTCTTAAAGCTGCCACAAACAGAAGGAACAGACTCTTCTAAATCCATAATTAGAAAATAAAAACTGCATTCAAGAGAGAAAGGCAAGAAGATAGGAAGAGGGCAGGTGCCGGGGTAATTTGGGATGGTGGGAGCAGCACTCTGCATAACTCAGGGCCCAGCACAGGTGAGTGGCCACTCACCTGTCCTCCCAGCCAGTATCTTGACCAACTTGCCACTCCCTGTGGTCCTACCAGAGCAGCCGCCTGACCCACAGGTCAGACATGGGAGCAAGCGCGAGCCGCCTTCTGAGGTTTGTTTTCTTAGCTTGCAGCCTCCTGTAGATCTAGACCTAAGTGTGCGAGGGCTTTCCCAGCTCTGTGGAACCGGGCACCACGGGGAGGGCCACACTCAGGGTCACGACAGGGGGGACCCAGGGTGGACACCCATCGGTGTGTTGTTGCTGATGTGCATATTTAACGTCCCTGTCTGTGATCAGGGCTCAGCCAACTGCTGGGCCACAAAATAATGACATCGTGACACAGCACAGAGAAAAGGACATGAAGGAAGGAAACCACCGAGTGGTCTGAACCTTAAAATGAATTTTATTTTGTGTTTTAATCTGCTAGCATTCTCTGTGACAATCTAAAATACCAATCTGGTGGAGAAAGGGAAGAAAGGAACCTTCGTGTAAGGACAAGCACATGACCGGGTCTGGAGGAGGGAGAGTCTCCAGCAGAGATGTTCCCCAGGTGTGACGACGTGGAAAGAGCTGATGTCATGCAGCTGGCTTGGAAAATGGGGCGAAGCGGGTTTAAGAAATAACAGTCCTTTCTAACAAAGCAGAATACGGGGCAATGAGTAGAGTCTTATGCTCATGTAGGAAAAACTAAAAAGTGATGTGAACTCTTACAAGGAGGAATGAAAATATATTTCAAACAGATTCCCAATATGCCCGCCTCCTCCCTGAGAGCCCACATCTGTGCAGACACACCTGCTGAAGGCACGCTCGAGCTAGACCGCATATCCAGGGAAGCCAGCAGACACAAGGAGCCCAGGTCACCGAGATTATATCGGAATTCCGATTTATGTGAAGGAGCGAAAGAGAAAAGATCCCCACCGACAGCAGATTGGATTCCCAAACTCGAACGTCCCCCTCTTTGCTCTGTTGGTGTATTCGGGGGACTTCCTGTCAGAGAAGCCGAGGGAGCTCTGAGCCTGGTGTTTCCACGGTGCCCTGGAGGTGGGAATTTCGCCCTGACGACTGGAATTCTGCAAAGGCAGCCTCTTCCACACGGCAGTCGGCTCTGCACCTTCTCGAGCTCAAGCCACAGAAGCCGAGCCTAGCCCCAAGGCTGCAGGTGGGTGACGGCCAAGCTCACCCAGGCCGGGGAGAGCATCAGCGCTCCCCAGGGCCTTCTGCAGAAGGGAAGCCTCATGCCAGCCACACCCACAGTGACCCCACCCCTGGGGTCAGCTGCATGCCCCCCAGGAAGCCCACAGGCCAGCCTGCAGGTGCAGCAGGTGACCACAGGGACAGCAGGGGTCTCTCCAGGTAGGTGGCAAGTCCTGGGAAATTCTGATTGGTGCTCTTTTCTACAGTGACCCCCAAATGCCGCCTGGGCCAGACACAAGCTCTACCAGTGATGTGGCTCTGCATCCCAGAGCTGGACACACACGGGTTGTTAAAGATGGGAACACAGGGATCTCCACAGGGCCCTGAACTGCTGGGGCCTTGTGTAGAGGCTGAGCCTCAGACGGTGCCTGGTGCCATCTGCCTGAGAGTGACTGCCACCTGGAAGCAGGGTTCCCCAAGCCCCTTGTTGTGGATCTCTGCATCAGTCACCCACAGAAAGACCATTTCCCTTCACTCGCTGCACACGGACACCCAGCTGAGAGGCTACTTTCTTAGTGTGGAAAGAGAAGGAGTTAATAGACTGACCTCCAGAAGCCCAATGTGACTTTACTAATTTGAAGAAATACTTTCTGAAAAAGTGACAAATTTTAATTGCAAGCAAATAAATCAGTAAATTTCATGAAAAATCATGCTGATCTCTGTGTCATTAACTAGATTTATTCAGCTCTTTAAAATAGATTTCTTTTTGACCAAACAAACACCAATAAAATAATTTTCTCTGTGATGTAGGCAGGAGCTATGTACAAGGCCCCTTACTCTGCCTTTCGGGGACAGTTTAATTCCTGGTCAGGTAAGATGGGGATTAACCATAAAGAGGGCCAAAGAAGTGTAAAATTGCTCATGATATCTATAAAGAGTCCAGTGTCACTGTCACTTACCACATGAACCTCTGCCTGTCACCCCATGAATATCCTCACATTTCTTTTTCATTTATGAGCAAAAAAAAGGACCTTCTAGGGACTTTGAACAGGCAGCAGCTGCGGCCCTCAGAGGTGCCAAGTGAGGTGCAGAGGACAGCTCTCCAGGCCAGCGACAGGGCGCGGCTTGAGGGCAAGCTTGCCTACTGCCCGCACAAGCAGAGTGGCCGAGGAAGGCAGTGCTTGATGAGCACTTAGGAACCTTCATCCTCTACCTGGTGAAGGACCAGGCCAACAGGAGGACAGGCACAGCTGCTCCTCATCTGATTGGTGAGTAGAGTTGTTTCCTTGGAGAAATTTACACAGTTGAAGAGGAATCACCCCAAGTACCAAAGCTCATCGATGAAAATTGACAAATACTTTAAAAATCAGATACTTGCACAGCCCACCATGCTTCCCGTCCTTGGATGGCGATGAAAGAAAACATGCCAACAGTCCAACAATGGCCACCGTCTGCCTCCTAGCTACTTCCCCAGGCCCTCCCCTGTGTGCTAGGAGAACCAGAACTCTGTCAGCAAGCAGAGCCGTTCTGATTAGCCGTTCTGATGCGTTACGGGCGCATGACCTCCAAGTGAAACGCACGATTACCTCTCAGAATCCTCAGGCTGGTGGGTGAGCATGGCCAGCTTCTTGTCTTGGTTCTTGTCTCTGCTTACAGGCCGTCCACATGGAGTCTAAAAGAAAAAACGATACCAAGGGTGTGAGGCTCAGACGTGCCTCAGGACAGACGCAGGCAGTCACGGGGAGCAAGCCACCTGCTCGGAGCTTTCCATGCAGGGCCATGTTTTTATTCTCCTCCTGAAGAGGACCACCACAGATTTGCCTTCTGCCTGGTTTCAACCAAGGACCAAACACCAAGAATGAACACAGTCTTGCAGCTGGGGAAGAGTCTGTGACAGGGAGAGATTGACCAGGTCAACCAGAGGAGAGCTGGGCCCACAGTGTGCAGGACATGAACTGTGACGGCTGTCAGAGCGACGTCGGAGGAGAGTCAGCCCGGTCCAGCAGAGCTCACCAGGTGTGCCTAACCACCAGGTGTGCCCAACCACCAGGTGTGCCCAACCACCAGGTGTGCCCAACCACCAGGTGTACCCAACCACCAACTGCACCCAGAGCCCAGCTTTTCCCCAGGGGCATTAGCAATCCTCTCCGTGGCTCCAGATAACAGGAGAGCTGGGAATGTGACCAAGAAAAGAAAAACCGAGAGAAAACCATGCTCAGACACAGAGTCTTCTATTTCCCTTTTTTCTATTTAATATTAATTGAGACTTAAGTACAAAACTGTGGTTCAGCATTACACAGTCGGCGTCGTTCCTCAGAGGGTTCACAGTGGGATCTTGAGGTGGAAGAATTTGAAGATTTGTCTATGTTTAGAAGCCAATTCCTGTAGGCAGTCAACACATTCTAAGTGCATCTGGAAACGTGCAATTGCTGTGATCCATTAGAAAATCTAAGGGTCGAGTCTATGGGAGACATGCAGCCAGTTTGAGTTGTATGAGTTTCTGTTGAATTGTAAGAACAACCAAAAAAAAGTTTGTTTGTTAAAATGCTCCAAGAAGGATCCGTCCGGGGTGTCGGCAAGCTGGTGGGTGGGGGGAGGCGGCTCTCCTTCCATTCTGTTCTCAGCTGTGACAGTTGTTTAAATCATCTGTTTACCACCAGGGTAGCCAGTTTCTGCATGAAAGCGGATGCCCCCAGGACTGTACAGCAACAGGACCACCAAGGGTGCAGGACCCCACCGGCGGTGCCTGCCTGCGCTGGAAGGCAAGGACACCTCGCGCCGCCTGGTGGAGAGGGCCTTGCCGTGAGGGCCTGCCTGCAACTTCTGGGAGCCGAGCTCCTGCGTGAACTAATAAAGCAGACGAGCGGTGAGTGGTCAAAGGGGTCCCTAACTAGTTCACTGAGTCACCCAAGAATCATAGCACCACACTTTACAAGAGAGGAGACAGGAGCCCAGGGGAGACAAAGGACCTGGAAAACCCACTGCCCAGCCCTGTGACTACTGGGCTCGATTTCCTGCTGTCCCCTGATTAGACATGGCACAGATGAGCTTTCAGTCTGAAATAAAGTTAGATCTATTTTAGTACCAATTTTTAAAAGTAACATATAACATTTTTACATCTGACATGAAATATATTTTACATCACAAGTGAAACCTCATAAAAATGTAGTTCTTAGGGAATAACATTGTATCATTTGAACTCTGATGGTCACAAACAAAGTGGCATGGGGAAGGAGCTACGCAGACGGCAGGCTTTACAGCTGACCTTCTGAGGCACTGGGAACACACAGGTGCGTGTGGTCTGGGAGGAACATTCTAACACATTCTATTCTACTCTATTCTATTCTATTTCCTTTCTAAGTAGCCTTTTGATAGCTAAGTAGCCTTTTGAATTTCACATTTATTTTTCTATCCAGGAAGCAAAAATATCATTGAGAAGTAACCAGAAGCCAGAATTCATTAGTTACCGATTTCCTCCACGAGTCTTTCCATTTCTACCACCTACAGGATGCTTTTTCCAACTGAACAGTAGAGCAAAGGGGATTATCAGAAAACAACTCTTCAATCAGAAGCCTTGTCTTTCAAATGGAAGCAAATAAATAAAACCAGGCTGAGCCTGAGGACCAGGGTCTTCTCAACACCAGGGCTTCGTGTTCTTCTTCTTTTTAGAAGTCTTGTGGAATTTAACAAGTTTTCTCTACCTCTCTGCACTCCATCTCTGTTAGTTATGAGTCAAGGCGACATTAAGCCACGAGATGAGGAACTCTCTCCCCACCCTCTCACTCAGCCAAGAAGCACAGAAGCAGCCTCCTGGGAGCTCAGGAGCTTCATGACCCCCTATGGCTGGCGTGGGACAGGGGACAGGCTGCAGCAGGGCACCCGATCCAAGCAGCCAGGAAGTCCCGGGTCAGCGCGGCCACCTGGCTCTAGGAGCCAGCACTCACCCTCTGTTTGTCAATTTTTGGTTGCTGTGACCAAAACACCTGACAAGAGTGATTTACAGGAGGAAAGGTTTATGGGGCTCATGGTTTCAGAGGTGCTGGTCCACAGACAGCTGACTCCACTGCTCTGGGCCCAGGGGGCGCCGAGCATCGTGAGGGAAGCTGCTCCCCTCACGGCAGAGTCAGGAAGCAGAGGGGAAGGGGCACCTCCCAGGACACGCCCCGGTGGTCTACCCCAGCTGTGGTCCACCCCAGCCACGTGAGCCTGCCCACGATCACCACCCGGGGCGGGCTGACAAGGTCACAGCTCTCAGGGTGCCATCTTCTCCCTTCAGAACACCCTGCATTAACAGGGGGCTTCAGAGGACACCCACATCTGAGCCCTGGCACCCTCCACCGCGGCCCAGTGACTCTCCTCTAGTGTAGTTCAACGTTTTGACCTGCTAAACGGACCCTCAATGGAGCAACCCAGCCAGACACAGAAGATGGTGCATGTTCACAGCACAGGTGAGAAGCCGCCGGGCCAGGGGAGCCGCTGCCTGGCCTCCAGACCTTCACTGCTCCAGGTGGACACTCATCTCCTGAAGGACTGCCGTTCAGGTGGTCAGCTCCTCTGCTTAGTCAGGGCCAACTGCCTGCCTGCCGAGCTGTTAGTCTTCAGGTCACCAGCAACCAGCCTGCTTTGCCCTCATGTCCACGACCTCCCTCCCCGGTCTTGCAGGGCCTCTGGGAAGCCATCTTTTGCCCAGATATGCTCATGTGTGCAGTTCCCAGAGCTCCGACCACTGTGTGTACCCCCGTTTGTAGGAGGCATGACCACAGTTCCCTGCTCTATGCCAACACCCTGCCATCCACCGAATGCTGAGATCCTTCTTCTAAAGTGACTTCCAGAATCCATGCACATGTCTTAAAACATCTGGAAAGGTCTAACTGATCTGATTAGAGTTTGGTGAACCCAGGAAGAAAGTCAAGCTCTGCGGCATCAGTGGGTGTAAGAAAGATCGGGGTGAAATGTGGGGCTGGCCTCTTCTCTTTATAAACAATACGCTTAATAACGCTACAGCCCGGACGTGGCCAGCACGGCGGCGTAGACCACAGGCGCTTTGAACTGATGTTTTCAGGGTCTCCAGGGCCGACTCGCAGACTTTGTCTCTGACTGGAAACACTTGCCCCTGTCCTTCAATCTGGTGGTAGAAATCCCAGATATGGGATCATACACTGCTTATGAAGCATATTCTTTTGCACATCTACAGATGCCAAGCAGGGCCGCGGTTAAGGCAGGCTCAGAAGTGGAACTGCCCAGGCCCATCCTGGCCCATCCGTCTCCTAACTGGGGAGACCGCAGGCCTTCTGTGCTTCTCCCTCTGAGAGGTGGATAATAATCGCACCTGTCTCATCTGACTATAATGAGTCCTAAGCATGTAGTTTTAGATTACATTGTTTTATTTTTAAGTATTTTGGTGGATTATATTTTTTTATTTTTGCCTTTTTATATCAATCAAATTTGAAAAACAAAGGATTGACATTTTATTTACGGTTGTTTTATAATTCCGTCTTCCTGGGAAGGCAAGGGTAAACTGCGACGACTCTGAGAATCAGGAGATTCATGTTAGAGCCCGGGTGGCCGGCAGCGTCCCCTGGGGAAAGGCACAGGCTGTCTGTCCACTTTCCTCTGTCCCCCTCCCCTGTCCACTGCTCCTTTACTCAGTGAAGTCCTGGGGTGCTGAAGAAGCAGCTGTCACCTTCTGTTTAACTTAACAAGAGATGCCTTGGGGTCTTGGGTGGGTTTCAGCACACCAGTGGAGATCGTCAGTAGTTTGATTGCTTAAGCAGAAATTTACACAGAAGATCCAACAACCCAGCTTTAGGGGACAGACTTATTTAGGAAGTAAACCAGATGGTAAGAGCCGCCTGCCATTCCTGGGGACAGCTTTCTGAATCCGGGATTTCTACCACCAGATTGAAGGACAGAGACAAGTGTTTCCAGTCAGAGACAAAGTCTGCGAGTCGGCCCTGGAGACCCTGAAAGCATCAGTTCAAGCGCCTGTGGTCTACGCCGCCGTGCTGGCCACGTCCGGGTCGTGGCACTGGATCCTGTGCAGGCCCCTCCGAGGGGTGAAGCCACCAGGCAGGAGCCCTGAGGCTGACAGGTGGTTGATCCTGTGACACACTTCCCTCCACGGCACCCCAGGTGGAGCTCAGGACACCGACCCAGGAACTGTCCCCTCCCGTACCTGCTGTCACCAGTTCAGATCAAATGTTGACCAGACAGAAGTATTTCATACGGAAAGCACTTGGTGACCGGTGAGCCATTATCAAAATCACCATCCCTGTTGTCTGTGTGTGTACACGTGTGATAACTAACAACGATTCTGTGAGAGCATATGTGAAAAGGCGCGTATGTACCTTCACGTTCACACACTTACATACACAGAGCCCTGATACTGATTTTTTGGAAATGATATTTCGGTATTTAAGAATACACAAAAAGCTTTCTTGTTGATCACGTAAGAGAACTGCTGGTAGTTAGTTAATAAAATGTTGGCTGGCGCAGAGGTGCATGCCTGTAATCCTGGGGAGGCTGAGGCAGGAGGATCACACATTCACAGCCAGCTTCAGCAACTTAGTGAGGCCCTAGGCAACTCAGCAAGACCCTGTATCTGAACACAATATAAAAAGGGCTGGGATGTGCTCAGTGGTTAAGTACCCCTGGGTTCAATCCCCAGCACAAAAAAATTTTCCTAAAACTGAGACTCATGAGAAACAATACATTAGTGCCACGTTGCTTTGGTGAAATTTGGAATACTCATGCCCTCTTTTCCACATGGGCATCTACCAGTTGTCCACCTGGCCTCCTGTACCATGGTGAATCCTCTGTCAGCTCTAATTTTGGTTTCTTTTTTTAAAGATATTTATTTATTTATTTACTTTTCAGTGGACACAACGTCTTTGTTGGTATGTGGTGCTGAGGATCGAACCTGGGCCGCACGCATGCCAGGCGAGCGCGCTACCGCTTGAGCCACATCCCCAGCCCCTCTAATTTTGGTTTCTTTACAAAGGAACAAATACTATAAGAAACAAGGCAAGTGTGGCATGCGTTTGGCACAGGTTCGATCCTCAGCACCACATACAAACAAAGATGTTGTGTCCACCGAAAACTAAAATATAAATATTAAAATTCTCTCTCTCTCTCTCTTTAAAAAAAAAGAAAGAAAGAAAGAAAGAAAGAGGAAAACAAGATGCTTTTAGATGCTCAAGGTGATTTTCCAAACCTCTGTATTTGTCTCACCCACATGCAACTTAAATTTGGTAACCACCTTTATTGGATATCTCCCAGGTATTCCAATCAGGTCGTGTAGAAACAATAATTCTTTCACCTCTTTGTACCCATACACCATCAGTTTATATGGAGTCCATTTAAATTATGTAATTACCAAAAAAAGTGAATTTAAAGTGGGTTGGGAGAACAGCCAAACCCAGAGCTGGAAATGTGCCACTCGACTTTTAGAAGCAGAACCAGAGCAGGACCTGAGCCCTGAGCCCGGCCCCTAGAGTCCCACCTGCTGTGCGGGGGACAGAGCGCCCAGGGAGGCTGAGGGAGAGCAGCAGCCCAGGCAGGAGGGACCAGGCCACAGAGCCACAGCCCAGCAACTGCTGGCAGCAAGGGGGAGTGGCCTGTGGCACCCAGACAGTGAGCGTCTGTCTTGAAAGCATTAAAATCCATTTTTAACAAACACTGTGAGGAAATAAGACACTCCTTTTGGCATTTAGTTCACTTTTAGTAACTTTCATGGCTTTTGGGGATTTTCAAATCCCATTTGCTGCCAATATGCAAATAATAACATTTTATGATCCTTTAAAAATCCTTGTTATTATAGGCAATAAAGAAACGGACAAAATCTCCCACACATTTTCCTAATAATACCTTTAGCCACTCCTTATACATGAAGTGGCCAGTTTGCATGCCAAGAAGCTTCGTTCCTAGAGCTCCGTGTCTGTCGTCACATCCCTAATAAAGGAAGGGAATCCACCTAGAAACAGGGTGATGGACACCTCAGGTGACCAAGACACTAACCCAAGTTTGCAGGTTCGAAGCTGGGACACCCCTGAAGCCTTTCTGATAATTCCTACGCAAAACAAGGCGACTGCAATTCAACAGGATGCGCCAGTCACCAAGGAGCTGGGGTCCTTATTCTCCTCCCCTGACTGCCTCCAGGGGGTAGGAGGGCCGTTCCTGGTCGGCACTGAGCCCCTTGGACCGCGGCGGGGAAGGAGCTGGGAGGAATAGCTCACACGGCTTTCACTTACAGTCACGGCTCAGAGGAAATTGAAAAGGGCCAAATAAAAAGAAATACTCAAAAGAGTTATAGGTTTTTTTTCCATTTTATATTTCTCAGAAAGGTGTCAAATCAGGGGACTTTTGACACCTATTTCCTTCTAAGACTTTGTTTTCCTTGCAACAATGAAGTTTTGGCCCCGTGTTCTCTGTAGCTCAAGCCCATCAGGCACCTGCATTTCTTCTCTGTGCTCAATTGACCTCTGGGCTTTGGAATTGGAAATGTTCCTGAACCAGGGACAAGGAGACCAAGCTTCTGTCTGTCACCAGGGATATCATCAAACCTGTGTGCCTCTGGATACGGTCTCTATCACCATGTCTGAAATGGGAAGCAGTGGACACTATGATGACCAGAGTCACTCTGATATCTATGTGCTATGACCATTGATGCCTATGTGCTAGAGCTTGGTGAAATGTCACCCAGGACCAGTTTCTACCTGGGGAAGAGGCTCTTCTTGTCCTTGGAAGGGTCTCTCATTCTGCATTTAGAAAGGCATTTATTCTGGGTCTATGTCCAGTTCTTTTCTGGGAAATATTCTCACATTGTGGACCTTTACTGAGGAATTTCATTGAAGTTCCCCAAATTACAAATGCAACCTTTTAAACATGTGTATTAGAAGCATGATTGAATTCAAAACCAAAAGATGTGGATCTCATTTTCTCTAATGATCGACAGGCAGTGGAATGACTCGGACGTCACTTTCCCAGGTTGCATATGAATAACCACCAGTGAAACTCACTGGAGGACCCCAGCCTTCACACTCCCAAACATCCGACCATGCGGGAGAACCGGCCCACAGGCTCTCCCCTGAGCCCCTCTCCTGGCCTGACGTCAGCGAGGAAGGACGTGTAGAAGTCGACAGGCAAAGAGCCCAGGAGCCAAGCCTCGGCAGCAGGTTGTAAAAGCCGCAGACGGTGAGGCCACAGGTCTCCTTGGCGCGGACCCTTGCCCCTTCCCATGCTCACCCCACCTGCGCTGCCAGGGCCCACAGCCACAGGTCTTCAGGGGAGCCGAGTGTTCAGTGGGACCCACGCCGTCGCTGGGGCCGCTCGGGGTCTGAGACTCCTTAACAGGAGCGCCTGGTCTCACACTCAGTTTCTCATGTTCAAAGCCATGACACACTGTCGAGAGGCGTAGTGAGTGGGTGGGAGAGCAGGACCCCACCCCCGCCCCAGTGGAAGGGAGAGCTCCAGTGAGGGAAGCAGACAGCACCCACGGGAACCGCAGCGGGAACCAGGGGAGTGAGGGCTTAGATTTCTTTTTTCAATTTTCTGGATTATAAAACTGCAATTCTGATTTTTTTTTAAAATGGCCTCAAGAAATTGAGGAGACCCCCCCCCGAAAATTGTTTCTTAACACAGATCCACTCCAAAGAGCTGCTCCTGCCCTTTGGGTGTAGCCCTGCAGGCCGCTGGCAGTGGGGACTCTGTGGAAGCACCCTCAGCCTCTCACAGCAGGGACCCCAGGACGGGGGGCAGTGCTGTAGGTTGGGGTCACGTCATCCCCATCATCCCCGTCGTCCCCATCGTCCCCGTTGTCCTCGTCGTCCCCGTTGTCCCCGTCATCCCCATCATCCCTGTCATCCCCGTCATCCCCGTCATCCCCGTTGTCCCCCTCATCCCCATCGTCCCCCTCATCCCCATCGTCCCCATCATCCCCGTCATCCCCGTCATCCCCCTCGTCCCCATCGTCCCCCTCATCCCCGTCGTCCCCCTCATCCCCGTCGTCCCCCTCATCCCCATTGTCCCCCTCATCCCCATCGTCCTCGTCATCCCAGTATTCCCGAGCCGGATACACACAACCCACTCATGTCCATTGCTGGCTGTTAAAATCACCTTCCTTGGGGGACGATTTGGCTGTTGACACTTAAGCTACTCCTAGAAAGTTTGTTTTCCATTCTCCTTTGGGAAAAAATGACTACTTTGAATAAAACACTGCAGGAACTTTCTACTTAGAAATGCATTGTTTAAAGTGCTGTCATGCTCCCCAGGGACACGAGTACACGGCACCTTGAAGAATACAGAACAGAGTGCTCCCTTGGAGCCCCAGGGGATGCTGGCCTGTCCCAACAGAATCACGGCTGGAGTCCTGTGCTGTCTGAAGACGGCAGGACCACAGCGCCATCCCCGTGACTGCCTGAGTCAGCCATTCCTTAGAGAACTTCCAGAAACAATGAGGCCAGGAGGAGAGCAGTCATGTGGTCAGCAGCTTATCTGATACGGAGACAGAGCCAACTGGTCAGGGCTCTAGAGTAAAGACTTTACTGGTTCCCTTAGGGTCTCCCACGCCGAGCACAGACCCTTACCTTAACTGCTAATGCTCCCAGGCACGTCATCCATTGTACCTGCTCTTTAGGAGGAAAACCCAAGGCGTCTAAGGAGTGCAGTTACTCCAGCTCTGCTGAGCGGGGAAATGAAAGTCCAGGCGCTGGGTCTCTCACCGTGTGCACCCCGAGAGCCCCTCTTGGCTCTAGGGCACGCACCTTGGGGTCCAGCCCCGAGACTTGGTCTGTTGGACTCTGAATCAAACGGTAACCAAGTGGGTTAAGTAGAAGCATGTGTTTTGAAAGGTTAAGCCACCCCTACACCGGGAAACCCCCTCCTTAAGAAAGTCATTCTGCCGCCAAGAGGTTATTAATATCCACCTCTCGGATACAAACGCGACCTACAGATGAAAGGCTCCCAGCCTGCGTGAACACCACAGAGGGTTCCCTCTGAGGCTGCTGTAATGGAAACCGGGGCCAGGCACCTCCCGAGGCTCCGCGGGTTCTCCAGGAAGTCCACCTGCCCACTGAGCGGAAAGTTCTCAGCCTCCAGGGCCACACACCCCCAGAGCAGCACCACTTACTGTAAGGGCCGTACAGGGCACATTCTCATTTCTAGGAATGCGCCTCTGTGTCCTCTTCCTTTCCTTTGAGCCGGCAGGGGGTCGACAGTTACCACGCCCTTTGAAGTCATCTAGAACAAGCCCCTTGCCTTTACGAAGGAGGGGCTGCGTGTTTTCTTCCTTAGAGGGGAAATCGTGCTCACGGTCCTGTTGCTTCCCTGGCATTGCAGGGTTATTACCATAGGGAAGTAGTCTGTCCACTCATGGGCAGTGATGGCCCTCTCCGAGGCAGTGGAGGGCTTCCCCAGTGCAGGGTGCATGCCTGCTGGGCCCCGGGGCTGAGTGGGCTGGGTGTGCTGGATGAGGCAGCAGAGGCCACACAGAGGACACTGCTCGTCCCACCAGGACAGGCACTGTCACTTCAGGAAGACGGTGGCAGTGTGCCTGACAATGAC
The DNA here is from genome assembly GCF_052094955.1 of Ictidomys tridecemlineatus. NCBI lineage: Eukaryota > Metazoa > Chordata > Mammalia > Rodentia > Sciuridae > Ictidomys > Ictidomys tridecemlineatus. The sequence goes on along the minus strand of NC_135485.1, from coordinate 147,006,667 downwards.
TGTGTCACTCCACCCCGGCTGGCACACGCTGGAACACCAGCTGGAACGCCAGGCCGTCACAAAGGGAAGCTCCATTCTCTACATCCCAAAGCCTTGTACAGACCAGTCGTGGCAGGTAAAGTCCCGCGTGCTGGTTACATTTCTTTAGGTTTTTATGTTCTTACAGAAGTTTTCAGAAAAGGAAAAAACAAGCCGTCCACCACACAATGCCCTAGGAACAGGGCAGACCTCCTTGTCGTCACTCCACACTGTCTTGCCAGGAGCGAGGCTGGACGTGCCAGACGCTGCCACCATGAAATGAGGACACGGTGGTCCGGGGTCACTGCACCTTCTCCTCACACGTCCAAGCCCCTGAGCGGCATCCAGAGCTGAGGGACCACGGGCCAGCCACGGGACCCACCAGTCCACAAAAGAGCATCTGTCTAGTGACCTGCCCTCAGGGACAAGCAAAAAGAGCATCTGTCTAGTGACCTGCCCTCAGGGACAAGTCCAAAACAGTGATAAAATGTGAAGACCAGGCCTCAGGGGGAAGATGGGGGCCAAGTCAGAGGAGCGGGTGAGAGAGGAGAGCAGGCCTTTCAGAGCCACGCCTGGGAAGACGGCTGCTCTGCTCTCGGTCCTACGAGGGACGAGCAGGTCCAGCAAGGGCAGTTCCCAGGCTCTCAGCTCAGGCAGGACAGCCCCCACCTGTCAAGTGAGCTGACAGTCCCATGCCCTGGGACCCCAGTGTGAAGGCTGCCACAGGTGCGGGGACAGGCAGAGGGCAGCACCTCTGCCCTGGGGCTCGGGGTTCTCCTCTCTCCCTCCAGGCACAGCCTCCTTCTCCTGTCCTCTCCCAATGTCCAGATTTCAAATCCCAGCAAGAGATGGAAGCGCGTGGACACAGAAAGCCAGCCTGGGGAGGGCTCCATCTCCGGGGCTCCCTGCCGTGAGGTTTCTAGCGTGGGGCAGAGCCGGAGCTCTGGCGGGAAGCCGGATCCAGGCAGGCCGCCTCCCTGTGACATGGGCGCAGCTCCCCAGCTGCCCAGCTTGAGGTTGGCTTGCGGCGAGAGCTGGGGGCCTCTGGCTGTGGCTGTGAGGGGGATGCAGTCCAGAGCTCGTTCCCAAGACCGTGGCAGGGCGACGCCTCCGTGGTCCCAAGGGCAGAGACGGACATCAGGCCCCAGGGCAAGGCGGCCGCGAGCTTGGCCTGTCTCCTGGCCAGCTCCCAGCAGAGGAGCTGAGGGGAAATGTGGACCCTGATCCTAAGAAGAAGGGCTTTTTCCTCTCAAATTCCAGCTCCTATAATTAGGAGTAGGTCTATCCAAGCCCAAGAGTTAATATCAATGATTTATTATTTAAATAAAAGGGCAGCTCAGTGTGTGTTTTCTGGGTCACTCCCCCATCACAGTGTGTGTGTGCACTTGTGAGTTTCACACCAGCACAGAAGGCAAAGGCCTAAAGAGCACGTGGTTTCAACCATTATGACCCACAGCTCTGTTCTCTGGAACCAACTTTTCTCTGCAGGCAGCTGCGTCTTCCAAGGATGGGGACGAGAGACGAGCACACAATTCCATATGAGATGGAAAGGCAGACATGAGCCGGGGACATAGGTGATTCAGAACACAGCTGCTTGGGACCAAGTCCAGTTCCCACTGCCAGCCCGCCTCAAAGACAGCGTGACTTTCACAGGTGGTCCTAGGTGTGGACTGAGCGGGGGAGTCCCTGGAGAAGTGGACACACAGCCTCTGACTCCTGTGCTCTCCACAACCGGCGCTTTCCTGTTTCCAGGGGACATCAAAGACTTCCCCATCCATGGGGAACCACGCCGTCTCCAACATCAAGTGTGCCTTTGATCCTCCTGGCTCGTGTGGAATACCACCCAGGAGCACTGACTGGAAATGGGGCCTCTGGACCAGAGCCGCTGGGATGGCCTTGTATCCTCCATTCTGAGACGGAGCTGGGGAAGACGGCCTGACACGTCTTCATGGAGGGGATCTCTTCCCCTCAGCAGTCTTCTTGTTCTCAGCTGGGAGTCCACAGGTGGAAATAGCCAGTTCTAAGCCACGTGCTGTGCACAGTGTTTCATGACATCTCATTGGTAACTGGAAGTATTCTAAAGAGAGGGAGCAGATGGGAACCTCCTGAGGCAGGTCCCAGGAGGGTGCTGCTTTGCTTCTGCGTATGTTCTTGGCCACAGCAAGTCACCAGGGTGGTCCAGATCCAGGAGTGGAGAAGGGCTCCCCCTCTTGATGGGAAAACAATGTGGCTTTTCATTTCTGCCATCAAGGGGAAAGACTGGGTCCCAGGTGCCTCCTCCTCCTGGTCCCTGATTAGAGCCAGCTGCCCCAGAGCGAGATTGCCCCCTCCACGGCTCGGCCTTGGCCCTGCGGAGAACAGCACTGCCCACTGACCCCGCCGAGCTCCGAGCCACGGAACTGTGAGGCCGTGGGCCGGAGCAGCAGGTGCACTAGGGTCAAAGGCCCAGTGAAACTTCCAATCCCAGGGCTGTCTCACATCTTGAGTCTTTGGGGGACCTGCTGCGGGGCAGAGGCTGAGAGGCTGTCCTATGGGATACTAAGATCGTGTAGCTACTAAACTTTAAAGCTTAATTCTAGGTTTAATTTTGTCTTTCAAGAAACATTCAAGTGTCCAACCCACAGCCCATAGCCCCACTTCATGTCAGACCCAGCCTATCCCCTGGTTCACCTGATCATCTCTCCCGCAGGCCTGGAGCCCTTCTGGCTTCATTCTGAAACTGCTCCCGAAGTTCAGCCAGGAGCCCAGGCCTGCATGCCCACGCAGGGCCACGCCTCTCCAGGCCAGTGCCCTGGGGACCTGCTCCTGCCTGCCCTGGGTCAGGCAGAAGATCCTGCAGCTGCTTGTACTCTGGACCCTCCTTGAGCACAACAGCTGTGGTCGGGGGTCACCGCCGTGGCTCTTCTCTCCTTTGGAGGCCTTTCTAGCTGTCCAAGGTCTTCCAAAGAAGTGGCTCCACCTGGCCACTGAGCAAGGCCTCTGGTTTGCTAAAGGAAGCCCAGGAGCCTCAGAGGCTGTGGATCACTTGTGCCTCCACATGGGCCTTCTCTGTCCATGCAGGGAACAGCAGTGGACGTACTGACTGGAGCTGGACTGGGGAAGGGAGGGGTGAGGCTGGAGAGTACAGGGAGAAACCCTGGTGACCTCTGCAGGTGGCAAGCACAAGTGGAGTCCCATGTTGTGAGAGCCTGGGTGGCAGTGTCCAGCCCAGCTCTGGCTTTGGCTGACCCGAGCACAGCCAGTGCTGGGCGGGCAAGTGTGGGCCTCAGCGGCCCTCTGTGGAAAGCAGTCCTGACATGCCCGACAGCGTGGAGCACCCATCAAAGCCCTGAATCAGGTGTAAGGCCACTGGGAGAACTCGGGCGGGAAGCCAGGGTGAGCAGGCCAGAGCTGCAGGCAGCACGTGGGTCAGTGTCCACCATATGGGTCCCAGCGCCCTCTGAGACAGGGCACTGAGACGTCTCAGCTTGCTGTCCTTCCTGCGAGGGTCTGCATCTACCCGCAGAGGAAAGTTAACCCTCTGGCAGTGCCAGGAGGCTGGAGGGCCTCAGCTGGAGCCGAGGCCTGTGGGCAGGAGCAGCAGGTGCACCAGGGTCAAAGGCCCAGTGAAACTTCCAATCCCAGGGCTGTCTCTGTGTCCCCGTCCTGACAGGTGTGGAACGGTCCCGTCAGAGACCAGAGCCCTGGAACTTCGCATACTTCTGCTTCCTTTCTGTGAGGGTCAGAGGTAGAAAGCCAAGCTACGCTGACCAGAGAGAAGAGGAATCAAGGTCAGCATGAAAGTGGCCGTTACTCCAATAAAATAGATGTGAAGCGGTTTGCAAGGGTCCAGTGAAGTGTGTCGTTATTAGAAATTGTTAAAAAGAAAAATGATGTTGGGTTAAGTATCACAGTCCACGGGGGGGGGGGACGCGGGGGAACTGTCTCAGTGAGCAGAACCTGGTCCCCTTGCCCTCTTAGCAACCCTGACAAAGGAAAGGCTGGCTTGGGGCCCACAGGAGGCGTGGCTGAACAAAAGTGTCCCTGGCACTGGGGCAGCGTCTGGAGAATCCCGTAAACCACACGTTCTGGGGAAGGCGGCTGCAGGCAGGCAGACTCCCCGAGCTGCCGCAGGTACTTGCTGGACAGGCTCAGCCCCCGGAAGTTCCCTGGGCACCAGCTGCCTTCTGGCTGTCAGCCTGGAATGCAGGTTTATGAGGTCAAGTCCAGTTGGATTGGGAGGGAAGAACTAGAAGCTGTGTAGGGAACCGTGCATTCCAACAGGACAAGAGCGTGATCCTAGTCCTGCTGGGTCCCTTGGGATGTAGGAGGGCTGCGAAGTCTCACAGTCATGCATTTCCCTGCTCAGGCTTTGACCTGACATCCTTTCCTAGATTCTGCAGTTACAGCCCAACTGCTGGTTGGAGCTGGTGGCAGCTCCCAGCCTGCGGTGCTAGGGCTTGAGATGAAGTTGTTGCCCCAACATGCAGAAGGCCAAGGAGGCTCGTGCCAAGGCCGTGGCTCAAGAGGAAATCTTCCTCAGGCAGCGATGGCTGCTGAAAGGGTGAAGTGCAGGTGACGCTGCATGCTAACAGGGATGGTGGGCTCCTAAGAGGGACAGAGGGGCCTGCCCCATCAGGGAAGCTGTGGGCGCCTGGTCGTCATCTGTCAGGACTCCTGGCTGCCACTGGGCACCTGGGGCCTTTCCAGCCCACGGTGGAATTGTGACAATAACCAAGGAAGGGGTTGCCGGTTAGGTGGTGTGCGCTTCTGTCCTCCTCTGCCTCTGCCCACCTGTCTGCAGGAGACAGTGAGTGTGTGCACAGGGACCAGACGTAGGGCGGGTTTCACAGCAAATGCACTCAATACACTGAGCACTTGAGATTGTTCTTGGTACAATACCAACAGTCATGTTTGTGAAGATTTGGAGGTCAATGTGCTCAGTTTTAAGAAGGAAAGTAAAGGAGCAATTCCTGTTTGGTAGCTGCGCCTGCGGGAGCGCACCACCCCATAAGGTGACCTGGCAGTCTCACCCTGAATCACGCAAAGGGCGGTGAGGGCTCCAATGGAATCTGAGTTTCATATTCCAGACGGCACCACAGCCCGCCGGTGCTGGCACGGTGGACTCGGGGGGTTTACCAACAGCTCCAGGCTGGTCCTTGAGTCTGCACCGGACCTGAGCCAGGAAGGAAGAGAGCAGAGACCGGCCAAACTCCTCACACCCAGCTGGTGCGCCCCGGCTGCCGAGTAGGAGTCCCGGTGGGACCAGCGTCCCCAGCCCGGTGCCCACGCAGACGGTAAGCTCCCCCACCGCCCACCACCCCGTGTAGGAGTGGGCGAGTAGGAGTTTATCTTTTCCAGATATCACTCGGGTAGGTAAAAACTGCCTTCATGGTTACTGAAAGCTGAAGAGAAGCCTGACTCATCGCTCACAGGCCTGGTGTGAGGCTCCCGGGACGGGCTGCGGGGCTGCCCTCCTCCCCTCCACGTCACAGCGGCCCTTCCTGATGAAGTCCTCACTAGACCCCTGCATTCGGCCTGGGCGGAGACAGAGGGTTTGACGATGCTCTCGTCACACATCGCTTTCTGAAGTCCCCAGGACTGGCCACGTGTACAGAACCCTCTGGAGTGTTGGAGAGATTTCAAAGCAGCAAGACACTGAGAGGACAGAAAGGAACAGAGCGCTGCACCCAGCGTCAAGGACAGCCCTGGGACGAGGGAGGGACCGGACGCGGCCTGATGCCTCACCTGACGCTGCCAGGGATGCAGGAGGCCGATGTGGAAATTCTTTACTAAATGAGGGCTGCTTTTCTAATCACTGTGTTTGAGTGATTAAAATTCAGGCAATTTTAGGAAACTGTGGCGTGAGAAATGAGCCTGGTGTTGGGTATGAAAACACCTGTCCACGTTCCTCCAGAGGCCAAGGTGCTCATTCTGGAGGTGTCACCGCGCAAAACCGTGACACAGAGTGGTGCCTTTGACTCCTGTTTACCTGAACATTGCCTCAAAACATGAGGCCCCCCGGGTCTCCCCCTTTCTACTCCGTGAGTAGATGGAGTAAAACATCAATTTCTACAATTTCCAGGAGGGCAATCTTCAAAGGAAAATGAGGAGGGAAACCAGTATCGACCAAATTTTTAAGATCAAGAAAATGCAATGTCACAGAAAAAAGTGATCCCAACAAATAGCATTCTGAGACAAACGGCACTCTCTCGTGATTTTAGTATTCATAGAAACGTTCCTTGGACGACTCGGTACCGGTGAGTGGCGCACCTGCTGCTGTCCTGCTTGGTCTCTGTCCTCCTGTCGAGGGCCCGCGACCTGCTCACTGAACGTGGTGTGGGGCGCGTGTGCTAGGTGTGGCGGTGGGTGTGAACACAGCAGCCGATCCCGAGAGGCAGGGAGGGCTGCGGAGGGAGGGCTGAGGTTGGCCCAGAGGAGGAGCCAGAATGCAGCCCCAATATGCCCAGGGCGTGCTGAGCTGCCCAGGGCCCCGGGTCCAGTGGACAGGGACAGCGTCCATCCTGTGGCAGTGCTAAGGGAGTGGACACCTGAGGACGCTCCCCTCTGGCTGGCTTCTTTCTGGGGTGCTGCTCCTCCACTGGCACACCCTCGGGCCCTGGACTTCCTCAGCCTCTGGGATCAGAAGTGCAGCTCCCAGACCCTGGGAAACCAGTGCTTCAAGGTCACCTTAACGCCCTTGACAAAAGGAAATAGTCTGTCAGGCAGGTTATACAAACTGGTGTTTGACAGTCTCAGTGACTTGATTCAGTTAGGTAAAGGTGAGAAAAGTGCATTCCCTACGCTCACCTCAGTGTGATGAAGGCCCAGGCTGCACTAACCTGCACTTGGTGGGACTCTCCCATGTGGAGCTGCACATTCCTGGCTGGTGCCTGTCCTGCAGAATTCCAGACCACATGCTGTCCCCTGTGCAGTGGAACAGTGGCAGGAGCCAGGCCACGGTCTCTCATGCCACCGGCCCAGAGGTGCTCCCGGCCTGCAGCTGCCTCAGAACTTTGCCAAACACCATGTGGACGAGACTCTGGCTAAGCAGAACCTCTCTTGAGGTTTTAGGTAAAACAGTAATTTTAAAATAACTATTTTACCTGATCTAACTCAGGAGGGGAAGAGACAGGATAAGAGAATGAGAAGAGGAAGGGCCCTCTAATGACTTCATAGCCCATCAGTAACGAGAATGAAAATCCGTCACCTGGCTTCCATTTTAAAAACAAGCTCATCCCTACCTGTTCATAACTTTTATATGTTTGCTTTGACTTTTGTATCTTCCAAATGCAACTGGGAACCCCAGTTTTTTTGTAAGTGTTATATAGTTTTTAATCTTTTGTTTTAGTTTAAGTCTTGAAAACCTGAGCTCCCACCAGCGAGTTCCAATCTGGGGCTGGATAGCTCCTGGGAACCCGACACAGGCACAGGTCTTCCATGAGCCTTCCTCCAGGGAGAAGCCATGGATTCCTCCCCGGGACCGGCGCAGGCTGCGGCTGAGCCTGCACACTGACGGGCAGAGGGGCTGGCACAACGGTCGGCTCTGAGGGCCCTTCCTGTTCTCAATCTCTTACCCTGCCTGCTTCATCCTGACTGACCTATGATAACCAGAATTGCCCTCTGCAAGTAACAGAAATTCACACCAAGCCAACCTGCACGAGCCTGCGCGCGCGCGCACACACACACACACACACACACACACACAATCACTGGTTTATGCACTTTATAATTATGGGAAACTGATGTTTACATCTTACTGTCTTCTCCCCACCAAGCACAGAGTCATGCACGTAAACTAGAGACTTTCCTGTTTTAAATGCTGTGAGAATCTTCTGTTAGGAGCCCTAAGCCTCTGCTCTATCCCTGCAAATCATGAAGGATGTGGGGAGGTCAGTCTCCAGCTGAGCATCGCTCCTCTGTGATCTCTTCTGTAGAAGACTGATTTCAACTGATTTCAACTTGCACTGACCTATTCAACTTGCCCAATTCAGGAGTCTTCTGTTCCCAGTAGGGATTCTCTCTATAAAGCATAGGTGAGCAATGTACATTTACTAACGACTTTGTGCAAGACCCTAAGGGTGAACTCTCATTGCCTGACATAGGGCATTTCACTCCAAAAAAAACGAGAATTAACTTTTCTCACTCGCCTTCTCCATTCCCGCCTTTGGTCTCCTTCGACCCATCCTGCCTTGTGAAGTCTCGACTCTTTCCTCTGAAGCAGAAGCAGAGCTCACTCTCAGAGGCCAGAGGACTGGCAACCCTGGAGCCCCCAAACAGGCTTGTGAATCATTCAGTCCAACCCTGTAGTCCCCCAAGGGGGGCACTTGGAATGTAGCTAAGGATTTGTATCTTTCCATTTACATTTAATTACATTTAATTGTTTGATTCTCCAACAGTGCTCCTGTTAATTTCTCTAGATGAACCCAGGATGTACGTATTTTCCAGTCCAAGGAAGAGTCTCCAGTCGGACTGGAGATGGTCGATGAGCCGCCACGTCCTGCATGCAGGGTCTCTGGGAGCGTCTCCAAGGGCAGCCTCCACCTGGGAGCTCACAGGAACCAGGATTCCCCACTTCTCCTCTAGGAACAAAGCATCGTGAGCTGGAGGGGAGGAGAGAGGACATATGGAGGGGTTTATTTTATGGTGATTGTGAAAATGGTTAGTGGGTCAGGTGTGGAAAGTTCATGGTGTAGCATGAGAAAAATGCAGGGTCTCTCCTGCCAAGAGTGACGGGCAGAGAGAAAGAGGAAGAATGCCTTTCTCTGTGGTTTGAGACTTTTTACTAGAGAAGACAAAACTGAGAAAACTCGCTATGCAAATTTACATGTTCATTAATATTTACCACTTGGTCCAATTTGATGAAAAGGAGTCAAGGGTGTGGAAGCAGAAGAAGTGGCCACCCAGACGGAGACTGGCAGTTGCAGATCTTTCTGCTGCTGCGAGGACACCTGAGGCAGGCCAGCCGTCTCCCGCCACGTCCCCTCTGCCCACAGCTCACGCCATGCAGGAAAACCCAGAGCAGGCATGGAGCTGCCCCGAGAGGCCCAGCCAGCTGGGACAGGTCAGAGACAGGCAGGCCAGCCCAGCGAGGTGGCTCTGGAGGGGACTCTTCCGCTCACTTCCTGTGTTTACATCTCACGTTGGACTGTTATCTCATTAACGTGACGTTGATCTGACCTCATGTTTGTGTCTCAGCTAAAAACGAAAGTCAGCTGGGAGCAGTGCACTCCACTGGGACGAGTGGCAGTCAGCACTGCGTGCCAGCCTCCAGGAACCCACTGACCAGCCGCGCAGACCGCTGCCAAGGACAGGCCGAAGGAAGCACCACCACGGTCCCAGCCAGAGCACTCGAAGGGCACAGCGGCCTAGCCACGGAGGACCCCTTCCTCCATGACAACACAAGCTTCATAAGGACACTTGGTTAGCAAATAAAATGGTAGGAAGTACACTTGCTTATCAAGAAATATTCCAGTAATTGAGAAAGGTGTTTATTTTTTAAGTTACACTTTTTTCTTCCTTAAAAAAAAAATGGTCTTGAAAAGTATTGATGGTTTCTCGTTTTCTCTCTTCACTAGCTTCATGCCAGTTAGTGAACTGACAACTCAGATTCTTAAATGGATCAGTGTAGACCATATCTGGCTTGGATGTAAGTATTACTGAGCAACCCACCTGTGGTAAGAGCCCTCTGCTGCTCACGGTAGTAAAACCCTCCCACGGGCCTCTGGATGTGTGGTCTTTGAAAATCAAGGTTAAATGTGGGGCCAGCCCCCAGGCAGGGAGCTGCCTCTGGGATCCAGGCAACATCCTCTGGTGCCACCTGGATGCAGAACAGAGCCCGTGGCTTCCGGCTGCAGCTGGCGCCACCTGGTGGCCGCTGCGCACAGCAGCGAGCTACCCTGAGGCAGGAACCTGAGGCTGCTTGGCACCCTGTCCTGGCTCTACCTGCTGAAGACCCCCGAGGAGGCAGCCACCACTTTGCTTCATCACTGCCTGGCTGCCTGTCACTTCCAAGATGAAAATTTTACCCGTTATCCTTTGAGTTCTCCTGTAAGTGCTCTTTATCAGGATTCAGATGATCTTGGTGAGGAGTTCTACCTGAATTTGAAATATTAAAAGTTACTGAGAAGAAGAACAAGATTCTGGGAATGCTTCCAGGTGATAATTCCTCTGTGCATTCCTAGTTTTGCTAAGCATCCGAGGCTGGCTTGGGACTTGCGATCCTCCGGCCTTAGCCTCCGGAGCTGCTGGGATTACAGGCACTGCACCAGGCTTGGTTCGCCTGATGTTAGGATAGTGGCGCCCAGCCCCTCAGTGGCTCTCAAGAAGTGCCCTGTCACTGAGCAGGGACTCCTGCAGTCCAGAATGCCTCTCCCCCCGCCCCCCGCCCCCGTAGGCCAGGTGGGCAAAACCACAGCCCACCACCTGGAGAGGCCACACAGGAACCCTCATACTGTTTTGACTCAGGACTTTTAAAAACAATTTCAATTGTGACAGGAGTCAGTGTTTTTTATTGATAAAGTTATTTTTTAAAGCACTATGAAATATTTTATGCAGAAAATTATAGAGAAATTAGAAATTGCTCATGATTTCACCACCTCAAAAAGTCAAATTGTTTTTAAGGGAATACATAAATGTGTTTCAAAAATTCAAATAGTGTTGAGAATCACGAAATGAAAATTAGAAAGTCTTTCCTCATCTTCTCCCTGAGTGACCCCACTGACCATGAGGAAGTTTCCCGTACAGTCGCCAGGTTTGTGCATGTGCTAGAACAGTTCTACCTCTTGTTTTTGCACTTGATGTATTTTGGAAATCTTTCCCTATCATCACACACACATCTGCATCATTAAAAGGATAATAGAAAACCATCCACTGCCTTAGCATGGCTTCCATCCAAGAGCAGAATTGGGGATCAAAGACTTAGGTATAGAACACCTTAGACAGCTTGGGCTGCTATAGCAAAATAACAGACTGAAGACACCCAGACTTCAGTCTGTTATTTTATCAATCACACGGATTGCTTTCCCATGGCTCTGGAGGCTCAGGAAAGATGAGGCTGGGTCCTAGGAGGCCCTTCCTGTGGGTGGATGTGTCTTGCTGTCTCCAGGAGCTGGGGAGAGGGGAGGTGGACTCCCTGGTGTCTCTTGATAGGGAACCAATCCTATGTGAAGGCTGCACCTTGGCTGTGCCTCTGGGGTGGGTCGGTGTCATCAGGAGTGGACTAGCTCCTGCAAGAGTGGCCTCGTTATGAAAGTAGCGTCAGGCCCCCTCGTGCCCTGTGGCACTCCTGTGACCCTTGCCCTTCCACATCCTGCTGCAGAATGACAAGGCGCCAGCCCCGCCAGAGGCCAGCCCCTTGGTCTTGGACTTCCCACTCCACGGAGCTGTGAGAAGTGGATTCTCTTCTTGACCCTTTCCCCAGCCTGCAGTTCTGGGGAAGGAGATGAATCAGGAAGTCAGCAGGAGCACGAGAGCCAGTACGGATGCGGGGCCCGTGGCCGTCGGATGCCCTCCCAGACTGTCCAGGGAGCCCCAGGAGGGGTGCCTCAGCGCTGTCCATTCCTGGCAGCTCCGTCCTCCAGGCCCAGGACACTTGCTGGGCGCCGCCAGTCAGCCTTCAATGAACTCAAGACCTTATAAGAACGATCTTCAGGTCACGGTTCCAGAGGCTCCGTCCACAGTTGGCTGACCCCGTGGCTCTGGGCCTGAGGTCAGGAGGAGCGTTGGCAGAGGGTGTGGTGGAGGACAGCTGCCCAGCTCGGGGCAGCCAGGAAGCACAGAGAGACAGGGGAAAGGGCCAGGGGCAGATAGAGTCCAAGGGCACATCGCAGTGACCCACCTCCTCTGGCCACACCCCACCTGCCTGCAGTTACAGCCACAGTTCACTGACGTGATCAGTCCATCCAGCAGATTCACCGCTGATGATGTTCCCGCTCCCAGGATCCAGTCAGGTTACCTCTGGGCACTCCTGCATCACCTGACCAGGAGCTCCTTGGGGGACATTTTTAGATCCAAGAGATATCAGGGGCTCCCTGTCCAGCCCTCCGAGGTCACACATGTGAGCAGCATGTGGGTTCCCAGGGGCTCCACACGCCACACCGTGAGGTGCACGTCTCCCTCTCAGCAAGGCCGTGGGGTGGCCTGCGCCAGCATGGTTGAATCCGGCTCCCCACCACAGCGCAGGCGCTCACGCAGGGTCTGTAGCAACTGCAGATCTCAGGGCTGTTCCCCGCCTTCCCGTCCACCCCCACAGGTACCCCCAAGGTCAACATAGCAGTTCCCCTGGGGGTTGTTTAAAAGACTGAAACTGAATACATTCACCAAGGTGGACTTTTACTGCATATGGTGAGTCAAATTGAATTGTTAAGGTCTCCATGGGTTAATTGCATATGAATGTACATGTTTAAGTAAAAATGATCTTTGAAATCCAGGAAGTTAGTAAAAGTGTACATATTTTAGCTGATAGAAGCTAAAGGAATGAAAGCACTGCCCACACTGCTAACCCGAACCTCCCAGGTCCCTTGGACCCTCGGGGACTCTTCAGGAGAAACTTAGCACTGAGGGCCACATGGCCTGAGATGAATCACCACTTCCTTTTGCAATTCAGAAAGTGCAGCTGAGTTCAACTCTGAGGAATATTGAAACGTTGGTATTTTTCCCTTGATTTTGAGTTTCATGCTAATTTTCTTTGAGTATGTGACTTCCCAAAATATCTTTGAGGTTGACCTTAAAGTGCGGGGGCCTCACATCTCAGCCCAGGAAGCTACCACGCTACTCGACCGAGCCCTCTGGCTTGTGGATCTCTTTCTGAAACTGGATGAGGAAATCTGCTGGCAGAAATGATCTTTAGAAGAAAGGCCATGACTCAGCCTCTGAAGTGGAGGCCGGTTCTCAGGCCGCAGGGTGCAGGGTGGGCAGGGAGCCTCGTTCCGGCAGAGCAGAGGAAGTTGGTTAGCACCCCTGTGAGTCAGAAGGGAGCAGGGCAGGTGGGAGGCAGCGCCCTGACCCAGCGACACCCACAGGTACAAGCTTCGGACTGTGCCTCCAGCACCTGGTGCCTTCACCCACCTGAGCACCAGGCGTCGGTGGGAAACCTCTCCTCCTCCTGAGTCTCCGCATCATAAGTCCCAGAGTGACAAGTCCCTTGCACCCAGGCTTTGAAAGTAAGGACTCCCCAGGTCAGAGGTGTTTGTCTGTTCTGTTTTTAAGTGTTCTGCACATTTTCCTCTATTCGTGCCCGTGGCGGAGCCTACGTGAAGGTCCGTAGTTCAGAGGATGCTGCATTAGTAAGATTTTAAGCATCGTCCATGCTCCCAGGCGCCTGCCATGTGTTGGACACCCTTTTGTTTATCCATAAGCCAGTGGTGTGCTTCGCTCTGAGAAAAGAGCAAAGGAAAACAGGAGCTCAGCTGTGTCCAGGGGTGTCCTCAGGGTGAACCTGGAGGAGGCAGAACCGGGTAGGAGCAAACTCGACTCCACAGGTAGCCTCTGGTCTCTCCCAGGCATCCTCCCGGTGGGGTCTCCAGCCCTGCCTCTGCCCGCCCCTACCCAGGTCCAGGGCTGGGCTTTCCCTCCCAGAAGAGGAAGAACTCGGCTCCCAAGAGGCGCAGGGTAATGAACTTTCTTGCAAGAGTTGGTATGAGGAGCTTTCTTCCCCAAACAAACCCCACGGCTTCCTGATGGATCCAGTCCTTTCAGTCTGTTGGCCACTCCACATTCCTAGAAGACCCACCTGGATGATCCGAGTCACAGAGGATGTGGTCGTTGCCAGTTTCCGGTCAGTGAATGGCAATGAGGAACACTTCCTGTAAGACAGTAAAGCCCCACTGGCCTGTCCAGGTTCTGCTGCTGATCCCAGGCCCTGTCCAGCTTGGAAGAGAGGAGGTCCCAGGCTTTGGAGGAGACTCTGGTGTGCAGCTGCCCTTCTCCCCTTCTCTCCAGTGTCCAGTCCGGGGATGACGGGCTCCGTGCACCTGAGCACAGCACTTTGCTAAATAGGCAGCCCTTGGACTGCAGCTGCAGGCGAGGTCTATCCGCCGAGAGCTCCTTTCTCCAGGTAAAGGCAAGACAGCCGGAGAGACCAGCTCAACTTCCAGTCTCCCAACGGTCTAGAATCAGGGCTGAGGTCAAAATGTGGGGGCGATGGAAGAGCCATCTTTATTTCAGTGAGTCCTAAAATGATTTCCCAACACAAGAGCAAAGGAAAACCAAAAGTCACCAAAAGGAAAGCTGTCTCCCTGCAGCTACCAGCCCCTTCTGCCAGCAACCAGTAATCATTACCAGCAATAGTCACGACCTTGGGCCAGGCAGTCACACACCTGACGTCACCGAGCACCATCTCCGTCTGGTTCTCTCTGCTCCTCCTGTCCCTGCTCACGCTTCTGTGCAGATCAGCCTGGACCTCACTAACGGATCGGCTCACAGCTCACACCAGCAGGGCTTGGGCCAGGTCCTGAATGACCGTGTGATGGACAGGTGCTTTTAACACCAACGACAGGATGACCCTGAACTCCGAAGTTGTGGAAGTTTTAATAAAATTTAATTTAAAAATCTAGCTATCTCTAAATAACTTTTTATTTGAATGTTTGATATTCACCAATGTCACTTTGTCTTAATTCTCATGTTTTGAATATTTAGAGGAAAACTAACTTGCTGGTATGAAATTATAATGTTTTGATTTTCTACACTGGTACTTATATTTGTATAAAAATCTACTGAAATATTTCTACACTTTGGATACAATTACATTTACTCTCAGTCTTTCATTAGTAGAATATAAGCTGTGAAGAAATTTTGGTAACAACATAACCAGTACCTTTAAATGAAATGAAGATTTTTTTAAAATTTTGAAACTAATAAAAAATTATTTAAACTTATGAACTTAAATTTTAAAATGATTATTTATTCAATTATCATCACAATACTTAGTTAGGTATGTGCAGTCGTTAAAATTCTTACATCTTCCATGTATTTCCAATATACTACACCTTTATCCATTTTTAAATTTTCATTGTGTTAAAGTATGATTTGGGTGAAACATAGAGTACGTTTATCTCACAGCCTGTCACTGTTACCTGTAACTTTTCCATAGACTTAGACTAGATGATCTCTGCTTGACGGAGGCCTTGGTAACTCTCTGGGCAGGCCACGGAAGGACGCCTCTGCTCTCGGGATGTCTGCAGACCCTCAGTGCTCCTGTGGGTGGATTGCAGCCCCCCCAGACCCCTCCACGGGTGGGGGCCTGTGGGTCGTGTGTGCCCCACGCTGCACCATGACCTCGCCTGTGCAGGGCCAGGGTGGGACCCCAGCACAGTGGCCTGTCCTCCCTTGCACCATTTCACAGATCCAGACGGAAGGTGTGGGCCAAACGGCCGATTGTGTGAGGTGGGCTTGTGGGGATGGGTGAGCTGGCAGGAGGCACTTCAAAGCCCCCTCCCCAGGGTGGTGTGGCTGACCCCCCTCAGCCTCACTCCTCTAAAGAGGCTTAGTAAGCACATCCACGCTTCGAGACTCCGGGAGTCCACCACAGAGGGGCGAGGCTACCGCATGTCACCCACACCCTGGGGCTAGCACGTGCCACGTTGGCCAGCACTGGGAGCAATGACCAGAGCCCAGGAGAGGCTGGTGGTGACTGCTGAGAGAACCGTGACCTGGGTGGAGGTGTCCCCAGAGGGGCCCAAGGAGGTCCTGAGAGACAGCTCAACCTGGACCCATCCAGATTCCTGATGTTGGTGGCAGGAAGAAAGGCAGGTGGCATCAGCGAGCGAGGCCAGGCCATGTTGGTTAAGGACAGCAGAGAAGTCACACCCAGAGGAAGGGGGCCGGCCCTCGCCTCTCAGGAAGAGAAGATGGGGACACAGCAGGTCTGAACTCCCTGCTCATGGACAAGGGTTTCTAGGGGCAGGAGGAGCAGGCCCAGCGGAGAACCATGGGAGACCTTGCTGATTTGGAAAATGTTCAAGTCCCCAGGAGACCATGCTGACCTGGAGGTCAGACTGTGTGCTCCCACAGTCCAGCTATGAATCTCCGCGGACACACTGTGTGCTCCTCAGATGGGTGACATCTTGATTAATAACATCCTCATCTCTTATGCGCATACAGAGAATGTTCTGTCCATCTGTAACTACAGGAGGGAGCTCGGTGTGACCTGTCACATTTTCAGACTCTCCATTTACTCAAGGTCAAACCAAGGCTAAATAATAAAGGATGAAGACAGCAATTAAAAAGACAGAAAATCATATAAATATATTAATATATATTTCATTGTGTCTGCACAGTGAAAACACACACACATAATCATGTGGAATGCAAAAAAAAATTTAAATGCAAATAAGAAACTGCAATTTCAAATTTAAAAGAGGATAAAGAGGAGAAGAGCAGAAATCAAGGACTTGTTTCTGCTGAGGTGGCCAAAACTGTTGGCAAAGGCGAAGTTTCGTTCTTGGTACTGATTTTGGGCTCTGTAACTCCGGGGTCAGAGCTGGGGGTAAGTCCACCGTCCCTGTGTTCCTCACCTAGCTGACAGCTGCTGTGGCTCGGAGTCCAGGCTGGCTCTAGTGGTCCTCAGCTTCCCGTCTCCGGCACAGGGTGGGGTGGACGGGGGAGTGCGGGCCAACCGTGTCCCCCCACTGCGAGGTGTTGCAGAGCCCTAGCCGGGGCTCCCAGCAGTTAGTCCTGGGTGTTGGCTCTGTCCGTGGGCATCTGAGCTTGGATCCAGGCCCCCTGTTGCTGAGGACATGCTGGTCTCTGCTGGACACCCGACCTCAGGGGCCTCTCATAAATTCCAGTTTTAGAGCGTCAGTCTCACCCTCCAAGGCCTCGCGCTCACTGTTACAGATGTGGACTACCCACGTTCCGAGCCTCTGTGGTGTTCCACTGTCCAGTGCTGAGGCGGGAGTGCTCCCTTCCTCTGATGCAGCATCTTCTCAGTCTCATGTTCTTTATTTCTTAGGGAAAGACCCACATGGTACTTGGAACTTAAGCACTACAAAGAGAAGCTCCCCAGCCCACCTCGTCAGGCGGCCGAGGGCTTGCGGAGTCTGTGTGAGTGGCACACGACACTCTGGCTGCGGCCCGCAGCTGCTGAAGTTCCTGTGGGTGCTGCTCATCACACTGCTGCCATCTCCCTTTTGCACTCCTGCTGCAGCAAACTAATGAGGCTCTGGGGAGATGTGGTCTCTGCTGGACACCTGACCTCAGGGGCCTCTCATAAGTTCCAATTTTAGAGTGTGAGTCTCAACCTCCACGGACGTCAGATGCTTGGCATTCCAGCAATGTCACCTGCTATATGAAGATCAGATGTCCCGCCAACTCCTATGCCTAATCTCTATCCTTTTCTTCCAAACCTCTCTCAGCATCCGAAGCTGATCACCACATCTGACATTATTTGACTCTCTACAGGCCAGGCACTGCACTGAGAAATTCATCTGCATCACGGTATTTATCTTCAAAATTAACTCATAAGGTGGGCACCTGACATTCAGATGCTAATTAGCATATCCAGCATATCTAGCCCAACACCTGGGAAGCACCAGAGGCAGGTCTCTAACTCAGAATGTGTAACCAAGTCTGAGAGCTTACATCTCCTTCTGCAAATGCTCGTCCCGTGCAATGGGAACGTGCTGCAGTTAGGAAGAGCGTACCTGGAGTCCGGTAGCTGCCGGCATCCGTGGAAACCACTTTCTAGGTGAGCACTATTGTTAGTGTTCTACTTGCACAGGAGACCACAGCCGACAGCCTGACTTGCGAGAGTTACCGTGGTGCTGTGATGTGGGAGTCTGACGGACGGACGTGGGAAGTACACCCCTGACCACCTCCTTCTTCCACTTGCCGCCACCTGGAAGGGTTCACCTCACATTAAAAGTGGACCAAGTGGCATGCAGTGGGCCCCTCCAGGTGAGCAGCCGAGTTGATGAACCCTGTGTGAACACGTGGTGACATGCAGAGGTGCACGGGCCATCAAGAGTCACGTGACTGCTTCATGGAGCATGGATGAGGTTTTCCAAACATCAAAGCAACTGCCTACTGTTTCCAGCCACTACTGAGAAATGACCATCTGCAGGCCGAAATGTCTGGACAGAATGCTGATGAGGATTGAAGACTTGCAACAAAGTCACGCCTATTAAAGAGAAGATCGTGTGGCTGTGAGGGGTCCCCAAAAGCTCATGTGTGAGAGACGCAGGAAGGTTTAGAGGTGAGACGGTTGGGTTATGAGATCTTGACCTGGTCAGTGAATTAATCCCCTGACAGGCATAACTGAGCTAAAGGTGGCGGGTGGGGTGTGGCTGGAGGAGGTGGGTCCCGGGGCTTGCTTTGGGGTACATGTTTTGTGCTTGTGAGCAGAGCTCTCTGTCTGCGTCCTGACTTTCACGTGAGCTGCTTCCCTCCACCACTCTCCTCCACCGTAATGTCCTGCCTCGCTTCCAGCTGCTCTGCGACTGAGACCTCGGGAACTGTGAGCCCCATAAACTTTTCCTCCTCTACAGTTGCTCTTGACTTGGTTACATCAGGGGAAAGCTGACTAAAACAGATCACAATCTGTCATCCAAACCAGGAAAGGGCCCAGAGTAACACCAGGCATGGCCATGCCGGGAGAACCCACTGGACGCAGGGTGACCATCACCCCAGTGAGACTTTATACTACGTGTCAGGGGGGTGAGGCTGTGAATCGGCTTTTCTACTAAATGGTTTGTCAACTCCCCAACTCACAAATGCTTCTCTTCCAGACGAATACTGTAGTGGCCCTTTTTAAAAAATAAAGAAGGGCCCAGGTATAGCTCAGTGGTGGGGCACTTGCTTAGCAGGCAAAAGCCCTGGGTTTTAGTCCTGGTGTAAAAACCCACACACATGTATGCACACATGCACACAGACACACACACGTACACACACACACACACATACACACACCACTTTTAGGGCTTTGCTATTTCGTGGCTCTATCTCTGATTGCGATGCTAATACTACACTCTGTCTCTGTGGCTTTTAGTAGCTTGTAGAACTATTCTTCCCCCCACTCCATTCCTGTGGACCTACCTCCAAGTCCCCAATAGTCTGCGTCACTCCACACTGGAGCACCCTTGCCTGCCTGGGCTGCAAGGTCACATCCTCTGTCCCCTTTCCATTCTTTGTGATGCAATGTGAAGGGCACACATGGTCGCAGCAGCGCTCTCCTACCATAGCTCTATGGTTGCTCTAGAGCTCTCCATCCAGGTGGGGTCCACCAGGTGCTCCCTGCACACACCGGCATGGCTCTTGGGAACTCGTAAACACTCACTGGCTGCTGGGAACTCAGATCATTCCAACTGCTGCAAGGTGATGTCTGCCTTGATTCCAGGCACTGAGTCAATCTGGAGCATCTCTCCAACACATAGGTCTTAATATCACATGCTCTGAATCCTGAAGCCCCAGGCACAGTGGCCGAATGGAATGGTTAGGAGCATGGACTCCGGAACCTTCTAGGTTTGTTGCACTTTCTTTCTTTGCTGCTGTGTGACCTCTGCACGTTTCCCACACTCTCTGTGCTGCAGTGTCTTCCCCGTGAAATGAAGACAGCAGGACCCCTATGACGTTCAGTGAGCTCACAGACCTGAGCACTGACCGCAGAGCCTGCCACCCTGTGCCCTGCAGGTGCCTGTCATGATCCACCACAGCTGACGGGAGTCAGAGCCACACGCTCCCCGACTCCTCGGCCTCTGCCAGGCGGCGTGCCCCTGTGGACAAGTGTGTGGGCTCCCTCTACACCAGTGCCAAGGTGCTCAGCAGATGGCCACCGCAGTGTGGTGGGTGATCTGAGTGCAGCCACTGGCCAAGCGAAGGCAGCACGTCCCCTCTCCACTGCGCTCTCCTGACTCAAGGCCTTCTCCCACACCAGGCATGGCTGCTGCCCGGCGCTCAGGCCCTGTGTACTCTGGTGGCTGCTGCTGCCCTGCTGCAGGGTGTCCCTGCTGGCCTAGATCCCAGCCCAGGTGTGGCAGTGCCCACATGGGCTTCAGGGCCACGCCTGTGTGCTCAGCCACAGGGCTCAAGCCCTTCGCAGGACGGGGACTGGGGGCTTCCTGTTGAGAGCCAGCCCAGCCCAGGAGCCTGAGTCACCAGCTCGGGTCCCTGCCCTGCCCCTGGAGGACGCACAGGTGCTCTGGCCAGGGACCCCTCACCCCACCGTGGCACACTTCCCCAGCCTCCAGGTGCAGGGAGCGGAGTTGGGTGGTTTGTCCTTTACTTCCCAGGTTTGGGGCTCCTGGAGTTACCCCGGCCACCCTCAGCAGAGCTCTGTGTGCTAAAGAGCAGGGCCACCTTCCAGAAGACAAACAGAGTGACCTGAAAGTCAAAGGCTTCTGGCTCACTCCTCCCGGTGGCAAGCGTCTTTGTTCAGGATATTCTCAGCCCCCCTCCCACAGCCCAGGAGAGCTCAGCGGGCCCTGGAGGCCCTGGGCCGGTTGGTAGCTGTTGGAGCTCCTCTAATCCTTCTAACAGCCACCGTTTAAAGACCATGATGGTTCTGATTTTGACCTTTTTTTTTTTTCCAAAATGTATGCTTCAATGCATCATAAAAACAGGAGAATTAGGGGATGTAAAATGTCAGGAAGCAATGAATAAAATCTTCTTAGGGCAGGTTAGACCTGGCAGGGACTGTCCCAGCTTCAGCAGCCTGAAATTCAGTGTGACTTCTGCCTCCTTCTGGTCTGAGATCAGTCATGGTACCTGGGAATGACTACCGCGGGGAACTCGCCACGCTCTGGCCCAGAGTGCTGGCTGCTGCCGGAACCCTGGGCGGGGGCCAAGGCCTCCTGTGCCTCCCACCCCCTGGGTGCGCCCCCGGGCCTCTGGCTGGGACTCCACCTCTGGCACGTGAAGGCACCTTCGTCACAGCGGCAGGGCCCTTTTCGGGTTACAGGCTACACTGTTTTATTAGAAGTTGATTCCTACAGGCAGCCCCTCCTGGACTGGGGTCGACCCAGGAGAGGGACGAGGTCCAGGTGGTTGTTGTGCACAGAGCTGCCTTCCTGCCTGAATTTGGTCCTTCCACAGCACAGAGGACTTGAATCGTGAAAATAGCTCACATAGTTGGAAAATTATCTGGGGGAAGCAGCGTCCCAGTGATTGTCTGTGATCAAGGGTTTCTATGTGCATCAGACTTTTATTGGACATAACAATCCCCGTCCTAGACCTGGTAACACGCGGGGACTTCTTTGAACAGCAGTGTGCGTGCAGTTCAGTGTCACTACATCAGTGAAGATTGTTATTCTCGCATCTACCTTTCATGGTCCCCCTGCCCCAACACCCCAACACCCAACACCCCGTGCGCCAGGTGTGCGTCAGGTGGGGACCTGCAGAGGGCAGCAAAACCTATCACTGACGTCCCAGAGTTCATACTTCAGGAGAATAAGGTCCTAGACACAGCAGAGAACATTGTGAACTCCTGTGAGATTGGGTGAGTAACCCTGAATTAGGAGCCATCTGCATCCACGAGCTGGGGACGTCCACTCCTGAAGCCAGAGCTAGACCCGGGTCCATGCGATGTCCCCCAGCCCAACGCTACGATGCTGAGACAGATGGCTTGGATCTAAACTGTAAGATAGTTTAAGATTCCACATGAGGCAAGTTTGTAGTCCTGGGGAACAAGAGGGTATGGAAATTCCTCTCAAATAAACATGTCAAGGACACAGTCCAGGGGACCATGGTGCAGGAACAATAGCAGATGGTGACAGGGACCTTTCAGAGCATGTCAGGGCTCAGGAACCCAGTAAGAGACTTCAGCTCTCAGTCATAGCAGAGAAATAAGAGGCACAGAAGGGGCAGGGAGGATGGTCCTATGGTGTCCATTTCACTACCCTTCAAGCCCCTGCAGTCTTCACTGGACAGACGCTCCACGTGGGAGGAAGAGTGAAATACGTCCCCGTCTTTGCCATGCACCCCGGTACAGCCTGCCACTGTGAAACCCGGCTGGTCTCTCCCCAGCCCCAGGCTCCGGGCCTGCCCCAGGCCAGGCACAGGCTCCATGCAGACTCTGGCCAAGCCCTGTGGTCCCAGGCTCCAGGCCCACCCCAAACCCAGGAAGGTCCCAGTGTCAAGCGCAGGGCTAACCCCAGCAGACTCAGGTTTCATTCTACCCAAGGCTTGAAACCTGGCCTCAGGGCCTGGCCAGTACCCAGAGCACCAGGCTCTCACCTACCACGTGACCAGGCCAGCACCTGTGGACCCCAGCCCCAGGCTGAGCTACGTGGCTCTGAAGACCAGGCCAGTACCTGAAGCCCCAGGTCCAGGATAGCTACTGCAGCTGGCTGCAAAAGCAGACCCTGGCTTGAGACCAGCACACCCAGACCCAGACTCCAACCTGGCCTCCACAGACCTAGCCCCCAACCTGGCCTCCACAGACCTAGCCCCCAACCTAGCCTCCACAGACCTAGCCCCCAACCTGGCCTCCACAGACACAGCATCCAGGGACACAGGGCCAGGTTCTTGTGAACCCAAGAACGAGACTTACAGTAGACTCAGAATCCAGGACTACTCTAGTGGACCCAGGGTCCAGAACCACTCCAGTAGACCCAGGAAATGGGCTGGCCCCTTCAGATCTCACTGACTCAGGTCAGGCACACCCCTGTGGACCCAACACCAGGGTCGTTCCTGGCCAGGAACCCTCATTCACTCAAGGCCTCTCCTGCCACAAGTTGGCCTCCCTGGGCTCTGGCTTCTGGCTAGCCCCTGTGGGCATGGGTCTAGGTCTGTCCCCACATACCCTGATCCCAGCCGTGCCCCACAGGCCCCCAAAACAAGCCCACTCCAGTGGATTTGGGCATTAGGCCAGCCCTTGGGACAGTTGCCAGGCCCACCCGTCCACTGATCCAGGCCCCAGGCCAGCCCAGCAGCAAGGAACCTGCCAAATGGCCCACCCAGAATCTCTCAATGAGCTCAGTAATAAAAGGGTTTTGCTTCCAAAGCTAGTCTATAAAGAAGGAAAGAGGTGCCTAATTCTTCAGGCGCACAGACACTGATGAAATGCCACAGGGTCACAAATAATCAGGGAGACATGCACCAACAGAGGAACATGGGGGAGATGGCTGGGTAGAAGTCCAGCAGTGGAGCTCCTGCACAGCACGTGCAAGGCCCTGGGGTCAGTCCCCAACACACACATATACACACACCCCCCACCCACACTCACACACACACAATTCTAGAAAATAAAAAATACATAAATGAAGCTTTACTCTCTGACAAAAATTCAAAACAATCATCCTAAAGAATTCCAATGAGCTATAAGAAAACAGATTGAAGATTTTTAAAAAGGAAAAAATATGCAAATAAAAGTAGAAAATCAACAAAGAAAAATCATTTTTAAAAAGCTAGAAATTTTGGAGCTAAGGAACAAAATGACTGAACTGAAAAATACCAAATAGAACTTCAATAGCAGACTTGATTAAGCAAAAGAATCCGTGAGCTTGAAAACAGGGAACTGAGAATCACCCAGAGAAATAACAACAAATAAAAATCAAGAAAACAACACTGAATGGGAAAGAAGGAGGAAGGCCTGTAGATTTCTGATGATCGAATAGCCCAACATAAACTTCATGGGAGTCTCAGGGGAGTGAAGGAAGGAAGGGAGCAGAAAACAGGAGCATGTCCAAACCCAGGGGGAAGGAGACCCAGACCCAGGTGGTAAGTCTAAAGGCCACTTGCCGAGAGGCGTTACGGGGGGAGAGACTCAGAACACAGAGAACCTGCCACACCAGAGGACTCCCGGAACCTGGAAGTCAGGAGAGGCAGGAGGATACTCTCAATGATGTCTTTTTCATGGAATACTACTCAGCCTTAATCCAAAGGAAACATTGTCGTTAGAAACAATGCGCGTGGACTCGGAGGACCTGGCATTAAGTGAAGTAATCCAGGAACAGAAAGAACCGCACTGCGTGATGTCACTGGTGGAACCTGAAAAGGCTGGACTCACAGGAACGCAGGGCAGAGCAGGCTTCCCACGGGCAGCGAGCGGAGGTGGGGTGGGGGAGGAGGAGACCCTGGCATAGGTCCACAGTCTCAATTAGAGGACGAGCAAGTCCAACATGGATTGGACCACACAGTGTAGCACGGTGCCTTGAAAGTTCTCACCACAAAATAAACAGAAGAGGAGGTAGGGGACAGGCCAGCTGCTCAACTTGTCAGTGAGTTCACAACGCATGCATGCAGACACCAAAGCACCGTGCTTCACCCTCTAAGTACCTATGAACTCGGGGTCCTGTTGGCACAGTTGATTTGCCTGCTGCCTGGAGCCTCCCCAGGTCACTCACAGTTCCCAGCAGCACCTGTCCTTTCTACTTAGGTGTCTTCTTCTTCTACTCAGAAGCTCATTCAACCTGGTTCCAAACTCAAGGTGCATTTCTAAAGCACTTCCCTCTCTCACTTTCACACACCAGGTAACTCCTCATGGCGCGCTTCCCTGCCCCACCTGCCCTGGGCCGTGATGAGCCAGAGCTCGGGAACTCACTAACTCCTGGTCTCTTGGGCCTCATCTGTCCACCGTCTACAGACCCTGTCTGGTCCTACAATCTCACAGTCCAAGGATTTTCCTGCAAAATTAAATCTCTGAAGCTTTGCAAAGCTCTAGATTAACCACTTTCCCCTAGAATTAGGTGTATCTCAAATAATGCTGAGCGCAGGCTCTTCAAATGAAACCCATGTAGCATCTTAGCCTCTTGGCAGGAAACTGGGCTCACTGCTGAAGAGCAGTTCTGATGTCAGTCCACCTGCAGATAGTACTGGTACCTCTGTAGACATCGAAGTGGTCAAACATAAAGAATAATAAGATGGGAATGTGGGAAGGGGGTTCACAAATTAGGGAAGGACATAGATTCTGTTTGATCCAATCTTTTTCTTCCCTTTTTGAAAATACACAGTAGAATAAATACTCGTCTCCCTAGAAATAGTAACGCCACAGAGAAGAGGAGGCAGAGATCACTGAAGTAAGCTCCAATCTGGGTGAAGCAGGGACAGCCCTTGGACTTCAGGGTCCCCACAGCCACTCAGAGGCCACGGTAGAGCACTGCAGCTTCTGA
Organism: Ictidomys tridecemlineatus; assembly: GCF_052094955.1. Taxonomy (NCBI): domain Eukaryota; kingdom Metazoa; phylum Chordata; class Mammalia; order Rodentia; family Sciuridae; genus Ictidomys; species Ictidomys tridecemlineatus. The sequence continues at coordinate 146,981,627 of NC_135485.1, read as the reverse complement.
AAACATTGCTTTAAAGTATGGATTTTCAACTACTCAAAATAGAACTTCGAGTTCTCTGCAACTGGTATTAAAACCCAGGTCACCAAAAAGTCTTCTGAAGCAAACCCGAGAAGAAATAAATGGTGTGTGAAACAGAAGGGGTTCTGTATTATTATTAAACCCAGAAAAAAGTGATAGCTTCAAAGAGGACATGAAATGGTAGCCAACAGGAACAGGCTCAGCCATGGTGCAGACACTGAAGTTAGCAAGGCCTCAAGGTAACCATGACAGGTAAGTTAGAGAAGTAGAAGGAGATACAGGCAAAACCGAAGGAAAGACGGAGGGTTGTGTTAGGGATTCTTAGAAGATGATTGACACAGGGAAAACTATGTCGTTTGCACTTATAAACAGTCGAAATGGACCACACTATTAGGTATGGCTAGAATTCTCTAAAAGATTTTTAAAAATTAATATTTTTGAAAGATCCAAACATTTTCCTGGTGGCTGATTTTATGCATCCGCTTGGCTGGCCAGAGTTCCCAGGGGGACGTTCTCCCTGGCTGTGCTGTGAGGTCTCCAGGTGAGATGGGCATTGAGCATGGGGACCTGTCAGGCTGATGGCCATCCCCAGGGTTGTGGGCCGTCATCCGACCTGCTGAAGACCCGAGCAGAACAGAAAAGAAAGCAGACGAAGGAGGACTTGTCCTGCCTGCCCGCTGCGCGGACCTGGAACTCTGAGGGACACCCAGCACACTGTCCTAGGATGCTCAGCACACTGAGGAGACGTGGAGAAAACACAGAGTGATGCACGAACAAATGGAGATGAACACATGGAAAACACAGAAGCAGAAAGCAGTTGTGGGGGAGAGAAATGAAGTAAGTGAAGTGAGAACTAGAGACACTCCGAGGTGGATTAGAAATGATTCTGGTGCCGTCTTCTCGGATGTCTTGGCCCAGGTACAGACTCTCGCTGCTTTGTGTGTCCTACTCTGTATCCCACGACAAGGCCCAATGTCTTTCTGTGGGACCTTGGTGCTTTCTACACATGAGATCCCTCCGCAGACAGAGGATTGATGGATCATCCCAGTCGGCTGGCACTTCCAGTCGGGAACGGAAGAGGAGTGGGGAGGAAGTGCTCCCTGGGACGTCCTCCGTCTTTCCCCTTGAGGGTGCTGTTCACTGTGAGTTTTCACGTACATTTTTATTGCAGTTGAGGTTGTTTTCTTCTCTTCCTAGTTTGCTGAATATTTTTATGATGAAAGTCTGTTGAATTTTGTCAAATGATTTGTCTGCCTCGTTTGAAATAATTCTGTGGGTTTTCCCATTCTAGTTTTAATAAACAGCAGAGAATAGAATAGTTAGGAATTAACTTAATCAAGGAGGTGGAAGGTTTGTGCAAGGAAAGCTACAAAATAATCCTGAAAGAAATGAAAGAAGACATGAAACATCTCCATAGTGTGGAACTTAGGATTGTTCATGGTGGTACCCAAGGTGATCTACAGATAGCACAATCATTATCAAAATCCCAATGGCATGTTCTGCAGAAACAGAACAACTGTCATCAAATTCCCTCAGAATCTCAAGGAACCCTGAGTAACCAAAACAATTTTTTAAAAGAATGAAGCTAGAATACTCACACTTCTGCTGCCACAACTTACTACAAAACTTCAGTGATCAAAGCAGCGTGGTCGACGGGGAAAATAGACAGATGGAAACAAGGGCAGGAATAGACTAGGAAGACGCTGGTGGGTGGCCAGAGGGCTCTTTAGAGGGTGCCACGACCAGCCAAGGGAGCAGACTTGCAACAAAGGTGCTGGGAAAGCTGACGGGCACATGCAGAAGGACTGAGCGGGGCCTGCCTGACACCATGCAGACGTGGCCTCACAATGGATCAAAGACCTGAGACTGTGAGCCTCTAGGATAAAGACAGGATGAAGCCTTCGTGACGCTGGATTCGGTGGTGACTTCTTGGACTCCTGGGCACAAGCAATAGTATAAAACGTGAACCCCGAAAGCCACTATCAATAGAATAAAGAGAATGTGCAGACAGGGCGAGGGGTGAGTGTCTGCAAAGCCGTGTCTGATGAGGGATTAGTCCCCTACCCTCCACCAAAACCAAACAGCCTGTCGCGCAATTCAAAGACATTTCTCCAAAGAAGGCACACACATGGCCCTACGCTCGTGAAAGCCATTGACATCACTGATCCCTAGGGAGATGCAGGTCAGAACTACAGGCACTGCCCCAGGCCTGCCAGGGTGGCTGCAGCCAGAACCCCAGGAACAGAACGCAGCCAGTGCTGGGAGGAGGCGAAGAAGTGGAACCCCAAGCCCACTGGGCAGGCATGCAAAATGCTACTGTGAAACCCGTATGGAGATCCTCATCAAAACAGCGTTAAAGTCGTCTCCCCTTCTCCACGGGTTCATCTGCTGCAGTTTCAGTTACCCTGGCCAACCAGGGTCTGAAAATATGGAATGGAAAATTCCACAAATAATTCATGAATTTAAATAAATTGTTATGGTAGTCTGTTGTTACAATTGTTCTTAGTGCTAGTTGTTATTAATTGCTTACTGTATCCAATTTATAAATTAAGTTTTATCACAGGTGTGTATGTGCTGTGTGGGAAAGCATACCACACACAGAGTTGGGTACCATCAGCGGGTCAGGCGTCCGCCGAGGGGCTGGGAATGCCCTCCCCTATGGATGGGGAGCCCACTGTTCCTTAAAAGTCAGCACCCCCCTCCCAGGCACACGCACACAAGAATGGAAGGCCGGGTCCTGAAGACACGTTTGTGCCAGCTTCACCACAAATTGTTCACGCCAGCTAAGGTGTGGAAGCACCCGGTGTCCACGGACAGAAGAGGACACAGGCAAAACGTGAGGCACAGACGTGGAATAATATGGATTTTTTTTTTTTTTTTTTGGTACTGCGGCTTGAACCCAGGGGCACTTAAGCCCTGAGCTGCATCCCCAGCCCTTTTTAATTTTTTATTTAGAGACAGGGTCTTGCTAAGTTGTCAGCGCCTCACCAGGTTACTGAGGCTGGCTTTGAACCCATGATCCTCAAGTAAGTCTTTGAACTCAGACTCCCAAGTAAGTCTCTTGGATGACAGGCATGAGCCACTGCGCCCAGCTAGTATTAATCCTTAAAAAGCAAGAAAACTCTGACATTTGCTTCAAGGTGGATGAACCATGAAAATATGAGGTTACGTGAAATAAGCCAGTCCCGAGAAATACTGCAGGGTTTGACTTCTAAGAAGAAATTTACAAAAATCATAGAGACAGACAGTGGGATGGTGGTCACTGGGGGCTGGGCAAGGGGACAGTAGTTACTTAGGGAACACAGCTTTTCAGTCTCCCAAGACAGAAGAGTGATAGCAATGGCTGGAGTGTAGGTCGCACAGCAGCACAGCTGTACTCCACAGTTACCCTGGCTGAGGTGCTGGGTAATGTCATGTGCATCTTCTACAAGAAAGATGGGAAAAGAAGCCACACAGGGAAACACTTCTGCAAAACTCCTAGAAAGAACAACAGCAAAATAAGAGAAAAAATATATCCATCAAAAATTTCAGGACATAGAAATTCAATATCCCATAAATTAATTTCTGACTAAAATTATTAAATACTTAAAAAAATGCCTGTTATTTACATTTTTTTTCTTCCAATTTATGGTCAGTTCTTTTATGGGCTGGTGATTCCCCTTCCTTCCCATCTCCAGCTTGGTCTCCCTGCCCCGCACCATTCCAGACTTCCTGTTCCTCCATGGTTTCAGGTTACTCTCCGTGATTTGCACATGTTGCCCGAAAATTTTCTACCTTCCTTACACCAACATGGAATAGAGGTCCCCAAGGTGAGCATTTATTTTGTGTTAAATATAAATATATTTATATATAAAATGTATAAATATAAAAATGCCCAGAGTATTAGCCACAGCATCCACTTAATAAATCCATGTCACTCTAATGAGTACCTCACTACAACATCATTGTTTTGGCAAAGTAAGAAAATTCCACCACCAAGCACAGTTATGGTGCGATTTAAATGCACTTGAATTTTAATGCCAAATACAAGTGGGTTTATCTATTTTCTGCCTTTTCCATTTTATCTTTATAATCATGAGGCGACAATAATTTTTAAGTCTGAATTTTAAATTTTAAAATTTAAAATTCAATTACTATTTTATACTTCAATCACAGTGGACAAATAAAAATATCTGCTTTCCTTTTAGGTCTTGAGTTTCATTCTCTCCATGATTTGAGAAGGTCAGGTAAATGGTCCCAAATAGCTAATGGAGATAAAATTTTGCTTGAACTATTCCAATTTAAATTAGTCCTTTACCTAAACACATTTATTTTTATCATGTATCTCAACTCTCTATTGTTTTTGCTAAAAGAAAACTTAGACTTTGTTTATCTTTATTTAATTATGCATCTCATCTGTCCCTTTTTTTTTCTTTTGAAAATCATGTGTGTAGAAAAATTGAAATGCTGTGCTTTACATTTCTGACTTTTTGGTTTAAACTTTTAATCTCTCTGAATTGTGTCACCTTCATCTGTGAATCATGAACTTGAGATGCTGAGTGATTTTGCAGCCCACCCAAGCCGACTTCACCAACAGCTGGCTTCCTGGCCCTGCTCTGTGCACACTGCACACATGACTAAGGGCACGGTGGGTGTGGGGGACACCACGGTGTTTGCTCCAGGTCACAACGAACGTCATCCGCCCTCAGTAGAAAGTCCGTCTTCTTGGGGTGAACCCAGTGGTCGGGTTCAGACTCTCATCTCTCGACCAACAGAGGCGAGTCCACATGCAGAGCTTCAGTCAGGCCCATCTTCCATCTTCCCGTTAGCCAAACTGTTTGGTCTTTGGAAGATCTGAGCTGCCCATCCGAATCCTCAGAACTTTCATGTTCGAGAGATATAAAACATTAGCTATCTCAAGAGCAATGAGTCAAGACCACAGCCTTGTTTGCCTAGAGAGCATGTCAGTTGTTTATAAATACAGAGTGAAAATAAATCCACATGACTCTTGGGTACAAAAGAAAGGGACATGTCAACTCAAATCCACCAACTCAGACTGCATCGCTGTGATGTTCAAAGCCCTGTGCTTTGGTTCCCATATATAAATATCCATATCGTATTCCTTCCCCTGCCCAGGGGCCGGCGGGTTGTTTGGCAAGACAAGGCATAAATGCGAGCCACACAATATTAAGCATGAAATAACTGAGTGGCAACTGAAGCCACTTGTCAAGGAGGACATTTAATGCTTTACCCATCCATTTACTTGGCTTGGGGGTCCCTTGGAGGTGTAAAGGCAAGTCAGCTGGACATGTCTAGCAGGCGGACACCTGCTCCCCTCCAGACTCTCTGCCTCTGTATGTGGTGCGCCGTCCACCTCTCACGTGCCAGGAGCCTGGGTCCAGCTCTCTGCCCGCCCAGCACCAGGCACGGACAAAGCCTGCCTGTCCTCCTGCTGACAGCTCTTTACCTCTCTGACTCTCCCTGCCTTGATTCCAGGTAACCTTTCCTTGTCCAGTGTCCAGCCTCCCGGCAGAGGACACATCTGCTTGGTTCGCCACTGGATTCCAGAACCAGCAACATCTCTGGTTCCGAACAAGCCCCCCACAGACGTGTTGAATGAGCCTCAGGCGGTACTCCAGGGATCCCTGTGCACTTCAGATTCCAGGTGGAGAGGGAAACACACATTCAGCTGATTGTATCTTCTTAGTGGCAAGTGATAAAAATAAATTATAAATGGCTGGAGCTGAATTAAATTTCTTGGCACACGTATCTGAACACCCCTGGATCTGATCTCGCTGGATGACCCTGGACTCGGGGTCTGGGGTCTCCTCCTCCTCTGGGTCTCACTTCTTCAGTGGCCATTCCCAAGACTGTCACGGGCCCCCGATCCCAGGAGCGCAGGAAAGCGAAGGCTTTTCATTCCTATGGGGCAGGACACACCTGGGCTGACCCGCTGGCCATGTGTTCATCCCCAAGCCAACCACTGCGCTTCCACTAGTCATGGAAGTTTCTGGAGCTGGGGGTAAGGCATTTCCAGTCAGAGGCCTGGGGAAGGAGGAGATGTTCACAGGAAAGAGAGTGAACGTTTCTGGTGTGGCAGATACTGGGAACCAAGATGCCCCGCAGGACTTCGCCCCTTTCCTTTATCACTGTGCCAGGGTAGGAAGGTGCTGGCATCCACAGAGCCTGGAGAGATGAGGCAGCACCCAGCCAGACACCTGCTCCTCCAACAGAGAGCTCCGCTTTCAGAAGAGGTGAAAGAAGACCAACCCCAGCCTCCTAATGCGGGTCTCGGATGAGCTGGGGAGCCTCACTGGGCAAGGCCATGAGCCCAGCATCAGCACAGCCCAGACGCCTCTTCACCCACAGAGTCACAGCTGCCATGGGCTCAATGACGCCCCGGGACTTAGCGAGGCACAGGCCACGCGTCTTCACCCGCCATCCAGGTTCTGGGACCCGGAGAGGGCGAAACGAGGGAGCCTGCCCCAGACAGACAGAAGTCTATCCACACGTACACGATACAGGGGGACACGAGGACCAAGGAGCTCGCAGGCCACAACAGAAGGCAGCGCAGGAGCCGTGCCGGAGACGTGTGCCATGAGGGTGCGTGCCCTAGGCACCTGGAGAGAGCTCTTCAGGAAAACCTGGCCTGCTCTGTCTACCACACAGGGAGACGGCCCAGAAAATATAAAGATCGGGGCATCTCTTTGCCTTTCTCTGCCCAGTAAACACTGACATCTTGGAAGAGACTCGGCTCCGTACCTGACCTCATCTGTCTTGCGACATGGGCTTATGTCCAGGATAGAGCTGCTGGGGAGTCGGACGTTGGCCCTAACTAGGGCACAGCACTTGGGTCATCTCAGGCAGTCTTGGTGTCGAGCATTTCTCCTCTTGCATTTCCCAAGGGTGCTGAGTTCCTAAAGGTCTTCTGCAGGGGCCAGAGCCCAGATGTGGAAACCAGAGACCTCACTCGTTCAGAGCCCCGTGAGGGCAAGTGGTCCCCAAGCTCGGCCACACGCAGGCTCCAGCTGGAACAACACGGAGGACGACCCTCCGTCCCGCGTACACACACAAGCCTGTCCTACGTGTTTCCCAGCCCCCGCGTGCCTGGTGACCCAGGTGACCCGCCACACCCACTGGTCCTGAGCAGGTCAGCTCCCTCCCACCCTGTCTTCTGCTTCTCATGGCTTTTTCCCATTAATCAAGCAGAACAGCTGTGTCTTCAGGAGACACCTCTTTGTGATCCTCATCTCTGCTGATCTATTTTTCTCTTTGGCATTGGTGGGAAATATGGTCAGATCATGGTGCCTTTTTGACCCTGGCCTGTGAAATCTCATTCTTGTCTGCCCCACCGTCCACTCAGAAGCCTCCTCAACCATCCCTGGTGACCACCTTCCCCATAGGTGACTGCTCTGGGCCATTTCTGCACCATCTGACCTCCATACACCAGTCTTACACTGAATAGATGACCTTGACTCAAAACTGTCTTATTCTAATTCCTACAAAATGCTCCCTCACCATGTCCAGGAATCTCTATTGGCAGAATTTTCCTTACCTTGAACAAGACTTCTCCTCCAGACCACAGCAACCCCATGGCTGGTCTCAGCTGTCCAGTCCCCCTGTTTCCCTGCTGTCTGCCCAACTCCGCAGGCACTGGCTCCGAGTATCCATGGTAACATACCTGCCTCTCTTCCCACCCACCCTTTGCTCCTATGTTTCCATACATGTATTCTGCTGGCTTGAGAAACAGCAAACACCAAGGGCAGAGATCATGAGATTCTTCCCACCTCAGGGCCCTTAATAAGGCCACGGTTAAAAGTATGAGTTATTGGGGTTGGAGTTGTGGCTCAGTGGTAAAGCACTTGCCTAGCATGTGTGAGGCTCTGGGTTGGATCCTCAGCACCACTGGTAAGTTAGGAGAACTCCAAGGAACACAGCTGACATTAAAGACAGTGGCAACCCCATCCACAGTCAGCAGGCAAAATAAATGAATGAGGAAGTCAAGAATTGAAGTAGGCATGAGGAACGTGCTCCCAGAGAGTAAGAGTGTTCTGGTAGCAGGAAGAGGAGAAGGACATCTAAGTCAATGACCAAGTGGGTGAACTTGACCTGCAAAATGCAGAATGGAATGAAAGCATTGTAGGTTGGGACAAAGAGTAGAATGGACCCAGCAAAGGAAGAAATCATTGGGTGAGAATATCAGATTAAGAAACCTCCCAAAAAGTATCAAGGAAGCTTAAGAAAATGAAAAAACTGCTCATGAAAAGTCAAGTGAATAGAGAAGTATCAAATCCATGTGCTAGAAATTCCAAAAGGAGAATTTTTAAAAAGAGAGAGAGGGATAGATGATGACCAAGAACTTCTCCAAAGAGGAGTTAGGAACCTCAGGTGTTGGAAAACCTTAAACTGACAGAATACAAAACCTACGCCTAAATGCATGGGGGTGAGATGTGCAGGATCTAGGCAAGGGGTAAGTCTGAAAAGACGTCGGAGGGAGAAACAGGGATCTCAGCCTGATGTCAGAATTCGGAACAGATGCATCAGCAGTACAGACTTGCCGTGCTGAAGGGAGTTAGACTTTGACACCCACCACTGTTGACCTCTGAGCCTTGGACTGGGCTGTGCCTGCCCAGAACCACCCTCCTTGCCCCTGAGAATCCTTCGCCATGCCTGGTGTTGGGGATGGAGGTGACCAGCAGGTCGGAGGCAGGCTGGAGTCAGGGCCGCGCATCTCCTCCAGGGGTGGCCTGCACCGCCCGCCTCTGCCCAGCTTGGAGCTCCACACACAGGTGTCTGTTCCTCCAGGCCTCTGCTTTTCCTCCTCCCCCTCCCCTGGGCTGCCTGTCTCCCCATGGGGCCTGGGGTGGCAACAGGGCCTTGCCATCACCGGAGGCGAGGCCGTGCTAAGCTCCTGCCCTTCTGCACCCTGCTCACTTCTCTGTACGGTCCCTTGGTGCATCTGTCCTCAGGCCACTTGGGGAAAGTGCTGGTGTCCAGCTCTGAACAGTGCTCAGGCCCCAGAGGCTTCCGCTGCCCACGGTGCAGAACACTCTGAAGACGTTGGCAGAGGCTCCATCAAGTACCTGGGAGATGAAGGTGCTGAACTGGCCATCTGCTTTTAACCCCTGCGAGCTTTGCTGATCCAGTTCTTCCTTTCATCAGCACACTTTATCATGATTTTGTGAAAACAGACTCTCAGGCCCCAGGAGAACACTAACTAGGCTCCACTTCTAAGTTCTCTTTTGCTACCTTAAACTATTTGATTCTGCCACAGGAGTTCTCCATCTCTTTATCTTAGTCTTGCTCCTCCATTTCTCAGGGTTTTATCTAACATCCTTTAAGAGTGGAGAAATGTGTGTGGGGTCAGAGGCTGAGGGTGGCCCGGGGCTGGCCGTGGTTTGGGGTGACTGGGTCACCAGGCATGGACGCCCCAGCCTCCCAGAACCTACCTATATTTATGCTAACTGCTGCGTTCCCCAGGCACCTCCAACGTCTTAACAGAGGAAACGGGTGTGCGCCGGGGTGGGGTGGTGCCTTCTGGATGGCCGCTCTGCTCCTGGTGTCTCACGGGGTAGACCAGAAGGCTAGTTGTTCTCTGTAGACACTTTCACCTCCTTCCCCCATCTTCCTCCCCCTCTCTGTCCCCCACCCTGTCTCTCTTTTTCCATTAGCTAAAAATAAAAGATCCCCAGCCCGGTATTCTGGGGAAGACACAGTTCTCTGCTTTGGGCATGACCTCCTGTTTTTCTTCAAGGTTACAATCACGCATAATCAACATCCAGTTTCCACTGAGAAGCTAACTGAGGGTCCTCATGCACTCAGTGGCCCTCTTCTTCCTGATTGCTTTGGGTTCTGGCAGGGTCCTGGGCGGGGGAGAGGGTGAACCATTCTGGCAGGGTCCTGGGCGGGGGAGAGGGTGAACCATTCTGGCAGGGTCCTGGGCGGGGGAGAGGGTGAACCATTCTGGCAGGGTCCTGGGCGGGGGAGAGGGTGAACCATTCTGGCAGGATCCTGGGTGGGGAGAGGGTGAACCTGTTCTCACTGCCTTTTGCAGGGAGAGACTTTCCACACCTGCTCTTGAAGCCCCTTGTCTGGCTCCCCTCAGGGAGGACCTGCAGCACCATTTCCCAGATGTTTCTCTTCCTTCAAATTCCTTCTTTAAAGGCTGCATTTGCGAAGTCGTTAGAGACAGGTGACTCCTTTTCCATGGCTTCTCTGTGAGTTTTCCTGAGTGAGTGTATCCTGCAGAAGGCAGCAGCCCAGGAGGCTGGCCTGGTGACCAGAGCCACTGGGGTCAGACAAGAGCCCCTCGACTTCGACTTCCTGTCTCCTAGAGTTTGTGCTTAACCTCACTTATTTCTTTTTCACCATCAACAAATCATAGGAGGCTGAGGCAGGAGGACTGCAAGTTAGAGGTGAGTCTCAGCAACAGCAGGAGCAAGGCCTAATCAGCTTAGCAAGACTCTGACTAAAAAAAAAAAAATAAAAATGAAAAGGGCTGAGGATGTTGCTCAGTGGTTAGTGCCTCTGGTTCAATCCCCAGTTCCAAAAATCAAAAAGCAATAATAATAATGATCAATAAATCATAGCATTAGTTCTGAAAAACAAAAGTTTGGCCAGTAGGAGAGGGGGACCCAGGGCTGAGTCAGTAGTTATGGCTGCCTCGGAAGCTTACAAGTCACCTGGGTTTTAAATTCTTTCCTCTATTATTTAATTGGCCAACCAACCTTTTCCAACCTTACCTGGTTTAGAAAAGAAAGAACTGATCTGGAATGAAAGAGGGCATCTCCGTCTGAGGTTCAAAACTATTGTTGAGTAAATGAATGAGGACAGCACTGCCCGTCCGGGCTCCCAGAAGATGCTCTGGGTTTAGCTGAGGCCCGGGCTCCCTAGAAAGCCCCAGATGCTGCATTCTGTGAGTGGCCTGACCGCCTCTTTACTCCAGGAGTAGAAACGCTCTCAACATTGTGTTTAGAGCCTGCTGACCTTACAGACCACGGAGATAGGGGCTGAGACTCCTGGTGCAGGGGCGGGGAGAGGTCGAGGTGGGAGTGGAGAAGGTCAAGTTCACCCTCAGGACTTCCAGAGAGGGGGAGGTTTCACAGTGTGACCTCCTGCCTGCCCCAGCAGTGAGCACCCAGGAAACAGAGGGCGGGCTGCCACCCACTCCCTCTCACCTTCTTCTTGGTAGGTGCGCAGGGGTTTTCTCCTCCATTTTTTGGTTTGGTTTTGTTTGTGGCAGTGCTGGGGATCAAAGCCAGGACCCATGCATGCAGGGAAAGTGCTCCACCACTGAGCCACACCCCAGTCCTTTTACAATTGTTTCTATTTTGAACAGTAGTATGCAGTTTTTTAAACATTGTATCAGGTATATTCAGAAATGAAATGGTCTTTCAATAATGCAGTTTTCGTCCAGTTGCTAAAAGACAAAACGGAACATTCACAATGATAGATGGACCAGCTAGAGGACGCAGGTATCCTCACCCCTCGGGTACCTGCGCACAGCTGGCAGCTGTAGGGCAGACCTCGGTGGAGACGGTCGGACGGGCTCACGCCCCGGGTGGGGGTGCCAAGGGGAAGTTCCTGCGACTTTCCTGTGTGTCCTGGACTTGCTCCCCGTGGTCCTGGAGGAGCGACTTCCATCCATTACTAATATCAATGATGATGACAGACCCATGCATGACAAGGTGTGCTGGCCACGGAGTGCTGGAGAGAGCACGTGGTCTCCACCTGGCCCACTGGACAGCTGTCGGCTACGGGAGGCTGCTCGTTCCAGAAGTCTAGCTCCTACTCCTACACGGCGGCTCCCCACACAGGGACCTCCCAGGGGCCCCCAGGCACACCCCTGTCTCCACAACACCTTAGGACTATGGGGTCTTACGGGTCATCTAATCCAAGTGACGGGCTTTCTCATGGGCCGTAGCCTGCACCACTGGGTCTTCTAGGCCACAGGGACTCAGCCGTGTGCTGCAGCTTTCTTCCTCACTTTGGGACACACTCAAAGCCACCTGCCTGCCACTCCACCAATGGCAGGTCAAAGCTGTGCCCCTGGAGCAGAGTGAAATGCTTGCAGACCCGAGGATTCGCCATCATCCATCAGTGGCAGGAGTTCGAGGTAGGAAGCTGCTGCCTCGATTCAGAGGGGAGTCCGACCCCTGAACACTCCCAGGGAGACACCTCTCAGTCTCTCCAAGTCCCACCTCTTGCTCTCTCACGCTCTGGGCACAGGTGTCCTCCCAGAGCACAATCTTCCCCATTGTTTTTTCTTTTGCTGATAACATGATGTCACAAACACGCCAGGCCCAGGTGACCCTCTGTCGACTATCCAGGCAGGCTCAGGCCTTTATCAGGACAGTGCCCTGGTCAAGATGTTGGGCTCCACCGTGTCAAGTACACCTCTGCTGCGCTCCCCGGCTGGGATTGAAAGCCTCCCATTCCCCTGACCAGCAGCTGTACACAGCGTGCCTATGGCTAGGGTGAACCCCAGCCAGGTCCCGGGGCCAGCACCGCATGACATCTGGCACTGTCAGGTCTGTGGTGGCCTCCTGCCATTGGTCGCACCCCACCCGGGTTTTGTAGAGGTCAGATTAGGGAATCAGGCAGTCTGGGACGAGGACACCTGTCACAGCACAAACCCTTAGGAGCAGCACTGGTCTGTGTTTCTCTTGGGAAGAATCAGCATGGCCTCGGTCTGGTCCTAGGGGGTGGCAGGCAGTTTCAGAGCCTTTCCCTCCTGTAGGGGGGAAAGCAGGGGAGGAGTAGGCAATTTGCATTTCAAAGTGAAATTTACTTACTTTGAAAAATCAAAGTATAATTTGCATGTAATAATTTTATCATTTTAAAGAATAAAATTCAGTGAATTTTGACAAGTATATAGAGTCAAATGAGCATTATCAGAATCAAAATACCACTTTCTATGATTCAAAACAATGTTTCCGAGCCTTGTTCCGGTTGCCTAAACTTCACTAGCTCCGAGCAGCCCCCTGGCCCCTGCCTATTTCTGCCCCAAGCCTTGGTCCCCCCTGGAAGTCCACGGAGTGTGAGGTCTTTTATGTGGGGCTTCTTTCGTTGGCACAGTGCTTTTGAAATCAATGCTACCTGTGCCAAGTGTCATCGCTCACTCCTTGTTGCTGAGTGTCATGCAGTCGGACAGCGTTGTCACAATTTGTCTATCCATCTGTCAGCTGATAAGCACTTGGTTGGGTTCCAGGTTTTTTAAATCAGGAATTAAACTGTTTTGAACACTTAGGTCCAGGTATTTGTATGAATCTATGTTTCAATTGCTCTTGAAGGACTAGAAGGAGTAGAATTCCTGGGGTGCAGAATAAATACAGCTTATCAGCAAATTGTTTCCACGTTGCTGTGCCGTCTTCCGTCCCTCCGCCCCACACAGGAATCCCAGTTACACAACATGCCAATTCTTATCAGCTATCCTGGAGGCTCTGCGCTGGTGTCTTGTTGGCATTTCTTCTCTTGGATCTCTGATGGCCACTGGTTGAGCATGTTCTCATGTGACTATTGGAGGTCTTTTTTGCCGGCATTATTATCGAGTTGTAAGGGTTTATCAAACATGATGGATACGTGCTCTTCCCCAGATACGTCTGCACACATTTCCTCCTAATCTGTGGCTTGTCTTTCACTTCCATAGCAGTGCGCTTCAAACAGCAGAAGTTATGAAATTTGGCAAAGTTAGTTCAATCAATCTTTTGTTTTCTGCATTTAGTGCCCAATTAACCCAGATTATGAGGATTTTCTTCTATGTATTTCACAGATTTAGCTCTTGTGTTAAATCTATGGTGCATAATAAGTGAGTTTTGTATATAGTGTATAGATCAAGGCTTCACTTTTGTATTTGGATATCCAAGTTCTGAGACATTTGTTTGGAAGAGTGGGATCTCCACTGATTCATTGCCACTTTGACCAAGACAATTGAAACACGTTTGCGCCTCTGCTATATCTGATATCTCATATTTTTGTATTTGATAGAGATCTGCCCTCAGGCCACTGCCATGTGCTCTGAATTACTGTGATTTATGATAAGACTTTGAGGGAGGTAGTGAAGGTCACTGAGTTCTCCTTTTTAAAATGGTTCTGGAGCTGGGGTTGTGGCTCAGTGGCAGAGTATTTGCTTTGCACATGTGGGACACTGGGTTCATTCCACATTAAAAGAAAATAAAGATATTGTGTAAAAATAAAATAAAATTGTCTGGAATTGGTGGTTTGTCTATAACAGAACTAGTGTGTACAGCGCTGCTGTCCTGACCCAAGCCAGGCTGTCGGATCAGGGAGTGCTCTTGGTGGAGAAAGGATACCCACCTCTCTTTGGCACCATGATCCATGATTTAAAACCAAAAAAAGGCTTACAGGTTTGAGCAGTTGCCACAGTCTGGCTACGCATAATTCACCAGCCACTTATCAAGCAGAAACGAACTTTTAGAAAACACACACACACACACACACACACACACACACACACACACGCCACAACACGAGCTCTTCAGGAATTCCCTCGGAGCCCAACTGCCACCAACCGGCTTCCCACAAGCCTCTCAACACCCCCACTCCTCCTGCTCTTGAGGCCCATTGGCTGGGTTGTGTGGGCAAAGCCAAAAAAGTCCCCCAATGAGCAGCTCCATGGTCTGAAAGGGCAGGGAAACAGCCCAATGAGCATCACCGAAGAGGAGCCAATCAGCTGGCAGCTGGAAGTTTGCTGAGGCCAGCGCTGGACTCCTGAGCCACTTTCCCAGACCTTTCTACTGTCTTTGACGAAGGCTCTCACACCCCTGCCTAGGCAGGTCTTGAACTGGCGATGCCCCTGCTCGGCCTCCCCAACCCACAAGTAGAAAGGCAGTCACCGCCTTGCCCACCGCGACATGTCTGTGTCTGTCTCTGTTTTGTGTCTGTGTGGGGAGGGGGGGTGGTCGGGTGTGCATGAGCACACCTGAGACCAAGGGCCACCATGTGTGGTGCAGAGGGTAGAACCAGGGCCTTGTTGCCGGCCAGAGGAGGTCCAGCCCTGAGGCGCACATCCCCTTGGGGAGCCAGGCGCCCCGGGGCCTCACCCTCCTGAAGGACCACCACACCACACCCTCAGAGGGAGGGGAGTCTCAGCAGCACTTTTGGAGAAACACACTCCTCCAACCACGGCCCTGGGAAACCAAAGGCAAGGGACTCGGTCTCCCCTGCACCTGCCCTTCACGAGAGGAGTCCCTGGTGGTGGACCGGATGACCTGAGGCAGGGACTCAGAGACGGGTGAAGACACAGGGGTCTCTGGGAAGGTCTGTTCCTGACAAGTACAAAAGCTGGCCTCACTTTTCTTGTCCACGGGGAAGGGACCCATTCAGAAGCCTCGGTGGAGGGTCTGCGGTACCAAGCCCACCAGGAACACACGGGTGGCTCTGTGACATCAGAGACCCAGGGGGAGGGGGTGGGGTCCGTACCTAGTACAGGATGGAAGTGAGGCCGCCCTCCATTCCCATCAGACTGGGATCTCTGACCCGCGTCCGATGGAAACCCCACGGAGATGGCAAAGAAAGGGGGGCAGAGCCCACACCCCGAGTCGAAGGGATGGGAATTGAGAGGTTCACTCCACACACTAGACCCAGAAATCCGCTCCTCCCTGCCAGCCCTCGACTCCTGCGGGCTGGGGGCTCTGGCCACACACCCTCCCCTGCCCAAACCTGCGCCCCAGCTCTGGGGAGCTCGGGGTGGCAGGCTGAAGGGCCCGTCCCTGGGTCAGGACGCTCACAGGGACCGTCCCGCGCAGCCCAAGACCTAGAGAGGATAAAGCTTCACCAGGGCAAGAGCCAGAGGAGGGAGCAAGCGGCAGCCCCCAAGCCTCTCTGGGGGAGGCACCCACAGCTCTACCCTGACTGCCCCCGGAGCCTCCTCATGCCAATCTGGGCGTCACCCCAGGATGGGCCTGGGCTCGTGGCTCCTCCTGTCCACGGTTCACTTCCCAATGTGGTGACCGGGCACCGTCAGTGTCAGCTCAGGCACAGGGCCTGCCTTTCTCCCCGTCCCCGCCCCCACCCAGGCTCCTCCCCTCAGTCGGAGTCTCCTCCCCTGGGCCCACTCTGGGTCACGTGTTGCCCTTGGGGACCTCCGGAGGGCTCCCTGTCACTGCTCCCTTACACCTTCCCCACCGTGACACCACCACCCACTCTCCCACTGCTGCCAGGAGGCGGCCAAGGAGCGCAACAGCTGATCCCCACGGAGCACCCCATTTATTCCAAGATCCGTGGGACGCGGGAAGGGATGAAGAGCTGATTGGGAAGCATCTCTGCCCCAAGAGGGTGGGAGAGAGAGCAGAGGAGAGCAGGGCCGGGGCACGTGTCCAAGGAGAAGTCCCTGACGTGGGATCCGGGTGGGGCGCAGGGGCCCACTGGTGTCCGGGTGTCTTCGGGTGTCCTCCTGCCTGAGGGGTCCGGGAGGCGGCGGCGGCCAGGGCAGGTTGTACTCCTCGCTCCAGCGGCTGGCCCTCGTGAGGGAGAACCCGGGCCACCTGGCTGTGGGCCATGAGAGGGGCTAGGAGTCAGAGTCAGCCACTCTGTGGTGCCCAGGTGGACCTATCTTTGGTGGCACCCCCCAAGGGCAGAGGGTGTCCATTCATCCTCTGGAAATGACACTCATCGAACGAGGCACACGTGAGACCAAAGGCAGCACCGTTCCACCTACTCGGCTCCGTGGGCGTCTCAGCTGGGCGCTGGCCGGGGAGCCACTCTGTTTTTGAAGAATCTTCTGAGGGCCTGCCCTCTGGTGGGGGCAGGTCCCGGGGGGTCCCTGGGTGCTGGTGCTGGTGCTGGTGGCGCTGGCGCTCCAGCTGCGGGAGCCACTCTGTTTTTGAAGAGTCTTCTGAGGGCCTGCCCTCTGGTGGGGGCAGGTCCCGGGGGGTCCCTGGGTGCTGGTGCTGGTGGCGCTGGCCCTCCAGCTGCGGGAGCCACTCTGTTGGAGCGTCCGGAGCCGGTCCTGGGGTCCTGCCCGCAGCAGCACAGCCTCGCCAGACCGGTGGCCATCCTCCGGAACACTCCCCTCCATCCCCTGGCGGTGTCACGGGCCAGGCCAGGGGTCCTGGTGCCAGCAGGGGGTTGCTCGGTGGAGTTGGAGGACCCGGGCAGAGGGGCCGTGGGGCCTGCAGTAGGGACGCTGGCCGACAGGCAGCACAGCATGATGGCGGGCAGGCTGGCTCTCCTGCTGCCCACCTGCCCTGAAGGCTTGAGCTCCTCAGGCTGCTGCTGCTGCTGCTGCTGCTGCTGCTGCTGCTGCTGCTGCTGCTCACAGGCCCAGAGGGGCCAGGAGCGAATGGCCGGCCCGCTGACACCCCACCTTGGGCCCAGAGTCAAGCTGGAGGGGATGGACAGGGACGGGCAAGGGCCCACCTGTGGCCGCCCGGGTATCTGCAGCCGCACCTGGCAGCCCGCCCCCCGGGTTTTCTGGTGGCCCAGCAGGAGGTAGGTGGCCATGGCCTGGTTGAACTGGCGCGTCGCCACCGACACCCAGGTCTCCTGCAGCCCGTAGCCCAGGTCCAGCATGGCCAGCAGGATGGAGGTGTCCGGGCGCTTGGGGAGCAGCTCGGCGGGAGGACTCGGGCAGCGTTCCCCATCCTGGCTCAGCCACGGGTGCCCCAGGATCTGCTGCAGCGTGGGCCTGTGCGCGGGCTCCAGGGTCAGCATCCAGGACACCAGGCTTTGCGCCTCGTCGGACAGGTGGAACGGGAGGTGGTACCTGGCCTGCAGCACCTGCTCCTTGGCCTGCGCGTAGCTGGCCGCGGTGAACGGGATGCAGCCGGTGAGCATGAGGACCAGGAGGACACCCAGGCTCCAGACGTCCACCGCGGGGCCGTCGTAGGGCTCTTGCCGGTGCAGCTCCGGGGCCCAGTAGGCCACGGTGCCGCAGAGCAGGCCCAGCTTCTCTCCGGCCCTGAACCTGCAGGCCAGGCCGAAGTCGCACAGCTTGGCGCGGCCCGCGGCATCCAGCAGCACGTTGTCCGCCTTCACGTCCCGGTGCGCGATGCCCTGCGCGTGGCAGTAGCCCACGGCGCTGGCCACCTGCCCGAACAGCGTGCGGGCCTCGTCCTCCCACAGGCCCACGACCTCCGGGATGTGCTGGCCCAGCTGGCCCCCAGCCATGTGCTCCATCACCACGTAGGCAGTGCCGGGGGTCTGCACGATCTCCAGCAGCCGCACCACGTGCGGGTGCTCCAAGCCCTTCATGATGTCCAGCTCCGACAAGACCCAGGACAAGGTGGGCCCCGCCCCCTTCCGCAGGACTTTCACGGCCACCTTCGTCCCCGTCAGGATGTGTCGGGCCAGGAAGACCTTGGCAAAGCTGCCCTGCCCGACGACCCCCAGGGGCTCATAGCGGCCCGTGAGGGCTTCCTCCAAGGAGGAGCTGGCCGCGAGGTCCCGCCACCCCCTCCGCACCCCACTACGCTCACTGCCCTCTCTAGACATCCTGGGCCCCACGCCCACTAAGGCCGCTGGCTAAAAACAAACACAACAAACAAAGCAAAGAACACAAGCAAAACTAACACAACAAAGCCCAACACAAAGCCCCAAATCAAAGAAGCAACCCGAGACCGCCACCAGAACCACCAAACCACCAACCACCAAACGCGCTAACTATGGGAGTCCCACAGGTCACTGCCTAGAGCTTCCTGTGCTTGTGGACAAGCTCCCGGCCTCGGCCGGGCCTTATATCCCCGCTGGCTCCGGTGCCTCACAATGCTGTGAGGTCACAGGCAGGGGTGGCCCACTCGTAAGGGGGGGGGGGGGCGGGGGGGGTGGCCCACGGTGGCATCTCCCACTCGCGCCTCCGGGACCTTGGCCACCTTCCTGGTCAGAACGAGGAGGGTCTGTGGAGCCTCGGTGCTCCCGTGTGTTCCGGACCCCGACCTCTCCTTGCCGAGAAAGGAGGAGCTGGACCAGGCCCCGGGGCCCGAGCCTCGCCAGTACACAACTCCGTCGTGGCTTTCGCCCCGGAAACACCCCGGCCCAGGTCCTCTGGAGCCATTCAGCGCCCGTCTCCTCCAACTCGCACACATCGGCGTCCAGGGCGTGGTAGCGGTCCCCTCACGCCAGGACGCTGGTGCGGGTCGCTCTGCCCCCTGAGCCCCAGGACCACATTCCCGACCTCCGTGGGCTGTGGGAGCCACGGCAGGCGCCTGCCTCATCATTGCCCCACAAGGTCCTATCAGGTCACTCGCCAGAACCCTGCCTGCAGCCCACAGGAGAGAGAGAGGGTGGGTCGCCTTCCGGGGATGAAGGCCGAACCCGCCAGCCGAGAACCCTAGGGCCAGCAGGTGCCCATCCTGGGGTGCAGAGAGACGGAGGCGTCCCTCATGCCCCGGTCCCTTCCGCTGCTCTGTCCACAGAGCCTGGGCTGGCTCCTTTGGAACCTCACAGACTGACCGCGCTCCCCCCTCTGGGACCTGAGGCGTCCGTCCACGTGTCAGGCACCAGGAGGCCGGGTGTCTAGGGAGGTCTCGCTCTCTCCTTCCGGCGAGGGACCTTGTTGCCGTGTCCCCACACCACATGGCTGAAAGGGCCGAGGACTGGGCTCACCCCTTCAATCCCTTTCCCCGCTCTCCTCCCTTCTTTCCTCCTTGCTCCTAGTTATGGAGACCTGCCCCGAAGGCTCCTGCTCCTCAGGCTGATGCCACTGCTGCTGCTCACAGGCCGAGAGGGGCCAGGAGTGAACGGCGGGCGTGTTGACGCCCCACCTTGGGCCCGGAGCCAAGCTGCAGGGGACGGGACGGACAGGGACCCACAAAGCCCCACCTGTGGCTGCCCGTGCATCTGCGGGGCCCACCCTGGCAGCCCAAGCCCCGGGGGCCAGCGCTCGACTCCTGAGCCACTTTCCCAGACCTTTCTACTGTCTTTGACGAAGGATCTCACACCCTTGCCTAGGCAGGTCTTGAACTGGCGATGCCCCTGCTCGGCCTCCCCAACCCACCCAACCCACAAGTAGAAAGGCAGTCACCGCCTTGCCCACCGTGACATGTCTGTGTCTGTCTCCGTTTTGTGTCGGGGGGGGGGGGGGGCGGGTGTGTGCATGAGCACACCTGAGACCCAGGGCCACCATGTGTGGTGCAGAGGGTAGAACCAGGGCCTTGTCGCCGGCCAGAGGAGGTCCAGCCCTGAGGCGCACATCCCCTTGGGGAGCCAGGCGCCCCGGGGCCTCCCCCTCCTGAAGGACCACCACACCACACCCTCAGAGGGAGGGGAGTCTCAGCAGCACTTTTGGAGAAACACACTCCTCCAACCACGGCCCTGGGAAACCAAAGGCAAGGGACTCGGTCTCCCCTGCACCTGCCCTTCACGAGAGGAGTCCCTGGTGGTGGACTGGATGACCTGAGGCAGGGACTCAGAGACGGGTGAAGACACAGGGGTCTCTGGGAAGGTCTGTTCCTGGCAAGTACAAAAGCTGGCCTCACTTTTCTTGTCCACGGGGAAGGGACCCATTCAGAAGCCTCGGTGGAGGGTCTGCGGTACCAAGCCCACCAGGAACACACGGGTGGCTCTGTGACATCAGAGACCCAGGGGGAGGGGGTGGGGTCCGTACCTAGTACAGGATGGAAGTGAGGCCGCCCTCCATTCCCATCAGACTGGGATCTCTGACCCGCGTCCGACGGAAACCCCACGGAGATGGCAAAGAAAGGGGGGCAGAGCCCACACCCCGAGTCGAAGGGATGGGAATTGAGAGGTTCACTCCACACACTAGACCCAGAAATCCGCTCCTCCCTGCCAGCCCTCGACTCCTGCGGGCTGGGGGCTCTGGCCACACACCCTCCCCTGCCCAAACCTGCGCCCCAGCTCTGGGGAGCTCGGGGTGGCAGGCTGAAGGGCCCGTCCCTGGGTCAGGACGCTCACAGGGACCGTCCCGCGCAGCCCAAGACCTAGAGAGGATAAAGCTTCACCAGGGCAAGAGCCAGAGGAGGGAGCAAGCGGCAGCCCCCAAGCCTCTCTGGGGGAGGCACCCACAGCTCTACCCTGACTGCCCCCGGAGCCTCCTCATGCCAATCTGGGCGTCACCCCAGGATGGGCCTGGGCTCGTGGCTCCTCCTGTCCACGGTTCACTTCCCAATGTGGTGACCGGGCACCGTCAGTGTCAGCTCAGGCACAGGGCCTGCCTTTCTCCCCGTCCCCGCCCCCACCCAGGCTCCTCCCCTCAGTCGGAGTCTCCTCCCCTGGGCCCACTCTGGGTCACGTGTTGCCCTTGGGGACCTCCGGAGGGCTCCCTGTCACTGCTCCCTTACACCTTCCCCACCGTGACACCACCACCCACTCTCCCACTGCTGCCAGGAGGCGGCCAAGGAGCGCAACAGCTGATCCCCACGGAGCACCCCATTTATTCCAAGATCCGTGGGACGCGGGAAGGGATGAAGAGCTGATTGGGAAGCATCTCTGCCCCAAGAGGGTGGGAGAGAGAGCAGAGGAGAGCAGGGCCGGGGCACGTGTCCAAGGAGAAGTCCCTGACGTGGGATCCGGGTGGGGCGCAGGGGCCCACTGGTGTCCGGGTGTCTTCGGGTGTCCTCCTGCCTGAGGGGTCCGGGAGGCGGCGGCGGCCAGGGCAGGTTGTACTCCTCGCTCCAGCGGCTGGCCCTCGTGAGGGAGAACCCGGGCCACCTGGCTGTGGGCCATGAGAGGGGCTAGGAGTCAGAGTCAGCCACTCTGTGGTGCCCAGGTGGACCTATCTTTGGTGGCACCCCCCAAGGGCAGAGGGTGTCCATTCATCCTCTGGAAATGACACTCATCGAACGAGGCACACGTGAGACCAAAGGCAGCACCGTTCCACCTACTCGGCTCCGTGGGCGTCTCAGCTGGGCGCTGGCCGGGGAGCCACTCTGTTTTTGAAGAATCTTCTGAGGGCCTGCCCTCTGGTGGGGGCAGGTCCCGGGGGGTCCCTGGGTGCTGGTGCTGGTGGCGCTGGCCCTCCAGCTGCGGGAGCCACTCTGTTGGAGCGTCCGGAGCCGGTCCTGGGGTCCTGCCCGCAGCAGCACAGCCTCGCCAGACCGGTGGCCATCCTCCGGAACACTCCCCTCCATCCCCTGGCGGTGTCACGGGCCAGGCCAGGGGTCCTGGTGCCAGCAGGGGGTTGCTCGGTGGAGTTGGAGGACCCGGGCAGAGGGGCCGTGGGGCCTGCAGTAGGGACGCTGGCCGACAGGCAGCACAGCATGATGGCGGGCAGGCTGGCTCTCCTGCTGCCCACCTGCCCTGAAGGCTTGAGCTCCTCAGGCTGCTGCTGCTGCTGCTGCTGCTGCTGCTGCTGCTGCTGCTGCTGCTCACAGGCCCAGAGGGGCCAGGAGCGAATGGCCGGCCCGCTGACACCCCACCTTGGGCCCAGAGTCAAGCTGGAGGGGATGGACAGGGACGGGCAAGGGCCCACCTGTGGCCGCCCGGGTATCTGCAGCCGCACCTGGCAGCCCGCCCCCCGGGTTTTCTGGTGGCCCAGCAGGAGGTAGGTGGCCATGGCCTGGTTGAACTGGCGCGTCGCCACCGACACCCAGGTCTCCTGCAGCCCGTAGCCCAGGTCCAGCATGGCCAGCAGGATGGAGGTGTCCGGGCGCTTGGGGAGCAGCTCGGCGGGAGGACTCGGGCAGCGTTCCCCATCCTGGCTCAGCCACGGGTGCCCCAGGATCTGCTGCAGCGTGGGCCTGTGCGCGGGCTCCAGGGTCAGCATCCAGGACACCAGGCTTTGCGCCTCGTCGGACAGGTGGAACGGGAGGTGGTACCTGGCCTGCAGCACCTGCTCCTTGGCCTGCGCGTAGCTGGCCGCGGTGAACGGGATGCAGCCGGTGAGCATGAGGACCAGGAGGACACCCAGGCTCCAGACGTCCACCGCGGGGCCGTCGTAGGGCTCTTGCCGGTGCAGCTCCGGGGCCCAGTAGGCCACGGTGCCGCAGAGCAGGCCCAGCTTCTCTCCGGCCCTGAACCTGCAGGCCAGGCCGAAGTCGCACAGCTTGGCGCGGCCCGCGGCATCCAGCAGCACGTTGTCCGCCTTCACGTCCCGGTGCGCGATGCCCTGCGCGTGGCAGTAGCCCACGGCGCTGGCCACCTGCCCGAACAGCGTGCGGGCCTCGTCCTCCCACAGGCCCACGACCTCCGGGATGTGCTGGCCCAGCTGGCCCCCAGCCATGTGCTCCATCACCACGTAGGCAGTGCCGGGGGTCTGCACGATCTCCAGCAGCCGCACCACGTGCGGGTGCTCCAAGCCCTTCATGATGTCCAGCTCCGACAAGACCCAGGACAAGGTGGGCCCCGCCCCCTTCCGCAGGACTTTCACGGCCACCTTCGTCCCCGTCAGGATGTGTCGGGCCAGGAAGACCTTGGCAAAGCTGCCCTGCCCGACGACCCCCAGGGGCTCATAGCGGCCCGTGAGGGCTTCCTCCAAGGAGGAGCTGGCCGCGAGGTCCCGCCACCCCCTCCGCACCCCACTACGCTCACTGCCCTCTCTAGACATCCTGGGCCCCACGCCCACTAAGGCCGCTGGCTAAAAACAAACACAACAAACAAAGCAAAGAACACAAGCAAAACTAACACAACAAAGCCCAACACAAAGCCCCAAATCAAAGAAGCAACCCGAGACCGCCACCAGAACCACCAAACCACCAACCACCAAACGCGCTAACTATGGGAGTCCCACAGGTCACTGCCTAGAGCTTCCTGTGCTTGTGGACAAGCTCCCGGCCTCGGCCGGGCCTTATATCCCCGCTGGCTCCGGTGCCTCACAATGCTGTGAGGTCACAGGCAGGGGTGGCCCACTCGTAAGGGGGGGGGGGGGGCGGGGGGGGTGGCCCACGGTGGCATCTCCCACTCGCGCCTCCGGGACCTTGGCCACCTTCCTGGTCAGAACGAGGAGGGTCTGTGGAGCCTCGGTGCTCCCGTGTGTTCCGGACCCCGACCTCTCCTTGCCGAGAAAGGAGGAGCTGGACCAGGCCCCGGGGCCCGAGCCTCGCCAGTACACAACTCCGTCGTGGCTTTCGCCCCGGAAACACCCCGGCCCAGGTCCTCTGGAGCCATTCAGCGCCCGTCTCCTCCAACTCGCACACATCGGCGTCCAGGGCGTGGTAGCGGTCCCCTCACGCCAGGACGCTGGTGCGGGTCGCTCTGCCCCCTGAGCCCCAGGACCACATTCCCGACCTCCGTGGGCTGTGGGAGCCACGGCAGGCGCCTGCCTCATCATTGCCCCACAAGGTCCTATCAGGTCACTCGCCAGAACCCTGCCTGCAGCCCACAGGAGAGAGAGAGGGTGGGTCGCCTTCCGGGGATGAAGGCCGAACCCGCCAGCCGAGAACCCTAGGGCCAGCAGGTGCCCATCCTGGGGTGCAGAGAGACGGAGGCGTCCCTCATGCCCCGGTCCCTTCCGCTGCTCTGTCCACAGAGCCTGGGCTGGCTCCTTTGGAACCTCACAGACTGACCGCGCTCCCCCCTCTGGGACCTGAGGCGTCCGTCCACGTGTCAGGCACCAGGAGGCCGGGTGTCTAGGGAGGTCTCGCTCTCTCCTTCCGGCGAGGGACCTTGTTGCCGTGTCCCCACACCACATGGCTGAAAGGGCCGAGGACTGGGCTCACCCCTTCAATCCCTTTCCCCGCTCTCCTCCCTTCTTTCCTCCTTGCTCCTAGTTATGGAGACCTGCCCCGAAGGCTCCTGCTCCTCAGGCTGATGCCACTGCTGCTGCTCACAGGCCGAGAGGGGCCAGGAGTGAACGGCGGGCGTGTTGACGCCCCACCTTGGGCCCGGAGCCAAGCTGCAGGGGACGGGACGGACAGGGACCCACAAAGCCCCACCTGTGGCTGCCCGTGCATCTGCGGGGCCCACCCTGGCAGCCCAAGCCCCGGGGGCCAGCGCTCGACTCCTGAGCCACTTTCCCAGACCTTTCTACTGTCTTTGACGAAGGATCTCACACCCTTGCCTAGGCAGGTCTTGAACTGG
The DNA here is from genome assembly GCF_052094955.1 of Ictidomys tridecemlineatus. NCBI lineage: Eukaryota > Metazoa > Chordata > Mammalia > Rodentia > Sciuridae > Ictidomys > Ictidomys tridecemlineatus. Next base: position 146,956,697 of record NC_135485.1, on the reverse strand, counting down.
CGATGCCCCTGCTCGGCCTCCCCAACCCACCCAACCCACAAGTAGAAAGGCAGTCACCGCCTTGCCCACCGTGACATGTCTGTGTCTGTCTCCGTTTTGTGTCTGGGGGGGGGGGGCGGGTGTGTGCATGAGCACACCTGAGACCCAGGGCCACCATGTGTGGTGCAGAGGGTAGAACCAGGGCCTTGTCGCCGGCCAGAGGAGGTCCAGCCCTGAGGCGCACATCCCCTTGGGGAGCCAGGCGCCCCGGGGCCTCCCCCTCCTGAAGGACCACCACACCACACCCTCAGAGGGAGGGGAGTCTCAGCAGCACTTTTGGAGAAACACACTCCTCCAACCACGGCCCTGGGAAACCAAAGGCAAGGGACTCGGTCTCCCCTGCACCTGCCCTTCACGAGAGGAGTCCCTGGTGGTGGACTGGATGACCTGAGGCAGGGACTCAGAGACGGGTGAAGACACAGGGGTCTCTGGGAAGGTCTGTTCCTGGCAAGTACAAAAGCTGGCCTCACTTTTCTTGTCCACGGGGAAGGGACCCATTCAGAAGCCTCGGTGGAGGGTCTGCGGTACCAAGCCCACCAGGAACACACGGGTGGCTCTGTGACATCAGAGACCCAGGGGGAGGGGGTGGGGTCCGTACCTAGTACAGGATGGAAGTGAGGCCGCCCTCCATTCCCATCAGACTGGGATCTCTGACCCGCGTCCGACGGAAACCCCACGGAGATGGCAAAGAAAGGGGGGCAGAGCCCACACCCCGAGTCGAAGGGATGGGAATTGAGAGGTTCACTCCACACACTAGACCCAGAAATCCGCTCCTCCCTGCCAGCCCTCGACTCCTGCGGGCTGGGGGCTCTGGCCACACACCCTCCCCTGCCCAAACCTGCGCCCCAGCTCTGGGGAGCTCGGGGTGGCAGGCTGAAGGGCCCGTCCCTGGGTCAGGACGCTCACAGGGACCGTCCCGCGCAGCCCAAGACCTAGAGAGGATAAAGCTTCACCAGGGCAAGAGCCAGAGGAGGGAGCAAGCGGCAGCCCCCAAGCCTCTCTGGGGGAGGCACCCACAGCTCTACCCTGACTGCCCCCGGAGCCTCCTCATGCCAATCTGGGCGTCACCCCAGGATGGGCCTGGGCTCGTGGCTCCTCCTGTCCACGGTTCACTTCCCAATGTGGTGACCGGGCACCGTCAGTGTCAGCTCAGGCACAGGGCCTGCCTTTCTCCCCGTCCCCGCCCCCACCCAGGCTCCTCCCCTCAGTCGGAGTCTCCTCCCCTGGGCCCACTCTGGGTCACGTGTTGCCCTTGGGGACCTCCGGAGGGCTCCCTGTCACTGCTCCCTTACACCTTCCCCACCGTGACACCACCACCCACTCTCCCACTGCTGCCAGGAGGCGGCCAAGGAGCGCAACAGCTGATCCCCACGGAGCACCCCATTTATTCCAAGATCCGTGGGACGCGGGAAGGGATGAAGAGCTGATTGGGAAGCATCTCTGCCCCAAGAGGGTGGGAGAGAGAGCAGAGGAGAGCAGGGCCGGGGCACGTGTCCAAGGAGAAGTCCCTGACGTGGGATCCGGGTGGGGCGCAGGGGCCCACTGGTGTCCGGGTGTCTTCGGGTGTCCTCCTGCCTGAGGGGTCCGGGAGGCGGCGGCGGCCAGGGCAGGTTGTACTCCTCGCTCCAGCGGCTGGCCCTCGTGAGGGAGAACCCGGGCCACCTGGCTGTGGGCCATGAGAGGGGCTAGGAGTCAGAGTCAGCCACTCTGTGGTGCCCAGGTGGACCTATCTTTGGTGGCACCCCCCAAGGGCAGAGGGTGTCCATTCATCCTCTGGAAATGACACTCATCGAACGAGGCACACGTGAGACCAAAGGCAGCACCGTTCCACCTACTCGGCTCCGTGGGCGTCTCAGCTGGGCGCTGGCCGGGGAGCCACTCTGTTTTTGAAGAATCTTCTGAGGGCCTGCCCTCTGGTGGGGGCAGGTCCCGGGGGGTCCCTGGGTGCTGGTGCTGGTGCTGGTGGCGCTGGCGCTCCAGCTGCGGGAGCCACTCTGTTTTTGAAGAGTCTTCTGAGGGCCTGCCCTCTGGTGGGGGCAGGTCCCGGGGGGTCCCTGGGTGCTGGTGCTGGTGGCGCTGGCCCTCCAGCTGCGGGAGCCACTCTGTTGGAGCGTCCGGAGCCGGTCCTGGGGTCCTGCCCGCAGCAGCACAGCCTCGCCAGACCGGTGGCCATCCTCCGGAACACTCCCCTCCATCCCCTGGCGGTGTCACGGGCCAGGCCAGGGGTCCTGGTGCCAGCAGGGGGTTGCTCGGTGGAGTTGGAGGACCCGGGCAGAGGGGCCGTGGGGCCTGCAGTAGGGACGCTGGCCGACAGGCAGCACAGCATGATGGCGGGCAGGCTGGCTCTCCTGCTGCCCACCTGCCCTGAAGGCTTGAGCTCCTCAGGCTGCTGCTGCTGCTGCTGCTGCTGCTGCTGCTGCTGCTGCTGCTGCTGCTCACAGGCCCAGAGGGGCCAGGAGCGAATGGCCGGCCCGCTGACACCCCACCTTGGGCCCAGAGTCAAGCTGGAGGGGATGGACAGGGACGGGCAAGGGCCCACCTGTGGCCGCCCGGGTATCTGCAGCCGCACCTGGCAGCCCGCCCCCCGGGTTTTCTGGTGGCCCAGCAGGAGGTAGGTGGCCATGGCCTGGTTGAACTGGCGCGTCGCCACCGACACCCAGGTCTCCTGCAGCCCGTAGCCCAGGTCCAGCATGGCCAGCAGGATGGAGGTGTCCGGGCGCTTGGGGAGCAGCTCGGCGGGAGGACTCGGGCAGCGTTCCCCATCCTGGCTCAGCCACGGGTGCCCCAGGATCTGCTGCAGCGTGGGCCTGTGCGCGGGCTCCAGGGTCAGCATCCAGGACACCAGGCTTTGCGCCTCGTCGGACAGGTGGAACGGGAGGTGGTACCTGGCCTGCAGCACCTGCTCCTTGGCCTGCGCGTAGCTGGCCGCGGTGAACGGGATGCAGCCGGTGAGCATGAGGACCAGGAGGACACCCAGGCTCCAGACGTCCACCGCGGGGCCGTCGTAGGGCTCTTGCCGGTGCAGCTCCGGGGCCCAGTAGGCCACGGTGCCGCAGAGCAGGCCCAGCTTCTCTCCGGCCCTGAACCTGCAGGCCAGGCCGAAGTCGCACAGCTTGGCGCGGCCCGCGGCATCCAGCAGCACGTTGTCCGCCTTCACGTCCCGGTGCGCGATGCCCTGCGCGTGGCAGTAGCCCACGGCGCTGGCCACCTGCCCGAACAGCGTGCGGGCCTCGTCCTCCCACAGGCCCACGACCTCCGGGATGTGCTGGCCCAGCTGGCCCCCAGCCATGTGCTCCATCACCACGTAGGCAGTGCCGGGGGTCTGCACGATCTCCAGCAGCCGCACCACGTGCGGGTGCTCCAAGCCCTTCATGATGTCCAGCTCCGACAAGACCCAGGACAAGGTGGGCCCCGCCCCCTTCCGCAGGACTTTCACGGCCACCTTCGTCCCCGTCAGGATGTGTCGGGCCAGGAAGACCTTGGCAAAGCTGCCCTGCCCGACGACCCCCAGGGGCTCATAGCGGCCCGTGAGGGCTTCCTCCAAGGAGGAGCTGGCCGCGAGGTCCCGCCACCCCCTCCGCACCCCACTACGCTCACTGCCCTCTCTAGACATCCTGGGCCCCACGCCCACTAAGGCCGCTGGCTAAAAACAAACACAACAAACAAAGCAAAGAACACAAGCAAAACTAACACAACAAAGCCCAACACAAAGCCCCAAATCAAAGAAGCAACCCGAGACCGCCACCAGAACCACCAAACCACCAACCACCAAACGCGCTAACTATGGGAGTCCCACAGGTCACTGCCTAGAGCTTCCTGTGCTTGTGGACAAGCTCCCGGCCTCGGCCGGGCCTTATATCCCCGCTGGCTCCGGCGCCTCACAATGCTGTGAGGTCACAGGCAGGAGTGGCCCACTCGCACGGGGGGTGGGGGGGTGGTGGCCCACGGTGGCATCTCCCACTCGCGCCTCCGGGACCTTGGCCACCTTCCTGGTCAGAACGAGGAGGGTCTGTGGAGCCTCGGTGCTCCCGTGTGTTCCGGACCCCGACCTCTCCTTGCCGAGAAAGGAGGAGCTGGACCAGGCCCCGGGGCCCGAGCCTCACCAGTACACAACTCGGTCGTGGCTTTCGCCCCGGAAACACCCCGGCCCAGGTCCTCTGGAGCCATTCAGCGCCCGTCTCCTCCAACTCGCACACACCGGCGTCCAGGGCGTGGTAGCGGTCCCCTCACGCTCTGCCCCCTGAGCCCAAGGACCACATTCCCGACCTCCGTGGGATGTGGGAGCCACGGCAGGCGCCTGCCTCATCATTGCCCCACAAGGTCCTATCAGGTCACTCGCCAGAACCCTGCCTGCAGCCCACAGGAGAGAGAGAGGGTGGGTCGCCTTCCGGGGATGAAGGCCGAACCTGCCAGCCGAGAACCCTAGGGCCAGCAGATGCCCATCCTGGGGTGCAGAGAGACGGAGGCGTCCCTCATGCCCCGGTCCCTTCTGCTGCTCTGTCCACAGAGCCTGGGCTGGCTCCTTTGGAACCTCACAGACTGACCGCTCCCCCCTCTGGGACCTGAGGCGTCCACGTGTCAGGCACCAGGAGGCCGGGTGTCTAAGGAGGTCTCGCTCTCTCCTTCCGGCGAGGGACCTTGTTGCCGTGTCCCCACACCACATGGCTGAAAGGGCCGAGGACTGGGCTCACCCCTTCAATCCCTTTCCCCGCTCTCCTCCCTTCTTTCCTCCTTGCTCCTAGTTATGGAGACCTGCCCTGAAGGCTCCTGCTCCTCAGGCTGATGCCACTGCTGCTGCTCACAGGCCGAGAGGGGCCAGGAGTGAATGGCGGGCGTGTTGACGCCCCACCTTGGGCCCGGAGCCAAGCTGCAGGGGACGGGACGGACAGGGACCCACAAAGCCCCACCTGTGGCTGCCCGTGCATCTGCGGGGCCCACCCTGGCAGCCCAAGCCCCGGGGGCCAGCGCTCGACTCCTGAGCCACTTTCCCAGACCTTTCTACTGTCTTTGACGAAGGATCTCACACCCTTGCCTAGGCAGGTCTTGAACTGGCGATGCCCCTGCTCGGCCTCCCCAACCCACAAGTAGAAAGGCAGTCACCGCCTTGCCCACCGTGACATGTCTGTGTCTGTCTCCGTTTTGTGTCTGTGTGGGGGGGGGGGGCGGGTGTGTGCATGAGCACACCTGAGACCAAGGGCCACCATGTGTGGTGCAGAGGGTAGAACCAGGGCCTTGTTGCCGGCCAGAGGAGGTCCAGCCCTGAGGCGCACATCCCCTTGGGGAGCCAGGCGCCCCGGGGCCTCACCCTCCTGAAGGACCACCACACCACACCCTCAGAGGGAGGGGAGTCTCAGCAGCACTTTTGGAGAAACACACTCCTCCAACCACGGCCCTGGGAAACCAAAGGCAAGGGACTCGGTCTCCCCTGCACCTGCCCTTCACGAGAGGAGTCCCTGGTGGTGGACTGGATGACCTGAGGCAGGGACTCAGAGACGGGTGAAGACACAGGGGTCTCTGGGAAGGTCTGTTCCTGACAAGTACAAAATCTGGCCTCATTTTTCTTGTCCACGGGGAAGGGACCCATTCAGAAGCCTCGGTGGAGGGTCTGGGGTACCAAGCCCACCAGGAACACACGGGTGGCTCTGTGACATCAGAGACCCAGGGGGAGGGGGTGGGGTCCGTACCTAGTACAGGATGGAAGTGAGGCCGCCCTCCATTCCCATCAGACTGGGATCTCTGACCCGCGTCCGATGGAAACCCCACGGAGATGGCAAAGAAAGGGGGGCAGAGCCCACACCCGAGTCGAAGGGATGGGAATTGAGAGGTTCACTCCACACACTAGACCCAGAAATCCGCTCCTCCCTGCCAGCCCTCGACTCCTGCGGGCTGGGGGCTCTGGCCACACACCCTCCCCTGCCCAAACCTGCGCCCCAGCTCTGGGGAGCTCGGGGTGGCAGGCTGATCGAACCCAGTGCCTCAGCATGCTAGACAAGCACTTGACCACTGAGCCACAACCCCAGCCCTAATCATGTGCATTTTAAAACACTATTTGTAATAATCCTTAACAAAATGTTATTTCAACATAAAAAATGTGATATATATATGAGTATCACTCAGCTATGAACAAGAATGACATTATTTCATTTCCTGGTTAATGGGTGGAACTGAAGAGATCATGCTAAGTGAAGCAAGCTGGACTCAGCACGTCTGGGAATGAGCATTTTCTCTCAGAGGTGGAAGAGAATTAAGGATAAAAGGGGTGGGTTAATCCTACAAAATAAGGGAGAGATCAGTGGAGCAGAGAAAGGGTTGAGGAGGAGGAGGGAGGGACAGGTCAAAGGAAGAAGAGTGGACGTGACGGAATCTGGTCAAACTTTCCTATGTTCCTGTATGGATGGACCTCAGTGGATCTCACCTTCATGTGTATGCAGAATGCACTGATGTTAAAAGATGATAACAGGAGAACCTTCAGTTAGGAAATGGGGAAGGAGGGGGAAGGGAAGAGGGAATTCCTGAGGACTGAATTGGAGCAAATTATGTCTCATGGTTCTATAATTATGTCAAAACAAACCTCAATCATGTATATCTCTAATGCACTGATAAAAATGTAGAACATGGGGCTGGGGAGAACTTTTCCAAGTGTTTGAACACTAGAATTCTTTTGCATTTCATCAGTGTGCTGCAAATTTGTAATAATTTGCTATACACTCACACGTTTCCAGGATGCCTATTGTTTATGATGATCAGTCTGTGATTTGTTTCTGTGTGGTGTGTTTAAATATTCTAAGTCAAAAGGATTTAGGAGGTTGATACATAAAGACACACATAAGCAACACAAATTCAAATGTATGTCATCAACTGAATCTATTCAAAACCAATGTAGAGATGCTGTTCGACTCTCATTTTTCTCTGGAAAGGATTAATTCAGCTATCTGACTATTAGATTCCTGAATTATCATAGTAACAGCTACATTGCAACCTCTATTTAAAAACATTAGAAGAGCCGGACATGGTGACACACACCTGTCGTCCCAGCATCTAGGGAGGCGGGCACAGGAAGATCTCAAGTTCAAGTGCAGCCTGGGCAATTTAAAGAGGCCCTGTGTCATAAGTGAAAGGGGCTGGAGATGTCGCTGATGGCAGGTGTCCAGTACTGCAAGAGAGGCCGATGGGCAGTTCTGTTAGGACTGCCCTTGTCCACAGCACTGCCGCTCAGGAGTGGGGAGCTTTGAATGAAGAACGCCTCAGGGGGACTCTCATCTGAACACCTACATTAAAGCCAGGAGGACGTTTGTGCAGACTCAATTGCAGCTCTCAGGAAAAGATGTGTATATTAGGAAGCCTTCATGATGATATATTAATAATTTAAATCTTTCTGTGCCCAAGAACAAGTAGACAGCAGGGAAGAACAGTGGGAAGTAAGTGGCCACGTGGATATTCAAAATAAGCAAAAAGCTGCAGTAGACATCAGAGTCACTCTAGAGAAACCAAGAAGGCCTTGATGGGACAGTTAGTAGGTCAGATGTGACTGAAGAAAGGACCAGGGAGCTGGAGGAACCCTGAACAGAAACTTCTGAAAATGAAAAGCAAAGAGACAAGACCCACAGTAACTTCCAGGTACAATGACTGGTGCACACGTGAGAACCCAGGGACTCGGGAGGCTTACGCAGAGGGGACCCAGGCCAGTCTGTGCGACTTACCAAGATTCTGCCTCAAAGTAAAAGTCAATTAAAAGGGCCGGATGCGACTCAGTGATGGAGCACCTGGGGTTGAATCTCCACACCACCCAAAATAATGCTCACTGGTGGCAAGGGCGACTGAGAAATTTCCTGATTTAGTCAGACACCAGATCACAGGACAGGAACCTAGGGAACATCAAGCAGTAAGATAAAGGCCAAGATATCCACACCTAGTGACGTGTTTGGTGGACTCAAACTATGTGCCTCAAAACCTTAAGTGCTGAAGTCCCAGCCCAGTACTTCAAACTGCGACTGTGTGGACATAGGGCTTCCAAGGAGATGGTTCAGATAGAATGACTGCTGCTCTGACAAAATGAGGAAATCTGGACATTAGGACGCACCAGGGGCACCAGTGAGAAAGGCTAGGGAGCCAGAGGAAGAAGGTGGTCATCTGTAAACCCAGGAGACACGCCTTGAAGAAGCTAAGCTTGCCACACCTTCATCCTGGACTGTGAGAAAATAGCTTGCTGCTGTGGAAGCAGCCCAGGCTGTGGGGTCTGTGGACGGCGACTCCAGCCAACCCACACAGTCTTTAACCTGCAGGCCCTTTTAAGGTGAGCACTTTCAAACTCAATACCAGTATGGTTTCTTTGTGATGTATACGTGGATTGAAAGAAAAATTTTGTCCACATTATCCAATAACCAGTAATAGATAAAAAAATAAAGTGTACAGAAGACTTTGACTCCATCTCCATTAGAGAAACACATGTGCAAATATAAAACAAATATGATTTTAGCCCACTTAGTTTAGCCATTTATACATTAGCATAAGCTAAGTATAGTTTGTTCCACTAATAAAACATGTAGAAGGGTAACATAGAGGCAGGCACAGTGGTGCACGCCCCTAATCCCAGCTACTCAGGATGCTGAGGCAGGAGGATCCCCAGTTTAAGGCCAGCCCAGGTGACTGAGGTAGACCCTGTATCGAAACAGAAACTAAAAAGGGCTGGGGATGCAGCTCAGTGGTAGAGCACACCTGAGTCAAATCCCCAGTGCCAGGGACCTCCTCACGTCCCTGCAGAGCAACTAGGATTGGCAGCCATCCACCTAGAGAAGGGCTCTTGTGGGAACTCAGGGACCCAGATCACAGGCTGCAGGATGCCGCCTGAGGAGTGCTGTTGATGAGGGCAGGCCCACACCCAGGTGGCCGGCCTGTCCACTCTGGTGCTGCCTACAGACCTGGAAATGGCCTGAGCCCCTGTGCCCCTGGCCACCGCACCCCCACCCCAGGCCTTGGTGCTACCACCAGCACTACTGCCGAGGGTCCCAGAGTCATGCCCGCTTACGTGCCGAGTGCCTGGGCTGCCAGGCTCAGTTGCAAGGGCATATGCTGAAGAGCTCTGTAACTTGGCCCCAGCGCTGCCCCCTGCAGTCTGAGAGCAGTCGCACCCAACAGGAACCCATTGGAAGGCATGCCTGTCTGTGCCCCCAGAAGCAGCCTGCAGACCCCTCTCCCACAGCAGGACCTGAAACAGCTCCATCCCCACAATTGGTCCCAATCCCTCCCAGTTACAGCATAAGCACAAGTTGTCTTCCTCCCAGGGACCAACAGGGAGACACAGGTATCCACGCCCGCAGAGGCAAGCCAGCCAACCTTGGTGAGACTGCAGATCCCCAAGGAGCCCCGGTCCCAGCTCCAGACCTGCTCAGCTGTGGTCCAGAGGCAGCTGTGCCTGCCCAGGAAACCAGCAGGAAGCAGGCTGCCTATGCCCTGGGAAGCCTGCAGACCTGGGTCTCGGCCGAAGCAGCACTGTGACGCAGTTCTGGCCCTCACAGTCCACGTCTGGGGCCACTCCTGCCAGTGCAGGACCCTCCCAGGGAGCTACGAAAGCCATAGGAAAAACAATTTAACCAAGGAAGGGAAACCTGTGGGCACTGAAACTCTGAGGCACTGGTGAAATGAACTGAAGAAGAAAAACATCTCACACTCATGGATGGGAAGAATTAATTTTACCACAATGTCCGTGTTGCCTCAAAGGATCCAGATAGTGAAAGCATTTCCTATCAAAACTCCAATAGCATTTTTCACAGAAACAGAAAAACAATCCTAAAACCCACAGGGGTCCACAAAAAACCACTAATAGGCAAAACAATCTTGAGACGGGAGAACAAAGTCGGAGTCATGACACCTACAGATTTCCATTACAGTCATCCCTTGGTATCCATGGGGATGGTCGAAGGACCTCTCACAAACACCACAAGCCATGGACGCTCAGGGACCTGGCGTTAAGTGGCCCAGTGTTTGCGCAGAGCTGACGCACATCCTCCCATAGCCTTTGGATCATTCAGATTTCTTCTTACCTAACAATGTAAATGCCACTGGAATAATTGTTCCACTGCATTGTTGAGGGAATAAGGACAAGAAAAGGTCTGTATAGATTCCATAAAGATGCCATTTTTCAATGACTGGTTGGATCCACAGGTGGAGAACCCAAAGATACAGAGAGCTGTCTGTCTCTTACAAAGTGAACAGCATAAAAACAGACATGCTGGCCAAGAGAACCACGAGAGCCCAGAACTCAAGCCAAGTAACATTTGACAAAGATGCCAGGAATAAATCCTGGGAAAGGCCATCTCTTTATCAAATCATGCTGCACGATAATGTAGGAAGGTAGTTATGGCTGCACAATATTATGAATGTATTTTACAACACTCAACTGTGCACTTTAAAATGTTGGGATGGAACTTTTCACCATGAAAAATTGGAGGGAAAAAAAAAACCTTATTTTTAATTCCAAATTAAAAAAAAAAAAAAACTTGAAAAGTTTTGAGTCTTCCCTTCCCAGCTGTCTAGTGACTCTCTAGTGGGTAGGAGATGCCTGCAAAGAGTGATCAGCACTGGCTTAAAGGTGCCAACCATATTTCATTTTCCTAAGCAAGAGAGTCTTTTTTCATGACTTGAATCACATTGATCTCAATCATTTGATTTCTCTTTCCAATAAAATCAGATTAAACTATCAAAAAATGCAAAACCGAGCCAGTCACAGGGGTGCACACCTATACATAATTTCAGCTACTTGGGAAGCCAGGTAGAAGAATCACAAGTTGAAGGCCAGCCTGAGAACTTTAGTGCGACCTTTTCTGAAAACAAAATGTAAAAATGGACTGTGGATGTAGTTCAGTGGTAGCATGCACAAGGCCCTGTGTTCAGTCCCAGTACTGCAATAATCAAATATTTTAAAATATATTTTTATACATTTATAAATATGTTTTCCATACTTTCACATATTTTATAAAGTGAGAAGACCTGGTCATTGGTACGGCATAGCATGAAAGAGGGTTTTCTATGGAAGTTACTCTATGCTTCATGAACGTACATCTCTGCTGGAATAAGGTTCCACACTAATCCAGTTCATCCTTCAACATCTGCAGGAGGAGGATTGGGGAATTTGAAGAGAACATACTCTCACCTGGAGACTAGTTCATAGCCCACCAACTTAACAGATCACAGGGAAAAGAAAATCATGAGCTATAATATCTTTAGTTTTTTCTCCGGCAAGAAGGGAGCCCATCAAAAATCTGGAAGAAGTTCAACTGTAACATGCATATATTTTAATTTTCCAAATTCTGGCAAGTGTGTGACGTCCATCTGCCAAATATGGTTAGGTATCAGTCTCTAGGATTGACTCCAAGATTAACTTGTGGTAAAAAGGTCACACAATTTTGACATTGTTCTATTATTTGTCTAGCTTGCTCCTTAGTTATTTTAAAATGCTTTTGTAAAGTATTAGCATTGACATGGAACTTTTTATGAAAATTTGTAGCTTCTTCTAGTGTAGAGAAAATATGTATGTCATGTGTAGTTTTATCTGCTAAATCATTGCCCAAACTAAGGGCTCCAGGCAATCCTGTATGTGCCCTGATATATCCTATAAAGAATGGATCTTTTCTGTCCCAGATTAGACTTTGTGTAGTGGAAAACAAAGAGAAAACAGTAGAGGAAGGGGAAATCCTACCAGCATCTACAAGGGATACTATAGCATTAACTATATAATGACTATAGGAAAATAAATTAAATACAGAATCTTTAAACATCACAAAAGCTTGTAATACTGCATTAAGCTCTACCTTTTGAGCTGATTGTTTGGGTACTAAAAATGTAAAAGTTTGATCAGGTGTAACTATTGCTGCTGTACCATTATTTGACCCATCAGTGAATATATTTGGAGCATTCATGATAGGTGTTTTTCTTGTTATTTTTGGAAAAATTACAGGATGTGATGACCAAAAAGACAATAAAGGATTAGATGGTAAGTGGTTATCAAATGAAACATTAGATTTGCACATGATTTTTGCCCAAGTATTTAACTCATTAGCTAACTCATCAATTTGATCCATAGTATACGGAGTAATAATTTTGTTGGGAGAAATTCCAAACACTCCCTTTGCTGCTTTTATTCCTTTGAGTATTAATTGTCCTACAGCCTCAGGATACCTAGTAAGAATAGTGTTAGGAGAATAAGATAAATGTATCCACAATAATGGACCTTCTTGCCAAAATACTCCTTTGGAATATTTTTTGTTGGTAGTACAATAAATAATAAAGGCAAACTTATATCAATTCTATCCAAATGCATATTTTCCATATATGTTTCAATGATTTTTAATGCCTTTTTTGCTTCAGGCGTTAGCATGTGGGGTGAGTTTCGATCTGATGGACCTTTCAGGATATCAAATAAAGGTCCCAACTCTCCTGTTGGTATGCCTAGATAAGGCCTTATCCAATTTATGTCTCCTAATAACTTTTGAAAGTCGTTAAGTGATTTTAGTTGATCTACTCATATTTGAATTTTTGGTGGACAGACCATGGTTGAGGATAATAGAACTCTAAATAATTAATTGGAAAATTTAATTGTACTTTATCTATTGCTATCTCTAGATTACAATTTTTTAATAAGTTTGTAACTGTGGCATAACATTCTAGCAATGTGTTATAATCTTTGTGTGCTAATAATACATCATCCATATAGTGAAATATTTGTAGTTCAGGATTTTGATTTCTAAGTGGCTGGATTACTTTGTTAACATAAATTTGACACATAGTTGAGCTGTTAGCCATCCCTTGAGGGAGTACTTTCCATTCATATCTCTGATCAGGATCTTCATGATTCAGTGCAGGGATAGTAAATGCAAAACGTGGACTATCCTCAGGATGAGTTGGAATTGAAAAACAAAACAATCTTTAATATCTATAACTAAAACATACCAGGTTTTTGGGAAAGCAGACAATTGGGGAATCCCAAATTGAGCAGGTCCCATAATAACCATCTCATTATTAATGGCTCTTAAATCTTGCAATAATCTCCATTTACCAGATTTCTTTTTGATGACAAAAATGGGAATATTATGGGGACATACAGAAGGTTGTATATGTCCTTCTGCTAATTGTTGTTTGACCAGGTCATGGGCTGCTTGTGTCTTTTCTTTAGTCAGGGGCCACTGAGGAACCCATACTGGTCTTTCTGATTTCCAAGTAATTTTTATTGTCTCAGTGACCCCTCCTGAAAATCTAATCCAATTCTGTCTGTTCCTTGATCTATTTGTATTGGTGCTGCTATACCTTGTTCTTGTTCTCTAAACTTTTTTCTTTCCTAAAACCTTGTCTAGCCATAATAGTGGACACATTTGAATTGATGTTATTTGTTAATGTTAGTCCTAATAGATCTAGGACATCTCGTCCCCATAAATTTATGGGAAGATGATCCAATACATATGGCTGAATAGTTCCTTCACATCCTTCAGGATCCTTCCAATCTAATACCATTGCACTTCTATGGGGATTAGTTGCCATTCCTAGGCCTCGAAGCGTTTGAGTGGCTTGTTGTAATGGCCAATGTTTTGGCCATTCTTGATGAGAGATGATGCTAAGGTCTGCACCTGTATCCAGTAGCCCATTAAATTCATGTACTTGAATATTTAGTTTTAGCATGGGGCGAGAATCTAAATTTAAAGAAAGCATAGCCCAATCTACACCTGTGGAGCCTAATCCCCTGGAACCTCTTTCTACAGTAAGACTGGAAAATTTATCATGTAGGCTGGGTATTATTAGTAAATGTGCTATTCTATCTCCTGGTGAAATTACTGATATACCTTTTGGAGAACTGGCTATAATTTTTATTTCACCTTTATAATCGGGATCAATTACCCCAGGACTTATCATAAGTCCTTTTAGAATAGAAGAACCGCATCCCAATAATAAGCCTACTGTTCCTTTGGGAGGAAGTCCTTTTACCCCTGTGGGAATGATTTGAACTCCCATGTCTAGAGTTAGTACTGATCTGGTGGAGGTGCAGATGTCCAAACCTGCACTTCCTCTGGTTTGTCTAGTGAGGCATCTAATGGACAATGTGTCCTGGGCACCACCCTGATGGGGTTGCTAGGTTCCTCCAGTGCCCCGTATATTTGTGGTCTTGGGCCCCAGAGCATTGGGCCCCCCTGTCCATTTTTTGGCAATGGAACCCAATGCTTTTCTCCATGATATCGTGGATGGACACCTGGTTCTTGTTCATTTCTTGATGATGGAGTACCCTCTATGGTGGTTTGAGAATGGCATTCATTATCCCAATGTCTCCCTCTATGGCATCGTGGGCAAATACCCGGTATTCTACTCCTTTAATATCTAGTTTTGTAAAACCCTCCTCCTATGGGGCAACTCCTTTTAAAATGTCCTGTTTGTTCACAATTGTAGCATGTTTTTGGCCTGGCATCTAAAACCTGTTGTACTGCAGCTGCCACGACTTGCCCTTGTTCATTAATGTCGCTACATAATTTAATATATGTGTTTAAATCTTCATGTTTCCATGGTCTAATGACCTCTCTGCACCAACAATTTGCTTGCTCATAAGCCAGTTGTTTTAGTAATGGCATTGCTTGTTATGTATTCCCCAAAACTCTGGTAGCTGTTTGAATAAGCCTATCTACAAATTCAGTGTAAGGTTCATTAGCTCCTTGTATTACCTTAGATAATTGACCTTGTAAACCTCCATGTCCTTGTAAAGTCTTCCATGCCCTAACCGCATCTGCAGCAATTTGTGAGTATATGCCAGGATCATATGCAATTTATTGCTGCTGATCCTCATAAGGTCCCTTTCCTAACAACATATCTAGATTTCTCTGAGGATAACCAGCTGCTGCATTTCGCCTAGCTGTCTCCTTGCAAAATTCCTCATTGGCAACCTTCCATAACAGGTATTGTCCTCCATTTAGCACAGCTTTACACATACTAGCCCAACCTGCTGGTGTCATGTTCAAGTTGGTAATGGATTCGACCATGCTTACAGTGAAGGGTGCTTGAGGACCATAGGTTGTTACAGCCTTTTAGCTGCTTCACTGTTTTGAAATCTAAAGCATGTTAAATTCACTGTCCTCCTGCCTGCTCAAGTACAGGGCATGTTAATATTTGAGGTCCTGTCTCAGGATCCCATCTATCAACTATGGGGGGGCCTCCCAGCATATGGAGGTGGCGCTGTTGGTTGGACACTTGTGCCCTCTGGTGACAGAAAGGTGTTAGTAACAGTCTCCTGTTGTAACTTTTCCCCTGATGGCTTTTTCTGCTATAAACTTTCTTCCTCTGACCAGCTCGAGAGACCTTCTCTTTAACTTGAATCTTTTCCTCTGTCTGACTAACTTGAGAGACCTTCCTCGTTTACTTGAATCAATATGTCTTCTCCTTCCTCTACCATAATCTGAAAGGTTTGAACTGAGCAAACAAAATCATATCATCATCCTCAATGGCAATGTGCCAACTGGCAGAGTCCCTGGGTTTTTCTTTTCCTTTTCCCTTAAATCTTCACCACGATGGTCCCATTGTGATATATTCAACAACTCCTCCTTAAAAAGCCATGGGCTACATTTTTGTATTGTATCAACGTATGCCCTGACGGCTCTTGATTTTACTGGGAAGCCTCCTTCCTCTAACAATTTACTTAACACTTTTCGGTTTGTTTCTTACTAATTTCTGATCCCATATTGCTACTATAATACAACCCAACAAGATGACGCCAAACAAAACCAAGACAGAATGAAACAAAAATGAAACAACAAAAAATCATTCTATCAGCCTTTCTATCCTCCTGAAATGTCCATCCGTCCTTTCTCCCTATCTGTTCCTCAGATGTGAGCGGTTTTTCTTCCGTCTCACTCATCTCCAGGGACAGGCAACTTAAAACAAAAGTGAAGCAAAACAAAAGAGGAATCTTAAAATGGCTTCCCCTCCTCTCGCCCTGCCCTCAGGAATGAGCAGTTTACCTTATCACTTACCCTCAGTCCCTGCCCGTGCGAGCCACCAAATGCTGCAGTCTGGCTGGGCACAATTCAGGAGCCACTTGTCAAAGAAACGAACTTTATTTTAGAACCACACGCCAAACCACACAGCTCCTCAGGAACAACCCTCAGAGCCCAACTGCCACCACCGGCTTCCACCAGCCTCTCAACCTCCCCACTCCTCCTGCTCTTGAGGCTGATTGGCTGGGTGGTGTGGGCGGAGCCAAAAAAGTCCCCCAATGAGCAGCTCCATGGTCTGAAAGGGCAGGGAAACAGCCCAATGAGCATCACCGCAGAGGAGCCAATCAGCGGGCAGCTGGAAGTTTGCTGGGGCCGCTGTGAGCCAATCATCAGCCGGCAGCTGGAAGTTTGCTGGGGCCCCTTCGGCTGTGGCTCTCAACATTCATACTGTAGGTTTGAGCAGTGAAACAGACCTTTTTTCCTGCTTTCATTGATGTCTTACCCCATGTCGATACATGGAAGACGATTTTCTGTACCTCAGTCCTACATCCTGGATCCCAGGAAACCTTTGTAGTCCTCACTCCAGGCCCCAGATAAAGGAAAACCAGGTGGGTGAAATGAGTGAGGTCCGCAGAGGAGAACCAATGGGGAAGCACTGCAGGGGCAGAAGACAGGGCTGAGAGGCACTGGGAGGCTGGGAGATGGGAGAAGGGCGGTGTCCGCCCAGTTCAGGGGCCCCTCCAAACCCACGCCTCCCCACCATCCTCCCCACTCAGGGTCCAGACGGGGCCCAGACCTCCGGCCAATAGAAGTAAATTCTCAGACACAGGCCCCACGTTGCTCCTCCCTGAACTTTTCTAACAGAGCAAGGAGAGTGTGTGTGTCAAGGAGGAGCAGGACAGCTTCCAGGACAACTTGTGCCTCTACCTCACACAAACGTGAGCAGAGGTGAACGTCTGTTGTCACCTAACACCTGCATGTCTCTAGACCAAGCTCTGCAAGGCTTAAGAAGTTTAAAACTAATAATGAAAAGGTCAGCGCTGTTGATCCAGCCATGTTTCACCGTCCAATAGGGAGCACGTGTGCACCAGGCCTGGAGTCATGACTATTCCCACATCAGTGACTCTGACCCACTTCTCATGGTTCAGTGTTTAATGACAGTGTCTTTTCACAGGACAACTAGGCAGGACAGGCAGTTAATCACGCGATCCACCTCCTCTGCTTTACTTTCCCATAGTTCCTCGGCAGGGCTCCCACCACCACACGGTTTCCTCGTCTTTTTCACACATGCTTCGACACATGAAGTCAAAGGTAACTCGAGGGTTTGAATGGCCTAGGTTCTCTGGTTCCCAAATCCTAAAGCTCAAATCCTAAAAGGCCCTGAGAGTTGCTGGACTTCCCTTCCTTCCCTTTACCCCGCTGGATGAGTGGATGCTGCAAAACTGGGGCAGAAAGCCTCCTTGGCCATGAGGCGGACACTGGACTCTGGGAATCACAGACGTTAAAGGGGAAATGTGGGGCCCTATGGTGGCCTGGGGTTCCCGACAGTCAGGAGTCGGAATTCTGGAGAGAAGGTGATTGGGTTCGAGGAGGCTGAGGGAAGGAACATGAATGGGGACTCCATTTCCCCACCTGACCCAGCTCTGGGTGTCAGCCTTGGGCACAGCAAAATCCCTCAGGCGTGGTGTGGACCCTCCCTCGTCTACTTCCTACGCAGAAAATCTCTTGTATGTAGGAAAAGTCTTGCATTCTGCTAGTGAAAATAAGGGGCAGAAACACTAGTGGAGACTGTTAGAGGGGTCTCGATACTTCACAGTCCATCAGCAAATGGGACCCCCAACTCTTCTTTGAAGCAGAGACACAAGTTATAAAACAGACACAGGGAAGTTGTGCAGGGCAAGACCTCAGGGGACATGAGACACAAGAGCAGGGTCAGGCCGCAGAGCCCAGGAGCTCAGGACAGGGGCCTTCCCACCCTCTCCACACTGAGCTCCCAGGGACTGCAGTAGGGAGGGAACACAGGGAGACAAAGAGTTTAGGTGACAGCCACCACCAGAGAGTGGTCCCTCCACAGCTACAAGAAGCGGCAACACAGGCATCGCCCCTGGGTCTCGCTGATTCTCCATCTTCTTTGACTTGATGGCACAGACTTCATGTGCAAAAGACCACACCAACTCCACCAGGGCACGAACAGTCCAGCGTGGCGTCCACCGGTTAACCTGGTGGTCAAGGAAGAAGGTGCAGCAATTCACAGAGAGTCACAGTCCACTGACTGCTCAGGGACACGCTAGCCATGAACAAAGGTCATTGTACACGACAGTTAAAAGACCACCTTAATGATCACCAGGATGCTCTAATACTTTTTCAAAATCGCGTCTTCATGTACAAGGTAAGTTTAACTGGAAAAATTGATTTTCCTTCTTGCCATCATTTTAAAAATAAAGTCTCTGACCATGGCTCAAAATAACCTGAGATGGCAATCTGCAGGACACTGACCCCGGGAGCCACCCCATTAATGCCCACTGCCCAGAGCAGGACTCTCCAAGAGCTCGGGGCTGAGGAGGGCCAGCGGGCGCCTGAGGCCCCTGGGGCCCTGCAGCTGCTGGCACAGCTTGATCTCGATGTGGCCACCGCTGAAGGCTTCCGCCCTGGTCTCCTCTACGGGGTTCTGCCTCCCACATGGCTTTGCCTTCCTCCGCGTCATGGTGACCCCCGAGTCCCCAGGCCTCTGCGCTGGGGAGCAGGGTTCCTTTACTAGGCAACAGCAAACTGCAGACAAGAAGTTTTTTTTGAAGTTCTCGTTCAAAAACGCGTAAACGATGGGATTGCAGATGGAGTTGGAAAAGCCGATGATTTGCACGATGGCAAAGACCATCTTGACGGTGACCTCATCGTGCTCCTTTTCGAAATCACCTGAAATAAAGCAGAATGCTTGTTTTACCACGAATAAAACAGACTGCTGCTCCTGGCCCGCCTTCACCCCAAACTTACATTCACATAAGGGGCAGAGCCCACAAGCCTCCAGAGCACTTGGGGAGGCACCTGGCATCTTATGACCTTTGGGACGAGGCTGCATTCTTGAGAAACAGTCGTACACACGTCGCCTGGTGCCTATCACGGGGACTGTCATTCAACCCAATGCTCCAAGCATCCTGTGAATGCTTGCTGGTGTGCCAGGAACACAATCACACCAAGACCCACACTGGAGCCTGGGTTGCCAGGGAGGACTCCCTGAGGGTCTGGCTGGAACCCTCGGCCTTAGGACACTATGCCGGGAAGGCCAGCTCCAAATGAAGAAGGTCCATGAGGTGCCACCTCGCCCACGTTAAAGACGGAGAAGCAACGGGTCCCGGGGAGAAGAGTCTCAAAGCGTCTCTTTGTCTTCTGTAATCAGGGACAGCCTGGT
Organism: Ictidomys tridecemlineatus; assembly: GCF_052094955.1. Classification (NCBI taxonomy): domain Eukaryota; kingdom Metazoa; phylum Chordata; class Mammalia; order Rodentia; family Sciuridae; genus Ictidomys; species Ictidomys tridecemlineatus. The sequence continues at coordinate 146,937,290 of NC_135485.1, read as the reverse complement.
CACAGTGGTGCCTGATTGCCTGTCACTGACTGCCTGGCGGTCCTTCCCAGGAAGGTCCTGCATTCCATGTCGGGCATTTGATTATCCGAGTGGAGAGAACACATCCCAGTGACTCATCGCCCATTAGCAGCCCACAAGCGAGAAAGCCCTTCGCCCAGCACAGACACTCACCGTACTCATTCATCATGTGAACGACGTGGAATGGCGCCCAGCACACGGCAAAGAGGGCCACCACGGTGACCATCATAACCACGGCTCTCTTCTTCCTCCTGGACCCACAGGGAAACACGGGTCGTCATTCTGCCCGGCAAAGGTGTCCAGCTGGTGGCATCCCTTACAGCCTGTGCTCACTGTGGGCTGGTGCTCGGCTAGTGCTCGGCAAGAACATGCCACTCAGTTCCCAACAAGCCCCGGGCAGATGCAGCCAGGGGCACAGAGAAGCTGAACTACTTTGCAGAGTCAGATGGCCAGTGGGGGGGCACTCTGGATTTGAATTTAGGCAGTCTAGCTTTTATTCACGGCATGTTGAAAAGCATTCATACCCGTGACAGGAAACTGTAAATCCTTATGAAATGTGTGAGCCCGAGGACGGAACAAACATGAAACCCTTTATTACGTCCAGGGAGCAAGGTCTTTACACAGATGGGCACTAGAGGGCACTGCACACCTGGCCCTGTGGAACCTGTGGAATAGCCAGGCCTCTCCACGTACTGCTCCAGCAGTCATAAATAGAGATGGTAAGATAAAATATGTGGACTGCACGTACCATACCAGTAAACTGTGTCTTAAAATTGCTATGCGTGAATAAAACCCAAAAGTACAGACTTCAGGTACAAATAAAATATTAATAATACTAATTTTTAAAAATAACGTGCTCCAGTTTCAAAGCACCGTTACACATTGTTGATGTATGTGAGGGACATCCTAAGGATGGGCTGTGCAGGCCCCTCGGACGTCTGGGGAGAGCAGGACCTGCTCTCCAGGTGCTGGTCTTCATGACAGCTGGCAAGTTTCAGGGCAGACCCCCGGGGACCACAGGTCCTGGCACCAGCCCTTAGCTACGGCCATGCCATCGTCACACATAGATAAAAATGTAGCGGTGTGCCCAATCCCAGGGATGTTTCTATCTACAGCCACAGCGCCTGTTTTGACCTCAGAGCAGGCAATCTTGCTCTTCCTGCCTCACGCACAATCTCATAAAACCTCAGGGTTACAGGCCAGCCAGGCTCTAAATCTGAGTTGGTAAATCACGAGGGGTTCTGGGAGCCCTGGCGAATGTCCCACCCCAGCATAACTGAGGAAAAGCACTTAGAGAGGAATGTAGCATGGGACCCACCTGGCGATCTTGGACATTTCCTTCCCATGAATAGTCCGAAGCACGGAGCCGTCCCCCACCCTTTTCTTGACCCAAAGCTCGTAGCCGATTTTGCTGTAGAGGACCAGCATGACCAGCAGGGGCAGGAGGAAGAGCATGAGGAGGATGAAGGTGGCGTAGGCCTTCTGGTGCGCGGGGCTCGCCCACTCCTCCAAGCAGCACACGTGCTCCTTCTCGTACAGGAAGTCGTACTTGATCTTGGCAGAAAAACGACACGGTCAAGAGGACCAGCATCTGCACCCACAGGACAGACGCGGCCCAGAGCCAGCAGTCACACCGCAGCCCTGCTCAGCCCCCCAGACACCCGCTGTGCGGGTCCCCCAGAATCACTTTTCCATGACTGCTTGGTTAGAAGTGTTTTCCACACAAGTGCTCAAGTTCTTAAGAGTTTTGTGCTTTTATTTTCATTTTTTGTCTTTCTCAACTTTTGTTTCCCCTGGCTACGAGTTTTCAGTTGGCTGGAAAAAGCACAATTAATAAAGTTCATGTTGAAAACATTTTGCATCAGATGCCAGCTAGCTCAATATTCACCGAACCAATCAATTAGACTTTTCTTTCTTAGTTGTTGAGGAAACAGACCTGGGAGTCCTCAGACTTCTTCCTAGCAAGAGGCTGAGAGCCACATGTTTTACTAGTCTCATAGTAGAATGATCCGGTTGCTTGGAAACAGATCAAAAAGGGCAACTGGTCAATTTTGAGATAAAAAGCAAATTGGATTCAAACTCCTGTCCGATTGTATTTATTTGCCGTCGTGTTCATACTGTTTCTGGCAGACTCATCTTGTACGTTCAAAAACATTATTAGGAACCATGACAACGTCAATGGTTACTAAAAGGGCTCGTTTCAGGACCAACTAAACGTTTATAGCACATTTGAAAGTCATGTCTGAGTGACAGGAATAAAAATGAGGGAATTTGTCCAACTGTCAAAACCACTTTGATCACCCTGGAGTGTTCCGGGTGAATACTTAGGTATCAGGCATGTTCTGCCTGCACCCCCAGCAAACTCTGTCACTAATCATCAACATCCGTTGAAAAGGTAAGAAAATCTAAGTTCTCATCCAGGTGTTGAGGGAATACAACGAGGAACAGTAACCTTTAGTGGGGGAAAAATTCTCCCCAGGAATGGGATTAAAAAAGGAAATCCATTCCAACTTCAGGTAGCAGACCTTAGAGGGTCAAGGGGGATACCTCCCAACACATCCCACTGCTACATGGGAGACTGGTGGCCTCCACACAGGATTCTGCAGCACTGGGACAAGCCCAGGCTTTCCAACAGCACACCTGGATGGGATTGTGACACCAGTACCAGGTCCTCCACTGCTCTGGCTGGTCCTGGGACTGGGACATGCTGGGCCCACATTCTCACCTCCTCTTTCATAATTACCCTCTCCCTACTCAAATCTACACGGAGCACCAACGGTGGCCGTCAGTGAAGCCCTGGACCAGGCAGTGGAGCCATGCCAGGACCTCTCGCTTCCCTGTCAAAGCCTGTTTCTGTTCAGGGTAAGGCCTGGCATTTGGGGAGATGGTATTTTGACAAGTTTTGGGGCATTGTGAATTCACAGGTCACAGTGAGGGGGCAGAAGGGACGGTGGCTTTGATTTAATCACCTCCTTGCTTCTAGGTCCCGGAAACTGTCAGACATCACTCCTGGGAGGCCGCCAGACAGCAAGGCCCAGAACTTCGGGAGCAGTGCTGAGACAGCTGCTGCCCGTCCCCCGTGGAAGCCAGGAGCAAGAAGGTGGCCCTACTAATGCACTAAGAATGAAACAGAACAGGAGGCAAACCTGATTTGGCTGATCTGGGTTCGACAGGGCAGCTTTGCCAATTAGATCACACAGTACACATTCTCTCAAACTAGATAAAGGACATTAAAATCCATTTAGAGTACACAATAAGATGACTTTATTGAAGAGATTGGTAGACCCAGTTTTCTCCCGTCGGCTAGAAATGCACTCCAGGTCGTGGTCTGCACAGGGAACACCCCCCAAAGGCTCAGGTGCTCAAGGGCTGGCCTGATCGGCAGTGGCCAGAGGTGGGGCTTTGGGGTAGGGACTGGACCACAAGGGCCCTGACCTCCTCATCAGATCACCCACCGAGGTCCTCGGAGCTGAAGGGAGTACCAGGAGACGTGGACACTGCAGCAGGAGGGACCTGGCTGGAAGGAGTGGGTCCTTAGTGCCCCTGGGGACTGTACCTTGTCCCTGGCTCTCGCTCTGCTTCCTGGCTTCCAAGGTTCCCTGGGCCACTCCCTTCCACCATGATGCTCTGCCTTACATCAGGCCCAGAGCAACGGAGCTGTCTGACAGAAACCCCTGAAAGTGTGAGCCCAAGTGGCTCTTCTGAGTACTTGGCCACAGCAGGGAAGAGCTGACGTCCTGGGTCTCCTGCTGAGATAAGGGTAGGTCAGCTGCAGGAGCTGTGGTCCAAGCTGCGTGGCCATGAGGGGTCTTCCTGAGCAGCTGGCTGGAGAGGGAAGCCATCAGAAGCCTCAGTGCTGGTATCCTGGGGAGACCCAGGGACCAAAGAGTCCATCACAGGCTACAGCCATCCCCAGAGGGCACCACCTTCAGGGGACCTCTGCCCTCCATCCCCCACCCTCTGTGTGGGCTCCCGAGGAGAGAGGTGGCAGAGAGACGTGGCAGAGAGACAGGAGGCGGGCAGAGAAGGCGCTGACCACAGCCCCTCACAGCGCTGGGCCTGAAATCACTCCAAGCGGAGGGAAAGGCAACGTTTAAATGACTGCAAGTATGAGTGATGTGACTGTCTCCGGACATGGTGTTTGACAAGGGGCTGAAAGTGACCAGAGGAAAATATCACCCGAGTGGCTGGAGGAGTTGTGGGGTCCACTCGGGCAGCAAGAGATGGAACGAAGTGGCTTTGTGCTCTCACCCACACAGTCCAGCCCACTCAGCACAGCTACTTATAACCCCAAAAGCACTGGCTACTTTCCAACTGTGCCATTATCTTGGGGCCCACTTGACATCCTTGCTGGCCCTAAAGTTTCACGTTTGCCTACCTCTATTCACAGCACAAAGGGCATGTCCCTTTAAAGGCTGCCTTGTGCACATCCTGTCCCTGAAGCCCGCCTGTGCTAGGCTCCCTGTGCAGGACACACTGAGGCACAGCCACAGGCTGGGCCACCTGCAATGAACACTGCTCCCTTCTCCCTGAAGCCCAGGCCGGGTGGGCCTATCAGACAAGGTGTGGGAGGGAAGTCAGAGATGATCCCTTGACATATTTCCAGTTTCAATTTGTCAATGAGCAGAGGCAGGTAAGAAAGAACTAAGTAGACAATCTTAAAAACAAATTTTATGTGACTTAAAAATATAAGAAAAATCTAAAGCAATCATTGAACTCTTAAAATGCAGCATGACATGGAAAGACACCAGCATGCTCACCTTGCTGTGGAATGCATTAAGTGACCTTGTAAATTTAAAAATGTTTTTTTTTTAATTAAAATCTCCACAATATCAAGAAGAGCTGGATAAAGCAGAGTGGGGGAGTCTTATTTTACTCGGGTTAAAAGACTTCCTGTGAAATAACTGAGGTCACACAAATTTTCTGCAATGCTCTTGAAGGAAAGAAAATGACTGCAATTAAGAGGGGTGAGAAATGGCTCAACAATCCGTCACCAGCCCAGCCCCCAGTCTACCTGCAGCTGCTGCACGTGCCACATGGGGGAGCCCACGATGACCGCCACCAGCCAGACCACACCTGCAGAAGGCAGAAGTCATCAGAAGAGGGCGCTGAGGGTGGGCCACCAGGACTCCCTGTTCACCACGCCCCGCGACCACCCTGCGCCTCCCCTGCCCTGGGCAGCGCAGTGGGCTCATGGGTTCTCAACCCTTGGCCCCCTCGACCAGTTTTAAATGTCAAAACTCCTTAATAAGGTTCTCCTGTCTGTAAGGTAAACCCGACTCTGGGCACGGACTCTGAGTCCTCTAGTGAGGACCGAGCACAGCTGGTTTGCCTCCTGAACCCCAGCGCCCCGCCCCCTGCTCCAGGAACCCCTGTGCTGCACACCCCTACTCCACACACACCCCCAGCTACTCCACGCCCTGCTCCACACCCCGACTCTGCTGCTCCACCCCGCCCCACGCTCACCCCTGCTCAATGCCCCTGTGTGCTGCTGCTGCTCCATGCACACCCCCTGCTGCTCCACCCCCGCCCCTCCTCCACACAGGCCCCCTGCTCCACACCCCTGGCACTGCCCCCTTGCGCGTATCAGCATTGGCCAGCCAGTCCTCACCGTCCATCCGTGGTCGAGGACGATCCACTTACTGTTTTGTTGCCCCAAATAAAATTCCAGGGAAAGTTCCTGGACCTCGGTGGGCGCTGACCCATGTCTGCTGAACAGACTAGCCACTTCCATACCGGCCCTAGGCCACGTCCACCTTCTCTTCTTGAATCTAAACTGCGTTATGTTAGGCCACATAACCTGGACACTGTTTTTCTGATCCAGGAAACACCTAATTGTGACTTTAGAAACCAGCCGCCCTTTCTAAATACCCTGCCCCCCATTGTGAGTTTGTTGAGAGGAGTTACCTTACTGATAGGCTCTCAGCAAAGAAGAAAAACGGTGTCATTACCCAGGAGCATTTCAGCCTAGGAATATTAACAAATCAAGAAGAGGCCAAACCAAGGGCCATCTTTGATTTGGGGAAAATCAAACTCTGGCTTTCTTTCACTGGGCGAGTCATTATAAGACAGCACATTCCTTGGGTTCCAAGAAGCCGAGACTCGGGCGGCACCAGGTTGTTAGAGGAGACCCAGGAACTGGCACCTTGGGCAGAGGTCCTCCCCACCTAATGACCCCAGGTGGCCCTGGGGCTCGGGAGCCTCTCTGCACTCCAGCCCCCCTCCCCCAGTCTATCCGGTTCTAGTCGTGTGGAGCTGCCCAGTGTCCCGTCCTTTCCCCATCCCTAGCAAATTCTGGGGGAATCGGGTCTCCTGGGCTTGGCTCACTGCCAGTCCTCCTGGGCTCCCCACTAGCCCAGGATGGAAGGTGCAGGGTGAGAGGGACAGGCTCACAACCCAGGACCACTTCTGGGAGGTCCCCGATTGGGGCCTGGGAGGGCAGCATCACTAGGAGGAGGCACAAGGCCAGGCACCCAGGTGTGACTGACAGGGCTGGTTCACTGGCAGAGAAACCACCTGTGGGGAGCTGTCAGGCAGCAGGGTCCCATGGCCGGCTGCCTCTGACCATAGGACCTGCTGCTCTCCAGGACCTTGGAGCTGGTCTGCTTCGGGCCCACTGTCAGCGTGGCCTCCGTGTGTCGAGACCCAACTCCTCTTTCCCTTTCCCGCCTGGCGACTGCCTCCGTGTGTCCTTTCCTCGTCCACCTCCCCACCACACCACTTCACATATTTTAATGCTACAAGGTGGTCAGTTATCAAAAGCCCAGAGACCTTTGAATCTTCATAGGAAAGACATGGCATAAATTTGAAGATAACTGAAACTAATGGATTTTCCCCTGTTGATTCATCCATTCATTTCCAATTATTCAAGATAAGTTTAGGATTGCAAAGCCCTCAGGAATCCCTTCTGTAATTCCACAATCCAATACTAACTAAATTGTCATAGCAGAAATAAGTGCTTGGTGACACCTTTCACTTGATCTAGTAGTGAAACTTGCTCTCTCTGATGCCCACTCGGCTGCTTCCTGGGCCTCTGTTGATTTAGCAGCATAAATCCCATCAGTGCGAAGCTCATCCAGCTATGGATGACTGAGCGGGGAAGTTCTCCCAAGTCACTGTGCCAGGCAATAGGACGCACTTCAAATGTGCCACTTGGCATGAGGCACGTTCACCGTGGCAGCTAATCGGGAGCAGCTGGAGCCAACTGGGCATCCAGGACCCACTCTGCTCTCTCACAGCCAAAGCCTCCTGCTGAGCACTCACCACCAGGCGCACCTCTGGCAGCCCTCCTGTCCCCTGTCCCCTGGGGACCTGCCTGCCCTTGTTAGCTGGGTGCCTTTCACCGCAGGCTGACAGCTGGGGTGCTAAAGGTTGAGGCACGGCCTCTGGTGGGTTTCCACAGAGGAGTGGGAGTTAAGTTTGCCTGAGAGGTGACCCCAGGAAGTCAGTGTTGGGACAGGCCTGAGGAGAGATGGGGGGCTAGAGGCAAACAGGTCGGGGGGCTGCAGACCTCGGGCACTCAGAGCTTGCAGGCCCCGGGGTGCGTCCCTCCAGGGCACGCACATGGTCCCCTGAGCCCTACCAGCTCAGCACATGGCCTCACCTAGCATTGTGAAAGCCCTCTGGTTGGTGTACTGCCACTTCATTTTAAAAGGGTGGACAAGTCCCTGGTGCCTTTCCACAGCAATGCAGGTCATGGTGAGGATCTCCGTCACAACGGCGGTGCACTGGACAAAGGGCAGCAACTTGCAGATGAAGGCACCTGCCGGAAGGAAGCAGGGACACGTCACACTCAGACCAAGGCCACCTGCCGCAGGTGGGCGTCCCAAGCCTCTGCTGGGGACCCCATTGCTATGGCAACACACAGACCCACAGCAGTGGAGATGGTACCCAGCTTGTGTTTTCTCTCTGTTGGGCTCCCAGTTCCTAAATGCCACATGCACATGTATATACCACAGTGGGGGGCGGGGTGGGGGGACAGACTGATATCTAGCCATTGATGATAAGTAGGGAGAGTCAGCGAGCAGTGGCCTCCTGGGGTCTAAACCACACAAGAATCTGATTCTTCTTCCCTCTTGGTTCCCCGTCAAATTGTCACAAAGGAACAATGGTCATTAAACTCTCTGATGTCACCGATTTCTTCTCTTTGACTCCTGTCCAAGACTCCCTATGCACATTGTGCCTGGCACTCTTAGCTGATTTTATCTTCTCTAATGCAAAGGCTTCCAACTGGTGGCAGCCGGACGAGATTTGGCCCACAATCAGGTTTTGTTTGCTTCATATAATACTTTTCCAGAAATATCTGAGTCCACTGCCAGTCCTTTAAGTGTTGGTGCTACCTGTCTGGGCACCTCACCATCGGGATCTGTGAGCCCTGGTCTGGCCCTGCTCTGGCACCCACCCTGCTCCCTGCCGCCTGCCTGTCAGAGCGCGGGAAGCTCAGGGCACATAACGACCTGGAACAGACCTTAGAGGTCATGTAGTACTTCATGCGGAGGCAGAAAGAGATCTGCTCATGTCCGTCCAGTGTGCTCCAGGCTTAGCTTAGAGCCTGCAGAGAGGCCTTGCTGGCGCCTCCCACCTGAGGCCTCTACGAGGCTTCCTCTCCCAGGACTGCTCCCTCTCGTGGTCCCCGCGTCTGCTCACGTGTCACTGTGATGGCTGATTTCAAGTGTCAGTTCCTGGGCAAAGGGAGCTGTCAGAACCATCTGTATCTCAGGATGAGTTTCTGGAAGAAGTCAGCGGTTTAACTGACAGACTGAGTCGGGAGTGCAGGGGGCGCCGTCCACCCCACGGGCAGAGTGCAGAGGCCAAGAGCAGGCAGGGAGGGTGAACTGCCCTCTGCCTCCCGGGACACATCTCCTCCTGTCCCTGGAGGTCAGCCGCCCTGGCTCTCCGGGACCTCCAGCTTGCAGGTGGCAGATTGCAGGGCTTCTCAGCCAGTCCTTCAGGACAAATCTCCTTCTGTCCATCTCTATGATCTGCTTCTCTGGAGAACCCTGACTGACGCAGTCCCTTCCCACTGAGGCCGAGCTACCCTAAGGCCCTCGTTTAAAGCAGCCTCTCTCGTTCCATGTCCTCATGTCTCTCTTACTCCTTCCCCACCCCTTTCACCTTCTCCCATAGCCATACATAGGTATGATAGATGCACATGTAATTACTAATTTGTTGCTATTATTTATTGTCTCCCTGCCCCTACTGGAATATAAACATCCCAAGAGCAAAGACTTTTGTCTATTTTCTGATGTATCCTCAACATTTAGAATGGCACACAGTAGGCCCTCAATAAATATTCATTGAATGGAAGAAAGTGGATCACTAGGATGCTCTTCAGCTCCAAAGGTATCCCATTCGGTTCTGAAGAGGCTCTAGTTGGAAGGAAGGGGTGCTTTTCAATTCCAACCTCTTCTGGTTTTGCATTCAGAGAATCCCAGAGCCAGAAAACCACCTTTCCTAAACAGCAGCTCCTGTGTAGATGAAAAGTGCTTTCTCACCCCTCCTAAGCCTGCACTTCCTCAGTTTCCCTCTCTGCTCCTCATCTGACATGCCGCCCAGACCTCTGTGCTGGCTGGACCGTTCGGACAGGAGCCTCTGTGTTGAGGACGCAGACGGGCAGCTGAGGCCGTACAGCTTTTGCTTTTTAAATTTTTTTATTAGTTTATTTATTTGTTAGGTATATATGATAGCAGAATACATTTGATTCACTATACACAATTGCAGCACAACTTTTCATTTCTCTGGTTATGCACATGTAGCGTCACACCATATGTGCACATGTACCTAGGATAATGACGTCCATCTCATTCCACCATCTGTCCTGCCCCACTGAATCCTCGCTACCCTCCCTTCCCTTTGCCTAATACAAGTTCCTCAGTTTTTCCCAGCCTCTCCCATGCCTGTTTTGGATCAGCTTCCACTTATCAGAGAGAACATTTGGCCTTTGGTTTTTTGGGATTGGTTACTTCCCTTAGCCTGATATTCTCCAACTTTACCCATTTACCTGCAAATGCCATGATTTTATTCTCTTTTCATGCTGAGTAATATTCTATTGTGTATGTATACCACAGTTTCCTTCTCCATTCATCTCTTGAAGGGCACCTAGGTTGCTTCCACAGTTTAGCTATTGTGAATTGAGCTGCTATAAACATTGCCATTGCTGTGAGCTGCTCTTTTTAAGTCCTTCAGGTATAAACCAAGGAGTGGGATAGCTGGGTCAAATGGTGGTTCCATTCCAAGGGTTCTAAGGAATCTCCATACTGCTTTCCTGACTGGTTGCACCAATTTGCAGTCCCACCAGCAATGTATGAGTGTGCCTTTTCCCCCACATCCTCGCCAACACTTACTGTGTCTTTATTCTTGATAACTGCCATGAAACCTTAGAGTAGTTTTGATTTGCATTTCTCTAATTACTAGAGATGTTGAACATTTTTCATATATTTGCTGATTGAATGTATATCTTTTAAGTATCTATTCAGCTTTTTACCCATTTATTGATTGTATTTTTGGCATTAAGTTTTTTGAGTTCTTTATATATCCTGGAGATTAATGCTCTATCTGACATGCATATGGCAAAAATTTTCTCCCAAAATGTAAGTTCTCTGTTCACCTCATTGATTGTTTCTTTTACTGAGAAGAAGGTTTTCAGTTTGAGTCCATTTTATTTATTAATTCTTGATTTTATATTTTGCAATTTTTCTAAGGAAGTCAGAGCCTAATCTGATGTGATGGATATTTGGGCCTACTTTTTCCTCTATTAGGTGCAGGGTCTCTGAACTAATTTCTAGGACCTTGATCCACTTTGAGTTTTGTGCATGGTGAGAGAGAGGGATTTATTTTCATTTTGCTGCATATAGATTTCCAATTCTCTTAGCACCATTTGTTGAAGAGGCTATCTTTTCTTAATGTATGTTTTTGGTGCCTTTGCCTAGTATGAGATAATTGTATTTATGTGGTTAGTCTCTGTGTTCTCTATTCTGTACCATTGGTCTACATGTCTATTTTGGTGCCAGTACCATGCCATTTTTGTTAATATTGCTCTGAAGTATAGTTTAAGTCTGGTATTGTGATGTCTCCTGCTTCACTCTTCTTGTTAAGGATTGCTTTAGCTAATCTGGGTCACTTATTTTTCCAAATGAATTACATGATTGCTTTTTCTATTTCTATAAGGAATGACATTGGGATTTTAATTGGAATCGCATTGAATCTATATAGCACTTTGGGTAGTATGGCCATTTGACAATATTAATTTGTCTATCCAAGAACATGGGAGATCTTTCCATTTTCTAAGGTTTTCTTCAATTTCTGTCTTTAGTGTTCTGTAGTTTTTATTGTAGAGATCTTTCACCTCTTTTGTTAAGTTGATTCCCAAGTATTTTATTTGAGACTATTGTGAATGGGGTGGTTTTCTTAATTTCTCTTTCAGAGGGTTCATCACTGATGTATAGAAATGCATTTCATTTATGGGTGTTGATTTTATATCTTGCTACTTGGCTGAATTCATTAATTAATTATAGAAGGTCTCTAGTGGAGGCTTTTGGATCCTCTAAGTATAGATTGCTTTGCTTTTTTTTTTTTTTTAAGAAGCTACTTGGAAAGATTCATGAAAAACAAGAGTAAAATGCAAGAGATAAGAAGTCATGAAATCAAAGAAACGGAAGAAGGAATCCTTGGGAAACCGGTTTAATGAAAACAGCTATAGAGCCCTCCATCAAAACAAACAAAGCAAAGCCTAGAGAGCAGTTGTCAGAGCCGGAGTCGATGGTCTCCCAGGAGAAAGTCTCAGGAGAACAAACCCTGGAACTGGTCCCACGCAGCCTCCCGTGCACCGAGAGCTGGACTGGGGCAGCCTCGGCACCGCCGACAGCCACGAGTGCTTCAGGGGGTCCAGGTGCCGTCCTCAGGGCAACGCTGGCTGAGAGTCCTGTGGGGCTTGCACTGCTGTCCTCGTCCACGTGTTACAGGTGTGGGAACCCAGGACACAGAGAAGACAGGTGCTGGTGTCTGGGTGTGGCTGCGGTGTTGGAGGTTTGTTCCCCACTGTGGCCATGGAGATGGGTGGACTTTTGAATAGTGCTCATCTGGAAGACTTCATGATTCACTAATGCAACTCCTTAAAGCCGTGAGGGGATGCTGTCCTCATCAAAATCCACTCGAAGACGTCTTTTTTTTTTTTTTTTTTTTAATTTTTACTTCTTGGTGCCAGGGATTGAACTCAGGGGCACTTAACCACTGAGCCGCATTCCCATTCATTCTTTTAAAAATATATTTTATTTAGAGACAACGTCTTGCTAAGTTGCCAAGGCTGGCTTTGAGCTCACGATCCTCCTGCCTCAGCCTCCTGAGCTGCTGGGATTTCAGGTGTGCACCACCACGCCTGGCCAGAAGAATGTTTTCAGACAATAACATCTTTTCAATTTTTCAATGTGAAAATCCAGCCACAGGATACAGAGAAGAGATTTCCCTAATTAGAATTAGGAAAAGTGGTGCTTCCTGAAGACCAGGTGCTGTGGTCCAGGCCCTCTGGCACCATGTTGGAGTCCAGCCTCCACTGCGAGGCACTGAGAGGGAGGGGACTTAGCTGGCTGTGTGGCTGGGCCACAAGGAGGTTAGGGCTAGCTCAGGGCAGGCCCATGGTTGAACCTTGGTGGCTTTATAAGAAGGGACAGAGATGAGAGAACACCTCTGCTCTCCCTGCCCCTGGCCATGGGCTGCCCTAGGATTCTCCAGAGGGGACGCTTGAACCTCCAGAACAGTGAACCAAATAGACCTTATAAATTATCCGTCCTTGGGTATTTCAGTATAGTAACAAAAGTGGACTAAGCCAGAGCGAGCGGGGTCATTAAGAGCCCATCTAGCTGAGGACAGTTCACCACTTGACGTGGGCTTGGATCGGCCATCACAAATCCAGCAGGCAAGCAGCAGGCTGGGCAGGAAATCCCGCCCCTCCTGGGTGTGATGGCCTTGTGGAAAACAGACCTTAATGCAGGGTCCTGATTACCAGTGATGGCCTCGCCGGTACGACAGAGAAGAGGGAGAAGGGACAGCCACGCCGTCTGCCGAGAAGTGCTCAGGGGAGGCCTCTTATCAGGGCCAGCGTCCTCTATCCCCATCCTTCAGAAGCAAAACTGAAGCCCAGCGACCGCAGGAAATGCACCAGTGGTCTCCATCTCCTTTGTGCATGTGGATCCCCTGGGACTTCTGGGAAAATAGACTCGGACCCAGGAGCTGAGATGGTTTCTAGCAAGGTTCCAGGTGGAGGTGACGCTGCAGGCACTGGTCCGTGGTAGAACAGGAAAAGTGTAACACAGATAGAGACCCAGCTCATGAAAAGGAGAGGCTCATCTGAGACTCCACTGCTGTTGTCACCATGGTAACCAGGCCAGAGTGGTCCTGGGAGATCTGGGTCCACTGATGTGCTGCGCTGCAGGCAGAGTGCCTCATCAAAGCACTCTCTCCTTTCCCGCGTCTTCTCTGCCTCCCACACGAGTCCTGCTGCCCCCCCCATGACCAGAGCCGATGCAGTTTCCTCGAGACACGGCACCGTCTGCTGACCACTGGAGCAACCGCTGCTCGCTTATCTCCTTATGTTGGAAACTTTTTAAAAAACAATCATTGTGGGCTGAGGTGCTGCTGCGAGTTGGAGAACTTGCCAGGCATGTGGGAGGCTCTGGGCTCCCTCCTCAGCACCCCAAAAAACACCTGCAGTCTTCTGTAATCCTCTACATTGCATCTACCTGGTGAAAGAGGCTGCAAAGACACCAAAGGCAAGCAGAGCCTGAGCAGCTACACACAACGGCAGCTGCACGTCTGCCCTGGCCAGTTTCCATCAGAGATTCCTAAAGCTGCCCTCCCGTGTCCAGGCTCCAGCCCCTTTCCCAGATGTTTTTAAAGAAAGGTAACCAATTCCGTTCTCGACAGCTTCCCAGATAGTTAGAACATCTGTAGGTCGGACTTTCTAACAATCATAGAAAAGCGTTAATAAGTCTTTTCATTTCTCTTTTTAAAGAAGTGTATTTGCTATACACCCTCATCCAAGAAGAGAGGAAAAAGTTTAAAGAGGAAACAGACAGAGAGCTACACAGGAAGTCCCTCTCTGGATCCCTTCACCACAAGACAAAATCCCAGCACATTATTTTGTGGATTCCCGAGACCCAGACCCGCCAACTCACGTAGGGAGAAAAGAGAGGAGAGTGGAAAACCAGGAACAAACCCGTAGGAGGAGACTCGCAGGGACCTGCTGCCTGGCTGGGCAGGAAGCTGCAGTGATCCTGCAGCCCTGCACCTCGGAGGGCGTGACCCGGACAGACAGGGGCCCTGCAGGCTGGGGAGGGCAGCAGGACAGACCCTGGAAGGGAGAAGGAGGCTGGAGAAACATCCCAGAGTAAGGAGCCGGACGCCTTTTCAACTTCTCTAAATGCAAGTTGGAGACTGAAGTCAGGGTGAGTGTGGGCCACTGGACTGCGTTTCTTTGGAGGTGACACTGTGCCTTGCCGGAGCCACCCACAGCAGCAGGATGTACACCACTTCCTAGGGTAAAGGGGAAGGCAGAAGGCTGGGGACAGGATTCATGCCACATAGTGAAGAGCCCTCAGATTTAACAAGCCCCACTGTGCTGGCAGCAGAGGAGCAAGGTCCCCATCGTGCCCTGAGCCCAGACCCATTGTCCTCCTGCTGAGCTCTGCAGACCGAAGGCTGCTGGGGCCTCCCGGGAGTTTCTGGAGGTGCCACTTACCTTAAACTCACATTTTCATTATTGCTACAAAGTAGCCTTGCCAAACCCCAATTATATGCCGTGCTCAGAATCTTTGCTTTTGTGAATAAAAAGGCCCAAATGCAAGGTACACAAAATAGATACCATCTCATCCTTGTGAACATTGCACAAATAAAGCCCACGATTCCTGAAAAGCCTGGGACAGGATTACAGGGACCAGAGGACGCCCCTTAAGTTACTCCAAGACTGAGAATCTCCTGTGTGCTGCTGAACCCTCCTGTGCTGAGCAGAGGCGGGCTGGATGCACAGAACGAGGAGCCTTTGGCCTCTTGGAGCTTACGTTCCAGACAGCAAGCGAACCATGTCTTCAAAATCCAAAATCCAGGTATTACTTCCTCAATACTGAAAATGCAACTTGAGTCAAACTGGGTCTGAGTAACGTGTTCACTGAATTAACCAGCTGTCAGCATCTGGCTGTTACACCCAACGATTCTATTTATGGCTAATCTAAACTCTAACAGTCTGCATCTTGCTCAGAGTTTCCTTTTATTCTATTCTGTCCTGACTTCCTTCATGGTGTGCAGCAGGCAGGGCTAATTTCCAGGGCTCTGTCACTCTGCCATGAAAGCTGCCGTGGCAGAACGTCGCGCCGGCGTCTCCTCCTCAGACCCGCTGAAGAAGTCACTGCATGAACCAGGTTCACAATAAAACTTAGATTAAATTTTGATCTAATAAAATTTCTCTTCATACAAACGAATGCTTTATTGCTCTCAGAATCTTAGTAAAGAAAAGATAATTAACAACCAGCACACAGTTTCTGCTGTTGAGCGGCTTGGAGGTCACTCTCACACCAGCCATGGTCCACGTGTGCGCAGGCCACGGAGGACAGTTGGCAGAGTCCATCTCCAGGAAAACTTTCGAAGGACAATTGCAGCAAATGTCCCTCTAGGTCCCAAACCAGCACCAGAGTATGAGGGAGAGCTATGGTGGACCGCACTGCCCAAAGTGGGTTTGCACGAAGAAGTGACCGTCCCCTCTCCCACCTGACTGCCCGGGAGCCCCACCCAGCAGAGCCTACGGGGCCACCCTTCCCAGCTTCGAGAGCTAAGGCGACTGACTTAACTGACAGATCATAAAGCCAAAAGCCACGGGCTGTTCCTCCCATCACTGTCCAACCCCTTCATGATGGGGCATGGACCCCACAGCGGTGGAGGGTATCCTCCGCGGTTTAAACCTGGGCTCGGCTGGGTGGGACTTGCTGTATCACAGAAGTGACGTGAGTTGGATGCCCAGCCCTGAGTCTCCGGCCCCGGGGAAGCCTGGCTCTAGCTCTCTGGGAGGAGCAGTCTCCTCCAACAGAACTGTGGGCTCCCCAGCCCCAGGCCAGTCAGCCCCTTCCCTGCAGAGGACTTCCATCTTCTGAGCTTCCTGGTGTCCTTAAGAGTCTACCTACCGTCTCTCTGGTAGGACAGGAAATGTCTCAGCAACCCAGCCACAGGAAGAATGAGCTTAGCCTTAGTTTTAGTTTGCAAAGACAGATTAAAAAAAAAAAAAAGCACTTGCTCGACTACTTCAGATTCATCATTAGGAATCCTTGATTTCAAGACAGCCCTGCTCACAGGCCGCTTTGAAGCCAGCAGAGACAGACACAGATACGGGAGGGAGCAGCCAGGGGACTGCAGAGTGGCCATCCCAGGCCAGCAGAGGGAGATGCCAGTGTCCTGCTCAGGCCAGGGAAGGGAGATGCCAAAGGAGGTAGAAAAAGAGGAGTTTTCCTGAGCTCTGGGTGACCTTGACCTCAAACATCAAGTCAGGACTTAGGCCATGGAGACAGACCCAGAACAAAGGAACCACCAGGGACACATGTTCCCAGAGTTGGGTTCCCAGGGGTTGGATCCAGCCCCATGGAATACAGTGTCCACTCTGTGGAATATGTCCATCTGTCCCCACCAGAGCCATCAAGCACTGCGTCCAAGTCCCTCAGTGGAAGTAACACAGCCTCCCTCTGTGTCCCCCATCATGATGGGACACAGGACTTAGATCTGAGCAGAGGACTTCTTTTTTAGATCACAACATTTTTTTTTTTCCCATGAGAAGAATGAGACCTAACTGGCTGGAATCTTTTCCAGAATTTTCTGGAGCTACCAGAAAGTGTCCTTTTGAGAAAGAAAGTTTCTTTCTTTCTTTCTTTCCTTTTTTAGAATAAGTACATCACAAATATGTGATTTCCACCCTCCCGGGATTGAATCTGGGGCATCTTCCACAGAGCTATACCCCAGCCCTTCTTTTTTTCCATTTTGACATAGAGTCTCACTAAATTGGCCAGACTGGCCTCTAACTCATGATCCTCCAACCTCAGCCTCCTGAGAAGCTCAGATCACATGTGTGCACCACTGCACCTGGCAACTGTAGCCTTTTTTAAAATATGTGATTAAGTGACATTAACTATATTGACAATGTCATGGAGATATCACCACTTAAACTCTTTCATGGTCCCAAACATAGGACTAAACATTCACTTTCCACTCGCCCCTGCCCCCACACTCTTCCCATAACCTTGAATCTGTGTTCTACGGCTCTAATCTTGCCTATTCTAAATGGCTCATGGAAGTGCAGTCAATAATGTGGATCCATGAGCATAATGTTTTCAGGCTTCATCCACCTTGTACTGAGTGTCAGAGCTTCTCTCCTGCTCAGGTGAGGGATGCTTCATCCGAGTGTGGACCAAGTTGGTCTATTTATCTGACAATGGACCTTGGGTTGAGATAGGAAGTTCTAAAGAAATGTGAGTCTGTAGTTCCTGGGGCCATTTATGCTAGGTTGCAAAACAGCTTAAGAATAAGATCACAAAACATGTCGGGGAAGCCTGGGCCTGAGGCCAGTGAGCCCTGCAGGGGCGGGGGCTGGGCCTGAGGCAGGTGAGCCCATGTGGGTGGGGGCCTGAGGCAGGTGAGCCCAGGTGGGGGGCTGGGCCTGAGGCAGGTGAGCCCAGGTGGGTGGGGGCCTGCGGCAGGTGAGCCCAGGTGGGGGGGGGCTGAGGCAGGTGAGCCCAGGTGGGGGGGGGGCTGAGGCAGGTGAGCCCAGGTGGGGGGGGCCTGAGGCAGGTGAGCCCAGGTGGGGGGGGGGCTGAGGCAGGTGAGCCCTGGTGAGGGGGGCTGAGGCAGGTGAGCCCTGGTGGGGGGGCCTGAGGCAAGTGAGCCCAGGTGGGGGGCTGGGCCTGAGGCAGGTGAGCCCTGATGGGGGGGGCTGTGGCAGGTGAGCCCAGGTTGGGGGGGGGGCTGAGGCAGGTGAGCCCTGGTGGGTGGGGGCCTGAGGCAGGTGAGCCCAGGTGGGGGGCTGGGCCTGAGGCAGGTGAGCCCAGGTGGGGGGGTCCTGAGGCAGGTGAGCCCTGGTGGGGGGCTGGGGCTGAGGCAGGTGAGCCCTGGTGGGGGGGGGCTGAGGCAGGTGAGCCCAGGTGGGGGGGGCTGAGGCAGGTGAGCCCTGGTGGAGGGGGTCTGAGGCAGGTGAGCCCTGGTGGAGGGGGCCTGAGGCAGGTGAGCCCTGGTGGGGGGGGCTGAGGCAGGTGAGCCCTGGTGGGTGGAGGCTGAAGCAGGTGAGCCCTGGTGGGGGGGGGCCTGAGGCAGGTGAGCCCTGGTGGGGGGGGCTGTGGCAGGTGAGCCCTGGTGGGGGGCTGGGGCTGAGGCAGGTGAGCCCTGGTGGGGGGGGCTGAGGCAGGTGAGCCCTGGTGGGGGGGTCTGAGGCAGGTGAGCCCTGGTGGGTGGAGGCTAAGGCAGGTGAGCCCTGCCGAGGGGCTGGGCCTAGACGTCTTCAGTCTCTCTCTTTGATAGACCCATTTCTATGTCTATTGCAGTTGCGAATCGCTGCCGTCCTCTGTAGAAAAGATCTGCCATGTAAATCCCGGCTCTGGCGGCCCTCCACTTCCCAAGACTGAAGCTTTTCTTGCCTGGTCGCATCGTCCCTCTCCCCTGGGAGGCACCAGCCTGACCTCACCTCCCGCCTGAGCCTGCTGTCCCTTCCTTCCTCTCCTTGCACAGCTGTCATCATTCCTGCCGGGAGATTTTCTGAACCCCCTCGCTCCTGATCTTACACCTACTTGACCAGGTGTACATTTCTGAAATGTCGTGGAAAAGGGAAAATCATTAAGGGAAAGGTGATGGGTGTTTTCTGATCACTAACTGAATCATAAACTGAACCTGGAGAAGCTTCAGGGTGAGGCCTCTGCTCTGAACTGGAGTCCCACGGTTAAAGCCCAGAGCCCCCTGGACCCCTTCACCAAGCCTCACCAGGCTCCGAAAGCCACCCGGATATTTCATGCCCTGTGCAGAGCATGTTCCTCCCCTCCTTTCCTTCCAGTAAAATCCTTCTCTTTCTCATCTAAAGTCAGATGCAAAGCTCTATTTATTAAAAATAGACACGGGAGCCATTCTGGTGAAGCCTGGGGTTGGTTGCCCACTCCCTCATACACCCACGCCAGTCGCCGTGGCTCTGGGCACAAGGCACTGAAACCTTCAAGGGAGGTGTCTTGATTTATAGCTGCATCCTCTTCTCCAGACAACGAAATGCTTCTTGTCTTAGCATATCTTGTATTCCACTCTCTGTACCATTTTACTCCTTTCTAAATTTTTTTCCCCCTTGGTGCTGGGGATTGAACCCAGGGCCTCTAGCCAGGAGGGGTGGGGCACCTGTAATCCCAGCCCCTCAGGAGGCTGAGGCAGAGGGTTCAAATAGTCAAGGCCAGACTCAGCCACTTAGCAAGATCCCCAGCAATTTAGAAAGATCCTGTCTCAAAACACAAAATAACAAAAGGACTGGGATTCAGCTCTGCAGTAAAGTGCAGCTGGGTTAAATTCTCAGCATCAAAAGAAAAAGAAAGAGGGGAGGAAGGAAGGAAGGCGAGAAGGGAGGGACAGAACAGAAAAGGAACCCAGGGTCTTATGTATACCCACCAAGCACCCCCCCCCCAGCTGCGTCCCAGTCCTCCACATTCATCTTGAAAGACCCCACAAAGGTCCGGTTTCCATGACCTGCAATCAGCAATGGCCTCGAAGGTCCTCCGGGGACTCATGTCACCAACACATTACTGCTCTTCCAGGGGTCTCCCCTCCTCGTCCTACTTCCAGACACCACAGTTGTACGGCTGCCACGCCTCAGGCTCCAGCTCTCTGGAAACTCCGCTTCTATTACTCCTGCAGCCTGGTCCTCAGTCCTCGCCCTCGTGCTGGTGCTGGTAGCACCTACGCTGTCTCTCAGCCTTGGCTGCAAATAACAATCCTTTCTAACTCCGGGAACTTGGGGAAACCTGACACCAGTTATCACACTCAGACCAATTAAAGTCAGAATCCTGAGGGCGGGCAGGTGCTGGGCAGACATACCAACCAGAGATATGAAAAGCTCCCCAACCAGAGATATGAAAAATTGAGAGCCACTGTTGAGGGGAATTCATTCTCGTAGCAGCTGCAGAAGAAATGGACAGTCCCCATTTCCTGACCCAGGCAAGTGCCTTGGGATGTGGGGAGGTGAGAGGACATGTACATCTCCCGTGGTTCCCCACCACTCAGGATGGAACTCCTTTCTTGGAATTGCATTTAGTCAACTTGCCAGCCACTGTTAAAAAGCTCTCTCCCTGCCACGACAGGAGGGCAGGGAGCACCAGAGAGCTCAGGGTGACAAGGGGAGACCATCCCTCCCTAGGCTCCTGCAAGGCCACCTATCCACACCCTCCCCAAGCAGCACCCCTCTCCCCTTACTTATGCCTAGAACCAGAGCTGATGTCTATTTCCATCTTCAGAATCACTGCCCCCTCCGCATGAGCTCAGCGGCCACGAATCCTGCCCTCTCCTGGGCCATCCCTCAATCCCACTCAAGCTCTTCACTTCCCAGCATTCGCACTGCGCACCCTGGAACCCCGACCTTTACGGGGCTTCTTCAAATGCTTCCTTCTCCCATCTTCGAATGCCTCCTTCGCCTGCTGATTTACCAGAACTCTGGCTGTTCCCCAAGGACACAGCTGTGTCAACCTACCACATCCCAAGCACAGAGCAAATACCCAGGTTGGCCAGACGCAGGGATGGCTCATGTGCCACAGATGAGTTTAGACTGCAGGCAAAAGAACAAGCTGCAGAGGCAGTACTGCTGCTGCTGAGATGCCCCCGGGTGCACGCCTTGTTTGCAGATCAGCCGGAAGGCCACGGCTCAGGGAGGGTCAGATGCTAAGCTCAAAACCACCAACAAGGCAGCAGGGTCTGGCCACAGCCTTCACGCCAAGATGCCTGATAAAGAGGAGACAGTCACGAGCTTCAGTGGACACTGGCCAAAAGGAAGAGGCATGAGAGCCATCCCAGACAGAACACGAGACACAGGAGAATGAAGAAAGGAAGAAAGAGGGAACAGGAGTTTAGGGAGAGAGGAGAGCATTGCCCTGAGGCTCAGCCCAGGCAAAATCAATTGTTCTGAATTTAGTTAGAAGCAAAACATGCTCAACCAGTGCACTCAGAGGAGCATTTGCAGTTGTGAAGAACTAAGAGGAGGAGAAGGAGAGAAATAAGAAAGTTGCAAGTAAAGACAGGAAATGTGATTTTTAGAGGGCAACTGAGAAATTCACTGGTGGCACCTGACAAAATAGATCAGAGGGGACAAGAGAGAGAACTCCTGAGAACTACCTCTAAGTGCCCTGGCAACCCAATCCCATCCTCATTTCAGGGATAAAGGGAAAGTCGTGAGCACAGGCTGCTGACTGTCCTCTGCTGGGGCAGAGGAGCTGCTCTGGTAATTGATCCTGAGGCCTGTGGGTGGAAGGCCCTGCACTCTGACCCCCATCCTGCTGCAGCCGGAGGAGGCTGCTCATCAGAGGTGTCTTCCTGACTCCAGTGAGAGTAACCTAAGCTAACTGGATGTTTATGTGACTGTGCTAGTTTGCTCATAGGGTGCTGGGAAACAGCCCTTTGACTTGTGGGTCTGTGTTGCAGGCCTGATTTGTAGCTGCTGAACTCTAGGCTGTAAATACTCCCACTACATCTGACTGAAGCCAACACCATGCTCTGCTGAAGGGGAGCTGGGCAGAGCCTGCAGGGGGCTCTGAGTCAGCACAAGCCGGCTGCATGGAGTCAAGCTAGCTGGCAGGACAGGAGGCCGGCAGGGGCGAGGTCCAAAGCCCTTGAGCAGATCCTGGTGCAGGCAGGTCCCAGGGCCTCTCCCTCGGCAGTGCATATCACATGGGGAGGCTGCCGATCAGGGGTTAACCTGCCACCATCACCAGGACCTTGTCAAGATGCAGGAGCTGACATGGAGGTGTGCTGGTCCTAGTGAGGGAGGTGAGTGGACCGAAAGAGGATCAGCAGTGGCTGCCAGCCCAGCCAACATCAGGGACGCTGGACTACAGAAGTCCCAAGTCCCAACAGGAGGTAGTGAGTTATGAGCAGGCTCACAGAGGTGTCTTTTGTGACTCAATGACACTTTGCTGCCATCATAAAAACCTATATTCCCTGCTTCTCTGGAGAGAGGGGAAGGACCTGTTGTGACCTCAGCAAGGGTGATGTGCTCAAGCTGAGCCCCTGCACCGGACAGGCCTGTCCTTTTCCTGGGCGTCTTCCCTTTGCCACTGCCACCACCCGGTGATCTTTGTGGCCTCGTCTTTCTTGCCTCATCCATGAAGGAAAGAGAGGTAATCCTGCAGTAGGTTTTACATAACGTGCATTTTCCTCCCAGTTGTATCAATCTGTCTATTTCCCACCACTCCCCTCTGAAAGATGTGCATTCTTAAATGTCCAACACAGCGCTCTTAAAACACGCCACTTTCTTCCTCTCCTCCACATTGTGGAGTGAACCCCGCTCCTGGAACACCCCATCCTCCTCTACTGAACAAAGTCTGAATTACTCAAGCCCAGCCCCAAACACCACCTCCTCCCGGGGCCTTCCTGACCCACCCGTCTCCACCACAGATCTCCACCTGTCCACCCTGGATCTGCTCACAGGGTGCAGCGCTGGTCTCTGGGGCCCACGGGGACCTGGGAGATCCCCTGGTTCCTGCATTCCCAGGTGGAACCCTTTGCCCCCCAGGAGCCTCTACGGCTCTGTCAAATAATAAATTAAGAATTAATTGTCAGCTCCTGGATCACGTGCTCTTGAACTCCTTTTTGTTCCTTCATCAAGCGCATTTGCAACTCTTCTACCTTAAAACACACAGGTTAATTCTTGCTTAGCACCCATTTCTCGGGAGAGGAGTCTCCCCTGTACTTCAGCCGAGGTGTCCTCTACTTTTTCATTTTGCAAAACTGAGGGTGTGGATAGGTGGCCTTGCAGATTACCACAGACTGCCTCCGTTAAACACCTGGGAGAAACCAACACCTGGACCCCGCGGGCCCGCCTCGTTCAAGCACACTCACTAACACTCACCTCTCTCCAACCTACAGAATACTTCCGCAGCATACCGCCCTTTTTTCCAGTACTGACAAGCAAACGTGAAATGCCCCCATGAATAGGAAAACAGGGGACGAGAAAACCCTCCGCGCTGCCCTCTGCCGTCTGCAGGGGCCGCCCTCTGTCCTGGCCTCCCCGACATGGCTCAGAACGGCTGGGGGCCTCACTTGACCAGCCAGCCTCTCTGATCCCTAGTATCATTTTGCAAAACTGAGGCCCAGACATGTTCAAGTACAGTGCATTAGAGCCTAAGTAGCCATCCGGGTCTCCTGACTCCCAGTAAAGACGCCACCTGACTTGGTCACCCACATGGAGCTGTCATCCCACGGCACCACAGGTAGGCTTCGTCAGCCCACTGCCTCCAAACACCGTTCCACATACAAACTGCACATTCCCGAAATGTCTTAAAGTACCCTCTTCTTCTGTCTGTCTTCCCCATGTTGGAGTGAACCCCCCTCTAGAACACCCCCTCCTTCTCTGCTGACAAGTCTGAATTACTACTGTTCAAACCCAGCTCCCACATCATCTCCTCAACAATCTCACACGGAAATGTAAGTCATTTCCTCCTCAAAACCCAAGTTGTATGAACGGACCCACAATTCTCCATTAATTTGATGCAGTGAGTCGCGGCGGGCAAAAGATGCCGGATGCAGCAGTTCGGTCCGAGAGCACAGGAAGTGTCTGACCTGTCAATCAATTTAAAACTTTCCACACTGTTTCACAGTCCCCCACGGAGGAGGGCCAACGATTTAGCATCCTGACCTACTGACAGTCGACTCCGTGCAAGAGAATGGAAAACAACCCGAAGAACCCGATTCCGGCGGTAACGTGGGGAGGAAGAAACCCTGGTGGGGGGGGGGGCCGCACCCGCGAGGCGGACTCACCCCCGAGCCAGGTGTCCGACACGTTCTGCAGCATCGTGACCGGGATGCAGAAGAAGGCGATGAGCAAGTCGCTGAGCGCCAGGGAGCAGATGAAGATGTTGGTGACCGTGCGCATGGCCTTGCTGCGGGTCACCACGTAGACCACCAGCGCGTTGCCGAAGAGCGCCAGGGCGAAAATGAGCACCCCGGTGAGCACCAAGGCCAGCTTGGCGCGCGCGGGCAGCTCCGGGGTGTAGACGAGCGGCCGCAGCCCGTAGAGCGCGATGAACTGCTCGCGCGTCAGGTTGTGGTCGCGCAGCAGCCGGGAGAAGCGCTCGGGGGTGATGTTGAGCGCCTGCATGCCGCGCCGACGCCCGGGCCCATCCACGGGCAGGGGCAGGGACCCGCAGGCGCGCTCCAAAAAGTTCTCCCCTGGCAGCCCGCAGGCTGGCGCCGGACCGCCCCGCTCCGCCCGCCGCGCCTCCCGGGCGCAGAGCCCGCGCGCAGCCCGCACAGCGCCGTCCCCGCCCCGCGCGCCCCGCCCCGGGTCCGGCGTGCAAGTGACAGTGGGCACCGAGGGTTTCCCGGCTCACGGCCTCCCCTGCGGAGAAGTCACGTGGGCCACAGCTGTCCTGTAGCCTCGCTCGCTTGACTCCACTGTGCAGTTGCTGGGTTATCCTTCAACACCAAGCCAGAAACCAGACCGACCCAAATCAAAACGCCAAACTCCTCTGTGGCCGCACCCTGCCCCTCCCCGCTCACTGCTAACCCCTGGCGACCACTAATCGGTTCTCCATCTCTGAACTGTCGTCAAAAGGTCGCATAAAGAGATGGCCGGACCAGGACTAATTTATTGAGTCCTTACAACTTTATGAAGTAGGCATAGGTACTATTATCATCATCCCCATTTTTCAGGTGGGGGACATAGGCACAGAAAGTTCAGTGACTACTAGATTGCAGAACTAGAATATAAGCGAAGGCAGGCGGTTTTAGAACTCAATCTCTTAACCACTACTCTATATTAAACAGAAAGTAGCATGTATGGGAGTCAGAGTTGGGTCATATATGGGGACTAAGAGCAGATAAAGATGACCTATGTGCTCCTGGGTCAGGGAACTTTGGTCATACAGTAGGACACTGATTCAACTAGAAATACTGAAGAGAGATATACAGGGAGTAATATGAAAATTTTGATTTGGTTCAAGTAGAATTTGGTGCATGTGGGATATCAGGGAAGATATTCATTCAATAGATGGTTGGCCATATGGATTGGAGCTTAGAGAAGAGTGTAGGGCTAGAAATAGAATATCGGAAGTCATGGACATAAAGACAGTAATTGAAGCCACAGGAAAAGAAGTGATTTCCTGAGGAGAAGTGTGTAGAGTTAATAGAGACCAGGAAATTCTATGTATCAACATAAAGTATAGATTCTCTGACGGTGGAATCTGAGATGGAGCAAATGTTCTTTTTGAGGGTGGCTGCAGAGTGTCAAGGAATTAAGAGAGCAAGTAGGGCAGGGAAGAGGGACTGAACTAAACATCTTTTTCCCCCCAAACCTCATCTTACCCATTCAGTTCTACCCCAGTAGATGGCACTACTATCGACACAACCAGAAAAGTGCAGACTAGGGGTCATCTCTTATCTTCCTATCTCCTTTTCCTCTCATACCCAACTTGTTATCAAGGTCTGTGGTCTGTTCTTTCAAAATTTATCCTAAAAGGAACTATGGAGAGGAAGGAGGAGAGGAAAGAGGAAGAGCGGGGGACTGTAATGGATCGAATTATATTCCATGCATGTAGGACATATCAAATGTACCCCACTGTTATGTGTAAATATGATGCACTAATAAAAATATCTTTAAAAAAGAAAAAAAGAGATGGCGGGAGTGCCTTCCCAGCGCTGCTCCACTGAACCCCTGGGCCAGGTGCCCTTGCAGCACTTGGCATCCCACGGTTCGGGGCCTGGGATCACCCTGGGATCTTAACTGCGAGTTTCAGCTGGTGGCACTGACCGTCCAGGTGGCATTTGCCACCCGACTGCAGTCAAGTGGCCTTCCTTGGTCTCTGTCCACTCCACAGTGGAGTTGTCCGACCTTTTGCTGTTGAGTCAGGGTCCTTTTTACTTTCCACGTGCGACCCTTTGCCAAGCAAACACTTTGCAGATATTTCCTCCTCCTCTGTGGCTTGCACTTCTCTCCAGGACCTGTCACAGAGCAGGGCTTGCTGCTCCATTGTCAGGCCGATGGACTTTTCTTTACTGGTTGTGCTTGGGGTGTTCCTCCTGCAACTCACCACACCCTGTGTCTTACACACTTGTCTCGTGTCTATTTCTAAGTGTTTTGGTTTCACCATTCTGCTCCACAGTCACATCCAGGAATAAATACTCAAGTGGGTGGAGTGATTTCTCCTATTATACTCTTATATTCCGGATTTATTATAGCTATCCTAGGGCCTGTGCCCATGCATATAAATTTTGCAGTAAGCTCATCTATGTCTGCAGGAAACCTTGCTCTGCTGAGTCTCTTGATCCATGAGCAGAGTGCATCTCTTGGTGTTTTTAGATCTTGGATTTCTTTCCACGGCGTTTTGCAGTTTTGGCATACAACCCGTATACTATTTTGTTAGATTCCCACCCAAGTATTTCTATTTTGAAGCATTTGTACAGGTATAGTTCTAACTTTTGCTTACATGTATTCATTATTAATATTTAGAAATGTGATTTATTTTGTATGTTGGTCTTAAATCCTGCAAAGTTGATAAACTTGCTTAATTTTTTTGAGTTTTTCTTTTCTTTTTGTAAATTTCTCAGGCTTTTCTTTATTAACAATCATGCCATCTGAGAAAGGAGACAGTTTTATTTATCCCTTTCTGGTCTGCATCTTTTAATCTCATTTTTATTTATTTATTTGTTTGCTCATGTTTGCTTTGTGTAGGGTCAGATACCCACTATGACCTTAGGTGGACATGGGCCAGTGGACCTCCTTGTCTTGTCCCTAACCCTGGGGGGTTTTGGTTCCTCCTTACTATCAAGCCTGATATTGGTTCCAGATGTTCTTCACAAAGTCGAGGAAGTTCCCTTCCATTCTTGACTTGAAATTTTTATCAATGGCATTGAATGTTGTCAAATAAACCTTCGTGCACCAATTAACACAACTGTGATTTTTTTTCATCTTCATGTGGGAGATTACATGGACTGACTTTTGAATATTGAGTGAGCCCTGAAAGTCTGAGATGAAGTCCGTTTGGTCAGGGTTTGTAACTTCTTTATGTATCTTGCTGAGTTTTGTTATCTATGAGTTTTAAGGTATTCTATCTTCAGGAGAAATATTGGGCTATAAGTTCTTTATTTTTGAAGTCACCCCCCAATTTTAGTGTCCAGGTAATTGTAGCTTCATAAAGTGAATTAGAAAGTATTCCCTATTTTCTGGGTGAGATTGTATAGAATTAGTGTTAATTCTTTAAAATTTTCTACAAATCTCTCATCAAGCCATCTGGGCCTAGAGATTTCTTTCTCACTTAAAACAGATAAAAAAACCATAAGGTTAGAGCCATAAAACTCATAAAACTCTTTAGAAAAGTACAGGCCACAAACCCAAAAGTAGAACTCTCATGTCCCAAGGAGATGACAGGCTGCAAGCACAATCTACAGAATGGGGGAAAATATTTGCAAATTGCGTATCTGATAAGGCATTATTATCCAAAGCACACAAAGACCTCCTGCATCTCAACAACAAAAATACCTGATTAACAAATAAGCAAAGAAGGTGAACCAGCTTGTTTTGCAAAATTCCGGCAGTGAGACTCTTCAGCCCCCACCGCACTGTCTTCAGCCCCCACCCCGTCTAAACTGTTAGGACAGAACCTGGCTAGAAAGAGGGAAGGGAGGGAGACTGAGGGACGTCAGAAGGAAGCGGTGAGTGCAGGGCGGAGCTGGCCACAGGCGGCCACAGCGGCTCTGGGGGGAGCTCTGCCTTCCTGTCAAGGAAGAAATAGGCCCCGGGGCCAAGAGTCCACCTCCTCAGCCCCGCCCTCTGGGGGGAACTGGACGCATCAGTTTGCAGTGGACAAGCATCCAGTGCACAGTGGGTGGTGTGGCCAGCCACAGTGGACATTCCATACGTGGCCATTCCTAATGCCAAATGGGGTGCAAACCGATGGCCTGATTAGGTGGCACCTCTGCAGGATTCCTGTGGAGACTCAGAACCATGTGACCGCGTGAGCTGCTGCCTGTGAGGTGGCCCAAGGAAGAGAGTCCCGCGAGCACCTGACCCCTCTCACCTGGGGGACTCCAGCCCCGCAGGTCAGTCGCCTGCTAGGCTGAGGCCAGCTCTGCTGGGGGCTGAACAGAGACGCTGTCCACCAGGGTGTGAAGGTCGAGGCCTCAGCCGTATTGCGGACCCCTCCCTTCTGCACGGGGTGGCAACGGATGGCGTCACTCTTAAGCCTCAGGAGACTTCAGCCAACTTGACCCAAGAGCTGCCCCTGAAAGTCTTTTGAATTGGAAGCCAAAGAAAGCCGTGAGACCAGGTCCAGGTGAATTCCCAGGGTCCTGAGAAGGAAGACAGGGCTTCCAAGCTGCGAATCTGAGGCCCCTCCAGTAGCTGGCTGGAGCGAGGGGCTCACGGAACACGCAGCTGCAGAGAACAGTCCCCAGAGACCTGGCAGCAGGTGTCCACCCGGCCGGCAGCTGGAGTTGGGGCCTTGGACAAGAGATGCTGGTGAGCGGAGGGTATAGGAAAGGGGCGCCTCCCAGGTCAGAGGCTTGAATGAGGGGTCAGGGTGGAGAAGAGAAAGACAGACGTGATGCAGTGTGGACCCAGAAGTCAGTCAATGCCCACCCAGCGCCGTGACGGTCAGGCAGTGCGCAACGTCCACGCACGGCCATGTCAACTCACCAAGGCACCTCGCAGGCCTGTTCCAGGGCCAAGCCAGGCCCAGCTGGCCCCAGCCCACTGCAGGGCTGGCAAGGGACAGGTGCCAGGAGCCATCCAGTCCCCACGGGGCAGGACAGAAACTCAGAAGGCCCCCAACTATCACGGGGAGGAAGCACAACTGCTCTGAATCTGGCTCTTGCTCTCTCACCAGCCAGTGACGGTCGGGACCACACTCTCCCGGGATGTTCAAGGGCAGCAAGCTGAGGCTCCCGGTCAGCTGCAGGGCCGTGAGTGGGAACAGCCTGTGCTCTGCAGGTGCTGTGACCCTGACATCGGGAGGTCAGGGTGCTAAGGCGTTCTCCGCTGACGAGGATCTGAACTCACAGCAGGTTTACAGGGACGTCATGGCCCATCAAAGTCGGAAGTGGCTGCAGATTCTGATGGGAGGGACAGGCGGGGCCTGTCAGGGCTGAGGTTGGGCGGCCTCCTCTCTGCCCCCTGCCCCTCCAGGAAGGCAGCTCCTCTTCCCTGAGCCCTAAGGGACCAAGCAATGGTTTCTGTGGAATCCAGGTGTCAAGGAAGCTGAAGGGAGGTCGGTGGGCACGAGTCGGTGGGCACGTGGGGAGGCCATGGAACGGGGGAGGAGAGCGTCCAGCGAGCCGCACAGGTTCTGGGACGGGGCCTGCAGGTGGGAGCAGGGGGCTTGCTCCGAGTCGGATGCAGCAGTCCCTGATAGGAGCTGGCGCTTGCCCCAGCGTCCACACCCCTGCTCCTCAGGTGGAGCTCTCAGAAGTGGCCTCTCCACAGTGGGAGCAGGACCAAGCCGCCCTGCGCCCACCCCCTGGACGTGGGAAAGTTCGTCAGAGCCAGAAGAACGGGGTGGAAATCACCGTCCTCTGTTACATGGGCAGCTGTAACCAAGCTGTTTGATTTCTGGCCCTTATTTTCACCAGCTTTAACATGTGGACAGTATCATGGGGTGACAGGGAGGATCACATACGCTTACATTGATAAAGTGCTAATAAAATGCAGATGATGCGGATAGAATCCCCAATAGTGGGAGCAGTTTTACCTGTTTTGCCCGCCTGGTACACGGCGAGATCAAGCTCCCCTCCTCAGAGCTTACTGAATCCCTTTACCATTTTAAACCCTCCCTGTATGTGGCTGTTCCCAAACCCAGCTCTATGCTGGCATCATCTGGGTGACTTTGACACATGCCAGTCCCACCCGCTGAGACTGGATGATCCTAATTTGAGTCAACTTGGGCATCAGTACCTGTAAAAGCCCCCCAAGGACTCTGCGTGATCAAATCTGGGAACCACTGATATAAACCATGACTCCCTTGCTTTATAATAGCAGGCTTTTGTTGAATGAGATGATTTTATAATGAAATCACAAACGAGTCCAATCTACCCACTAACGACAGCTAATCAACCTGCAGATAAAGAACTAATTGGAAAGAATCAGCTTTGTGGCCCCAATTTGGGAGGTGATCTGGGTTTGTTTTATGGACTCTCATTCTATGGGAATGATCATAAAAATACTGCAAACTCGTAAATAATCGCCCAGTTAATGGGGCCCAAGACCAATGAGCAGACGCTTTGTCGGGGGGGGGGGGGGGGGGGGGGGGGGGCGTCGGCTCTGCTCCGAATGCTGTGTGTGCTCAGGTGTCTTTACTTCTTCTCAGGGTGTGTCCATGAGCACGTGGCACACCACTGCTGGGAGCGCCGGGAAAGCGTGGCCGACACACTGCCAGTTCAAACAGAAATCTCCCCGCCCGGCTCCACTTTCCGGAAAATGCCAAGCGTCATAAAATGCAAAGTCAGTTTTCGCTTCAGGCTCTGAGTAGCAGATGGTTCTTTGGCCAAAGGCAGGGAAAGCGCACCGCAGAGTCTGGTGATTCGGGGAGGCCGCGGCCAGGAAGCCGCGCAGAGCCCCAGTGGCCAGACCAGCCGTCACTGCCAGGCCCGCACCCAGGAGGCAGGGCCGGCCGCCAGGTCCTGGGCAGCCTTTTCTGGAGACTGGGTACTGCTTAATGACCAAGCGTGGGACCACAGCAGGGGAGGGGCAGAGTTGCGTTAGGAACAGTGACGTGAGAAGTGACCATGGTTGTTTGCACTCCGTGGTGAGGGAAGAAAGAGCTCGTCAGCCACTCTCCTTCAAGGAGGGAGGAGCCTGCAATTCAGTGCCACCGTGCAGTCACCTGCACGTCGGGTGCTCGACGACCCTCAGGATCCCATGTGCCGTCCATCTCGGTGGGTTCACCCCGAGGCCAGGCACCGCTGATCAGTGCCCACGGTTTAGCCTGGACTCTGGCCTGTGCCCTCTGAGTGAACCTGGGCACAGTTTCTTCGTCTGCGGAGACCATTAAAACACCTCCCTCTAAAAGCAGTTTCCAGCCTTAGGCAGACCCATGTCTGTGAGTCACCTGGAGGGGAGCACCTCCTCCCGCTCTCCATTAGACAGTCCTCCGACTCCGTGTGTGTGGGAAGTGGAACCAGAAACACCCTATCTGACCAGAAAGTTCCACTCGGCTTCAGAGGAGAAAGTGGGGCCAGAGCTCCCTTCAGGAAACCCTGCTGCAGAGCGTTTCTACCTGGCGAGGGCCACTTGGCGACAGCTCCCAGGAGGTTTCCAGGGTGACCGCGAAGCGATTAAAGAGGCCAAGGCCATCGTCCTGTGTTACTGTCAAACCTGGAAACTGCTCATAGGCCACCTCCCTTGGACTCTAAGTGACGGACACTTGTGGTCTCGCCCAGCCACCCGAGGACTCCGAGCAGGGTCGGTGTGGGCCCGTGGGCCCTGGTTTGCAGGACTGCCCTTTCCTCTGTGGGCAGTGTTCAGGCTTGCCACAGTCTGGCAGGAAAACCAGAGTAGCCATGACACTGCAAAGGCGGTGTTTCTCAGAGTGCCTGGCAGCCTCACCGTTAAGTGTCTTCTCCTGGGACATCTCTGCACCGGTGTGCTCCGGGCAGGTTGCTGATGTTCCCCCCAAGTCCATGTGCTGAACCCTTAATGCCCAACCCTGCATGGCATGGCATCCCAGGCTGGGCCCGGGAGGTAACTGGGGTAGATGGGTGCTGTGGGGGGGCCACTAGTGACTGTATAAGAGGAAGAGACCCCAGCCAGCACGCTGCTCCGTCTCACCACACGGTGCCCTCTGAGGTCCCTGCCAGCTGGACTTCCAGCTCCAGAGCTGTGTGCTAAGTAAACCTCTGTGTTTCATAAGTTACCCAGTTTGTGGCATTCAGTTACAGCAACAAAGAAACAGAGACAAATATCAACAGCTAAAGTTGATGATATGGAATCACCTCATTCACCAAGTCATACAATCAGTGAACTATTATCAGAATTATGGAACATTTTTGTCCTTTGTTTCTCAGCAAGTCAAATTAAAATTTTGTGTGCTTTTAACCACAGTAATAATTATACTGATATTAAGTAGATATTAGCAAATGTATTTACAAATTATTGCAGCTTAAGATGGAAAAAACCACATACCAGTAAATTTTTTAAAAATACTAAACTTCAATTTCAAAATTATACACTAGAGAGTTAAAAGAGAAACTTTAAAACAGCAATAAAATCATGGCTTTCAGAGATAAACTGAAGGCGTGGCAAAGATTTTGTCTAACTTGCTGATTCCCGAGGGAAGCAGACCATCTTGTCCCTTGTCAAAGGAGAGATCAGAGAGTCCTGTTCCTGTAAATAAGGAAAGTTGGAGAGACGGTAGCAGCGGACTCAGTGTGCTTTCCTTTCCTTCCAGACAGAATCTGCTGCAGCGTCTACAGACGAGAACCATTCCCACTGCTCTCGGGTACCCACAACTCACACAGGCATAAAACAGCTCCAGGCAGCGGGGTGCAGAGCCCCGGGAAGAATCAGATGATGCCCGAGACTCCGGCCTTCCGCTGAGAGGAGATTTAAGTAGTCTTTCTGGTTTATTTCAAAGCCTTAATTTTTACCTTACAAAAGATGTCTGGTCATTGCTGTATAATCTGTTTTCTAAAAGAGTGAGCTTTTATCACGAGGAGCAGTTCTATGAAGGAACGTTCTGTTCGGCCCAAGCTGCTGGCTGTGTGGCTGATTGCCACCAGCGGAGGAAAAACACGGGGAAGAGTTAGAAATGCCCCTGAAGACCGCTCACCTGCGTCCTCTCTGGACTCTGTTGTGTGAACATTTCTGTCATCAGAACAGGTTGGGCCTTTGCATAGAAATGTGGGAGAAGCCTCTGGCAGGGCAGCAAGGGACCAGGGTGGGTTGGGAGTCCCCGGTGTGGCTCGGCTTGGTCCACACCTGTGACTTAGATCGGCAGGACGGACGTGTGTGAGAAGTAGCACCATCGGCTGCCCAGAATGTCGCTGGAGATCATCATCTGCCTTTGAGGGGATGAGATGGCTGGGGCCACGAACAGCAGGCCCTGAGACGTGGACTCCCGGGCTTCCGGTTCTCAGCTTTCAATCCACTTAATACCCCCGTGGGAAAGCCTCAGGCCTGGTCCACTGCTCTCCCTGGGTAACACGCACTGCTCTTCTGTGCCACTGTGATGACACATGGGCCGGCCGGGAAGGCCCCATCTGGCAGGACTTCCCCAGTGCTGCCCTGTTTCCTTCCATTTGAAAATCAACACTGGCTTTCTACTCACTAATGACGATAATGTCGTAAACTTGCCCTTAAAGAGATGGATTTTCATGCAAAACAGACCTGGAGGACCAGAGGGAGGCACTGTGACATGGGGGAGGGGCAGCCCGGAGTCTGTCCAACCTTGAGCCCTTCGCCCACTGTGTGACCCCTGCAGGACACGCACCTTCAAGCTTGGGGTCTCCCTAGGCCTCTCGCCCTATGTTCCCAGGGTACGTGGAGAGGGCCAGAGAGCCCCGCGGGCCAGAGGGCTCAGACAGAGGGGACCTACACTTTCACGTAGGAGTCCTCCTGAGGATAAGGCTGACAGGTGGAGACTGAGGTGACCAAGTCACCAGAGTGGCCCCAGGGGCAGCTGAAGAGTGTGCCCTGTGCCCTCTGCCTGACCGGCTCACTCAGCTGCAAAGAAGAGCAGCACCCCGGAGCTGCACCTGGAAACGCAGCCGGCTGGAGGGTGCCGTTCCCCAGGAGTCCTGGGACGTCCACAGGCAGACCTATGCTCCAGCCTGGAAGCTGTCCTGGGAAGGGTCTGTCCCAGATGGTGCTCAGCACAGAGACGACACTAAGCTGTGTCCACAGGAGGCGAGCTGGTCAGCCCGGCTCAGCATGTTAGGCTGAGCTTCGTGGGCACCACTCTGGCCCTCGCACCAGTCCTCCCACCCACACTCAAACACAAGCAACGCCATCGCTGCCCCTACCACGATGGCACCATGCCTCGGACACATGGAAACATGTTCGTGCTCCATGCGGAAGGAAGCGTGCCGGTCACCTGGTGGCGTCCGGCCTGGTGGCTGTTCTAGTTCAGCCACAGTGGTGCCTTGACATCCCGTACCTGGGAATAGCATTACAGATGTGGCTGTCACCATCACACCACGCATGAGGTGGGGGAGGGAAAGAGGCCAGGAGATGGGGAGGGAGCAACTGTGCGTCCCTGCGGCGGGGTCTGCTCTGGGACACACCTCTGGTGGCTCTGTCACTGTGCCAGCACTGAGGTAGCCACTGGGCGGGGCCTCAGGATGCAGCAGGAGAGGTGGGAGGCTGCTGGTGGTGCCTGCACGCCAATCCCCAGAAGCCCTGTCCACAGAGGAACAGACTCAAACACCCGGAGAAGCCTGGTGGACACGGAGCCGGGGACGGCCAGCCACCACTGTCCAGGGCTGTCTCTGCACATGATTGTCAGGGCGACAGTTTCCTGCAGTGGCCGCAGAGGGGTCTCTTCACACAGCATCGCCCCAGACGGGAGCACTGCCCAGGCTGCGGCGGGCAGCCCAGCATGGGCGTCCTGAGGCACACAGCTTCCGACCACTCGCCTTCCTAAACAGTTTGTGTTGCACACAGTGAAGCCTGTGAGGACCCACCTGGCATTGTTCCCCAGGAGGCAGCTGCGACTCACAGCTCCCAAGCCCTCCTGGGGAGCGCCCTGGTGGGCAAGGGCTCCTCCTGGGCCCTGCACTCCGCCTCACTGCCCACCTGCTCTGGCACAGCCCTCCACAGCAGCCGCAGGAGCAGCCCCCACTTCTGCTCTGCCTTCCAGATCTCAGAAATGCACCTGCCTTGGGACTCACATCCCACACCGCAGCTTCCAAGGAAAGTCAGAAAGCAGGACTGCGTGGCTCAGACGGGCAGTGTCCCCGAAGCTCGCGTACCAGAGGGCAAGGATT
This sequence comes from Ictidomys tridecemlineatus, assembly GCF_052094955.1. Taxonomy (NCBI): domain Eukaryota; kingdom Metazoa; phylum Chordata; class Mammalia; order Rodentia; family Sciuridae; genus Ictidomys; species Ictidomys tridecemlineatus. The sequence continues at coordinate 146,902,109 of NC_135485.1, read as the reverse complement.
GCCAGAGGGGAAACGATTGGGTTAGGAGAGGGGTTAACTGCGCGTGGCTGTGGGCGGGGGGGGTGTGGCTGGAGGAGATGGCCCGTGGGGACTTGGCCTCTGGGGTCCACATTTTGTCCCTGGAGAGTAGAGCTCTCTGGAGCTTGCTCTGCGTCCTCGTGGCCATGTCCTGAGCCGCCCCCTCGGCCGTGTTCTTCTGACGTGATATTCTACCTCACTCACCTTGGGCCCAGAGCCATGGAGCCGGTCATCCATGGACTGAGACCTCTGAAGTCATGAGACAAAATAAACTTTTCCTCCTCAAGTCGTTCTTGTCAGGTCTTTTGGCCACAGAGGAGAAGAAAGCTGACTGACGCCAGGTGGACTGGAGGTGGCCCCGCACTCCACACCATGCCCTCTCGCCCAGGCCCCTGCCCACCCCCAGGACCTCATAGGTTCCCCAGCCTTGGAGGACAGAGGGTAGACTGGCGCTCTCTTTGGGATGTGGACGTAGAGCGCCGCCTTTACTGCGCAACACAGCACTCACAGGAGGTCGGGCAGCAGCTGAGTGTAAGTGACCGCGCCTTAGGATAAGCCAGGATGGAAAGCAGCTTAGATCCGCTCTTGGCAGGCTTTGCTTCGCTGCATTTTCATGAAACTTAAAAACAAAAGCACTTGGCTTTCAGAGCCTCTGAGATGTGGGATTGCAGGTGAGACATTGGAGGTCTCTACCGGCTACTGTTATGGGCCAGGCTACACGGGCAATGACCAACAGACTCCATTTTACCCCGAGACTCCATATCATGTAAGAAATGCTTCTCCCATGGGAAGCCCTGCCTGGGCCCATTAATAGTCACCTAACACAGCTCACTTGGCAACACAAATAGCAATTCTTATACAGTGTAAAACTGGTCGCTTTGGTTTCTATTTTTCTTGGGCAGTGTACCTTGTCAGAGATTGATTGTGTCGACGTTGGTAACCGTCCTCTAATGTGTACTGAACTAGGGCCGTTTTGAGCCTATAAGGTCCTTGCTCGGCATCTGGACAGCCATCTCAAGAGACAGCTGTCATTTTAAGGAGAAAGTCTCGCCTTCCTGCCCAAGGTCCTTTCTGAGAAAGGCCCAGCACTCCCGCTTGCCAACCCCACCCTTAACCCCCCTAGGACCCACCGCTCTGAGTCCTCAGCCTGAGCTATAAAAATCCCAGAACCCTCTCTACTGTGGAGACGTGGCCTTTACCTGTCAGCTCTGACAGATAGACCCTCGTGTGTCTCTGCCTGCCTCCATGTGCCGTTCTTGCTCCTCCACAGCCCCAGATGTACCCAATTCCTCCAGTGCTTCCAAGATTCCCACAGCACTTATCTGCATTTGAAGTTGGAGAAGCACGCTCCAGCTGGTGGGTCCAGTCACACTGTTCATCAGTTGCTTTTAGCAGCAAGTCATCGTGCCAGCAGCAAAATCTTCTGGTGATAATTTCTTTCAGCATTTAGCTTCCTAGTGTCACTGGAAATCAAGGTCACTAAGGTTTAAGAATTTTAATTAACAAGAGCTGAGGACACAGCTCAGTGGGAGAGTGTTTGCCTAGTGACACAACATCCAGGTCCATCCAGTTCCACAGGAAAACAAAGCACTCCAGAGCATGCAGTTGGAAAGCCTCCCTGCACCAGCGCACAGACGGCTAGGAGGTGCAGTGGGTAAAAGCAAAAAATAGCTATAAAAAAAAGAGCTTGATTTTTGTCCTAAGGTAGAATGACTTCTTGTTTTAAAATAAGAGATAGGAAAGTCCAGGGCGCTGGGCGGACAGCAGACATGGACATGGTGAAGGAAGACGAGTCTCATGAATGTCCTGTGAGGCCCAGCTGGCCAGGATCTTGAGCAGAAATGCCAGAGGTACCCTGACGCAAGGCTCTTCTCTGGACCTCTTTGTTAAGAAAGGTTTTCTTCCAGTGTGGCTCTGCTCTTAATTGAACTCTGAAAGGAGAGTTTCTTCCAGTGTGGCTCTGCTCTTAATTGAAACTCTGAAAGCTTTTTCTCTACCTTTTAAGTAATTGGCCTAGAAAGCAAAGGTTCTGTGTTTTACCAAGATAATTTCCTGTGCTTAATGTGTTCTTTGTCAGTTTTTGCGTAATTCAAAAACTCAATCCTTTCCTTTAAAAGAGCTAAGATTTTGCCAGCTGTGGCGGCACACGCCTGTCATCCCAGCAACTCAGGAGACAAGACAGGAGGTCCCCAAGTTCAAATCTAGACGAAGGCAGGAGGTTCCCAAGTTCAAGTCCAGCTTAAACAACTTGTGAGACCCTGTCTCCAAAAGTGAAAAGCCCTGAGGACGTAGCTCAGTTGTAGAGCACCCCTGGGTTCAATCTCTGGCACTAAAGGAAAAAAATTTTAAGACTAAGATTTTTTTACAACTATGTAATCATCAGTATTTTCCCTTGAAGTCTTTAAATTGTTACTTGTAATTCTATTTTGATGGGGTTTTAAGTGCTTGATCTTTTTTCACAAACTTAAATTCTGAATTAAGCCTTCTTCTTGACCATGGATCAATTTTGGAATTCTCCAGATGGGTCCCAAATTGGGCTCATGTGACAGATTAAATTATGTGGAAAACATTGTCAATAAGCAAGCCTTCTCTGAGTTCTGTTTGTGTGGATGTGTTACTAGTATGTTTCAGCAGCAGGTGTTCTAGTGAAAACAGACTGGGGTGAAGGGAGGGGGCGCAGCTGCAGCTCTGGGGAGGTCCCCGCAGGCACATCTCCACCAGGGCTCCACCTGCCGTCAGAGCTGCAGACCCACCGACCTCCCAGCAGAGATGCGCTCTTCTGGCCTGTTTCACTGTGGGCTCTTTCTAAGATGTCCATTGCCCTAACCATGTTGTGCTTGTCCAGCTGGACTCCCTGAGGATCCCGCTCAGTGCATAGGAATGTACTCTCTGCTTTGAAATCGACAGTGATAAATAATTAAAAAGGAGCATTAGTTTGGGTTGAAATCCTATATTTGAAAAATTTAACATGTGTGATTAATATTCTTGGTGAATATTTTAAATAAGTCTCTAAAACCAGTTTTGTCCCTTTGGGAGCTTCTTAGGAGCATAATTTATTCATTCATTGCTAGTTAATTTGAGGTCTTTGAGTAAGAAACAGATACCTAGGGAAGGAAGAAATCACATTAAAAATTTCCAATTGAAATATTGCGGAATGGATGGACACCACTACCCTAGGTACATGTATGACTGTACACGTGGTGCGACGCTACATGGTGCACAACCAGAGAAATGAAAAGTTGAGCTGCAATTGTGAACAGTGAATCAAAATGCATTCTGCTATCACATATACCTAACTAAAATAAATAAATAAATGAATGAATTTAAAACCATTTTCAATTGCTAATTTGGAATTCTGCAAACAAGATTTTACTTCCCTGGGGCCAACAAGCACCGGGGGAGGTGCTGTCTAAATGTTTTCTGCTACTCTGTATCACAGTTTTATAAGATGAATTTGGGGGCTCAATTTCCAGGGGATGCTTACATGCAGAGAGGTTAAGTGACCCAGCAGAGCTTCTCCAGCTGGTGTAAGGGACCAGGATTTAAATTGCTCTGTGCAGGGCAGTGTGCCTGGGAGGGCGGGGCCTGAGTCTTCTCAGGTGTGAAAGAGCTGGAAGAAATTGAGTAGTGAAAGCACCCTATTCCTTCCTTCAAGCATAATACTTAGACTTTCTCTTTCAGTGCTTTTCCTAAAAGAAAAAACTTTAAATTTAGTGGATGTTATCTATGCAAAGAAGGATTTGGTACCCTGAACCAGGAAGGTCTGACTGTTACCAGCTGGTAAATGACAGAAGGCTTCTCCTACCTGGTAAGAATAGGTTTTGCAGAATGATTTCAATCTGTATAACACTGAGTCGTGTCAGAGTTTGTAAGAGCAGAAAATCATGAAGTTCCATTGTTGGAGGCACAGCTTCCCTTCCCACTTGATGAGGCTCAGTCTGTGTCTTTCAGTGGGAGGGGTCTGTCCCATCCCAGGGGATCCCACAGATTCAGTGCCCTCTGCCTCCTGCCATGTCTTCTCTGCTGAGCCGTGCTCTGCCATCTGGTGGGTGGCTTGTCCGAGCATTGCAGTGACCTTGGCGACTGGCAGATCGTACCCTGGTGGGTAAAGCTGACAAGCAAATGTGGTGCACGTTCAAAGGAGTTTCTGGTTTCCAAAGCCAGAGAGAAGATGCACCGGCAGACGAGAGCCCCCCGTCTCTCAGAAGGTGAGCCCACGTCCAGCCCACCCAGTGCCCAGGACGTGACTTCATTTGGAAGCAGGGTTTTTGCTGCAGGTGTGATCCAGTTAAGATGAGGTCACCCTGGATGACAGAGGCCTAATCCAACCATCAGTGTCCTTCAGAGAGGGAGACAGTTGGACACAGGGACACACAGGGACAACACCATGCCGTGATGGAGGCAGAAGAGATGGGAATGACCCCTCTGCCAGCAGGGAGCCCGAGGATCGCTGGAACCTCCGAGGCCAGGAGGGACCCGGGTGCTGGCTCCTCCAGAGCCCAGGGAGACTGGGGCCCGGGCAGCCCCAGGTCTGCTTGATAACACATTCCACTCTTAGGACACCCGTGTGACACTGGTCACAGCAGCCCCAGGAATCCCAGGTGCCCACTGACTCACCGTCCAGGCAACACTTATGGATGCAGACGGGCTTCCTGCTGGCCACAGGAGTCAGAAATACTGATAAAGTCACGAGAAAGGTCAGTGTGAGGTCATGAGGAAGAGGTAGGGCCAGACCCAGGGAAATGGACAGCAGAGCACAGACTGCAGCTGTAGCCTTCAGTGAGAAACTTGCAGAAAAGGTCATTTTAAAACAGGACATGCGGAGGCCATGGCCTCTCCAAGAAGGAAAACGCCTGATCAATATTCTGACTGCTTTAAACCCACAGACCCGAAGGTCCACACAAAGCCTGGACACAGCCACCACGGGCAGCCCTCCTGGGCCCCTCCCAGAGGCAGGAGATTTGCTTTGGTAAATTCTTACCCTTTGCTTCCATTTGTCACCCTCCATGAAGACCATCTTCTCAATTCACAAGACCAGGAACCCACCCGACTCCATGCTCCATGGGACATATTTTGGGGACTCATCTGGGATCTGCAGAAGGGTAATGAAGCTGACCACTGACCCTCTCTCTCTTCCTGAAACAAAAACCAGAGCTAATGGCACCACGGCCCACCTACAGGAGTCACATGGCAGGCTTTCTGGGCGACAGGACCAGCCCTCCTGACCTAGGCACTGGGAACACTGGTCCTCACGCACGTTGTCAAGGGGGACAGAGGAAGGTTTGAGACCAGGCAAAGCCTAATCCTGGGCCACTCCCCAGGCTGCTTGAAGGTCTCCTGTCCAAGTCTGACCCTGACATTCCCCCAGGGAACCCAACAGTGACCCCCTGGTGATTTTTGTCCATCTGGAATCGAAGCTGCATGAGCAAGTGGCCCAGCTGAAGACAAGAGAAAAGGTCCCTTTCAAATCCAACCTTCTGTGGCACAAAGAAGACCCTTCTTTCTTGTGCACTGAGATTCTGCTTTCAGCAAATTCCCCAATAAATGCTGGAAAAAGCAGGAGACACAGAGGAGGAAACCTGGAAAGGCCCCTGCACCAGGCCCACCCGACCCTGGACGGTGCTGCAGAGGCACAGTGGGCTGAGGTCAGCATAGGGCATGCCCCAAGTTACAGGGACCCCGCCTCAGGGAGCTGACACAACAGGCCTGTCCACAGATGCCCTGGATCCTGTGGGTTTCCTTTTCTGTCTAGAGGAGCCCAGGGAGGAAAAATCAAAAGACCCATATGCACAAGTTCTCCTTCTTAAAAACCTTTCCTGGGGACTTCGTGGGCTCCCACATTCTCTGAAAATCTGGACAGACTTTAGTCTGACCCAAAGCTCACCCTGCTGTGCTGTAGGTGTCCCACACGCTCCTCAACTCAGTGAGCACGACTGCAGATTTGAAAAGAAAACCTTGTCTTTGGAGCGCCTGGTTGTTCTGTGAATTTACCTTGGCCCTGTTCTTTCTGTTCTGATTTGCTTTGTTTGTCTAACTGGAGTTTGGGGTCCTCTCTGTTTGGGCTTTTTGTTTTGTTTCCTGCTGTCTTTATTCGGAGGCCAATTAACTCTCAAATGCAACGGACATCTGTGCCAGGCTCTGTTTTACTTTCTACAGAGTGAAATCCGACACTCTGTGTAATATTCCCTGTCTGTTCTCACTACGTTGATGCACACCTTCATGCTGACTTTTGTGTCTGTGTAGACACTTGTGTCTGTGTACACTTGCATGGTACCAAAATTGGCTTATAGATAAATGAGTGCTCACAAATAGAAAAGAAATGGATCCAAGTGCCTTTTAGTTCATGTGACTTAAATAAATATTTAACAAAAAGAAAAAGTAAAGATGTTTTGAAATTACGAATGCACACTTTAGGAGGTGACAATCAGGAAGCACTGGTGTATATCTTGGTGTATACCCTGGTATAGCGTCCATTGCTTATGATGCTTTTCTTCATCAGAAAATGGCGTGGAATGTTAACTGGCTTTGTCTGATCACTTGGTTGTCATGGTAACCTGAAGTTCCAAGCACACCTGGCTTCTTAAACCATACAATAACATATATTTGGGCCTATTAAATGTGTTTTTTTCTTTTTTATTGAGTCTTTTTAGTTATGTATTATATTAGGAGACATTTTGACATAATCACAAAAGCCTGGAATTCAGTCCCCAGCACCTCCCCTCCCCTTCCTCTTTCCCCGTTTCCTCCCTCCACTCCACTGATCTTTCTGCAATACATTTATAGACTTTTTAAATTAGTGTCTTGTGGATACACTTCATGTGGAGATTCACTGTGGCATATTCAGGTTTGTACACACAGAAATTCAGCCTCACTGCTCCTCCCCCACCCGTCCCTCCTTCCTCCCCATTGATCTCCTTTATCTATCCACTGAGCTTTCCTCTATTTTGATGAAATTTGCTCTTTCTTTTTTTCCCCCTTGCTCTCTCTTTCTCCTCACCCCACCTCCCACTTCGGATTAGCTTCCATATATCAGAAAAAACCTTCAACCTTTGACTTTTTGGGAACTGGCTTATTTCACTTAGTGTGATCGTCTCCAGCTCCATCCATTTACCAGCAAATGCCATGATGTCATTCTTCTTTAAGACTGAGTAATACTCCATTATGAGTATACACCACATTTTCTTTACCCATTCATCTGTTGAAGGGCACCTGGGTTGGCTCCATAGCTTGGCTACTGTGAGTTGTGCTGTTATAAATATTGATGTGGCCACTGTTTTAAATCCTTTGAATATATATCAAGAAGTGGGATAGCTGGGTCATATGGGAGTTCCCTTCCTGGTATTTTGAGGAATTTACATGCTTATTTCCAGTGTGGTTGAACCAATTTGTAGTCCAACCAACAATGTATGAGAGTATCTTTCCCCCCACGTTCTTACCAACATTTATTATTATTTGTATTCTTGATAACTGCCATTCTGACTGGAGTGAAATGAAATCTCTGTAGTTTTAATTTGTATTTCCCTAATTTCTTGAGAAGTTGAACATTTTTTCATATATTTGTTGGCCATTTGTATTCCTCTTTTGAGAAGTTCTATTTAGTTTCTTTGCCCATTAAAAATGTTTTTATAAATTATTTGTAAAAGAAAAACAGATGGAGATTAGCTTGTTTCCAGGTCTTCACTTAAAGCAAGGTTATAAGAGTTCAGATTTTAATTAACAGATGTAATTCCATATGCAAGGAATACAAAAGGTTTTAGCTATGTTCACAGTTAAAGTTATTTAAGGTTTTTCCCTAAGGTCGAATTTTGATGTGCTGATATAAAAACCAACATCTAGTTCTGTTAAAGCAACAAGGATTTCTTGGAACATTAATCTGTTCTTATCTATCAAGATAATTTCTTATAGGTATTAGATCTTATTGCTTAGGGAAACTGACTGAGTATGAGTCTAGTTAAGCAAACAACTGTTATTTTAGGTTGTTGGTATAAAATTGACACCCTAAATGTACATGACTATATATATTAAAAAGTTTCTACCATGAAAGTGATGTGTGTTTGGTGTAAGATAACCAGTAAGTGCTCTCCTCTAGACTTGGTATCTGGCATAAATGGGGCACACTGCCATTTGAAAACCTGACTCAGACCTGTTTCTGTTTCTGATTACTAACACTGTTTTTAAAATTCATAAAAAGAATTCATGTGTGATTAAATTAAAAAATTGCTTGGGCCTTTGTAAGGTTAAATACATACCAAAGACAGATTAGTGATATTATACAAATTATGCTTCTTGGTTCGAAGCTAGTACCTGAACTAAGTTTTTGCTCTTGTTATTTTCACTTTGTGAACTGTTGCCTGTTAGTGTTCTGCAGAAGTACTGCTTCTGACAGGACAAGCTGAGTTAACAATTAGCTCTCATCTACAGAACAGACAGGACACAATGCTGATGTCTAGTACTAGTACTAACCCTAATTAGATGAAATTATAAACTTCTAAGTTAAAACCCATTACTCCCACTGCAAGACTGGTGAAACTGGCTGGTGGGTGTTTAAAACCAAACTTGAAGATCAAAGCCAAGGAAGTGAAAGCATTGAGTAAAAATCAGCCAATATATTGGCCCTTGCCCTCTAAGGTCAGCCAGGACCCAGGGAATGATGGGAGCCCTCCAAGGCTCTAAGACTCTGGTAAGTCACCTGACCTCCTGGTCAGGGAGATCGTGAGGACCCTAGAGAACAGAAAGCCAATGAGTGCACATTCTGCACAGAGGATGGTCAGTGGAGAGAGAAATGTCCCTGATGCTTCCAATAGAAGCCACAGGTGGTCAGTAAGATTCCGTAACAGCAGTTAGGATTACCTCTTCATGGGGAATGTGGTCAGGAGGAAGAGAAAGGCCAGACACAGAGGGAAATGCGTCCCAGGACAATGCCTGATCAATACGTGACTGAGTGCCTCTGCCAGCTATGGGCCAGGGCTGACTTCCTTAGACCTACAGATCCTCGCGACCCCTGGACAGCAGCCCTCCACTGAGAATCCTCTGGCTTCCCTCCTTGAGGTAGGAGCTGTGCTTTTTTAATAAATTCTTCCACTTTGTGTTCACCCACTGCCATCTGTGAATCTCATTCTTGGAATTTGTGAGACAAAGAACCCCCTAGCCAGGCTTCATTCTGCTAATGTACAGCCAAACTCCAGGAAAGAAAAGGAGACACTCAGGAGGATTTAAATAGAGAATACAGGCTCCAGCCCTGGAAGAAGCATCAGCCCTGGAAGAGGCATCCGAAACAAGAGCAGGTCACCTGACAACCAGCCCTTAAAGGCAAAACACCAACAAAATAGGAAAGAATTCGAAACAAATTCTAGAGAAAACCATTTCACCTACAGGAGCCCACTGCCGACAGAGAATGACAGCCACCCTCCAACCAAGCTGCTGTCACCAGGAGCAGATCTCCCAACATGACGGTTGTCTCTAGGGTGCCAATGGAGACGGCAGCAGCTGAGTCTGCTGGGCTACACTGCCGACCAAGAACAATGGCAGACACATTTTAAGTCAAATTGAAGCATCACCACTCAGCTCACCACAGGAAAGGAAGAACTCACTCTTGATAAAATGGGATCCATCGAAGCCCAGAGGTGACATGAAGAAGCGGCAGTGACCTGAGAAGCACAGAGGGGTGTCCCCATGGGGCAAGTTGCTGTGGTGACCACAGGGGAAGAGCAATGGAATGCTCCGCTCAAGTACTGCTCAGACGTGGTCCAGGGACAGGAGGCCATAGGGCCAAAGATAGGGTCAAAGGTCGCTCTGCTTTGGGATTATTCAAGAGGGGAACACCGATAGTCACTGATTTTAGCTGCATTTATATTAAACAGCAAGGTATCTTTCATTTTATTTTTTTGTGGTGCTGGGATTGAACATGGGGCCCTTACGGGTGCTAAGCTCCACCTGAGCTATATCTTCAGCCCCTAGCCTTTATTTAGATGAGTGCAGGGATGCTAAAGAATTTAAGAGTAGCTCCTAAGAACTATAAAAGTAAATAACTTCAAAATCAGTAGTGGGAGGAGATTTAATGATCTAATATATGCAGGAAAGGGGAAATAAAATACACAGAATGGAAATTCACAAAGAAAAAATAAAGATAGAACAAGAAAGACCAACGCGAATTGAAATGTAGGGAGAGCAATGAAATATAAAAAGCATAAGAAAAGTTCTACTAGGCAACTACGAACCTAAATCACGTGGTTTGCTCATATTAAACACAACTTGTGTCGAGGCAGAAAAGCCCACTGAGGTTGGGTGGACAGATGCCAGCAGACCCCCATATCTCCACCTCCTGGAGCCCACACTCGGTGCAGATCCCCTTCCCCAGCACCAGCCAGGCCCTGGGTTGTTCCAAGGATCAGAACAGGGCAGAGGCAGGGGCGCTGCTTAGTGATTGTGTAGTGTCAGGAAGACTGTCCTGCTAATGGCCTCCTCGAACCAGCCAGGCTGGGAAGACCACAGGGTAACAGCAGCCAGAAGCCTCTAGAACTGCAGGCCACCCTCCGCCAGCAGCCAGTAGGCCTCTCAGGTCCTCGAACCCCCAACCACAAAGACAGGAGTTCCAACCTGAGTGGACTAGAAAGCAGGTTCCCAGGTGAGCCTGCAGGTGAGCTCAGCCTGGCTAACCCTCTGCGGAGACCACTGAAGCCCAGCGGAGGCCTGGCCAGGTCACGCCCAGCTCCTGGCACAGGGATAGTGACACTAGTGTGAGGGTTGTGTGGCTTTGTGGTGCACCAACAGGAACCTAGAGCTGAACAGGCCCCTTATTCCTCATCAGTGAACCATGATGAACTCAGACATGCTTTTAAATGCAAAGCACAAAGATTGACAGAATTACCATGATAATGTGACCCATCTACAAACCTAGTGAAGGAGTTAGACAAACTTTCCTTAGAATATAGAGATCCAGGAGGAAAAGTATTAGATTCTATCAAATTTAATGAATGAATATAGACACAATTCTGCCCTCAGGAGAGAACATTTGCTCTTTTAAACATGTGCATTATTTATGGCAATTGACTGCATGCAAGGACAGGAAGCCCAGCCCAACAAATACCAGGAATCAGTATCCTAAGAATACGTTCTCTCACAAGACACACCATGGAGTCAGGTATAAATAGAGAACACCAAGTAATTACCAGTTGTAACTAAATATACTTTTCAATCCAGGACAGGTGCAGTGTATGACACACTGAAAAATATAAAACATTTAGAGTTGGAAGACAACAAAAGAATCCCTAGAATATCATATGACTTGTGTGATTCGATAATAAATATTTTCCCAGGGAACTATGTAATTATCATTGCTCATGTTATAAAGGAAGAAAAGTAAAAAAGAATAATAAGAAGAAGGCAAGTGATCAACTCAAAAGTTCAGACAGAGAGCCCAAGATTAAGGCTAAAGTAATGGGGCTACCTAGGAAAGAACAGGTTCATAAAACAGAAAAATACCTACAATAGAGAGGCTAGAGCAAACTCAAAGCCTTCTTTGAAAACATTAATAAAAGAGTAAAACGAGTGACAGAAACAAACAAAAAAAAATGAGAGACAGAGAGAGAGAGAGAGAGAGAGAAAGGACACAGATAACAAACCCAAGTGGTGAGGGCAGTTGGTCAGCTGTTACCTGAGGTGTCACCTGAGGCCATCAGCTGAGGAGGAGGAAAGGGCTTTGCCTGGGGCCTGTGGTACACAGTGCAGGGCAGCAGGAGACTGGGTGGGGAGGCTGCTCACTGCATGGCTGGGAGCAGAGAGAGGGGAAGAGACCCAGATCTCTCCTTCCCAAACCTCCCCTTGTTCTCACCCCTTAAAGGCTCCTCACCTTCCAGCAGCACGAAGCTGAGCACCAAGCCTTAACACTAGGGCCTTAACACCCACCAGGGCCTTAACACCAGGCCTTAACAACACCCAGGGCCTTAACACCCAGGGCCTTAACACCAGGCTAACACCAGGGCCTTAACACCAGGCCTTAACACCCAGGGCCTTAACACCCACCAGGGCCTTAACACCCAGGGCCTTAACACCCAGGGCCTTAACACCCAGGGCCTTAACACCCAGGGCCTTAACACCAGGCTAACACCAGGGCCTTAACACCCACCAGGGCCTTAACACCCAGGGCCTTAACACCCACCAGGGCCTTAACACCCAGGGCCTTAACACCCAGGGCCTTAACACCCAGGGCCTTAACAACACCCAGGGCCTTAACAACACCCAGGGCCTTAACAACACCCAGGGCCTTAACAACACCCAGGGCCTTAACACCAGGCCTTAACAACACCCAGGGCCTTAACACCCAGGGCCTTAACACCAGGGCCTTAACACCAGGCCTTAACACCAGGCCTTAACAACACCCAGGGCCTTAACACCAGGCCTTAACACCAGGCCTTAACACCAGGCCTTAACACCAGACCTTAACACCAGGCCTTAACACCCAGGGCCTTAACACCAGGCCTTAACACCCAGGGCCTTAACAACCACCAGGGCCTTAACACCAGGGCCTTAACAACACCCAGGGCCTTAACACCAGGCCTTAACACCCAGGGCCTTAACACCAGGGCCTTAACACCAGGCCTTAACACCCAGGGCCTTAACACCAGGCCTTAACACCAGGCCTTAACACCAGGGCCTTAACACCCAGAGCCTTAACACCCAGGGCCTTAACACCAGGGCCTTAACACCAGACCTTAACACCAGGCCTTCACACCAGGCCTTAACACCCAGGGCCTTAACACCAGGCCTTAACACCAGGGCCTTAACACCAGGGCCCTAACACCCAGGGCCTTAACACCAGGGCCTTAACACCAGACCTTAACACCAGGCCTTAACACCCAGGGCCTTAACACCAGGCCTTAACACCCAGGGCCTTAACACCAGGCCTTAACACCAGACCTTAACACCAGGCCTTAACACCCAGGGCCTTAACACCAGGCCTTAACACCAAGGCCTTAACACCAGGCCTTAACACCAAGGCCTTAACACCCAGGGCCTTAACACCCAGGGCCTGAACACCAGGCCTTAACACCAGGGCCTTAACACCAGGCCTTAACACCAGACCTTAACACCAGACCTTAACACCAGGCCTTAACACCAGACCTTAACACCAGGGCCTTAACAACACCCAGGGCCTTAACACCCAGGGCCTTAACACCAGGCCTTAACACCAGGCCTTAACACCAGACCTTAACACCAGACCTTAACACCAGGCCTTAACACCAGGCCTTAACACCCAGGGCCTTAACACCAGACCTTAACACCCAGGGCCTTAACACCAGGCCTTAACACCCAGGGCCTTAACACCAGGCCTTAACACCAGGCCTTAACACCAGGGCCTTAACACCCAGAGCCTTAACACCCAGGGCCTTAACACCAGGGCCTTAACACCCAGGGCCTTAACACCAGGGCCCTAACACCAGACCTTAACACCAGGCCTTCACACCAGGCCTTAACACCAAGGCCTTAACACCCAGGGCCTTAACACCCAGGGCCTTAACACCAGGCCTTAACACCAGGGCCTTAACACCAGGGCCCTAACACCCAGGGCCTTAACACCAGGCCTTAACACCCAGGGCCTTAACACCAGGCCTTAACACTAGGGCCTTAACACCAGGCCTTAACACCAGGGCCTTAACACCAAGGCCTTAACACCCAGGGCCTTAACACCAGGGCCTTAACACCAGGGCCTTAACACCAGGCCTTAACACCCAGGGCCTTAACACCAGGGCCTTAACACCCAGGGCCTTAACACCCAGGGCCTTAACACCAGGGCCTTAACACCAGGCCTTAACACCAGACCTTAACAACACCCAGGGCCTTAACACCCAGGGCCTTAACACCAGACCTTAACACCAGGCCTTAACACCAGGGCCTTAACACCAGGGCCTTAACACCAGGCCTTAACACCAGGCCTTAACACCAGGCCTTAACACTAGGGCCTTAACACCAGGCCTTAACACCAGGGCCTTAACACCCAGGGCCTTAACACCCAGGGCCTTAACACCAGGGCCTTAACACCAGGCCTTAACACCAGACCTTAACAACACCCAGGGCCTTAACACCAGGGCCTTAACAACACCCAGGGCCTTAACACCCAGGGCCTTAACACCAGGACCTTAACAACACCCAGGGCCTTAACACCCAGGGCCTTAACACCCAGGGCCTTAACACCAGGCCTGTAGGAGTCATTCCAGATCCCAAGGAAAGCACAGGGTGAAAATGAAGCCCCAGTCAAGACAGAGAGCCTTCACATGGAGATGACACTGTGACATCTTTATGCCAATGCACAGAAAACCTACGTGAAGTGATTAATTTCCTAGAAAACATGAATTACCAGGAAGAAATAGAAACCCAAAATCCCAAAACCACCAAAGATTGCAACTCAGCTGTAGAAACATCAAATTCCAGAGCAGCAGGCCCCAGGCTCTGGGCACCTGACGGCCAGGGGGCCAAAGATGCACTTCAGCTGAAAACAAGGTGGGGAGGCCCTCGGCTGACCTCCCGAGCTCCTCAGAATGGGCGCAGGGAGCAACAGGGTCTCTAGAGGCACAGGTGGCAAGGAGCTAGCCAAGGGGAGGGGAGCCGAGTGCAGAGGTGGACCGGCTTTGGCCCTGGACTCCAGCGCGGCCACCCAAGCAGCGCTGCTCTGTGCCCCTCTCGCCTGCCTGCCGTGCAGAGGAGGGTGCTGAGGGCGCCTTTGGCTAGGCTCCACCCCTGCATGGGGTCAGGTCCTGCTCTACTCTCAGCTCAAGAGTGCTCCTCTGCAAAGAGCCACCTTTAGCCTCCATGTGGACTTTGACCTTGAAGTTGGGGCTGGGAGTGGCTTCTGAGAGGTCTTTCTTGGGCAGCAAAGTGAGAGTGTTCTGTCTGTGAAAGGAAAGGAAGGAAGAGCGTGTGCTGAGGGCCGTCCAAGCATACCTCGCGTTGCGCTGGAGTGTCCATCTGCCCCTCTCCAGGAGCGGAACCTACGGCCTTGACTCACTGACGGAGGGCTCCATCATACTGGCTCCCAGACGTGCTCCGAGGACTCAATGCCATTGTGGGTTCAACATAGAAATGCATGTCCACTACCAATACGCACATACGTGTATACCTGTGTGCGTGTGCATGCCTGTAAGAGAGATGTCAGGAACACGGTGGCAAGCACACCAACCCTCGGACAGGAGCTGCCTTCAGATACCAATACGCACATACGCGTACACCTGTGTGCGTGTGCATGCCTGTAAGGGGGATGTCAGGAGCACGGTGGCAAGCACACCAACCCTCCGACAGGAGCTGCCTTCAGAGAGGAAAGAGTTGGGGAAAGGCTTCAAAGAGGACTTCAGCTACCTACATTTTTTCTTTCAAAATTTGAAATCTCAATTAGAAAAATGTTGACATTTGTCAAAAATCAGGTCTTTTGTATCTATTATTGGCAATATTTCATGAGGAAATCATTCTTGAATCTGAAGCCCACTTCACATCATGCTAGTTTGAAATATTTCCTCTCACAACGGTTCTTCAGCTCTTTGCACACATATTCACTTTCTCTCTCCTGCTAACACCAAAGACACGTCCATCTGTCATCCTGGGAGATGGAGCAGCGCCGTGAGATGGAGACGCTGGGCATCCTGGACCCCACAGCCCCGGTCACGCTCCTGGTCTCAGTAGGCTGCAGTGACCAGGACTCTGTGGCTGGTCACTCTCTCCCACTGTCATGATGTGGACAGGAGAAAGTGCCATGTGAGGGGCAATTAGTGGGTAAAAGTGATCTGTAGTAACTCAGCTCAAAGAGAGGCGCTCCTGTGGACCCTACGTGGCCCTAAAACAGGGAGGAAATGAACAGAGCTTCCATAGAAGATAGGAGGGTACTAGAGGGACCCGACTAGTGGACACTCATGTGAAACCCTGATTCATGGATTAGATGGTACATCAATGCTTCATACACTGATTCTAACGGGACTTCAGAAGTCACCAATCTTATTTATGTGCCTTAATAATCTTGTCTGTTATTTCTCGCACGTCCCTGTTAGCGATTCAGAAAATATAAGCAGATTTATTATATGTTGATTATTATGTGCATTAACATGATTGATTATACACTGATAGAGGATAAAGGGAAAAATAGAATCTGCTAACAATAAATGAGGAGAAAGGAGTCAAGTTCAAATTTCCTCAGGAACCTCACTCTCTCTTTCATTTGGTTTAGAATCGTATTATACAGCATATGGCAAAGTCAAAATCCACCCAGGAGCTGTCGCTCCAGCCTCCCCCCCGCCCCCAGACGTGCACTTGATGTACCTGAGCGGCTGCCTACAGCCCTGCACTCCATCACTCGGCCCAAGTCCCGCTGCCAGCCTTCTCGGCTCCCCAAGCCTGACCCAGGCCACTGAGGCAGCACCCCTGATGCTCTGCGTCCTTAAACATGGCGCACAGAGCCGAACAGGAACGGCTTCCTCCTTAAATGCATTCCCAGCGTGCACAGAAGGGTGCCCAGCCCACGGGAGCCCTCACTGACCGTCAGCTAGGCTGTTCCTGCTGTGGGTTTCTGACTCTGCACATCCAGGACCACTGAGAGCTGTGCTGATGGCTGCTTTGTGACTCACCAAGCCAAGCCTCATGTCACTGGGAATCAATTCTAACCTGAAAGGTGACTCAGACGTCCCTGTAGTGGTCAGCAGGCGTCAGTGATGTCGTACTCCACGGCCCTCCACCTGCCCTGGGTCTGGTGCTCAGGTACCTCCCGTTTGTGGTTTGCCATTCTGGGAAATAAATAAATACAGGGACCTGCGCGGGAGAACTCACGGGTTCTGCCAACAGCACGGCTAAGCTCTCGGCTGCAATCAGCAGCTCCCCACGCCTGCTTCCTTATGGCTTTCATTCATTCCAAGTGTAAAGAGGACCTGCTTGACACCCTTAAAGGACTGCTTAAAGTTCTCAGAAGTTCAACGGTGCCCGAGAAAGGGACCAGGAGAAAGATACCCAAGGACAAGTTACCAATAATGTTTAAAGAGCACGATTATCATCAAGACAAATTCCTGGTGACATCACTAAATGTCAACAGTACAGAGAGACTTGTAGGGCCACTAGACCAAAAGGGAAGTCGGAACAGGTTGTGTGGACTCAGATTTGCTTCATTTCCCCACAGCAGAGGACTGCGGGGTGATAGCTATAGGGTTCTCAAGAAAGAACGGTGGGCCCTGTAATTAAACCAGCCACTCATCTTCTGAGCACAGATGGAGGCGATGTCCCCAAGCAGCCGGCAATCTGTAGACCAATCCCTGCCAACCAAGAGGAAAAGAGGAGATGGAAATGAGAATCCACAGTAAAGTGCTCAAGATGATCCTGGATCCCTCAGATACAGCACCCCCAGCGCGGGCACCAAAATCTACCCAAGTGCAGGAACCACAGCTCGGGACATTCGGCAATGCTACAGGCTGTGACAGGGCAGACAGGTCCCGCCAGTGAGGCCAGGTGGATGAGACAGGGGCTGGAGGCAAGAGGAAAGCGCCCGCCCCTGGGGTTCTGCAGCAGGCCGGGCAGGCACATGGCCGAGGATGCAGTTACAGGCTGGGTCCAGCTCGAAGGCTGCTCTGAGTCAGCGTCTTCACGACCCGCTATCACTTATGATCAGAGATCACCTAAAGCTTGTCGGCTCCTTGAGCTTCACCTCTGGCCATTCAAGTGACATAAATTCCATTCTTTTTCGTGGAAATAACACAACACAATTTGTTCCTTTTCCTTAAGTGCGCTGGTCTGTGGATTTCACGGAAGTCCCCCATGGGTGTCTAAACCAGCGACGGCCGAGTGGCTCTGGAGGGGTAGTGAACGGCTGGACCTGGGGGTGCCACTGTGCCTTCATCTCATACAGTTCTATATTATTTGCTTTTAACCTTCCTTTTTCTGCATTTCTGACTTATAAATTATTTTACAGGTAATAAAGGAGAGGAGAAAGAGCAGCAGTGGGTAAGAGGAGAACAAATGGAACCTTCAGAAGTCCAAATGCTGTAAGAAATCAATGGAGTGAGATGATAACCTGAAGACGCCACCAGATTTAGCCACAGGAGGTCACAGTGACAGGAAGCAGAAAAACCTCTCTGAAGGGGGCCCTGAGCCACCCTGCGGAGGAGAGAGAGCTGTGACGGCAGGGGGGCGGGGGGGGGCAGAGGCGGCGTGCAGGGGGCTGGGCTCTTCCCACTGGATGTGACAACGCGAAATTATGTCCCAGGATTTTCTTTTTTATAACCAGAATTCTTTTCTTTATTCTATTTATTTTTATGTGGTGCAGAGGGTTGAACCAGGGCCTTGCACATGCTAGGCGCACACTCTACCACTGAGCCACAGCTCCAGCCCCTGTCACAGGATGCTAAAGAAACAAAGGATCCTAAACTTTTAATGATGCAGGTAAAAAAAAAAAAAAGTTAAATACTTTTGGACATTTGTTTTAATAGTATTAAAAAGCACTTCAGCAGCTCACACCTGGCCTTCAGTATGTGGCAGGACTGTGACCCTCGGGGTCCGGAAGCCCCCAGGCATTACATATGTGCACCTCGGTGACGGTGCCCCCTGTTTGGGGTTCTAGTCCCATCTCCACAGGCCATGGCTTTGCCCTCCTTCACAGTCCAGCTCCCCGGGAAAGGTCACTGTCCATTCGTCATGACTTGCTGTTAATGAACTCGTCCCAATGTAAAGCGCCTTCCTGTCTGTCCCTAAGACCTTGACGCGGCTGGAATTTAACACGTCACACAGCCAGTGGGGTCCAGAGCCTCTCCCACTGTGCGCTCTCTGAGAGCTGAGGGACTCTGACACATCGGCCTCCATGAATCCCAGACCCTTGGCCCAAGGACCATGAGGCTGCGTTGGACGGAATCCCTGCCTGTCCACGCCGTCAGGGCTCCACGTTTAGAAAAGTTGCAAGTTAATTGCATGCAGTTGAGAGATCTGCATGAAAACTGGGAGGCATCGTGGACACAGGAGTCTTAAAAATACATTCTATTTCCTCTGCGTCTGATTCTCTTCCACTTTTTCTCCCTCTAAGACTTTGAATTTTCTGATTTTCTATAAAAAGTAAAAAAAACAAACAAACACCATAAGGTAAAATATTTATGGTGTTTTCATAAATTGGTAAACTAAAAAGAAAGTTTAAAATTATTTTGTGTGATTATAAAAACAAGGTTACTATAAATTACAAAGTCCCAACAGGTATAATTCTATATACAAAGAGTCAAGATGCTTCAATTGTATTTCAATTAAAGTACTGCAAGTAACAAATATTTCATATGATTAAAAGGAATTAATTTATCTAGATTCAAAATTTTATAAGGGTTATTTCAAGGTACAAACAAACTAAAAAAAGAGATCAATGGGTTAAAAATTATAAAAAAGTTCTAAATATAAAAATATATTTAATGAAAAACGTTTCCAAGTAAAAAGTCTTTATGTGGTGAAGTATAATTATAATACATTTAAGTAAACAACAAAAGGGTCTAATTAAGTAAATAAAGGTCTATAAATAAAAGACAAATATTAAAAGCTTTATATGTAACTAAGTTGGTTATATATGTAACACAATAGTTAAAACTATTCAAGGTTGTTCCCTAGGGACAAATAATAATGTACTGATATATTTATATGTTAAATTCACAAAAACTTCTAAAAATATTAATTACATTATGTCTGTTAAATTTTATCCCCTAGAACAAGTAATCTTAAAAAAAATTAAGGTTTTTACATCTGTGGCTAAACAGCAACTGTTATTTTAAAGTATTGTCCTACATTATAAAGTCTAGATTTTCCTTTAAAAGCTAACCTTGGTTAATATAAAAATATCAATAAAAGTGTGGTACATTACTCTCCTTTACAGATTAAATGTGTTCATATGTTTCAGGTAAACAAGTCTTTAAGGTAAAAAGTTTAAAGAAACATTTTATCAAGCTGGTATTCTCCAAACTAAAATTGTCTGTAAAGGTAATTTAAACTTATAAGGAAAATAGATTTTATTGGAAATTTATTTATATTATTTGATGTTTTGTAACCAAATCTTATGTTACCTTTTACCCTAAATTTAAAAAGTAATGAAAGCCTAATCTATTTAAAGGTTAAATATTATAAAACATTTTGCCACTTTTCCACATAAAAAAATGTTAAGGACTCTCAGCCTTTCCTTAATTAATGTTTCAGATGTATGTCATATTGTGCTACTAACATTCATACAGAGTCAGAAAACAATATATGTAAACTTTATAAAATGATATCTGAAAAAAGACAAAGATCAGTTTTAGAACTAAAACATTTTACCTAAGATTTATAAAAGGCCCTGCCTTACCTATGATAAGGCTCTGCCTCCCACCTTACAGCACGTCAAAATAACTTCAAAGTAGGCCAGATTTCAGTTAATTTAAAGTTATATTCAAAGATTAATTTATTAAAAAGATTACTGTGATCTCACATAGAAAATAAAATATATAACTCAGCCAAGGTTCAAAATTATATACAAGCTAAATATTGTTTTTATTATTGTTAATTTCACTTTGTATTTTCATTATAACTAAAAAATGTGACCACTACACTCAAAGCAACCAAGAGACCTTTACTGTGACAGTGTCTGATTTACACAAAGAGAAAGAGAGAGAAAGAGAAGGAAAAAGAGATAGGAAAAAAGTGAGAGGGAGAATGAGAGACAGGGAAAATGAGAGAAAAAGGAGAGAACAAGAGAGGAGGATGTGACAAGACAGAGTTTTTATAGCCAAAATCTAATGGGTCCCTGGGTCTGCAAGCTGCCTTGTTGGCACATAGTGATTGGATCATACAGTAGATGCTAAGGTGTCATCTTCTGCCTTCAGGCAGATCTTCAGCATTACATAAATTAATAAATAAAATAAGGATATTGTGTTATGTAAAAATTAACTGTAAAGTTATAAAAATTAAAGTTAAAGCCCGGCATTCTTACTTTAAAACTGGTAAAACTGACTTGCTGGATGTTTAAGGCCAAATTTAAATATTAAGGTTAAAATAAAGGGGCCAAAGAAACCAATATTTGGCCCTTACCCTCTAACTCAGCCTGAACCCAGGACAGGGGAAAAAGCTTTGCAACTCTGGGCCACATAACCTCCCGATAAGGGAGATTAATAAGACCAATGGAGAACAGAAAGCCAATGAGTGTCCATGCTGCAAAAGAGGAGGGTCATTTAAAAGGAGACATGCCTGATGCTTCCAAGGGAAGCCATATGGTCAGCAAGACCCTGACCCATCTTAATGCAGATGACACAGAGCTAAAATGCTGTTCACAGGTTCCCCAAGAATGTCCTCCAAGGAAACTCAGCTGACTCTTACCAATAGATAGGAACAAGGTCAGTTTGACCAGCTTGGTCTTAAACACCTAGCAAAACAGTTAAAACCAAAGCACAGCCATTCCTGGACATTTAAAAATAAACAACAGTTATTTTAATGTAACTTAAAATGTACCCTAGTGTTAGCATCCCCCAAAATAAGTAAGACTGGAGACAACAGAAGAGAAATTCTTAGGCAAAAAAATGCCTGATAACTATCAATAAAAAACTGCCAGAAGTTTTTATTCAGTTTAAGGCCTACAGATCTTCCTAACCTCCTACACAGGTAGATGTAATCAGTGTTTATTAATATAATTACCTAGCCCTAAGTAACAAAAGGATCTTTACTGAGCACAGAGGTCATGCCAAAAAGGTATTTTTACAAAAATCAGATGACATTAACTAATTTAACTAAATGTTGTGTTACATTCCTGATAATTCTGACAATGTTAAAGATTTATGTTCCCTAAAAAAGTGCCTTATTAGGCTTTGTTGGGCCTTGTATGGGGACATTTTCTGAGGTCTCCTGCCTCCTGGTAAACAAGTATTAATTTCTGCCATTTTCATGATATTCATGGACAGGTTCCAGATGCTACAACTGCTATTTGTATTAACCTTACTTCAGCACTCATGTCTTTTTGTTTCTCTCATAGAAGTGCCCACCCCAGGTGAATTTACACCCTGTTCTTCCTGAGCCAGATTTTTACCATGGACTCCTTGACCCACTCCGTTTCTAAAAAGGGACTCCAAACTGCTTGCCCACTGCACATCGCCCCCTTTCAGCTGGAAGTAGCAAGAACGGTCATCGCCCTTTTCCCTTACGGCAGTTGGAGGTCCCTAATATTAGAGGAAAAATTAAGGTCAGTATAGATGTTCACCAATATGTCTAGCTCAGGAAGATGTACCTGGGAAACTGCTCCCAAGATGACCCTGGGTGATCTCCCAGAAAGAGACACTCGCTTCCACAACCCAACTTATAAGTGGGACAACTCCCCGTTCGCCAAAAATTGTGCTTCCCTGGTCCCACTTCGAACTCCTTAACTAAATCTCCAACCTGTCAATAACTCTGAACTCTGTGACCTACTATTTTGATGGAAAAAGAACATCTGGACTTATTAAAAGGCCAGGCCCCACTGATTTATCAACAGAGACTGGCTGCCCCCATTTTAGTTCCCCTCCTGGCTGGTTTGGGAAGCCCCTCATCTGTCAAATAGATATAGATTTAGGAAAACTAGAAAGGTCAATCTCCAAACTAGAGGTTTCACTAGACTCTCTGTCAGAAATAGTCTTACAGAACAGAAGAGGTCTAGATGGTCTCTTTCTGAAACAAGGAGGACTTTGTATGGCTCCAGGAGAAACTAGTTTCTCTGCAAACCATTCTGGGATAATAAAGGACAGTTTGGTGCTTATGAGAAACAGGTTAAAGGAAAGAGATGAAGCACTAGAAACTTCAGGCAATTGGTCCCAAAATCTATTCTCATGGTCCCCTTGGTTGACTACCATCATTTCAGCCGTAGTTGGGCCCCTAGTCCTTCTCCGGATTGGTATTACTGTAGGACCCTGCCTCTTAAAAACCTTCTAAACCGTATACACAAGAATGTAGGTGAGGTCAGACTTATGGTCTTGCGAGCCCAATATAGTCCCTTAGACACAGAAGGATGGAACAAAAAAAAAAACTGAGGCCTAATGATGTGCAAGACTGACATCAAACCTACTAAAATCAGTGGGGAATGTGGTAGTAGGAGCAAATGTGACTCCGTTTTGTTTTATGACTTAATCCTGTAAAACAACCATGCCAAGTAGAAGAGTCATGACTGGGGCAAGATGTTCTTTTCCTTTTGCTATAGAAACCCTTAAGAACACGGAACTACCTAATGGGGCATTGTTCTGTAACTAGGTAACGGGGCTCTGATTCTGTAACTGGGGTGACTGGGCTAGCTGTGATTGGTTAGGCTTCCCTCCGCCTGACTGCACTCTCCCGCTTCTGTAACCTGGCTTGCTTGCATTGGCTGGACCCCCGAACGTCCCTTTTGCAGTTTTCAGGCTTATAAGGAGCGCCCTTGAAATTGTTCGGGGCTGATCAGGGGAACAGCTTTATGTTCTGGTCAGCCGCCACCTGTGTGCTTCAATAAAGGCTTGATTCGATTATATGTGAGTGGTCTGGAAGTCAGTTTATGAAACCCTGGGATGAAGCTTTAACTATAACACTTCCACGCCCCTTTATAGTGTACCCCGTCACCTTGGAGGTGAGTGCTGGTGTGACTGCACCTTATTTCCTTGCTGTACTCAAGATCTTAATAACCGTCTGAGAACCTCTGGTGTGGACTGGCCACATAGGCAGCAGTAGCAGCCGGCCTGGGGGAACCTGCAGGGGCCAGGAAAGTGCACACCTCTGGGCCAGAGCTGGAGCCTGGCTGCACTGAGGGCCTACTGGTTCCCTCTGGGGAACCTGGGGAGATGAGCGTCCAGCCCTCTGCTGATCCAGGGTGGCACGTGGGGGTCAGTAGCAATGTCACCAGCACTGGCCTGGACGTGCCTGGAAGAGAAGAAAGCAGGGCCACGATCGTCTGCCCCCAAGTTCTGCTTGAGAGATCACACAATGGAGAGGGACTTGTTGGCCACACCCTGGGCACACCCTCGGCCACAGCCCTCGGCACATGTCCTCTAGTCTGGACCTCGTCTGCAGACTCCTGACTTGCTTACCGACACTTCCTGTCCCTTTCTAACGGATGCCTGAGACACAAACGTCCCAGAGGACCCCCAGCTTCTCCCTCTCCCCACAGCCCCACTCCACTTTCAGGCTTCGCCATCGCGGTGGTGGTAAAATAACCTCGTCCTTCCAGGCCATGCCGGCGAGCTGGACTCAGGCCTGACCCTCTCTGCTCACGTGCCACAGTCACCTCATTGGGAACCCCGAACCTCGTGCCATCCAAACTGTTCTCAACAGGGCAGTGCTTACAAAATCTTAAGTCAGATCAAGCGACTCCTGGGCCCAGAAGCTCCCAGAAAGTCTTCCCATTTCCACAGCCGCCTCTGTTGGCCTCTGTGACACTCTCAAAACAATGGCCGCACTTCAGGCTGGACCCGGCAGCTCCTGGACCTCTTCTCTAAGGCACTGCTCAGCAGCTCCCAGCTCAGCAGCTCCCAGCCCAGCATCTGCGGTCGCATTCTCACTCCCAGAACCACTGCTCCCTCCTTCTCCTGGGGAGGGCCCCCGCCCCGGCGGCCTCACCTAATACCACCAAGGCCTGCTCCTCCCTCAAGGCTCCGTCCCCTCACACAGCCCTGCTTCCCTGTTTCAGAGCACACACCTTCCTAAGGTGGTGACCACCAAGGCCTGCTCCTCCCTCAAGGCTCCACCCCTCACACAGCCCTGCTTCCCTGTTTCAGAACACACACCCTTCCCAAGGTGGTGACCACCAAGGCCTGCTCCTCCCTCAAGGCTCCGTCCCCTCACACAGCCCTGCTTCCCTGTTTCAGAACACACACCTTCCTAAGGGGGTACCACCAAGGCCTGCTCCTCCCTCAAGGCTCCACCCCTCACACAGCCCTGCTTCCCTGTTTCAGAACACACACCTTCCTAAGGTGGTGACCACCAAGGCCTGCTCCTCCCTCAAGGCTCCACCCCTCACACAGCCCTGCTTCCCTGTTTCAGAACACACACCCTTCCCAAGGTGGTGACCGAGCTTGCTGATGGCCTGTTGTGGATCTCCACCTCCTCACCACACAGCGTGAGCCTCTGGGGCACACGACTGTGTTCCCTGCTCACCAATCACACTCACGACCAGGGGGACTCCTGATCCACTGAAACACAAGTGACACGCAGAGCCGCAGGGTGGACAAGACCCTCCTGGGACAGTGTCGCTGGCCAAGACTGAGTGAGAGCTGGGCCCTGGACTGAGTCTCGGGGAGGCTGGTCAGAGAGGAAGAGCCCACGGAAGAGCAGAGAGAGGGCTTTCATACAGCAGGAGGAAACCTGGAGCGCATGTGGCTCCGTCGGAGTCACAGAGGGGACAGGGGACAAAATGGGCCTGGGCACAGCTGGCTTTCCCTCCGGTGGAGAAGGTGGTGAGGAGCTGGGACCCCAAGCAGCAATTAGAATTCGCTTCCGCTTTCCTGCCACCTCCTGTCTGCAGGCGAGACAAGCACACCACTCTGAGGAGGGATGGGCTCGTGGCTGGACAGCCGTGTGGACCCCCACTTCACCAGTGCCTTGGTGACACTGAGCTGCGTTCACTGT
Source organism: Ictidomys tridecemlineatus (assembly GCF_052094955.1). NCBI lineage: Eukaryota > Metazoa > Chordata > Mammalia > Rodentia > Sciuridae > Ictidomys > Ictidomys tridecemlineatus. The sequence continues at coordinate 146,876,525 of NC_135485.1, read as the reverse complement.
CAGGAGAAGGCTCCACTGTCCAGACGCCTGTGGAGCTCCACGCTGGGGGGTTCTCCACACCCAGGGCCCTGCGCTCCCGTCACACCCACCAGCAGGGTGAGACAGAGCCGCTGACCCCGGTGGTCAGGCCCGTCCTCGTGAAGAGCAAGCCGGGCAGGACTCACCTGCATCTTCTGTGGTGACCAAGCATGTGTCCACACAAAAGCCCCAGGCTGGAGCCCAAGTCACCCTGTGGGTGCAGTAAGTGAGTAGGTTGCCAGGGTCAGAGGGGGCCACCCCGTCCAGAGCGTCGTGTCTCTATGAGATGCCAGGCTGCCCACGCTCGCTGGCACCAGATGTGCCCTCAGCAGGAGGCAGCCATGGGGGACCCAGAACTGCCCACCTGAAACCAGACAGGCACACCCCTGGAGTGTGGACCTCCTGTCTTCCAGAACTGGAAAATTAAGTTCTGCCATTCAAGCCACCGAGAGACGGGCGTGCGGTGGGGCTGTGAGAGCAAGCCATCTTCACGGAGCGTGGCACAAGGCTCCCAAAAGGAGCCGTCGCAAGGCGTGCCTCCGCTTCCTCCTTCAGTGAGCGCCACTGAAACCCACTGCAGGACAGACGCTGAGGGCCCTCAGCTACGGCCACTCGTCACTCAAGCAGGAAGCCACCGGAGGCTCTCCCTCCCCTCTCCCACGGGTGACATCCTTCCTTCTCACCTGCTCCTGACCAGGGCGTCTACAGACTGCACACACCTGTCCTTGGTCACCCTCTCACAGAACGCCACCTTTAAACACACTTCTCGGGCTGGGGATGTGGCTCAAGCGGTAGCGCGCTCGCCTGGCATGCGTGCGGCCCGGGTTCGATCCTCAGCACCACATACCAACAAAGATGTTGTGTCCACCGAGAACTAAAAAATAAATATTAAAAATTCTCTCTCTCTCTCTCTCTCTCTCTCTCTCTCTCCTCTCTCTCTCTTTAAAAAAAAAACACACTTCTCTCTTAGATATGCTACCTTTTCAATTTTGTTCCATATCATCTACCACGGAGCAAAGAAAATCTTGCTTATTTAAAAGAAGGATTATTTTTCAGACGTAAACGTGGTGTGGAAAGACCCCAGTGTGGATTTTGGGGATGAATAAACTGAAAAGTGTGAGGCTCACTCTTTCCAACTCTCCTGTGGCAAGTAATTCAACTTCCCTGAGCCTCAATGTCCTCTTCTGATTCAGAGAGTAATGACATCCATCCTGTGGGATTTTATGGGATTAAAGTGAATTACCTCCGTAAGGACTACTGTGCACGGTGGTTTTCAGTAAGTGCTAGTTTCATTCCCATCTCTGAGGATTTCGATGGGGCGTTCTCACAGGCTGTCAGGTAAACACCGACTACAGTAATGTCCTAGAGCACACAATAGTCCTTCCTTTCTATATGACTCCCAAGGCTCCGTGCAGCTCAGTGCCGGAGCCCTTGCATAGTGCGCAGGAGGCCCTGGGATCCACGAAAGAAAGAGAGAGATGGAAGGGAGGAAGGAAGGAAGGAAGGAAGGAAGGGAGGGAGGGAGGGAGGGAGGGAGGGAGGGAGGGAGGGAAGGAAGGAAGGAAGGAAGGAAGGAAGGAAGGGAGGGAGGAAGGAAGGGAGGGAGGAAGGAAAGAGAGAGATGGAAGCAAAGAAGGGAGGAAGGAAGGAAGGAAGGGAGGGAGGAAGGAGAGAGAGAGATGGAAGGAAAGAAAGCAAAACGAATCACTTGCAGCGCTTCCTTTGAACACTGAGCGAGTTTCTGGCCTTCAGACATTGCTAGGGTCTCTGTGGCCTGCAGAGCGCCCCAGCCTGCTGTGTGGGCTCTGTGCCCTGCTCTTCTAGAGAAACCCAGGAACAGCTAGAGTGGGAAGACACAGTTACTTCTGGATATTAACAATAAGTGTACTTAGTTGTTGAATAAAAAGTCAAAATCACAACAGATTTAGCTACATATCTAAGTGGCTTTCATGGGCAAGTCTTGACAGAGGGCAGCACGGAACCAGGGGCTTTGGTGGTGGGAAGAAAGAAACAAGAGGTCACAGCAAGGCTGAGTGGGTGACATCCGTCACTCCGGGGTCAAGCACAGGGGACCTCCTCGTGGTGCACACCCGGTCGGGACCTAAGTGCTCCTTACAGTTTCAGTCTGGTCACAGCAGCACCCTTCCTTCTCCCTGTGAGTGACTGTCGTGGTTGGGCCATTCCGGCGGGGCCGTGGGCAGGAACCTCAGGCCAAACCCTGTCACCCACAACCTGCCTACCGGTCGGTCGAGGTCGCAGGTGTCTGACCATCTTGAAACAGTGGTCCACCTCGTTCTTTGAATACAGCCTGGCTGCTGGGCCCCTGTAACTCATCTCTTCTTCTCTCCCTGCCCTCCCTAATCTGTCCCCTCCCTAATCTGGGAGGACACTGGATCTCCTTTTTCCCTGTCTAGGCTGAGCCCTCTGTCCCTGAACACTCACCCAGCACAGGAAAGAAGAGAGTCAGACTTGGGGATGGCCCCAGGAGATGGCAGGAATGACCACCTCCTGAATCAGCAAGAAGAGGATGCTGGGTCGCAGGCTTGGAGTCCTCTCTTTAAACCCCCCTGTGCCTCGTGGGCAGAACCACAGCCTCTGGGACGGAGTCCCCTGCCTTTCTCCTTTGCTATCAAAGCAAGGAAACGTCTTCTTTCTTCTTTTCCTTGTTATTGAACTGGCAGGGGGCCGAGGACCAAGCTTTCCATCACAGCCTTATGAGCCTGCAATTAAAGTGGAGTCTGGGGATGGGACTAGATTCCCCGCTTCACAATTTCCTTCTAGGTTCTTGTCTCGCAAATTTGAAGAATAAAATCCAGAGACAGTGAAGGAAGTAAAGGGAGTGGGGTTTAGGTGAGAAGAGATCAGCCTCACTGATGATTGGGGTGCAGGTAGTCTTGGGGTACAAGTGCTGATCAGAATCTCCACTAAGCAGACATTGAAGGGCGTGTCCTGGAACGTGACCCCTGTATGTCCCCTGGGCTCCATCTCGCCACCTCTCTGGGACCAAGGTGTTGGCTGCAGTGTCCCTCCAGGTCTCTATTTTAACTTTGAAAAAGGCCCCCGACGGTGCCCCTGAGCACTGTACCAGTTAGCCGCCGCGCATTCTCTACCTTGAATAAGACCAGGAGGGGCCTCCTGCCTCCTCAGCCAGGGCCCAGGGTCATCACAGCTGGGTGGCAGGATGGACGCCAGCCCGGGAGCTCTGGCCTTTCTTTCCCAGAGAGTCAGGTGGTGCCCGATTCCTTCAGGGGCTGGAGCTGGGCGAGAAGGACCGCAGCACCCCCCTCCAGCCCTCTGTCTCCAAGGATGATGTGAGGGCGAGGGTTAGGAGACAAGCGATGGGCAGGGGGGAAGCTCAGGAGCCGCGGAGGCTCCTGCCTTGCCTCCTGGTGGAAGGCACTGCGGTCACCCAGCACTGCCCCAGGCCTTCTTGAAGGAGGACCTAGAACCACAAAGAGCAGGGTAACAGGGCCTCTGAAACTACAAGATGCTAATGACTCTTCCGTCACCAGGCCGGCCCTCCCTGGCTTAAGCTAGCAACACACTCCGCTTCGACCCTTCTTCTGGATTTCAAGTGGAAACCTGCCCATCCACATTCTCAGTTTCAAAAGTCTCTGGGTGTGAAGGTCCTCAGGAGGTCAAGGGTCATCTGCAGAAGCTAGAGAAAAACAAGACAGTGTTTACCAAGGGATCTCATGAAGGTGGAAGGAAGAGCCGTGGAGCAGGGGGAGGGGATAGGGAAGGAGACGGGGCAAGGGAGGAAGGGCAGAACCCAGCTGGCCACGTCATGCCATGTGCATGGGTGAGTATCCCCCATAAAGGTGGCTTTATATATAACTGACACGCCTACTGAAAACAATAATGAAAGAACATGTGGGCGAGGATGCGGGAAAAGGCACACTCATTCATTGCTGGGGGTCTGCAAATTGATGCAACCCTATGAGAAAGCAGCATGGAGATTCCTCAGAGAACTGGGAATAGAATCACCCTTTGACCCAGCTGTCCCTCTCCTCAGTCTCTACCCAAAGGGCTTAAAACCAGCATACTACAGGGACACAGCCACATCAATGTTTATAGCAGCTCAATTCACAATAACCAAACTGTGGGACCAACCTAGGTGTCCCTTGATAGATGAATGGATAAAGAAAATGTGGTATATATACTCAATGGAATATTACTCAGCTTTAAAGAAGAGTGAAATTATGGCATTCACCAGTAAATGGATGGAGTTAGACAATATCATGCTAAGCTAAATAAGCCAATCCCACAAAACCAAAGGCCAAATGTTTTCTCTAATATGCAGATGCTAATTTACAAAAAGGCAGGGGCACTAGGGAAAAATAGAGTTACCTTAGATTAGGTAGAGGGAAGTGATGGGAGGGGAGGGGAGGTGATGTGGGGATAGGAAAGATCTTAGAATAAAACAGACATTATTACCATGTGTATATATGTGACTCCATGACCATATGATCCTACAACATGTACACTCAGAAAAATGAGAAATTACACCCCATCTATGTATGATATTGCAAAGTACATAAATGCATTCTACTGCCATGTATAACTTATTAAAACAAATTAAAAAATAAAAACCACACACTCCCCTTCCCTGTAGCTTGAACACTGACTAAATTCAGTATCTCCCTGAGCACATGATGAGGCAGGAAAACACCAAGAGAAGTCACCTCCGGGACGTCGCGCTCTCAAATTCACCACAAGCAGGGCAGGGTGTCCGGCAGAGGACTGTGGCCTCTGAACCAAACATGGCAGAGCACAGGGCGCGTCCACAGGGGAAAGTCGGGCGTACACGCTCTGGGATTGTCCCGTGATGAAGAGCCAGGATCATTGAATAAAATACCCGATGGGTCTCAGTGAGCTGCAGTCCAAACCAAACAGCATGCTTCCTTGAAACCAAAATTCCAGAAGCAAGGTGGACCTCTCAGGAGAGGGGGTTAAATATCTAACTCACACATTCTCTTACCAGACGGAGCACCACAGAGAGCCCTCCTTGGTCAGTCCGTAGGCCTCTGGACTTAAAAGGACTGTACTTTTCTTTGACAATATTAATTATTATCACTATTATTTTGTAAATCATGAGTGATATAGCTTGCCCTGATTTCACAAGATAAAACAAAACAAAATAAAAAGGTAAGAAAGCAGCCTGTGCCCGGCCTGCGGAACCACTTCGTCAGTGACTGGACAAGAGCTGGGAGCATGACTCAGTGTGACTTCCTCTTCCTTTTGGCCTGGACCCCATTTCCTCCCCTCACGTTGTGCTACTTGTGTCTTACGAGCCTTGTTCAATCTCACTTTGGCACAACATGAGAGAGACGCAAATTAAGACGGAATGTCATCAGCGAGAAGGCACAAAAGGACCCTTCAGCGCCCAACCTCCCACCGAGCACCAATTAGAACAGCTAGGACTGGGCGGAGGGAGGGAGGGAGGGAGGTCATAGCACCTGGGAAAAGCCCAGAGCTGAGAGCAAAGGAGGGTAGGAAGGACAGTCCCACACACCCACGTCCCTTCTCCTCACTTCCTCTACAGGGGGCAGGGAAGGGGAAACAGGAGCCCAACTTCACAGTGGACCTAGCACCAGGCCCACCCTCAGGCCCTAAGGCGAGGCCAGCCCTCAAGGCCCCAGGTTCCAGGCCTGCCCAGAACCACACGGGCACCCATGGCCCCAAGCTCCTGGCCAGCACCCATCAACCCAGGTCCCAGACCAGCACTCATAGGCTCAGGCTTCCGGAAAGATCCACCCCAGTAGAGAGCAGTGATGAGCTACACCCTGTGGATCGCGTTCCAGACCAGCCCCCATAGACCTAGACCCCAGACACATGCCTCGGGACACAGATGCAAGCCCATCCAGGAGCCATGTCAGGCTTCCCCCAGAGACGCAGAACAAGTCCACACCTGTGGCCTAAGTGCAAGGACCTCTCTAGAGTCAGCGTGGCACTAATGGACCTGGGATCCCAGACCACTCCTGTGGGCCCAAGCTCCAGCCCACCCACTCGTGACCCAGGCAGAGGCCATCCCCCCTGCGCAGTCCAGAAGCAAGCAAGCACTGACTGCCAGACTGCCGACGGGCTCTCTGGAGGAGCCAACTTGTGTAGGGCTTTCCTGCTCATGCCAGATGTAAAGGCTAGAAGAGGTGCCTGTCTTCAAATGCTTGAACAGTGCCGAAGGCCCCGTGAACCATGAATAATCAGGGAAACATGACAACATCAAAGGAACAACATTAAGTTCTAGGAACTTACCCTAAAGAGAACTCTGCCTGACCAAGAACTCAAAACAACGGCCTTCAAGAACCTCAGGAAGCTACAAGAAAACCCAGAGAGACAACTAAAGGAAGTAAGAGAGCAGTGCCCGAGGAAGAAGAGTTCTAGAAGAGGTAGAAACAACAAGGAGGAACCAGAGATTGGAGCTACGATGCCCAATGGCTGGTCTGAGAAATCCAGCAGAGCGCCTCAGTCGCAGATGAGATAGAGCAGGAAAGTGGGAGCGCTCCGAGACAGGTCATCTGAAATTACCAGAGAAACGAGAGAAGAAAGAACGGGACAGTGGAGAGGACACTGCTAAACAAACCACAGCAGACATTACGGAGGCTCCGCCAGGAGCAGAGGGAGAGAAAGGGGAGAAGTTCTTCCAGGTGACGACATAAGACTCCCCCGAGGTGGAAAAGAAAGTGGACATGCAGTCCATGGACTGCAGAGGACACCTGATAGAATAGACATGAAGAAGGGTTCACCGAGTCTCATCATACTTTCTCAAAGGCCAAAGACAAGAAGAGAATCATGAAACACACTCATTACGTACCAGAGAACCCTCACATAACCGTCCACACCTGCAGACCCCGAGCGAGGGGATGGCACAGTCAGTACCCAGCAAGTCAGTCTTCAGAAACCAGGAAGAGACAAAGCCTTCCCCAAAGAGGCAAGACTGTGAGGGCTCATCATTAGGCTTGCCTTGACAAAAAATAAAAAAAGAAAAGAAAAAGAAGAACGATCAAGTGCTTCAAGCAGAAATGAGAAAACTATAAGTAGTAACAAAAAATATAAAAGTATTAAAATCATTGTAAAGGTAAAAATAGAGTCAACTTCAGAATACTCTCCTATTGCAAAGATGGTGTGTAAATCACTTCTAACTAAAGATGCCAAAATATTAAAAACAGTTAAATAATTTATAATGAATACCCTATAATGGATGAAAATTTTGATGTTGATTCATAAAATGTGGGAATGGAGAGTTTAAATATAGAATTTAATATAGAAGTTTTTATATGCAGTCAAGGTTGTCAGCTACAAGCAGACCATTATAACATGCTCTGTGTAAACCTCATGGTAATCCTAAATAAAAAACACACAGTGGATACACACTAGGAAAAAGTGTGTGGATGGAATCAAAGCAAACCTGTACCCAAAAAAGGGTTGTAAAATAACAAGGAGAACATAAAGAGAGGGAGAAGAATAAATCTAAATGGCAATAGTTAAGTTTTTACCTATTGATAATTGCTTTAATCCAGTATAAATGAAATGAAATATCCAATCCAAATACACAGAGTAGCTGAATGGATCTGGGAGAGGGCAAAGCACCATCCCGCTCTGTTCTGTGTACCTGGGAATTGGTCTGGATTTAGGGACACCCACCAACTGAAGGCAGAGGGAAAGAAGAGACATGCCACATGAATGGCACTCAAGAGTGGAGGTGGCTCCACTTACATCACATGGTTCATTTAAGTCACAGACTGTCCCAAGAGACACAGAATGCCATATGTAACCATAAAGTACAATTTCTTCAAGATGATGTGGCTTTGATAAATTGATATGTAGCATCATCAGAGCACCTGGATATGTAAAGCAAGTCAAATACCAACAAAACTGAAGGGAAAAGAGATGGTGGTGTGATAACAGTGCTCCATTTTCAGTAACAGATAGCTCATGGAGGCAGAAAATCAATAAGGAAACAACAAGCTGGAAAACCATAGACCAACGGACCAGCAGACCTGCACAGAACATCCCCAATAGCAGCGGAAGGCACAGTAATTTCAAGTGCTCACAGATAGTCTCCACATAAGTCATATGGTAGGCCACAAAACAAGTCTTGACAAATTTAAAAAGACAAAAATAAATAAATAAGTAAACAAGTATTTTTTTTTTACCACATTGCTATTCAATTGGAAATAAATAGCAGGGAAAAAAAACTGAACATTTCACCAATATGTGGAAATTAAATAATGTACTTCTGAACAGTCCATGAGTTCAAGAGGAAATCAAAAGGGAAGTAAAATGCTGAGTGACAAACGGACATAGAAACACGTACTTGAACCTCTGGAATGCAGCCAAAGCCGTTCCTCAAGGGAGGTGCCTAGTAATCATGCCAACATTAAGAAAAAGGAAGGTCTCTCGGAGGTCACTCTGACTCCACATCTCAAGGAGTCAGACAAGAGCAAACTGCCGCTCAAGTGAGCAGAGTCAGTATTAATAGAACCCAGAGCAAAGTGAAATGAAAACAGAAAAATTATACAAAACGTCAATGGAACCAAGAGTCAGTTTTCTGAAAACTTGACAAACCTCAGCTAGACTAAGAAAACTCAAATAAATAAAAGCGCCATTGTAAAAGGAGACATTACAATAGATGACACAGAATACAAAGGACCCAGCCGAGGACCGTGAACAACTGCAAGCCCAATCGGGTGATCTAGAAGCAAAGGGTACAGTCCTAGAGCCGACGATACCAACACTGAATCACGAATGAGCAGAAAGTCTACGCAGACTGTGTGTAAGGAGGCGGAACACAAAATCAAAATCCTCCAAAAAAGAAAACCTGAGGACCTGTTGGGTCCACCGATAAGTCGCATCAAATTTTTAAAGAATTGGAATCGACCCTTCTAAAATTCTTCCAAAAAGCCGAAGAGCAGGGACGGCTTCCAGACTCTTTCACAAGGCAGTGGGACCTGATACCCAGGGCAGACGAGGACGCTACCAGAAAAGAGAATTACAAACCAGTGTCTCTGCCGAACAGAGGTGCAGACACGCTCAACACGACACTCGCAGACTGCGCTTGTCAACTCCCTCTCTGCCACAGTACCTGAGACACTCACCTTACAAAGGCCAGGGCTGCGCGGGCTCACCTGTCAGTCAGCGGCCGTGGCTTCTGGGCCTGGTGGAGCGCACATCATGGCAGTGTGTGCACAGGAGGGCCGACCACGCGCCTCTTGGCTGGACACCAGAGTGAGGGGCGCCTTCCAGGGCAGGCCCCAGAGCCTGAAGACCTCCCTCCAGCTGCCTCCTGCCTGCCAGGCTGGGCTCCAGGCCCCACCACGGCCTTAGACCCGGACCCCAGCCTCAGGACGAGGAGACAGCTGCAGATCAAAGGGTCACGGGCACGAGGGTGAGTGGCTTCACACGCGAGAACACACTGTAGAAATGATAGACGTGTGGCATCTACACAGGGGAACAAAAAGCCCAGACAAATTGGCTTTCCGTCTCTATCACTGTCAGTTCCCCAACATAGAGCACAGGAGGTGGTGCTGGGAAGGGCTCTCCAGCCTGCAGCACTGAGGGGTGGTGAGGACTGAAAAGGCTAGGCCTCGGGAGGGGTCCCAGGCCGCCGCTCAGCCGCTTCCTGTTGTTATGGGAGTTCCTCCTCTCACCTGCTCTCCCGTCGCTTTGATGCCATCTGCCATAACGTGATGTGCCCAGGGGTCCGCAGCTATGCTGTTTGAATTTTCAGCCTCGAAAGCTGAGCTAAATACACCTCTTTTCTTTGTCAGTTAATGAGCCTGAGGTATTTCATTGTAATGATGGAAAACTGACCAACAGACCAGGAATGTACCTTGACACAGTGAAGACACAGGACAGGCCCAGAGCTGATACCACACTCCGTGGGGAAAACTGGAGACACTTCCTCTAAGATCAGGGGTGGGTATGGCATCTCTTACCATATGTATTTAACACAGTACCGGAGGGATCAGTCACAGAAGTTAGGCTAGAAAAGTCATCTATGTCATCAAAATCAGAAAGAAAGAAATAAAATAATCTTTGAAAATGACATGATCTCATAGATCAAAAACCCATGAAACTACACCAAAAACTTTTAAAACTAAAATTGTTTAAAGAAATTTGAAGGTTCAAAATTAACATTCACAAATCAATAGCATTTCGATACACAATGAAATGTCAGAAAATATTTTTTTAAATCCTATTTAAATTAGCATCAAAATACTTAAAATTAAATTTAGCTTAGTTCCTAGATTAGAATTGATATTTTCATGGGCTGGGTTGTGGCTCAGTGGTAGAACGCCCGTCTAGCACGTATGAGGCCCTGAGTTCAATCCTCAACACCACATAAAAATAAAATAAAGGTATTATGTCCAACTACAACTAAAAAAAATTTAAAAAGAAGAATTGATATTTTTATAGTGTGCATACTGTCCAAAACATCTACAGACTCAATGCAATTCCCATAAAAATTCTAGTGGCAATTTTCATAGAAATAAAAAAAAAATCCTAAAACTCACATGGAACCACAAAAGATGCCTAACAGCAAAGACATCTTGAGTGACAAGCACAAAGTGGAGGCATCGCACTTCCTAATCTCAAATGATATTACAGAACTATCAAAAGCAAAGCAGCACGGTAGTGAAATAAGAAAAGACGTGTCAATCAACGAAATAGAGCAGAATCCACAGAAACCCAGAAACAGACCCCCACTTACAGTCAATTGATCTCTGATAAACACATGCCAAAAACACATCAGAAAAAGAATTTTCTTCAATTAAAGGGTATTGGAAAACTGGATATATGCAGAGAAGTTCCTTAACGATATAAAATCCCAACTTAAAATGGGTGCATAATATAAAATTAAAACCTGAAAGTGTGAAAATATTAAAAGAAAATATAATATTTTATATTTTCTTTTAATATATTATAAATATTTAATATTTTCTTTCAATTTGAGAAAGGATTCTCAAATTGGTCCGGGGGAAGATGCTTTTTGGTATTTCACCAAAAGTTCAGGCTACAAAAGCAAAACCAGAAAACACTGTCATACAGCAGAGGAAACCGCACAGGGGGAAGGACCTGTCAGGTGAGGCAGGCTGTCGGAGACGCCACAGCCCACGTCGACAGGAGGTAGTCAGAACACAGAAGGAACCTAGACCCTTCAATGTCATTTTAAAATGGGCAAAAGACAGAGCAGACATTTCTCAAAAGAAGATCTACAAGTAGCCAACAGTTCTTTGAGAAATGCGGCAAGTGTTAACCATTATGGAAATGCAAACTTAAACCAAGAGAAGGTGTCACCTCCCACTGTTAGAACAACTGCTATCCAAAAGGTCAAAGACACACTGTCAGGAAGGATGTAGAGAAAAGTTCCCTTGCTGCTGGTGGGAGGTGGATTGGCAGAGCCATTACGGAAAACGGGAGGAAGTCCCTTAAACCTCCCAGGATCACAACCCCTGCTGGGTACAGCACCAGGGTCTACACCCACCGGTGTGTTGAAGAGACACCTGCAGTCCCGCATTAAGACACAATCAGCCAAGCAGCCCCCACGTGGGAAAGCCTAGGTGTCAGACCAGCGCCCGTGAACAGGGTGTATAAATCCAGTGGAGTGTCACTCACCATTACGAAGAAGGAAACCCTGTCACGCGTGACCACAGGATGAGCTGGAGCACACTCTGTTAAGTGGGAGGGGCAAACCGCATGAGCCTACCTGTGAGTGAAATCCAGAAAAGTCGACTCAAGCAGACAGAGGATGGCGGTGGCCAGGGTGGGTGGGCAGGGGACATGTTGGTTCCAGGGTGTGACACGGCGTGAGGCAGGATGAATTAGTTCTGGGGTCCAACGATCAGCATGGCGACTATTGTTGACGGTAACACAGTAAAGGGAGCCGGGCGTCTGAGAAGGCATCTTGGATAATCTCAGCGCACAGTCATACACACGTCCACGAGGGATCCACACCAGGTGAGGGGCAGGCCTGAGCGTGGTGAGCACTGCACAGGGTACGCGTGGCAACCATCACTTGGCAAACCCTGCACACCAACTCTTACTGGTCCATCACGCCTCACCAGTACTGTGCAGAAAACAGTGCTGCACACCAAGAATATGTTTTACTCATAATGAATTGTAAATTTCATTCTTTAAAAGCTTTAAGCCTATAATTCAGAATATCAGAAACAAGTGGGATTAAAACAAGCCATTATGGATGTTCTGTCCACAACAAGTACCCTTTTAGATATTAGAAGTCAACAGAAAAGTATTCCTCCAGATGTTAATAGATGTTCCAGAAGAACTAAGTGACTTTCTTGCAGTAATAACAGAATTAAATCAATTTAAAGTTCTTAAAATCCCCCAAACGTGCTAGTCTGAAGTATCTTGAGACGGTCGCAGAGGGGGTGGCCTCAACGCTCCACTTCTATGGGGTGAGTCATTCAGCAGAGGCAGTCGACACCTGGACACCGGCAAGGTGAGCTGTGAGTGGACAGCGAGGCCCTTGTCTGCTTATCTGTGTGGAGGAAAGGCCCAGTCAGCCTCTTTACCACAGAGAGAAACTGAGGACCCAGAGAGGACATGGGGTCTCCAAAGGAGAAACGCCCCTGCTAAACCACGGAACAAACAGCATGACCGGCTGGTGGCCACCTCGAGAGCCAGCGAAGGGGTCAAGGGTCAGGAAAGAACTTAAGGTGCTCAAATGGCCCATAAGTTCCTGGTCACTTTGTCGTCCCCTGTGTTTTCTGGGATGGAGCCAAACCAGAAAAGACCTCAATAGAAAGAGCGCCCTGAGCACGTGAGGCTGGGCTAAGAGCTGAGTGGGCCTTGACCACCATGACCCTCTGCCCATCTCCCCGTCCATCAGCCCCCGACTCCAGAGGCCGGGAGGACCGGAGAGTTGAACCTGCTCACCAACCAGACCCCTCCTGGGCACCCGCTTGCCAGCTCTTCCCGGCCAGCAGAGGAGCCCGGCTGCGTGGGACCCCACACCCCCAGATTACACGCCCCAGTGAAAGCTCCAGCACAAGCCGGTGGCCCCCGGCTCTGGGGATGACACCCACACTTCCTCTTAGGGCTCCTCCTCTGCTCCTGCCGACCCCTCCTCAAATTACTTCCTGCAACAGGGTCAAGAGCACGGGAGGCTCGAGGTCTCTTCTGCTCTGAAGAGCTCCTCAGAGCCCCAGTGACAACCCAGTGTCACATACTCTTCCAAGAGACGCTGCCCAAGAGACCTGATCTGCACGGTGGGCAAGGGCTCTGTCCCCGGCTCTTTCTCCCCACACCCTGGTGGCCGGCGGCCCCCCTGATGGAAGACTTGCTCTGTTCCTTTGTAAGGGTCTAAAACCTGCACCTCTCCGCTCCTTTCTTTGGCTCCTGCGAATACGTGCAGGCTAATGAACCTGTGTGCCTTTCCCCCATGAGTCTCTCCATTGTCTTTTTATTTGAGCAGATCAGATTAGTGAATCTTCAGAGAGAAAGTTCGAACTACAAATGCAGCCTATGGAACTGTAGGAATTATTTCTGCATGAGGCCACAAGCTAATTTCCATAATCATTTGGGGATTTCATTTGATTTTATTTCATTTGATTTCATTTTCATTTGATTTGAAAAAAAAGAATTAAATAGTATAGCAATTATTTGATGCCTGTAATGTCCTGGGTGCTTTACACACATAATTTAATTTAAACCTCACATTGTGCCTATAAAGCCATTATCATTGTCTTCCTTTCACACAAAGAGAAGTTTGAGAGATTAAGCACATTTCCCAAGATCACAGTTGTGACTGATTTAACAAAATGTCCCACCCAGCCATCAGCGCCTGGAGAGCCTACCTAAGTCCCAGGTGCCGGAGCATCTCCAGTTGGCACCGCGATTCTTGATAAACGAACATTATAACATGAACTTCAAGTTGACTGTCTGATCTCAAAGGGATGAGAACGTGGTACCCAACCACTAACCAAGCTCTGGGCCAAGTTCCCAGGCCCTGCGCAAGAATCAAAGGGTCTTGTAGGTTCCGTACTATGTTTTCGGGTTCCCTCCAGTGACCGCCTCGTGGTGGACAGCAGGACACGTCGGGGAGAAGGAGGGAGGGAGATGGCAATATCAGAGTTGAGAAGGGCACGTCCAGCGTGAGAGGGGTTTATCTAGCCCCAAGAGCGATGCCACCCAGGAAAGTCCACTTCTGCTGGCCTGCGGCACACCTGCCTTCCCTGTCCAGCGGCTCTCTCTTAAATGGGTCACTTAGACAGACCCAGCAGCATCCAACATGTCGTTGAAGCTCTTCTCCATCTCAGCTCCCTACAGACAGTCCCCTTGTGCCGAGAACAGGAGCCCATGGGCACTGCCCACCCCACGCCTGGTGCAGGAGCAGGGCAGCAGGACCCGAACAAGAGTGCCCTCCACAGGCCCAAGTCCTGTGCACGTCTCCGGGCCCCGCTGTGTTCTTCCCAGCCTCATCCTCAGGCTTCTGAGGGTTCCAGAAGGCAGTAGCTGTCTCCCAGTTTGAGCCAAAGTGCAAATAAATCCATTTTTATATCATTTTCCTCTGTGCCCAGGTGATGGAATCCAGCCTCTGTCCAGAGGCCCTGGTCACAAGATGGCATCTGAGGGGTCAGGGTCTTCATCCAAAAGGCCAAGGAAGGGCTCGGGCAGCCAGAGGCTACGACTGCGTTGGTTGACAAGAGCAGCACAGGAGGAGGGTCCTGCCCAGAAGGAAGGATGGGGCTGGGGCCGAGGAACGCTTCACGGAGCCAGGAGCCCTGCCGCTCTGGGTCAGAGGGATGGACGCCCACACTCTCTGGTCTCCTGTTGCCCCGGGGCTAAAGAATTCTGTGACCTCACTTTCTCAGGGAAGACTGGATACTTAGATTTCAACAGACCTTTGGCCTCTACCTTGGTGGCCCCGGCGTGACCCCCAGAGAGCAGGGATTTCTTTCTCAGATTGTTTTATTATGGAATATGTTACGTGCACATGAAAGTACCAGGAGTGGCCTGGTGACCCCCGTGCAGCCTTCTCACAGGCAAGGACACAGGTGACAGAGTCGCAGCAGGGGCCCATCTGCACAGAGGCCCTTTCTGCCTCTTGCCCTGACACCACCAGTTTTCCTCCTGGGGGGCAACTGCCACCTGAAGACCAGGCTTTCCTTCATGGTTCACAAAAGAAATGAGCAAGCATCAGTGGTTCCGTTTCTTTCACTCACTTTTGAAATTTGCATAAAATTATATAAAACTCCGTGGGAATTTCAGGAATTTCAGCATGTCCTCTTGCTGCGGGTGACCTCTGTGTGGTCACCAGGGCTTCTTGCCTCTTGGCACCCACAGCTGGTGCCGCATCACTCAATAGTGGGCTGGACCTGGTGACTTCCTCCTAACAAGGAGGGTAGAGCAGTAGTGACGACGGCACTCCACGACAAAGTCACGAGAACCTGCAGCTTCCAGGGTGGCCCTGCGGCCTCTGAGGCTGGTATCTGTCACTTCCTACCCGCCTGCTCTGAGGAAGCAAGCCGCTCTGTCAGAGGCTCCATGGAGACGGCCCTTGGCGACGAGGCCGAGTCCTGGGGCCACCTGACTCCCCATCTGCACTCCAGGTGCGTCTTTCCCTCTCCCTCCTGTGCTCCAGGTCCTCACTCCGCAGATGAGGCTGATGCCTGGTCTCCTGGCTATGGCCACCTGGAGGCGCAGCAGGACACACTTGATTCTCCGACCCCCGACGGTCCCTCTCGCCCCCACCCCCCGGGTGGTGCAGAAACAGCCAGCACCTTCCAGCTTCGTATTCTTTATTTCTATTAAAACACAAAAGTCTCTAAATTTGCCAAATTCTGGGTGATCATAGATAATGATTTAAGTAAATAATTGACACTGGATGTCATGATTACTGGGGTCTTATTTCCCAGGCTCCAGGATCACCACTACTTTGACCCCAGCCAGACTAGATGAGCAAGCAAGTGCCCACCTCTGAGAGCTGTGTCCTGCATCTACGTCTGACCCCAATCTGTATCACTCGGGGTCAGCAAGAAAACAAACACCTGCAGGTTTCCCGAGCAGGAAGCCTTTTCTGGGGGATCGATTGCTGACCTGCAGGACAGGAGGGTCTGCTGCTGCTGCTGCTCACCACGTCAACCCCACTCTGGGGATCAGAGAGCCGCTGCTACCCCCACTCTGCTACCTCCATGGCCGGACCTTACTCCACAGAGCTGGTGGCTGAGACGTCCTGCAAACACTCAGACATCCAGCCCCACCGCTTGCCAGCAGGGTGGCCTCGGCTCGCCACCAGGTGCCCGGGGCACAGTGTGCATGGAGCTGGCAGCGAGAGCTGTGGACTGAACCCTGCCATCTTTAAATACAAAAGCAGACCCAGGCTGAGAAGCCGAAGCACGCCCCACAGTTACAGGGACAGCAAGCTTCCGACTTCCCACCTCTGCATTATTCACCGGGGGCTTCACAGGACCCCAAGGAAAATCAACAGAGAAATTAAAAGATAATTACCTGAAAACGCAATTTCAGTATGAAACCCATCATGCGGTGCAAAGGCATTCGCCATCCTGCCGGATGCCATCTGGCTACAGTGTTTCCTGCGCTAATCTCCAATCCTGTTCTGATAGTAGACCTCCACATGATTGATCTCAGGCCTCCCTCTGTTACTGCCAGGAAGATTAACTTCACAAGGGCCAAGTACATTGTTCCTGGCTCCACATGAGGATGCGCAAAACAAAGACCTCAACAAATTAAAGCTGGTCTGGGTGGGGAGAGAAGAAGCATGGTAATCAGCGTGATTTGTGGATTTAATTCACGTTTCTATTCATACAGCTTATCTCTTTCTTTTCTAATTATTTCGTAATCATCTGGGGATGTTCTTTTTTCTTTTTTGACAGTGAAGATAATCAAACCTGCCTTCTTGAAATTTCTTAATCCTGACCAAAACAAAGGCATAAATTAAAGAATAAGAAATGATGAAAGAAACAACTGCTGATACAGTAAATATCAAAACCTCAATAAGGACATGCCACAGTGGCACTGGGCCACCCCCTTCACAGACAGCGGGCTTAGAGGGGCTCTTCCTGTGGCAGCGTTCCCTGTGCTCACCAGAACCGACCTCACCCCCTCACCGAGCCCCACTGCACTCCCCGAAGACAGACACGGCCCAGTGACAGAATCGGCCTGTGAAACGAAGCAGAAATGCCGTGTTGCTTTCAGACTGAAGCATTTGGAGCAGTGTTGGGCCCCCCGCTTCTTTCCTCTTGTGCGCAGCAGCAGCGGGAGTCCACGGGAGGGACCCAGACGCCTCTGCTTCTGGCTGGCACCTGCAGGAAGCAGAACTTGGTCGTGTCGAGTGCCCGAGATGAAGGGTGGTTGCTGCCACTTCCTAACCTGCCTGGCTCCGACTCAGCTTCTCCTGTAACAAAGACATCCAATCCTGAGCTGCACAGCCCGTACGTGAACACCACACCCAGGGACTACGGAGCTAGCAGCAGAGACTTTGTTTTGTGTAAGTCACCAGCATTAATGTATTGTGGTGACTGAAGCTGAGCTGCAGCTGGTGGGCTGGGTGTCATGGCACCAAGTTGCAGCAGCTGAGAGATGGTGAGCCACTCAGTGTAGGCGCTCACCTGCCCTCAGCTGAGAGGCTCCCACCAGCTCCAGCTGGCCCACTCTCACTCAGTGCCTGGTGGACGCTGCAAATGACAGAAGCAGCCACAGAAAAGCCCCACCATGGCCCCATCCACAGGTGCACACAACAGGTGGGTGTAGAGGCCCCCATATGGTCAGCTATTTTGCCACTGTGACCCAAAGGCCTGACAAGAACAATTCAAGGAGAAGCCTTTGGGGACGCTCAGTCTAGAGGTCTCAGTGCATAGAGAGCTGCTCCATCCCTCAGGGCTTGAGGTGAAGCAGGGCTAGAGGTGGAAGGGCACGCAGGAGAGCAGCTGAGGACAGACACCTGGAAGCAGAGAGACTGCTTCACTCGCCCAGAACAAAATACGGACCCCAAAGCACACCTCGATGACCGGCCGTCTCCAGCCCTGACTGAGCTGCCTACAGTTCCCACCCGGGTTCCCCTCCGCCGGCTTCATGCCTTGATTAGGTTAAGGACCTTACGGCACGCTCATTGCCCCTCGGAACTCCCTTGCATCGTCTAACACGTGAGCTTTGGCTGTAATGTCCACAGCTTGGGGGACAGCTCATATCCAAACCATCGCAGTCCCCTCCTGGGACCTCAGAAGCAGCCGAGAGAAATACCACAACTTTTGTTCCCAGCTCTCCTGTGTGAGTCCCCGGGTCGTCACCCCCAGGACGTGTCTGATCACTAGTGACAAGACAGAGTGTGGTGCCACAGAGGAGCGCGGGGACCCCTGCCCTGCCTCTCCCCGTGAAGCACATCTAGTGGAGGAAACAGTTCTCCAGGCCCTTGTCACCGTGGAGACTCACCCAAGCCCCAGAGCCCAAATCCACAGTGCTGGAGGAAAACTCATCACCTGGCAGGCCACCGCTTCTCTCTGAGAGTGGCCACACAGGGACCCCACTCCGCTATCTATCACACCTTCCTGAACTGCAAGAGGATCCCCACTCTCCACCTGCAGAGATAGTGGGTCTTTCCAACTCCAATATGCTACTTGCTATCTAAACTCAATAATCGTAGCAAAAACAGGGAGATCACACTGTGTACTCAGCTAGAAATGAACTCAACATTGCCCAACAAGCCAAAACCCATATACACATTCGGGAACACCGCTTACTAACATGCCCGTTCCGTGAAAGTGTAGAGGAGGCCACATCACCAGATGTGCAGATCTCCATAGGTACATGAAAATATGAAAACAAGGTGTGAATTACACAAAATAAAGGTCACAGTGATCAAAAAACCTGACAAGAACAATTAGAGGGGAAAACGTTTCCTGGCTCATGGTTTCCAAGGTCTCAGTCCATGGACAGCCAAGTCCATAGCTCTGAGCCCAAAGTAAAGCAGAAATATCATGGTGGAAGGGCTTGTTGGATAAGAGCAAATCCGTGCTCACTGCTGTTATTTTATATAGCACTAAAACTTTAGTCATAGAAATTAGGAAAGAGGAAGAATTAGAGGAATATGAGTAGGAAAACAGGAAGTCATTTATCCCTGTCTGCGGGTGAGGTCATTTTGTACATAGAAAAGCCTAATGACTTCACCAAAAGACTGTTAGAACAAAGTGAAGTGTCAGGATAAAAAGTCAACATGGAAAAATTAAGAGCTTTTCTATATGCCAATAAGGAATTTGCTAAGAAAGAAATCAGAAAAACAGTTCTATTCACAATAGCCACCAAAAACCTTGAAATAAATTCAACTAAGGAAGTGAAAGTCTCTACATTAAAATCATAAAACACTGAAGAAACTGAAGACGAGGTTAATCTTTCCCCACGGGCGGGAAAGATCTCCCGTGTTCATGGATTGAGAGTCAATGTTGTTAGCATGACATCATCGCCCATGTAACTCCAAGCAGGCTACAGACTCAGCACAACCCCCACCAAGATGCCAATGGTCCTCTTCACAGAAGAGAAAAAGCAATTCTGAAATCCACGTGGAAGCCCAAAGTCCCCGGAGAGCCAGAGCAGGGGGAAGCCTGCGGGTCACAGCACCTGACTTCCCACAGAGCGTCACCCCAGACAGCACAGTGTTGGCAAGACAGACTGAAGGAACAGAACGGAGAACCCAGAGGCAGGTCCATGCTACGGCCAACTGGCCCTCAACTAGAGGGTTTCTGTCTGCCCAGGGGGATCCAAGCCACCCTAAGACTTAGAATCTTCGATGATTAGTAACGAAGCACAAACACCCAGAGATGCATTTACCCAATGCTGAGCCCCTGACACATCTGGTCCACGTGGGCTCTGGTGGTTTATTTAAGGGCTCCATCAAAGGCAGGGGTAAGGTTTCAAGGGTGGAGTCTTGCAGTCAGCAGGTTGATTGACGTCTCGGCAGGCCACACCCATCTCAGGCGTTGTGTGGGGTCTCTGGCAGAGTTTCAGGGGGAAGTTCACCTGCATCAGGCGAGCAATCCCTGTGGGGTGCCACAGGGAGTTCCCAATGCCAGACCTGTCCCCTCAGGAGGCTACTACACACAACAGTCCACACACAGCCCACGGACAGCTCGTGACACTCAACAAATATGCCCAAAACATATGATGTAGAAAAGACAGACTCTTCAACAAATAGTGCTGTAAAAACTACAGCCATGTGCAGGAGAATGACCCGTCCCGGCCTGTGCAACGTTCAACTCAGAGTGGATCAAAGAGTCTAACGTAACACCCCAAATTCTGAAACTACTAGAGGACATCGTAGATACTGGTACCGGCCATGATTGTATGGAATGGGTTCCAAAAGTGTCTAAACAGATGAATGAATAAAGAAAATGTAGGATATATACTCGTTGGAGGATTATTTAGTCATAAAGAATGAAACCCTGTAATTTGCAGCAAATTGGGTGAAACTAGAGAATACCACAGTAAGCAACATAAGTCAAACACAGGGAGATCCTGGAGGGTGCTGGGTAGGTGGAGAGAGGGGGGCAAAGGCCAAAGAGGGGTGCATGGGCATGATCA
Organism: Ictidomys tridecemlineatus; assembly: GCF_052094955.1. Classification (NCBI taxonomy): domain Eukaryota; kingdom Metazoa; phylum Chordata; class Mammalia; order Rodentia; family Sciuridae; genus Ictidomys; species Ictidomys tridecemlineatus. The sequence goes on along the minus strand of NC_135485.1, from coordinate 146,855,951 downwards.
CGCACAACGTGTTCAGTATGGAAATGCCTCAATGCATCCCGTTAACGTTCACAACTAACGTGTTAATCATCATCAGGAAGGAAAAAACTAAACGCCACACTCAAAGCATTTTATAGGCAAGTTCTTTCAATGTTTAAAGGAAGCGTATTCCAGTCAGACCCAAACTTTACAGAACGTGGAAGAGTCAGCAACACTTCTCAGTTTTTCAATTCATTCTGTGAGATACAAGCTAAAGTGCAAAAGCTCTGATTTCTGATCTTCCAAACACCTCCCCAAACCCTTTGCCACCTAACTAGGTGACACCCTCATGGTATGGTTGCTCAGGTCATAAAGACCCCGAGGCCACTCTCCCTTGGCTTGCAGGTGGTTGGTCCTTCAGGTATCGGAGCTTGGTCCCCAGCACATGACATTAAGAGGTGGTGGGACCTAGTGGAGGTTACCAAGCCACTGGGGTCATACCCTCAGAAGGAATGAATGTCCTCCTGGGACCCTGGTTAGCTCCCAAGTCAGGTGGTGACCAGAGGTAACCTGGCCCTGCCCCGTCTCTCTCTCTCCTGCACAAGCTCCCACCTCAATGTCATCGCCATGTTGTGACGGAGCCAGGGCTCCCACCAGAGCGGGCACCATGCTGTCTGGACCCTTGAGGAGCCTGGCCAAGGCTTCACCAGGCGCAGAACCATCTGCCCACTTGCCTGTCACCTTTCTGACTCACTCGTGTCTGACATGGTCGGTCCTCAAACACAGCCTTTGAATTTGATGGCCCTCCCTGGACACGTGTGCCCCTTCCCTTAGCCCCCAGCTGCCCTCGGCTGCCTCTTGCTTGCTTAAAACTGCAAACCTCTCCACACACCAGATCCCAGGTCGGCGGCGTCTTCGCCTTGGCCCACTAGCCTCTGGCCTCACATGTGACCTGCGGCCTCGCTCTCCCACCCTGGACTGCACTCCTCTGCCCACACTGCCCACTGGTGTCCCCACAGCATGGAGAACACGGGCCACGGAGAAGCACCCAAGGATTATGGATGGATGGATGAGAAAAACGCACAGAGAAGGCCATTATAGATGAGTCTCTCCCAAACAGCAACAGGGGCCTCTGACAAGATCTTTGTGAAGGAGACTCAACACCTTGTGAAAGTGTGCTTATCCCTTCAGTGTGAGGGGGCCTGGCCCGGGAAGACAGGTGCAATCCAGCACACCAGCAAGGACTTATTACAGAGAAGACTGATCATTACCGTCTGAACAGAAGTGTTAAAGCATTTGATGGGACCTAACGGAATTCACAGAGAAAGGAACTTTTAGAAAATTAAGAGTAGAAGGGGACTCAGTTGATCTTGTGCAAATTAAAGGAGCCCATCCAGGAGCATTGAAAAGGAGCGTCTTCTCGGCTCTCCCCACGTGTGAAGGCCCAGCTCAGCAGGGAGGGACACAGCAACAGCAGGGGTCAGCAGAGGAAGGGGTGAGAGGACCGCGGACAAGCTGTGCTTGCACTCCTGGACTCCTGCAGACTGGCTCTGGTCTTGTTAGAAGTCTTTCTGAACCTCCGTCTCAGTTGATCTTTTGCAGACTACTGACAGAGCGTCCGTAAGTGGTCCTGGTTCAGAAGCACAGGTGAGGGACACTGGTCTAGGAGAAGCACCCACCAGAGACCTCCAGCCAAATCCAGAACTATCAGGAGAATCAGGGATGTAACTCTATTTAGGATTATTTTACAAAAATTAATTACACTTATGTACACCCACAACAAAAATATAATGTTATTTACAAATAAGTATTATGAAGGATATCTAGAGAAAATCTTGAATCTTCATTGTGATTTATTAAAGGTGAATTATATCTGTGGGTAGAAAGAGACTATTTTATTCTGGTACTCATCACAGATGGAATCATGAATCCAATGCACTAATGATCACCCTCTTCATTCCTGTCACTGACCTCTCTCCCCCTTCTGCCCCACCAGACCTGCTGGGAGTTCACTAATTTTGTTGAACTTTAAAAAAACAGTTTGGGCTTTCACAATTTTCTATATTATCTATTTCCTAACTCAATGATGTCTGTATTTATTTATTACTTATTTTAGATTGAATTACTCATCCTAGCTTCTTAAGGTGGAAGTTCATATTTTGATTTTTTTATTCCTGATATCAGCATTTTAAAGTCTGTTCTCTTCCAATCCCTGCTGCTACTGCAGCCCATGAACCTTGCATTGTTAATTTCTTATTATCTTTCAGTACAAAGTATTTTCTAACGTCCTTCATGATTTCTTCTTTGATTCATAGATTATAAATGTGCTGTTTCATTTCCAAATTTTCCTAAAAATTTTAATGTCATTGATAATTTTTCTAGTTCTGAAGGGACTAGGAAACATACTTTGTACAATTTCGATTTTTGAAACAATTTTGAGAATGACTTGTGGCCTGACACAGTCCTTCTTCACGAAGCGCACCCTGTGCGACCCCGTGAGAGGCTCACCTGAGATCACAGAGGGAGGTCTTTAGAGCGGTCAGCAGACGTGCTCCTGGAAGTTCCGTCCCAGGGGAGGGGAGATCTTTGTCTCTAGTGCCGCTAGTGTTGTATGGGTATTGTGACAATCCCCAACGACCCATAAGCCACCAAGGGCTAGTCATTTCCCTTTCTCAGGGACAGTTACACCCTCCAGTGACTCCAGGTCCCTGTGCGGAAGGCCAGGAGGAAGAGGGGCGTTAGGGCTTGGGCTTCCAAGGGCCTGTTCTTCCGAGGATGCAAATCATGACTTTTATGCCAAGGCAGACTTGGCCAGGACAGCAAGTCCAGCTGCTAAGTAAATCCTCACAACCACCGGCTCCCACCTGCACACACCAGCAAACACCAGCTCCACTGTATTCCTTGGATCTCAGCCCTTGCTGCATGGATGGACCTTGCCCTTCCTGCTGCCTGTAGGTTTGCACCCCGCTACAGGTCAGCAGGCAGTGAGAAGTGGCATGGTGGGCTATGGCGTGCGCCTGGCACCTCGTCCTGGGCACCCAGGCGAGGTGCTCACGGTTCTCCAGGAGACGATGGATGAACAACTCATCCTGCAGGGAGGAGGGGTGCCTCTGCTCCGGGGGACACGTGGTGGAGCTGGGACGTCGGGCACGTGTGCATCTTGTCATTCTGGGGAACTTACTCCTTTCCGTGATGCCAAGCTTTCATTAAGAGACCTGGAGTACCGTAATCAAGCCTCCACTTTAATTCGGCAAACCGCAAGATGGGGTTTCGCCTCTGACCCACGGAAGAGGTCAGCTCCAGAGCCAAAGGGGTAAGAGATGTCTCAGAGCAAACAGGAGGCCTGTCCTCCAGGAGTGGAAGGCCTGACCTGCCCTCTGAAAGGCTCCGGACACCCGCAGGGTCTGGGAACTTGACAGGCCTCGGTGGAGAGCACACAGGGCCGGCGCAGTACGATGTGTGTGCTCGAGAAGGTCAACACCCACAGCAAGGGGGAGGGGGAGCTTCACTCCTACACTGCTGGTGGGACCGCAAACTGGTGCAGCCCCTCGGGAAAGCAGTGAGGGGATTCCTCAGAAAGCTAGGAATGGAACCTCCATTTTATCCAATTATCCCATCCTATGTTTGTACCCAAAGGACCTAAAATCAGCATACTACAGTGTGTATATAAGAGGTCCACATACACTCTGCTGTCATGAACAGCCAAAAAGAGCAAAAAGAGAAATTCAACATGTGGGTGAATTTCATCAAAACACACTGAAGCATCTGCTAGTACCAGTGCTGGCACCCCACGGTTCCTGTTGCCTCACGGGAAGCCCTATTTCTAATGGTCTCCCTCTTATCACTTTTCTAGATTCTGGAATTCCTTTGGTGTTTAGAGTCATTTTGTCACGGCCCCTAACAATTCTACTGGGACTGTTGGACAGCATCCGCCCGCCAATCAGTTTGGTAGCAACTGACGTATTCCCGAGTCTTCCTTCAATTCAAATCTTATCCCGTGTCCATCCGGGGTGACTGTTCTCACGATCCTCGTGAAAGTTGATTCAAGTATCAGCATTTCATGTTGCTTTTTGAAAAGAATCCATCTTTCCCTGTTGCTCTCGTGTTGGTTTCAGCAGATTTAAGTGAACACAGCTGATGGGTGTGTGTGACCTTCTGGGACTCGCCCACCGTGGTCGGAGTCTCCGGACTTCCCACAGGGCTCTTTCACGATTCTCCCTGCCTCAGGGCTCTGCTCTTTGGGTGAGTCTGTGGATCGCATCCTCGTTGCTCTTTATCCTGTTCCCTGACCCAGGCGAGTCTCACGCCTGATCCAGACTGAAGGTGGCCCTCAAGCCGGCGAGGACATTTTCTAAGCCTTTATTCCCGTCCTAACCACTCACCTTGCCACAGATCCATATTTCCCCAGATTCTAAGCTGCTCACGGGCGGATGGCCCACGGTTTCTCACCAACAGATTCAACGCGGAACTGCTACTCTAACCATCTTCCAAGCCTGTGGTGGCCTCGGTTCCTCTCCAGGGTAGGAAGGCTGCTGTGACCTCTGCTCCCTGTGCTCCTCCTCTCCTCTCAGAGCCTGGGCACGGCCCTCAGATTCCCGCTTCCCTTACCCCACGGCGTGGCCAGCTAGCATGGCCTTTGCCTGCAGAGCCTGGGCTGTCTGTCCCTGAAATACCACCTGCCCCTGCTGCCTTCCTGCCAGGGACAGGAGGTCTCCCAGTCCCAGACCCCCGACCTGTGCGCCTCTGCACCCTGCCCAACACAGACCAGGCCTGCCGCCCAGGGCTGTCTGAGGGTGGACAGGGTGACCTGCCAGGAGACTCCCTTGGCAAGGGTCCCCCAGGAACCTAAGAGGTCACCCTGCTCTTAGAAACGCAGCCCTGTCACGTCCCTCCCTCCGCCCAGCTCACTCCCTTCCCACTGGCCGCGGCCTCCCCCAGTGCCAGGGTCTCTTCCCTTCCTTTCACACTCGCTATTTCACAGGGCAGTTTCCTCCATGAGATGTCTGTAAACTCTAGGTACAAGGATTTCATTAACCCAGTCACTGAAGCACAGGAACAATATGGCAGTGCCCCGTCTCCATGGCGACACGTCCCAAGACCCCAACAGATGAAGCCACCTAGTGCCGTGAGCACTAGGCCTGGTCTTCCCACACATGCCCACAGGAAGGTTCAACTTACACATTAGCACAGTGAGTTAAAACACCAAATGGATTAATCCACTGACTCTGGACAAAAAGAAAGAAAGAAAGAACCCAGCTAGACCGCGACACTCGGTCCCCAGGACAAAGGCAAGATGGACAGACTAGCTGGGGTGGACAGACTCACGTCTCTGGGCTTCTCTTCTGCCATGCATCACCGTGGCACTGATGGACGCCATTCAGTGCTTATCTGCACTTCAACGCCAGTAGCTGGAGGACGATGCCCTGGAAACAGAATGGACTGGAGCCACAGAGACCAGTGGGCTACTTATCCGCTGCAGACGCCCAGGAGAGACGAGGAAGCCCAGACCAAGGCTGGGGATGTAGGGTCAAGAGGGGAGGTGCAGAGCCACTAGGAAGGCGTGAGGACCACAGGACTGCTAGGAAAGGTCCAGACCACTGAACAGGGTGCCGCTGCAGGAGAGGCTGCTGCCTGGGAGAAGCCGCTGCCCGGGAGAAGGCACTGCCCAGGAGAAGCTGCTTTAGGAGAGGCCACTGCAGGAGAGGCCACTGCCCAGGAGAAGGCACTGCCCAGGAGAAGGCACTGCCCGGGAGAAGCCGCTGCCCAGGAGAAGGCGCTGCCCAGGAGAAGGCACTGCCCAGGAGAGGCCACTGCCCAGGAGAAGCCACTGCCCAGGAGAAGGCACTGTCCAGGAGAAGCCACTGCCCAGGAGAAGGCACCGTCCAGGAGAAGGCGCTAGGAGAGGCCGCTGCCCAGGAGGAGCCACTTTAGGAGGAGCCGCTGCCCAGGAGAGGCTGCTGCCCAGGAGAAGCCGCCCTACCAAGGCATGCCGCAGCAGCCCTGCTGGCCAGACCACTGGGAGGGCCTTCCCAGGAATGAGCAGGCAAAGAACCTTCAAAAACAGCTCAGCACTTCTTAAGGGTCTCCATGGGCACTTGGTGCCTCCTGGGTGACCTGACCACGCTGGCTTTACTCACCGCTCTGGTCCGGTCAGTCCTCCAGGGGAGGGGTGGAGTCTGCTGCGTGTCCTGGTGTCAGGACACACGTGTGTGGAGGCTCTGGCTCAGCCTGCGTCCAGGGACACTTGCTAATGCAGCTCCTTCCAGTGATTTTCATAAATAAAAGTTCCATGATCACATCTGCAGTTTTTAATCCAATGCAAACAAAATAGAGGGAGAGAGGGACAGGCAGGGGATCCTCCTCGCGGTCAGCTTCCCACCCTCAGCGTGGACGCCTTGGCACAGGAGAGTGGGAAATGCCGCCGTGAGCTTTGGTTCTGGGGACACAGAGGATGAAGCCACCCTCATCCGTCCACCCTCCTTGGGAGGACCAGAGTCCTCGTGCGGGAACTACCAGCGGAGACTGAAGGCTGGCTCAGGGCCAGGTGAGGGGGACAGACCCCGGCGTGCTCCTCCGAGTTCTGGAGGGAGCCCGGGTCGCGGGAGGCAAAGGCGGGGAGGCCTCCTTGCTCTGCCCCCCGGGGCGGGGGAGCCAGGGGAAGCAGCCTGCGAAGCCTGTCCAGGAGGAGCCCCCTGCAGGAGGAGCCCACCCGCTGGCCACAGCACCTTCAGGAGGGCGGAGGCCACCACCTGACCCCTCCCGTCAGCCCCTCCGCCAACACCGCTGTCTGGGGACGAGTTGCCAACAGGTGAGCTTCAGGCCAAGTTCAAACCGTCACCACGGGACTCTCCCAGCCCCAGGCCAGCCCCCGGCCCCCGCTGCCCAGCCAGAGCTCACCCGCCATGTCCCTTCTTCACTCCTTCACTTGCTCGCCCGGAAATAACTGTTTGGTGCCTTCCACGCGCCAAGAGCTCTGAGGACACCCAGGGATTCCAACAGACGCTTCTCCTGGTGACGTCGCACTCGCATCCCAGCCTGCCTGTGGCCAGTGGCCGTACGTCAGGTTCTGAGCGTGGCATGTCCGGCGCAGCTCTCCCCGTCTTCCTGAGGCTTTTCTTTCTCCATCCATAGGTTGTCTCGAGGGATTCCCAGGTGCTGGGGGCCGGGCTCTGGAGAGAAGGAGGAAAGCACAGAGGGTCTCTGTCCCAAACTAAGGGGAGGAGCGAGGGCAGACTGGGACCTTCGTGGGTGAGTGCTGGTCTCTGGCACCGGGAGGCACTGTCCACGTCCGTCTATTCAGACTCCACACGGTCCCAGGACAGACAGGTCAACACGGCACAGCTTCACCAGGAGCAGGAAGTGGTAGAGGGAGACGGACGGGCCCACGGAACAGACAGGCGAGCCTCCCAAGCCGAGCTGGGCTGCGGCTCACGCTGAGACGAGGAGCCACGCGGGCTTTGGGGAGCGTGACGTGACCTGAGCTTTCGGTCGTGTTGAAAACAGCCCGCGAGCACAACCCTCAGCACCGCGGTCCCAGAGGAGACCTGGGGTCAGCCGGGCAGCCAGACGGCCCAGAGGAGACCTAGACAGGAGGAGGCTGCGGCCACCACCAGGTCAGGACAGCTGGCTTCGACGGTGGGACAGGGACCGCAGTTTCTCAATGGGTTTTGGATATGTTTTAAAGGTAGACCAGGGAGGGGACTGAGGGCCTGTTGTCATGTCTCTGCCAAATCTCCAGCTAGAGAGAGAGAGAGAGAGAGAGAGAGAGTCACCTCAGACGATGAGTCCTTGTTCCCAGGAAGGTGGAGGCTGGAGCCCTGGATCCTGGGGTTGTCCACGTGTGGGCAATGCAGAAAGATAGCGCATCAGGCAAGAGCACCGAGGAAATGAGAGTAAAAGGACAGACCATTTCCAGGGCTGAGTGCGTGGCGACCCCAGTGTGACGTGGATGGGTCAGGAACAGCAGAGGAGGCTGAGGACCAAGAGCAGATGAGGTGGGCAGATGACCAAGTCGGCTGGGCCTCTGCACCAGGAGGAGACTCCAAGAGGGTGGAGAACCCGACTGACCAGTGATAGTGTGGGTCGGGTCTCCTGAGGGCAGTTAGTGGGGATGGGGTGAAGGATGGGCTTCAAACAGAGCAGCAGTGAAGGGCAGGCAGAGCAATGCTGGACAAGGAGCTGCCCAGGGAAGGCTGGTCTCCTGCAGGATGAGGTGCAGGTGGCCAGAGGCAAGCATAACCCTCAGCACCGCAGCCCTCGGGGTCAGCCAGGCAGCCCGGAGGGCCCAGAGGAGACTTAGCACATTGCCACTCACACCCTGAGTCGGTTCTCTCCTAATGACCATTCCGGCGTGTTCGCCACACCACGTGGCAATTGCGTTTTATCTGCCTGCAGGCTCAGATATTTTCTGAGAATGCAAATGGAATCCTCAGTAAATACTCACTGAATTAATTTTTTAAAATACTTTTCAAAATATGAAAACCTCTCACGATGATTCAGGTGGCGTCAGCACGTAAAGAGCTCAAAGACACAAAACTCGGGGGCCCAGGCTGGAAGCCTTAGGTTTATGGGAAAGTCCCACTGAAACAGGGAAGAGCGGCAGGCTTGCTCCTCCTGTCTTCCTGGTCACTACGGCAGGAGAGGAGGCTGAGTCTTGATGGAAATATGGGGTGATAAAATGCAGAAAGGCCAGTTCCAAAGGCTTATTAAGTGCGCACCCCACTGAGCCTCTCCAATGGTGTCACCAGGGGTTTTTACATTTTAAAAAAGCGCTAAAGTTCTCTGCACAAAAACAATTGATTTTCTCTTAATATCCAAAAGTAGCCGAGCTGATCGTGTGAGAGAATAGAGTTACAGGAGCTATTTAAAAATTAGATGCAATGCCATGTCTCCTACAGAATCTGTGTCCTGAGAGACGAAGGAGAAGTGAATCTTCTAAGGACCCAAGGCAGCTTGGATTCAGCTCTCAAAGCCCAGGCCAGGGGCTCACTGCTCTGCACCACACCAGGGAGGCCCAGAACAGGACACACCCAGGTCTTCTTGCTCTAAATGTAGCCTCCTCTACCACCAACCCTCTCAGAGTCCAGCATCCAAGAACAAGAAGGGATCCCAGAAAGAGGGAGCACAGCCCTTGGTATTCCCCCTTAAAAAAACAACCAAACAAAACCAATTTTTTATTTGTTTTAATTAGTTACACATGACAGTAGAATGCACTTTGACACATCACGTCTGATGGAGTATAATTTCCCTTCTTCCAGTTGCACATGGTCTTTTGAATATGTGAAGGGAAGATTTTTTCTCATTCTAAACTTTAGGAAACTGAGGCTCAATGGCTAAGTAAACTTCAAGAGGGATCTGAAAACAGGAGGAAGCACAGGAAAAGAATCGTAAGGAGAGGTGGGAGAGGTGTGGAGACGAGCCGCGTGAAGGAGGGAAGAGGGGAGGATCAGAGGGGGCCACAGCAGCCCAGGGAGGCGCGTGAGGAGGCAGGTCTTCATGGTCCTGCCTTCATGGCTCAGTCCCACCCTAGAGGCACTGGAACCACCACACACCACCTAGGACAGGGACTCTCAGCCTCCACAGCCTCCCACTCCCTGAGACTCTCACTTGTTTTATCAAGTTCTTTCTTAATATACCACCAATTTTTAAGTTTGAAATTATCTCCAAGATAATAGTAAAGAAGACCTTTGAAGGGATCGTCAGCCCCTGGACTTGTCAGCCTCTGCAGCTTTTAGCAGAACTGGCCCTCCAGCTTCAGCAGAGCCCTGGTCCACACTGTGACCTGCGTGCAGCTCTCCCTGGCCCTGTCCTGGGGCGGGTGGACCCTCCTCCTGTTCTCAGTCTCCTCTGTGAAAGCAGGCCCCTCCGTCTGTCTCTGACGCTGGAGTAGAATGTGCCTAGATGCCCATCTCCCTTAGAACAGCATCCAGGGGAGACTCCTAGGAAAGTCCTGGGCGGAGGGGAAGTGCTGCCCTGAACAGTCCTCCCACCACATTCACGCCCATCTACTCTCCTCCACAGTCCGTCCTGCTAGAACAAGCAGGTGCAAGGCAGGAAAGCTACACAATATCTTCAGCATAACATCTCAGGATGTCACATTGACCATGTTTTAATATAATAAGCATCATGCAAAAATCTGAGCAATTCTAAGACTTGATACATCAAAGAAAGTCAAAGACTCTGTCAGCGCAGTGAGACTCGGGCTGTTCTGGGAGGCGCCCCGTCTTGGCCAAAGCTTGCTTTGCCTGCATGTCCCTGAAGTTGGGCTGCGATCCTGCTGCCTTATTCACTCCTCCCACCTGTCACCAGGGAAGAGCCCTTAGCCCAGCTGCTTCCATGGAAAAACAAATGAGCCCCACAACCGAGGTATCAAACCAAAGCCGGAGAGGAAACGGAGCAGAATCCCATGAGTGTGCAGGGCCAGCGGGTGGACGGAGCACTGGGCTGCGGTGGCTGTGGTGGCGGTGGTCCTCTGCAGCTGGTGTGACAGGTGGCTTCGTCTTGCCCCAGGCCCACTGCCCTGAGGTGTGCCCAGGTGAGCTTGCTCGGCCAGGGCCTGGGTGGTGGCCCCCGCGCACTGCAGTGTGGCGCTTCCCTTGTGGATCAGGTAAGCGGGTCCTCAGGAGCTACCCAGGGAGAGGAGTTTTCTCCCTGCACTGCTCTAATGAGGTAAGGCTCTAAATGATCTCCACTTACTCTCTCTCCTTGACCTGCCCACCACTTTCAGGTCTGTGAAACAGGGTGGCGATGAGTCACGATTTTCTTACGGGACTCTGTGTGTCTCGGGAATGGCTTCACTCTAAACAAGCAGACGTCACCTCTGCGCCTGCTCCTGAGTGTGTGCTTGTCACTCCATCGTCCACTGGGCGGGTGGGAGCAGCACCTGCCATCTGCCATGCATGTGGCTAGGGGTACGTCCCAGGTCCCCGGTCCCCAGTGCACGAGAAGCTGGGTGACAAACCTTTCAGAAAGAACGTGAGCTTTGTTCCCACGCTGTTAGTCCCAGGGTCTGAAGTAAAACTGGTAACAGGAAGGATTCCATTCTGCAATGTGTTCCACCTTCCACTCTCCCTCTCCCCCAGCCCCCTGTTTTTTAATAAAATCTCTATTATTTTTAAAGACAACATTCTACTGGCATTTCTGATATCTCAAAGGAAAGGCTCTTGCATTGTGGAAGCCCTCACGTGTTCACACGTGCGCAGCTGCTCCCCGGCCTCTTCCTGCCTCGCTAACGATGGATTCTCATTTTGAATTTTGAAAGTCAAACAAGAGCAATATTAGATGATAACTTGTCCAAAGAACTAAGGCAGAATATTGCTAGGAAACCATGCAGAACTCCATGGGTACAAACAGCAGAGAGCCGCTGTCCGCATTGTTTCCTGAGCTGTCACCAGGATGTGCAGGTCCTGGCGGGCGGGCCAGGGGGCAGCTCAGTCACCACAGCAGGAAGGAGGGCTCTCCTGCTGGGAGGAGTAAACTCCAGCTGTCCTGAGGCTTCAACCCGTGGCCTCGGCAGGCTGAGAAGAGGCTTGCAGCCACTCCAGCTGGGCCTCCCGGGCAGCCTTCACCAAATGGAGTCCCCCGGGCAGACGCAGTGTGTCACCTCCCTGTGGCTGCTCTGACCATGGCCACAAGTTACGAAGGTGGTGCTGGGAGCCACAGGGGCCTTCTCTCACAGTGCTAGAGGGCATTAGTGGGGAATCAAGGTCCAGGGGCCCGTGCTCCCTGGCCAGCTCAGGGGGCCCAGCCTTGCCTCCCCCCGTCCAGGGAGCCAGGAGCACGACCTCCGTCCCTGGTCAGGACAGTTCCACCTCCTCTCTGCCTCACATCTTCCACCTCCTTCTGGTAAGACACCAGGGTTGCCCTCCTGCTGTCCTCAATGGACACCCCTGGGCACAGGGCTTTCTGCCACATGTCCCAGGGATGAGGACCTGGCACCCAGAGGACATCCAGGATGTCGAGTCAACGGCTGAAGGCAGAGCATCCAGTATCGGCATCAAAGCCAGAAGAGCCAAACCCAGAGGCAGCAGGGCATCAGCAGCGCAATGGAAACAGAGAGCAGTGCGTTGGCCACGTGGAATACTATTCAGCAGTGAAGATAAATGAGTTACCAAGTCACAAAAGACCCAGGGAGCCTTAAGGGCACGCTGCTGAGTGGGAGAGGCCAGTCTGGGAAGATTCCAGTCACATGACATTCTAGGAAGGGCGAACAAGGGACTGTGACAAGGCCCATGGTCACCAGGCATGTGAGGAGGGCGAGGGGAAGCTCAGGGATGCTTGGGTGGCCGCTCCACCTGTATGACGCTGTGACCGTGGATACGTGGCATCTACACAAGCCAAAGCTCTACAGCCCAAAGGGGGACCTGACGGGGACTCTGGACTTCAACTGTCCCACTGTCCCCATGTCCCTCCGCAGATGTGACACTCATACACAAATGCAAAGTGTTGATAACGGGGAACTGGAAGGAAGGGGGAGGATACAAAGGAAAGCTCTTTGTTTTCCACTCAGATTTCCTATAAAACCCAAAGTTCTCTAAGGTTATTTCTTAGGCCATTAATTCTTTAAAAGAACAGAACGAATGGCAGCAGTCGTGATAATAACAGCAATAAACTATCAGAGTCAGCTCCCAACCTGGTCCCTCACTGATTCTTATGGGACACTGGGGACAATATCAGTGAATTAGTCATCGCACAGCGCCATGAGATCAGAACTGTAAATGTCCACGGCCATAAATAGCCAACGTGGACTCTCATTCACAAGGCGGAGAGTCACGCAGGAGCAGAGAAGCTGCGGCCCTGCCCTGTCCCCCAACGCTCAGCCGGCCCTGGAATAAATATCACCCTCTTTTCCTTCACCAGCCTGCCTCTGGGAGAAGCATGGCACAAGAGCAGGCGAAAGGCCAGGAAGGAGACCACCAGAACAGATGAAATCATCGACGAAACATGGCCCTGAGAAAACTACAACTCAGCCTTCATCCTGACATTACTGCTCTCTAAACCACCTCGCCCCAACCCAGCGTCAGAGGGCTGGAGAAAATCAAGTAGCCGACCTCCAACCTAAAAATGCGCAAATCCGAGCACAGCATGAATCCACGAGGCCACGCGAGACAGGGGGAGAAGGGCTCCTTCCACAGCACCAGAAGCACATTCTTGGAATTGGGATAACTGCTCAGTAAAGCTTGAACAGTAAGTGATTTTAACAGTCCATTTGTCTGGGTACTTCTGGGCCATTGGAGCTTCCACTGAGATTGATTACAAGCCTCCAGCTGCTTCCCTAAAATGAAGTCACGAGGCTGGGGATGTGGCTTGGGGGAGAGTACTTGCCTGTCATGAGCCCCAGCACCAGAGGAAAAGGAAACTCCGAGTTCCCTGCCCAGGGAGGGCTATTGCAGGAACCCCCCCCCCCCCCGGCTCTGAATGACATCTCACCATCAGAAAACGTGGACCGTTAGGGAGCATTTTCAAAGGGAAAATAGTCCCCGAAACGGAACGTGCTGGACACGGGCATTCTCAGCAGCCTCTACGCAAAGCTTCTTAGGAACCAAGAGTGATTTCAGGCCAGATGTGCGTCTGAGTGGCCAGCCTCCGCTCCTGCCTCCAAATCCTGCCCATCCCCAGGGAGCAGCCCCCTCAGGGAAGAAGAGTCTGTGCAGGATTGTCACAGCAGGGACTCTGCTGTGGTCTCTTTGCAGAATCACATCCCATGGGGCTGTTTTCAGCTCTGTCCCTTAATTCTCTGGAGCTGCTGTGCACATCTCTTGAGGCCTGGCTCCCAGGAGGCCCCTCACTCTTGGACAGGTGCAGGAGCGGCTGGCTCCAATCCCCTGTCTGCCCCCTGTGCACAAAACCAAGCCTCCCCACGGTCCTCATGCCAGGCACTGCACTTCCTGCTGTGCCAGGCTACAGATGCGTCTGTAGAAACACTCCTCGTCTCCTTCCGCGTCATCTCAGCCCTCCTGAGACACCTGAAACTCTCCCACGTCTTTCCTCCTCCGAAGGACGCTGCTTTCGTTATCACAAAACACCCACTACTTGTTTGGAGGGCTCCCAGGCTGCACAGAGACTTGGAAGCCCAGCACCGCAGACACAAGGCACAACAGGCAGGCCGAGCCACCCCGAGGTCCAGGCTGGCCAGTGCTGTCTGTCCACCCTGCTTCTCCCATGGATGAGCACAGGTGAACCAGGAGAGAGGGACAGCCTGAATCCGCGTGGTGAGGGTGGACAGCGTGACCACCTCTGTCCCAGGGCGCCTGCTACTCCAATCTCAGCCTTTGCCTGTGTCCACGAGCAGCGTCTTCAGATTGCCAGATCCATCCATCAGTTCCGCAGCAGGCCCGGCCTCCTCCTGCACCAGTGCTTACTGCCCACTGCCCAGCAGCCCACCCCAGGCAGACGGGAGGGCGGGGCGGAAAAACTGGCAGAGCCGCCTTTCCCCCGGCCTCTGAGACCGGCGCACTTCCTGCTCCCCCTCACAGTTGCTTCTGGAACCTTCTCTGAACCCTTCCTGCCTCTGAACTCTCACCCAGCTGAGCTCTCTCCCTGTCACATGGAAAGGGGAGACCAGTTTCAAATTCTTTTGTTTTAATGTATCTATTGTTAGTTGGGGATGGACACAGTACCTTTATTCTGTTTATTTGTTTTTATGTGGTACTGAGGGTCGAACCCAGAGCCTCACTCTTGCAAGGCAAGCGCTCTGAGCCCCAGCCCCAGCCCTCGAGTTCTTTCTAGCAGGGGCTTAGAGGTTTGTGATCTATGCTGATAACAGACGCCCAGTAGGTAAAGTCCTGTGTGCCCCAACCTTTGTATCCCCAGACCCAAGTCGCCCACCCAGCTCAGGAGGGGCTTCTGATGAACCACCGTGAGTGGCCAGCCAGGTGCCCTGTCTGCACTCAGTGGCTTTCAGAGGGTCGGGACGGGAACCTTGATGCCCATGATCAGATCTCACTACAGGAGAGGGCGGTCTCCTTGCCCTCCCTCACCGAGCAGAAGTGACTCTCGGGCACAGTGAGGGCTGAAGTGCTTGCCTTAGACATAGGCTAGAGTGGAGGGAGGAGGCCCTGGCAGGGACATGGCCAGCGCTGGACATCCAGAGATCTATTACAATGGCAGGGACGTCTCAAGGTGCTCCTTCCCACCACGGAGAGCTTGTTCTCGAAGCTGGGCTGCTCTCAGGATCAAACATCAAAGCTTGGGACCGTCTTTAATTGACAACAGATGGCAAGAGCCCTGCGTCCATCTGCAGTAGCGTGTGACTAGATTGTGGGTCTGCACACTGCAAACTGCACCCAGCAGTGGAGACAAACCACAGCCACGGGCTACGGGTGAACCTCACCAACTAAGGCTGAGCAAACAAGTCAGCGTGACGGTCCCATGGGTGAGACTGGCTGCCCACTCGGGCAGTCACAGAAGGCTTGCCAGGGGATCACAGGGCACCTGCTATTGCTGGACCCGAGGGCTACTTTTGCAGGTGTGCCCTGTTTCTCAAAATTCAGTGGTTTGGAAACTTGAATTTGGGGTATTTTTCTGTATGCATTTTATACTTTAATAAGATTTACCAAAAAGAAGTTAAAATAAAGCTATCATTAAAGGGGTACATAAATTTCAAAACCTAAGGTTACAGAATAATAATGCCTAGATGAGAAACACTAGAAGCCATTTTAGGAGCCTTCTCCTGAGGCTGCCCAGATAAACTGGGACATCTGCAGAGTGAATTTAAAACCTAGCAACGTCTAAAAATCAGCGCTCATGAAATAGTTCATCTGACAAAAGAAAACTTGGATGATAAGAAAATTAATGTGAAAGGAGGGCTATTTTCACTGTGTAGCTCTGCTTGACACCAGATTCTTACATTTGTGGATTGGCTTTAAGTTATAATGATGTTGATTGGCGTGTGTTATAACGACGCTGACAACCTGAGGCTTGCGCTACCTGTGGTACATTATGCATTAACTCTAACACTAAAAGGAATTTGAAGACGGACACCTTTGGTATGCAATCAAGTTAGAACATCTTTGGAGTGTGTGCAATATCACAGAAGAGCTTAATAAACTTCCACAGCTAAAATTAAAAAGGCTTTTGGGATATTGTCAGGAACCAGAAGAAGCGGCTGAAGGGACAGAAGCCATCACAGCGTCTGGAGAGCCCCGCATACGGCCATCCCCGAGAACACTTGGTGTCACCAGCTTGACTTCAACCGCTGTGTTGAGGTAAAGTGGAAATGCAATAAGCTCTGTGTGTGCAAAGTGTGAAAGTCAGTGAGTCTTAAGTATACAGCCAGTGGGGACAAGGAGTGATCAGGTGGCCCTCACTGTCCAGATCCTTCTAGGACGTTTCTGTTCTGTCTCACTGATCCCTGCTCTGATGCGGTCGCTTTTTCTCGTGATCACTTTGGATGCCATTCATTCTCTAGTACTTGTTAAGATGGAAGCTGAGGTTCTGGCTCTGAGATGCTTTCCTCTCAAACAGGCATTTGTGGGACTAAATTCCTGCCAAGTGCTGCATTCGATGCACCTACAACTTTAGACACTGTGCTTTCACGATTAAATCCCGTACTTCCCAGTGCTGACGGCTCTGCCAGATCTCTTTCCAATATCAGGGTTCTAACTTCGCTCCGTTGTGGTTGGAGAAAATACTTTGCTGATCGGAATCTTTTTAAGTTCATTGCACCATAGCCCAAGGAAGCTCTGTCTGGATAAATGTTCCATGTTCACATTAAAAAAAAAAAAAAAAGGCCTGTGTTTCCAGCCCGAATCCCTGCGACTGTC
Source organism: Ictidomys tridecemlineatus (assembly GCF_052094955.1). Taxonomy (NCBI): domain Eukaryota; kingdom Metazoa; phylum Chordata; class Mammalia; order Rodentia; family Sciuridae; genus Ictidomys; species Ictidomys tridecemlineatus. The sequence goes on along the minus strand of NC_135485.1, from coordinate 146,839,230 downwards.
CCTGGATAGAGCAGGGCGGCCTTCTCGCTGCGCCACCGTCCACACAGTCATGGGGAGCCACCTCAGGAAACACTGGGTCCCAACTCAGACCAATGAGAGCGCCACTTACCTGGCCAGGGACTGTCGCCCACCCGTAGAGACGGAAGCTCTGGGGACAACAGCAATTCCCTGGCCTGTATCCTGGGAACTTGGAGACGAAAACCAGCTCAGGGGCTTGGTTTGTATACAGTAAAGAACAATCGTAAGTAAATTTCAGTGCATTAAACCTTGCCAGATTGCAGGTGGATCCCAGCACATGGTGAAATTCTGACTACCATCAATGCTTTGGATTTTTCATAAAATAGAGAAATATCAAAGAAGAGCTGAGTGTTGTAGTTCCTCTGTAATTTCAGCTACTTGGGAGGCTGAGGCAGGAGGACTACAAGTTTAAGGCCAACTTCAGCAATTTAGCAAGACCCTGTCTCAAAATAAAAATAAAAAGGACGGGAATATACCTCATTTATGGAGTGCTTGCCTAGCATGCATGAGGCCCTAGGTTCAATCCTCAGCACTGCAAAAGAAAAAATATATATATATATATACATATATGTGTCTGTCTGTCTGTCTGTCTGTCGAAGGCATCTGTAGAGAGCTCAGTGGAGAAGGATATACACTAGAGTCCTCATAACTTTAGTTTACTTGCTTTTGACCTCCTGAAGAGAGTTTCCCTGAATAGACCTTAAGAAATAAATTCTTGGCTGTCCAAGATCTAGAGTATATAATATTATTCATTTATTCCAAGAAGTTTAAATGCTGCTTATTCTCAGTAGTAAAATCTCCTATAGAATATCCAGTCATAGCAACACGTGATGACCATTCAATCAAAACTTCGTCAAAGGCCCTCACCGGCAGGCTCTGTGACAAGTCCAGAAATGCAGAGACGAGCCAGACACAGCCCCTGCCACCAAAAACTTGCAGCCTGATTCAGGAGAGAGGTTAAGGAGTAAATCAGTTTAATGGTGTGTGGTGTCTAAAACAGAATGAAGTGGCAGAGCAGGACCCCCGGGGCCTCTGAGCGCTGCACACTGTGCTTCCCAACAACCTGCTGCACACAGCAGCGTCCTCCCGCCCCGGACGCCAGGCAAGGGCCGCAGCCGGGCGGCTGTCTCCAGGCCCTGTGTCCTGTCCTGCCCCTCCAGACGGTCCTCACCGCCTGCAGGGGAGCCTGGAGCCTGCTTCCCGGGTTGTGAACACGAGGTGACGTGGACTGAAGTGGGTGTCCCCAAAGTTCCTATGCTGGACGCCCCCTGCCCCCGTCCTGGTGGTGTCGGGAGACGACGGGTCGAGCCCACTTTTAGAAGCCCCTTTGTGAGGCACATACAAGTTTCACAGGACTTTGTAAAAGCCCCAACTGTCTTCCTCCCAAGAGCGAGGTCAACACAGCTGCCATGTGCCGGCGTCACCTCTCCGTCCCGTGGCCCTGCTCACCGTGATGGACAGCTACGGGCCGTCTCAAGCACGGCCCTGTCTTACCAGAGACCCGCGCAGTGTGTGGCCACCTAGATTAAAAGACGACATTAACTGCCTGACCCATTATCAAAGTGCAGAGTTTCGAGTGTTGTTTGTTTCTCTACCGTGGACCAACCAGACCTGCGTGCCCAGGCAGGTGGCGATCCATTCCACGCTCAGCCCACCCGCTGCACATGTCTCCCAGGGGTGTTTAAGTTGTGAATTCCTTTTTAATTAGAGGCGTTACATTTTTATTCATGGAAAAAAATCCATCTCCTCTGAGGCAGAATGGAGTATTATAAGATACTGAGGAGAATAAGGATAGAAGCCGATGAATTGGGAAGTAGTTCTGAGTTTAGAACAATTACACAATAACAAGCGGGACCATGAAGGGGGCCCTGGAACCCACGGAACCCGTGGAACTCACAGAACCCGTGGAACCCTCTGAGCTTGGGGTCCTGTTAGCCCTGGCAGAGCCTAGCCATCAGCACCACAAGGTCCAGAGGCAGCGATACTCTGGAAACTTCTGAGTCTGGCTGACACTTCCAAGCGAGATCAGAAGATTCTCAGACCACGGCTGGACAGTGCCCCGTGAGAGTGGTGAGCAGGTCCTCCTGGACCGGAGGGAGCTCTCGGGACCAGCTGGGTGGCTTCTTTACAGCTCGGCCGAGCACTGCATCCAGCCACTGTGATGCCAGCAGAAACCCGAGGGGTCACCTCAGCCACCAGGACTCCTCAGCCTGAGAGGTGATAGACTCTCCCACGCACGCCACTTCCTCGTGAAGAAATGGTGCTGATCACCTGTACCCCAGGTTGCTGACAACAGATTTCCTGAAGAAGGAGACAGCAAACGCCCAACAAAGGTGGATCCTGAGCCAACTGTAAGACAGCAGAGACGTCTGGTGGAGTCCAAGTGACAAGGACACACGGGGCCCTCTGGTGGCCGGTCAGCCAGGAGCTCTCCGTGTCCAGGAGAAAGCACCGACCACATCCTCAGCCGCGATGGAAGAGGTGCCCGGCACATCTGAGGCTCTCCCCAGCCCACCTGCTGCACACGCCAAGCAGAACCCACCAGAACGGCAGCCACCTGGGGGCCAGGCCAGTGCCAGCACAGCCCTGTCCACCAAGGAGCAGCTGATGGCCAGCTCCAGTGTGAGGACCCAGGACCTCATTGGCCCACTAGAGAACTACTCGCTCCCCCCGGGGTGCCAAGGAGAGCGAGAAAATGAGGAGAGCCCGCGAGTTGGGACTTGATGGGGCTCTTAGCCAGGGAGCGGGTCAGGAGGGCCACGCGGGGGTGGGGGGTGCAGCCCCTCCCTGGGCAGATTCGAGTGGTCCATCCCCCACACCTCCCGCTGCCCAGGGCAGCAGCTCATGAGGAGGACACCGGGAGGCCAGTGATGCAGACAGGCAAGAGTGTGTCTGTCAGGTGGACCTCGAGGAAGAGACTGACTCGGGGCAGGCTGGTCAGGCCCAGAAAGCAAACGGTGACTCGTCCAGTCCACAGGCACATTGTGCTGTCCATCCTTCCCAGACAGCGGTGACGTGGTCACCAGGTCCTTCCAGGGCCCGGCCCCTCAGTTCAGCCCGTGGCACTGCAGCACACAGTGAGCACACCTCGAGACCCCCCCAGACCCTGCCAGCGAGGTCTCGCGGCCACAGCGCCAACGCCTGGCCCCTGGCTCTTCTGCATAAAGACAGCCATCTGCAGCTCTGCCCGCGAGAGTGGTCGCTACCTGAGCAAAGGCACTGGGGCTCAGCTGGGCACCAGGCAGGCGTTCAGAGACCAGGTGGCACTCGGTCTTCAGAAAGATCCAAAGAGAGCCCTTTAAATGCCAGCCAGTGAGCTGACCCACCAGGACAGGGCCCTGTGACCGTCTGAGGATTCGGAGCAGCCACTGGAAAGTGGGGGAGGACTGGCTTCTATGAAAGGAAGTCTCCCGAGTTCTCATCCACCACAACCACTCCACCAAAGCACCCAAGGAGGAGGGCGGCTCCATAAAATTTGACTCTTGACCCAAGCAGCCCGAACCTCAGAGGGGCCACGCACCACCACCACCAGGAAATGCCCGCAGACCATGTGGGACGCACTGCACTCCCCCTGGATGGCTTTACCCCAGAGGACAAGAACCAGTGCCACGGCTGAGCAAAGAGGGGCCCGCCGAACCAGAGGGACGGCCTGAGGGACGCCATGCGAGCAGTGCGGCCACTCTGGAAACGGGTCCCCGTCAGGCGGACATACTCCACCTCCTGACCCTGCAGTGCCCAGGAGGCACGTGCCCAGGGAGGTGGAGACAGCTCTACTCGCACACGTGGCCTGGGACAGTCTGGGAAAATGTCCTTGATGTGGTGACAGAACAGAGAAATGCCAGCTCCAGCCTAGAGACGAGCCAGGGAAGAGCCTCTTGGCCCAGATGCACAACAGACAAGACACACAGCAGAACCGAGTGCACGTCACCCACAGGGAGGTCACGCCAGGGCCACTCTCCTGCAGACGAAACTCAGAGAGTGAGAGGCACCGATTCCCAGGAAAAAGATCAGGTCACACGACTGAAGGAGAATGATAGCAACTCAGAGTACGAGAGGGGATGATGCCCAAGAACTGCTAGACGTCTGAGAGGAAGGCTTTGTTCAAGGACGAAGGGAACGGCCACCGGGCATCCATAAGGAATGCAGCTGGTCACCAAGGTCCCACCTGCTCAGGGCCAGGACCCTCACGCCAAACCCTCTCAGCCTAACGGTGCAAACACTTGGTGCAGGCACTTCCGAGAGGGATGCTTCCTGAGTGTCTCACCCACGCCCCGTGCACACGGCGGAATTTGGGGTTCCTCTGCGTGAAACGGGCTGGCTGCAGAATAAAAGCTAAGAAAAAAATGGCAAAGAAACCACAGGACACAAGGAAGTAATTGTAGAAAGTGGGGAGCAGGACGGCTCCCCGACCTTAGGGAAAGAGAGAGCAAGGGTCACACTGGCTTTATTTATGTGGGGGAGACATCAAAGGTTTTCCGCGGAATGTTCTTTGCCAAATGGCGGGGGGCTGTCCAGTTCCCAGTGGGTCACGCCGAGCTCCAGAGCTGTCCCACCAGTAGAGCGAGGGCAGAGATCTCGCGCCTTGGGCAGTCCACACACGGGAATGCCGAGATCGTCCCCCAGGAGAGACCTAAGTCCCAAGGCTCGGTACCCAGTAAAAGACCACCCAAGTAGCCTCCCAGGAGCATTCCACATCGGTGGATATTTAAAAACAAGACATGACCCTGCTTTGAAGCCCGTCGTCTGTTACAGGGAGACGCAGTTCTCGCCAGCCTCTCAGGCGTGTTCTGCTAACACGGCGAGGACCACGCCGATCGCGTGGAGTCAAACCACCGAGGCCCTTCAAGATCGGTTCCAGAATGATTAAGAGAAAGAGCCGATGAGTGGCCTAGAGTTTTCCACCTGGACAAGGAAGAGGAAATTGGTTAAGCACATTTCTGTGGAGCGCAGGACAGTTCCAGCTGTAGAAGTCGACGGGGGCAATCGGGTGAGGAGGAAGCACAGCTTTTGCAATGCAGTTAGAGAAAGCTCCTCAAACACCCAGGAGCCTTGGAAGATCGACTCTCCATCCACGAGGCGATGTCTACCTGATGTCTCTCCTCCCTTTCCAACAACAGAGTGCCCTGTATGGGGGGTCTGGATAGCAGACAACACTCCACTTACGTTCACAGAGAGAAATAGTTGAGACGTAACAAGAATGCTTGAGAAAATGCCTCTCTTGGTGGGAGGATTCCAAAAATCTCCTGAATAGCTCTCCTTTCATAACATACCTCATTGACTTAACGGTAACAACTTGAAAAGTCCAGATGTTCTGGGGTGCAATGGCACACACCTGTAATCCCAGGGGCTCGGGAGGCTGAGGCCGGAGGATCAACAGTTCAAAGCCAGCCTCAGCAAGAGCAAGGTGCTAAGCAACTCAGTGAGACCCTGTCTCTAAATAAAGTACAAGATAGGGCTGGGGGTGTGGCTCAGTGGTCGAGGGCCCTAAATTCAATCCCATACCCCACCCCCACACAAAACAAGAAAAGCCCAGATATTACACAAAGCACCTGAAACCACCCACACAGCAGCAGAGGGCCCAGATGTGGGTTAGTTAGGGCCCATCTTCCCAGACACCCTGTGGCCGCCACTGGGTGCAGACACAGAGGTCTGGGGCGCCAATGCCGAGCTCTTCAGCAGGTGACTCCTGGGGCCAGGGTTTCCTCCTCCCCAGAACCTTTCTGGAAGGCCAGAGCCCTGCGTGGTCATGGAGAGTGGAAAGAGTGGAAGAGTGGAAAAGAGTGGAAAAGAGTGGAAAGAGAGTGGAAAGTGAGAAGCCGCAGGTGGACCCTGGTCCGCCCCAGCCCAGGACGGCAAGCCCAGTCTCAGGGCTGCTGAGAGGGAAGCAGCCTCTTGTCTCTCAACCTCAGGGTTTCGAGGTCTCTCCCTGGGCAGCTGCTGGCAATTCCCAGTCTGCGGGGCTGAGGGAGGCAGGCAGGAGAGCCCTTCAGGTCCTAGAGCCCCCTACACGGAAGTGCCACCATCAGAGGCCACGAGTACCCCGGAGGCCAAGCAGGGAGTCGGCAGCACCCAGCTGAGCCCCAGGGCCTCCCCTCTGGGTCCTGGCAAGACAGCGCTCCACCTGCTTCTTCTTTCCAAACACATCTGTATTTTCAAAGCCCCTTCCAGACTGTGGCCGTGTCGGGTTGGTGTGAGATTTAGAAGAAACCCCATCGGCAGACATCGAAGTGACGGTGACAGAGGAAAAGCTGGCGTCCTGTTGTTTCTGTGGTGACGATGCCTGGGCCTGGGTTCCTGGTGAAGAAAAGTAGTCATCTTAAGCTTTCGGCTTTGGAGGCTGGGAGTCCAAGACCAGCAGCCATCAATCTGGCTCTGGTGAGGGCTGTGGCCGTGGCCCACCATGGTGGATGGCAAGGCAAGGACACCTGAGGGGGAGCCGCTGGAGGTGGGGAGCCAGGGAGCCCCTCAGGCCCCGCGAGAGGACCAGTGCCTTCCAGGGGAGCCCTCCAGAGGGTCTGCTGACCTCAGGCCAAGCTCCGCCTCTGCTAGGTCCCCGCCCCACCTCCGAAAGTCGCCTCCCTGAGGACAAGCTCCCAGCCGTGAACCTACCAAACAAGGAGAGGACTGAAGTTCACCACGTCGAACAGACAACCCACGAACAGCAGAAAGTCACTGCCCCTCACCCCTGGGGTCAGGGCTGCCACCCACACTGTAGGAAGTCATGTGACTCAGCAGCATGAGAGGAGCCACCCAACTCAAAACTGCGCCCAGGACCCGAAAACAAACGTTTCTCCAAAGAAGATGCAGAGTCGATGAGCACAGGCAAAGGGACTCAGTGGGACCAGCCCCTGGGGAACAGACCCGGGAGACAGTGCTCCACGCCATCGGGACCGCTGTTGTCCCAGGAGTGGAAACCGTCCGCGTGTGGGGACCTGCAGACACCTAAATGCTGGTTCACGGACAGTGCAGTCACCGTGGGGAAAGGGCTCCTCAAAAATTAACCTGGAGCTAACCCACCGTCCGGCAGCTGTCCCTACAGGCTGTTCTAGGCTCGCTCCTGCCCCCCTGTACCCTTGAGGCGGAATCTCTGAAGCCCCAACAGAAACTCAAGGACACAGAGGACTCTGCAGCCACAGCCCTGGGGAATTTTCAGGCTGGGACAGTCCTGTTGCCTGGCCACAGCGTGACCCAAGTGGACCTAAGTCAGGCCCCTGCCCCCGACACGTGGGCCACACCTGCACGTGGATGTCAGATGCAGCTGCAGGACGCTGCTCCAGGTGAGGCAGAGGGAAGACGCTCACCTGCTAAGCTTCCAGCAGCGGCGCTCAGGCAGCCTGACTTCCCTGAACTCACACAGGGCTCATTCAATTGGATCCAGCAGGACTCAGCGTCCGGTGTCTCTCACTTGACCTAAGTGCCAGGCACCACCTCCAGGCCAGTTCAGGCTGAATGATCCCATTTGGGAAACATCTGAAAGGCTGAAAAGAAAACCTCAGATCAATCGTGTCATTAAAATTCCTCTCTGCAGAGAAACCAGGCAGAGTGAGGACGGTGGCTCCAGGTCTGACCCAGGAGGCGGAGGAGCAGACGGCTGTGGATAACATGAACGCACAGACTCAGGCTGACTGTGGCTCATAAATTTTTTTTTCAAAACATCGACTCTTAAAAATCAGTACCTACAAAAGACAGCCACAGACTGAAGGTGAAAGGGGAAAAATCATACCACTCACATGGACTGCAGAAGCAAGCAGGGGTTTCCATCCTCATATCAAATAGATTTCAAGCTAAAGTTAATCAAAAGGGATAAAGAAGGCCACTACCTACTACATACTGCTTAAGAGAACCACACACCAAAAAGACATAACAGTCATGAATATGCATACGGATGCCCCCCAAATGGAGCATCTACATCCATCAAACCAACTCTTCTCCAGTTCAAGAGTCAAATAGACCACGATGCAATCTTTTTCACCACTGGACAGATCTTCCAAACAAAAGCTCAACAAAGAAACTATACAACTCAGTAATACAATCCACAACTTAGACTTAACTGACATATATAGAATATTTCATCTTTCAATGAGCAAATACACTTTCTTCTCAGCAGCTCATGGATCCTTTTCTAAAATAGACCATATATTATGCCATAAAGCAACTCTTAACAAATATAAAAAAGTAGAGATACTACCTGGCATTCTATCAGATCATAATGGAATGAAATTAGAAATTAATGATAAAATAAAAAATAGAAGCTAGTCCAACTCCTGCAGACTAAATAACATGCTACTGAATAAACAGTAGGTTGGAAGACATGGAGGAGGAGAATACAAAATTCTTAGAGGTAAATGAGAACATTGACACAATGTATCAAAATCTCTAGGACACTATGAAGGCAGTTCTAAGAAAGTTTATTGCATTGAATTCATCCTTTAAAAGAAGAAAAAGTCAACACATAAATGACCCAACATTACATCTCAAAGCCCTAGAAAAAGAAGAACAAATCAATCCCCAAAGCAGTAGAAGTCAGGAAATAATTAAAATCAGAGCTGAAATCAATGAAATTGAAACAAAAAAATAATGGAAAACATTGACAAAACAAAAAGTTGGTTCTTAGAAAAAATAACTAAAATTGACAGACCCTTAGCCAAGCTAAAGAGGAGAGAGAAAACTCAAATCACCAACATACATGATGAAAAAGGAAATATCACAACAGACACTACAGAAATACAGAAGATAATTAGATATTATTTTCAAAACTTGTACTCCAATAAAATAAAAAATATTGAAGGCATCAACAAATTTCTAGAGTCATATGATTTTCCCATATTGAATCAGGATGATATATACAGTTTAAACAGATTAATTTCAACCAGTGAAATAGAAGAGACCATCAGAAGCCTACCAACCAAGAAAAGCCCAGGGTCAGATGGACACAAGCCAAGTTCTACAAGACCTTAAAGAAGAACTAATACCAATACTCTTCAATTTATTTCAGGAAACAGAAAAAGAGACAGCACTTCCAAACTCATTCTATGAGGCCAATATCATTCTGATTCCAAAACCAAGCAAAGACACATCAAAGAAAGAAAACTTCAGACCAATATCTCTAATGAACATAGATGCAAAAATTCTCAATAAAATTCTGGCAAATTTAATACAAAAACATATCAAAAAGATCATGCAACACGATCATGTGGGGTTCATCCCCGGGATGCAAGGTTGGTTCAACATATGGAATCAATAAATGTAATTCATCACATCAATAGACTTAAAGATAAGAACCACATGATCGTCTCAACAGATGCAGAAAAAGTATTTGACTAAATACAGCACCCATTCATGTTCAAAACACTAGAAAAACTCGGGATAACAGGAACATACCTCAACATCATAAAGGCTATCTATGCTAAGCCCCAGGCCAACCTCATTCTAAATGGAGAAAAATTGAGAGCATTCCCTCTAAAAACTGGAACAAGACAGGATGCCCTCCTCACCACTTCTATCTAACATAGTTCTTGAAATATTGGCCATTAGACAGATGAAAGAAATTAAAGGGATATGGATAGGTAAAGAAGAACTCAAATTAACACTATTTGCTGACAATATGATTCTATATCTAGAAGACTCAAAAAATTCCACCAGAAAACTTCTAGAACTAGTAAATGAATTCAGCAAAGTAGCAGGATATAAAATCAACACCCATTTATCAAAGGTATTTCTATATATCAGTGACAAATCCTCAGAAAGGGAAATGAGGAAAACTGCCTCATTTACAATAGCCTCAAAAAAATAAAAAAAATTAATAAAATACTTGGGAATCAACAAAAGAGGTGACAAAAACTACAGAACACTAAATATAGAAATCAAAGAAGACCTTAGAAGATGGAAAGATCTCCCTTGCTTTTGGATAGGCAGAATTAATACTGTCAAAATGACCATACTTCCAAAAGCACTATACAGATTTAATGCAATTCCAATCAAAATCCCAAGGATATTCCTCATAGAAATAGAAAAGGCAATCATAAAATTCATCTGGAAAAATAAGAGACCCAGAATAGCCAAAGCAATCCTCAGCAAGAAGAGTGAAGCAGGAAGCATCATTATACCTGACCTTCAACTTACTACAGAGCAACAGTAACAAAAACAGCATGGTATTGGCACCAAAATAGACTGGTAGACCAGTGGCACAGAATAGAGGACACAGAGACTAAGCCACATAATTACAGTTATCTTATATTAGTCAAAGTTGCCAAAAACATGCACTGGAGGAAAGATAGCCTCTTCAACAAATGGTGCTGGGAAAACTGGAAATCCATATGCAACAAAATGAAATTAAACCCCTATCTCTCACCATGCACAAAACTCAACTCAAGGTAGATCAAGGACCTAGGAATTAAACCAGAGACTCTGTGTCTAATAGAAGGAAAAGTAGGAACAAATCTCCATCATGAGATTAGGTCCTGACTTTCTTAATAAGACTCCTATAGCACAAGAATTAAAATCAACAATCAATAAATGGATGGACTCAAACTATAAAGCTTCTTCTCAGCAAAAGAAGCAATCAGTGAGGGGAATGGAGAGCCTACAGAATGGGAGCAAATTTTTACCCCTCACACATCAGATAGAGCACTAATCTCTAGGATACATAAAGAACTAAAAAATCTTAATACCAAAAATAAATAAATAAATAAATAGCCCAATTGATTAATGGGCCAAGATACTGAACAGACACTTCTCAGAAGATGATATACAGCCAATCAACAAATACATGAAAAAGTGTTCAACACCTCTAGCAATTAGAGAAATACAAATCAAAACTACTCTAAGATATCATCTCACTCCAGTCAGAATGGCAGCTAATAAGAATACAAACAACAATAAGTGTTGGTGAGTATATGGGGAAAAAGGTACACTCATACATTGCTGGTGGGACTGCAAATTGGTGCAGCCAATATGGGAAGCAGTATGGAGATTCCTTGGAAATCTGGGAATGGAACCACCATTTGACCCAGCTATCCCACTCCTTGGTCTATACCCAAAAAAACAGCATACTACAGGGACACAGCCACATCATTGTTTATAGCAGCTCAATTCACAATAGCTAAACTGTGGGACCAACCTAGATGCCCTTCAGTAGATGAATGGACGAAGAAAATATGATATATATATACAATGGAGTATCACTCAGCATTAAAAGAAATAAAATCATGGCATTTGCAGGTAAATAGATGGAGTTGGAGAAGATAATGCTAAGTGAAGTCAGCCAATACCAAAAAACCAAATGCTGAATGTTTTCTCTGATATAAGGAGGCTGATTCATGATGGGGTTGGGGGGAGCATGGGAGGAATAGACCAACTCTAGATAGGGCAAAAGGGTGGGAGGGGAAGGGGGGCAGGGGTAGGAAAGGCAGTGGATGCTGTGGCCATCACTACCCTAAGTCCATGTATGAAGACACGAATGGTGTGACTACTTTGTAAACAGCCAGAGATATGAAACATTGTGCTCTAGGTGTGTGATGTGAACTGTGATGCATTCTGCTGTCATCTATAACAAATTGGAATAAATAAAAATTTTAAAAAATCAGTGCCTACATTACACACCCACACATCAAATGTATAAATCCTTATTAGGAGACGAGAATCCCATCAGTCATCCTAACAGAAAGAGTCGGCCATGGAGGACTCGACTACCTAAAAGAATTTTTAAAGGAAAAACTAAAAATTGGGGGAAATTTTGAAGAATGATAAAATGTGGTGCAATCAGCAAGTACAGGGGGGACGGCACCACCTCTGGGCCCCACGGACTGGGAGGAGGCTCCCGTTACTGAGATCAGACGCTGGACGGGGCCGTGGCTGGCACTCAGCTCTCAGGTCAGCGTGGCCCTCAGCCAGAGGAGGTGCCTGCGGGCCAGGCCTCCGTCCACCAGCGGGAAGCCCAGGGCCACTGCTGGTGTCCTGAGGGGCAGGAGGAGAGGGCTCTGCCAAGGCGAGGCGTCTGCAGACTGGTTCCACTGCTTCTGCGAGGACCACGCCTCTGTGCAGTGGAAGGAAGGAGACCAGGCTGATGCTTCTGGGAACCCTGGGTGGCAGCCAACAGGGAGGACTCCTGCCTTCTTTTTTTTTTTTTTCTGGTGCTGGGGATTGAGCTTGCGGACACTCCATCACTGAGGCACCTCCCCAGCCCCATTTTGAATCTTATTTAGAGACAGGGTCTCACTGAGTTGCTTAGTGCCTCACTTTTTGCGGAGGCTGGCTTTGAACCCACAACCCTCCTGCCTCAGCCTCCTGAGCCGCTGTGATTATGCCCCACTTCCTTCCTTCTTTTGCCCCCAACTTTGTGCTTTCCCCCAGTACTCCCATTGCCAGGGTCCAACAAACCAGTGGGCAGAGAGACCCTGTGTGCAGAACCCAGCCGTCGGCTCACAGCAGGGCAGATGGGTGGGATCAGACCTGAGCAGCAGCTCATAACCCCTGGCCCACCCCCACCCGGCTGCTCGGCAGTCTTTCCACATGAATTTGAACTTGCACACAACAAAGAAAGCACCTTCTTTGTCCTGCAGCTCTCCTGCAGAAAATGAGGGCGTCCTGGTCCTCTCCCCAGGATAAGGAGTGCACGGCCGGCCGGGACGTCACTGCACCCCTGGGCTGTGCCGAGGTGCCTCGAGCTACATGTCAAAGCTAGTGTCCACAGATCATGCAGGTATGAACAGGGGATGGCGGATCCCACTGGGAGGGCTGATGAAATTGCACCAATAGAAAATAAATCAAGGGCTGGGGTGTGGCTCAGCGGTAGAGCGCTCGCCTAGCACATGGGAGGCAAGGGATTTGATCCTCAGCACCACATAAAAATAAATAAAACAAAGGTACTGTGTCCAACTACATTGTAAACAATTTTTTTAAATAAATAAATGAATTAAAACATCTTAAAAATAAGAAAGATTATGTTGCGAGGTTCACTTCTAATAAAAGTTGCATAAGAGTCTAAACAAAGGGAACTAAGACAACCGTGTGTGTGTGTGTGTGTGTGTGTGTGTGTGTGTGTGTGTGTGTGTGTGCAGGGAGTGGGGGAGACAGGAGGGGAATTACTCTTGAAGAGTGGGCATGGGGGACTTGTTACCAGACCCCAGAGCCAGGAGCCAAGGCCACGCCTGTAATCCCAACGGCACTGGAGGCTGAGGCAGGAGGATCTCAAGTCCCAGGCCAGCCTGGGCCACGTAGCAAGACCTTGTCTCAAAACAAAAAATAAGAAAGGACTGGGAGGGGCTGGGGCTGGGGCTCAGTGGCAGAGCACTCACCTCGCTCTTGTGGGGCCCTGGGTTCGATCCTAAGCACCACATAACAATAAAGAAAGAAAATAAAGCTATTGTGTCCAACCACAACTAAAAATAAAAAACAGAAAGGAAAGGACTGGGAATGTGGATTTACTGCAATAAATCCAGAATACTAAAAAAAAACTCACTGAGAATATGTTGTCCAAGATTAAGAGGAATCAAAACAACAAATCGCAGTATCTGGAATCATATCAGAGGGATCAGAGGGACCCACTGGAATGCTACCATGTGCTCCGAGGGTTCTGCCCCCAGGGTCAGTCCCTGTCCTGGCCTGAGCTCCCTTCATCCCCCTCTCGTGCCGGGCTGAAGGTCCTGAGGACACTGTGGTGAGTCCTGACACTTCCCTGGCAACACCGGGGTCCCTGGGGGTCCTGGGAGATCCCAGCTGATGCCACCGCGCAGTGCACCTGCACATCAGCTGAGAAACACTGACTCTGGTCCACCCCAGTAGTCAGCAAGCCTGCAGGTCACCCTCTCATCCACAGGTGCTGCCTGTGTGCACCCCCGGGAGGCCCAGGGGACAGGAGTCTGGTGTCCATGGCGAGCTCTGCAGAAGGTGCAGGTCACTCAAGCCTCGGGGATGGCCTCTGCCAGTGCTCCTGGGGCTGAAGACAACACACCTCCGCTTCCCGCCTGCCAGCCTCCCCTTGGTCAAAGCCGAGTCCTGCAGGAGACACCAGTGGGTTCATCACGGGGCCACACGTGGGGCTCAGGAGCAGCAGCAAGAGAGGAGGCAGGAGCTCCGGCGGAGGCAGGCCCAAACCTGCACAGCGCACCACGAGAGCAGCAGGGAAATGAGAGGCCAGGCTAATGGCAGCCCCTTGGTGGACTCAGAGAAGAGGAGCCGCTGCCTGTTCCAGCCTCCTTTCCAACACCCGGAAAGTACCATCCTGAGCCTGCCCTCCCAGGCTCACTGAGGGACCAAACACTCACCAGCCCTGACCCACCTCCAGGACTGCAGGGGGAGACCCAGACTCCACCACCCCTGAGCCCACCATCCCAGGACTGCAGGGGGAGACCCAGACTCCACCACCCCTGAGCCCACCATCCCAGGACTGCAGGGGGAGACCCCAGACTCCATGCCCTGAGCCCACCATCCCAGGACTGCAGGACGGAGACCCCAGACTCCATGCCCTGAGCCCACCATCCCAGGACTGCAGGGGGAGATCCCAGACTCCACCACCCCTGAGCCCACCCTCCAGGACTGCAGGAGGAGACCCCAGACTCCACCACTCCTGAGCCCACCATCCCAGGACTGCAGGGGGAGACCCCAGACTCCACCACCCCTGAGCCCACCCCCCAGGACTGCAGGGGAGACCTCAGACTCCACCACTCCTGAGCCCACCATCCCAGGACTGCAGGGGCAGACCCCAGACTCCATGCCCTGAGCCCACCATCCCAGGACTGCAGGGGGAGACCCCAGACTCCACCACCCCTGAGCCCACCCTCCAGGACTGCAGGGGAGACCTCAGACTCCACCACTCCTGAGCCCACCATCCCAGGACTGCAGGGGGAGACCCCAGACTCCATGCCCTGAGCCCACCATCCCAGGACTACAGGGGGGAGAACCCAGACTCCACCACCCTGAGCCCACCCTCCAGGACTGCAGGGGGAGACCCCAGACTCCACCCCCTGAGCCCACCCTCCAGGACTGCAGGGGAGACCTCAGACTCCACCACTCCTGAGCCCACCCTCCAGGACTGCAGGACGGAGACCCCAGACTCCACCATCCCAGGACTGCAGGGGGAGACCCCAGACTCCACCACTCCTGAGCCCACCCTCCAGGACTGCAGGGGGAGACCCAGACTCCACCACCCCTGAGCCCACCCTCCAGGACTGCAGGGGGAGACCCAGACTCCACCACCCCTGAGCCCACCCTCCAGGACTGCAGGGGGAGACCCCAGACTCCTTTGAGTGTGGGAGCCTCACTGTCCTTCACCAGGCGGCTAGCTCCCCCACCCCCACCTCTTCCCACTGGGAATGGCCGAGAACCATCGGGACAATGGGAACCCCTAGCTGCTTTGCTCTGGAGTCCCGGGACTTTCCCGTTCCATCCTCCTCAGGACTCACAAAGAGCATAGGATCACAGTAAAAGTCATTACGGCAAGAGAACAGGAGCCAAAATCAGCAAAGGAGGGGCCCTACAGGCAAGTCCAGGAGAACCCCAGGCAAGCAGCCGAGGGTCCTCCACTTTTGAAGGATTGTGCAAATCAATCATATTACACATATTTTACATCCTGATTCTTCACTCAACAACATACAGACAGGATTAACTTGCATTATCTGATGCAGCTGGAGTTCATTTCTTTTCATTGCTGTACAGTAGTATTCCACTCTGTGACATGTGCTCATTTATCTTTATGAAAGACACAGGAGTCATATCCAGGTTGTTTCTTTTTTTTTTTTTTTTTTGACATTTTCTAAAATTCTACACTCTATCTTCATTGTTTACCATTTTACAGAAGTACTTCTTATTATAAAAATATTATTTCAGAATATCATAGCAAATTTGGGGCTAGGGTTGTGGCTCAGTGGTAGAGCACTCGCCTAGCACACATGAGGCCCGGGGTTCAATCCTCAGCACCACATAAATATAAAATGAAGATATTGTGTCCACCTAAAACTAAAAAATAAATATTTTTTTTAAAAAAAGAGGGGTTGGGATTGTGGCTCAGTGGTAGAGAGCTTGCCTAACATGTGCAGGCTCTAGGTTCAATCCTCAGCACCACATAAAAATAAAAAAATAAATAAGTAAAATAAAGATATTGTGACAACTACAACTAAAAAATAAATATTAAAAAAGAGAATATCATAGCGAATTGGTATACAATGGTGGTACATATGCACCACCATTTATTTTACCGCTCCTCTAGGGTGTTCAATTACATTGTTTCCCACCATTTGCTACCATAAGTAATATTATGGTGAACATTTTATACATAAGGAATTTAATCTGTATTTCCTTAGGCAAGTTCCAGAAACTAGAAATACCATGTCAAATACCGTAAATATTTCACATCAATTTCCCTGCAGAAGAGTGATACTAATTTGCTCTTTTGTCAGGAATGAACAAGAGCTTGTTTCTCCTGCCCTGGCCTGCATTAAATCCTCTCTCTCTCTCTCTCTCTCTCTCTCTCTCTCTCTCTCTCTATCTCTCTCTATCTATCTATCTATCTATCTATCTATCTCCCTGTCTCCCTCTCCCTCTCCCTCTCCCTCTATCTCTCACTCTGTCTCTATCTCCATCTCTTTCTCTCTCTGTGTGTGTGTCTATATCTCTCTCCCTCTACCTCTATCTCTCACTCTGTCTCTATCTCCATATCTGTCTCTCTCTGTCTATATCTCTATCTCTCTCTATCTCTCTCTCCCTCTACCTCTATTTCTCACTCTGTCTCTATCTCCACATTTCTCTGTGTCTCTGTGTCTCTGTGTCTCTGTGTCTCTGTGTCTCTCTCTCTCTCTCTCTCTCTCTCTCTCTCTCTCTCTCTCTCTCTCCCCCTGCCCCCATCTTCTGTATTCAAGGTTTTGATGTAAACTGACTACTATTTGGTCAAGAACCCAAAAAGATTGTGATGTGTACAAGAAATCTCTAGAAGCAGCGTCAGGCTTGGCAGTGATGGATGGTAACTAGCCCGCGGAGGTGCAGTGGGGCAGTGGAAGGCCGCAGCCTCCAGCAGGGACTGGCCAGCTGCCCCATGTCTCCTCCCCATATCACAGTGCCTGAGCCCACCACCCCACTACCCAATCTGTCCCCCCTGAGCCTGCCACCTCCCTCCCCATCCAATGCTGAGGGAGAAAACTCCCAGGACACAGGAACAGCACGCAGCCAGGAAAGGGAGGGAGGCCTTACTCCTGATGCCCACAGGAGCACTGGCTGGAGCTGAGTGGCCAGCAGGGATTTAGGGCACGGCTGAGCATCCTGGCGTGCCTGCTTCCTGGAGGGTTCTTCACAGGACGCTCTTGCGGTAGTTCATGGCCCTAGCACCTCAGACGAGTGATGGGCCAAGACTGAGGAGCAGGGCCTGAGTCTGAACATCAGCCTGGGACCCTCAGGAACTCAGGGACTCTGCACAGCTGGGTACAGTGGCTGCACAGAACCCAGGCACTAGAGCTGAGGTCTGCATGCAGGCCCAGTGTCTACTGGGCCCAGACTCTGGTCCTGGCACACACCACAGTGGGCCCATGGCTCATCCATGTACATCTTGCAAACAAAAAATTGAAAATTCAATGTTCACCACCATTAGCCACCAGGGAAATGCACATCCCACCTGCATCCCCCAGGCAGCGTGGCAGTCGGCAGGAATGCCAACAACGTAACTGCTGGAGAGGACGTGGGGGAAGAGGAGCACGGTCACACTGCTGGTGGGAGTGCAAATTAGTGCCACCACCTGGAAATCAGCACGGAGGCTCCTCCAAAGACCAGGCATGGAACCAGCCCCTGGCCCAGCTTCTCCTCTCCTGGTACTGACCTGGAGAGGCAACGTCGTCCTCCTACAGTGGTCTGTGCACACCGTGTTGACAGCAGCTCAACTCACAGGGGCCAGCCTCTGGAAGCAGCCCAGTGTCCATCACCAGAGGAATCAAAAAAGGAAATGTGGTGTGTGCACACAGTGGAGGCTACTCAGCCATAAGAAAATGAGATCGTCCATTTGGAGCACAATGAGTAGAACTTGAGAACATTGTTAAATGGATTAGCCAAACTCAGAAGGTCGAGAGTGAGATGGTGTCTCTCGTATGTGGAAGCTGGAGAGGAGAGAGGAAAAGACAGGTCGAAAAGGAGAGGGAGATCAGTGGAGCAGAGGAAAGGGACCAGAAAGGGGAGGAGGAGGGAAAGGGGATGCGCTGGGGAGTGATTCTGGCCAAATTACAGTGTTACATTGTGTCTTGTATGAGTAGGTGACTACGAATCCCGCCATTATGTATAACTATGGTGAATCAATGAAAAAGTGGGAAAAGAGATTGAAAACTGCTCCTTGTTAACATTTGGCTGATTTGAGGCTAAGCTGCATTTGTATGTTTTAAGTATGAGCCCCACACCTTTCGTGACGGGCGTGAAGGATGGGGAGGGACACAGGAGCGCTTGGATGGCCTTGGGCCTGCACCCAGCTCCACTTCCCAGGACGGACCCTGAGACCCAGCTGCTGACGGAAGGCGATGGGCTGGGGTGTGCTGGAGCTGCCCCCTCAAGGGGCCCACAGCCCCCTGTGGAATCTCCCCACATGGTCCAGGCCACCGTGCACCTCATTAGCTACACTGGTGCAGCAGCCTGGTCCCCACGGGGGACACAGCCTGTAGATGTGCACCTTAAATCTGCACACTTACAGAGCAACGACTGTCATAAAGGTCTAAGATAGACCTTTAGATCTGGGGGTGTGGCTCAGGGTGGACACTTTCCTGGCATGCACAAGGCCCTAGGCACAATCCCCAGCACCAAAAATAAATAAATAATAATAAATAGATAAATAAATAAATAAATGTTTTTGAAATCTTTATTTTATGTCCTTTTTCAGCTAATTAGCAGCTGAACTGGATGGTACAGATGCTTCACATTTATCCCACAATAAAATGCAGAGATTTCACACTATAATATTCTTTTACTTACATCATGTTAGACCTGAGTCTAAATTCCTCATCTTGCATATAGTAGAGATTTCAGGCTTCATTGTGCTTTGTGAGCCTCTCTGTCTCCCCTGGTACCACACAAGGAACTGGCAGGGCTTACAGAATCCAAAAGGAAGGAGGAGGAGGAG
The DNA here is from genome assembly GCF_052094955.1 of Ictidomys tridecemlineatus. Taxonomy (NCBI): domain Eukaryota; kingdom Metazoa; phylum Chordata; class Mammalia; order Rodentia; family Sciuridae; genus Ictidomys; species Ictidomys tridecemlineatus. The sequence goes on along the minus strand of NC_135485.1, from coordinate 146,820,131 downwards.
AGAAGGAAGGGGAGGAGGAGGAGAGGAGGAGGGGGAAAGGAGGAGAAGAGGAGGAGGAAGAGGAGGAGAGGAGGAGGAGGAGGAGGAGAGGAGGAGGAGGAGGAGAGGAGGAGGAGGAGGAGAAGAGGAGGAGGAAGAGGAGGAGAGGAGGAGGAGGAGGAGAGGAGGAGGAGGAAGAGGAGGAGAGGAGGAGGAAGAGGAGGAGAGGAGGAGGAGGAGGAGAGGAGGAGGAGGAGGAGAAGAGGAGGAGGAGGAGAGGAGGAGGAGGAGGAAGAGAAGGTGAAGAAGAAGGGGAGGAAGGAAGGAGGAGGGGGAAGGAGAGAAGGAAGAAAAGAAGGAGGAGGGGAGGAGTGGGAGGAGGAGGAGGAGAAAGAGAGGAGTGGGAGGAAGAGGAGGAGGAGGAAGAAGGGGAGGAGGGAAGGGGGAAGGGAGGAGCGGAGGAGGAGACGGAGGAGCTTCAGGGCCTCTGTGGCAGGTGTGGGGTCACCTGAAGGAGCAGCCGCAGGGCACTCCCTTGGGTGGGCCCTTACCCTCCAGCAGCTGCCCCACCAAAGGCCCTGCTCCTGCCAGGCTCCTTGTGGGAAGGAGGAGTGGGGGACGGGCCAGCGCCTCAGGAAGGCACCCTCTGTACCCCTGTGGCCCTCCATCGACCCTGCATAACCCTCCATCCCACCCTCCTCCCCAATCTCATGAACCAGGGGCTCCCCACAGCTCAGGCCTGGAGAGCCCCAGTGCCCACCGGCCCTTCCGTGTGGGCAGGGAAGTGACATCTCTGCTCCCTCCTGCAGAGCCCTCAGCTCCAGTGGCCCCTTTCCGGCCACACCACATAGGGACGAAACCCGGCAAAGGACTGCAACAAGCTAAAACTGCTGTTTTGCACAGGACTGCGTTTGGCTTCATCTGTCCTGACCTCTAGGGAGAGTGGTTGGCTCCCCTCACCCAGGACCCCGCGGATTATTCAGTGAATACTGGCTACATGCTTCCCACATACGCTGGTGTGCAGGGACATAGATCCCATACCCACCGTCACCTCCTCTGCCCCTGGTGTTTGGAACTCTACTTCTCGTTGACACATGTCATCTACTATAAGAGGAGACAGAAATCAAGCCAGCAGCTCAGCGCAGGCACTAGTAATTGATGGAGAAGGGACTCCCACTCGGGCAGTCTGGCTCAAGAGCCCTGCTCTTAATTAATTCCCCAAGGAGACCCGTCTGTGTCTCTCCGCACAGTATCCACACTAGCAGATGGCTCCACAGCCCCCGCCAGTCCTGCTGCTGGCTAATTCACCTAATTCACCTGCACTAGCACCCAGGCCCCTCAAGACCCTGGTCCTCCTTTCCCCAGGTGAGGCACTGGAAGATTTCAGTGGGCTTCCACACCCCAAGTATGCTGGGAAATAACTTTATTTTCAAAATGATAAAAATTTAGCTAAGCTTAGAAAATTGATCTGCTCCAAATTTTCAGGTGCAGGGTGGAGATGTGACTCTGTGGTAGAACACCTGCCTAGCAGGCAGGTTCAGGCCCCAGTGCAGCAAATACATAAGTCTTCAGGTATGACAGTTCCATCAGTCTCCTGCCCCCTCCCATGACAGTCTCCCCGTGTGGATCTCCAGACCTGCACCACAGGTGGACTGGGCAAGGTTGCCCAGACACCAGCCCCGCTCCTCCCTCTGTCAGACGCTGAGTCCCCCTTAGGCAGGGATTCACCCGCCTCACAGAGATGGGCCTCAGTGTCGACCAGTACCGCAAACATCTTGAGATGGCTTCGCTCCTAAAATTCTTACAGATATAAATATAATCTTATTGGCTGTTATAATCCGTGTTTTGGACAAGGAGAAGTGGAAATAGCATGACCTTATGGTTTCTGTAGTTTCAGATCTAGGTCTGCAAAATACTGAGTCAAAATGCTTGATGATAAAGTACTCAGCATCTTAAGTAGAAAGATAAAGAATCACATTTCAAAAACCACACGTTTCCATTCCTTCAACATCAACAAAGATCTTCCCACCGAGGCTCCCTCCAATATGTGGGCTTGAGTTCAGTGTTGATCAAAATTAGAAGAAATTACATGAGTTGCCAAGTCCTCAGCGCCGACCTCACAGGACTGTCCAGGTGGAGAGGGGTCAGGCCCAGCAGTGCCCTGACGGAGGGTCTGGAAGGTGATTCCAAGTCGGAGCTCCAGTGCCCCCTGCAGGCCAGGACAGGGGGCTGGCCGTCCAGGGAGGCCGCCTCGGGAACACTGAGTAGGTCCCCTCGGGCAGGAGAAGAGGGCAGTGGGGAGGGACCGGCTGGGCCCGCGGGGACTGGCCGACAGGGACAGGAGGCCGGGGACCCGCATTTCACATATCGGCCAGGGCACGCTGCAGGAGGCCCTCCTCACGTGCGCAGGGAGAAGGCCTGCAGGGCCCGCGCCCAAGAGAGGACCGCGCAGGCGACCGGTGACAGACTGCGCGCGAGTAGAAGCGCGGCCTGAAGGTGCGGGGGAGAGTGCGGGCCGCAGCGCCACCCCGTGGGCGGAAGGCAGGTTGCCCGGACCTGGGGGGAGAGGGCGGGGCGCGGCCACCAGGGGGCGCGCGCACCACCGCGCACACACCACTGCGCACACTGCTCTGCACACACACGAAAACACCTCTCTGCACACAGAACACATACCAAACTCGCCACTGCACAAAGTACACTCACTGCTCTGCACACACACACCACTCCACACACAACAATGTACACACACCCATGCGCACACATACCACTCTACACACCAGGGCACACGCTACCCACACCACTCTGCACACACAAGACACACAACACACACACCACTGCACACATACCACTCTATACACACACCAATACACACACACCACACACCACTCTACACACACTCACCAATGCACACACACCAATGCACGCACACACACCAATGCCCACACACACCACTCTGCACACACACTACGGCACACACTACACACCACTGCATACACACCACTCTGCACATACGCAACACACACCACTGCACACTACACACCACTCTGCACATACGCAACACACACCACTGCACACTACACACCACTCTGCACATATGCAACACACACCACTGCACACTACACACCACTGTACACACACACCACTCTGCACATATGCAGCACACCACACACGTACACATACACACTACGCACATGCACGTATACATATTGCACACCAGCATACACACACCACACAAATGCCGCACAGGTACACATACCCACACACACACACCACATACGTTACACATCACACAGAATAAAGGGAAAACCACCCCAGAGGTTTCTGGAAAGGGAGAGCAGGCACAGGCGGGAACCAGGTGAGGAGCCCCCATGGGCCCCTCGGCTAAGGCCACCGGGAGGCCGGAGGCCAAGAGCACTCTCTGTCCTGACACAGAAGAGGGTGTGACCAAGGCAAGCCCACTGCCTGGAGCCCCCAGGGTGGGGGGCAGCACGGCGTGCCCAGGTGGGCGTCCCACTCCTGAAGCCCAGGAACTGAGGGTGTGGGGCCCCCGCAGATGGTGCTGTGAGACGGGGGCCTTCCAGTCCCCCGGGGGGTCCCAGTCACCCCTGAGGCCTTAGAGGGAAAGGGAGGTATTGTAGGGGGAGGGGAAGGAGACGCCAGGGAGGTTGAAGCTGAAGGCCGGCCGGCCTCCTGGTGGGAAGGCCCAGAGCCAAGGGACTTGAGCAGCGCGGGATGCAGAGCCGGCCCAGAACGTTGGCACTGGGCTGAGCCCGACTCCAGTCTGCGCGGCTGCACTTGGCGCGTACACAGAAGACCACAGGTGCACTGGGCAGGGAAGGCTCCCAGCAATCCAACCTGGGCACTTTCCATCAAACACAGATGACCCCAGGACCCAGCAGTCCTGTCCTTAGCCACCCAGGAAATAAAATGTCCATCCACATGAAGCTGTGTGTGTGGCGGAACTGCAGCGGGTCCACTGGCTCCGCCCGGCCGAGCAGGGCCAGCACCTGGACCTGGCTGACTGACAGGGGTACCCCAGCTCTGACTGGCACGATTCTTGCAGGAATGGGGTGCTCCATCTTTCCAAGCACTTCCCGACAACTGGAGCTGCCTGCTCTTCATGTGCGCAGCCTCATTTCCCGGGACCTGGTGGACTTTCCCCAGATGCAGGGGCTCTGCACAGCCGGGGGAACTCCACCTGGAGCTGCAGAGTCCCTGAGGTGACTGCCCTCCCTCTGAGCTTGCCTGCGATGGCAGTCACCTTCAAACAGCAGCCTTCGGGCCAACAGCTCCTGATTCTGTCCCCTGGCTCGGCCGCCGCTGGAGCTGTGTCCACAGCATAGAGCAGCTGCAGCCCAGGCGCCACTGCCTGCCACTGTCAGGACCACTGGCCTAAGCAGGCTCTGCCTTGGGCCACTGGGTGGATGGCCTGTCCCATAGCCAACTGCTGCCATTAAGGCCCAGCATCTCCTCTGCGTGTCTTCATGGAAGTTCCGACTGCCCGTGGCCTCCAGCTGTCACACCCAGGTAAGGGACCCAAGGACACTGCGGTGCACCTGGCTTTTGTCACTGGGGGTGACGTCTTGGAGGCCCTTCCACCACACAGGGGAGAAGCCGCATGCGGTAGCACTGTGCCACCACGTGCGTGTACTGTAGGTGATGTGACCCGCCCTCTCCCAGACACCAGGGTCACACCTAGGTCACTTTCACTCTGTCACAGTCATCACCTTGGGCATGTGCCCTGTCCTAGATGTGCAGCCCGGTAGGATAAACGGCGCATTTGTGCGTCTGGTAAGTTGCCCGACTGCGCTCCCCAGGGGCTGGGCACGGGCCTCTCACTGCCGTGTCCAGTTCCTGCCAACAGCAGCTTGCTGCCCGGCTTCTGGGCTTCTGACAATCTGATGGGTGAAGAGAGGAGCCTCGGGGATTTGAGTCTGTCTCCCCGTACCTCAAGTTCCAGCATCGTCCATCTGTTCACAGGCCTTGTGCACTTTTTGTTGAGTTCTGTTTCTCTTTTTAAACCATGATACTGTTGTTTTCTACTCTCGAGGCGTCTTGGTGTAGTAAGAACAGCTCTGAGGCGTGAGCTCCACGTCTCCCCATGCTCATGTGCCTCTGGCCGCCCCTCCATCTTCCCCGTCCTTCCTTCTCTGCCGTGCGTTTGATCATGCAGACATGTCTGCATTCTAGACAGTCAATACCCATCTCTCCTCTGATGGGTGAAGGCCCCTCATGTCGGGGTTACTGCGGCAGATGAGGCTGCCACACCGAGCCCCCTCCAACCCCAGTGACCCCTCAGGCCAGCCTGGCTTTGCGGGTGTGCCCAGCCTTGTCCAGGATGCACCTGACCAGGAGCAGCCCAGGGCAGGACCAGGCGAGCACTCCTGCCTACCACGGCTCCTCTCCCGGGCATCTGCCCCAAGCTCCGTGTCACCAGGCAGGTGTGGTCAGCTCCAGCCCGAGTGAGGCCGCCCTGGCCGTCCTGCTTCCGCTGCTTCATGATTGTAAGCCGTCCACTCCCTGACACACGTCAGCTTCCGGAGAGACTAAAGGCTTCACTGTGAAGAAATCCTGTCTCCCTGTCCAGCCTTGGTTTGAGGTCTGGTGCGTTTTGAGAGGACCTCCTCTGTACACCAGTTACGGACCTAACTTTCTTTTTCTCAATGGCTGCCAACCGTCTTCACACCTTTTATTTTGAAACAGAACTCCTTCCTTACCCAGCAAACCCAGACCTCACGTCCACCTCTAGGCCTGCTGCTTCACCACTGCTGGCGCCACCAGCTCTGCATGGCTAACTCCGGCCTCCCGGTCCATCGCCTCGTGTGAAAGGAGAGTGTGCCCTTGCTGCACTGTTTCACTAAAAGCCTCTGTCACGTGAAAGTCAGGATCTCGTCTAGTCCCAGCAGCAGCTTCCCAGCCAGTCCACGGAGGAGCCAGGCAGAGGCTCACAAGGGGTAAACAGAGCTGGTGTGGACGTTCGTTAAAGCCTGACACATTGTCCGACGCCTCTATTTAAAGCCATGGAGCTATTAAATAAAATTTTTTAAAAGACCTCTCTTAAGCTAGGTATGGTGGTAAACACCTGTAATCCTAGCAGCTCGGGAGGCTGAGGCAGGAGGATCATGGGTTCAAAGCCAGCCTCAGCAAAAGCAAGATTGCCAAGCAACTCAGTGAGACCCTGTCTCTAAATAGAGTGGCTCAGTGGAGTGCCCCTGAGTTCAATCCCCAGTACCAAAAAAAAAAAAAAAAGACTCTTAAACATACCATCTTTCACAGGAGGGAAGGGCCACAGTACAGCTCTGTATCAGACCTGCCCAGGGCTGGGGGGGCAAACCCAGCGTCCCACGTGTCCTCCTGGCTCTCCTGGAGCCCTGAAGGTGGGCGGGGAGGAGAACACCGTTACACTTTCCAGCTTTAGAGGGAGACTGACCGACTGTGGGTTTTATTTAAAAATGCCTCCTTAATGGAATCACTTTGTTAAGAAACAATCCATAAGGGCTAAGTCAAAAAGAAAAATGTCACCAGCTCAGGTTGCGTGCAGGAAGCTGGAAGGTGAACAGCGGGAGACTAAACTCCTTTCTGAAACGCGCTGTTTATTTTGATCTCAGAGGGGGTACTTGGTAACAGGGAAAACCAGGTCATGGAGAGAGGGGAGAGCCAGGCCCTGTGTTCTTACGTCAGGGTTTTCAATCAGCCTTTCTCCTGGGCAAGTGGCACAGAGCCCTCAAACTAAGGCCCAGGGAGACCCAGGGCACACGGGCCCCACGCTGGATTCACTGCCAGCCAGCGGCAAGTCGGGTTCTCAGCCTGGAAAAGGACGCCTTTGTCCAACAGACTCAGGAGCTTTTTAAACACACCACCCGACTCAGGAAGGACATCTTTATTTGCCGTTATCTTTGGAATACAACCACCAGGCTCTGCAGGTGTGACTTAGTACATGAACTGGCTTAGCAATGCTTCTAGGGTTCACAAGGCCAAGGCCAAGGTTCTGATGAAGGTCATCTGGTTATCAACTGAGTATAAAGGAAGCTATAAAATGGCTCAAAGCAATGTGGCCTCTAGAGGAAGATCCAGCGACTCAGACGCTCAGGGAAGGACCCCGGAGACTCGCAGGCACTGCAGAGAGACGAGGGAGGACCAGCCGGAAGCCCCACATGCCTCCTGTGCTGGCCAGGGACTCCAACCGCAGGGTCAGGGCGGGCGCTGGGCACGGGTCGGCTGGCCAGGCTGACGCGGGCGGAGGCGGGTGGGCGGCGGCTCCCGGGGCGGTCAGTCATCTTCCCCTCCACAGAGCAGCAGCAGGGCCTTCTTATAGTCCCCAGAAGTGTCGCCCTGAAACCCAACGACCCCGTTAACCACCCGACTCAGAGGAAGCCCGGGAAAGGGTGCCAGGGAGCATCTGGCAGCAGCTTTATTCCTGTGACTGCTCAGGGCGACTCCCTGCGTGACTCGCACATGGGGAATGTTGGCGGAGTTTCCTACCCTCTAACCCTGTTGGACTTTCTGACCTGACGCCTTAAAGGCAGTTTCCAAAGACAAGAACATGTTCTTCTCTCTAGCAACACAGGGAACAGGGAACCCTGCCCAACTACATGGATGCCAAGCTTCCCAGAGGGGCCCGGTCTGCAGCCCTCTGGCTGGCTGGAGGGCCCAACACCAAGGCAGCCGGGTGTGAGTACCAACAGTACCAATGGTCGGGCTGCAGAGCCTGGGCAGGCTCCCGGGCTCCTGGCACAGCCTGCCGACACACGTGAGCCAGAGCTTTCTGAAATTCTGCTGTCCCCAAGAGGGAAGTGGCCAGGGAGCCGAAACGGGAGGAATCTCACTAGAGGACACCCAGCGCCTTTCTTTCAACAGAAGGACGTGTAAACCCAGGCTGCTGGCTCACCCAGGCGCACTCGGGCTGGTTCTCTCTGGGCTGAACTTGCTCAGTCACCTGTCACCACCACCAAATCACGCTCTGAGGCCACAGCAGTCTGTGAGGGCACCCCACTCCCAGCTAGCCCCTGGGACCACCACACACAGGGAACACGGCGGAGCTCCCGGCTCCCAGCTCTGGCCTGCCACGGGATTCTGAGCTGCAGCCCCTGTCCTGCCTGTCTGGCACACGACGTGCTGGACGTGCTGGTCTGTCCGGACCTGAAACCAGATCCAAAGAGCAGTTCTAGTACCTTGATCATGGAATACAGTGAGGTGGCAAAATTCTTCCGGAACTCCTTCCGAATGTTGAACAGATCGATCTCACTCCTGGACACCACGACTCTGATGAGGGTGTGGTCATCTGTCCCGGCTCCCTTTGAAAAATAAAAAGAGTGAAAGTAGCTCTGAGCCCTGAGCCTGAGCTGGGCACGTGGACAAAGTCAACAACTTGGTAGAACTGGGCTCCGTGTTTTAGGGGGAAACTCCTGATGCCTGTCGTCCGAGGCATAATCAATCAGAGCTGGAGGACAATAAGGAAGAGGGCAGCCACGGTCAGAAGACGCAGCGTCCACTCACCTTCATGGCGTAGTACAGGGTCTCTGCAAGGTAGGCAGGTATGCTTCGAATCGACTTCACTGGAAAACAAGCCAAGTGACGTCAGGTGATCCTGGACTGCAACCGCCTGGGCACACACTGTGCTCCCAGAGCAGCACGGACCCGCACAGCCGGGCCTCCTCCCTCCCCACAGGCCTTCAGAGACACGGGAAAGGGCCGGCTTTCCACGCCCCCCTGAGCACTGCTAGACAGAGCAGCCTGGGTCGATGCCACACCAGAACCTTCATCACCAAGACTACACAAACTGCTCAGACGTGTCCTACCCAAGACACTCGGGCGAACAGCGCAGGGCTACTTCTCCCCTCTTCGGAGCCTTGGCCTCTCTTCCTGTATCTGCCTAGCACACTGGCAGCGTGCGAGTTACCCAGTTCTAGGAACACACCATGGCTGACTAGAGAGCGCTCGGCCCAGAGTCCACTCTGGCTCTGGAGACCTGGAAACTCTAGAAATGGCCAACAGTGACCGTCCTTCAACTGTGAGTTTTGTGAACTCTCCCTTTCCCAATGCCTCTGAAAGATAGCCACTAGTAGCCATGAGTGAAAATTGTACGTGGCTCTAACAGTGAAGGAGCCGCCCAAGTCCTCATGAACTGGACAGAGGAAACTCAGTGCTCACGCAGGCCACCTCTTCTCGAGAGCAGGACGGCCTGCCCTCAACCCTGAGGCTCGGCACCAACGGCAGACAGAGGCTCTCTGCAAACCTGGGTGGAACCAGGACCCTGGGAACCACTCCCAAGCTGGGCCCCCTGGCCTGGAGGGACGTGAAACCACAGTCAACTGCACAAAGTCTGCACCTCAATTTCCCTGACTGTTCTGAACATGTGGTTGAAGTAAAACTCCAAACTTTTAATATGAAAACCACATCCTCTATGACATTCTGGGTCTAACAGATGGTGATGCCGCGGTCTGCCTCGGGGCCGTGAGCACTGTATTGAGAGAACTCTAAAATGCCACAGGTACCAGCCTCTGAGCCGGCGTCCCCAGCCCTCCAGGTGCCCAGGGAACAGTGAGGTCCCCAGGTGGCTTCAAACAACTCCTAACAATCTCCCCTGGACCCCGGAGCACTGGCCAGCAGGCCAGCATCACCTCGAGTGGGAGCCAGGACTCTGCCCTCCCGGGGCCGTGCCAGGCTCCTCTTTCCATAAACCATGCCCCACACCTTCAGGTTCAGCCACAAGCGAGCAGAACCGCTGGCTGCTCCCGCCATGGACACCACACTGTGAGGTCACCTACCGACGGCCAGCAGCAGCTGCTCCAGGTGCCCAGAAGTCTCCCGGTCGATGGTCTCCTCGATCTGGAAGCCCGATATGGTCATGTACTTGTCAAACACTAGGGAAACGGAACGAGCGCTGACTCACACAGCAGGACCCTCGGCAGTCAGAGTCCTCGCTGCGCGGCTCCTACCCAGCGCCTGTCTTGGAGGGAGCCTGTGCTCGGGCTCAGGTGCCGAGCCAGTAGCGACAGTTCACGGCGCTCTCTGCCCACTGACCTCCCAGCCCCCTGCCAGTCCGGACCAGGGGGACCTCAAGGGGAGCCTGCTGTGGGGACTCTGAGATGTCCTCCTCTTCCTTAGGAAAAGTGACGGAGATGACTGGGTTACCCCTTTCCTTTCTTCTCGCTGTGAAATGGTTAGTTTAGAGCTACAGCAACTGTCTCGTGACGACATGAGAAGGAAACCAAGACACCGAGGACAGTGGAGCAGGAATCCAGGACCATCCCAGGTCCTGCCAAGCCCGCCTCAGAGCCACCATGTGGGCTCCGTCCCCTGCTCCTGAACACCTTCTCAGCTGAGAGCATAGTCCCGGGGACCACCCAGAGGGGGGTCTCAGGTCCACCTGGAGGAAACGCCCAGTGAGCCGCCACTCGTGGTCTGTGACGAGGGAGGCCCAGAGCCCGACCCTCACCACCCTCCCAAGTCAGGGCTTAAGCTCCTGGTTCTCTAAGTCACAGCAGCGGTAAAGGGAGTCAGCAGACCTACCCAGGTGGCACAGGGTGCCACAGGGCCGCGTGTCCGCCACCCAGCCCCTCCACTCACCCCTTCTCAAGTGCGACACGCTCCGCGTTCCGAAGATGGTGATGAACTTCTCCTCGTCGGTGCCCCACTTGAGCTCTCCGGCCTGAAACAGCGCCTGCAAGCATTCCCGCCTCCGTCAGGAAGGCCCTCTGCGACCCCCAGCCCTGACCCACCGTGCAGCTTCCTGCAGGGCACATGCACTTGCTGCACTCTGGCCCTGTGCATTCCTCCGCCAGGACTGACAGGTCAGGTGGAGGTGACAAAGCACAGCACCAGGCAAGACTGGGTCTGCCCAGAATGCCTTCTGTGACTTCCAACTTTGGGGGGAGGAAATTTCTGATCCTCTCACTGCGGTCCGTCCACTTAGAGATGGGAAATCCTAAGCAGGAGCTGCAGGATCTGGAGGATCCAGGGTCTGCTCCTGTCTGACTTGGGCTGTTCAACAGGCAGCCACCGTGCTTTCCCTTGGCCACTGAGTTACCAGGCTGGCCGAGGAGGCCCCTGCTCCCCTGGGAGCCCCACAATGTAGCTGTTCTCGGGAGGCCACCCACGGCCCCTGAAGGGCAGGGGGGCGGCTTCAGTGTGAGGGGCAATGCAGTGGCAGAAGGCCTGCGGTGCTGTGGGCCACCTGACCCCTGGAGGTGACTTGGGGCTACCTGCAAAGTGCCCGTGCTGAGAGCTCACCAGGAGAAGCAGGGCGAGGCGCAGGGAGAGCGCCGGGAGAGCCGGGGCAGGGGCGCGAAACGTCCACATTAGGAACGGGCTCTACCTGGGGACAGCGGACCCAGGAGGGTCCTCAGAGCTTACGCAGGAACAGGAAGCAGGCCTGCGTCTGGCAAGGCGGGTGGGTGGGGGTCAACACGCAGCAAACCGCCCTCGGCTCCTCCCTGCAGCCAGGCAGAGAGGCAGCACTCACACCCCGACACCAGCTGCCAGGAGAACAGGGTGTTCTCCTCACTCCACCAGCACGTCAGGCCACAGGCCAGCGGGCCACTGTGCAAGCCCCCGGAGAGGGCCCACAGCGCTGCCCGCTTCCCTGAGGACCAAGACTGCCTCAGGAGGGGCAGGGGGACACTAGGCGACTCGGGAACCCAAGCAGCCCCTCCTTCCCAACCCCCAGGCCTCGGCTCCAGGTGCAGACTTCCCGACACACAGCTCCTGCACCTGGACACCTCGTAAACCACACGGAGACCACACAGGGTCTGAGAGTCTGCAAATGTACATTTGGGAGCCACTAACACTTGGCTGACAGAAGAGAAGTACCGGCCAGGCGCGGCAGTGACATCTGCGGCCCAGCCACAGGAGCCCAAGGCCAGAGGGTGCAAGTTCCAGGCTAGCTGGGCACCTGGGCGGGGCCCTGTCTCAATAAACAAGGGGTCTTGGGGTGCAGCTCAGCAGAGTGCTTGCCTAGCAAGTGTGCGGCCCCAGCACCACAGAAAAACAAAACGGAGGGACGACACTGTTTAGAATTCTTCCAAAGGACAGCAGGAGCACTGCAGATGCTAGGTAACCCGCCACCACTCATGGGACAGAACAACACACACCTTCAGACCCGATCCTTCTTTCTTACCCCTTCCTAAGAGACCTACTGCCCCGTTACCAGTGGGGTCAATAACACTGGGTGGCTGCCATTGTTTTTTGAAAAATTCTTTGTTTTTTGAATGTTTCATAACAACAAAAAAGGAATGATATGTCTCGGTGGAACTCACTGTACTATTTCACTTCATGTTTGGATAAAATATTTTATTAGCCAGACCAAAATGAGAGAACTCTACCGAAGTGTGTCTTGTGACCTGTCATGGACACCTGAACTGGATTGTCTCTAGAGACCTCACAACACACCTGGTGACGCTCCCTTACCACGAATTCCTTCCATGCACAGATGGGGGCAAAGTCACCACACAGCCGGCCTCACTCACCTGAGCGTCTTGTTCAACTTGAGCTTCGTCGATTCCAGCATCAGGGTCTCTGTTCGCCTATAAGACAGTACGTCCCATTACTGAATCACTCCAAAGGAAAAATGTCCCACCTGGTGGTTATGCACATAGAGCTCTTTCTCTTAGGAATAAATGGCTTTTCAAGGTCACCTCAATCCTACAGCCTATCACACAGAACTGTCCAAATCCAACCTGACCCTCCTACCCTCCTGTGAAAGCGGAGGACACAGACTGCTCTCTGCAGCCAAAGGCTGAGGCAGCCGCTCAGAGTTGAGGCTGTGTGTTCTGAAAGGTAAACAAGCACAGGCTGCACACACCCACCAGCAGGACCAACCAGCACAGAGAGCATCAAAAGAATTTCAAGTGGCTTCCCTGGATAATCAGGCCACTCCACCTTCAGACTCTCTCTCCTATCCCCAAAGTACTAGGCATTGAATCCAAGGGCATGCTACCACCAAGCTACGTCCACAGTTCTTTTGCTTTTTATCTTTGAGACAGGGTCTCGCTAAGCCGCAGAGGCTAGCCTTGAACTTGCGATTCTCCTGCCTCGGGCTCCCACATTGTGGGGATTACAGGTGTGCCACCATGCCTGCCAACTTCAGACTTTTCACGTCAAGCTAGAGTTGGTCTCCACCCAATACCTGAAGGAGAACCACCAACATCCTCTGGTAGTACCCCGAGGTGTCCGCCACCACGTCGTCTTCCAGGCTTGAGCCGTACTCTGCAACAGAACCATTCCACACTTACTCACAGCTGCTTTTAAATAGAGACCCTGCCCCATTCATCAGAGGAAAGAGATACAAAATAAGAAATACTGTATTGATTAACAAATTCTCTCTGTCCCATCTCTCAGTGCTGGAGACTGAAGGCAAATGCTGACTGGCTGGGAGGCATGACCACAGTCTCCCCAAGCCGTGAGGCAGGCCTGGGCCCCGACTCAGCCATCCAGAAGGGCTCTGGAGAGCCCCTTAAATACTTTGACCATAAGATTCAACTTCTCCTGCTTCTTCCCAATGTCCCATGTGACGGGTTTCCCATGTCTTTCACCCTCTGAGTGGCCCTTCTCTGGGCATGGCCATATTCTACCCCCACCAATAAAATATGTTTTTCTCTGCAGCTAATAAAGTCAAGTGAGAGACAGCAATGGCATTCTGGGGTATGCCCGCTCCTGCCTCCAAGGTCAGGGAAAGGGAGAAGCAGGTCTGCGGAGTCCACAAGCCCCTTCACTCTCAAACAGCTGCTCCCAAAAGGAAAGGGGAGGAAGCAGCGAGGACTCAAAGGGACACTCGTGGGCGTTCCCAAGTCCACAAATACCTGCGCAGAACTACAAGGCACTGAGACAGCAAAAGAAGAAGGAAAGAGGCTTCGCTCTAAGGGGTGAAAATATGTAATCATTACTTGAAAGCAGGCACCTTTAAAAGACCCAAAAAATCACGTTTACTTCAACCAGTGATCCAAGCAGAATCTTGGCGGGAACCTCTGACTCCTTCCTCTATGGCAGCACCCACAGTAACCAACCATCAGCCCTATCCGAGACCTCGTGCTGGGTGACACCCTGGACTTCCCATAACTGTGTGGCTGCTAGGTCCCAAACCCCAGCTCACCTTGGGACACGCAGCTGGGGTCAAACCCTTCCTCATCGGCTGCAGCACTGACTGCTGTGCTGTCCACTCAGAACCACACATGCTCTGAACCAAGCCTGGACCCACAACCTGCCACGCAAACCCCAACCTGGCCCGACTCACTGGGGACACAGGCCCCTCCACGATGGCATGCTCTCTCAACTGCGCCCCTCTTTCCAGTGTCCACACCTCTGAGGACAGTGGCCCTGCTCCAAAAATGCCTGTTACCTACTCTGAGCCCAGTGCCTGGCTCTACGGAGAGACAGGACAAACAGAAACTGTACTGTAGAGGGTCTGAATATCTAAGGTGTGACGTTCTGGTATGCGCACGGTGGGACGACCGCCACCACACAGCTTTCTCTCTTAGACAAGTCAAGTCCTCGACAGGGCTCCACTGCACAGTCGCTCCCCGCACCTCGGATCTGCAGAACTTCTCATCCTAATGAGATGCAGTACCCTTGGCCATCGCTGCCCACCACCCTCGCGGCCCTCCCGGCCCGGCCCCGCCAGCCCCGCCCGGCCCTGCGTGTTCCACGCTGCGCTCCACCACGCTGTCTTCCTGCGCCTGGCTCCTTCTCCAGGTTCATCTGTGTGCTACAGGGGCCTCCCCGTGGAAGGCTGGATGAAGTCCCTGTGCACACACACCCTACCTACCTTCTTGAACCATTCCTCAGCAGCTGTCAGGCCGCCGGTCGTGAAACTCTGAGCATCTCATCTGTACATGAAGCCTCCCCAACATCCAATGCCCACGACCCCTCAGTGGCCTCAGCTGGAAAGGGGCTATCCTTCAACTATCACAGTGGCACTAGGCCACGTCACCAGGCCTCAGGCTGCACGCTGTCACCACCATCCACTCCCCAGAGGGACAGCTGGGTACCACATCAGGTAGAGCGGCGGCTGATGCTCACTACCTCGGCCTCAGCACCTCTCCTCTCACTGCAGGAGAAGCAGGAGACCCTGCGCTTTGGAAAGGAGACTGCTCTGCTGCCCCACATTTCACACCACTGACCTGGTGAACAGAGACACCTCTAGGACCCAACCTGACCCAGAGGGCGCTGCACCTCCCTAGCTCAGGGCAGGAGCCTGGGAACTGTGCCGTGCATGCTGACCGCCTGGTCAGGAAGGAGGTCTGCCCTGAAGGAACACAACTCTGCCCTAACTTCCCTTTGCTAGATTCCCTTTACAGATGCTCTAGACAGGAACACAGACTTTCTCCCAAAAAGTGAAGGATGCTCCAAAAACACTCAAACGCAGAGTATTGTGTGCCAGCATTGCCATTAGCTAAACAAAATACATTTACTCAGACATTGTTACTAACCCTGATCTGGATGGGGGTAGGTATCTTTTCCCAGGTTCCCGAAAGGTCTTTGAGATAACTCCACCTACACTAACACAGAACTGAATGCATTTGAAGGAAGAAAAACTATTCACATACACCCCAAAGTTAACAGGAGAGAAAGACACCCGTAGAATTCCTGTATTAGAATCCTATGCAAGCCACAAGCAGCTTTTCATGAGCCACTAAAACAGGTGAAGATTTTAACTGAAGAAGAAAGGCAGCTGAGTGGCAGGTCCCCCTCCACTGACTCAACAGCTGTGAGCCACCGGCCTGTGGCATCTGTGGGACAGGATGGAGAGTGGACAGTGGAGATGGGCAAGACGTCAATCCAAACACTCACCTTCTTCATACACCTGCTTTATGGCTCTGAGTTCTTCAGGTGTCCTTGAAGCAATGATTTCTGTCAGGACTTTCTCGTTTGTCCCGGCTCCCTGTTTGGAGATTTATTTTTAATAGAGAAAACATGTCAGCAGTAAGAATAAAAAGGAAGTTACTTTGCCAGAATAGATGTTACGCACATTGTGCACAAATATCCCCCAACACGACGTGGGCTTCTCTGTATACAAGCTCCACTAGTTACAGAGATATGAAATTTCAAGTTAATTTTCTCTCCAAAGACAATCTTATTATTTATTTTATCTTTTATTCTGTTTGTCTAGTGAGGAGCAAGGTACACCGGTCTGTAAACATGTGCATACATACACATAAAAGATAATGTAAATTTGCAACTTATAATTTGATCAGCTAATTCTAGTTTAAGGTAAAACATTTTAATGGAACTGACACAGAACACATAATTCCATGTGGAAGATAACAGGTACTTCATCTGCACCTCAAAAATAAGCTCCTGCTCCCAAGTTCCGCTTCTCGTGCAGCCAAAGCCAGCTCGCACCCAGGGCACTGCTGCCACGGGGCAGGAACGTCCCCCAGAGGCCCTGTGCTGAAGGCTCTGCTCCCAGAGAAGCCCCCCCCCAAGCCTCCAGGAGGCGGCCACGGAGCCTAGGTCATAGGTCATGGAGCACGCCCTGGGGGGTGGGCGTGCCGGCCCCTCTCTGCCCGCCGGCCTGGGGTGAGCAGCTTCACTGCCCACGAGCTCCCACCAGGAAATGCTGCCTCCACACAGATCCAGCACTGGAGCCTCTAAAACCAGGGGCCCAACCACCCTCTCAGCTGCCTGTCACGGCCACGGGAAGCTGAGTGACAGTGACCTAGACAGTGCCCTTCGGGTCTAGGAACTGCATCCATGGAAAGAAACTGGAAGCTGCTCTCTGTATGTTTAAAAAATAGTATTACTTGATTTTCCTTTTTCTGCTTTTAAAAGTCATATTTATGCCACTAAATTAGAGATATATGCAACGATTGGCTGAACTTAAGTTTTTAAAAGGCAGAATTATGCTCTTTTTATTTTTGTTTCTTTATCAAAAATCAAGTCCAAAAAGCCTCAGCTCATCCTCTGGAAAATTTCAACTGCTGCTGACCATCTAGGGTGGTGTGTGAAAGCCCCTTCCTCAACAACCCACGACTCTGCTCATACCAAGAAAACCTTACCGAAATGAAGAGAATCAGAATAAACCAGCTACCGACTGAATAAACCTCCACCTCCCACGCTGAAAGTCTCAAGTCCTGGGCCGAGTTGCCTTCTGGGACTAAAGCTCAGTCTCCCACTCAAGATCAATTGTAACTGAACTCCTTCCTGCCCCAGGGTCTACACAGAGTCCCCAGGCAGCCACGCCATGCCCCAGGCCAGAGGCAGCCCAGGGACGCACACCCAGTTTCTGCACACCTGAGTCACAGCCAGTTCACCAGCCACTTTGTTATTCCCTAATCAAGCAATTTTTTGTTTAAAGAGTTAAAATATTTCATCCACCATCATTTTAAAACACCTCAAAATTAGAAGACAGGCATAGAAGTAAAATATAAAAATTTAAATTTGAAAAAGCCAGTTCTGGTGAGCTTACGAATGCAGACAGACGAAGGTCAGCTTGTCATTCTGCCCCCACTTCTCTTCTCAGCACCTCCCAGAGCTGCCTCTTACATGAAGCCCACCCTGAAGTCAGTCAGTCAGACAGACAGACAGGCGTGGGCCGGGCCGGCTCCGCAGCCTCTCACCTTGAGAGCGTGCTTCAGCTCGTAGGCGTCGTACAGCCGCGAAGGCTTCATCAGAGCCACGATCAGTTTCTCAAATTTCCCAGTCAGTTCTGACTTCAGGTCATCCAGGAGGTCCTAACGCACAGCAGACAGGCAGAGCTTTAGGCGAGTCTTGTTAAAGGTGACCTGTGGCCTCTGCCTAGTGATGCCGTAGGTTGCTGCCTTCAAGTGGAAGGCGGTGAGCTAGCAAACCCACAGCCTCCCATGCTGAACGGCAGGCCTCAGCCCTGGAGCGAGGCACCTATGCACCAATCTGCTTCTAGGAGATGAGTTTCTTCATTTCAAAAATTTCATTTTAAAATGGTATTGAGAAACACAGATATCTTTATAAAAATTACCCCCAAAATATCATCAATGTGTTTTTTAAAAGGACAGAATGTAGCCTATCACCCTTTCCCTCACGGTATCTGATGATAGTCTGCTACACGGCAGGCTACGGTGAACTGATGCTCCTGAGGACTGAGAGTCCTGCTGCAGGGCGAGTGCGGGGGCATGTCCCCTGGCAGCATCAGCAGCAGGGACCTGGACACGGTGCCCAGAACACTTCTCAAGGTGGGGATGCAGCACAGGGCAGACCACCTGTCCACCCCAGACATGGCCTGAGTCCCTGCCTGGTACCTGAAAAAGGGGGAAGGGACAGGATACTTTCTCTTTTGTGTCACAGTGAAATGACAAACGTGGATTTCCAGAATAACAGACTGAAGTGTGCACTCATGCGTTCTGCACCAAATCTAAAAACCTTTACTTTACAACGTCAATCAAATAAGAGCACTTAGCTCTACTAGTTAAAAGTCCACTTATTAAATCACCAGGAAAGCGGCCCACACTGCACTACAGGCCCACGCCAGGCAAGGGTGGTAGCGTGGCCCAGCAGGACGCGCTGAGGGAAGGCAGAGGCCGCACCGTGGCACTAACAGCCCCAGCACTGGAGGATGGGCTGCGGGAGGCAGGCAGGTGGGAGCAGGAACACAGCAGTCAGAGACAGATGGCCTTCACAGGAGACCGTCACACCACTGCCTTGCAGACTGGCACATGTGCCCTTGACTCTGTAGGCTCAGCCAATCTCTGCTTCTTGAACCTGCAGTGGGTCGACGGGCACCTCACTGCTGTGTCCCGGCTCCTGTGCAACCCAGCTCAGGTCCCCGGGAGGATGCAGTGCAAGCTAGCTCTGTGTTCTTGTGATGAAGGAGTGGAGGCCTGTAGGTCGGCCTCCACAGACACGGAGGGAAGGCGCTGCACACAGACCCTTCCAGACCCAGAGCTGCACCGGCTCCACCTTAGGAGGAAGGGGCCTTACCCTGCCAAACAGAGTTTTGAAGGCCTCGGCGATCTGCTGGCGCTGCGCATTGCTCCGAGACGTCAGCAGAGTCAGGATGCTCTCCTCGTCGGTGCCTGCGATTCAAGGTTAATTCAAGGTTAACGCCAGGCTGGGCTCCCTCAACCTCCCTGGGACCAGCTCCCCAGCCACTTCCCTTTCCTCCCTCGCCTGTGAGGGTGTAAAATGTCTTGTACATTTTTCTGAATAATTTATTAGGCAAAATATTGAGGATATGTAAAATGTTGCGTATCCTACTCTTTACTCCCCACTCCCAGTGTATTTTGAAGTAGCAGAAAAATACTCGTGACTTTTTAAAAAGTTGTCTGGAGATTTTTAGACAACAAATAGTCACTGTAATAACAGCCATTCACAGGTACAATGTGGGGGTGTACAGCGGACAGAGAGAGCTGGATTCAAGTCGCACGTAACCTAGAGTGGACACCCGGCAGCTGTGAGGCAGAACGGCTGCACCCCTAGGCTGTGTCCAGAGCGGCCAGGGAACCCCAGAGGGCAGGGCCAGGAGCAGGGCAGGCTCTAGGACACTGTAAAAGTGCGGTGACGGGAAAACACGAGACTTCCAAAAGCAGCAGACCCCCGGCTGGAGAGGAGAACACACCAAGCCTAACAGGGGACGGTCTGAAAGGGGCTGGGAGGACATGGAAGACCCCGCAAGGCCAGGAAGCACTGGACCCTGGTGAGAAGGGGCCCCAGCTCCAGGGATCAGCCACACAGGCAGCCCCTGAGATAGAAACACTGACGACATGTAAAATGTTCCATATCCTACACTCGCTGCTCCTGATAATGGCCAGAAGAGAGCCTGCAGCATGGGAAGGTCCGAGGAAGGCCCCGCACAGAAGTGGGGTCTGAAGGGGCGGGCGCACAGCCCAGGCCTTGCCCTCTGCAGGGGGCGCTGGATTCTCGGCTGCTCAGTCCTGGAGTTGGGGACCCACAGCACGATTCTGTTGATTCAGCTTTTCTTCTACACATTTCAAATCTTTCCATTTCCCAGAATAAAAGGAGGTGGGATTTACCCAGGCCTTTCATGGCCTTCCGAAGAGTTTCTGCATCAGCCCGGTCATCGAATCCAGGGAAGGCGGTCACGGTGCCTCTGAGAGCCTGAGACAGAAGCACAGTGCTGTCACCCACGTCCTGTGAGCAGCAGAGCAAGAGCAGCCGCTGCTGCGACCCAGCTCAGCCTCTCCCCAGGTTCACCACCCGGGAAGACCCGTCCCATCTGAAGCCGGAAACGGGCCACTGAAGCATGTGGCAGAACCACTTCGCTGCCTGAGCTACCCTGGCCCCCGGAGCCTCACTGTGAGGCGGGCTCCGTCTTCCCTGGGCTCCACCCATGCACAACACCCACCGACCCTCCTGGCTTTAAGGGCACCTTCCCAGGGCCGCTTCCCCCCAATCACCAGGGGCACACAGGCCTGCCCCCGACTCAGTCCTAAGCAAGGCTCGCTCCATGTTGTCACCCTGAGCCCTGCTCCTGTGCACCTCACAGGGACTTTAAGAGAACTCAGCAAGAAAGACTCGTGGTGATCCACGTGCCAGAAGCACTTGTTAGAAGACGTTCTTTCTCAGACCTCCGGATCCACATTAATTTGTCATGTTTCTAATAATCATATTTCCGAAAAAGTTCACAAGATCATTAGGTCCTTTAAATCCGAGGCTTTCCTAACTGAGCCACAGAGCTGACGTGATGATCAAGGAGTTTCCCGGCATTTACTTTTTACCAACACGTTTTGTAATTTCCTTAAAACTCTGTTAGGGGACCATCTATAACAGGGAAAAACAGCTAAAGGAGGGAAGGTGGAGAACACCTAGTCCACTTCACAATGTTTTTATTATGAATGCACCAAAATTCAATTACCTACAGGAGGAAAGTTCCCTTATGCCAACAACACTGTGATACCAATTAAACTCAAAAGCTCGATCCTCAGCACCACATAAAAACAAAATATAGTGTCCACCTAAAACTAAAAAATAAATACATAAAAAAATTTTTAAAAAAGATGACAACGGACGTGCACAACCAGAGAAACGAAGAGCTGTGCTCCATTTGTGTACAGTGAATCGAAATGCATTCTGCTGACATGTATAACTCATTAGAACAAAATTTTAAAAATTAAAAAAGATAACAACAGAGTGTGTCATTCCATGGGGAAGAACTTTCACGGCACCCAGCCGCAAAGACCATCCAGGGACCCTAAACACATTTCCTGGAAAGGTGGCACTCGAGGGTCCAAGGAAGTGACCAAGGCGACCCTCGGCCACGGCATGGACAGCTCCTCTAGACCCCCTTCTCCGTCAGGCCGGTCCCCAGCCTCCTCTTCCGTCCTTTGTGGCGAGGACCCTGCTAAGGCAATCTAGGTGGACTTCTGACCACCTACGTCAAGGCCTGAACATCCCATGCTTTCACAGGAAGCTACTCCTGGATGTGGCACTCGGGAGGCAGGGCTTTGAGACTAAAAACGACAGCCGTTTTACCACTTTCCACTTGCTAAGTACTACACTGATCACTAGGAAAGTCCCCATGCCACAAGCCAGGGAGAAAATGGCAGATGTGGACGTGAGAAGTGCACAGAGTGTGTCCGCACCGAGGCTGGAGCAGATAATGTGAGCACATAAACAGTGACCAGAAGGACCAAAGAGAATAAACTGGAAAAAAATTCCCAAAAACGTCTGGAACGTTGCCTGTAGGTTTGCAGCCAGAATCAGAAAAGCAGAGACTGGCACAACTATGTTTCGGGATGCATAGAAGCTCAGGAGGGGAGAAGAAGATGGCCTGCAGCTCAGAGGAGGGTGACTTCAACACACCGCAGCAAGCAGTCAGGTGCAGAGAGGCCACCAAGGGAAGGGCCTGGTGAGGAGGGGGCATAAAAGCCCCAACACACAAGCTCCTCTGTGGCCACAGCAAGCCACTGGCAGGAAGACTGGCCAGCCCTGCAAATGCTGGACCTCCTCCCACAGCAGGGACAGTGGAATGGCCTGGGCAAGATGGAGACGGGAGGGCAGCTAACCCGAAAACAGACGCAGAAAGACCCAAACACATGCAGCAGCAGGGAAATGGACAAGAGACCCGCAGGGCCCGAGGCGGGGGAAATGGACAGGAGACCCGCAGGGCCCGAGGCAGGGGAAATGGACAGGAGACATGCAGGGCCCAAGGCAGGGACATGGACAGGAGACCCGCAGGGCCCGAGGCAGGGGAACTCCAGGGGCAGATTCTGGCCATGCACTGAGCACCAGTGAGCAAGAGGCAGAGCCAGGACTTGACTCAAGTCATGGGACAGTGACTCCTGGTCCCTAGCAACAGTGCTGCACTGCCTGGAGGAGAAGCTGCCCAGGTGATGTGCAGTCACCAGGGAACAATGTCCCTGAGGAAGGAAGCGGCAGGCTCCAACTCCACCGGGTGTCCAGGGACGGGCCAGGTGGAAGGGCCCCTGGGTTCCGCTGGAGTCTGGGCGGCACAGAGCCCTGGCTGCAGGACACTGGGGAGTGAAGTGACACTGTGTCTCAGTGGAGCCTTATTGTGCAACAATAGTTTGTAAAAAAAGAAAAAAAGAAGAAGCTTTTAAAATCACACTTAAACAAAAGAAAACTTGATGTGGTTTGCGGTTTGTAGGTTACACAGAAACTGCCAGCTGAGAGAGGGGGGTTTAGAACAGGGAGAGGTTACTTGCCTCAAAGAAAAAATAAAATATATCTGACCCTAGGGACTGAAGGAAATGAGGTAAAAAGGAAAAGAGAAGAAGGTCCTCAAGAAACTCAGCCACAAGCTATGAAGAAATAACTAACTACCGGCCACGTTTTCTAAGAGCTTTCTAGAAATCGTGGAACACTTGTGCATTCCACACCAGAGTCACTGCCCCAGCCAGCGAGGCCCGCACAGTGGGAGGGAGCCAGTGAGTCACAGGCTGAGTCACTGGGCAGACCTTGTGTGGACCTCCTGTCTGCAGCCCACCACTGGGGCCCAAGACTGTCTGTAAACGTGGCTCTGAAGGACTCTGCTGGAGCCCCACCCTGCAGCGGGGCAGCTCCATCTCCCAGGAGCTCTGTCCCTGCTCCAGCCTCAGCTCACCCTCCACCCTTCATCCCACCACGGCCTCACCAGGATGACCACAAGCTCCTGGACTACAGAGGCCAGAACCAAATCCATTGATCATCTCAGCTTCAAACCCATCCTTTCTCCCCCTCTAAAATAAAAGTCCTTTATCCTCAAGGCCTAGGCATGCCAAAATAAAATGAAGAAAATCACCCAAGGGCAGGGAAGGACTGTTTTCCTGACCCAGGGAAGTAACGCGTAAACAACCATCTCAAGTGCTCACTGTCTGGAACTTTCTAAATAGAGCTCCTGAAAGTACAGAGGAGCTCGGGGCCCTCGTTAAGCCGGTCTCCCAGTCCTGGGCAGTGGCTGCTAACCACCACCGGCACCCCCCATGCTGCCACGAGGAGCCAGAGACCCTGGACCAAGCACTGGAGCTGCAGCGGGCTTCCAGGGGTCAAGGCAGCTGTGAGGTGGTGGGAGACAGGACTGCCTCCCCCGCCGGCCAGAGCAGCTCACACTGCAGAGGCCCCAACACCTCCTGGGACGGTGGGCCCCACAGGTGGGCAACACGTTCCCAGAGGCCTGCGGGAGGCAGCCCCAGCAGGCCCAGAGCAGAGCCCCACCCATCCTTGCCCTGCTCTCTAAGAAGCTGAGGCCACGGGCAGGCAGGCCAGTCCCCAGCACACCCAGCTGACCTCCTCCCCACTTCCTTGCCCCTCATGCTCCTGCAAGCCTGCTCCTGCCTCGGCCACTCTGACCAACTGCTTTTGACCTCTTTCAAAGCTTAGGGTCGGGGGGAAAATGCATCACTGTAAGGTAAGCTATTCACACACTAGTATACAAGGGCTTGTTGATAACAAATGAAGATCAGTAAGATTTAAATCTTCCCTTACCCCTCTGACAGTGACAATGCCTTCCCTTGGCAAAACCTGCAAAATGGGAATGTACACTGTGTGTCCTCAACGTCACCCTGGAACAAGGGTGGGGCCCTGAGCCTGCTGGAGTGAGGGAAGCTGCTTCCTCCCAGGAGCTCACAGCTGGGCATCCTGCAAACAGCACTTGCCCCGTAGCTGACAGTGCAGTCACGCAGCGCTCCAGAGAACAAGCGAGGGGAGAAGAGCGAGCACACCAACCCCATCTCCTCTGCATCCCAGCAGGAATCACAAACGTGCAGAGCACGACTGGTCCTGGGACACACCGACAGTGAGCTAGCTTCAAATCCTTCTAGTTGTAGGAAGATATAAACCATGCAAAAGCAAACGGCTCTACAGAGATGAAGGAGGATTCAGAGGTCACAAAAACCCTGTTTACTACAGTGCCACCTAAATGTTTCATAAGGAACTCAAATTCAACACATCTATTTCTAAAAGTCTCTTCTTTGCCTCAAACATGCATTCTTTTCGCAGAAAAAAATATATATGAATATATGTATGTATATATGATCAAGGTCAACCAGTCACCTTGACCCTCACCTGACCCTTTCCCAGCAAACACCACCCTACTCATGCACCAAGCTTACCTACTTCTCCCAAAGGACCCTCCTATCTGAAGTCCCAGCCACCACCTAGTTCAAGTCCTGACAACAGATTCCTGCATGGTCTTCCCTCTCTCAACCCCCATCCCACTACCCACCTCTGCAGCCCCCCGAAATGCAACCACCACATTAGCACCAGGGCGATCCTGGCCAAACACAAACCTGACTGTTGTGGCACACCCCAGGCACAACTCTCTCACAGCTCCCCTACCTACACAGCAGCTCACACACCTGGTCCGGCTCCTCTCAGAGGCCTCATTCCCAAGGCTCACACTCCCTGTGGTTCCAGGCCAAACTCCTTGACCCTCCCTGTGCCTTCCCTCCTTTGTCCCACACCACCAAAGCAGCTGAGCAACCTCAATCCCTTCTTCTGTGAAATGAAACAGTAATACTCATTTCCAAGATGCATTATGGGCGTTAAATAATGCACACGGAGGACTTGGCAATGCACCTGCTCCATTAATAGATTTCAAGATGTCTATCAGAGGTCAATCAATCCTTTCTGGTTAAATTCTTAGCAAGACAGTCTTACCTATGGTCTGCACATATTCCTGATTTCTGGGTTTTTTTGCATACTTTTCTAGGCAGGGTGGACCCACATAAGAAAAAAATTATTAGCAGTAAAAGATCTAACTCATAAACATGAAGAATTTGTATGGTAGAAAAGTACATTTTAACTCTTTAATAAATAAGAAACATTAATATTTAAACAACACATTTTCAACTGTGGAACATGCACCTCTAGGACTCAGGTTTCAGACTGCATTACCCTAGAAGTCCCAGGAGTAGAAGCCTCGGGTTCCCACCCCAACAGGTTACCCAAAGGCATTTCCATAGAAATGGGCTGAAACCTCATCCTGAGGCTCCAGCTGACCTGCAATTACACTGCGGCTCAGAGCAGATTTTAGACAGTAAAAATGCAACCATTCAATGTGGCCTTCTGTGCATCGTCCATGGTAACCAGGAGGAGCAGATCTCCATCTTACCATGTTTCACCACACATGTGTCACAGGTGTTATGCCAAATGTTTTTGTAAAAAGTGATGTAGGCCTAGGGTTGTAGTAGAGCGCTTGCCTCCACATGTGAGATGCTGGGTTCGATCCTCAGCACCACATAAAAATAAATAAATATAATAAATAAATAAAAACAAAGATATGTTTTAAAAGTTATTTTTTAAAAATTGGGATGCAACCACTATGTGAAGCTTTCTTTTTAATTGTGCCATCATGTGTTACTAAGCTGCCTTTGGTGTAAGATGAGGATGACGAAATACAAATGTGTTATGCAGTGAAATACAGTAATTTTAAACAATTTAAAAAATGTTTTCTTCCATGGTTTCTAAGGGTAATTCTTAACAAAGTAACAGTGAAATTCAAGATTGCATCTTCTTTTTTTTAACATGTCTTGTAACTTCTATGGCCAATAATTGGTTTGGTCTAATAAACAGGCCTGGCATTGTACTGTGATAGGAATCACATGTGTAATTTTATAATGGAAACCACCTTCTCTCTGGCTTTGCATATTTGCACATTGATTATTATCATTCTTTGAAATTATTACTGTCCACCTTTGGAACATGTGTTCATTTGTTCGATCTTGGCTACAGCCAATGCAATGAAAAGGAACTGACTGAAAGCTTCAGACATCACTAGGAAATTTACAAGAGATCTGAGGACCAGCCAAGTGAGCAGGGATAAAGGAATTATTCTCTGATGCACCCCCCCCCCCAGTCAAGATAGGAAGGATCCTCCTCAGGGAAGAGCTAACTTCACATAAAAGTATCCTTTCTGTGGGGAAGAACCAAAAGCAAACTTTCCACTTGGAAGTAATATGAGAACTGGTTCTAATAACAGTTAAGTGCAAAAGAGGAAGCCACAATGGGGGCAATGAATAAACTTAATAAGTTACTAATTGGTCTAATCCTCCCATTTTCTCTTGGAAAGGCCCATGAAACCTTATTCAATTTTGATAAGTCAGTCTGATAAAAATGAGAGAGAGCATTGTTTGGGCATTTAAAACACTTGTTTAAAAAAAATTACCATGGCTCTGGCAAGCCAGTTAGATTGGCAAGATGTGCGAAATAGTTTCGGGGTGGAGTTTTTAAGAATTGATATCTTATTCACAAAAGATTTATAACATGATCAATCTTTAAAGATTACTATATAAAGCACACTATTTCCTCGTTTCTACAGTTTTGATAAATGTTAATAACTGAAAAAAGAAGAAGAAGCCCGCATCAGGAAATCAACTTCTGAAACAGTCCCAAAGCAAATCCAGTGCACGAGATCACTACTTAAAAAAACAGCTCTGTTTAAAAAATCGGTTCCTTTTAGTAAACGAAGTTTCCTAAACGTCCGCTTTAGTAAACTCTGGGGCACAGCAGCTGGAAATGCGCTCCAGCCAAGCTCTGCTGTTAAAAGCCAGGCTCCCCACCCACCACCCACCTTCCCCATCCAGGGCCCCAGACACGGGGACCCACCCGCCTTCCCCACCCACAGTTCCGGACACCAAGGTCCCCCACCCACAGTTCCGGATACCCGGCCCCCCACCCACTCCCCCACCCAGAGCCCTGGACACTGGGACCCACCCACCTTCGCCACCCATAGCCCTGGACACTGGGACCCACCCGCCTGCCCCACCCACAGCCCCAGACACCAGGGTCCCCCACCCACGGCCCCCGGACGCCGGGACCCCCACCCACAGCCCCGACGCCGGGAACTTTGCGGAAAAGTCGGGAAGTCCGGGAGAGCAGGCCTCCGCCTCACGTGACGCCAGCCGGCTGCCCGCTCCAGGGTCAGCGACGCGGCGTGGGGAAGGCCCCGCGAAGCCCGCCACGTCACCGCCGCGGCCGGCCGGGTCCCCGCGCGGCGCAGGGGGCGCAGAGAGGGGCCGGGACTCCCGGCGAGACCCCCTCCTCACTCCCCGCCCGCAGCCCGTCTGGAAGCCCCGGGCCGCAGGGTCGGGGGCGACCCTTACCTGTGCCATGGCGCGGGAGGTGGAGGGAGCGACGCTGCCTGCGAAGAGAGAGAGCGCGGTCAGCGGGGCGCCGCCAGGCGGCCCGCCCGCCCGCCCGCGGCCCCGGGGGAGCCTCCGGCCACCCGCCACTCACCGGACGGGACCCTGGCGAACCTGCGGGGAGCGCGGGCAGCGCGGGCAGCGGGGCAGGGCAGAGCGGAGTGCGCAGCGGGAAGGCGCGGCAGGCTCTCGGCCAGCGCCCAGCAGCGGAAACGCCCCGCCGGCCCCGCCACGCCCTCCGCCACGCCCTCCGCCACGCCCTCCGCCCGGGGCTCAGTGCGCCTGCGTGGGGAGCGGCGCGCGCGGGTCCCCGGGGCCTGGGCGGGGCAGTCGCGTGGGGACGTGGACGCGGCGCGGGGCGCGCGGTCCTGGCTCAGCGGGCAGGCCCAGGGAGCTGTCCGGACCGGGCCTCGAAGCCACCTTCCCTGGCCGCTCCATTCCGCTGCTGGGCTCCAGGCGGGGCGTGCTTTCGGAGACACAGGCTGGGGTTGTTTTGTGGGTTTGGTTTTTGGGGTTTTGTGCTGGGGATTGAACCCAGGGGCGCCTCAACGCTGAGCCACATCCCCAGCCCTTTTTATTTATTTTGAGACAGGCCTCACTAAGTTGCCTGGCGCCTTGCGAAGTTGCTGAAGGACGGTGCGACCTTGACGATAGCCAAAGCCCGAGCTTTGAAGTCCAGTTCCCAAACTGTTTGGTTTGTTTTGTGTTAAGTGTTGTTTCTTAGAAGACCCTCTCTTCAACTGATAGCCCTTTATCGGCGTACGTGGGTCCTCCAAGACCTCTGCCTGGAATCCGTCGCTGCTTTCCTGCCCCCTGTAACTTTGTGAGACTGAAGTCGCAGCCAAGCCCCGCTTCTTAGACTGAAAGGTCTAAGTGTAGGGCAAGGGCAGAGGGCAGGGAGAGGCCACCCGGCTGCCCTAGGGCGACACTGAGGAGCAAAGAGAAAGCCGCTGCCCTGCGGGGGGGGGGGGGTGCCTGGAGGCGCCCACAGGGGCCAGGAGCCAAGGCCAGAGGACAAAAGCTTGCAACACTAGACCAGACTTGCGGGAGGGTGGGTGCCTGGAGGCGCCCACTGGGGCCAGGAGACAAGGCCAGAGGACAAAAGCTTGCAACACTTCGACTGTATTTCTGGGATTGTAAGAGCACCGTGTCATGCAGAGGCAGCACAGCAGAGGGTCTAGTGTTGGAGAACAAGGTGACTGCAAGTCCTCATTTGTTCACATGTGAGCCACCTGCTTACTCCGTCCCTGACAAAGCCACTGCAGAGAGGAGGCACTCTGGAAAGTGGGGCAAATCTGCCAAGTCAGGGAGCTTGCCACTCCTCTGCACCAGACCCTGTCACCTTGCCCTCCCCCCCTCCGCCTCCTGTCCGCCAGCCCCAGCTCTCTGAGAGGCCTCAGCACCTGTCCAGTGACACTTTCTAAAAACCCATGCTTCTCACTTTCTGCTCTTGGCCACCCCTTCAATCAGGCCTGGAGTCTTCTTTTCCCAGTGTTCTTTCTCCTACTGTCACTTAGCCACTGTGGGTCGCAGTCCTCCACCTGGCGGGTCTAATATTCTGACATTGTCATGCGACTTCCCTTGATTACTGACTCAAGGAGCGGAATGTTCTGGACTTGGTATCAGTTGGAACAGAACAGATTCTTTCTATTTCTAGAGGACCTGAAATCATTTTTTAGAAAAACTGTGATTTTTCAACCAGTCTACTTTTTAAATTGATTTTATTTAATAATTTCCTATTAAATCAATTCCTTATCCCAACTGCTTGGGATTAAATGAGCTGGTTTTTGGAAATGCCTAAGAAAGTGCAGATTGGTTCTCTCCCCCAGGGCTCTTCTCCTTTCAGAACTCTTGATACCTTCCCAGCTCCTGTTCTGATGACCCAACCCAACTTCACATTAAAAGCAGAATTCACCTTGGCTGGACCCAGCACTGCCCTGCAGCAGGAACTGTCCTGTCACCAGCCCGTCCTCAGAGTCAACAGGCATAACTGTGGTGCCAACTGACCCCTCCTAGGGCCATCCCCCCTGCATCATGCTCTTCCTCAGACCCCTAGCAACATGCCTCTAGTGCTCTCTCTCTTTGCTCTCTCCCTCTCTCCTGTCCACATGCTGGCCCGTCCCCCTCCTCCTGATGCCAAGAGCTCCAAGAGCATCACCTGCAACCCCAGCTGCCTCCCTGGCTATCTCAGCCATACCTGAGGCCAGGCTGTGTTCCTCATCCCCTCTCCATCCAGCAGTTCCACTACAGCTGCGTGGAGCAGCTCCCCTCCTCTGCCCTGTGGAGGTGAAGTGGTCATAGCATCCTTGCACAGACCAAGTGACTGCCTCTCCAGACTGCTATAACAAAATGCCACCAAGAGGGTGGCTTATGAACAACAGAAGCCTCCTCCTCACAGGTCTGGACGCTGGGCAGTTCAAGGTCAAGCCTGCAGGTTGGGGATCCGGTGAGGGCCTGCTTCCTTACTAATGTTCTCTTCACTCTGACTTCAAGTGCCAAAGGGGGGTGTCTCCTCCAGGCACTAACTCTGATCATGAAGGGAGCCTTCAGGTCCTCCCAAAGGCCTCCTAATGCTGTCACCGAGACAGCTGGGATCTCAACACATCTCCTTGGGCGGGACACATTCAGACCACAGGCCCAGAAACAGGTGCAGAGTCTTGTCCTATGTGGTGGTGCCACCTGCCCTCAGTAAGATCCATGTGCTCACCAAGGAGCTAAAGCAGACACTCTAGAGACTGTTAGCATAGCTGTCCTGTGGGGTTTTATTCCAAACACGTGTCCAGTGTAAATCAACCGGTAAATGACAAGGGCACCTCATGGCACTTTTTCAAATAGAAGGTCTTGGATTGAGAGTCTCAAAGCTAAACATAAAAGCAGCAATAAAAGCCCTATGCATACATACCAAAGACCAAGCTTCCTGCGGCTCCAGCTCACTGCTGACCCCGGCACCTAGCACAGCACCCAGGCCAGGAGCAGGAATGCTTTGTGAAATGGGGCTTTTGTTTTCTGTATTTCAGCAACAGTTGCTACTTATCACAAACTACAAATACTCAGAACGATCAGGAGATACAGGCAAAGTTCAAAGGAAAGCTATCAAGGAAGAATTTTGCCAGACAGGGTTCTGAATTGTGAGAAGATGCATCAACTGGATAGTCTTGCTCTATGGTCTTGCTGATGGATTTTTCCTTATTTGGGGTGGTGGTTGGGATTGAAGGAGCTGACTTGTTCAGAATCTGAAAATAGCAGGAAGACTAGTTTCAAATTCTCATTCCTCTTTCTCCTTCCGAAACCTCTCACCACCAAACCCCACCCTCATCTCCAGGCTGATGATTCAGTCCCCTCCCATCTCACGCAGGGACCACAGTGAAGTCCCTGGACCCCTCAGTGCTCTGCTCCGGTGACCTCCCACAGCCAAAGGGCTTCTCACCCCACCCGGCCCAGCCCACCCAGCTCCCGGGGAAAACTCTGATGGTCCCCTCGACATCGGTGTCTTTTTCTGGAGTTTTTGTTCATTTGTTCAAAAATTGCATTGTGTCTCAGGCCCTGCCTGTCTGTCATCGACACAAAGACAAAGTAAGAAACAAAAAGAGGCACACTGAGTCCGTTAGAGCCCTCAGCTGACTCTGAGCTGACACAGCAGCTGTGCATGTGTCTCAGAAATAAGTGTGAGTGTGTGTGTGTGTGTGTGTGTGACTGAGTGTGAGTGTGTGTGTGAGTGTGTGTGTGTGAGAGAGAGAGAGTGAGTGTGAGAGTGTGTGTGTGTGAGAGTGTGTGTGTGAGTGTGTGTGTGTGTGAGTGTGTGTGTGTGAGTGTGTCCTACTGGCTCTCCCTCTGGAGAATCCCAACCCTAAAGGGAAAGGGAACCTGAGGTGGACACAGGACACTTCTCGTGCCACATGTGTGGATCTCCCCCTCACACCAGGCAGGTGATTCTCCCACTCTCTAGACACCAACTGGTGTCCTACAAATCTGCGTTGGCACAGAATCACTGCCTACCCAGGTGCCTTGGCTTCAGACCCACATGAAGTCCCAAGTCACCCCTGAGCTCTTGGCCAGCCGGCTGGTCAGGGCCCCCCAGACCTCCTCCTCAGGCTTGGCAATTCGCTCTAGTGGTTCCAGGACCCAGGAAAGCGTTAACCTAGGTGGACCGTGTCGGTATAAAGGATACTACAAGGTACAGGTGGACACCCAGGGAAAGAGGGACCAGCTGGAGCTTCAGGCCTCCCTGGGGCCTTCTGCCTGGCCAGCGACCCTCTGCGTTCCCCACAGGGAGCTCTCTTCAAAGCCTCAGCTGGCCCCTGCCCCTCCATCTCCTGCCCTGAGTGTCTGCTGCTGTGTGAGGCTGCAACAATCAGGTGGCACCAGGTTGACCTTGCTACCCAGGTCAGGGTCTCCACAGGGTCCTCCGCATCTCTCAACCCTTCACTGTCTCTGCCCAGCAACTGCAGAGGACAACGCTGCGAGCACTGCTTTAATGGTCACATTGGCTTTGTTTTCAGTCTAGAATCAGTCACATTTCAGACCATAAAATAGAGCGCGAGCCCTGAGGAGCGAGCAGAGAGGCTGGCTTTGTGGCCGAGAAGGGCAGACACCAAGAGCCCAGACTGGATTGGTCGATTCAAAGTCACTTTCCTTGGAAAATGGGAACAGTGAGACAGGACAATGGGCAGAACTGGCTGGCTCATACCAGGTTACGTTTTTGCAAGAATTTGAAGCCGAGGGAGGAACTTCATTGCCAGTTGCCATGGGCCTCTCCTGGGAACTGGGCTGAGCCTCTTTATCTCCTGACTTTTGACCTCACAAGCTTCTTCCCCTGGCCTCTCTTCCTTCACATCAAACTCGTCTCTGCACGCGCCGTTCTTAGGGACCCTCTGCTCGGGTCAGAGGCTCCCGCCTGAGGAGTAGGCTTGTCTGTCCCTCCATTACCTTTCCCCTGAGCCCTAGATAGTAAAACTGTGGGCGGCACTCTCCGGGCTGCTAGTGAAGAGGGCCACCCAAGCTTAGATGAAAACAAAGGATTTTTTTCTCTTTTAAAGGATGTCTAACAGGATCCTTAACCATAAATGGCAGAACCCACTCTAGTGAATTTAGGCAAAAACATTTTAAAGGAGTGTACTAGCTCACACAGTATCTGCAGGGCAGTGTGTAAAGCCCACTGCCAGCTCTCTGATGGAGAAGCTATATGCCATCAACATTGGTGGGAACAAACCACGGAGCCTCGGCCCGCTGTCTCGCTGTCCAGGGACTTCACCTGGGGTGGGGAGGCTCACCTGGGGAAGTGGTCACACCACAGGGAGACCACACAGCACTCATGTGCTCCTGGAGCCTGCAGCCTCAGCATCCCTCCACCTCCCCGAGGTGAGGAGCAGCCAGGAACGACGTTTCCCAGAATCCCGTGTTGGAACCCGCCCAGGAGCACCATCTGCAGAGGACTGAGATCAGAGCACGGCCTCCAATTCCCATCAAATCCTGCAAGGTCCTTGGAGAGCACCAAGTCTCCCGGTCTCTGAAGCTGCAGAAAAAGAGAGCAGCTGGACACGATGAGGACGGAGCAGTGTCCTGGAGTCCTGAACCCCATCCCCAAAGGTGATTCAGGGGCGGCTATGGGCAGAGGGTCCCTGGCCTGGGCTCCCCAGGCTTTAGCAGCTATTTGAGCCACTGAGACACTATTTTAAAGTCTTTCATAACTGTATTAGAGTCCTTTCTATCTTCTTCACTGCACTCCATTGAAGATTCCACAGAGTTGAAGCCTTGGACTGTCACATCAATCTGGAAGTCATGCCAACTGATGAGGAGGAGCAGCAGCAGCAAAGCACGCTGGGAGGTGTCCATCTGGGGGCTCTCTGTGGGCGGTTTCTCCACCCCCCAGCAGGCTCCAGAGCCAGTCCTGGGGAGCAGGGTGGTGCTCAGTCTGTTTAACGGGATCCACTTACGTCCCTGTGAGACCACAGCACAATTGTAACCCCTGGGTGTTGAGGGTGAGGGAGAGAAATCTTTGGAGGTGATGGAAAACGTTCTACAACTTAGTCTGGGTGATGATCACATGAACAAACAAGTCTTTTTCAAAATTAATCAATTAACATATTCATGTTGATTTCACTTTTTGTCAATTTTACCTTAACCTGAAAGAGCCAATAAAATAAGATAATGTGTAATACCAGAGTCAAATTGTGCGTCCCTATTGGAAGGATACCCACTCTCTTAGAAGGTCCAAGCGAGGGGTTCAGAACACCGAATAGAGCTTCCGTGCTACACAGCAAAGCCAAGCCAGGGTTTCCAAATTTCTCAGAGCCTGCCTCTCTGGCCAGCGGGACTTGGGAGGAGATCCACATGCCTCTGGCCTGGCTTCTGAGACTTCACTCTGAGCAGACTGCAGGGAGGGGACCCTTTGTGCTATAGAAAAGCCCGCGAGCTGAGGCCCAGGACATGGAGAAGCTACAGAGGTGGCCCAGTGGAGTCAGAGGTTCCCCTGGGTGATGCAGTGTCAGGAAGCCCCAAGACCAGAGGGGTGTGGGGCTAGAAAGGAGAGTAGGGGGAGGCCGACCTGGGCAGTGTGGCAGGTGTGGGCTGCAGCCTTACAAAGTCGGCTGAGGGCAGGGAAGGCCGGGAGTGAGGCTGAGAGGACACCCTGGGGACCAGGGAACTACACTCCAGTCTGTGTGGGGAGAACAGAGAAGGCAAACACGGGGCTCAGCCTGGCGGAGGCTCCTGTGGGGAGAAACGTGAGCCTCTGCCAGGTGCACCCGCTGCAGGCTCCTCCCTGGTCCTCAGGTCCACCCCTGCCCTGTGCCCAGCACCCTGGCCCTTCACCTTTGGCTCAGATGAGGTCCGCCATCACGAGCAAGCTCACGGGTGGCGACTTCATCCAGCGCACACATCCCAGTGCCCAGCTGTTCTACCCTTTGCTGTTTGAATTCAGATTCGGCCTCCAGAGAGGCCTCCAGCCTTCTCCCACTTGAGGAGTGACAACTGGCCTCCACCTTCCTCTCCATCTGGCCCTCAGTCCCCTCTCAAGGCTGCCCTGGCCCCATGCTGGATTTCTAGATGTGCCCGACACTGTCACACCACCTCCCCGTCTCCCCTGCGCCAGCCTTGGTCTTGGTGCCAAGCTTTCCAAGTCCACTGCAGCACCCATCCCGCTTCCTGGCTCCCGAGGTTCTGTTGCTCACACCTCCTCTACTTAAGAGCATTTCATCTTAGAATTCCAGGTTGTCCCTAGGTTGCTTTTTGTTTATTTATTTTTAAAAAGACACTTAAATCCAGGTGTGGTGGCACAAACATATTATCCCTAACTCAGGAGGCTGAAGCAGGAGGGTCACAAGTTCAAGGGCAGCCTGCGCAACTTAGTGAGACCTGAAATTGAAAGGGCTCATAGCAAAAACAAAATATCAGGGCAGAACACTGTGACAACACTAGGAAGCCTACTTACATCATTCCTCTAAACCCAACAGATTGACCCAAACGCAAGTCCAGGTTAGCTCCCGGGAGGCAGCAGAGCCTCACAGGAGAAATGGTCAGCTGGTGTGCAGGCAGCTGGGCCCAGCTCCTCCCTGAGAGTGGCCCAGGAGCAGCAGGAAGTGTCCTGCACACTCAATAATGAAGGATAAGCAGAGAAAGAGGAGATCTAAGGGGACCTTACAGATAAGAACGTACGTCCACAGCTCCAGAATGGACCTCTTCCTGGGGAGACAGGACGTGCCCATGTCAGAGTATGAACGCTGGGCAGGTGGCACACGGCACTAGGTCCCTCCGCAGCCCTGGTGCACTATTTACAGCTGGTACTTAGGCACAGTCCCAGGGAAATCTCCATATTACCTGCAATTAAGTTCCTGTCACCCAAGTAAAATGGGAGCTCAAGATTAGAATTAAGATTGGCCAGGTGTGGAGGTGCACACCTATAATACCAGCGGCTCAGGAGGCTGAGACAGGAGGATAGCAAGTCAAAAGCCAGCCTCAGCAACGGCGAGGTGCTAAGCAACTCAGTGAGATCCTGTCTCTAAATAAAATACAAAATAGGGCTGGGGTTATGGCTCAGTGGTTGAGTGCCCCTGAGTTCTATCCCCAGTACCCCTCCCCAAATTAACTATTAAAATTATACTTCCCCAAAATTTCTTGGTTAATTCCATTTCAGATACACTATACTATATATTGATTCTGATCACCAGATGCTCAATTTAAGTCATAAAAAATGATAAAACAAGTATTTACTTGACAAAGAAATGTTTACATAGAATGTGCTAAATTGCAGATTTACAGTAAAATCAAACATATGGTTAGTAAGTAGGTAGGATGGATCAGCTCAACTGTTTACATTATTTGTTAATCTCAACAGAATAAAGCCTCTGTAGGAGAGCAAACCAGGACGTGGGCTCAGCTAGAGGAGGGCTGTGCTGCCCCGAGGCAGGCGGAGGAGCTGGAGGAGCTGCCTCTGGGGGTGCCTCGGGGCTGCGGAGGAAGCGCCCTGAGCCAGGCCATGGAGAGGAGACTGAGAAAAGATGGCATGTTACAAGGGGCTTCTGCTAACTCTGAGTGCTGGGGGAGAGGCCAGGAGCCCAGGTGATGGACAGGCAGGGCCCCACAAAGAGGGGGAAAGGCAGCAGAGATTCGGGCCTCTGGAGGCCCAGGAAACTGGAGGCCTGTGATCTTGTGAGGCTGGGATCACCATGAGAAAGCCGGGGGGAAAACCAAGTCCTCCCTCCAAAACGTCACCAAATCTGGGTGCTGCACAGAGCAGGCTCTTTACCAACCAGGGGAAAGCCTCTGAGCAGAGCAAGATCCACATCTCAAAGGCTACCCAGGGAGCGAGGGCCACAGAACACCCAGGTCCTGGTGGCACCTGGGAGGACGGCTCTCCAGGAGCAGGTGCACAGAGATGCCAAGGGCCTCACACACACAGCACATGGAAGAACATTCAGGAAAAGGCAGAGCCATGGCCACCGCACAGACCAACAGTTGCCAGGGGTCTGGAGGAAGGGGCTGCGTGGCTGGCACACCTGGAGGCTGTCTGGCATGCTCTCTGCTGGTCACTGAGGACTCTCAGTGTCGTCCACCGTGACAGCTGTGGGGGCGGCGGAGCGGGTGCCGGGAGAGCTCTGCACCTTCTGCCTCATTCTCCTGGGAACCTAAACTGCTCTGAGGAAGAAAATCTCTTTGAAAAAGCCCATGATGCAGCCTGGAGCCGGCCTGGACTTGGATCGAGGGCACCAGCTTTCTAACAGAGCAAGGAGGAGCTGCTCGTTCGGGGCAGGGATCCCTGAAAAGTGGCCAGGATTTCTGCGAGTCAGGTCTGCGTTGAATGGCAGAATTCCAGGAGACAGAGTCAGCTGCCACCCAGGACAGCAGTCGCTGACCAGGCGTTGGGGTCACTGAAAAGCAGTTGAAGTAGGATGAGCACATGGAAAGGGCAGTCCCCGCTGCACCTGCAGATCCCGGTGGGACACAGCTGAGTCACAGGTCAGCACAAGAGCACTCCACACTCAGGAAGGCCCACTGCCTGCCCGCAGGGCTCTCAGCGACTAGACGGCTCACAACACTCCTGGGGAACAAGTAGTGCGGTTTTTTGTCGTTATTGTTTGTTCTTGGGGTTTTTGGTACCAGGGATTGAACCCAGGGGCACTTAATCACTGAGACAGGGTCTCGCTAAGTTGCTTAGGGCCTTGCCAAGTTGCTGAGGCTGGCTTTGAACTTGCGATCCTCCTGTCCCAGCCTCCCGAGCTGCTGGGATTACAGGCATCCACTGCTGTGCCCACCAAAACAAGTACTATTAATGTCCGTTCTTCACAAATGGGCAAGGGAGGTTCCTGAGGTCAGATAAGTGTGGCCAGGTGAGTGGCAGAGCTGTCATGAACTGAGCAAGGATGACCCCAGAGCCCTCGTTTTTGATCACAGGGCTGCATCAGTGTGCACAGCCTATCCACCTGCGAGAGACAGCTATAGGTAAAGTCTGGGTTAAAGGGACATGTAAAGCCCGACAGAGCTATTTTGGTCACTAAAATGTTTTCTGTTTTTTCCAGGCCTAGACCACAAGATATGAATCGTCAATGCAGCTTAAATGCATAGAATTTATTTTTCAATCTGTGCTGCCCAACATTTGAGATTATGAAAGACTTAGAAGAAATATGTGTAATTTTAGGAGACTTAAAAAAAGAAAATAAAGGGACTGGGGTTGTGGCTCAGTGGTAGAGTGGGTTTGATCCCTGGCACCACATAAAAATAAATAAATAAATAAATAAAGGTATTATGTCCATCTACAACTAAAAAATAAATAAATAAATAGATAGATAGATAATAAGTAAATAAATAAAAGCCTGTGGAACTGACCAAAAACAGTGCTCAGTATGATCACCACCTAGTTACATTGTAAACTCTTGCCCGGACAGGCCTTCATGGGGGAATCACATCTGTGGGTTCTCAGCTGCTACACGTTGGGTTTCTGCTCTCCCAGCAACATCCCCTGGACACAGACCCCTCTGTCTGATACACAGTTGACACCCGCAGACCAGCTCTGTCTCCTCACCAGGTAGATGTTGAAGGAACACCCACAGAGGACTCCAGGCAGGAGCCACCCTGTGCTTACCCCTGCTCCTGTTCCCAACAGTCTGTAACACCAAGAAAACCTACCATTGGGTTTGCTTTCTCTGTACAGAGAAAGCAAACACTGGCCACAATTCTTACCTTACTGTGGTTTAGGAGCCGACTCAATCTCGGGACAGCCAGCTGCCGTCAGAGCTTTGACTGGGATGCTGTAGTGCAAATCAGAACAGGTTTTAACATGAGGCACAGGGCTGTATGGGTCTTCTGCTTTTTTGTTTAGTGATTACAAAATTAAGATAATAATGTCACCTCCTCCAAAGGGTCATTGTGAGAACTGCAAGAGAATAGTGAGTATTCCAATGAGCAGGCAGTATTAGGCACACAGTAGAGTGATGGCTTTCATAATTAATCATCGTGACTTCAACAATGAAGGAAATTTTTCAAGGAATCAAATATGATTTTAAAGAACTGGCAAGATGAGCGTGAGAAGGGATCTGAACACAGAAAAGCCCTCTGCCCAGCCCTCCTGTGCAAGGTCATGTTTGTTGCTCTGGATGGTGCATGGGAGACGTGACCAGGCCATTTAGCACAGGCCTAAAGGGGGGAAGAATCACTCGTCCGTGTAACAACTGTCATGCATCAGGATGTACAGAACACCGTTGACCCCTCCCTCCATTCACTGAATGACCCGTTGAAATGGGAGGCCGCCCTGCCCACAGCTGAGCATCCTTCCTCAGCCTTGAATAAGGGGATGTTGGTCTGGCATCACACACCACGTGCTGTGCCAGGCAAGTGGCCTCCACCTTCACTCAGCAAAGAAGTTTGCTCTAGCCCTGGACTTGGGCATTACCCAATGGGATAGGACGACCCCCCTTTGAAACCCTATCCCCTGCCTTATTTGGTGAAGAACATTCCATCGAAGCTCCTTTGTGTGTCCCCCCTATAAAATAAAGAGATTCCAGGTGCAC
The DNA here is from genome assembly GCF_052094955.1 of Ictidomys tridecemlineatus. NCBI lineage: Eukaryota > Metazoa > Chordata > Mammalia > Rodentia > Sciuridae > Ictidomys > Ictidomys tridecemlineatus. The sequence continues at coordinate 146,781,142 of NC_135485.1, read as the reverse complement.
GCTCTCTTTCCAGCACTGTCCAGCCTGGAAGCTGACCCTTAAGGTCACAGAGCCGTCCTACTCTCAGCCTGAGAAACTCAAGTCCGTGTGTTGCGTGATTTCTTCGTTGTTTTCTTATCTTAATGTTGCAGCCAGCTCTTTTGAACCCAGTGCAGGCGCTGGCGAGACCTGACACTTCATCTCTCCCTCTACCTTTGAACAAACATAATGTCACCTGACCCAATGCCAATGTGGGCTTAGGTGTGCTCTTCCTTTTCTGGTTTGCAAGTGAGGGTCTGGGCTCAGTGTCGGCAGGTCCCAGGGAGCTCTTCTCCCAGTAACAGCAAAGGACTGAACGCCTAATGCCTCACCGGGCTCCTTTTGTGACCTGAAACAAAGTCTCCAAGCTCCTAAAAGGTTTTACAGCTGCAGTTTGGCTACAGATCAAAAATAATCTACTTGTCTCCAGGAGGTAAGAAGCCAGGAGTGTACCTCATTAGCAGCCTGACTCCGAGGAGTGACCTCGCCTGGGCTCCTTTCCTGGTCAGCTTGTGGATGACACCACTTTTATTGTCACCTGAGAAGTCTGTGTACCTGTGAATGAGAGTGACTGAGGAGAGATCTGAAAAGTCGGAAGCGCTGCCTCCACAGGCTGGGGCCTGGCTGGAGTCCCACGCCCCGCTGCCACCCCAGCTCTCGACCCCCGCCATCCTCCCACACCTCAGTTTTCTGAGGGACAGAGCTTACTGCTCAAGTGGAGGCTTCTGAGGTTCAAGACCTCTAAACTTCGGAAGAAGAAATGGAGGATGAAGCTTTTTTGTTTTGAATTCTCATGTAGAGAAAAATATTTCGATAAAATTAAATCATACAGCAGCGGAAATAAGATGAAAGTCAACTGATTTTCTTAGGAATCACTTCAAAGTACGCCTTCAAAATCAAATGAATATGACAGCGCAGATAGAGTCAGCTGGTTTGACAGAGCAGAAAGGAGCTGGACGGAGGACGGGCCTTGTGAACAAATGGGGCCGGGGCAGTTGGAACTTATAACAGGAAAAACCAGACGTGGAAATGCCAGCGCTCTGGAAGCTGAGGCAGGCGGATTGTAAGTTCAAAGTCAGCCTCAGCAACTTAGTGAGACCCTATCTCTAGATAAAATATGAAAAAGGGCTGGCGATGTGGCTCAGGGGTTAAGGGCTCCTGGGTTCAATCCCTAGTACCAAAAAACAGAAACAAAAAACCCCACACCCTCAAACTAGGCATAGACTCTATGTATTCACGAAATTAACACAAAGAGATCCAGAGATCATCCTCCTGGCACATGACCCACCACACAGTGGGGCTGCACATGACAGCTTCGTCTGAGGAGCACAGAGGGCAGGGACCCAGGCCCTCGAGGGAAGGAAGCCCAGCAGGTGAGCAAGGCCCACACGACAGGAACTCACCTGGACTGCAGGCTCTGGCGCCATCCCACGAGAACCGTTGGACCTCTGGGGCCTCCTCCGTGAAACCCACGAGCACAGTGCAATCAGGAGGAAGAACTCGGGTCCCGATGGGAGGCCTTCTCCAAACACCGACCAGCTATCCTCAGATAAAACAACGGAGGTCTAAAAGCTGTCACGCTGAGAGGAAACCACGTGGACAGGACGACCGAGTGTGATGTGCATCTGGATGGACTCCTGAGCAGCGGAAGGGCATGAGATGAAACCCGAGGAACTCTGACCAATGAAAGGCTCTGGGTCAATAACAACGTGCAGTGGGGGCCTGCTGACTGTGGCACAGGTGCCACACCACGGCAAGGCCTCGACGACGGGCCACTTGCCGTGCAGGGTATGTGGAACTCCGGTCATCAGTGCCGATTTCCTTAAATGAAAAACTATTCTTTAAAGTTTGTTTTTAAAACATGAGGTCTCGTGGGGGTTCAGACTGAGTCAGCTGTTTTGCTGCTTTGGCTAAATGACCCGGTCAACACAATTACAGAGGAAGAAGAGTTGATGTGGGGGCTCCTAGTCTTAGTCCGGAGAAGGCTGGTTCCACTCCTCAGGCTCGAGGGGAGGCTGAGCATCATGGCGGGAGAATGGGACGAGGGAAGCAGCCACATCATGGTGGTCAGGAAACAGAGACTCACTCGCCAGATACAAACATACACCCCGAGCCACGCCCCAGCTCCCACCCGCTCCAGCCACACCCCCGCTCCAGTCACCACTCAGTTCATCCCAGGGAATTAATCCCCTGATTGGGTCAGACTCTCACGACCTGGTCATCTCTCCTCTGAACCTCCCTGCCTCACACGTGAGCTTTTGAGGGACACCTCACCTCCACACCTCACACTCACACCAACACTATCATTTGGAAATCTCTCCCTCCTCACTTCCCAGTAGACGAGAGTGGGCCTAATTAACCCCACCTGCTACTTGGTTCTCTAAGGAGCTTTGACTTTGGAAATAAGTCTCATCTAATGAAGTACACTTTTGGAGGTGAAATACCACCCATGAAGACTAAGGACCACAGCGGCTCACGTGTCATGGCGAGCATTTCATGAGCAAACCAGGAACAACCGACCTTCATCTCCACAAGAAACAAAGATACGTAGCCGGCTGTCTGCCTTGGGGACCGTCGGATTCCGCAAAGCTAACCTGCGCAGCGTGTACTGAAGGAGGCCAGGAAGCCAGCTGGCGGGATTCTCTTGGTCACTCTTGGATTTGCTGCCTGTGAAATGTTTCCCTGGAGTGTGTTCAGACTTGCATTTGGGTCCAGTTTCCCCTCCGTGGAGTGCGTGAGCAGAGCCTCGCGGTTCCGAGTGTGAACTGGAGTGAGTGGGGCTGGCCTGCAGAGGCGCCCCCTGGGCTGTGAGCGGGCCCTAAGGCGAGAGGAGCAGGGGAGCAAGGAGGAACAGCAGCACCTCAGCCTAGGACAGGGAGGAACTGGGAGAGACCTGCTCCCAGGGCCATGGCAGGAAGGCACAGCAGGCGCATCTGGGACACTCCAGCAAGCCGGCGCAGCACCACCCACATGACCGGCATGGCCTGCCCTTCCAGGGCTGTGGCATCAATCAGAGGCATCCAGAGAGGGCTCTGTGGGTCAGTATGGACTCTCCAAAGCAGGGAGGTGGAGTCCCACTCACCTTCTCTTCCTTCTCCCTGGCCCACCTCCTCCCCCTCTGGCTGCTCCCACCCTCCCCAAGAGTTTCTGATACCCAGCCCCCAAATTACTCCAAGTACCAACCAATTGTGTGGGTCAGGCACAGCCCTGGTCTGGACATCCCATTCTAAGGCCTCTGAGCACCAACAGACCCTTCCAGAGCGTGGGCTCTACGTGACCAGCCCAGCACGGCCCTCCAGTCCCCCCATCACACGCCCCACAAGTCCCTGGGGAACCTCTCCTCTCAGAACACAGCCCGTGTCTCAGGGAAGACGGCTGTACGTCTTGTAGGGCGCTCTCTCAGGCTTCGGCAACGCTTTTGTAAATGCTAAAAACCCTGCCTACGCACTTTAACCAGCTCCAGGAGATCTGTGTGCCCCTAATGCACTGCCGCTGGGGAGGCCTGAGTGGCACAGTGCCACAGCAGATTCCAGGGGCTCCCCTCTCCCCAGCTGGAACCACACAGCACTGAGTGGACGCGGATTTTCCATCGCTAAGTGGGGCGTTGGTTGAAAGCCACATGCATTACAGATGGGCGTTCCCGAAACTTCTCCAAGACCACAGTTCTTTTCCAGCCCATGAGCAGAGAGAGAAGAGGGCACAGGATGTGCTTGGTGGGTAGCCTGCGGGGAGGGGCCCTGCACGTCTCCGACAGCCACTCAGTCATGCGGCAGAGCAAGTGGCGTCACGGAGAGAGGACATAGGTGAGAGTGTGTCCCTCCAACTTCTTCCTGCTCAGAACAGACCTTGCTCACTACCCTGAGTCCCAGGCTGAGAGCGTGCTCATCTCAGAACACAAGGGTCAAGGCGCAGTGCTCCTTGCTCCTGTTGGTTAGGTGTCTGAGGCAGCTGTTCCACTGCTGTCACTAAAAGACCTGACAAGAACAAAGGTAGAGGAGGAAAAGTTTATCTGGGGGCTCATGGTTTTAGAGGTCTCAATCCATAGACAGCCGGCTCCATTCCTGGAGGCTTGAAGTAAGGCAGGACATCATGGCAGTGGAGTGTGGCAGAGGGAGCAGCTCACGTGGAAATCAGAGACCAGAGAGAGACTCTACTTGCCAGATACCAATATATACCCAAAGCCACGCCCCAATTCCCACCTCCTCCAGCCATGCTGCAATGTCACCTCCTCCATCCTCGCCCCCAATGCCACCTCCTCCAGCCACACCCCAATGCCACCTCCTCCAGCCTCTCCCCCAACGCCACCTCCTCCAGCCTCTCCCCCAATGCCACCTCCTCCAGCCTCTCCCCCAATGCCCACCTCCTCCAGCTTCTCCCCCAATGCCCACCTCCTCCAGCCTCGCCTCCAATGCCCACCTCCTCCAGCCACGCCCCCAATGCCCACCTCCTCCAGCCATGCTGCAATACCCACCACCTCCAGCCACGCCCCTCAATGCCCACCTCCTCCAGCCTCACCCAAATGCCACCTCCTCCAGCCACACCCCAATGCCCACCACCTCCTCTAGCCACACCTCAATGCCCACCACCTCCTCCAGCCACACCCCAATGCCACCTCCTCCAGCCACACCCCCAATGCCCATCTCCTCCAGCCACACCCCAATGCCACCTCCTCCAGCCACGCCCCAACGCCCGCCTCCTCCAGCCACGCCCCAACGCCCGCCTCCTCCAGCCACGCCCCAACGCCCGCCTCCTCCAGCCACGCCCCAATGCCCGCCTCCTCCAGCCACGCCCCCCAATGCCCACCTCCTCCAGCCACGCCCCCCAATGCCCACCTCCTCCAGCCACGCCCCCCAATGCCCACCTCCTCCAGCCACGCCCCCCAATGCCCACCTCCTCCAGCCACACCCCCAACGACCACCACCTCCAGCCACACCCCCAACGCCCACCTCCTCCAGCCACACCCCCAACGCCCACCTCCTCCAGCCACACCCCCAATGCCCACCTCCTCCAGCCACGCCCCCCAATGCTACCTCCTCCAGCCACACTCCCAATGCCACCTCCTCCAGCCACACCCCAATGCCACCTCCTCCAGCTACACCCCCAATGCCACCTCCTCCAGCCACACCCCCAATGCCCACCTCCTCCAGCCACGCCCCCCAACGCCCACCTCCTCCAGCCACACCCCAATGCCACCTCCTCCAGCCACACCCCAATGCCACCTCCTCCAGTCACTGTCCACCTGCCTCCTGTTACCACTCAGTTGATCCCATCAGGGGTTAGTTCACTGATTGGTTAAGTCATTTCCTCTGACCCTCTCAGATGGCCTCACACAGGAGCTTCTGGGGGACACCTCACCTCCACACCATGACATCAGGTGATATCTGCTTTAGGATTTCTCACTTATTGACAACACGGACACACACATGGGCACCACCTGGTTTCTGAGTCTCACAGTATTGTGTTCTTTCCTGAATCAGACAAAGCAGATCCTGGGCAGGAAGGCGAAGGACCACCTGAATGGCCTCCAAGAGGCCCACACCAGGTTGGCAGCAGCTCCCGCATCTGACCCGCGAGCTTGGTTCTGGGCCTGCTGGTTCCTGGAGCAGCTCTTCTCCCAAAGGAGTCACCTGAGAACCCAGCTCGTCGGGGCTCTAGCGTGGCTAACACAGACCCCGCTGTTCCCTCAGCAACCTTCACCAGTCAGGAAGCCCGTCTGCTTACCTGTCTGTCTACACTGTGAACACCGGAGGGGCCAGAAGTGTGTCCTCTTGGTTTCCAGAGTGTCCACACCAAGTGCAAAATAGCTACCCGCGAGTAAGAGACGTCTCCAGGGGGTTGCTGAGTTAGGGCACGCGGGACAGGTAGGCGCAAGGCCACTGTTGCAACACCCCATAATACTCCTGGAGGCCTTCCATATGAGAGCCTCTGGCCTCGCGGAAGCAAGCCGACCTGCACCACACGGATAGACGGGGTTTGATGTCCCCAGTGGGTGTTGGCACCCATGGACAGCGAGTCCTGACCTGGGAGCACGTGTAGGTCATATGTATGACCCATCTCATTCCCAAGCCCTGGAGACAGGGAGGGTTATCATTGCTCTCCTCACTCTTTAAGAGATGAGGGAAATGAGGCTGAGGGAGGGTGAGAACTTGCCAAAGGTTTTGCAGAAAGAGCTGAATCCTCTGCCCTCGGTGCTTCCCATGGGGACTGGAGAGCCACAGGACCCACGCTCCCCGCGGCATGTAGGAGGGTGTGAGCCAGCACCACTAGGGAGGCAACCCCAGCAGCACTCGCCAAGTCAAGTGGTTCTCGTGTCCCTCCTGTCCTCAGAAAGCCACCTGGACACAGCTCTGGGAGTTGAAGGATATGATTTCTTTAAAAAAGACTTTCAGGCAAGTCCCAGCTGAACTTTACACAGTCATCAACCAGTGATGACTCATGCGCAGGTTTCCCCTGGGGATCCTCTGCCAAACTCTGCTGTGACCAGCTACAGAGGTCCACTGAAGGACCTCACGTCCTCTAGCTCACGGTGGCTCGTTTCCTCCACGTGTGGCGATGAAGCTGAACTCCGGAGCAGTGAGAGGCTTCTCTGTGGTCACTCAGTTCACCAGGACCATTCAGCAGGATGGCCGTCCAGGGGTGCCTTGCACACTGGTGACACGCCGTTAGCCATTCGTGGTAGGAACGCTTTGCAGCAAGGATGGTACTGAGGGCCAGAAGGGAAACGTGAGCAAGACACAGCTCCTGACCTTGCCAAGGACAGCCCAAGGCCATGACAGTCAGATGTGAGAAGAGTAACAGAAAATACAGACAGACATGGGACGAATCCACAGCACTCTCCTCTGTTCGTTATGAACACACGACCAGTGAAACTCCACACCGGGGAAACCTCAGGAATGGGATCCTCAGTAGAGGAGTCATGTTCTCTGTGTATGAGATGCCAACATGCACTGTACTCTCATGTATATCTAAAAAGAACAAATAAAAGATGTTAAAAGTTATTGGAGATACACACACACACACACACACACACACACATACACACACACAGCCTGCTGGGAGTCACGCTGTCTTGGCTCTGTCCTTGACTACCTTGGGACTTCTGGATGGGTGGCTCTGATCCCAGGAGCATGCCATGTGCCTGAGCACACTGTGGTTGTTAACCTGGGTGGGGTCAGGGGAATGGCTGTTGGTACTCCACAGGGACAGCTGCAGCAGTGGTGGTGGCCATTGCCGCCCACAGTGGTGAGGGCTCTGTGTCAATCAGCCCTTGATCCCCGCTGGGCTATCACTGTGGGGTGCACATTTTCTCCTGCTACCAGCTCAGCCTGCATGAGGAATGCTGACACAGCCCCCACACAGGGCAGCCATGCCCCTCAGGCAGCTGCCCACGGCCCTCAGTTCTCCCAGAGGCAGGTGGGAGCCTCAGGGACTCCAGGCACCAGTATCATCCTTTAAGCAAAGACATCTGGCTCAAGGCCCGGGCTCAACCTTGGTGCAGAAGCCACCCAGAGCCGAGGGACAGCTGGGCTCCAGCCACGGAGCAGCTCTGTCTGAGGGCCTTGGTCATGGGTGCAAGGACCCAGGGGTAGGAAGAGCAACGGGGACAGAGCGGTGACCTTCCCAGGACCCACTCTGAAAAGGAGTTTCAGCTCTTGGGGGAGAGGATTCAGAGCTTCTGCCCAGACTCTGGTGAGAGATGTGCTTCCCTGGCCCCAGGAAAAGCTTCCCCAGATCCGTTCACACTTCTTCCAGGTGGTGCCCAGGGTTTTCTGTCTGATTTTATCTCAATCCACTTGGTTTTCCCCAATGAGTTTGGGGGCCCTGGGCTCCAGTGTGCCCAGGTGTCCCACTAGCCTGCTGGAGTCACGTTGGTGGCTCCCACTCACTAAGGTGTCCGCACCCATCAGCTCAGGCTTGGGAGAGCTTCCAACAGTGGCTGAAGAGCCCGTTTCACACGGAGGGAAGGAGACAGCCAGGGAGAAAGGGCGCCAGGGGACCTCCCTGGAGGCAGTGGGCACACTGGAGTGGGCACAGCTGTCTTCCCAGGGTCATCCAGGGGCAGCTGCCAGGAGTGCCACTGCTTTGCAAGTGGAGTGGGGGTAGGCAGCGAGGCCCCAGAGTGAGGTGTCAGTTGACAATGAGCAGCCCAGGCAGGCAAGGTCACAGGTGTTCTCCAAACCACTTTAGGGTCTTCTTTAAACTGCTTCCGAAGTAGATGAGAAAGGAACGGGTGGCAGCTAATTTGTAGGAAATAACAAAGGAGCTGATGGAAAATCTGTCAAAAGAAAAGGATGAATGGGACCAGCTCTCGAGAGGGACCGTCCACTAAGGCCAGTGTGAAGCTAGGAATGACAGACTTGGGTGACTCCACTCCCTGGGAAGGGAGATTCCTTAAGTAGCACAAGTGCTCTAAGATGACTTCTGGCCAGCTGTTGACCCCAGTGCCCACCATGGGACTGGATGAAGCCCCCTTAGACAGGATGGCCACCAGGACAGTTCCAGAGAGGACCAAAACCCCACCACGGGGCCAGGAGGAGTCGAACCCCTGACTGGTGAAGGTTGCTGAAGGAGGACCCCAGTTCTCCTGGTAAACAGCAACCAGTAATAGGGGAATCGATCTGGGGACCACCTCATCTCCCCGTGGTGCTGCTGGGAGTGAGTGCTCCCTCCCTCCCTCTCTCCCCCTCCATCCCCTCCCTTTCTCCCTTTCTCTCTCCCTCCTCCTCCCTCTCCCCTTATTTCTCCCTCCCTCTCCCTCCCTTTCTCTCTCCATCCCTCCCTCTCTCTCTCCCTTTCTCTCTCCCTCCCTCTCTCTCCCTTTCTCTCCCTCCCTCTCTCTCCCTCCTTCCCTCCCCCTCCATCCCTCCCTCTTCCCCTTCCTCCCTCCCTCTCTCTCTCTCTCTCTCCCTCCCTCCCTCCCCCGCCCTAGAGCCTCACTTTGCTTTACTCTCCCCTCACTTCCTTGCTGTATCACTCATAATAAAGTTCCGCTGCTTGGCTTTTGCTGTCTGACTTTAAATTTTCTTTCTTGGGGAAAGGAGACGGGTTTGTGGCCTCAGCTTAGGTTTCCCTGTGCCCCGGGGCTGGAGAAGGGACACTCAGAATCCGGATCAGAGTGGGCTGTTCCCCATGAGGTTTGATGAGTTTGAAGACAGTGATCATAATGGACCTTTATAAATACCCATCTAACCAAAAGTAGGCGATATTTTAAGCATGTTGCTGACTCTTAAACAAAAAGCAGTCAAAAGTAAAAAAACAACAACAAAAAACTGGTTTCCTTTGACCTTAAGAAGACACGTGTTCATGGTACAGCAGCCCAAGCAGCCTTCTTGGGACTAGCATTTAGTTTTCAAAGAGCATTAATCCTGGTGCAGTTATCTTTTCCTATGGGAAAAGGAAAAGGAACATTTCAATAACTAAACTGCTCTTAATTCTCATTTATTTAAACTCTTTTCTCATTTGGCTGAAGAGAGAGAAGTCACAGACGTTTCTTCTGGGTGCTGTGACTCAGAAGGAAGTTTGTGGAAGGAGCCTGGCTGTGTCTCCCCAACTACTTCATATTCAGCATGGAAAGGAGAGCTTTCTGTGACATTTTTAAAGTGATTTGCATGTTACTACTTGAAACGCCTAATATTTCAATCCTTTTCTCTTCTGAAAATATGTACCTTTTAAAATTCCTGCTTCTGCCTCCCTCTCAAGAATCATTTAAGAAAACGGGAAAGTGTCCTCAGAAGGTCGTTCTGGGTTGCTGCCCTTCTGTGCTCCGCCGCGCAGCGCCAGGGAGGCTTCAGGAAACAGGTCCTGCTTGTTGTGGCTCTCCAGGCCGCAGTGCAGGACCACGGACAACGTGGGCGCTTGAAGAAATCGGAGAGAGCTGCGCTGAAAGAGGCTTCGAAGTCCCCACACTGGGGTCCGGCCCGGAACTGCAGACGTGCCCTGGAAGTGGCCCGCGCCTGTTGCCCGAGTCCAAGGGGGCCACAGAGACGGTGCCTCCGCTCAGGGGCTGGCCACGCGGGAGACTCCGCCGGTGCAGGAAGCCCCCCTCCAGCCCCACACCTCAGGCCCAGAGCCTCCAGGAGACCACATGGGGCCCCGGTGCTGGGCACAGAGCCCAGGGACCCAGGGACACTAACAGTGCCCTGCACCCTAGCCACACCCTAGCCCTCACGCAGCCTCCAGACGGCCCCAGGAGGCAGCCCGGTGGGTCGTGGCCCCTGGGTTCCTCAGAGGGGTGCCAGCCTCCTCTCCGCCTGCTCAGCACCCCGCTGGCCCTGCGCTGGAGCCCTGTCCCCGTGGTCCCTGCCAGGCCTGCAGTTCCCAGCGCAAGCTCACCCTGCAGCCACTCCAGGTTCCCAGTGGCTCAGGCCACGAAGGCGGAGCCAGCGCTGGCCCCTCCCTCCCCTCGCACTGTCCCTGGGGGCTTCTGCCTCTGGCCCGGGACTGCAGGGTTAGATGGGCCCAGGTGCACCCCTGCTGTGGTCTGAAGCAGCCCCTCCGACGTCACCACACTGTGCACGGAGCCCTGGGAGCCCCTAGTTACCTCGGGCCTAACTGCGCAGGGACCCCACTACTGGTGTCCGCTTCCACCCTGCCCCTGCTGACTGCCCTCAACGCGGGGCCACAGATATTCTGGCAAAGCCTGGGTCCTGCCACATCACCCCCCTCCTCATTCAGAGGAGATGTAAGCATTTCACCCTGACCTCTATGACCCTGCATGATAGGGTCACTCTGACCTCATCTTCTACCAAGCATTTCACTACTCGCTGAGCGTGTTGGGAAGACCCCCAACAGGGCCTTTGTCCTTCCTGCTTCCCTGCCTGGACTGCTGTCGGCCCAGACCTCTCTGCCTGTCGAGCTTCACCCCGGAAGGCCTGCTGGCAGCCTGTGCAGAGTGCCGGCCATGCTGCCCTGCCCTCCCCTAGTGCTCTGGCCCCCTGTGGGTGGAACCCAGGCGTCCCAAGAGCAAGGGACAAAGACAAAGAGCCGTGCTCATAGCATCCCAGTGAGGCCACCTGGGGCGCTATGGCACCCTCTGGCATCAGGAAACCACTGAGGCACATCCTCAGGGACACTGCGCTTGGCTCTGAGGAGCTTCTCACTCCCTGAGGTCACAAGCGCCCCTTCAGTCACCCAGGGTCTGCTGCAGAGGCTCTCTGCAGTCCAGCACTCCACCTGGTGGCCATGGAGCTCAGAGCCTTCAGATCAGGTTGGCCCTGTGTCTGCCCCAGGCCTGCAGCCTACTCTGGGCCTGCGGCTTGAGGGGAGTGGGCTGTGGAAAGCCAGGGTGGTGTGAGGAGGTGCCGCAGGCTCAGCCAGCCCCTACCGGGCCTGCAGAGCACCAGGCCGGGCCAGGCCTGACACGGGGAAGCACTGCTTGTCTGCCCACCTCCAAGACCATGCCAGACACGCCAGCCGGAGCCCAGGCCTGCCCCAAGCCACCTGTGAAGAGAACTCTGGTGTTTGAGACAAATCTGAGAGGTGAGAGGGAACTTGAAGGGCAAATTCCCTCACCAGGAGAGATGTTTCACCCCAGAACCTTGAGTGTGAGCCTACGAACTTAATACAGAGTGACAGAGTGGTCAGAAGTCAGAGGTCTGAGCTCACTGCTGATCACACCGTGAAATCCCTACAGAGATCGGCTAAGCTGATGCACGTGGAAGAAGCCTCAGTCGGGCCTCGGGGCTGTATCTGGAGGAAATCCAGGAGTGAACACGAAGCCTCTTCAGGCCCAGCCGCTGTCCTCACCGCCCACATGCTGGGCAAGGAGCTGTGCAGGCTCCCAAGGAGCACCTTGGCCAGAGGATAGATTCCTCAGAAGCCTAATGGGATGAACCCTGCAGGCCCCCAAACACCAGGCAGCTCCTGCTGCCGCATAGAGGTTCCACTGTCCGTCTCTCTCCTCCCTCAGGGCTCGGATGCTCGCTGCCTCGGTGCCCGTGTATTTTTGTATTTTTGGCTCCATTACATTAGTTCAGTCAAAGTCAGGTGACACCAGTCAGATTCACCCTACTGCCCACTTCCGAGGTTCACAGAGCAGACAGACTCCAGGTGGAACTCTCCCTGCATCTCTGCATCCTGATGTTCTGTGCAGGAGGCCAAAGGACCGGGGATCAGGCTGTGTTTCTGTCCCTCCTGGCAGGAGGAGGCTGTGGCAGGGCAAGACGGGGATGTGAGGAGCCTGGCTGTCCACGTGGCTGGGAGGAACGGGACCTGGGGGACAGCGCCTCCTGCAGGCACTGGGCCTTCTCTGCATGCACTGGTTTGGATTAAAAGTTCTAGCCTGGATTTTCCTGGAAGGAAAAATGCCCAGATAAAATTACACACACACACACACACACACACACACACACACACACACCCCAGATGTCACGGAGAAGGACAGTGAGAGAAGCAGACTGACAGGCTTTGACACAAAACAATGCTTGCAGAGGCCCAGTTTATAAAACACAGGTCGTAAATCAAGTGAACCTGCAATGGCAGGTGAGGATGAGACCCAGGACGGAATGCAGGTGAACAGCAGGGAGAGCTCACCTGTGGCACAGGAACGCCAGCTAGGACTGAGCCCTCGAATATGGCATGGGGCAAAGCGTCATTAACAGTTTTCCACATTTTTGGAGCATTGATGCCACTAAGCCCTCAAGACAACCCTCCGGCGCTGGCATGCCAACCTGTCGGCACCGCCAGCCAGCCCGCAGGAAGGAGGGGCCATCCACGCACCAGCCCAGAGTCACTGTGGCATCCCTCTGCAGAGAGAGAAAATGCAAGAAGTCCAGTTCCTACAGAGCAGGAGCATGGCCAGGCCTCAGGGCCAATGAGGCAGCCTCTTCACCCACCCTGCTGCTGCCCGCGGACATGGGCCAGAGCCCCTGACTAGCCAAACCCAATGAGAAGGTAGGGGACCCAGGGACTAAACAGCACTGGTAAAGGTCACCCTTCCAGGGCACAGAGAGGCAGTGGGAAAGCACACCACATGGCTGGTCAGTTGGGGCATGTGGGAACCCAGCCCCATCATAGAAGGCACCTGGGTGGGCGGTCAAGATCCCCTCCAGTCCAAGGCAGAAGGTTCCCTGCTCTGCCATCCCCACCTCCTGGTCCAAGCACGACGGGGCAGTTTCACACGCTGCTCCTGGAGGGTTTGAAAGGAAAAGGCATGTGAGCAGGGACCTGTTCCTTGCCACAAGGTCCTGGAAACAGAGGGAGCCCCCCCCCCATTGGGGAAAGTTCAGCTGGGACATCCTGGGGTGGGAGGGTTCTTGGCCTTGGACGGCCACCTGCTCAGGTACGAGTCAGGTGCTGGTGCATGCTGTCCTTCAGATCTGAAATGTTCCCAAAGGCCCATGTGGTGAAGGTGTCTTCAGTCTTGTGCCACTGGGAGGGAAACAGGGCCTAACACTAGCAGGAGAGATGGAGGAAGGCAGGCTCCCCAAGGCAGGCATACCCTGTCCCTTCCGACTCTCTCCTTGTTCCCCAGGTACCATGAGGCAAGCAGCTCACTCCAACGTGCTCCTGCCTGCCACAATAACTGGACCACCAAAGGTCCCAGCCCTGGGGCCAACCACTGAGGACTGAAACTTCTGGAACCACGAGCCCAAAGAGACCTCTACTCCCTACATACCTGGGGTCACAGTCACAGTGAGGGAAGGCGGATCCACCCAGCGCCCAGGGAGAAGAGGACCATGCTGCCGGAGACCAGAGGGTGTGCACAACTCCACCCCCAGCCCTCCCCACCAGAGGTCGTGCTGCATGGGATTTGCCATCGGAAAAGTCACAGTGGGTACTTCAGCACTCTGTCTTGAGCTGAAATTCACAGGCCAGAAGGTGCCTTTCATTCAGTTTGCAAGCAAATGGCTAGTGGAAATGCATCCCAGACACCGAACACCATGGAGGCGCTCAGGCAGGAGGACAAGACAGGTCGGACCTGGAAGGACAAGGACAAGATTCAGAACAAGATTCACAAAGGATGCAGGAAAGGTCGAGATGGGGGGCTATGCACATTTTACAGCTCCTTAAAAATCTACTATGACATAACGACCAGAACAGAGCTGTGCACACGGGTCCACACAGTAGAGGACCATGCACTCCATGCCTGTGCCACCACCAAGGTGAGGTTGTGGGCAAACAGGTCTGTGGGCCACATGGAAGCCCAGGAAAAGGAGAGGAACCCTTCTGTTCCCCACTAGTCAAGCCCTCGGACATTGCCTCTGGTGTGGGAATTCAAAAGCACCTCGTGCGTGTCCACCTGGTGAGGACTCGGACCACGCACTAAAGTCCAGGAGGTGCAGATGCAGTGAGACCAGCACTTTCCACACCCTGATGGAGCAAGGTACCCGGAACCACTTCTCTGGAGCACCATTTTGTCATGGATATTCAGGCCATGAAGTGTACTTGGCTTTTCACATTTCCGAATGTGGTGACCAGGCACCATCAGTGTCAGGTCAGACACAAGGTCTGCCTTTCTCCCTGGTTCCCAACTGGGTCCTCCAGAGGTCCCCTGCTCCTCAGATCTGAACTGAGCGTGGACCAAGGAGGAGAAAGGGCAGCTGCTCCCCAGCCCAGGCAAGGCGTGCCATTGCTTAGCCCTTACACACTCCTCAGCTCATCAGAACCAGGTGCCAGCTGCCCGAAGGGTTCTCAGTCCACACATGCAGCCTGGGACCTGGGACCTGGAACAGGCCTGGAAGGCAGTTCCTGCCCTCCCCCACCCCTCCACGCAGTGTCTTTGGTCACACATCATCCCCTGATGCCTCCTGTCCCCAGGCCACTCAGGATGTCTGGCTCTGTGCTCTGCACCCTTGGAATTCAGAGTGGCTCAAGGCCCATCCCTAGATGAAGACGAGGTCCAGCCCTGGGGCACACGTACCCTTGGGGAGCCAGGGCCTCCCCCTCCTGAAGGACCACCACACCACACCCTCAAAGGGAGGGGAGTCTCAGCAGCACTTTTGGAGAAACACACTCCTCCAACCACGGCCCTGGGAAACCAAAGGCAAGGGACTCGGTCTCCCCTGCACCTGCCCTTCACGAGAGGAGTCCCTGGTGGTGGACTGGATGACCTGAGGCAGGGACTCAGAGACGGGTGAAGACACAGGGGTCTCTGGGAAGGTCTGTTCCTGGCAAGTACAAAAGCTGGCCTCGCTTTTCTTGTCCACGGGGAAGGGACCCATTCAGAAGCCTCGGTGGAGGGTCTGCGGTACCAAGCCCACCAGGAACACACGGGTGGCTCTGTGACATCAGAGACCCAGGGGGAGGGGGTGGGGTCCGTACCTAGTACAGGATGGAAGTGAGGCCGCCCTCCATTCCCATCAGACTGGGATCTCTGACCCACGTCCGATGGAAACCCCATGGAGATGGCAAAGAAAGGGGGGCAGAGCCCACACCCCGAGTCGAAGGGATGGGAACTGAGAGGTTCACTCCACACACTAGACCCAGAAATCAGCTCCTCCCTGCCAGCCCTGGACTCCTGCGGGCTGGGGGCTCTGGCCACACACCCTCCCCTGCCCAAACCTGCGCCCCAGCTCTGGGGAGCTCGGGGTGGCAGGCTGAAGGGCCCGTCCCTGGGTCAGGACGCTCACAGGGACCGTCCCTCGCAGCCCAAGACCTAGAGAGGATAAAGCTTCACCAGGGCAAGAGCCAGAGGAGGGGGCAAGCGGCAGCCCCCAAGCCTCTCTGGGGGAGGCACCCACAGCTCTACCCTGACTGCCCCCGGAGCCTCCTCATGCCAATCTGGGCGTCACCCCAGGATGGGCCTGGGCTCATGGCTCCTCCTGTCCACGGTTCACTTCCCAATGTGGTGACCGGGCACCGTCAGTGTCAGCTCAGGCACAGGGCCTGCCTTTCTCCCCGCCCCCCCCCCCCAGGCGCCTCCCCTCAGTCAGAGTCTCCTCCCCTGGGCCCACTCTGGGTCACGTGTTGCCCTTGGGGACCTCCAGAGGGCTCCATGTCACTGCTCCCTTACACCTTCCCCACCGTGACACCACCACCCACTCTCCACTGCTGCCAGGAGGCGGCCAAGGAACGCAACAGCTGATCCCCACGGAGCACCCGATTTATTCCAAGATCCGTGGGACGCGGGAAGGGATGAAGAGCTGATTGGGAAGCATCTCTGCCCCAAGAGGGTGGGAGAGAGAGCAGAGGAGAGCAGGGCCGGGGCACGTGTCCAAGGAGAAGTCCCTGACGTGGGATCCGGGTGGGGCGCAGGGGCCCACTGGTGTCCGGGTGTCTTCGGGTGTCCTCCTGCCTGAGGGGTCCGGGAGGCGGCGGCCAGGGCAGGTTGTACTCCTCGCTCCAGCGGCTGGCCCTCGTGAGGGAGAACCCGGGCCACCTGGCTGTGGGCCATGAGAGGGGCTAGGAGTCAGAGTCAGCCACTCTGTGGTGCCCAGGTGGACCTATCTTTGGTGGCACCCCCCAAGGGCAGAGGGTGTCCATTCATCCTCTGGAAATGACACTCATCGAACAAGGCACACGTGAGACCAAAGGCAGCACCGCTCCACCTACTCGGCTCCGTGGGCGTCTCAGCTGGGCGCTGGCCGGGGAGCCACTCTGTTTTTGAAGAATCTTCTGAGGGCCTGACCTCTGGTGGGGGCAGGTCCTGGGGGGTCCCTGGGTGCTGGTGCTGGTGGTGGTGGTGCTGGCGCTCCAGCTACGGGAGCCACTCTGTTTTTGAAGAGTCTTCTGAGGGCCTGACCTCTGGTGGGGGCAGGTCCCGGGGGGTCCCTGGGTGCTGGTGCTGGTGGCGCTGGCCCTCCAGCTGCGGGAGCCACTCTGTTGGAGCGTCCGGAGCCGGGCCTGGGGTCCTGCCCGCAGCAGCACAGCCTCGCCAGACCGGTGGCCATCCTCCGGAACACTCCCCTCCATCCCCTGGCGGTGTCACGGGCCAGGCCAGGGGTCCTGGTGCCAGCAGGGGGTTGCTCGGTGGAGTTGGAGGACCCGGGCAGAGGGGCCGTGGGGCCTGCAGTAGGGACGCTGGCCGACAGGCTGCACAGCATGATGGCGGGCAGGCTGGCTCTCCTGCTGCCCACCTGCCCTGAAGGTTTGAGCTCCTCAGGCTGCTGCTGCTGCTGCTGCTGCTGCTCACAGGCCGAGAGGGGCCAGGAGCGAATGGCCGGCCCGCTGACACCCCACCTTAGGCCCAGAGTCAAGCTGGAGGGGATGGACAGGGACGGGCAAGGGCCCACCTGTGGCCGCCCGGGTATCTGCAGCCGCACCTGGCAGCCCGCCCCCTGGGTTTTCTGGTGGCCCAGCAGGAGGTAGGTGGCCATGGCCTGGTTGAACTGGCGCGTCGCCACCGACACCCAGGTCTCCTGCAGCCCGTAGCCCAGGTCCAGCATGGCCAGCAGGATGGAGGTGTCCGGGCGCTTGGGGAGCAGCTCGGCGGGAGGACTCGGGCAGCGTTCCCCATCCTGGCTCAGCCACGGGTGCCCCAGGATCTGCTGCAGCGTGGGCCTGTGCGCGGGCTCCAGGGTCAGCATCCAGGACACCAGGCTTTGCGCCTCGTCGGACAGGTGGAACGGGAGGTGGTACCTGGCCTGCAGCACCTGCTCCTTGGCCTGCGCGTAGCTGGCCGCGGTGAACGGGATGCAGCCGGTGAGCATGAGGACCAGGAGGACACCCAGGCTCCAGACGTCCACCGCGGGGCCGTCGTAGGGCTCTTGCCGGTGCAGCTCCGGGGCCCAGTAGGCCACGGTGCCGCAGAGCAGGCCCAGCTTCTCTCCGGCCCTGAACCTGCAGGCCAGGCCGAAGTCGCACAGCTTGGCGCGGCCCGCGGCATCCAGCAGCACGTTGTCCGCCTTCACGTCCCGGTGCGCGATGCCCTGCGCGTGGCAGTAGTCCACGGCGCTGGCCACCTGCCCGAACAGCGTGCGGGCCTCGTCCTCCCACAGGCCCACGACCTCCGGGATGTGCTGGCCCAGCTGGCCCCCAGCCATGTGCTCCATCACCACGTAGGCAGTGCCGGGGGTCTGCACGATCTCCAGCAGCCGCACCACGTGCGGGTGCTCCAAGCCCTTCATGATGTCCAGCTCCGACAAGACCCAGGACAAGGTGGGCCCTGCCCCCTTCCGCAGGACTTTCACGGCCACCTTCGTCCCCGTCAGGATGTGTCGGGCCAGGAAGACCTTGGCAAAGCTGCCCTGCCCGACGACCCCCAGGGGCTCATAGCGGCCCGTGAGGGCTTCCTCCAAGGAGGAGCTGGCCGCGAGGTCCCGCCACCCCCTCCGCACCCCACTACGCTCACTGCCCTCTCTAGACATCCTGGGCCCCACGCCCACTAAGGCCGCTGGCTAAAAACAAACACAACAAACAAAGCAAAGAACACAAGCAAAACTAACACAACAAAGCCCAACACAAAGCCCCAAATCAAAGAAGCAACCCGAGACCGCCACCAGAACCACCAAACCACCAACCACCAAACGCGCTAACTATGGGAGTCCCACAGGTCACTGCCTAGAGCTTCCTGTGCTTGTGGACAAGCTCCCGGCCTCGGCCGGGCCTTATATCCCCGCTGGCTCCGGCGCCTCACAATGCTGTGAGGTCACAGGCAGGAGTGGCCCACTCGTACGGGGGGGGGGGGGGGGGGGGGGTGGCCCACGGTGGCATCTCCCACTCGCGCCTCCGGGACCTTGGCCACCTTCCTGGTCAGAAAGAGGAGGGTCTGTGGAGCCTCGGTGCTCCCGTGTGTTCCGGACCCCGACCTCTCCTTGCCGAGAAAGGAGGAGCTGGACCAGGCCCCGGGGCCCGAGCCTCGCCAGTACACAACTCCGTCGTGGCTTCCGCCCCGGAATCACCCCGGCCCAGGTCCTCTGGAGCCATTCAGCGCCCGTCTCCTCCAACTCGCACACACCGGCGTCCAGAGCGTGGTAGCGGTCCCCTCACGCCAGGACGCTGGTGCGGGTCGCTCTGCCCCCTGAGCCCCAGGACCACATTCCCGACCTCCGTGGGCTGTGGGAGCCACGGCAGGCGCCTGCCTCATCATTGCCCCACAAGGTCCTATCAGGTCACTCGCCAGAACCCTGCCTGCAGCCCACAGGAGAGAGAGAGGTGGGTCGCCTTCCAGGGATGAAGGCCGAACCCGCCAGCCGAGAACCCTAGGGCCAGCAGGTGCCCATCCTGGGGTGCAGAAGAGACGGAAGCGTCCCTCATGCCCCGGTCCCTTCTGCTGCTCTGTCCACAGAGCCTGGGCTGGCTCCTTTGGAACCTCACAGACTGACCGCGCTCCCCCCTCTGGGACCTGAGGCGTCCACGTGTCAGGCACCAGGAGGCCGGGTGTCTAAGGAGGTCTCGCTCTCTCCTTCCGGCGAGGGACCTTGTTGCCGTGTCCCCACACCACATGGCTGAAAGGGCCGAGGACTGGGCTCACCCCTTCAATCCCTTTCCCCGCTCTCCTCCCTTCTTTCCTCCTTGCTCCTAGTTATGGAGACCTGCCCTGAAGGCTCCTGCTCCTCAGGCTGATGCCACTGCTGCTGCTCACAGGCCGAGAGGGGCCAGGAGTGAATGGCGGGCGTGTTGACGCCCCACCTTGGGCCCGGAGCCAAGCTGCAGGGGACGGGACGGACAGGGACCCACAAAGCCCCACCTGTGGCTGCCCGTGCATCTGCGGGGCCCACCCTGGCAGCCCAAGCCCCCGGGGGCCAGCGCTCGACTCCTGAGCCACTTTCCCAGACCTTTCTACTGTCTTTGACGAAGGATCTCACACCCTTGCCTAGGCAGGTCTTGAACAGGCGATGCCCCTGCTCGGCCTCCCCAACCCACAAGTAGAAAGGCAGTCACCGCCTTGCCCACCGTGACATGTCTGTGTCTGTCTCCGTTTTGTGTCTGTGTGTGGGGGGGGCGGGTGTGTGCATGAGCACACCTGAGACCCAGGGCCACCATGTGTGGTGCAGAAGGTAGAACCAGGGCCTTGTTGCCGGCCAGAGGAGGTCCAGCCCTGAGGCACACATCCCCTTGGGGAGCCAGGCGCCCCGGGGCCTCACCCTCCTGAAGGACCACCACACCACACCCTCAGAGGGAGGGGAGTCTCAGCAGCACTTTTGGAGAAACACACTCCTCCAACCACGGCCCTGGGAAACCAAAGGCAAGGGACTCGGTCTCCCCTGCACCTGCCCTTCACGAGAGGAGTCCCTGGTGGTGGACTGGATGACCTGAGGCAGGGACTCAGAGACGGGTGAAGACACAGGGGTCTCTGGGAAGGTCTGTTCCTGGCAAGTACAAAAGCTGGCCTCGCTTTTCTTGTCCACGGGGAAGGGACCCATTCAGAAGCCTCGGTGGAGGGTCTGCGGTACCAAGCCCACCAGGAACACACGGGTGGCTCTGTGACATCAGAGACCCAGGGGGAGGGGGTGGGGTCTGCACCTAGTACAGGATGGAAGTGAGGCCGCCCTCCATTCCCATCAGACTGGGATCTCTGACCCACGTCAAATGGAAACCCCACAGAGATGGCAAAGAAAGGGGGGCAGAGCCCACACCCCGAGTCGAAGGGATGGGAATTGAAAGGTTCACTCCAAACACTATGTTACCGCTGACCGGTGACGAGTTCTTGCTTCCCTGATGTTGAAGAATAACACCAAAGAAGCACGCAGAGGAAAGGTCAGAGTAGAGATTAGAAGTTTATTAAAGGACAGCAGAAAAGACTTCTCCTGGAGGAAGAAGGGGACCCAGGGGGTGGAATCTGTGGAAGTGCAGTTGTTTCCGGACTTCATTATCACTTCTTTGTGATGGGCTATCTTCAAATCTGCTGGGGGCTATTCATTAATACTTCTTCCAGGTGGACTTTGGCCTAGGGCCTCTTTGGGACTTCATTAACATTCCATGAGTCCTCCTGTGTTTTCCCTGAGTCATTCCCAGCATGGCCTGCATTTTAGATTTCACTGGATATTAGACCCCTAACTACACTGACTACCTAACTTTAAATCTGGCTTCAACTAGACCCAGAAATCAGCTCCTCCCTGCCAGCCCTCTACTCCTGCAGGCTGGGGGCTCTGGCCACACACCCTCGCCTGCCCAAACCTGCGCCCCAGCTCTGGGGAGCTCGGGATGGCAGGCTGATCGAACCCAGTGCCTCAGCATACTACACAAGCACTTGACCACTGAGCCACAACCCCAGCCCTAATCATGTGCATTTTAAAACACTATTTGTAATAATCCTTAACAAAATGTTATTTCAACATAAAAAATGTGATATATATATGAGTATCACTCAGCTATGAACAAGAATGACATTATTTCATTTCCTGGTTAATGGGTGGAACTGAAGAGATCATGCTAAGTGAAGCAAGCTGGACTCAGCACGTCTGGGAATGAGCATTTTCTCTCAGAGGTGGAAGAGAATTAAGGATAAAAGGGGTGGGTTAATCCTACAAAATAAGGGAGAGATCAGTGGAGCAGAGAAAGGGTTGAGGAGGAGGGGGGAGGGACAGGTCAAAGGAAGAAGAGTGGAAGGAATCTGGTCAAACTTTCCTGTGTTCCTGTATGGATGGACCTCAGTGGATCTCACCTTCATGTGTATGCAGAATGCACTGATGTTAAAAGATGATAACAGGAGAACCTTCAGTTAGGAAATGGGGAAGGAGGGGGAAGGGAAGAGGGAATTCCTGAGGACTGAATTGGAGCAAATTATGTCTCATGGTTCTATAATTATGTCAAAACAAACCTCAATCATGTATATCTCTAATGCACTGATAAAAATGTAGAACATGGGGCTGGGGAGAACTTTTCCAAGTGTTTGAACACTAGAATTCTTTTGCATTTCATCAGTGTGCTGCAAATTTGTAATAATTTGCTATACACTCACACGTTTCCAGGATGCCTATTGTTTATGATGATCTGTCTGTGATTTGTTTCTGTGTGGTGTGTTTAAATATTCTAAGTCAAAAGGATTTAGGAGGTTGATACATAGAGACACACAAACACAACACAAATTCAAATGTATGTCATCAACTGAATCTATTTAAAACCAACGTAGAGATGCTGTTCGAGTCTCATTTTTCTCTGGAAAGGATTAATTCAGCTATCTGACTATTAGATTCCTGAATTATCATAGTAACAGCTACATTGCAACCTCTATTTAAAAACATTAGAAGAGCCGGACATGGTGACACACACCTGTCGTCCCAGCATCTAGGGAGGCGGGCACAGGAAGATCTCAAGTTCAAGTGCAGCCTGGGCAATTTAAAGAGGCCCTGTGTCATAAGTGAAAGGGGCTGGAGATGTCGCTGATGGCAGGTGTCCAGTACTGCAAGAGAGGCCGATGGGCAGTTCTGTTAGGACTGCCCTTGTCCACAGCACTGCTGCTCACGAGTGGGGAGCTTTGAATGAAGAACACCTCAGGGAGACTCTCATCTGAACACCTACATTAAAGCCAGGAGGACGTTTGTGCAGACTCAATTGCAGCTCTCAGGAAAAGATGTGTATATTAGGAAGCCTTCATGATGATATATTAATAATTTAAATCTTTCTGTGCCCAAGAACAAGTAGACAGCAGGGAAGAACAGTGGGAAGTAAGTGGCCACGTGGATATTCAAAATAAGCAAAAAGCTGCAGTAGACATCAGAGTCACTCTAGAGAAACCAAGAAGGCCTTGATGGGACAGTTAGTAGGTCAGATGTGACTGAAGAAAGGACCAGGGAGCTGGAGGAACCCTGAACAGAAACTTCTGAAAATGAAAAGCAAAGAGACAAGACCCACAGTAACTTCCAGGTGCAATGACTGGTGCACACGTGAGAACCCAGGGACTCGGGAGGCTTACGCAGAGGGGACCCAGGCCAGTCTGTGCGACTTACCAAGATTCTGTCTCAAAGTAAAAGTCAATTAAAAGGGCTGGGCTGCGGGCTGGGGATGTGGCTCAAGCAGTAGCGCGCTCGCCTGGCATGCGTGTGGCCCGGGTTCGATCCTCAGCACCACATACAAACAAAGGTGTTGTGCCGGCCGAAATCTAAGAGTAATTACTAAAAAATTTCTCTCTCTCTTTCTCTCCCACTCTCTCTTTTAAAAAAAAAGAGGGGGGGGCAGGATGCAACTCAGTGATAGAGCACCTGGGGTTGAATCTCCACACCACCAAAAATAATGCTCACTGGTGGCAAGGGCGACTGAGACCTTTCCTGAATTAGTGTCAGACACCAGATCACAGGACAGGAACCTAGGGAACATCAAGCAGTAAGATAAAGGCCAAGATATCCACACCTAGTGACGTGTTTGCTGGACTCAAACTATGTGCCTCCATACCTTAAGTGCTGAAGTCCCAGCCCAGTACTTCAAACTGCGACTGTGTGGACATAGGGCTTCCAAGGAGATGGTTCAGATAGAATGAGGGTTTTACCCAATCTGACTGGATGGGGTGTGTCACTGCACACTCACCCCACCTCCAGGACTGGGCCTCCATGAGGTGGTGCCTGACCGTGGGAGGCTTGGGGGTAGCGGGCTGGGTCCAGGGGCCAGTGATGGGGCATCTCAGGACGGGAGTGGGTCTTAGGATCCCAGAACCAGGGAGCATGGCAAGGTCCTGGTCTCCCAGGGAGTGAGAACAGAGGCTGAGCCTGGGTCCTGGCCGCCCAGGGGAGAGGGTGGAGGCCCAGCCCAGGCCTGGTCACTGCTGAGGCAGGAGGAGCACAAGTTCAGCAACTTAGGGTGCCCGCAGTCTGGCTGGGCACAATTCAAGAGCCACTAATCAAGCAGAAACGAACTTTATTTTTACAACACACCTGGCACCCCAAGAGCTCTTCAGGAATTCCCTCAGAGCCCAACTGCCACCACTGCTTCCCTGAAGCCTCTCAACACCTGCCCCTTGCTCTTGAGCCGATTGGCTGGGTTGCATGGGCGGAGCCAAAAGAGTCCCCCAATGAGCAGCTCCGTGGTCTGAAAGGGCGAGGAAACAGCATCACCGCAGAGGAGCCAATCAGCTGGCAGCTGGAAGTTTGCTGGGCCCCCTTTGGCTGTGGCTCTCAACATTAGGGAAGTCCTGTCCCCAAATTAAAAAAAGGGCTGGGGATGTAGCTCAGTGGTAGAGGGTCCCTGTATTCAACTCCTAGTACTGCAAAAAAATAAAAATAAAAACGAAAATTCAGGAAGATTTTTAAATAACAGAAATAGCAGTTTTCCAATATTTAGTTATCTTTCAATACAAATTTTCTAAATGCATAGGATCTCATCAGGATTACCTTTAGACATTAATTCTTTACATTATAGCTGGGGTAGGAACAGTGTCTAAACAGCACTGGATCTTATTCTCATAAGTAATAAGGGGTTTTCTCTAGATGTGAGACCGAAGTTACCTTCTAAATCTGTTTTATAGAAGCATGAATGGTCCTGAAACCGATTCAGTAGGGGTCAGAAGGACAAGCAGTATTTTTAAACTAGTGTAGAAAAGGATAGAATCAGCATGAACGCCAGAGTGTATCTCACAACTGTGCTCTGGACAGTGGGACACGTGCCATTGTTTTCGTGTGTTTGTATACTGGATCACATGCAGAATGCTTTTCTTACTCTGGGTCTTGATCAGTCCCTTCGAAATCCCCTCTTCTCATCTGTAGCAACCTCTGGCAACAGTTTTACTGCTTTCAACCAAGTTTATCATATACTAATAAAAGCAGCAAACAGAAGGCAAATATCAAAGCAAAAGAAATTTATAGAAAGTGTGTTAAAGTAGAGAACAGTTTGGTGTTCTAGGAAGGAATCCTCCAACTGATATTAACTGTCATAGCTATAATGCCGTACTCATCTGCAGGATGCACTGACAACACGACACAGGCCATCCTCAAATCAGGGGATGTATACATACATAACTGTATACACAACTGTATACACATACCCACATACTTCCACTCTTCATATACTCCTCATACACAACTGTATACACATACCCACATACTTCCACTCTTCATATACCGTCATAGCTGCCTGTCGGAGCCTGCAGACACTTCTCCCTGGTTATTTTTCGATGCGTACTTAATGTTAGACTGTAGCTGCCAGGTTGTGCTATATGATCCCCTCCTCCAGCTGTGTCCTGCTGCCATCCCCCACCCTCCCTGCTTCCCGGCCCGCCCTAGCCAGCCCCCCCCCCTCCTTTCTGATCTGCACTTCTCATTTGGGGCTAGGTTCCCAAGTCAGAGTGAGAGAGGCAGAGGAATGACTTGGTTAATTATTCCTCAGTTACTGGAGTGGAGGTGGTATTATTTCGTACTGAATATTTCTGTAAAGACTGTACACAAACAAAAATGTATTGAAACGTTTTGAAGCTCTGAACTAGATATTTTCACACTTATTTTCGATTTATCCTCAAAATAACTGAAGGGTCAGGCTAATATCCACTAATATCCACATTTAAAAAAATGGAGTATATGATGTAACACTGAAGTAGCTGGATCTCAGTCCAAGTGTGACTTCCAAACTCTAGGGCAAGCCAGGATTCCAAGATAGACCTGCAAAATGACTCCTGTTAGAAATAAAGACTGTCTGGCCTGTGCTGCGGGCAGTTCCCAGTCTGGCCATCAGGGCTGCTGGCTTTGTGCTTCCTTTGGCCAGCGAGGGATTCAGAAGTTTGTGAACAGGAACTTTGAAAGAAGGAGCAGAAGCCTTGGAGTGGCCATCATCCTCCTTGTTCATCTCAAGCACGTGGATGTACCCATGGAGGACACTCACTCAACCCCATACACAACTGTATACACATACCCACAGCTGCATGGAGGACACTCACTCAACCCCATACACAACTGTATACACATACCCACAGCTGCACTAAGGACAATCACACAACCTCATACAAAACTGTATACACATACCCACAGCTGCACAAAGGACAATCACACAACCTCATACACAACTGTATACACATACCCACAGCTGCACAAAGGACAATCACACAACCTCATACACAACTGTATACACACACACACAGCTGCACGAAGGACAATCACACAACCTCATACACAACTGTATACACATACCCACAGCTGCACAAAGGACAATCACACAACCTCATACACAACTGTATACACATACCCACAGCTGCACGGAGGACACTCACTCAACCCCATACACAACTGTATACACATACCCACAGCTGCACAAAGGACAATCACACAACCTCATACACAACTGTATACACATACCCACAGCTGCACAAAGGACAATCACACAACCTCATACACAACTGTATACACATACCCACAGCTGCACAAAGGACAATCACTCAACCCCATACACAACTGTATACACATACCCACAGCTGCACAAAGGACAATCACTCAACCCCATACACAACTGTATACACATACCCACAGCTGCACAAAGGACAATCACACAACCTCATACACAACTGTATACACATACCCACAGCTGCACAAAGGACAATCACACAACCTCATACACAACTGTATACACATACCCACAGCTGCACTAAGGACACTCACTCAACCCCATACACAACTGTATACACATACCCACAGCTGCACGGAGGACACTCACTCAACCCCATACACAACTGTATACACATACCCACAGCTGCACGGAGGAAAATCACTCAACCTCATACACAACTGTATACACATACCAGTCAAACAACCTCACACACACAGCTTCGTGGACGACAATCATACCTCATACACAACTGTATATATACACACACAACCTCACACATGTACACACAGATGCACAGAGGACAATCATACAACTTCATACACAACTGTATACACAGTCACACAATTGCACACACATACATACAACTGCATAGAGTACAATCACACAACCTCATACACAACTGTATAGACACACAAAGTCACATAACCTCACTCATGTATACACAGATGCACAGAAAACAATCACACAACTTCATACACAACTGTATACACACACAGTCCAAACCTCACACATGCACACACATCCTGATGCCTTCTGCCACCTGCCCAACCTCAGAAGCCATTGGGGTGTGAGTCCCCAGCTAGAGGGGACATGTAGCAACTGTGAAGTATTTGGGAGACAGTTGGATAAATCTGTGGCCACACACACTAATATGTTTTTGAGATAACGCTGTCTGTGGGGGTAAGGAGGTGAATACGGAGATTACTAGGTCAACCCATATGTACTGGAACATATTTCACATATGTATTTGGAATATGCGAAATATGCATTTCTATTTGTTCTGTTTCAAAGATTGTTCCTGCCAGCTGCCTGGGCTGGCGAGATGAGCTGGGTTCAAAGGCGCTGATTGCAGCAATAAAGCTGAGAAACAGCCAAGAATCCACGCAACACACGAGCATGAGTTTCTCAGGTCGAGGGTGAGACAGCTTTGTGACCTTAAGGGTCAGCTCCACGCTGGACAGTGCCGGAAAGAGCACTTGCACCTGGAATCTCTTTATTTTATAGGGGGGCACACAAAGGAGCTTGAATGGAATGTTCTTCACTAAATAAGGCCGGGGAGGGATTTCAAAAGGTGGAGTCTTGCTTTGTGACCTCTTGTGGTCAGCAGATTGACTGGCATCTTGGCAAATCACACCCATCTCAGGTGCTGTGTGAGATCACAGGCCCAGTGAGAGGAGAAGTGCACTTGCATCCCACAGCCCAATCAGCGTGCAGCGCCAGAACTGTCCCCTCATATAGCTACAATGCGCATAGCTCACACACACAGCCCATGGATGGCTTGCAACAGATTATGCCATTTTGCTTTGTTTTGTTTTTTGACTCAGACAAAAATTAAACCTGGCAGAATGATGCTTTTCTGGGGACATCAGTAACTTAAGACTTTCTTTTTGTTTGGGATGAAGCTTTCTGATGGTTGGTTTGTGTTTTGTTGGTTGGTTGGTGGTTTGTTTTTAATCACTCTTTTGTTGGCTTAGATTCCTGAGGCCCATTTAACTTTCCAGTGCATTCACATCTGTGGTACAAGGCCCTAGGAGACAAACAAGAACTATGCAAGTAACATAAAGACAACAAAATGACATGATCTTCTAAATAATACATTTGAAATCACATATCGAAACATGAAAAAATGATCCCACTGTATTGCCCAATTTGCATTCCCAGAAACCCCACCTAGTAGTCTAATCCTAAAGAATTTCACTACTATGTAATGATTTCAAAAAGGTTGTTACCCTCGAGGAACTAACGTATCTCCCAGGAACTTAGGACACAGAGAAGCCTCGATTGCACCACACCCTGATCGTGTTACACCTGGCAGCGTGTGGAACTCATACGCAGTGGGATTAAGAGCGACAGCCTGGGATGTTCCAGTGGGTAACTGGCCTGTCTGGGAGGTTTGGCTGTGACCTCTCAGGTCTGTTATCTTGGTCACCGTTCAGCCTGGAGCCCAGTGCAGACTTCTACAACTTTTCTCACAGTTGTAGAGGCTAGAGATCAGATCAAAGTGACATCCGTGACATATCTTCTGTGGCCTCTTTGGCTTGTGGATAGCTGTTGCCACGGTTAACTTCCTGTGTCAACTTCACTGGGTCACAGGATGCCCAGACCAACATTGTTTCTGCAGGTGTAGCCTTTGAATTGGCCGACTAAGTGACCGGCCTTCCCCACATGGACAGCTCATCCAATCCCTGATCGCCTCAACAGGACCACAGGCAGAAGAAGGTGGAATCTGCCTCCTTTTACTTCTGCCCACCCTTGGCACTGGGACCTCTCACCTTGTATTCTCCTGCCTTGGACCAGGATTTGTACCATCCCTCCCTGGCGCTCAGGCCTCTGCCCTTGGACTGAATGACACCATTGGCTTCGCTGAGTCTCCAGGTGCAACAACAAATGGTGGGTCCTATAGTTAGGGAGAAATCAAGGTGACGTGGAGTTTGGCAGTCAATTTTAGATACAGCTCCAAAATCATAACCCAGGAGAAAAAACCAGAAAGTTGGGCTTTATTAAAATCAAAGACTTCTTCAAAAGACACTGTTAAGGGAATAAAAAAGTACTGGTGAAAGAAAATATTTGCAAAACACCTATTTGATAAAGGACTGTTATCCAAATATACAAAAACTCTTAAAATTCACATTAAAAAGATCAGCCCAATTTAAAATGGGAAAAAGGTGCAGGAATATGCCTCACCAAAGTAGGTGTACAGGTGACAAACGAGCTCGTGAAAAGGAGCTCATCCACGGCATCAGGGACCCAAACCTTTACCCAATAAGGAAACGCCCCACCCACCTGTCAGCTAGCTGCTCTAACAGCACCCACCGAGGCTGGTGTTGGGGTGAAGCATTGGGAGCTCTCAGTCGCTGCAGGCGGGGTGCAAAACAGTACGGCCGTTTGGAAGACAGTTCCTAAGTTTCTTACAGAACCAAACATAGTCTTCCCACTTGGTCCAGAATCGTGCTCCACGGTATTTACCAAATAACTCCAAAACACGTCCCCATGAAAACTTGCATGAGAAAGTTCAGCAGCTTTATTCAAAGTCGTCCAAACATGGAAAGAACCAAGATGTCCTTCAGCAAGATGAGTAAACAAATTGTAGGACATCTGGACAGTGGACTGTTACTCGGAGATGAAATGAGTTCTCCATTCACGAAAAGAGGAGGAAGATGGGCTGGGGTTGTGGCTGAGCAGTTGAGCACTTGCCTAGCTCCTGTGAGGCCCTGGGTTCCATCCTCAGGACCACACAAAAATAAATAAAAAATAAGATAAAGGTATTGTGTTCAACTACAACTAAAAAATAAATATTAAAAAAAAAAAAAGAGAGAGAGAAGGAAGAAACCTAAGTGCCTGTGGCTAAGAAGCAGCAGCTAGTCTGAAAAGGCAGCTGGTGTATGGAGTCCACACATGACTTCCAGAAAGGCACTGGGATGGTGTGGATATGAGGTGACCCCAACATCTCGTTAGTTCAGGAATATTCAGAGGTGAAATGGTGGGACTGTGAGAGCTGTCACCTAACCAGTCCATCCTAGTGGGTGGTGACTGCAGGCAGGAGGCCGGCTGGAGGAGGTGCTCATGCTGGAAGACCTAGAAGGTGCATCTGTCCTGGGGCCCTTCCTCCTCCTTCCCTGCCCCACCCCCGCCCACCCCTTCCCTCCCTCTGGACCCTGCCAGGAGTGACAACTTTCCTCCACTGGAAGTTCCCCAGTGATGGGCCGCCTCACCTTGGGCTCAGAACAAGGTACTTGGCCCTCTATGGACTGAGACCTATGCAACCCGTGGGCCCACCTAAGCTCTTCCTCCTAAGTTGCTTTTGTTGAGTGTTTTAATCACAGCAAAGCAAAACCCAACTAAAACAGGTAATACTATGGAGACAGTGGACAAGTCATGGTTGCCAGGGGCTCGGAGAGAGGAAGGGAGCAACTACGAGGTGGACACAGGTGAGTTTTAGGCTCCTCTTCATGATACACACTGAACAGGACTGGATCTGAAGCTCTCTGTGTGACACAGTGGGGGCGGACACAAGTCAGTGCACAGAGCTACACCACCAAGAGGCACTCCCGCTGACAATGACATGAACCTTAGTTAACAACAATGTATCAACATTGGCAAATCAATTTTAACAATGTAACACACAACAGACCATGTTAATAATCATAGCAGTGTGTTTGGTCAGGGAAAGGGATATGTGAGAAATATCTGTTCTTTCTGCTTAATTTTCTTGTAACTCTAAAATTTAGACCTGATTTTTTTTCAACTCCAAATTATAAAATCTACACATTTAAAGAATAAATGAAAAATAAATAAGATTTTTTAAATAATCAATGAGGATAAATTTTGTGGCATCATTTCTTCTACTTTTATAGATGTTTCAAATTTCTATAACAAATTTTTTAAATGCACATACCCAGAAATTCTTCATCAAGGATTTTAGCACATAATAATCAAAGATTCATGTCAAAGGATTATATAGTGTTATCAGTAATGGCAAACAATTAAATAGATATGAAGAATTGTTTTAAGTAAATTGTGCTTCTTTTATAGGATACTATAGGACAGTTT
Source organism: Ictidomys tridecemlineatus (assembly GCF_052094955.1). Classification (NCBI taxonomy): domain Eukaryota; kingdom Metazoa; phylum Chordata; class Mammalia; order Rodentia; family Sciuridae; genus Ictidomys; species Ictidomys tridecemlineatus. Next base: position 146,750,233 of record NC_135485.1, on the reverse strand, counting down.
CAAAGAAGCAGCCATATGGGTTCAACAGAAGCCGGTGATGGAAGGAACAAACCCTCTTTCTTACTCAGGAACTTAGACTAAGAAACTAGACTCCTGCCTGCCACATGGTAAGTCTTCAGTGAATATTGGTTGGGAAAAAAAACCTGGAGAATTATTATTATATATTTTAAACCAAGGTACAAAACAATGTGTTTATAGTTTGCCTTTGTTTAGGTAAAAATATAAATATACACCTGAATATATATTTCATAAGCTAGAAAAATACATCAGAACCTGGTAGCCATGAAGAAGAAATAGAGAATGAGAGAAAGATTTGACCTCATTATGTTCGTGTTTATAAATAAAATTCTCCAAGAGAAGGAAAGAAAATAACAAAAACCTGTAAGAACTAAAGAATGCCCCAGGCAAGATGTGAGCAGACCGTGAGCAGACCGCTCATGAAAGAAAGAGCTCAGACCGCCATAAAACAAGGACAAGAAGGCAACCCACCATCCCCCTTTACCTTGGAAATTTACAAATGAAAAGATTCCCAAAATGCAGAGTCGCCTGGACAGAGAGAAATGAGCCACTCCCGCACTGTTGACGGCAGGCAGCCAGACACGCAGCCAGACACGCACTGGTGACTTCTGGGAGACACACCGTCCTTTCCCGAGGGCAAGCCAGCTCTCCACAACTTGTAACAAAGGGAACAGTGACCTTGAACTCACCCTGTCTAACTCCAGGAATCGGGCAAATGTGAACAGTTGTTGGCACAAGGAGATCCAAAGCAGGTGGACTCACTGTCCCGGGAACTGTCTGCAGGTAGAGCAGGTCCCCAACGTCAGTATGCACATTCACTGCAATGTCACACAGACCTGTCACTGTCGGCCTCTCTCCTGCCAGGTTAGAGAAAAGAGGACAGTCCCCATTTTTCACAATGGGAAGGCACACAGGTGTCCCTCTTGGCCAAGTGCCATCCCACTGGGGACTCAGGTTTAAAGAAAGGAATAAAGGAAGCAGGGGGCCAGGTGGGTTTTCTTATGGAATTTGACCATTTTCAACTGAAATTCTCAGGGCTTACAGTGCATACAGAGTCAGCCTTTGAGTCAGAGTTTCTTATAAAAGTTGAGATTTATAAAATTTTCTAGAGAATGTCAAGACTCGTTATAAAACTTCGGTAATCAAGACAGTGTGGGAACAGGATACAGCCTGCAGGACCGAAAAGAGAGCCTGGAAATAGAGGTGCCCTTACATGGCCCGTCAGGTATTGACATAGATGACCAAGTAGTCCAGTGCGGACAGGGTTGCCTTTTCCACAACCAAGGAAGAGAGACAGGGAGAGAGAAAGGGAGGGAGGGAGGGAGAGCCACTGGATGATCTATGTATTTTAGAAATCTGTCTTTACCTTGAACTAGTCACAAAATATTCAAAATGAATAACAGACTTAGTAAAAGCTAAAATTATACTTCTATAGCTTAAAAGAAAGCATAGAAAGATATTTTTTGCTACCTAGGGAGAAGGTAAACATCTCTTAGGACACAGGAAACAATACACATAAAATAAAGAGGTAGGCAAATCAAACTTCAAAATAAAAGTACATCTTTTACAAACATTGTTAAGAAAATTGATAGGCTAGTTGCAAACTGAGGGAAATATTTGCAAAGCACATATCTGCTAAAGAACTATGTCTAGCCCATAGCAAGGATGTGTGTAATTCAATAAAAGACAAATAGCACAGAATCGGAAACTTGTAGAGAAATAAGGTCCAAGCGATGTTCAGTGGGGAAAACTTACCTGAAGAAAATAATTCATTAATATCACCACAACCCTCATACTTCACCCAAATTTAGATGGAAGAATGATTGAATATTTTTAAAAGGTAACATTAGCCAGGCACAGTGGCTCACACCTGTAATCCTACCGGCTCAGGAGGCTAAAGCAGGAGGATTGAAGGTTCAAAGCCAGCCTCAGCTGCCAAAAGCCATCAGTGAACTGTGCATGAACCAAACTGGCCTGGAAGCCATTGGGTAGAAAGTCTGGTATCTGGGAACTCCCAGCAGCACTCCTGCTGTCTTGAGACCCCCAGGACATGGGACTTCCTACCTAGCTGTCAGGCTCAGCACTGCACTGGAGATGGGGTGACCGGTTGGGACCACAGAGCCGCACAGCCTCTCAGAGATGGGTGTGGCCTCCCAAGATGCCAGTCATCCTGTTGACTGCAAGACACCAGGAAGCAAGACTCCATCGCCGAAGCCTCATCCCCACCTTTGGTATACTTACTCTCCCTTAAGTAAACGGTGGGAACCGTTTTCTAGTTATTCAGATCCTGCTCCTCCTGGCACCTACCACTGCTCCTTTCTCTTTTAAATCTGATTTCTGGATCTGTCTCTTATTTCTTTACTAATTACTTTAGACTTTAATTTTCTCAGGTGGCTCATCACCTTCTGAGCAGGAAAGAATCCTGGAGGGGTGCTGGCCACCACATGAGTCTCACCAAAGCAAGGATCTAAGCAACTCCGTGAGACCCTGTCTCTAAATAAAATACAAAATAAGGCTGGAGATGTAGCTCAGTGGTCAAGTGCCCCTGAGTTCAATCCCTGGTACCCCCAAAATAACAATAATGTAATTGGTATACAGACGTCTCCATTAAAAAAAAAAAGAAATATGCCATAAAAATAAAAGTGTTCTACCTATTAATCTCATCCTAATTAACTCTTTGGGTAATAGTCAGCAACTTTGGGTAATAATCACCAAAAACAAACAAACACCCCCACCCCGACACACACACACACACACACACACACACACACACAGAGACACACACAAACTGAGTTACATATAAGTATTATATTTTATTTCACAATCTTTTTTTAAAAAATATAAATCACTAGGTATTTTGGAAAACATACACAGAATAATCATTTAAAAGTCACAATGTTACAAAAATTAAAAAACCTGCACAATAGATCAGAATAAACGGTGGAATCACTCTGACTTAGAACACACAGCGGGTACTAGGAGGGCGAAGGGAACCTCACTGCGGTTTCTTTATCGCCCTTTGTCACCAAAAGCAATCCTGAGACCTACTCCCAAAACATTCATGAATCCCAAGAGGGTGGGCAACATCAAGTCGGCATCTTGAATTCAGTTCCAAAGAACCACTTCTCCTCTTCCTCGGGGAAACCAGGTCCACTGCAGGGTGAGACAATGAAGGCCAAGGGACTCCAAGCATGGCCCTGGCCATACTCTCCCACCTCTCTGCAACACAAGGAAGTGCAGGATGTGGACTGTGTGTCCAGTACCAGAGCCACTGGCGCCATGTGGTTAGTTTTCCTTATTGACATAAGTAAAATTTCAGTGTTACCTACTCAGTCACTTCAAGTGTGTACCAGCCACATGTGACTAGTGGTTACCATATCGGAGACTGCAGATATGGAACGTTGCTATCATCACGGAAAGTTCTCTGGACAGCCTTGGGTGTGGGAAGTGATTCTTCTCTGCTCTGCCAGGATGTAGGCTGCTCGTGGAAGCAGCTCTGAGAAGCGATTCTCCCAGGATATTCCTAGCTTGGTGGCAGAGTCACAAGAGGAAGCAAGGAAGACTTTCTTTGCATAGATTATCTCCCTGGTGCATAAAAGGGATGGTCTTTTTTGGGCACCAAATATGCAAACCTAGATTCCACTAAAGTCCCACTGACAGGAGTTAGGGAGGACACAGTGACGGTAATGCAGAAGAGCAAGGCTTCGTGCTCTATCCAGCCTCCACAGAGAGACCACGTCCGACAGAAGATGCCCACACGGGCAAGCCCGCCAGCTGAGAGAGCGCACCACCCTGCCAGCACCCCGTAGGAACACCTGGCCTCTTCCCAGCCCTCACTCCAGCTGAGGCTGCCTGGAGTTCTACCTGCTGGGAAGGGGCCACCGTTTTGTGCTCCTTCACAATGGGATTTTGTCAACAGGGCACAGATGGCCACTTGTCCACTTGAGATGTGCTGCCATCACCCTTCACCAAGAGAATGCAGATTTTGGTTGAAGTCATTGCTCGGGCCATCTCCAGATGGCAGCAGCCAGTAACAGGGGCTGGCCAGTGTTGAGCATCTGAGAAAGCCCTTCAAAAGGAAGTGGATTCAGACTGCACGCCCAGCTGCCCCTTTGGGCTTCCCCTTCTGGGTGGGGAGCTGCAGGAAAAAGCCAAAGGCGCCACCTGAAGCCTGACTTTCTGTGAGCTGGGAGCCAACACCAGTAGTCACCCACCTCCAACGCACATCAGTGTGAGTTCCAGGAGAAAAGAACAAAGCCCTAAGTGAGGCACTGTTTGCCAACTTCCTACTCTGCTATGGAGACAGCCATCCAAGGGAGAGTTCCATCTGAAAGAAAAGACATCCCGTCTGAAGGATCGACACGGTAAGTCCAAGTGACTTCACAGGCACAACAGTAAGACACAGGCCCCGTAGAAGGACTCCCAGCTTCAAGTCAGCCTCATCTTGGGATCTCCCTGTAAAGAGAGGACAGCAGAAATGCTCAGACTCCTTTAATGAAGCAGCTGAGGAGATGGATTTTTAGCCTAATCCATAAGGAAACTTTTCCTGTGTGCTTATCCTCTTGTGATCACTCTTCAAACATGGTTCTGCCCTTGGCTTACCTATGCAGGGTAACATGCTTACTTCTCAGGTCATCAGATCTGTATTGAATCCACACTGTTTTGAAATTTTGTGTGGACAAAATAAGCAATGGAGAATTGAGGAATTTGTTTCTCTGATTCAAACAAACAACAAAACATGGACACCAAAGATCTACAACTCAATTCTTAACTTTCTCTTGAACGCGACACAGACATCAGCAGTTACAGCTAATGACCCTAGAGTTTTGACTATGAATTTAGCTTAAATAAGCACAAGTACCACAGACTAGCTGTAAACACTGAAACAAAGCACAGAACTCTGCAGATACTTCCTATGACTGCATTAGTGTCTTCAGTGTTCTCAAAGTCAGAGACCAGTATGACTTACAAAAAGTCAGTGTTTCCCACTATCCAAAAGGTTTTGACCATTACAATGCTTAAAACTTTTAAACATTTAAAACTCGATTCTAGTGCACTTATTTTGAAATGACAGACAAAATTGGGAACGTGGAATGTCAAGTCAAAAATAGGGAATCGCGTATTTTTTACTTACCTAGTTCCAACTTTCCACCCCTGCAAGTGAACCAAAAACAAATCCTGGCATCTTGTCATTCCCAGAAAAGCCAGTGCACGGCACACTCGGGTAGATTTATCTTATGCTGCAGAATCACACCAGATGGCATCAATCCTGCATCTACAGCTGTGCCCTAAAATTGAAGTTTGGGCTCAGGAATGTGCTTTATTAGACATTTTAGGTTTTGCAGGTGTGGATGTAATGTCATTCTCATCCAACTTGAATGGGTTATCTTTCCAAGCAGAATTGTGGATCCACTTCACTTACAGGTTTGGAAATGAAGAAAACAATCCGGATGTCCTAATAAGATTGGAAGTCATTTTGAACCACTGAAATTTAGAAATAATGAAATTTGAACACTTGAAATAAAATACTAATATTGCATTACTGAATTATGGCTCATTTCCTTATGATGGAAGAAATTCAACTTACTAACATTACTGAAATCACTAAAAACCTTTTGTTGAAAACAAAACATAGGAACATTTCCTAATCAAGTTATACTTATAAAACGAGCAGTTAAATTTTAAACATTCCTGACTTTTTAAATGCTTTAATGTCTAGTTCATATTTACCCCACCTTTAAAAATAGAATTGGCATAGCAACTGTGAAAAGCCAGGGCATCCTTGGATGAAGTACATAAGAGGTGGAACCAGGGACCTGGACCTGTGAGGCCATCAAAGCAATGCATCTGGGTCGGGAACTTGTGAGGTTTAAAGTAGTCCTGATTGGTGAGGTCAGTCCTATGCTGGGCCTTGGAAAAATTATGATTGAAAAAAAATGAATAAGAAAAGGCAATTTGTATAGGGGCATCAAAGTTTCAAAAGCAGAATCCCTAGCAAAGTCAAGACCAGGAAGGAGATAACTGCAGCAGGCAGCTGTAAGAACTAATGTGAGAAACTGTAATGCCACGTTTACGGCTAAGCTCCAAGCAGAACATGGGCAAAGGAACAAATGCTCTTTTTTGACCTGGATAAATAAGAACTTAGTAACTAATGGACTTGTGTGCCAGGAGGATATGTAATGGCCCTGGACACAAGACAGAAAGGCAGCCACTCTTCTCAATTCAGTAGAACTAGTAGAGAAACCAAGTCAATGCTGAGATGGCAACACACTCCTCACCGAGCTCCCTCTTGTCTCCCATTGAAGGAGGTCGGGTGGGGTAAACTTCTAGACTCCAGCAGTCCTGCTAGGAAGATTAAAGGGTTGAAAAGTCCAGGAGCCAAGCACTAGTTAAAGTCATTTGCCCTCGGAGTATTTGTGAAGTGTGGAATGGTTGTTTTCTCGCCTTATAAACAACCTTAATTGCTAATTACACCCACATTCATGTGTTCATCTTAACCACACAACCCTGTAACTAAATGCCACTGCAGAGGTATCAACCAATTAGAGGCTATTGTTCAAAGCTCAACATGATTCAGTGCAGCTGATTCTGGGAATTCAAACTGGAAACTCAAATCAAGTCTTACTATAACTCTGAGAAAGACATAACAAAGAGGTGAGAATTTGCTCATGTTGTAAAAGTGAAAAGAAAGTACTTACTCCATTTAAGAACAGCTGAGCTTGGACAAGGGAAATAGATGGGAAACCATCTGCATGTCTCAGACCAATACCAACTCACCTAAGTGAGACTATTTCTTTCTTTCCTTTGAATTATCAAAACAATTGTCTTCTACTTCAATTCTGTATTATCTGCTTAGGCAAAATTTAAATATGTTCCTGGTTTTAGCTTCTCTACATCTCATTGTGTCTAAAAGTAACAAGTGTTTCCAGTGTTACTAGTGATGACAACCCCAGCATCAGTAACCCAAGCCTTCTCTTAGTGAAAAGAAACCATACCCGCATCACTTATTTCCCTTCCGGAGCCCCTGCCTGGTTTCTGAAAGAGCAGAGATGACTGCTAACCTGGTCAGCATCCCACACACCTCTCATTTCCATGATCCTCTACCTAGACTTGGGTTCCTGAAATGAGCCAGCCGCCAGCCTGGCCGCCTGGTTTCACCAGAAGCTCAGCAGTTCCGAGCAGGGACAGCCCTTTACCCAGGGTCCCCGTTTGCTGCATCCTGGCCCTCCACTTATTAGGCCCTGGGTCTTCAGAAGTTTAGGCACAACGAGGGACAAGGTGAAAGTGGCGTGGTCCCAGCTTACCCTTGGCAGACAGCCTGGGTGGTCCATGGCCAGGCCCCTTGAGGGCTCCAGGCTGTAAGTGCCGCCGAGGTGCTTGGCGCTCGGTGTCTGTCTCAGTGCTGTTGACGACCTAAATCTAGGACAAAGTGTCTGGAAGACGAAGTTATTTCCTCCGTAGCATCGCCTGGAGAGTAGCCAGGCCCACTGCTGAGTCTAATCCTGCCGACCATCTTCCCACTAGAGATCTAGAAGCCACAGTCGCACCGGCCGGTCCTCTTGGTCCTGTGGCCCTACCCGGCCCTCGATGCCATCCCCAGAAGCTCACAGACCCGCCAACCCGAAGGCTTCTTCCAAATGAGCCTCTCTCGCGCTCACCCTCTGCCTCTGCGGTCCCCGGTTCTACACCCGCCCTGGGAGGCGCTCCCCGGCTGAGTAGGGATCCAGGGCAGGAAGGAAGCCCTCCGCCCAGAGGCCCCGAGTCTCCGTCCCGACGGCCAGTGCCGCTCTCGCCCTCTGCGAAGCGCAGAGCTGTACGGCCATGACGGGGTGCTGCAGGGCGCCGGTCCCCAGGCTCCTCCGACCCGGTGGATCCCTAGGTCGCCGGCGGGTCTTGCTGGGCAGCGGCGGGAGTGAATGAGCTGAAGGGTATCATTTCCCCCACTCGGGGACAGGGCAGCTGGCTGGAGAGGAGCTGGCAGGGCAGGCGCCCGAGCCCTTCCGACTGCCCTCTCTGTCCGCCCGGACTCACACCCTGGCCGCCCCGGCACTGGGGTCCCCCACGCGAGCGTCCGGAGCAGCGGAGTGCCCACCCACGCCGGCCCCGACCTGCCGCCTGCGCACCTGGATGCGGCGGATCGCGGCCGGGGGCTCACACCGCCTGCTCGTGCGGGAAGCCCCAGGGCTCGCGGTGCAGCGACAGGCGCCCGGGCTGGAGGGTCCCGGCCGTGCTGGCCACGGAGTTCTTCAGCTGCTTGATGACCACGAAGAGCAGGAGGAAGAGCAGGAAGAGCAGGAAGAAGAAGAGCGCCAGGTAGAGCAGCAAGTTGAGCTCCCACTCCATGCTGCACGCGCGGCCGCCGCCCGCTCCCGGCGCCGCGCAGCTGTGGGCAGACGCGCCCAGCAGCCGAGGACCCGGGCGCACAGCCGAGCAGGCGCGAGTGTCCGCGCTCGCTCAGGTCCCCTTCTGAGGTCCCCTCCCTCCCGGAGTGCGCCTGCAGATTCGTTTAAGGGCGAACTCGGGCAGGCGGGGACAGCGACGGGGTAGCCGCTCAGTCTCTAGGGACGTCGGGCTGGTGATGGGCAGAGAAGCTTAAGATTTCCACTGCAAGCACCCGCCTGGCAGGGTCTCTAGTCCCCTCCCTTCCTGAATAAAGTCTTTTGTTACCCCCACCCCGCTTTCTGAAAAGCTAGGTGACATGTGGCCAAAGACTCGGAAGGACTAAAGGGGACAGTGAAGATGGCTTACTGGGACCTGAAGTCCACTCGATGTAGCTCCGGTGCTCCTTGGAGGTTGCAGATGCGCTCCGTGTGAGTGTACTTCATTTGGAGGACAGGTCCTTAAGGAAAACACTGAGAATAAAACGCATTTCCAAAATCGTTGTGAAAACCTCCAAATGTTGGCTTGAAATTAATTTCTTTGAGGAGAAAAGAAAATATACTGAAAGTGCTCAGCACCTCTCAGTGTTTGAGGTCCCCAGAGCCCATATGGGGCCTTGAAAGAGGTTCGTTCATCTGCTATTGTGCAACAAGTTGCCTCAAAACTTAGAGGCGTGAAGCAATGTAGGTCCTTGGCTGTCCTCCAGGTTCCTATGGGTCAAGATTGAGAGCTCAGCTGAGTGAGTCTGGCTTGGGGGTTCTCAAAAGGATCCATTCCTGTGTGAGCTGGGGCTGCAGTGCTCCAAGAGCTTCACAGGCTGCTGTGGTCTGGCATGAGCTTGGTGGCCCTGAGAGGCCTGGTCACCCCTGGTGGGCTTCTCCACAGAGCTGCCTGGGCGCTCAACTCCAGTGTGCCCACCACTTGCTTGAGAGGCCCCTTGGTCACTCAGGCCAGCTCTATCCACACAGGAGGTATGGACACAGGATGAGATCAGAGGAGGCATCTGGAGTCAGCCATCACAGCCCCACGGCATTGCCCATTCTGGGAGCCTCCATTCTGTCCTCCTTCATTTGTCAAGCTTCACGAGGGACCCCGGGGCTGAGTGGGCAGCCGAGGCCTGGCCAACACAGCCAGCTTGTGTGGTGGGCAGCTGTTGCGGTAATGACAGGGCTCCAAAGACAAGGGCCGCTTTGGAAGAGCCGAGGCCTGGAAGCCCAGGGCCCAGCTCTGCCCCAGCTCCACCTGCCAGCGACACTCTCCCTCTGCACCCCTCAGTCCCTCACCTTGTTAGAATCTGTAAACAAGTCAGGATGGCGCCTGACAAATGTTAGAGTCTGTAAACAAGTCTGGATGGCGCCTGCTACTGCAGCAAAATAAGGGGGGGGGGGACGAACAACTTGCGTACATGGATACAGCAGGAGTGGGAGCCGTTTATTGTAGGACAGGAGGGGTATATATACATTCCACACAGCTTGTCTAATTAACATAAACTAGATACAGCAGTCAACCAATAAGGAATCTCCACACTTAATGGCTCGCTGGTGCCACCTCATAAACCACTCCCTCTGGCAATATGCCAGGCGCCGTCCTGACTTGTTTACAGACCCTAACATTCTAACACACCTGAAGCCATTTCCTTTTCCTTGGATTTGTTGTGAAGATAAAAAGTGAGCAGGATGTTGATAAAGATCCATTTCTATTATTATTCTATGATCGAGGGTCTGCACTGTTGAAGGACATTGTTTAAAAAAAAATCTGGGTCTCTCCACTAAGCATCGTATGGACACCTGTCCCCTCGTGTTATAATGACCATTGAGCTGGGGATGTGGTCAGTGGTAGAGCCCTTGCCAGATGTGCGGGGCCCTAGGTTCAATCCCCACCACGCACGCACGCACGCACGCACGCACGCCCGAACGCACTATGATGATCCACTTCATGGGTAGTGTTGTGTGGAGCAGGCTCATGACTCACAAGAATACTTGTTAAAATTTTAAAGCCAATTGTTAAAAAAGAAAAAAAGAACAATTGTTGGAAAGTAAATTATATTGGGCTGGGGATGTGGCTCAAGCGGTAGTGCACTCGCCTGGCATGCATGCGGTCCGGGTTCGATCCTCAGCACCACATACCAACAAAGATGTTGTGTCCGCCGAAAACTAAAAAATAAACATTAAAAAACTTTTTTTTCTCTCTCTCTCTTTAAAAAAAAAAGAAAGTAAATTATATGAATTCACAAATAAGTGTTAACAAAAATATAATACAGGCTCAAGACTCTTGCTTCCTAAACATTTCCCACTTCTGCCTCTGTGGTTGCTGCATGGTGGAGATGGTTCCTGATGAAATCTCTCTCTTCCCAGCTGTGTTCAGTGATGTCATCCCGGTAGCTCGAGACTGGCCAGAGTGAGAGTGTCTACCCCGAGGAGATGCACAAATGCTTTAACTCAGGTCCAGAGGGCCGGTCCTCAGACATCTGAAGTCTCATGCAAGTTAACAGAGCTGTGATTTCTCTGACTTCCCAGAATCCCCCCCTCCACAAGCACCACATGTTCCTCTTGTGGAATTCTCCATTCTGTGTAATCTTGGCAAGAGAACAGCTCCCAGTGCCTGCTTTCCTTGCCTCCTCCCAGTAAGGAAATGAAGGGGATATAGCACCTACCCATCCTGGAACAGTGTGGGGAGGAGGGCAGGAAGAACCTGCCAGAAGCTCAGCCAAACATCCTGATTCCAGACCGGAGTCTGGAGCTCACAGAGCAGGAGGAACGTTTGGAGGAGTCTGATGTACTCCAGTACTGCTCCGAGAGCCAGCGCAGCCCCAGCACTGGCCTGGTGTGGCTTCTGGCCCTCTTTCCTTCTTTCTATTCTGTTACCTCCACTGGTTTTCCAGGGAATCCTGTTGCAGCTGGGCAGAGCGATTAATCCCAGCTAACAGAGGAGGGTGCCAACTGGCAAAGAGTCACTTAGCCAGGCACGGGGCCACACACCTATATTCCCAGCAAGTCGGGAGGCTGAGGCAGGAGGACGGCAAGTTCAAAGCCAGCCTCACCAACTTAAGGAGACCCTGTTTCAAAACAAAACATAAACAGGACTGAGGATATAACTCAATGGCAAAGCACCCTGGTTCAATCCCCAGTAAACCCCAGCCCTCAGAAAAAAGGCAAGCAAACACCACTTATACACTCTGCACAGAATAAGCTCTCTGAACAAATAAGGAGTTGGGTAGAAAAATCATATGCCGTTTGGCATAGTGCCTACCAGGTGTCCAAGCCTTTAAAGGATGTAAATTAAAGCAGAGAGGTAAGTGACCACTGGAGCCCAGGAAATTCAGCAACAGGGCCTGGGCTCCACCCCCGGGACACACAGGAAGAGTACACTTCTGCACAGTTATCAAACTAATGGCCATGTCTTTTTCTTGCGTTAAACCTAACAAGAAGTTTCAAGATGTATTTCCTTACATACAACCCAACTCCTCCTTTTGAAATCTTGAAGGTCTAAACTTCAGAGAGTGCTGGGGGGAAAGGCCCAGGGCTGAACGTCTGATCTGGCCAAGCTCCAACCATTTCAGCCTGCGGAACCAGGACTAGTTAGATGATCCATTTATCTCAGCACCTGGACTGGGTTATAAATATTAACTAATACATCCTCATATCCACTCTCAGTAGCATTTGTATTTAAGATGATATCGTTGCCACACCCACGCAGGTAACATTACCCTTATTAGATGCTCCCAAGGGGGTTTAGCCTCTGGTGGTATTTATCTACCTCAGTAAAGTCATCTGAAATATGGTCTCCATTACATAAATGACTCCACAGAAAGAAGACACACTCTTTCTCTTCCTCAATGTGCACATTAATGGAAATCCATGGAAAGAAATCCCAAGCACTTGAAAGGACACTGCTAGAGACCAGAGCTTGGGAAGTTGGCCAGTTAAAAAGAGTCCTCGCAGCCCGAGAACTGTGAGGTGGAGGAATTGCCAATACCATCCCACCCTGGGCCAGAGCGACCCCACCGGCCTGCTCACACCGCTGGCCTCCTCCCTCCCCCACAGGCCTCCTCCCTCCCCCACAGGCCCCCTCCCTCCCCCACAGGCCCCCTCCCTCCCCCACAGGCCCCCTCCCGCCCCCACAGGCCCCCTCCCTCCCCCACAGGCCCCCTCCCTCCCCCACAGGCCCCCTCCCTCCCCCACAGGCCCCCTCCCTCCTCCACAGGCCTCCTCCCTCCCCCACAGGCCCCCTCCCTCCCCCACAGGCCCCCTCCCTCCCCCACAGGCCTCCTCCCTCCCCCACAGGCCTCCTCCTGCCCCCACAGGCCCCCTCCTGCCCCCACAGGCCCCCTCCCTCCTCCACAGGCCCCCTCCCTCCCCCACAGGCCCCCTCCCTCCCCCACAGGCCCCCTCCTGCCCCCACAGGCCCCCTCCCTCCTCCACAGGCCCCCTCCTGCCCCCACAGGCCCTCTCCCTCCTCCACAGGCCCCCTCCCTCCCCCACAGGCCCCCTCCCGCCCCCACAGGCCCCCCTCCCTCCTCCACAGGACCCCTCCCTCCCCCACAGGCCCCCTCCCTCCCCCACAGGCCCCCTCCCTCCTCCACAGGCCCCCTCCTGCCCCCACAGGCCCCCTCCCTCCCCCACAGGCCCCCTCCCACCTCCACAGGCCCCCTCCCTCCCCCACAGGCCCCCTCCCTCCCCCACAGGCCCCCTCCCTCCCCCACAGGCCTCCTCCTGCCCCCACAGGCCCCCTCCTGCCCCCACAGGCCCCCTCCCTCCTCCACAGGCCCCCTCCCTCCCCCACAGGCCCCCTCCCTCCCCCACAGGCCCCCTCCTGCCCCCACAGGCCCCCTCCCTCCTCCACAGGCCCCCTCCTGCCCCCACAGGCCCTCTCCCTCCTCCACAGGCCCCCCTCCCTCCCCCACAGGCCCCCTCCTGCCCCCACAGGCCCCCCTCCCTCCTCCACAGGACCCCTCCCTCCCCCACAGGCCCCCTCCCTCCTCCACAGGCCCCCTCCCTCCTCCACAGGCCCCCTCCTGCCCCCACAGGCCCCCTCCCTCCCCCACAGGCCCCCTCCCTCCCCCACAGGCCCCCTCCCTCCTCCACAGGCCTCCTCCCGCCCCCACAGGCCTCCTCCACAGCTTGCAGAGCACCTGGCTGCTGTCCAGGGGCTGCCAGGTGTGGGGAGCCACTCTGAATGACCCCCGCCTCCAGTCCTGAAGCCGGAGGCTCTGACTGATCACTGCACTTCATGGTGACTTGGTGTTGTCCCAGCACAGGAAGTCAAAGGCGTGTCTTCAGGCCTGGGCATGTCACCGTGGGGTTGAGCTACACTCTCCTATTCTTTTGTAATACTGCCCCTTCGCCCTATTGGGGATAGAATGTTCCATGGAAACGCCCTTTGTGTGTCCCCTCCTCCTAATGTGCCCTTAAGTGTGGCCTTCCTGGATGTCAGTCAACCTGCTGGCAGCGACATCAGGAAGCAGGACTCAGCCCCTGAAACCTGACCCCTTCCCTCCTTTGAATGGCTTCTCCTCAATAAAAGGGGTCAGCTCTCTTGCTCTCTCTTTCTGTGGACCCTTAAGGTCAGAGGAGCCATCACTGGACTCAAATAAAGCGGTATCTCTGTCCCTTGTGGGGTCATTCTGTGCAGCCCAGTTCACTGGAGTGACCCAGAGTGTCTTAGTCTTGAGGAGTACAACAGCCAGGTCCTGGCTTGTCCCAGTTCCCGCTCTGCTCCTTCCTCCCTACCTCACCCCGCAGGGGAAGGGTCATTATCTCAACCCATGGCACAGGCATTTACTGAAAATGACCAGTGGTAGCAATAGAGGACCGTGAAAACTCACGTGTCACATTCCAGTATGAAGTCACCCGAACTCACCTGGGGGGCACCTCAGGCTGGGAGGGTCGATCAGGGAGGAGTGGCAGAGCAGAGGAATTCCCCGTGCTTTATACGGCTGGAATCGAGGTCTGAAAGGAGCCCAGAAGAAGTGTTTGGGACCAGGCTCTGGCCTTGAAGTGGGGCTTGGATGTGCCTGGTAAGACCAGGTTCTGACGTAGCAGGCACTCAGCTTGGTGACGCTGGCTGCTGCCCTGGGAGGGCCTTTGAGGCCCCCCTGCGCCCTTCTCAGGGAAGCCGTTCAGGCCCTGTCCCTCCGCTAAGAGTCACTTCCCCATGATGCAATGCTTACAAAATAAGAGATTCTCTTCTGGAAGTAAGTAGAATTTATGTGAAGAAGACTTGGGTCTCATGGAACCCTGAGGAACTCCAGGGAGAGAGAGGAGGCCAGAAGGGACTCTGAGGGAGAAACCCATTTGAGGCCCATGTGGGGGCTCCTCTATGTGGGTAGCCTGGAGAATGCACAATGCAGCGCTAGGAATAGCTCTCCGAAAAACATTTCAGACTCTGTCCTCAGCTTGGAACATTTTAAACACCACGAAAGTAGCATCAAGCCAACCCGTCACTGAGGAGGAAAGACTAAATGACAGATTGTGATTATGGACAAACACTATTTCTTTAACTCAGACATTTTCCAGGAAGTGAGCAGGAGAGTTGTAGACAGTCGGCATGTGGGTGGCCGACTTGGCTCCAGGATCCTGAGCACCATGGAGCAGCAGGGCTTTCTTCAGCCCACTTCAGTGGCTGCAGTCAGTGAGCCTGTGGCTAGTGGGAGGTCAGCACCCAAGGAGCTGGTGCAGCTCTTTAGCCGGGCTCGCACACTCGTGTGCACACACAAAGCCGAGACTGGATGGCCCTGGGTGGAAGGGACTGGAAAAGAGGTGAACTCTGAGACCCTCCTTCCTTAGGGCTCCTGGAGCCGGCCAACAGGTCGAGCCTGCACTCCTAGATCTGCTGACCCAAGCTGCCACCCAGGTGTCCACAGGTGGCCTGAGTGCAGCTGGTGACAACAGACCTGGGTCCCAGCCTGGCCCCACACCCTCTGTTCGGTCCTGAGTTGTGTCATGCTGTCAGCCACAGCAGGTGTTCTGCATCCTGAGGACTGGACATGTTTCCAAGCCACATGTCTTGCTGGCTGGGTGCCTTGGACACCTTTGGTGGCTAGTGTGCACCTCACCCCTTTCTTCTTCCCTCCAGGATACTGACTTTAGGCAGGAATCTGCCTCTTCCTGAGGCCTTCTATGGGACTGAGAGGCACCATGCCAGGGAAGAGGGAAGCCAGTCCTGAATGGTCCAAAACACACCTCGAGAATACAGTGAGTTTTCCTATTTGGTCCAGGAGGGAGCCTCTGATGGGAAGTGACATGATCTAATGGCAGCATACCAGTCACTGTCCCAAAAAGGGGAACAAAAAAACTTTTGCCTCTAAGGAGGGAAATTTGCTGCTGATCAAACTGTCAAACTGGTTTGAGGCTGTTGAATGGGTAGGTAAAGCCAAAGGGAGGAGAGGAGAAAGGCACAAAGTCATAGCCCTGGAGTCACAAGAGCAAAGGGCATCACCAGAGCCACTGTCCCTGCATCAGGAAGGCCACCAAAGCACCTCTGTGCAGTGCACCTGCAGGAGCCGGATCCCAGCAGGTCCAAGCACCCGTGGCCACTAGCTCTGGCCTAGGAACCACAGAAGCCAGGAGACAAGAAAACCTCCCTCACCCCACCCTCCAGCCCTTGCCAGCGTCCCTGGGTGAAACGTAGCCGGAGTGGGTGGCAGGGCTGTGTGGCTCCGTGCAGAGGAGAGGACGGCCACGGAGCCGAGGCAGCAGGCACCAGTGTCCAGGTGCTCACCCGCTGGAGAAAGTCAAGTGTAAGTAAACAAGACTGGCATCCTCGCCTCCGTCCTCACGGGGGACAAAGCCGCCTTGACAGATGATACGGCGGAAGGAAACTGCATCTCTGCTGCCATTGGGCCAGCCAGCAGCCAACCCTGAAGGGTCCCCTGCTTCCAGGCATCTCATTTTGAACAAAAAAAAATACGTTTCAATACTTTTAAATCTGGGTTGAGACTGGCTGCTCTTGCCTCCTGGAAGCACTGTACTGATAATCAGAAGCCTGAGCTTCTGTCCTGCTCCATCTGAGATGCTATTGGTCGAACCAAGGGGTACTGTGATAGCAATTACTCCACAGTGGAAACAGGGCAGGGCGACCGCTGAGATAATGCGTATGCTTTGCCAGCTGGTCCCCATCTGGCTCTTGTGTCACTCTTCCCAATCATGATCTCTTCGTGTGTGGTAGGGCTGAGCCATGGGCTCAGAGGTTCACCATACCCCATCAAGAGCCATGCTTCCCCCACTCCAGCTGCCGTTTCTTACCATGGGAAGGATGGGCACACCTCGTGGTGAAGCTCAGCACCTGCCACCTACATGGTTTGCAGAGGAAAACTGCTGGATCCCAGTGTTTTCATGTTGTCCATGCCTTAGTTGTATTTACCAGTACAGCTTGTCTCTTCCACATTTCTCCAGGTTCTCTGGTATTGGAGAAGGAGTTCCTGGTGTGTTTGGAAACTTAAGAGGCTGAGGTTCTAAACAACCCCTGCCAGCCTGAGCCATATAATACTGGGCATGTGACTAACTCTCCCTGCTTCTGTCCCTAAATTAGGGGCTTACACATAATTATCTCCAAATCCCTTCTGCTTCCAAATTTCAAATGGTTTAGCATCCTTACTGCCAAATCCAGGGGTGGTGAGAGCCAGATGATCTGAGTGAATTGCTCCCATCTGCCATGATGACAGGGCAGCTTGGAACCCAGTGCGCCTTCTCCCAGAAACAACTTGTCTTGGAGGAGCCTCAGACACATCAGCAGAAGAGGGTGCTTCATGCCCCCACCAGGACACGCACCTGTTTTACTTTAAAGGAGTGGAGTTGTTCATGCATAACCTACATGTGAGCGGCCTCCCAAATCAGCCACTTCCTCACCGTGTGCAAACCTGAGGCAGGATGGAGCAGCGAAAGCCATTCAGGAGCACAGCTGCCAGGTGCAGAGGGCACCCAGAGAGACTTTCCTTTTAACCCTTTCTTCCCCAGCAAAATCATGACTTCTCCCCACTCCCTTGGCTTTCCGTGCCACACAGGAAACCTGGCACCAACCTGAGCTGGCTGCTGCCTGTTATGTCTACTAAATCTTCTTTAAATAAAACGGACCCGGAACACAGCAATCCTTTTGCCCATGCCCCTTCAGCCTCCCTGAGCAAGCCCAAGTCACTCCCGCGTAGGAAAGGGTGTGCCAAAGGAGTCGGGAAGACCCCGCCAGGCTGCGGAGGACCAGGCTCCGGGCGCAGGGCACTTGCCAGCCGTCCTCAGGGTCTCGCCAAGGGAGTGAACAAAAGTCCACTGCGCACACAGGCTGCAGCTTTCCACATCTCCAGCACACCAAGGAAAAGGCTTCCACTCGCTTTCCGTTAATTTGAACCAAAATTTGTCTCATCGTACAAATTTCTCTTTAAATACTACAGAGAATTAATAGAGCTTTTCTTTTCTTTCTTTTTTTTTTTTTTTTTTGGTACTGGGGATTGAACCCAGGGGTGCCTAACCACTGAGCAACATTCCGAGCCCTTTTTAAAATATTTTATTTAGAAACTGGGTCTTGCTGAGTTGCTTAGGGCCTTACTAAGATATTGAGGCTAGCTTGGAACTTGTGATCCTCCTGCCTCAGCCTCTCAAGCTGCTGAAATTACAGGTACACACAACCACACCCCGCTGATAAAGCATTTTTTGTTATCAAGCAGTTGGCAACCTGTTTTATACCTTCTGTAACATCACAATGACCATTTCACAGAAACATTACTAAGTAGTGTGTTTGATGTGTTGCTTGGTGTTCATGCATCTTAAATGAGGCTCACGTATTTATCCAGCCAAAGAAATGACGGGACAACCTTTGCTCTTGGCTTCAACATAAGCAGAATATTAATGTAATGCACAATTGTACTGTCCACTTTCTGTGATAAACTACAAATAATCATATTTGTAAAATAATTTATGCATAACAGCAACCATGTGTCTAAAACTATTCGACACACTGAGATTCTACACACTGTGAAATAGGCCTTGAAATTATACTCTCTGGTTAGTGTCAAAATTATACTCACTGGTTAGTGAAATATATAGGGGATAAAATAATACTAGGCTTTCTCTGTGAACTGTTAAATGAAGAAAAGCTTTCTCTAGAGCCTTTCTAAAGGAAATATGCAAATTGTTTAAATTTACCACTACACATACAACTTTGCCAAAATTTAATATATGTTAACATGGAATATCTACCATTTTCAAAAAGCACCTAGTATTTAATGTCACTTCATATTAGAGACTGGTGATGAAGTCTCTGGCTGTGTAGATTCAAGTCTTGGCTTCCCTCCTATCTAGCATGTGACCTCAACTCCCTGTGACTCCATTGCATGTCTGTGAAATAACAACATGCTCATGGCTGGTTGCTGAGGAGATTAATGGTTTAATACATGCCTAGTGCTTAGAATACTGCCCAGAACAGAATAAGGGCTCAGTAAAAGTGAACTACCCTCTTACCATTATTCCACAATTTAGGAGATTGAGATGTCAAGTTGGTGCTGCTCTGGGAGCACTTCTGCGCTTACACAAGACCAGTTGTGTATTTCACTGCCTGCCTCACTGATCACACCCACCACTCTCCAGCTAATATTCCTACTAGTTGACTGATGATTTTATTTTGTATGTTTAAATATTTGATATAGTATAAAGTGGAGATCTACCCTTATATTTTTGCATGTGACTATCCTGTTCTCCTAGAACTGTTTATTCAATGATGTCTTAGACAGTTTTGCATTGCTGTGACATAATACCTGAGGCTGGGTAATTGTAAAGGAAAGGTCTATCCAGCTCTCAGTTCTGGTAGTTCAGGAGCATGGTGCTGGAACCTCATGCCAGATGGCATCACTGTGGCAGCCCTTGTGAGAGTGGGGAGCTGTGCCTGAGAAAGAGGATTCCAGGCAGTTGATTCATAAGGAGGCTGTGGCAGGTACTCCATTACAGTGACGGAGAGCTGACTATCACAGCCCCATGACTACGTCATGCAGAAGAGTCTCCTCACTTCACCTGCTCACCCAGTCCCCGCAACCACAGCTGGTTTCCCACTCCACACTGTTGCCTTTTCCAGATGCCACAGGTGGGAGCCAGGCAGAGTCAGCCGAGCTAGATGGGCTTCCTTCAGGGTCTCTCCACACTCCTATTTCCAATCTCCTCCTCTTTAATTCTCTGCTGTTCCTGCTCTTACTACCCAGATACTAATGTGGCTCCATTTTAAAAAAATAAATAAATAACAGCAGCTTCTCCCTCAAGGCCTGTCCAGAGGAAGGGGGTGTGGCCCTTGTCCTTGGGGAAAACCCAGGAGCACTCCTAGGCAGACAGCCCCCCTGCTGAGTTGTTTGTCTGTAAATAACAGGAGAGGTCTGCGGTGCCAGGTGACTTAGTCACCATAGGTGGGGACCCAAAACAACCCCTAGCAGCCACCAATCAGCATGAGACAGGGAAATACCTGGGATGCCAGATGACCCCCCAGTAGTTTAGGGTGCTTGATAACAAGTTGGGAAACCAAGTAGTTCAGCACGTACTCCCCTCGTGGCCTAAACCAATCAGTTCAAAGGAATCCCCCTCTTATACTAACCAATCATCCCCACCCAACTTGTTCCCGCCAGTGAATGAGCTAATCAATGTTAAGAGTTGGTGTTTGACTTTCCCGCGGTGTGAAATGATTTGCTGTGTGATGCTGTGACGCATACAGTACCCCCCAAAACCTATAAAATCTCACTGAACAAAGGACCAGGACTCACTCCCTGGGGCCGCTGCATGGGAAAGGGTTGAGTCCAGGCTCGAGCTTGCAATAAAGACTCTTGTGTGATTGCATCGGATTTGGCTCCTGGAGGTCTGTTGGGTCCCACGAATCTGGCATAACATCCCCCGGACCCCAGGACCCCCAAACCAGAGAGTCTAACACCGGTGAGTCTTGTTATTTGTTGTCTGTTGTCGTCTTTGTTCTGACTACAGCCCATAGAATCTGTATTCTGGGCTGGCAACTGGCCTTGGTGGACGCACTATAGGGTGCCGGCCAGGGCTCCTGGGAGACGTCCCAGACCCCAATCTGTAGGGAACGCTTCCCCAATCTGGGGTCGTCAGACCCAATCTATAGGGGACGCTTCCCCATCTGTTTGTAATCTGTGTCTTTGTGTGTCTTTTTGTCTGTGTCTCTGTTAAGTGAGCTGGCATTGTTTTAGGTTGGACGAAATGGGACAGACTCAGACTACCCCCTTTCTTTGCTAGTGTCTCATTTTGATGAGGTTAGGGAAAGAGGGCAAATTTGAGTGTTGTGGTAAAGATTGCCAGCTTTTCTCTTCTCACCTCTTAACACTGCTTTGAGCTGTGTTTTAAAGAACTTTGATAAACTGGACTCCCTTTGTTAAGCGAGATTAGCGAAGCAATGTTTTCTTTCTTCCCCTAGTTGGCTTGAGTGCACCCACTGCAGAGGGAAATGCCTGCTGGGGATCTAGGAACTTTGGTATCTCCCTTTTTCTTTTTCTCAAAACCCTGTCCTTATTATTAAATTGGCATTAATTGGCTTCTCGGACAGGAACTGAACTTTCAGTTACAAATTTTGGCACCCCAGATGGGACTCTAGAGGAGCCCCCGCTTCACTTTCTTGGGGAAGCATCACACTCCAAACAACTGTGTGCAGAGAATATGAGATGAACTTTTTGAGAGCCGACTACTGAAAAGTTAGGAGATGTGGAGTGTGCTTGGAGCCTGGGGTCCAACCAAACTAGAGGAGCTAATCCTGTAAGTAAAAGTGGGGACTGAGGGACTCCCAGCAGCTGCGGAAGCACTTTTGCTTCGGGGAAATCCCTCCTTCCTTCCCTGCACTGTAAGGATTACTCCACTTCTGTCTACTTAAAAAAAGGGGGGGGGTGGGGACATTGAATGCAGTAATGTGTTGATATTATAGATTGTTTCTTGGAAATGATTTTGGCTGAATGTGTGTCTAAAAGATGATGTTTTATTGTAACAATCTGGTATCTGAATGGGTTTTTGAAGCATTGCACAATGCTGCAGTTAAAAGTTGGGTTTAGGTAATTGTTTAGTTTATGATTTCAGATAATTCATGCCAGAGAACCTAAATACTTAGGATGGAAAACTAAAGAACTCTACTTCCAAATTGGCAAGTAACTCCCAATCATTCAGTTTTTTCACCAATTTTTTGAACTGGGTAGCCTGGGAAGATTTCACCAAGTATACCAGTGCATTAATTAGGGCAAGGATAGTCAATCACGGTATGGTATCTGTTCCCCTCAGTGTGTAGGATTTGGGAAAGGAAAGTGTTGGATTGGGATGTTGGTCTGGATTATTGGAGTGACATTGAATAGCAACGGTCTTGGGAATTTTTAAAGCTTAATTTTGGATATACATGGTAGTATGGTTCTCTTTTGGATTTTTTTTTCAGGTGATTTAATGTAACTTAATACTACTTTAGGAACTTCAGAAAAAAGGAAGTGGCTTAATGATCATGAAGGGATTTCTTCTGACGGTAGCTTTTATATTATCAAGTAAGATCCTATTTTCAGTTATGTGTGAGCAAGTTTTTCTAATGTAAGAAAATTTTTCCTTTGACAAAACAAGATGTAAATTTATGAAATTTTGTGAATTGTATCTTAAACTTATATCATAATTTTTAACACCCAAACCTGAAAATTATGACTTAAGGTTAAAATGCCTTAGGCATGAGGTTTCTGCTCAGAATAGCAGTTTTCCCTGCTCCTTCCAGACCTCAGCCAGGACTCAAGTTGAAATGCAAATAGAAGAAGCCTGAAGCACTCAGTAGGAGACTTGTCTGAGGCCCAAGAGAAAAAGAGTTAAGGTGTCTTTTACCTGAACTTAAAGTAGACTAAACCAAAAAAAGTAAACTTATGGTAATTTTTAATTACCAGCCAGTCATTTTTTTCTAGGACTCTGGCTTTTTCTTAGATTCTGTATTTTTTGAGCTCATAATTTTGATCCTACAGACTTAGGTTAATGTTTTTCTGATCACTTCAATTTTTGATCAACTGTGGAGTTTTTAAACATTGCAATGGAGATTTCACCTGTGAAAAGCTACAAGGCCTTTACTATTGTGTTAAGTGTGCACACTTCTGTTATGTGTTGTATGTCTGTATGTGTGTATGTCCATATATCATGCAGTGATATGACAATTGGCAGATATATGAGGAGCTTCATGAAATTAAAAAAAAATGGGTCCAAATATCTTTGATTCACGTGACTTAAACGATTCAATTTAAATTGGGTAAACAGATACAAATAATGATGTCTTTAAAATTAAGCTTACAAGTTTTTCTAGGTGTTCAAAAAAACAAATAAAATGTTGATGTCTATGAAATATCTGATATGCTTTGGTTCTAGGACTTTTCTTCAACAAGGAAGAAATGGCTAACACCGTTCAATACACTTGTCTGATGTTTTGATAAAATAAGTAAAGTAGATTTGACATGAGATTACTCATTTATGTATACTTTTGTTGGATATCTGATTGATTTACAAGGTTAAAATGCTAAATGTTAAATATACCATTGAATACTCTTAACTCCTTGAATTGCATTGGGTAACATTATCGATGGTTTCGTAAGTTGGAAAATTAAAAAAAAAAAAAAAATTTTTTTTGTTTTGTCATTCCTGATACTTAGACGTTGTGTTTTCATCAAATGGTAAACAGATGTGATTCTATATACAAGGGTTTTTAGAAGATTTCTATATACAAAGGCCCAAAAGTTTCAACTGTTCCAATTAAGAGTATAATAAGTAAAATCAAGTATTTCTTTTTATTAAAATGAAATAGTCTGCCTAAATTCAGAAGCTTACAAGGATTGTTTTAAAATTTGAACAGAAAAGAAGGTTAACAGATGGAAAGGAGAAATTAGAAGGTTCTAGGTATGGATTTAATAGAAGGAAAATGTGTTTCTAGATAAGAGAGTCTATTAAGTAAATAAGAGGGTTTAAGTAAGTGATAAAGAAGGCCTGTGTAAGTTGGTTATATGTGTAAGTTTTTTGAGCAAGTAATCTTAAAGAAATTAAATAGCTGGTTAAACAAGAACTGTTATTTTAGAGAATTGTGCTATGATATTTCTTTAAAAGCTAAATTTGGTTAATATAAAAACATCAATGTAATTGTAGTGCTATTAATGTGTTCATATCTTCCAGGTATACAAGTCTGTAACGCAGAAGCTTTAAAAGAACATTATATCAAGTTGGTGTTCTAAAGTTATATGGTAATTTTAGGCTTAAAAGAAAAACATGTTGGAGATTTATTTATATCATTTGTGTTCTATAACTAGACTTGTTATCAATAAGATATGTAAAGTTCTATGTTATTTTTTACACTGAGATACAATTTAAATGTATTTTTAATTAATGAGAGCCTAATCTATGTAAAGATTAATATTGCAAAACACAAAAGTACTTTGCTACTTTTCTACAAAAGGTTAAAAGCTTTCAGCTTTTCTTTAATTCATGTTTTAGATGTGATATTATATTGTATTAGCTAATATTCATATGAACTTGAGCAACAATTTATGTAAGCTTTGTAAAATGATGTTTAAAAAGCAAAGATCAGCTTCAGAACTACAGCACTTTACTTAAAATTTATGAAGAGCCCTGCCTTACCTGAGATAAGGCCTGCGTCCCATCTCACTACATGTGAGAATGACTACGAAAGAAGTAGGCCAGATTTCAGTACATTTAAAGTTGTGTCCAAAAGTTGGTTTTTGTCAAGATTACTAGGATCTCAAATAGGGGATATGATGTATAACTCTGCCAAAGTTCGCGGTAGCTATTACACGAACTAAATATGTTTTTACTCTTGCTAATTTTATTTTGTAGTTTTCTTATAAATGACCTAAAGATTACCCATTAATGTTTTGCAGAGATACTGGCTTAAGAACTCACAACCTGGATTAATTTAAGATAATGAGTTATCACCTACAGGATAGAGAGATAGACATTAAAGCCCAGTACTCTTAATATAAGGCTGTTGATTTGCTGTATGTTGAAGATTAAGATTTAAAATTAAAGTTAAATTAAAAAGGCCAAGAAAACCAATATTTGGCTCTTGCCTTCTGAGTCAGTCTGAATCAGGGACTTCTCCAAAGAGCTCTGCAACTCTGGGCCACATAACCTCCCGATCAGGAAGATTCATGAGACCACTGGAGAACAGAAAGCCAGTCAGTGCATTTGCTATGAAGAGGGGGGGTCATCAGAGAAGGGAGACATCTCTGATGCTTCTTCCAAGGGAAGCCACTTGGTCAAGCAAGACCTGGACCCATCCTAGTGCAAATGGCACTAGCGGAACTGAGAAGCTGCTCTAAGGCCCCAGGACTCCATGGAAACTCGGCTGACTGTTAACAATAGACAGAAACAAAAGTCAGTTTGACTGCTTCATCTTAAACACTTAGCAAAGATGGGTAAAACCAAAACAGAGATATTCCTGGGCATTTTAAATAATAATAATAGTTAAATGTAACTTAAGGTATACAACTTATGTTAGCTCCCAAGAATAAGTAAGACTGGAGGCTACAGAAGAGATTCTTAGGCAGGAATGCCTGATAACGATCAAAAGAGACTATCAAGAGGAACTGACAGAGTAGTTTTTAGTTTGAGGCCTACAGATATTCCTAACCTACACAGGAGGCTTAGTGTTTGCTAGTATGAGTATCCAGCCCTGAGTCACAGAATTAAAGGCAGCACCAGGGCCAGCAGCGTGCAAGGAGCAGAACAGAGTGTGAGCCAGAGAAAGAGGAAGGCCCAGGGCCCAAGGTTGTTTCCAGTGCAGGCCCAGGTGATGGGGACTCTCCCACCAGGCCCCACTCACCGTTCCCTCCTCCCGGTTGTGCCCAGCTGGGGAAGGGGCCTTGCAGGACCTTCCAGGTGCAAACCCCCTTGTGTCTCCCTGGCCTTCTCTCTCCCTTCAGGCAGCTCCAAGTGGGCCAACCCCAGAACAGGGGCGAGGCTCAGGCAATCTGCCTTCCGGAGCTCCAACCACAGCCCTGTTCCAGGAGGTCTCCTGTCCAGGAAGCCCTGCTGCTACAGTCAAGTGACGCGACCCCTCCCAAGGTACGCCTACACACCCCTCTCTGTAGGATAAGCCTGTGTCCTGCTGCTGTCTCCTGGCCACCAAGCCTCCCAGGAACCTGCCCGAAGCCTCCTCTGCCTCTCTCCAGGGCTGTGGCACCTGCCAGTCAGAGGAGCATCGGATTTCAGGACTTCCACCATTTTAATCAAATGCATATGCTAGTGTCTATGACAACAGTCACTCCGTGAGAAACTGTTTTACACCTGAGATCCCAGGATATGTATTTCACACAAAGTGTGATGACATTCCCAAACTAGACTTTCAACATAAATGCATCACATCAGAATAAAATGTACGGGAGGGTGGAGCAGCAATGGGGCCAAGGAGGAAAGACAGACAGCACAAGGCCTAGAGAGGAGCTTGGCTACAAGGCTTGGGATGAACGATGACAGTTTCCGATCATGACACCACATATTCACTGAGGCAGAGTAAGATATCTTTATTTAAAAATGTAAATATTGGAACTGGGGTTGTGGCTCAATGGTAAAGGACTTATCTCACATGCATGGAGTATTGGGTTCAATTCTCAGCACCACATAAATAAATAAAAATAAAAGTAATGTACCCATTTAGAACTAAAAAACAAAAGTCTTTGAAAATCACAAATATTTGCAAATGCCATAAGCAATATCCTTTGTTTTTGTTTAAATTTATGATGAAAAATTTTAGATCTCTACTTTAAAATATTAAAAGGTATACACCATTTTTCAAAAAGCTTTCAGGGGGAATGGCATAGTGTTGCACACCTATACCAGGACCTTGGGAGAATGAGGCAGGAAAATTGCAAGTTCAAGACCAGCCTCAATGACCTAGCAAGACCCTGTCTCAAAATAAAAAATAAAAAGGACTGGGGATAAAGCTCAATAATAGAGTACCCCTGGATCCAAAAACCGGTACTGCAAAACTAAATAAAAAAATACGAATTTAAAAATTTTTTTTAAAACCCTAAAAGGCATCCCAGCCCCGTTGTTTCTTACATCCCCAGCCTCCTCTTCCACCCTCCTGCTAGGTTGGAATTTTCCAGTCCTTTCTAGGGGTGTGTCTGTCTGAATGTTACAAAGTACAAGGTGTAAATGAGCCCAACTATTGTATTCAGGAAAATGTTTCTGGAAATCAATCACACTGAATTGAAAATGCTCAGTTTACAATGAAGGAAATATAGATGATAAAGAAGCTTCTTTCCTTCTCTGTCTGTCTTTCTGTAAATCTGCTGTGCTAGTGGCTCGTGGGTGGTCTTCACACCAAAGAGCATGGTCCTAGCTTTATCCCCTCCACTCCTCCACTTTTTCTGACCAGTGATTCAGCATCCTGCTAGTCCAAGTGTGTTCTGAGGACCCATAACATGGGTGCCCCTGGACACTTGTGGGGAAAAAGAGCAATCAGGCCCAACTTCAGGTTTCTGAAGCCAAGCAGGTGTTTCAGGCACCCAGGTAAAGGCACACTGGAGGTGGAGGAACCCTGGGCGGAGGCTCCCACCTGCCTGGTGTTTATGTGTTGTTATGCTCCAGAAAGTTCTAGAAAAGGCACAATGGATGTTTTTAAGGTTGGATTTATTGTTATATTATAAAATTTCAGATCTTAATAAAAGTATGCCATGAGAGGACAAATAGCTTGTTCAAGGTGGTGGCAGAACAGAGCTAAACTAGAAACTCTGCTCTTTGTTCAGAAAGAAGTTACACATTTGTTTACATAATTATAATCATTGGCATTTGTTACCTTTCTATTGCTGTAACAAAATGCCTGAGAAAATCAACCTAGACAAGAGGTTTGCTTTGGTTCCCAGTATGGAAGGCTCCAGGCTATGGTCACTTGGCTCCTGCCGCTGGGCCTGTCATGAGGCTGCTTACTGTGGAGGAGGAAGGCTGCTCCCCTCAGGGCTGCCAGGAAGCAGGAGAAGGAGGGCTCAAGTCCCAACATCCTCTTTAAGGGCATGCCCCCATGTACTAAAGGTTCTGCCACCCCCCAGTGCCATCAGATGGGACGAAGTCCTTAGCAGAGGATGCCTTGGGTGACACTTAAGATCAAATCATAATGATATCTAGCAATATTTCAATATTGATCACCCCCATGCCCAGTGTGTGGAAGCCATCAGCAAAGCCCACCAGCATGAAAGCAGAGGGTCTTCTTGGCATTAATACTTGTGTGGCAGCCTCGTATTTCTGATCAGAGTGTCTGGTAAATATTTACTGCCAATTGATTTGTGGGGGTGTGATAAAGCAAGACCATCATCCTGAGTAAGGATCCCTGAGTTACTTAGGAAAAAAAAACACAGGTCATGTGAGAAGGGTTAATGACATCTCAACATGGCCCTTTTGGCAAGGGGAAGTCACGTAAGACCAACGGTTCTCAACTACTCCCCTCTCTGTTAGCTGATAGCAATTGTACCATTTGGGCCAGAAATGGGCCACATATATAATGGCAGTCTCCTAAAATGGTCCTGCCTAGTGACAGCTGAGCCATTTCAGCTTGTGTAAGTGACAAAGTCACCCAATGATACAAGTCCCATTAATTGACACGTGACAGTACATGTGAAATAGATTTCCCCATGCCGCTGGATCCTCCCAGGGAGGGTCGTGGGATGGGAGTAGGCTGGAGCAGGGCCCCCACAGTCACACGCGGGGTGTAACCCAGAGGCAGAGTCTGAGGTGGCCTCTGGGGATGACTGGCCTTACAAGTGGGCTCAGTGCCTTATAAGGGAGCCTGGGAGCTTCTTCACTCCCACCACTCAAGGACACAGCAAGAAGACACTGTCCACAAAGCAGGCACCTGGTCTGCCTCTCCAGACTCCAGGACTGTGACATCAGATCTGTGTTGCTCATCATTCTCCAGCCCAGTAGGCCTCGTGGCAGCTGGGGTGGAATAAGCAGGAGGGATGGTGGGAGTGAGAAGGGGCGAGGGGTAGGAGGGTCTCCAGAGACAACAATAACCACCCCAAGCTAGACTTCATGTGCACCAGAGAGCCCTGCCCATGTTCAGAGAGGAGGGCAGGAGGTTTTAAACTGCCCTTTGTCTTAGCTAAAACCATCCCTCGTGGGCTGGGGTTGTGGCTAGCACATGCAAGGCCCTGGGTTCCATCCTCAGCACCACATAAAAATAAATAAAATAAAAGTACTGTGTCCAACTACTGCTACAGTCTGGCTGGGCACAATTCAGGAGCCACTTGTCAAAAATAACAAACTTTATTTTTAGAACCCACACGCCAAACCACACAGCTCTTCAGGAATTCCCTCAGAGCCCAACTGCCACCACCGGCTTCCCACAAGCCTCTCAACACCCTCACTCCTCCTGCTCTTGAGGCCGATTGGCTGGGTCATGTGGGCGGAGCCAAAAAAATGTCCCCCAATGAGCAGCTCCGTGGTCTGAAAGGGCAGGGAAACAGCGAAACAGCCCAATGAGCATCACCACAGAGGAGCCAATCAATTGGCAGCTAGAAGTTTGCTGGGGCTGCTGTGAGCCAATCATCAGCCGGCAGCTGGAAGTTTGCTGGGGCCCCTTTGGCTGTAGCTCTCAACATCTCCCCCTCTCTGTTTAAACAACAAGCATGTGGCTTAGGGACCGTGCCTGGCTTAGGTTGTCCAATATTACATGTGGTCCTTACCCATCATCGGATGAGCTGACCTCAAGGCGTCAGCCTCCTGTTGGTACCACTGCAATTGGATCTTACCCATCATTGACTACCGATCCAGCATACAGCCACACTTGTGGATAGGTCTTTGTACCAGCATCAGGGTGAGGTTCTTTGCCTCACCTCTATTGGCCCCCAAATTTTAGCTTTTAGCTGAACACCATCACAAGCAGAAGGGAGGAAGATACACCAAGTCAATTGACAGCTCCTTTTGGAAAAATTGTATCACCGATGACACCATCAGCAAAAATACCCCAACACTACCACAAGTTGCTGCACCAACAGATAGTTCACAATGCATACAAGTGAGTTCACAGTGCATACAAGTGATTCATAGTCCAGGCAAGTTCTGCAAGCAGTTCAGTGATGGCTCCTTTTGGAAAAATTGTACCACCGATGACACCATCAGCAAAAATACTCCAACACTACCACAAGTTGCTGCACCAACAGATAGTTCACAATGCATACAAGTGAGTTCACAATACATACAAGTGATACATAGTCCAGGCAAGTTCTGCAAGCAGTTCAGTGATAGCTATTGCAGAAGCTGTAGACTGGTTTTATTTTTGTCTTTACCAGCACTGGGATGAAGATAGGAATTCTGGCAATAATGGCTAAAGAAAAAATTATGTAACATTCCAGAAGGCATTAAAAGAAAACAATTTTCTGAATAATTTACATTATCTTGAACAGAATTATTAAATATAACGAAAAGGAAAGGTGAAAGTAAACAAACAGATCTGTTAACCTCCTTTTTTGTTCACATATTAAAATAATCCTCAACAACTGTTTACCCAATTTAAATTAAACCATTTAAATCACATGAATAAAAAAAATATTTGGATCCATTTTTTCATGAGCGCTCATCATACATGATATATGGACATACGTACATACAAATACACAACACAAAACACAAGTGTGCACACATAATATAATACATACAACACATAACATAATAGTAAAGGCCTTATAACTTTTTACAGGTGAAATCTCCATTGTAATGTTTAAAAACTCTGTAGTCAAAAAAGAACTGATCAGCAAAACATTAACCTACGTCTGTATGAGCTCAAAAAACAAAATAGAACATCATGATGGGAAAGGGCAATAATAAAATAGATATTGAAAAAAGCATCTTGGTTCTGTCGCAGATGTAAGGATAGCCAAACTGGAGTTCTGGATATCAGCTGTTATGGATTTGAGCCAAATCATCTTCTTTTTGGTCTGTAGAAATCGCTTTAGTTAATCTCTCTGAATCCAAATCGGCTGCTGTTTTCCCTGTAGGAACACACAAAAAGACCCCCGACTCCAGACAATCACTGGGTCAGGACCTTAGTTAATCTCTATGGAATCCAAATTGGCTGCTGTTCTTCCTGTGGAAACACACAAACAGACCCCCGACTCCAGACAATCACTGGGTCAGGACCTTTCCATTGTCCTGTTAGAATATCCTTCCAAAGTACCTTGGGCTTATGTACATTTTTTGGACACATATGCCTTTCCGCAGCACTAAGCCCTGATGAATCCAAATTTAAAAAGTTTAGAGTAAAAAGTGTTATTTTAAATTTATCTTTAGAGAATATATACCCCTTCCCAATTCCCTCTTTTTGCTTTAATAAGTACATTTTAATACTTTGATGAGCTCTTTCAATTATGTCTTGTCCCTGTGGATTGTATGGGATTCCTATTATATGAGTAATGCCAGATGATGAGCAAAATTGTTTAAAAGAGGTAGAAGTATAACCAGGGGCATTATCTGTTTT
Source organism: Ictidomys tridecemlineatus (assembly GCF_052094955.1). Lineage (NCBI taxonomy): Eukaryota > Metazoa > Chordata > Mammalia > Rodentia > Sciuridae > Ictidomys > Ictidomys tridecemlineatus. The sequence goes on along the minus strand of NC_135485.1, from coordinate 146,719,384 downwards.
AAACTGTTTTGGAATGCCCACAGTGACAAAATTTTGTAAGCAATGAGCTATAATATCTTTAGTTTTTTCTCCGGCAAGAAGGGAGCCCACCAAAAATCTGGAAGAAGTTCAACTGTAACATGCAAATATTTTAATTTTCCAAATTCTGGCAAGTGTGTGACGTCCATCTGCCAAATATGGTTAGGTATCAGTCCTTTAGGATTGACTCCAAGATTAACTTGTGGTAAAAAGGTCACACAATTTTGACATTGTTCTATTATTTGTCTAGCTTGTTCCTTAGATATTTTTAAATGCTTTTGTAAAGTATTAGCATTGACATGGAACTTTTTATGAAAATTTATAGCTTCTTCTAGTGTAGAGAAAATATGTATGTCATGTGTAGTTTTATCTGCTAAATCATTGCCCAAACTAAGGGCTCCAGGCAATCCTGTATGTGCCTTAATAAGTCCTATAAAGAACGGATCTTTTCTGTCCCAGATTAGACTTTGTATAGTGGAAAACAAAGAGAAAACAGTAGAGGAAGGGGAAATCCTACCAGCATCTTCAAGGGATACTATAGCATTAACTATATACTGACTATCGGAAAATAAATTAAATACAGAATCTTTAAACATCACAAAAGCTTGTAATACTGCATTAAGCTCTACCTTTTGAGCTGATTGTTTGGGTACTAAAAATGTAAAAGTTTGATCAAGTGTAACTATTGCTGCTGTACCATTATTTGACCCATCAGTGAATATATTTGGAGCATTCATTATAGGTGTTTTTCTTGTTATTTTTGGAAAAATTACAGGATGTGATGACCAAAAAGACAATAAAGGATTAGATGGTAAGTGGTTATCAAATGAAACATTAGATTTGCACATGATTATTGCCCAAGTATTTAACTCATTAGCTAACTCATCAATTTGATCCATAGTATATGGAGTAATAATTTTATTGGGAGAAATTCCAAACACTCCCTTTGCTGCTTTTATTCCTTTGAGTATTAATTGTCCTACAACCTCAGGATACCGAGTAAGAATAGTATTAGGAGAATAAGATAAATGTATCCACAATAATGGACCTTCTTGCCAAAATACTCCTGTAGGAATATTTTTTATTGGTAGTACAATAAATAATAAAGGCAAACTTATCTGAGTTCTATCCAAATGCATATTTTCCATATATGTTTCAATGATTTTTAATGCCTTTCTTGCTTCAGGCATTAATGTGGGGTGAATTTGGATCTGATGGACCTTTCAGGATATCAAATAAAGGTCCCAACTCCCTGTTGGTATGCCTAGATAAGGCCTTATCCAATTTATGTCTCCTAATAACTTTTGAAAGTCATTAAGTGATTTGAGTTGATCTACTCATATTTGAAATTTTGGTAGACGGACTATGGTTGAGGATACTAGAACTCCTAAATAATTAATTGGAAAATTTAATTGTACTTTATCTATTGCTATCTCTAGATTATAATTTTTTAATAAGTTTTTAAGTGTGGCATAACATTCTAGCAATGTGTTATAATCTTTGTGTGCTAATAATACATCATCCATATAGTGAAATATTTGTAGTTCAGGATTTTGATTTCTAAGTGGCTGGATTACTTTGTTAACATAAATTTGACACATAGTTGGGCTGTTAGCCATCCCTTGAGGGAGTACTTTCCATTCATATCTCTGATCAGGATCTTCATGATTCAGTGCAGGGATAGTAAATGCAAAACGTGGACTATCCTCAGGATGAGTTGGAATTTAAAAAAACAATCTTTAATATCTATAACTAAAACATACCAGGTTTTTGGCAAAGCAGACAATTGGGGAATCCCCAATTGATCAGGTCCCATAATAACCATCTCATTATTAATGGCTCTTAAATCTTGCAATAATCTCCTTTTACCAGATTTCTTTTTGATGACAAAAATGGAAATATTATGGGGACATACAGAAGGTTGTATATGTCCTTCTGCTAATTGTTGTTTGACCAGGTCATTGGCTGCTTGTATCTTTTCTTTAGTCAGGGGCCACTGAGGAACCCATACTGGTCTTTCTGATTTCCAAGTAATTTTTATTGTCTCACACCCCTCCTGAAAATCTAATCAATGTCTGTCTGTTCCTTGATCTATTTGTATTGGTGCTGCTATACCTTGTTCTTGTTCTCTAAACCTTTTTCTTTCCTAAAATCTTGTCTAGCCATAATAGTGGACACATTTGAATTGATGTTATTTGTTAATGTTAGTCCTAATTGATCTAGGACATCTCGTCCCCATAAATTTACGGGAAGATGATCCAATACATATGGCTGAATAGTTCCTTCACATCCTTCAGGATCCTTCCAATCTAATACCATCACACTTCTATGGGGATTAGTCGCCACTCCTAGGCCTCAAAGCGTTTGAGTGGCTTATTGTAATGGCCAATGTTTTGGCCATTCTTGATGAGAGATGATGCTAAGGTCTGCACCTGTATCCAGTAGCCCATTAAATTTATGTACTTGAATATTTAGTTTTAGCATGGGGCGAGAATCTAAATTTAAAGAAAGCATAGCCCAATCTATACCTGTGGAGCCTAATCCCCTGGAACCTCTTTCTATAGCATGACTGGAAAATTTATAATGTAGGCTTGGGTATTATTAGTAAATGTGCTATTCTATCTCCTGGTGTAATTACTGATGTACCCTTTGGAGAACTGGCTATAATTTTTATTTCATCTTTATAATCGGGATCAATTACCCCAGGACTTATCATAAGTCCTTTTAGAGTAGAAGAGCTGCATCCCAATAATAAGCCTACTGTTCCTTTGGGAAGAGGTCCTTTCACCCCTGTGGGAATGATTTGAACTCCCATCTCTGGAGTTAGTACTGATCTGGTGGAGGTGCAGATGTCCAAACCTGCACTTCCTCTGGTTTGTCTAGTGAGGCATCTAATGGACAATGTGTCCTGGGCACTACCCTGATGGGGTTGCTGGGTTCCTCCAGTGCCCCGTATACTTGTGGTCTTGGGCCCCAGAGCATTGGGCCCCCCTGTCCATTTTTTGGCAATGGAGCCCGATGCTTTTCTCTACAATATTGTGGATAGACACCTGGTCCTTGTTTATTTTTTGATGACGAAGTACCCTCTATGGTGGTTTGAGAATGGCATTCATTAGCCCCATGTCTCCCTCTACGGCATCGTGGGCAAATACCCAGTATTCTACTCCTTTGATACCTAGTTTTATTAAACTCTCCTCTTATGGGTCAATTCCTTTTAAAATGTCCTGTTTGTTCACAATTGTAGCATGTTTTTGGCCTGGCATTTAAAACCTGTTGTACTGCAGCTGCCATGACTTGCCCTTGTTCATTAATGTCTCTACATAATTTATATATGTGTTTAAATATTCATGTTTCCATGGTCTAATGACTTCTCTGCACCAATGATTCGCTTGCTCATAAGTCAGTTGTTTTATTAATGGCATTGCTTGTTCTGTATTCCCAAAAACTCTGGTAGCTGTTTGAATAAGCCTATCTACAAATTCAGCATAAGGTTCATTAGCTCCTTGTATTACCTTAGATAATTGACCTTGTAAACCTCCATGTCCTTGTAAAGTCTTCCATGCACTAACCGCATCAACGGCAATTTGTAAGTATACACCAGGATCATATGCAATTTGTTGCTGCTGATCCTCATAAGGTCCCTTTCCTAACAACATATCTAGATTTCTCTGAGGATAACCAGCTGCTGCATTTCACCTAGCCATCTCCTTGCAAAATTCCTCATTGGCAACCTTCCATAACAGGTATTGTCCTCCATTTAGCACAGCTTTACACATACTAGCCCAACCTGCTGGTGTCATGTTCAAGTTGGTAATAGATTTGATCATGCTTACAGTAAAGGGTGCTTGAGGACCATAGGTTGTTACAGCCTCTTTTAGCTGCTTCACTGTTTAAAATTTAAAGCATGGTGAATTTGCTGCCCTCCTGCCTGCTCAAATACAGGGCATGTTAATATTTGAGGTCTTGTCTCAGGATCCCATCTATCAACTGCGGGGGTTGGGAGCCTCCCGGCATATGGAGGTGGTGTTGTTGGTTGGACACTTATGCCCTCTGGTGATATAAAGGTGTTAGTAGCAGTCTCCTGTTGTAACTTTTCCCCTGATGGCTTTTTCTGCTCTAAACTTTCTTCCTCTGTCTGACTAGTTCAAGAGACCTTCTTTTTTACTTGAATTTTTTTCTCTGTCTGACTAGCTCGAGAGACTTTCTCTTTTACTTGAATTTTTCTACTATAACTATAATACAACCCAACAAGATAACGCCAAACAAAACTGAAACAGAGTGAAACAAAATTGGAACAACAAAAAATCATTATAATAGCCTTTCTATCCTCCTGAAATGTTCATCCATCCTTTCTCCCTATCTGTTCCTTAGATGTGAGCAGTTTTTCTTCCGTCTCACTCATCTCTAGGAACAGGCAACTTAAAATAAAAGTGAAACAAAACAAAAGAGGAATCTTAAAATGGCTTCCCCTCCTCTCGCCCTGCCCTCAGGAATGAGCAGTTTACCTTATCACTTACCCTCAGTCCTTCCCGTGCAGCCCACCAAATGCTGCAGTCTGGCTGGGCACAATTCCGAAGCTGCTTGTCAAAAGAAACGAACTTTATTTTTAGAACACACACACCGCACCACACAGCTCTTCAGGAATTCCCTCAGAGCCCAACTGCCACCACCGGCTTCCCACAAGCCTCTCAACCTCCCCACTCCTCCTGCTCTTAATGCCAATTGGCTGGGTCGCGTGGGCAGAGCCAAAAAAAAAGTCCCCCAATGAGCAGCTCCGTGGTCTGAAAGGGCGGGGAAACAGCCCAATGAGCATCACCACAGAGGAGCCAATCAGCTGGCAGCTGGAAGTTTGCTGGGGCCACTGTGAGCCAATCATCAGCCGGCAGCTGGAAGTTTGCTGGGGCCCCTTCAGCTGTGGCTCTCAACAAACTATAACTACAAAATAAATATTAAAAAAAAAAAAAAACAACCATCCCTTGTGACAGGACCTGGCCATGCGAGACGCCTGGACAATACATGCTCTTGATCCCCTCCTTTCATGAGCCCCAGGACACCTCTACCCATCATTATAAGTCGCAAGATGGTGGGGCCCAGGCTGCCTGTCTACTGAACTAGTCTGGGGCTCGGTACCCACAGAAACTACCAAACCCCAGTGAGTGCACTAAGGGACGAACGAGCCAGGGCTTGGTGGACTCCTCTCTGGTCTGCCAGCCATCGAATGTCTATTGCTAGTTCTTTATGACATTAAATTTAAAAATCAGAGGCTCTAAAATATTTAGGGGAGACCTACTCCTGGGGATCAGAAGTGACTGGTGAGTCAACACTAAGGAATACGCAGTTCAGAAACATCACCGTCGAGTCAGAAAAGGTTCATCTTGTAGCTTGGAAGGGTGGGTTGACATGTTCTCTCTTTTAAAAAGGCTTATTGAGATCTCACTTACGTATAATAAAGTACACTCCTTTAAGGTATACACTGCGGTGGTTTTTAGATGTTACAGACTTGGGCAATTATCACCATAACCTAACTTTAAAATGTCTTCACTAAGCATCAAAGAAACTTCACACCATGATCAATCACTCTCCATTCCCCTGTCTGCATACCACCCCTTCCCCAGCCCAGTGCCACTGCTAACCCACTTTTGGCCTTACCGAGGTGTGTTTTCAGGACATTTCACATCAATGATCACATGATATGCGCTGTTCCTCACGGGCTCCTTTCAATAAGCATCCTGTGTTTAGAGTCATCCCTGTTGTGGCATGTAGATGCCCACAACATGGTACTTAAAATATGTGGTTATCTCAGTCTTCCCCTATGAATCCCACCTCCAGCTTGTTTATATCACTTTGAAACATTTTAAATCTCACAGCTAATTTCCATATTTTCATCTGTAATTGTCATCTATTTTATCATAATTTAGTTTCTTCTTAATCAGAAGTATATTGGCACTTCAGTCCTTTTCACTGCTAACTAGCATTCCATCGCACAGCGATAGTACATTTTTTCTATTTATTCTCCAGTTGAAGGACATTTAGTTTTAGTTTGCACTTCGTGACTACCACGAGTCACATCCCCATGAACATCCCCTACAGGTTTTTATGTGAACGTGTTTTCGCCTCTCCTGGGTAGATATGTGGAGGTGGAACTGCTGGGCCATATGTCTAACACTACGTTAGCTTCTAAACTCTAAGCGGAGCACTTGGAGGAGCTGCCAACCTGTCTTCCCAAGTGGTTACACCATCTCACATTCCCACCTCCTCCTCCGTGCTCCGCATGCTGCGATGGTTATTACAGCCAACTAGTGTGTGAGGGTCGGTTCCTTAGTCCAGATCCGCCACTGGACTCTGCCCTTCACGTGGCCTAATGGATTCATGGTCAAAACCACAAACCTCAGTATCTACAGAGTTGCCAGCAACAAAAGGTTCGTCAATGTCTGACTGTACATGGTCCGTGTGAGTACCAAGAGGGGAAAACATTCCTTTTAACTCTGTATCTGTGTTGTCCTAGTTCACCCTTCTGCTTTAGATGGAATATCAGAGTGAATCCTGCTGTGAATCCTGCTGTGAACAAATCCCTGTGTGAAGCCCTAACCTCCTGGTGATGGTATTTGGAGGCAGGGCCTGTGGGAGGAAAAAGGTTTAGATGAGGTCATGTCTGTGGCACCGCATGAAGGGATTAACGCTCCTATAAGAAGAGACCAGACTCTTTCTCTGGCATGGGAGGATGGAGAGAAGGCTGCCATCTGCAAGCCAGGTAAAAGACCTTCAGCAAGAACCACATTTGCTGCCAGTATTGGACTTCCAGCCTCCAAAGTGGCGGGAAAGAAATGTCTGTTGTTGAAGCCATGCAGTCTAGGTTATTTTGTTACAGTGGTGCAAGCTGACTAATACACATCCTCATCTTGAAGGAATTGTTATTGTCTGATTACGAGGAGACTAAATTAAGATAAAATAGATGACAATTACAGATGAAAATATGGAAATTAGCTGTGAGATATTAAAAGTGTCAAAGTGATATGAACAAGCTGGAGGCGGGATTCATAGGGGAAGACTGAGATAACCACATATTTGAATATTTTCTGGTTGGATCTCTGCTTCCTTTGGCCTGGTTTTTGGGGGTCTTCAAATCTGTTTTAGTCAATATTTTTTTGGGGGGGTGTTACTGGGGATTGAACCCAAGTGTGCTTTATGACTGAATCACATCCCCAGCCCTTTCTGTTTTTTATTTTGTGACAGGGTCTGGCTGAGTCGTTGGGTGTAGTTAGTTTTTCATTGCTGTGACCAAATGACCTGACAAGACAACTTGGAGGAGGAAAAGTTTGTTTTGGCTCATGGCTTCAGAGGCTCAGCCCATGCATGGTTCGCTGACTCATAGCTCCAGGCCTGAGGAGAAGCGGAAGTCACGGTGGAGGGGTGTGGCAGAGGGAAACAGCTCAGGTCCAGTGCCAGGAAGCAGAGAGGCTCTACTCACCAAGTCACATATAAGCCCTCCCCAGGGACCGGCCTCCTCCAGCCACACCCAGCTGCCCACAGTCTCCTCCCAGTTACACATATACACATATCAGGGATTGATCCCCTGATTGTGTCACGCTCTCATAATCTGACCATTTCACCTCTGAAAATTCTTGCCCTGACTCACGAGCTTTAGAGAACACCTTGTGTCCAAATCATGACACAAGGGGAAAGGACCTTGGAGGGAACAGAAAGTCAGAAGGAACCAAAGTGCCCACAGAGTCAATATGCTAAATACTAAAATTCCACCTCTCCAACAACACGCTGGACATGAGCCTCGGGTCCCAGGCTCATGTCCAGCGTGTTGTTTTCGGGGGACCATGTCTGATCAATTGGGTGACTTGATCCACTTTGGGGAATCCACTAACACCCTCCCTGCTCTCCAGAAGCACTCATGGACCACATGTCGTGAGAGCCTGAGTTGTTTCCTATGCCAAGGGCCTGGGGCCCGAGGCCCTGAGCTCTAGGCCTGCTGTGTCCTACGGCCAGCGCTGGGGAAGCCCATCCTGAGTGTCCTGTGCCCACTCCTCCGCACTCCCTCGGCCTTGCCTTGTCTGTGGCCACTGAATGCACACCACATCCCCTGTAAGCCTCCGGTGACGGTTGTGGCACATCTCTGAGGACATCTTCTTCTTGCTCGTCCTCCAGCCCTCTCTGGAGATGGCCGCGCTGCTCCTGTGCTTTCCTGTCCCACCCACCCACCCACAGTTGTTCTCGGCAGCTCTAAAGCTCGGCTCTGCTGAGGTGGGGGCCAGTGGTGCTCCTCGCCAAGTGGGCCGACCACTCTGCTGCCAAGGGCTTGGCCTCGCTCCAACAGCGGCTCCTCGTCTCAGGCAGGAGGGGAACTCAGCCCTGGGCTAGGAGCCCTCGGCCTCCAGGCTCCCCTGGAGGGGCTTAAATGCCCCATGCACAACTCAACAGGCGCCTGTGAGGATGCGCTGCGGAACTCGAGATTTCACAGCACGTGGGTTGAACAAATGATCATTGGTGCCACAAGTCTCAAGCCAAACAGACCTCAGGCCCAAGGGGAGACCACAGAGAAGCCACCGGCTCCCAGTCCCCAGGACTGCCTCCAGGAGCTCACCTGGACGCCAGCCACACGCCTGAGCATGGCCAGCCTGGGTTGCCAAGTGGACCTTATATTTCTTCCCAATTTTTATCTGTGACCCAGAAAACTTTTCCAGAAGGTCAAGGGGAAATCCCACCATGCTGATCATTTCACCTCTGAAAATTCTTGCACTGACTCACAAGCTTTAGAGAACACCTTGTCTCCGAATCATAACACAAGGGAAATGATAGTATAGTCAGTAGTTCAAGTTTTGTACATAATTTGTTTCAGTACTTATTTGCTATAAATATGATTTTAAATGATGTTAATGAACCAGCACATGATTCACTGGTCCGTTAAAACCACTCCATCAACCTATAAACATGGATCACCTTCTCTGTAGAAACCAGAGCTTTTAGGTCAACTTCCCAAAGCCTGATTACCAGAATACTGACTGATAGCCTGAAGGAAAACTGGATGTCCCGAGAAGCTTGTGAACACATTTTGGATGGCGAGATGTCTGATGGGATTTTTTGGATTCTGTGAAGCTTCCCAATTCTGAACAAATGTCACCAGCATGGCTCTGCGGAACTTGGTGCCTTGCTGCACTGCCTGGCACCCGGCCTGGCAGTGAGAGGACCAACTGCCCTCTGTCCTGCCCGAGCAGGCTTTGGGCAAGGGTGGGCAGTGTCACCGAAACTTTCCATAATTTATATTATGTTGAAGAGTTTTCTCTAAACAAAGATCTACGGTTACTTCAAATACAATATTTTCTAATTTGGAGATTTGATTTATTTGTTTCAGAAACACTGCAGCCTTAAAGTTGCAGTCTGGCCCAGGTGTTGGGGCTCACACACACACCGGACCAGCTGCCTTCCACTGGCCTCTGACGTCTGGCACTCTTCTCACCCACCTCAGCATGGGCATCCGGGCCTTCCAAGGTTGTTGGAAATGTGCAGAAGTGGCCTTGGGCAGTGCGGGAAGGCAGCCGTGACATCCTGGGTGGGCTTGTGACTCCACGGACACTCCGTCCCACTCTTCCCCTCTTCTCTCAGCCACTCTTTCCTTGCTTCTTTCATCCACTATTCAGAATTTGCTGAGTTCTCTCCAGGTTGCAACCCTGGACATCGTGGACAGCAAAGTGAACCAAGCTCACGGCCGTGCTGCCTGAACAGGCCTGACCTGACGGGATCTTGAGAGCTAAGCAGGGTTGGGACTGGGTGCAGGAATGGAGAAGAGTAAGTGACTCTCCTCACGGAGCTGAGTGGGACATGGCTGAGCAGGCAGACCGCCTGAAGCTTATGTCTACCACCATGGGGGCAGGGCTCCATCCAGCCTGGGCTTCAGCAGGGCTTCTTGCTATCTCTGGGTTGAAGCCTCAAGAGTAAGGGTCAGGACTTGACCAGGAGAAAGTGTTTTAGGCAGGGAATCCCAATACAAATGGCTGGAGGTGAGAGAGAACTCTGTGCCTTTGAGTAACTGAAAACAACTCAGCAAAGCTGAAGATTAACTGAAGTGCTTACAGGTGGGAATGGGGAGCACAAACAGGGGCTACATCATAAACCCCTGTGAAAACCATGGTATAGAGCTTAGCGTTTAAGAGCAATGGAATTTATGGGTGTGTAGTATGGAACAACATGATTAGACCTCAGGTTTGGAAGCATCAGCCTCATGTGGAAAACAAACAGTATTAGGCAACATGATGGTAGTGAGAGAGACACACACAGGGCTCAAGTGTCGAGTGGGTGGCATCAGTCAGTCTTGGTGCTTATGAGAGAGGGAGGAGTGAAAAGAAGAAGTCAAGAATGACGCCTTGATTCCTTGGGTACTTGGTGGGGGGCTGCCATTCACCAGAGGAAGCCAGGAGGAGGGACAGGCTTGTGGAGAAAGATCAGGAGTTCAGTTGTGATGCGGAATTTGAAATTTTTGTGGAACATCTGGAAACATCCAGAGCTCAGGAGGGAGGTCTGGCCCAGTCTAATGGATTTGGAAGTAACCCACATATGGCCGGTATGGCTAACAAGGAGGTGGAAGTTTAGGGAGAATCATAAAAGGAGAAATTTTCTCAGGTAGACTCCCATGAAACATTGATGCTTAAGAGAGGACATGAGGAAGAGAAATTTCTGAAGGAACTGAAAACAAAGGCCCAGAGAAGGAGAAAAATCAAGAGAATTACAAGTCGTGTCAGGGAAGTTTGTATTTTAAGATGACAAATTACACAGAAAAATCAAGCGAGATACTCAGTTTTCGTTAGTTCAACAAGAGGAGAGGTAAGTCAACCCAAATTCCACAGACAGAGACACTTCTATACACACTGACAGACTTCCAACCCTCAACTAATGGGCCCGTGGCCCCCAGGACTCACCAAGGACCGCTCTGTGGCTCTCCCACCACCCCCGCTCTCTAGTGCACTATGATTCATCTGCAGCCCCAGCACTCCAAAAGTAAAAGAGGAAAGAGAACAGGGCGTGGGGTGCCACTTAAAAATTCTGAGACCAAAGCTAAATCCATCTCAGTGGTACCCTGATTGAGCTGTTGAACTGCAACTTCCCAGGGGGAGAAAACTCATTCTCTGAAAACTCAGTCATGGAGATGTACTGCAACCTAACCTGCTGAAATTATGAAGTTCAATTCTCATCTCCTACTATATTTTCCTTGGAAAATTGAAAAAGGGAGATCTTGAACTATTGCTTTTAACATTGAAAAACTTTTTTAAAAAAATATTTTAGTCATATATGGACACAATATTTTTGTTTATTCATTTTTTATGGTGCTGAGGATCAAACCCAGTGCCTCATGTGTGCAAGGCAAGCACTCTGCCACTGAGCTACAACCCCAGCCCTGAAAAACTTTTTTAAAAACATCTTTTTAGTTGTAGATGGAAACAATACCCTTATTTTATTTACTTATTTATTTTTACATGATGCTGAGGATCGAACTCAATGCCTCACACATGCTAGGCAAGTGCTCTATCACTGAGCCCCAGCCCCAGCAACCAACATTGAAAAACTGTTACTACTAGTTTTTGCCTTGGACCACACCATCTGATATAAACTGTATTAAAATAGAAGGAAAGTATGCATAGTTCAATCTTTTGCTCCATTTAAATTATCACAAATTATTCATTAAACAAAAAATGTAGTTGGAAAGGTTTGCTGAAAAGAAAGTGGCTGACTATTTCCAAGGTCCAATTAAAACTGAGAAATTAAAATACATGAGATCTAGTTCATGAAGGGGTTAGGCATACAAAAATTTCATATTTTCATTTTTTAACTCCTTCAAAACATATGGATTAGTGAAATAGAATTTATTTACAGGGCAGAAGAATGTCACATTATGACTCATGTCCTACCTAAATTTTCCTGTTGGAAGCTTTTCTCTAACAGATGAGTAATCTAATTTTATGTTGGATCAGCTCCACAATTTGAAACAGAGTTAGGGTTTGAAATAAGCATCAGTTGCTAGTTGTATAATTTAAATGCTCTTCAAGGACAATGTAGTCATCTTGTTCCTTCCTTAAAAAGCTAAAATTATGTAGAAAATCTCTAATGGTCTTCATCACTGATAACTGTAAGTTGGGTTTTCATCCTGAAGAGAACAAAAGTTCCTCAAGACCCCAAAACACAAAGAAGGAGCAGCTGTAAACCTGGTGCAGTGGCAAGCTTTCCTGCAGCTCCATGCCATGCTAAACCAGGTGCTCCAGCAGGTGGGAGTGAGCATTAGGGATGTGGGAGGAGGCCAGCAGGAGCCAGCAGGGGCTCTGAACAAACTGTGCCTGATGGTCTGATGTCCTCACAGCTGTTCTGCAAAAGTGATTTGCAATGCTGGTGTAATGCACATGAAGGAAACTAAACCATGAAAAAGACTGAATGTTTTACCTATAATAAGATATGCAGGTAATCTACTTACTAATGATATAATCCACTGATTTTGCAAAGTCAATCATTCAACAAATACTAATGCACCCCTTACTCTGTGTCTTGCACAGAGCTAGTATTCACGGTCCATGTCTTCTTACCATTTTCCCTGTGAGGTAGAAACTCAGTTGATATACATGTGTGGCATCAGCATGCAGCCTCATTCAGCTCCTGTCACTTGAGACCTCAGTGACCTTGAGAAAACAAATTCCTGTCTCATTTTGCTCAGTCTGTAAAAGAGTGATAATAATAGCAACTACCTGGCAAAGAGATTGCAAAGTTTAAATAAATTAATTTCTTAAATACCTTTGGAAAGTCCCTAGTACCTATTAAATCCCTATGAGTGTCAGCTAGACTCCATTTAAAGAGGTGCTATTGACTGAATGCTGGTGTATCCCCAAAACTCATATGTTGAGGCCTAAATCCTCCACGTGATGGTGGCCAGCAGTGGGGCCTGTGAGGTGGGTCAGGAGTGTGCCCTTATGAGAAGATGTACAAAATGGTGGATCTGTCAGCCCTGTGTGGACACAGCATGCAGGCAGCCCTCAGCAACCAGAGCCTCTGCAGCCTTCACAGCTGTGAGAAATAAGCTCCATTGTCTAGGCACTGGGTCGCAGCAGCCTGAGTGGCCTAAGACAAGAGGTGCCATCCATGAATAGTCCATGACCCCCCAGTCCCCCAGCTGGCATGTAACTCAGGGCTCTCTGTTGCTAAAGCCCATGGTCTATAACAATTAAGTTTTTAAAAATGTGTACCTCTGTCGGCTGATTTCAAAGAACTCCTGACACCTACTGCTTTATACCGATGGTGTTTTAATAACGCCTGTTACACCTAAGGTGTCTGGAAAGTAGCTTTGTGCTGAAACTCTCTTAGAGGCTGGAAATTGGGCTTGCCAACCTGAAGGCAACAGCCCTCCATTTACAAGGCATATTGTTATATCTCTTGTGTGCACCATGTGTTGACATCACCTCATAAAGAATAAATATTGTGATAGATGTTTATCTCTTGCTAAATATGGGCTCAGGCTATTTAAGTACTTTTGCACATTAACATTCAATTCTCATGACCACTTTGTAAGATGAGGTACTGTTATTAGCTCCCCCTTCCTCACCCCAGGGAGACTTATGACTTGACCCAGGTCACCCAGCTAGTAAGTTGCTGAGGTAGAATTTGAGCCAGGAAGCATGGTCTGGAGTCTGATCTCCCTCCCATGAAACCACATGGAGGTGTCCTAGGAACTCACCCAACACCCTAGGCAAGTTGTGGCCTCTTCAGAGCTCAGTTCCTGTTTCCAGCAACCTTCTCTCACAACCTCTGTTATGGTTTGGAGATGAGGTGACCCCAAAAATTCATATGTGAGAAAATGCAAGAAGGTTTCCGGGTAAATGATTGAGTTGAGAGCCTTAACCAAATCAGTGAACTAATCCTGATAGGGATCAACTGAGTGGTAACCAAAGGTGGGAGGAGTGTGGCTGGAGGAGATGTGCAGGCCTTTGGGTGTATATTTGGTGACCTGAGTTAGTCTCTCCTTGTTTGGTGGTGGCTGTTGTCAGAAGCTGATTTCCTCTGCCACACTCTTCCACCATGATGTTCTTTTTCTATTTATTATTATTTTTTTGTACCAGGGATTGAAACTAGAGGCACTTTATCACTGAGCCACATCCTCAGCGCCCCCCCCCCCCCCCGCCTTTTTAAAATATTTTATTTTGAGACTGCTTAGGCCTTGCTAAGGCTGGCTTTGAACTTGTGGTCCTCCTGCCTCAGCCTCCTGAGCTGCTGGGATTACAGGTATGGCTCCATGCTCAGCTCTGCCTGGTGACGTTCAGCTTCACCTTCAGGGTCAAGGAATGGACTGAGACCTCGGAAACCACGAGCCCAAATAAAATTTTCCTCCTAAAATTGTTCTTGACTGAAAAGCCAGCTGACACAGCCTCCTTGATTAATTCGAACACTAATGTCCACTTGCCTAAATATTCATCCCCTACTTTTCCAGTTTCCACACTCACCAGAGGCACCTGCCTTCTGATCCCCCATGTGCAGAGCAACCTCCCAACCACTCTCGTCATGCAGGCTATACTTTTCTATCACTCATCATTGCCAGACATTATTGTGTGTTGATTATTTTATTATTCAAGTTAAGCTCCAAAAGACTTTAAAAATTATACTACATTTTCCTAGTGCTAGAATACAGCCTAAAACATAGTAGGTTCACAGGAAAAAAATCTTATAAAAATGACTGAATTTTTATAGATTATTTTAGGTTTATTATAATTATTATCATTATTACCAGAAACAAAAATTAAAGACCACCATTAATATTAATGTATAACCTCTAATTAATTTAAATTTTCCCTTCTAGTTCTTGATCACAATTTCTTTTACAGATGTGTACTCATAATGAAGATTATCATTTTTCATTTCCAGATAACATCATCAGATTTTAAAAATCCATTGCTTGCTGCAGATAGCCATGTACACCTGTAATCCCAGCTACTGGGAGGCTGAGGCAGGAGGATTACAAGATCAAGTTCAGCCTCAGAAAATTAATGAGACCTTGACTCAAAAAATAAGAAGGGCTGGGTATGCAGTTCAGTGGCAGAGTACCCTTGGGTTCAATTCCCAGTACCCCCCCCCCAAAAAAAAATCCATTGTGAAATGTATTTTGTTTGGCTTTTGACAAAGAAATCTTTCAAACTCAGGTTTTTTCTTCTTTTAAATGAAAGTGAAAATGGTTAAGGCTTTTCTGATTGTGCATCAGAAGTCATGTTCCCACACATTTAACATTGCCCAGGTGAATAGTATAGTTAACTTTAGTTAGTAAGATTCTTGAAATACATTTCCTTTCAGGCAACCTATTAGAAATCATTAAAAAATTCCTGATCATTGAAGAAATCACACGTAAGGGACACACAGGTCTAGTGTTATATGCTACAAATTCCTTCAAAAAATGTTAGCAGCAGGTTGATGACCTTTTGGAGGCAAAAAATAAAATAAAAAATAATTGTCAAATGGAGATTTTCTTTGCACTATCATCAAGGTGAGATGAGTTGTAAAATCCAGAAGGGAAGCTCATCTGAGAAGTTTATTTTGTTGCTTCTTAGCAGCTTAAGACAGCACACAAATATTGCCTCTAGATTTCAGTCAGGATTCCAGGTGCAGCTTAACTAGATTAGCTCAAGGATCCCCCTTACCTAGGATGCTGCCTTCAAGCCACTGGCCAGGGCTGAGGTCTCTGCAGGAGGTGCTACATGGCAAGCTCAACATTCAGTCTGATTGTTGGGAGGCTCTCATACCTCCTGGGCTGTGCACTGAGGGCCTTAACGTTTACCAGGCTGTTGGTTAGGGAACTGTCAGCTCCTTGCCACATGGGACCCTACATGGAATCTTGCTTTATCAAATTCAGAAGGCAGGGAGTCTGCTGACATGACCGAAGTTATATTTTCTTGTACTCTAATCACAGAAGTGCCACAGACTTCATGTTTTTCTGTATTAATAAGTCCTGCTTCTAGTTGTCAAGCCAAGCAAAAGAAATTGGGTTTAGGTAACCTAATAATAGCAGCTTTATTCTGTACATATATGTCAGAGGGCAAAGTAATTAAGTGAAGAAAGATCCACAAAGATAGGAAGTAAATGGCTGGGTATTAAGGGTGAAGATAATACACGTGGCATAGAAATGGATTCCCATTTTCAAGAAGCAGTATGGTACATAGTAAGTATGAAGATAGTCTCTGGAGACAGGCCTGCATATGAACCCTGGTTCTGATTTACTAGCTCTGTAAATGTGGGCAAATTATTCAATCTCTTGTGCTTCATAAAACAGATGACAGGCTCATTGTAAGAAACGTACCACACTGGTGAGGGATGTCAACTGGGGGAGGCCATAGTAGGGAGGAAAGGGCATGAGAACTCTTGGTACTATTCAACTGTGTTGTTAACTTTGGGCTAACATCACATACTAATTTTTAAAAATCATGTTAAAATATACCTTGATTATCTTGAAGGTACTACTTTTTAACATTTATTTTTTTACTTACAGGTGGACACAATATCTTTATTTTACTTTACATGGTGCTGAGGATTAAACCCAGTGCCTCATGCATGCTCGGCCAGCGATAAACCCCTGAGCCACAACCCCAGCCCTTGAAGGTGCTACTTCTACAAAATAAATGGGGAACAAGATGTAAATATTTTAGGTGAGCACACCTCATTTAACTGGGATGATGCCAGTCACACCACACATAAACATTTAGTCTACAGCAAGCCATTGTTGAAATCCTAACCCCTGATGTGATGGTATTGGGAAGTGAAGCCTTTGATTAGGTCATGGGGGTAGAGACCTCACGAACAGGATTATTATCCTCATGAGACCCCAGTGAGCTCCCTTGTTTCCTTGCAGTGAGAGGACATGACAAGAGAACCATCCAAAATAAGAAACAAATCTTAGACACCAAATCTGCTGGGACCTCAATCTTGTACTTCCTAGTTTTGAAATTTTGTGAAAGATGAATTTCTGTTGTTCATAATCACCAGATCTATAGCACAATGTTACAGTGGTCTGGACTAAGACACCGCAGTAACAAGTTAGCACAAACATAATGGGGCAAAGCAGCATACATCTCTTTGGACAGTTCTGGAGCTCAGAAATCGACATGTCCAGGCAGCTCTGTTCCTTTTGAAAGTTCTGGGAGAAAAAAAACCATTTCCTCACTCTCTCCTGCTCTGGACTTTCCCACATCCTTTGGTTTGTGGCCCCTTGCATCTTCAAAGCCAGCAGTGCAGTATCTTTTTCTTTCCTGACTTTTGCCTGTCATCACATCTCCCCTTTCCCACTTTCTAACTCTGCCATCTCCCTCACCCAAGGACCCTGGTAATCACAATGAACTCACTCAAATAATCCAGGATAATCCCCTCAAGACCCTTAAGTAACTTTAACATACTTCAGTTCCCAGGGACCAAGATATGGGTGTCTTTAGGAAGAACCATTATTTTGCCTATCACATAACCCTAGTGTAAGTGTGGGTATGTAGTATCTGCATAACAAAGAATCGACCCACAATAACAATTTTAATATGATTTTATTTGTAGAAATCAAATCAACACAGCACTTTTCTGAAACATTTATTGACATTAATTTTTAATAATTTAGAAAAAACTCACTTTCTTTCCAACTCCAAATTTCCAATGTGGGAAAGAATAAGACTATTTTGATAAAGTCCCTTTTCATCTCTGAAAGAAGAATTATGAAATGACCACTGAAAAAAAATCAGGATTTAAGTGAACTTAATCAGGAGTTCTGGTGTGAAACTACTACACACATTAATTCACATAACCTCCTATCTTGAAAACGAATCAACTGAGCAGGTAGACATAACTTTCATCCTTTCTTTCTTCCTGACAAGACCCGTCCTCAGACTGAATCCACTGAGTCCCCTCCACCTCTCTGCACAGTATTCCTCCTGCTTAAACACTTAGTTTCTTATCTTTTCCTGCAACTACTCCTATTAAAATACTAAAACAGGGCCCCTGTTGTTGGAAAATACCGGTCGGTGTGAGAAATCGCTTGATTTTGTTTGTTTAGGTTTTTACTGTCTCTTCAAAACGAGGATCTAAATTCTTGGAAAGAAAGGACCCTGCTACCGGTTTTCCCAGCACTTGTTCTTTCTTGGCATACAGTAGCCCTCTTTAGACACTGAGTACACGGATTGCAAGGGGCGCAAATAACGACTAAAACGTATCACTTGTACGGAAAAAAAAAAAAAAGGGTGAGGAGACAGAAGAAACCGCCCCGAGCCCGCGCAGGGCGGCCCTGCCTCCACCGTCCAAAGCGCCAGGCACCGGCGGTCACCGAAGCTCCCCGCCCCCGGCCCAGCCCTGGGGCCTCTCCCACGACACACGCACCACCGCTCCCACTTCGCAGGCGAGCAGCGGGAAGCGCTGGGCCAGGCAGTCGGCCCGGGCCGCGGAGGGGGTCGTCGCGATGACCACTGGCGAGTGCCTCTCCGGGAGCCGGGCGCTGAAAGAGAACCGCCGCCGACAGGTGGTTTGAGTCGCAGGAGGGAACAGCTCCGCCCGCGCCGGACCCTGGCCCCCACCTCCGAGCCCCGCGGCTCCCCAGCGGCCCCCAGTCTTACCGAACCCCGCCCGCGCGATCCGCCGAGGCCGGGGCTGACTGGGGCGAAGTCCGCAGTCCTCCCCTCCCGCGCTACTTCAGAACACTCCCGACCAGATCGCCGACGCGCTCCCCACCCACCTCGCTCAGAGTCTGCGCACTGGCGGCCGTCGCATGGCGGTGACGTTAGGCCGCCGACGCGCGGCGTGACGCCCGTCTTGCGCGCCGCACGTGGAAGCGCGGCCCGTTTCTCCTCGGACTCCCGTACGCGTGGGACCCGCGGCCTGACACCATGAAGGAGACACCGCTCTCAAACTGCGAGCGCCGATTCCTCCTCCGCGCCATCGAGGAAAAGAAGGTAGGCGGCCCGCGGGTCGGGCGGGCCGGAAGCCGCTGCCCCGAGCGCGCGGGCGCGTGACCGCACGTTGTGCTTGCAGCGGCTGGACGGCAGGCAGACCTACGACTACAGGAGCATCCGGGTCTCCTTCGGGACGGACTACGGGTGCTGCGTTGTGGAGCTCGGGAAGACGAGGTAACCGCGGGACGCATGCGGCGCCGAGCGGGGGCGACCTCGCTCGGCCGGGGGTTTTCGAAGCAGCCCTGAAGTCTGCACACCACTTTGTGTAGCTGCCCAAAGTGAGGGTGTTCCGGAGCGCAGGGCTCGGGTTCTGGGGCCACACGTGGGCTGCCATCGGGAGCGGGTGTTGGCTGCGTGAGTACCACGAAGCTCTGACCGGTACGCGTCCTGTGGACCGTCGCCTGCGCCGGGCACCCGGCCTCTGTGCGCCCCGCCCCTCTGCACCTGGCCTGTGTGCCCCGCCCCGTGCCCCGCCCCTGTGCGCCCCGTGCCCCGCCCCTGTGCGCCCCGCCCCTGTGCACCTGGCCTGTGCGCCCCGCCCCTCTGCGCCCCGCCCCTGTGCACCTGGCCCCGCCCCGTGCCCCGCCCCTCTGCGCGCTGTGCCCCGCCCTGTGCGCCCCGTGCCCCGCCCCTGTGCGCCCCTTGTTCGCGGTGTGGAGGTCCTGAGCACTTGTGGGCCACAGGCCCGCTTTCCTTTTTTCCTGAGTGAAATAAGAATTCGAAAGTTGTGAGGACATTAGGTCCTAGTACCCTGGGAAAGCTCAAGTTTTCTTGCCGTCTTGTACCAGTATTTCTTTTAGAAAACAGTATTAAAAGTCCTTCATTTTCCTCTGCATCTGTGGAATAGTAAATACTGTGATCAGTTACTTTTCTGGTATCTTGTTAGGCACATTAATGTTTTTTATCTCTGCATGTATTCTGTTAGTATGTTTTATATGTCATCCTTATCTCATGTCCATTTGACATATTGAGAGTAAAATTTCAATTGTTTCATTTCTTACTTTTTTGATAAGAAAGGAAATATATTTAGTTAACATCTTTGTACCTATATCTCTGCAGAGTTCTTGGACAGGTTTCCTGTGAACTTGTTTCTCCAAAACTCAATCGGGCAACAGAAGGTATTCTTTTTTTTAACCTTGAACTCTCTCAGATGGCTGCTCCAGCATTCGAACCTGGCAGGTATTTACATCTTTATCTGGAGTTGCTTTGGTCATAGAAGAACCTGACAGCTGTAACCTGTTGTTTTAATGCCTGGTGTTACATTTCATGACATTAGCCCATTCCTGTTTTCATAGGCAGTCAGATCTCTTGGTGAAGTTGAACCGACTTTTGGAAAGATGTCTAAGAAATTCAAAGTGTATAGACACTGAATCTCTTTGTGTTGTTGCTGGTGAAAAGGTGAGGAATGAATTCTTAATCTTAGTATAGTTGTTGTTGATTCATTGGTTTCTAGATCTATGCTTTCATTCTTAGAGCTTTGGTTAATTTAGGTGGTTTTTTTAAAATTTGTTTTTGTATTGGAGATTAAACCCAGGGTGCTACATCCTCAGCCCTTTTTGCTTTTTATTTGGAGACAGCATCTCTCTAAGTTGTTGAGGGTCTCACTGAGTTGCCCAGGCTGGCCTTGATTTGAGATCCTCCTGCTTCAGCCTCCCTAGTCACTGAGATTACAGGCATGCACTACCATGAAGGTATTAATTTAGATTTATATTGGTTCATATCACTTCAAGTTTTCCCAGGTGCTGCCCTTAGAATTTTTGGCCATCTCTTTCTTAAGGCATAAGAAAATATCTTAAAAGGGTTAAAATAGCAACTTGGATTTGTATAAAAATGTATTATTCACAGAACCTGTGGCTCTTTCTTATAAGCTGTCATTTACTTTGGGTGACTTGATAGGAGGAGGTAGTGTTTTCCTTTTTTATGAATAAAGAACATATTGCTCCTTCATGTGGATAGGTTCATTGATTTACATGGGCCACCTAGTGAGTCGTAAACAGGGCTTATACTGGAAATTTTAGTAAAAAACTTGTATTGTGTGAGAGTATGAGAACTTTATTTTGATGAGGGTGTCTTGTTAGGTTTTTTATTCCAAAGAAGTCATATCACTTGTGGCTGAAGTGACACTTTAATTTGCATTTCTTTTAAGGTAATCATATTATCATTTAAAACCTAACATTTTGAGATTTGTAAGTTAGCAGCTAAAATAAAACCATAGTTTTGGACTTAGGAAAATCTCAGGTATAAATGCTGGGATGATTACTTTTACTTAGAATATGCAGTTTACTTTTGTCTAATGATTCATATAGAAAGGTAAACTATTAGTATTTCAGATCTGCTTTTTGGGGAGGAGGGTTTAAATTTTTCTGCATTTTTATTGATAAAATAGAAGAATTAATTGGAAGGAAGAAAATTGAACAGTGTTACTGTTAAATAACCACTGGTTTCGTTTAGTTAGGTTTATTTTTATTTTAAACTTGCTTTAGGTTTGGCAGATACGTGTGGACCTACATTTATTAAATCATGATGGAAACATCATCGATGCTGCCAGCATTGCTGCAATTGTGGCCTTGTGTCACTTCCGAAGGCCTGATGTCTCTGTCCAAGGAGATGAAGTTACCCTGGTAAGCCGCTGTGATTTGAGCCAGACCCTCCCTCCCTATGGATGAACAGGTATTCTCCATGTGCAGACAACTTACTTTAAGTAAAGTCATGTTGTAGATGGCAGTTCCATAGGTTGTGGAATATATATAAGGAAAAAGTATATATGGTCAGAATTTTTCTTATCTAGATGTCTGTCAATATGAATGTAACCTTGAGCTTGGTTTTCCAGAAGAGAATGCAATAACTACTTCTTTGGATTGAACATTAGATGAAATGGTTACCTATGTTTAGGGAGTCGCATGTGGAAAATCCATGGTTCTCAGCACTGAAATGCTTATCCTGTGAGAGGCATGCAGAAACTGAACAGGACTGAGGGCCTACAGATTAACCTCTCTCTAGGACTTCTGTTCATTAAGCAAAGTAGATGGCAGAAGTCCATCCAGAACACCTGGAGAGGCTTGTTAAACACGCTACTAGGCTCCACTTCCAGAGTAGGACTGAGGTGAGACTTTGCACTTCTGATACTGATGTTGCTGGTCTGGGGACCACATTTTGAAAACCACTGATCTTTGTGCCTGACTTTTGGGCTATGTATGTTTTTGTTTCATTTTGGGTATTGGGAATCAAACTCAGGGGCACTTGACCACTGAGCCACATCCCTAGCCCTGTTTTGCATTTTATTTAGAGACAGGGACTCACTGAATTGCTTAGTGCCTTGCTGTTGCTGAGGCTGGTGGCTTTGAACTCTGAGATCCTCCTGTCTCAGCTTCTGATCCACTGTGATTACAGGTTTGTGCCACTGCACTCAGCTCAGTTTGATTTATATAAATTACCTACTACAATAATGAAAATTCACTGTAGCCATAGTTTGAGCCTGGAAGTTCCAAAAGGAAATATCAGGTGCCCAATTTTTCCAAACAATCTAAAACTAGATTGGAGCATTCTCTTTATAGACTTAGAGGTAGAGTTTATTAACAGTAGAGAAAATGTTCCTTTAGAGAAGGTGGGTGGTTATAGAAAGTAAAAAAAGAAATCACTTGAAAAAGAAATCACTTGTAAGATTATGTGTTGTTACTGTTGGGCATGTAAAATGATACGGCTGTGTTGGAAAAGTTTGGCAGTTTCTTTAAATGTTAAATGTAAACAACATTCTGTATTCAGAAAAATAACAATAGAAGAATAAAATATTCCTCTAATGTGTACATCTTTTAGCACATTTGACCTTATAATATTAAAATAAGTTGAATGGCTTAGAACTAGGGAAAATTTTTTGTAGCAATTGTATGCCTAGGAATCTCTAGGAGGAAAAGAGCGTGTGTGCCTGAGAGATATATGCAAATGTTCATAGCATTCATTTAATAGCCATGAACAAGAAGTGGCCCTAGGTTCACTAGCTGGTAAATGGACAAACACAGTGTACACTGATACAAGGGAGAACTTGGTGTGTTTCATCCACCTGGGGTCCACTGCTGTTAACTGCTGCAGGGTGGGTGAAACATGCCAAGTTGAAAGAAGCCAGAGGTGGAGACTGCAGATCACTGGATTTGTCTGTATAGAATACGGAGCAGAGGGGAGTTGGTCAGAGAGCAGATCAGCCAGTGGTTGCTTGAGTGGAGGTGACAGAATTGACTAGTAAAGGATCTTAAGGATTTTGTGGGGTAATGGAAATACACAGTGGGAAGGCAGTGGTGGCATACTTATACCCTTGCTAAAAATGGAAAAATGGATCATACTTACAAGAAGTAGATTTTATGGGATGTAAGTTATACCTCAATTAGGGTTTTGAAAAATGCATATAATTTTTTATAATTTTAAGGAATCTGAGTGGCAAAGTCAAACAAATGATTATAAAAGAAGTGATTTAGGTACTCACCAAAATTTAGAAGGAATTTTATTTTTTACTACTTGATTCCCATGGTGGTATTTTGAATGTTGCGAACTTAAGTATGATTATTGAACCTCTTCTTCTGAAACAGTATGCACCTGAAGAGCGTGATCCTGTACCATTGAGCATCCACCACATGCCCATTTGTGTCAGTTTTGCCTTCTTCCAGCAAGGGTAAGTCCTGCCCTGACATGGGCAGAAATCATAAGCACACAGGGACTTTGTAGCCCTGCCAAGTGTGTGGGCAGATGAGTGACCCTTGTTAATATTGTAGCACTTCATATTTCCTCCTGAGGGCACTAGTTGGCGAAGAGCTTTCTCATAGAAATAACAAAACAATTCCATAATTACGCTTCCCGATATTTTTCTTTTTGTAGTATACTTAGAATTTGATGAATTTACCCTGGCACAGTAGAACTTTGCCTTTCTTGAAGTTAAGAATTACTGTAGATTTTGGAGCTTTGTTAGTTCTGGGAGCAGATCACAAGGGAGAATGATTGACGACAAAGAGAAAATCTAGTTTCCTTTGGCTTTCCAGCAGTCTATTCAATTTGTTGCTAACTCCTCTAACAGAAAATGTGGTGTCTCTTAGGTTCATGTGAAAGCTTGAGTCTTAATTCTTCAGAAAAAAGGGAAAGCTATAAAAATATGTATTGACAGTGTTGTGCATAAGAATTAGAAGGTCTCAACTTTAGCCATTGTTATGTGGAATTTTATTATAGGGAAATGGACCAGTAATGTCTAATAGAAATAAAATGCCTGCTATATAAGTAATTTAAAATTTTCTCAAGATCACATTAAAGAGGTAGAAAGAGAATTTTTATATACTTTACTTAACCTAAAATATGTAAAATATTTTCATTTTATTATACTCAATATATTTATAACTACTCATGAAAATTTTACATTTTTAAATTTCCATTGAATCTTTGAAATCTAGTGTTTTACCTACCCAGTTTGGACCAGTCACATTGCAAGGGCTTATTAATCCCATATGACTACTAACTGCTGTATTGGATGGTGCAAAATGCTACTGCTTTTCATGTACCATTAGCAGAATCTAGAACAGGATGTTGGGGCAACGTTAACTAATTTAATGGTATTCAGCTTTTTATTAATGAGCCAGAAGTCATTTAATAAGAGATAGCGTTAGGTTTGGATTATATGATGTTTAAGATGTGATTTCACTGCAATAGCAAGAAATAGCCACTTAAGCATTTTTGTTTACAAAAATATATTCTTGACTCCTGTTTCATTAAATTGACTCATACCCACAGGCTTAGGCAACTTTACTGTTGACTTCATTGATGCTGTCTTTAAAAAAAATTCCATACCCTAAAAATGACAAGTATTTAGCCTCAGGATTTGTTCAGGATCATTTAATATTCATTTCAGAATGTATCTCTTGGTGGATCCTAATGAGCGAGAAGAACGGGTAATGGATGGCTTGCTGGTGATTGCCATGAATAAGCATCGAGAGATTTGTACCATCCAGTCCAGTGGTGGGATAATGCTACTGAAAGATCAAGTTAGTGCTTTGACTAATGTGCCTTTAAGAATAGGTCTCTTCTTTTTAGAAGCTTTTTCTTGTCTTTTAACCAAAATCCAGTGAGAGTACTTTATCGATTGATCCTAGGATGTGCGGTAATCAGGTTTCAGTACAGTTGTTACATTCTGTTGACAGTGGACACTGAGGTGTTCCTGTCTCTGCCTGTTTCCACATGTAACCATCCTGAGCCTGACCCTTCCAACTAGAGGAACACTTTTTTTCTTTCAGTGAAGAAAGATGCATGTCTTTTTTTTTTTTTTTTTTTTAATGGCAAAAGGTAGAAATGAGGTAGGACGGTAGTCTTACTTGTAGAATTTGGCCACCACTAGAGTGATTCTGAAACCCAGCCACATGTGAGACTCACATGGAGACTCATAGAAAGCAGACTGCCGCTGTGGGACCTGCAGAATAAGTAGAGGAGAACAGGGGCGCTGCTGGGCTTCCCATCCAGCTCCGCCACGCACTAACTCTGGGCAAATGATGCTGGGTCTTTGGGCCTGTTTTGTGTGTGTGTGTAAAATAGGATGAGAGGGTAAATACATGTAGGTATGTAGCAATGTCCAGCATACACTAGGTGCTCAGTAGACACTGGTTTCTGTTGTCCTCATGGCTGACATTCTTACTAGCGCTATAGTCAGGCTCCTGTTTCTGTGGATCACTTATGGGAAGGTGCACACCTGAGCACGCCTTTCCTGTAGTGTCAGACTGTCATGTAAGAAAGTCTGTCCTGTTGATGCAGTAGTTCTTCAGATGTTAACAGCTCTTCATCTTGCCTTGACTTGTGTTAACAATACATCACTTTCATATTTGGAAAAGCTTAAATTATAAAAATAGGCTAATTTCATGATTGTAGTTTTAAAGCCATATGGTTTGTTGTCTTTAACAGAATTCACTTTTACAAATAGGTTTTGAGATGCAGTAAAATAGCTGGTGTGAAAGTAGCAGAAATTACAGAGCTAATACAGAAAGCTCTGGAGAATGACCAGAAAGTTAGGTAAGTTTTCACTTTTTCAGAACTAAATGGTCTTTTTAATACATATTTCTGGGCCTTTCTTGTTCAAGGTCAACAATATAATTATCACACTTGATCTTTCCTTATTTGTTAACCTTAATTGAATATACTACTTGTGTTTTTGGAAGTTGATTAAATTCTATTATATTTTATTCCTGTTTTTAAACATTACTTTTATTGAAAATCCGTAAGATTTTTTTTAAAAATTCACATTTTCTTAGGGGAAAAACAATCTGGTAACTCAGTTAATGGAAAGAACACAAATAAGTTGATTCCTATCTCTACTTCTTACTGTGTTATCTTACCAAGATATGTAATCTAGGACTTCAGTCTCTTTTGTACCATATGTGAGGCTAATGCCTTCTTGGTAGGCTGATTGAGGATCAGAGAGTGTACTGTAAGCACCTATCACATGCCTGGTACATGATTCCATAAATGATAATTATGGGAATTTGTTGTTATTTCCTTGACAGGCATGTTAGTCAAATAGACTATTCCAATGTTTCTCACCACTGAAAGATAAAATACTTTTTCTTCTCTGTTTTTCTCTTTCATCTGTCTTTATCATTCTCCGTCCACCCACCCACAACAAAAACCCACATACAGGAAAGAAGGTGGAAAGTTTGGCTTTGCAGAGTCTATAGCAAATCAAAGAATCACAGCATTTAAAATGGAAAAGGCCCCCGTCGATACCTCAGATGTAGAGGAGAAAGCAGAAGAGATCATGGCTGAAGCTGAGCCTCCTCCAGAAGTGTATCTTTGCTGTGTGGTTTGTGCATAACAAGAGGAATAGTGCTGTTGGCTTTACTGATGTTGTGTGTGCATACTGACATTTCCTTTCTGAAATACTGTTAGAGAAAAAACTTAGTAATAGGAGTCATATGAAGTCGACAGTTTAACATGTAGCTTCTCTTTGGTTACTCTGCAGAAACCAGAAAATTCTCAATTGTGAGACCCATTTTAGGGACTGGAGGTGTGTTTCAGTGGTAGAGCACTTGCTTAGCATGTGCAAGGCCCTGGGTTACATCCCTAACACTGCCCAAAAATATTTTTATAGTATTTTCATTTTCCTTTGAAAATTTGTTATTTGGTATCAATGGCATGGTCAGGTTACCTTATACACTATTACACTTTATTCTTAAAAGTATTTGTTTACTAAATTTCAACTGTCTTTTATTTCTCTGTCTTTATATAATAATATAAAAAAATAACTCTTTATTTCTGGTGTCCATAAAATCCTGAGTTATATACTTTTCATTGTTCAGCTCTCCATACTACAGCTGTATTCTTTTCCATGAAAATTTGAGGAATCATTGAATAAATCTTACAAGATATGACTTTTTCCATCAGTTCAAGTAGCAGTACTTTTGCTCTTCAGTTTTCTTAACTTGTGAAGCATTGCTGAACCTGTGTTGTGGACACCTGGAACTGCCCAGATCGGAGAGGGAGTAGAGAACACCTGGGGTGTACTTGAAGACTCTGAGAAGGAAGGTGAGGACGAAGGTGGCAGTGACGAGGCTGTCCTTCCTGATGACGTGAAGATGGACACAGCAGAGGTTTCCAATGTTGGAAGCCAAGGTAAGTGATGCTGCTTGGCTTTTAGGTGATCCTGCTCAGGAGTATTGTAGATACCTGTCTCCAGAAGTGTGTGCCTGACCTGTGTGTAGCTATGTAGCAGATAGTCTGTAGAGATCTGTGGAGAATATAGAGCAGCTATCACATGGAGTATGGGACCCTTTCTTGGAGGGGCTAAATATTTTGATTTAAATTTCAACCAAATGGGACTAATTGCAACATTAACATCAATTCTTTTTTTATTTTTAAAGAATGTTTATTTTTGTGTAGCGGTAGACTTTTTAGCATATAAAGTTATGGCAATATTTTTAATTAAAAATTTTTTTGTACACGTATCTGGGCCAGTTTAAAGGGAATGAGTTTTGTAGTTTTTAGACTCAAACTTATATTACATCATGTAGTACAAACTTTCTACAAGAAGCAGTAACTCTGCATCTGTATAGAAGCCACCAGCCCCTGTGGCTTACTACTAAACATTTGAAATGGGTTTGTCTGAGGGACTGAATTTAAATTTAATTATAGCTAACATAAAATTAAATAGCCATATGTGGCTAGTGGCTGCCATATTAGTGGAGAATTAAAGGACACAAAATTTCTAGAAATGCCTGAAATACTGTCCATCGTATGTGTACCTTCTAAAAGCTGAGGAAATGAAGACGTTTATTTTTGCCTATATCCTTTTGCTTTTATGAATACAAAATTCTGCTTAGGCAGCTTTCCCAGGGGCTGTTTCTGTTTGGTGTTATCCAGGTAGCTATTTACCAATGGAGTGAGCTGTTTGCTCCAGGACTCGTGTTCACAAGGTTTTCCACATCAACCTATGTAGCTCCCTTTTTTAAAAAAATCGTTTTAATTAGTCACACATGACAGTACAATGATCTTGACATAGCATACATTTGAATCAGATGGGGTATAATTTCTCGTTTTGGTCACGCAGTCACGTATGTAGCTGCTCCTTTTTAAATGCTGCACAAATCCTGCACCGCTTCGTGTACCCAGCCGCCTAGCCATTCTCATTGATGAATTCTGGCTGCCTTTCCTTACCTCCTTCCAGTGCTGGTGTCCTTGCACTTATACTTCATAAAGTTTATAGTTGGACATTTTATTTCTGGTTTGAAGACTAATATTTTCAATTAAATAATGAAACTGGGAGGATGGAGATAGTATTCCCAAAGGATGTGAACAGAACAGGTACAAACTAAGACTATGAAGAATTAATAGGCAATCAACCAATGGGTTGACTTGTAATATGTGTTCACTATTAATGCTGTGTATAAGAAAAAGCAAAAGAAAATGGCCCATTAACATTTTTAATGTTCAGTCCTTGTAATAATGAAAGAAATAAATTTTAAAAAAGTAATATATTTTGGCTACTGATTAGGCAGTATTAAATAGCGGTTTCTACAAGGGTCAATGGGAAATGTTTTATCATTTCTACTTCTTAGAGGAATTGGAAAAGTATTTCTGGATGGATTTGGTTAAAAAATAAATAAATCTTGGAACGTGCCTTTTGACCCAACAGTTCTGCTTCTGTTTATAATGGAAGACAACAGCAGCTGCTAAGGTGGACCTTGTCCCTTCTTACATAGAACAGCACCGACAGCTTAGCTTAGAGTCCTGACTGCAGGTCATTTGCAGATCAGATGCTGCATAGATTCCTTCTGAATACTCCTCTGTGTTCAGCCTTTACAAATACAACTTAAGGAAATGAGAATTGTTAGAGGAGAGTTTTTCTGAGCTCTAAGGAAAGACTTCAGAGAGAAAGATTTTGGGAAGAACAAAGTTTATGGATCTGTAAACCCCAGAAAGCAGCTGGGGGTCTCAGTGTGGAGTGGAGTTTGGAATCAGACATAAATTCATGGAAATTTTCAGGAGATTACTTATATTGCTTTCCATGGTATTTTCTTCAAGATGCCCCTATAGTGCTCTCAGACAGTGAAGAAGAAGAAATGATCATTTTAGAACCAGACAAGAATCCAAAGAAAATAAGGTACAGATTTCCACTTTATTGCCCTCTGGTTCCATGCTATCTTCCCCTTTTTCATTCCTGTTCATTCACTCTGGTTATAAGAAGTCAGTGCCCAGTTCTGTAGACATGAGATGCCTTTCAAAGTTTTTACTCTCACAGCTGCCACATTTCATATCCTACTAGAAAAATAATGAAGCCCTAATTTAATGATCCAAAATTCAACAAGCATGTCATCAGTGAACTGTTACTTTATTCACAGAACACAGATCGTCAGTGCAAAACAAGAAAAAGCACCAAGTAAAAAGCCAGCAAGAAAAAGAAAAAAGAAGAGAATTGTTAACTAACAATAAGTTGTATATTTGCATATATAGTTATTAAAAGGATAATTTATTCAGTACAAACTACTCTGGGTATTTTTTTATTCATAATTCCAATATAAAGCCTGATTTTTTTTTTTTAATGTCAGCTTTAAAATGAACCTCTAAAGTGAACTTTTTGACTATTCATACACACAAAAAGCTTCCCAAACCATTTTCAACCTCTTCTGTGGCTTGGGTAAAGTCTAGAAGTTGAGGAATAAAAAAAAAAAAAATCACTTTCGGAGGCTGCTGCAGGGTGTTTACACAGAGCTGAGTCTGAGGGTCTCACTGTGCAAGCAGGCGGTTTAGTCCAGGCGTGCTTAGGTGGTGACCGTCAGCGCACTAGTCCAGTTGCTGAGGAAATGAATGCCAGGATTTTTCAGGGTGTTTTCCTAAAATGACTTTTAAGAGGAAGGCTCCTCACTCCCCACTC
The DNA here is from genome assembly GCF_052094955.1 of Ictidomys tridecemlineatus. Classification (NCBI taxonomy): domain Eukaryota; kingdom Metazoa; phylum Chordata; class Mammalia; order Rodentia; family Sciuridae; genus Ictidomys; species Ictidomys tridecemlineatus. The sequence continues at coordinate 146,689,042 of NC_135485.1, read as the reverse complement.
TACAACAAACTACAGACAAATTGTCTTTTCTAAGAGAATCTGGAACAAGTCATATTTAAACCTCCAATTAACTAAGTCAAAGATTTCCAAGTTGATTTATTATTATCCTGACAGCTGGCATCATTAATACTTTAACAAAACCACTTAAAATTAGCCAAATATCTAGGATAGATACATGTACAAAAGATATACAAATTAAAACCATTAAAAAAAGTAATAGATACCATAATTTGTCCTTGACCATAACTTCTATGTTCATAAATGATTGTGAAATGACGACCCAAGATAAAAACTGTACACCATGTACTCTGAGGGAGTTACATCTTAGAAAACAGGCAGTCTTCCACGTTACACGTTTAGTGTCTCTGGTGGGTTGAGGAGAGAAACTCCATGATACCTGTAAATTAAAAAGTCTTGTTAGTAGATATTCACTGGCAAGGGAGACCTGTGCTGTGTGTGTTGGGCCCTCAGAAATGTTCTTCCTGTCTGTCTGGTTAGGTTGTTTTAGAATTGCTGCAAGACAAAGCATCATTTACATCCTCCTCCAAGCTCCAAGAGATCAGGGTTTCTGTTTTGTTTTGGCGGTTCTGGGGATGGAACCCAGGACCTGGCTCATGCTAGGAATGTGGTCCACCCTGATAGCCAAAGCCTGAGAAGAGCTCCGTTAAGAAGCTGTGGCAAACCCCATGTGTCCTTTGATAAAATAAAATGCCACAGTCTGGAAACACGTGCTCGGCTCTTACTTTGAATGCTTGTACTTCTCCCTTATGGACTGCTGTGCATGCTGCGGGGCTCTGAGGTAGGTCTGGTGGAGGTCTAGGAGACAGGGCTTGAGGCTTTCCAGGGTGTATCCGGTCTTCTGTACCAGCGATTCAGGCTACGGGAGGGGCAGGGAACCAGAGTGCCGTCGTTAACAGGGGACACTGAACACAGTGAGCCTGTGGTCAGCCGCCTCTTCACCACCACCCACCCACCCCCACATCTGCTTTCTCAGGCCATTCCCACGCCTTGATCCTTTCTCACTACTTTCCCCACCAGCACCATGAACTGCAGCCTCCATGGGGCCTGAAATCCTAAGCCTTTCCCCTAACATGTTCAGTAGGAAAGACGTCTTCAACAGTACGCGTACTGGAACAGTTTCCCAAGTGACAGCACCTGGACACCCCGGGCCTGGGACCGCCTGCAGTGTCCTACTCACCCAGCTCTGGCCTGTGACAGTGTAGAGAGCTAAGTGAAAGGCTGCTCCAGCAACCACTGATGGCAGGTACTTCAGGTACGGGTCAGCATCTATCAAACTCAACTCTCCCAAGAACTGTAATGACAAACACTCTAGAATTCAAACCCCAGACCCTTTCCTTCTGACCTAATTTTTTTGTCTTTAATCCTGCCTCTGTGACAACCCTGGAAAAAATACATAGCCGCATCTTTACACACCCACTATCATGGTGTCTCGCTCCACTTTCATCCCGCATTCTCCTCTAAGAACTAAAGACAGTGCTCCTGGCTACCATTTTCCCGAGACTTTGTCTTCAAACCACTACTTCTAGTGCTTTCCCAACACACAGCTGTCCCTCGGTGTCCATGCTGATCCTCTTCCAGCACCCACCCATTCACTGGAACACACCAAACCAGTGGATGCTCATGTCCCACATATGTGGATGGTCTAGCACTTGTATATGCTTAGACACCCTCCTGTATACTTTAAACCATCTCTAGGTCACTTGTAATTCTTCACGTAAACTTTACGTGGTTATTGTTTAGAGAGTAATGAAAAGAAAAAGTCTGTACTTGTTCAGTGTAGATGCAGTTTGATTTTCCCCTGACAACTTTCAGTCCATGATTGGTTGAATTTATGAGTGGAGAACCTAGAGATAGGGAGCGCCAACCATGTACTGACTTTCACCTATGGTAGGCTTTTTTCCATACTGCAACATTAATCTGTCCCCAGAATACTAAATCTCTTGAGCAAAGCAAATTCTACATTTGTATGTAGAATTAAACTCATGCTCACTTCTAATTATTATATAGGAATCTCCAACAAAATAATAAGTAACTTACCATTGCTAAACTTTCAACTTTACAGTTTGCAGGCTGCTGATGTAGAAAGTATTGGGTAAGAAACTGATTTACTGTTGGTGCAGCTAGGTCAAAAGCAAGGACTTTCAAAACTAGGTGCTCCATTCTCAGCACCTGCTTCTTGGTATAGGTGTCATCAGTGATGTACACAAACTCTGCTACTTCTGGGGGGTATATTTCTTCAAACTTTCTACAATGAAAAAAGTTTAAATAGTAAGTCCTTTTAAGAGAAGCAAACCTCCCAGCTCTGCAATCCCATTTGCAGAACACACAGAATGACCCCAAGTCCACTTTTTACCAACTGTACTTTCACTGATACTTGACCATTGTTTCTAGCAGAGACCTTCAACTACTACTAAATCCAAATCCAAGAGAACTTGTGACATATTCCTCCCAGAGCAGCACAGAACTGAGTGAGAGACATGGGATTTCCCAGGATAGGACCAATGCCAGAGCTCACAAGGTAGCTAGAAACTTAGGTAAACAGACATTTGATGTTTCCATTTTTAAATCCCATCTTCATGCCTTAGTACTACTTGTATGCCAGAAAGCACTTTGTTATGGAAGGAGCCACACTTTCAAGCTTGGTAATCTAATCATTGTGAAATGTGATATTTCATGTTCATTGGAGGTACCCTGGAATCCAGTTCTAGGAAGACCAGTGTTCTAGATTAGAACAGTTTCACCCTTCAGTCCCCTCAGCTCCCACACCACAGCCACCCCTCAAGTACTCTGACTCTGGCCTGGGTATGTAACGTCACAGCTGAGTTCACATTCATTTCCCGCATGGAAAGGAGAGGCTCGACAGGAAGGAACAGTGGACTTACGAGGCTAGCAGCATGGCAGCTGTGCCCACAAGCTGAAGTTTCCCTCTCAGCACTGACATGGACGAGAGGAACCTGTCGATGTAGTTCACAGCCAAGTGCAGGGTCTCATTCTGTAGTTTATATTCTTCTCCCACTTCAACCAGCCAGTCCACAAGGATAGCCCGCATACTGTTAGTGATGTCTGGCTGCTTCTTCATGTAGCCCACTCTAGGCTTACACTTGACCTGTCCAGGAAAGGTCAGTAGTGTTAAGACTGCAGTTGGACCATTCACCATCAACAGAGGTCTGCGTGCTGTGAACTGAAGTGCAGCACTGGAAAGACAGTGACCCCAGAGCTCAAACACCATTCTCTGCACTCCACTCAGCTGCTTTTAGTGAACCTAGTGTGCAGAGTGGGCTCAGCCCTTACCTCCATTTCCCTAAGGTATGTGTGAATATCCTCGTGGTAGTCGGGCACTTCATTAACACTCACTGGCTTTTCATCTTCTAACACAATTGATATATCCATAGTGTGTGGTGACTCTGAGAGAATTCAAAAGACAAGATGAATTGCTTCCATTTGATTTAGTAGCTAAAAATGACTACCCCTATAAGGAGTCTAATAATACCAAGGCATTTATTTCATTCAACTAAAAAGGACTTTTCATGGCAAAGTACCTGGAATGTTTTACTCTAGTTTTAGTATCTGTTTACATAGATTTAGAATTGGTTCCAATTAATGAGACAAATGTTGATAAGCCACTAATAGGAGATTGAGTATTACAGTATCATTCATCTTCCATGAGAGATAGGAGCAGATGGTATGTGATTCTATTAGGAGAGCACTTACTGTCCAAGTTTTTAATAGTATCTAAGGTTTTCCCTAAGAGAATTCAGACCCCATGGCCAGACATTTTCAGAGCATAATTAGGCATCACCTAGAATCGGTACTTTATCAGAAAGTGATAAACAGAAACAGCACAAAACTATAAGCAGGGCTGTCTACAGCAGCTACTATTTTTGTGGGTTAACTAACTTGGTACAGGACAGTGTCACTTGCAGATGATCACTCAGATTGGTTTTACAGAAAAAAATGTTAGTTATAACTATTTATGTCTTCAAATAGCACTCTCTGAAATGGTATCTGAAAAGTGAAGCTATAAATATATCTGGAATCCATTCTCTGAAACAATCAAATGGGATCAGATTCAAATAAGAATTCAAGGTCTATTTAATCAGTATGCAAATTAAGTTGGTAGAGTTCACAAAAGGGCATGAGGATCTGGGTGTTGTAGGTCACTAGGTCAAGTATCAGGGTGACAGTAGAGGAAGATCACATCTTCTCTAAGCCTGTTATACAACTTCCATACAGTGTATCATAACAGATAGATAGGAGTGTCTTAAAACTTACCAAAACTACCATCCATTGGATAATCCAGAGGCACCAGAGGTTTTCTTGGTCCAGGTAAAGTAGCAGCTGTACTAAAAGCCAGGACATTCTCACACTCTGTCCTTTTTTCAGATGGCCTCTTTTGAGTCTCCTCCTCTGCTTCATCCACATGAATGGTGAATGCAGGCTGTTTACTGTTTGCTTTCCAAGGAGGAACAGCAGTGACATGCTCATCATTCACTGGAAGATCCTTTAGAGGTGCGACCTAAAGGGAAAGTAATAACAGGCTTTGAGCTTATTCAATGGAGTTTTACCTTTTTCCCCTTGTAACTAATCAGAACTACGTGGAGTTAAAATAACCAAGGCTTCAAGGATGGGGTGTCAGGCTAAAGCATAAGTTTAGGAAAAGAGGAAAAAAGTACTTATTCACCACTTTCACCCCAGGGTGGAGCAACAGAGCAAATCCGGCTAAAATGGCGGAATTTACCAAAAGCAAAATGTTTTTCAGACCCCTTCCCGAAACGGAGGTACCCTCTAGAGCAGACGGGTGGGGGTGGGGGATCCGGTCCTGGCAGTGCCTGGGGTTTGAAAGCGGAGAGGAAGGCTGGAAGCTGGGCGAAGGCCAATTCACGCTGTAGGGCTTGATCTGACCCCAGTATCTACAGAAAGATGCTTCCACTAGGGAGCATGCTAAGAATAATGGGAGATGCCACTCCAGGGGCATCCCACGCACCAGAAAACCTGGGGCCGAGTGGACTCTGGACCCCAGCCCCCTAAAGAGCCGAGAGGTGCTCCCAAGTCCCGCCCAGCCGCCCTCCGGCAGACCCCTGCACCTTTACCCGGCGCGTCTTGGGCTTCTGCGGCGCGGGACACCGCGGGTTCGCGGCCTTCAGCACAGCCAGCGCGGCCTGGGTCCGCGGCTGCGGGGCGGGCGCCTTCTCCGGGTTGATGTTCTCCTGGTCCTCCTGGAAGCCCGTCTGCTGCAGCGCCGGCAGTGCCGGGCCCGTCTCGCGGGCCGCAGGCCGCGGCGCGGAGCTGCCCAACATCGCGGATCCCGCGGGCGCGAGGCGGTCAGCCCGCGCGCCAAGCAGCGTGCGCTTGCCCGCCCGCCGGGGACGCTCCAGCCCTGGCCGTCCGACGCGGCCCAGCCAGCCTGGTCGCCGCGGCTCACCGGCTTGGACCCGCGCAGGACGCAGCGGATCGCCAAAGGTGGAGCAAGCGCGGCGCGGCGCGGCGCGGCGCGGAGGCGCGGACGCCCGAGATGCAGCCAGCCGGCAGCCCGCCGTGCGGCGGCTGTTCCTGCAGTTCAAGTATCCCGCGACTATTGAAATGGACCAATGAGCGCTCCGGCCGTGACGTCAGCCAGAGCGACGGGCGCAACGAGCGCGGGGGCCTCCGGGCGCGGGACTGGGACACGCAGGCAGGGGCGGGGCTGCGCAGGACGACGGGGTAGAGGCGGGGGCGGGGCCGCGCAGGGAGGACAGGCGCCGGGTGGGGCCACGCCGGCCTGGGGCGGGGACTGGCGCCAAGCTTCCCTAGGCTCGCAGCCCCCCGCGTCCCTAAGCTTCTAAGGACTGACGGAATTGAACTCCGGCAACCGCAGGGTGCTGCCCGTCTGCAGCCTCGGCACTCGGGTCCCCCAGGCCAGGTGATTCCGCGAATCTGGCTCCGCCTGCCACTTGTTAACTGGGCGGAAGGGCGTCTGCACGTTAGGGTTGGAAAGGCAGAGCCTCCCAGATTCAGAGGCTGAATCTCGTGGGTCTGAACACACCTAGCACACGCCCCCTGGGCTACGCCTTCAGCCCCGGCTCATGCTTTTTTCGGAATGAAAATGCAATCAATCTAAGATTGCACTACTTTTGATAATAAGTGACAGTTATGTGTTACAAGAAATTTAAATAATCACTAATTTTTATCTTTTTCCCTAAGCTGTGGCAGCCAACACAAAGCAAGACAGTGGTATCTTGGTGGCCCGGATGTGATTATATATTTCATTTAGGAATTAAGGCTGTTCGAATACACTAAAAACAGGAACTGGGGATGTGGCTCATTTGTACAGACCATGTAAAAGGCCCTGGATTCATTAAATCCCCAATGCCATCCCCTCACCCCCACAATAAAGACAGTATGACCTTATTAGAATAAAACTCAACTACAAGTGCCTTTAACAAATTTTACATTTAATATTCAAGACTGGCACATAATATGACATATAATTAAGAATCACTGTTTTATGGAAATTTCATGAGTCTACCGTTCTTGAAAATATAAAATAGCTTATTTCCCAGTATCTTTATGCCATTTTAAAACCTTTAAATACAGTATTCCCCACCAAATGAATAAGAACTAATGAACCAAACTATGTAGCTTGAAAATGCTATTTTCCTTCATATATAATGAAGTTAGTGGATTTGAATGCAAGAAAACTGTAGAAATCGTCACTCTTCAGGTGCACACTTGGAGAGCTGGACTGGGGAGAGCGCAGCCAGTTATGATCCCTCCATCCTGAGCCCCTCTTACTTCCCTGGTCTCCACTGACAGCAGTGAGCCAAGTGAAGCACTTCACCAACTGCAGCAGGGTCACAAAATGTCCCCAAGCAACAAAGAAATCAGCGGCAAATCAATTCCAACTCCCAGAAAAAAAAAAATCACTGGTAGGTTATTTCCACTGGTTGATGACACACAGGAATCAGGACACAAACCAGGTGCAGAACCAGCTTAACACCATGTAACTTCATTGAGAGGTTTGCAAATAAATAAAAGAATTGCGAAGATCAAACCAGGTAAGATACAAAAATAAAAAAAAAATTCTGAAATCTGTAGTTTACAAATCTACTTTATTTATTTCTTTAATTTGGTGGTACTAGGATTTGAGCCCAAGGGCTTTCTACCACTGAACTACATCCCCAACCCTTTTTTAAAAAAAGGTCTTGCCAGGTTGCTGGGGTTGGCCTCAAACTTTTGAACCTCCTGCCTCAGCCTCCCGAATAGCTGGGATTAGAGTTGTGCACCACCATACCTGCTTCCAAATACAAATTTCTCAATTTAAAAATTAAAACATCTACTTGCCCCAAATTCATTAATATCCCTCATAATCATTCTACTTGTGTTTTAAAAATAAGACTTTATTTTAAAACAGTTCCATTTTTCAAAAGAAACAGAAGCTTAAAGTCAATGTATCTCAAATATATTTAGTTATTACAAGCTGGCTTGTAACTTGGCTTTAACATTTTGTTTAAAAGACCACTTCTTTGGGACTTTGCCCTGTTTATCTTTCATGCAGCATCAAAGAAAGCAATCAATGCATTTTGATCATAACTGTCCAGAATCTGCAACAGGAGAGGTACTTTGGTTTTCACATTGGTGCCTTTGAACTTAAACTTATCTATGAAAAGATCGGTGATCATACCTGTAAAAAAAAAAATGTTTTAATATTGATTCATTCTTTCAAGAACAATGTATTTAATGAAAGTAATTGCCTGATAATCATTTCTGAAATTCCATCATTTAACATACATAAACCTAAAAAGGTTGATGCTTTAAACATTATTTTGTGGTGATTTTATAGCAAGTGTCCAGATATACATAGTAAGCTAATAACCTTCTTAATTGGTTTTGAGCTATTAATTCAGTTCAATCAATTGCTGACCATCTTTGAAATGCTATTGGCATAGATAACATCAGAAGTGATTATTTTTCCCACCCAGCAGATTCTATTCTTAGCAGCCTTATCTGAATTAAAATACTGTACCTACATGCTGACCTCCAGGCCAAGAGTCTTGGGTTCAAAGATCTGGAAAAATTATCTCACCTTTTAATTTTTAAAGATATAAAATAGGAATAATTCATGCTACCAATCCTTTATCCAAAACCCTGATGTATTTCAGAATTTTTCACACTTAAGGAATATCCTTAATGGGCTAAATGGAATTAATCCAAGGGGCCTTAGTGGCAACAACTCACAATATGATACTACTTCTGCCAAATAACACATGGATGAATATTTACACTAAGAACAGTAAGATCAGAAATAAAGTCATATCCATTTAAATCAGGTTTTGTCATTAACTTATTCAGATTAAGTGAGATTTATTGTCAAACAATTTATGCAAAAAGACTTTGGTTTTAATTTCTAGATTTTGAAGTCACTGATAAGAGATGGTAGATCTGTACTAATAACATACGTTATCTTAAGGATAAAAGAGATCCTGTGCCTACCCTGTACGAAACATTAAAATATTTTATATTAAGTAGGTGTGCTGGTGGACACCTGTATTCCCAGTGATTAAGGAGGCTGAGGCAGGAGGATCCCAAGTTTGAGGGCAGCCTCAGTAACTTAGTAAGACCCTGTCTCAAAAATTTTTTTTCTCATGTATACACACATATATATACTTGTATATACACGTGTATATATAACTGTCTGTGAGAAAGTCTCTGGCACATCATCAATTCAGGCAAGGCAGGCTCCGGGATCAACATGGGCTGGAATCAGCTGGCTCTCCAGTGACTGCGGAGACTCAACACAGCACAGAAGCATGCATTTGGGGTGAAGAGGTTCCACAGTAGGCTATGCCACTAACTGGGAATGAGACAACAAACCCTTCAGTCTCAAAGTAAGAAAAGCGGCCGAGCACTGGGTAAAGGCCCACCCCACATCGCTGCTGGGCTCAGGGACCGCACCCTCCCTCCCTCCCTCCCTGCCCCTCTCCTCCACCTGCTCTTCCTTCTTTCAGTAGATCTGTGAAACAACCAGTTTCTCACCACCAAAGAAAAATAAGCTTAAACTGTAAACTGACACAGATATAAATGTCCCTTACTCAATTTTGCCTAAAAATAATAAAAGCTGCATTTAAAAATATTTTATAGTAGCAGTAAAACCTGGCAGTATTTGTGAGAAGAATCTATCATGCTGTGCTCCATGAGTTAGGTTCATTTTACACCATGGTCCTTCATCACAGTATAATTTCACTTAAGAATTTTTACTAGGATTTTTCAAGTAAAAATACGATTTAAAACTAGCTGACAAGATACAGAAGTGTTCTGTGCAATGCTGCTGTCACTGGCGAAGGGCCTCTATCATCTTTCGCCTGTTCTTCCCACCTGGCAAATGGCCAGTGGCAAAGAAACCTGGCCAGGTATTCTAGAAGAGGGCACTAACTCTACTGGCCAGGTATTCTAGAAGAGGGCACTAACTGTACCAGCCAGGTATTCTAGAAGAGGGCACTAACTGTACTGGCCAGGTATTCTAGAAGAGGGCACTAACTGTCCGGCCAGGTATTGGCCAGGTATTCTAGAAGAGGGCACTAACTGTACACAGCCAGGTATTGGCCAGGTATTCTGGAAGAGGGCACTAACCGTACCGGCCAGGTATTGGCCAGGTATTCTAGAAGAGGGCACTAATTGTACCGGCCAGGTATTGGCCAGGTATTCTAGAAGAGAGCACTAACTGTACCAGCCAGGTATAGACCAGGTATTCTAGAAGAGGGCACTAACCGTAGAGCCTTTCGAGGTGTGCAGGCTGCTTCTTGTATTCTTCCTGTAGGTGGTCAGCTTCCTCTAGGATACAGCGGTACTCTGGTATCAGGAAGTTTGTGTTTCCTTCATGAACTTGCAATTCCTTATTTAAAATCAAAAACAGAAGCACCTTGGTGTTCAAATTCAGCCAACAGGACACTGAAGTGTTTCTGACTCCAGAAATCCTACTTTTAAAACAGTGGCACAACACACGTACCTTCAGAGCATCGATCAGCTGCACCTTCTTGGCCAGGAGGAGCTGGTATTCCAGCTTTGGGTGGATCAGCATTAAAGTGTGTCTGACGGATACTTCATTTATCTCTGCAAGAAGTTGCCAGGCACAATCAGGTAAGTTATTTTCATCAGAAACATTATCATTGTAAGACAACTACACAAAATCAGAAAGATTTTTTTTTTTTTACCGTATGATATGTTGAGGTTAATTTTCCTTTTTGTAGCTTCTTTAGAAAGCACATCTTTTAGGATGGATATTGTAGAAATGTTGTCAGATTTAAAAACTCCTTCTCCTTTTCTATAAAATTAATACATTTTTAAAAGACAAGCTGTAGAAGAGGGCTGGGGACGTAGCTCAGGGGTGGGGTGCTGCCTTAGTATGTGCAATCACCAGTACCACAAAAAAAGAAAGAAGAAAGCTGCACACGGGAATAGCTTTGTCAATACACATCCACACACATCCCGTGACTAGTAGTTAACTGTTTACATTCTATCTGATTTTAGGTGTCTTGACAGTGTTAATATAAAGCATACCCACACATGGAATCATGCTCTCTCTGTTGAGTCAGCTCTGAACACACTCATAAAGCTAAGCATGCTGGACATACGCCTCTTTAAGATACAATGTATCTAAGCACTTCATTTAAAACTACTTTTGTTCTGTGTCATCAGCACTTCCAACAGCTGCCTCATATATAAAATGCACTTAGAATCGCCTACTTACATACACAGGCAACTGTTTTCTTTGATGTAATCACACAAATGACAACATGACTATATGCTTCATCCTTAAAAGAAATCTGACATCAAACCTGCAAGAGTCACTCTGCTGTTTACCCAGGCCCGGCATCCACCGCCCTGCTCGCCACGGGACCCTCAGTTTCCTCTCAGAAACTTGTGCCGTCTCTTGCCCCCTCCACACAATTTCAGTGGCTCTGCCTCCATCTGCTTCTGAGGTGCCAGGAGGAAGCACCTGGCAACACGGCCCACGCCCCACCAAAGGGTTCAAGACTGTACGACGACACTCCAGCCCGGGAGTGTGGTCACTGGCACTGGTGGGAGGCAGTGGCCAAGCAGACTGAAGGATGGACAAGGGTCACATCTTGATGGCATCACCTAAGCCACGGGTCAAGCTGTGCCCAAGACAGTTACTGGAGACTTTTGCATTTGGTCCCTCACTGTGATGACCAGAGCTTGCTAATGAATACATGCCATCTTTCACATATCTCATGAGGTCTCCTCCTCTGGCCTTCGTCCACATAGATCATCCGTACAGACTACTTGTAGGCAAATGCAATTTGTTTTTTCCAGAAAGATGAACAATACACCTTTACATTCTGATCCCAACTGTGCTATAGAAATCACAGGCACTCCCACCTGTCTCCCAGCCCAACAGGGGATGAATGTAAATCCCCAGTGCCAGGCACCGAGGAGCGACTTACGTGCTTTATCCTCTTAACTGTCATGCAATTCTATAAGGTAAGTGCTACTATTTCCATTCCCAGAAGAGAAAACTGAAACTCAGAGGGTTAATACAACAGATGAATATAGAAGCTGAACCTCATTATGCCTGCCTCCAAATCTTCTACACTACCTCCAAATACAGGCATCTTATTCAGGAACTTGAAAAACATTTATTAAGCACCTACTGTATCCAAAGCCACATGTTAGGTGCTGGGAGGCTATTAACAGAGATAATTAAAAATACCCCTGAGGATATTGTGGAACTTAGACAAGCTTACACAAAAAATACACTTCAGTTAAACAACAATACATCTTAAAGACAGGTAAGAATAAAATACTGGGGCGGGGGAGACCCTGTCCAGCATGCACTAGGCCTGGGGTCCAATTCCCAGTATCACAAAGAAAAAAAAATGCTATGGAAACAGAAAATAATCAAGGAAGTCCTCAGAAAAGTAGCTGTTGGACTGAGCCTCGAGGGTAGAGGGAGTCGGACTGTTGAGGAACGAATGTCAAACAGAGAAGGGTAGAGAGCCAAGGCAGCCCGCTCATCAGGATCCTGCATGTGTATGGGGTGAGCAGCGAGGCCACCTCCACAGGGTGGACTAGAAAGGCTGGTTCCCAGGAGAAGGGCCAGGCAGTGGTGGGGACCCCGCTCTTCAGGGCAGGGAAGAGAGAGCCCTGGCCCCCAGCCCACGAAGTGAGACCCACAAAAACGAGTGGAAGAGTGGGCACGTGAAGACTCTGGGATCAAAGGGCAGACAGGCTGGCTTCGCCCGAGAAACAGGCACACTCAGAGGCAGGAGGGGAGGCCGGAGTCCAGCCCCCCCAGTGTAGAGAAGGGTGGGGAGAAGCCCCGGAAGGGACAGGGCACAGCTGCGGCAGAGGAGCCACGAGGGCAGCAGCCCAGCAGGCCACAGCTGGCGGCCCAAAGCCAAGGCCTTTTCTGTTCCCATGGAATGAAATCCAGCTGGAATGGGATGGGAAGGACCGTTTGGCCACATCCTCCTGTGGGTGACCACAGCACACCTTCTTTCTTCATCCAAGTTCTCCGTGTGCGATCTAAAAATATCCCTGCAGGTTTCTTGTGGACATTCTGTCATCATTACTACTCCTCCTCCGAAAGAGCCTTTTAAACTATTTCTAAATGATGCTTGTTCCTGTTGGGAATTTAGAAAAGGTATTGATCTGTGCATACCCTTCTTTCCTAATCACTCTCCCAACCTCACTGACCCTATTTGCTGTCCAATAGAGTCACTTCAACGCGCATGTTTCTGATCCTGTGACTTGTAAATTACTCCTGCCTTAAAAAATAGAAACCGGACACGGCCTATGACCCCAGCAGGTGTGACGCACCTGTAGACACTCTCCAGCTGGGTGTCCAGGAAGGTGTTCTGGAAGTGAAAGGTCACGCACTCTCCTGCTGGGGGCTTCTCCGGAACCTCAGGCAGGCAGAACACCACCCAGGAGTGGACCTCAGCGAAGCTGAACTGGCCTGTCAGCGTCAGGGTATTCATGGGTCTGCAAGGTAAATGCACACAGGAGTGGCATGTCACAGCCTCACAGGCACAGGCCCAGCAGGGCCTCCAACTGTACCCCAACAAGTACCTTGAAAACACAGGTCTTCTTAACATCACACGTTACACAGACATACATTTGGATTTTAGGTCTATACCTGAACCTGTGCTGATGTTTTAATATTCAGTCAGGACATGCAAATAGCCCTTTCATTACACTAAGCTTCACCAAAAAAAAAAAAAAAAAAAAAAAAAGTCTACCAGGTCAATCTCACTATTAAAAAGTTCATCTAGTGTTTCTACTATATATATAAACTGAAGACACATCTGAATCTCCCTAGGGAAAGAATCAGCCTACTATGAAGGAAGGAACTGGGCTTTCAAGTAAGACAGGCAGGGTGGGAAAGCCAGGTCTCCCTGTGTGCCACCAGGCAAGTTAGAGAACGACGCCTTCGGCCTTACAGGGATGTGGGAACATTTCCTATCATGCAACAGCACAAAAAAGTAACAAGGGTCTGAAAATTAATCACAAAGCTTAAAATAAGCCAAGTGGGAAACCACAAAGGGTGAGAAAACACAGAGCATATGGAAGGAAAAGTTCAGAAGGAACTTCACAGGATGCAGAACTAAGGAAAGGAAGAGCCAGCCAGATCTTTAAGATCATCCAAACCAGTTCTCTCGTTTGCAGATGAAAAGTCTGAAATCTAGAGAAATTCTCTTTCTGAAGCCACATGGGGACACACTGTGATCCAAGTCTCTGTCCCAGTTTGCTCTTCCTTCTAGCATACCCTGCTGCCCCCACTCGAGTTGACCTCAACTTCAAGCAGGAAGATGTCCCCAAACATCTATTTTCTTTGTTTCCCACAAGCCTTCCTTAAGAAATTTCCTTCTTATTTTATTTAAATCACTTTTTAAGTTAGAAGCTGCAATAGAAATAACTTGGAATTTGGCCTCAAATCTCAGCTCTTGCTCTTCATCAGAAGCTACAGACTTTTCCAGGCCTCCATCTCTCATCTGTAAAGTGGAGACCCGGTGCTATAAGGTAAGTGACAAGACATAAGCACACATAGACTACACGGCACTGAGAAAGCCTTCGGTGACTGTCCATTCAAGATCAAGTTCTGTCCATTCTTCTCTGTCATTCAAGATCAAGTTCTCCTGTCCTGAAAATCTACTCACAGGAAGGTGCTCTCCCTGGAAATCAGAAACAATGGGCACCATGCTCTCTGCTGTCTCTACCTGTATTCCCTGAAGCCAAGAGAAGGAAATGCAATGTGTGAGGCTAAGCAGCAGCGCCCTGCTCACACAGAGCCGCTAAATGGGATGTGTTTACAGTAGGTGTTTGAGAGAACTGTTACCCTAGTCATCTTAGGTTGGCAGGAAAGGGGTGGACAAGAAAATTCAATTCAAACAGCTTCGAAAATAAGAGCAAAAATCTTATGTTTATTAGGAATATTAAACCCATGCCTAACTATTAAACCACAAGTTAATTTTTAAATGGAGAAAAAGCTACCAGAATATACACTACAGGAACAAAATAGGGCTGGGTTGTGGCTTAGTGGTAGAGTGCTCGTGTTTCATGTGTGAGCCCTGGGTTCAGTCCTCAGCACTACATAAAAATAAATAAAATAAAGGTATTCTGTCCATCTGCAACTTAAAAATAGATTACGAAAAAAGAAAGAAAAAGCAAATTGATCTGAGCAGCGTAAGTAACTGAAAAGCCGGCTGCCCCTCCTCTGCCCACCTGCTGTGGTCAATGCAGTGCGTCCTCTGATGGAGAGAGAGGGGCTTGATGTGGTACTGGCGCACCTGGCAGGTTTTGGGCTGGATTCTTGGAGTCACATAGGCTTGAAGTGTGCCATACTGGCCTTCGATGGAGCGGATCTGAGGCCCCGCAAGAGAGGAAAGAAAAAGCCACCATGAGCAGCATGACAACCTCTGTTACGTTCACCAAGTTATCAGGTTGCCTAACTCCTCTGACATTTTACTAGGCCATGACTTTCTTCCCCACGACAGGGCAGTAGAATAAAACCAACCCTGGCAGTCGGGGCAAAGTCGACCTGTGGGTTTGCCCACCACACACTCCAGCTGGCCTGTCCACTCTTCCCAGCCCTTCACCACTCCAGGACAAGACCCACACTCCCACATACAATTCTGTTGTATCTAAAAAGAGGTGTGAGCATGTTCTACAAGGTTCATAAGAAAAGTACTTAAAATCTAGACATTTTTGTTGAACAGATCAATGAGTTTTCAAAATAACTATAACTCACGGGACACAACACTTTCTCAGGAATGGGGATTATACCATACTGTTGCTGTTACAAAATCTTACTGACAGAAAGAAATCTTCCCAAAAGCCTAATTCTTGATTGTCTCTAAAAGCAGAGAAATACATATTAAACTAGCACTTGAATGAAATTCTCTCAGGCCATTGTGAACATGTTTCCCAGATGCCCCAAGAACTCAGAACTCCTAACATAAAATGACTCCCTAAGTTGTAAGGCCTGCCTGAAGAGGGGTGCTGAGGCTGACGGCTCCTGGCTCCTGCCTATTGAGAGCCACAGCCAAAGGGGCCCCAGGAAACTTCCAGCTCTCAGCAAACTTCCAGCTGCCGGCTGATGACTGGCACACAGCGGCCCCAGCAACATCTAGCTGATTGGCTCCTCTGCGGTGATGCTCTTTGGGCTGTTTCCCTGCCCTTTCAGACCACAGAGCTGCTCATTGGGGGACTTCTTTGGCTCCGCCCACACGACCCAGCCAATCGGCCTCAAGAGCAGGAGGATATTGGGAGGTGGGGAGGCTTGTGTTGGTGTGAGAGGCTTGTGGGAAGCTGGTGGTGGTAGTTGGGCTCTGAGGGTTTTTTCCTGAGGAGCTGTTTTGTTTGGCGTGTGTAGTTCTAAAAATAAAGTTAGTTTCTTTTGACAAGTGGCTCCTGAATTGTGTCCAGCCAGACTGCGGCACCTGCCCCAGCTTCCCGTCCCGACTCAGGGCAGACCACAGGTCTTGCTGGTCCTGCAAGGTAATTCTCTAATCTAACAACTGACGTTTATCTCATGCTTTTTGTAGCATGTGAAAAAAAATAAACAAATGTTTTGCCTAAGTGAGAAAGATAAATGAAGTCTAAAGTAAGATGTTTTTTGCAAATGGGCACAGATAAAAGATAAAAAGGATAAGAAAGACAATGAGTAAATTTTCAGAAAGAAAACAGGCCTTATAAATCCAATTTGGGGTTTACTTTTAAAGGGTAAGTTTCCAGCAGCAGCACAACTTTCTCCTTAATAAAATGAACTTTAATAATAAATATAACAATTTTATATGAGAATTGTATTTTTAATAATGACTGTAACAAACAATTCTCCCCACCCTTCCTTCCCCTACAGTGCGCTCCCCCTCTCCCACCTTGCCTAATGCGGGCCCTCCAGGGGTGTCTCTTTTTGGATCTTCTCCCGTAGCATTATAGTTAAGATACACCCAGACACAAAGGGACTAAGTGCTTCTTGCTCAGACAGCTGAGGCAGGACTTCCAGCCGCCACGCAACCCACCATCAACACGGAGCACTCCCCTCAGTTCCACCTCGCTCCTCTCTAAGCCAGGCTGCAGCTAAGCACACAGTCATCTGGGTGCTCTAAAAGATCCTCCCGAGGAGCCCTATCACTTGTTTTCAAAATGGCTATGAAAATGTATATGTCCACCAACCATGACTGATCATGACCTTTTACTCATCCCTGTCACCTAGAGATATGTTTTTGATATTTTAATACTTTTTACCTGTTAGAGGAGCAGAAGCCACATTTTTACTATGTTGGTTTAATTTCCCAATAACGCAGCAGAACTCTTTTGTTAGCTCTTTTGCTTCTCTCTTTTGAGAACTGCCCATCTTTACTCCTTGCCTATTTTCTTTATTCAGTGATCTTCTCTAGTAACACAGATTGCTTTTATTTTCATTAATGATTACCTGGTGTCTGGAAGACAGTTTTCTTCTTTAAGTACTTAACTCATCTTAATTTGTCACACGGCAAAAGATACAAATTCACCAGGAGCTGCGGGTGTAGCTCAGTGGTGGAGCATTTGCCCAGCTTGGACAAGGCCCTGAGTTCAATCCCCAGCATCACAAAAAAAAAAAAAGAAAAATAACCCCCAAATCCACATACTTTTCTTTCAGATGAATGCCAGTTAAGCCAATACCAATTTTTAAATAGAAATGGCAATCTGATTTTTCCCTAAATAGAGATGTCACACATTAAGTTCCCGCAAATGTGTGCAGGCTCTCTTTCTAGACCCTTGTCTGCTACAGAGCTTGTTTGTCTACACTGGGAGGCGCTATGCTCTGCCCAGCATCCCCACCCCACCCTGGCCAGCGCCCTAGAGGCAGTGCTCTCCCCAGTGCCCAGGGGTCTGGAAGGAGCAGGACACAGCCCCTTGGCACTCCCGTAGCTGGGGGATGGGCAGGCTCCTTGCGGCCCAGCTGCTTGGTCAACGTTCACGTTTCCTCTCTTGCTGAGGCACATTCCACCTACTTTTCTTCTGATAATTTTCTTGGCTCTTTTCAGGCATTTATTTTTTCCTCTGAACTTTAAAATTATTGTGTCCAATTGTATAAAAGAATATAGTTTTAGAAAATTTTTCAGATCGGCTTTCAAATTTACTGGTGCAGCCTTGCTTAATGACATACAATAATAGGAGCATAATATGATCACTTATACAATATGCTTGAGTAAAATCTTCTAGAAATAAGTTTATCCTAGTTTTCAGTTTTTCTTTTTTTTTACATTTATTTTTTAGTTGTATGTGGACATAATACCTTTATTTTATTTTTATGTGGTGCTGAGGATCAAACCCAGTGCCTCACACATGCTAGGTGAGTGCTGTCCCTCTGAGCCACAGCCAATTATGTATAAAAGGATACTTACAAAGATTAAAAAGAATTGTTCAGGGAAAAAATTACATTTAACTCAAATTTTCTTAAGCAGATGTGAAAAAAGTATGGTACAACAGCATCTCTCTTGAAAAAGCATATTTCAAGTTTCAAAATATTAGCAACACCAGGGGGAAAAATAACAGTCCTTCAATTTTAGATCATAGGTGTATCAAAACTAAAAAATTTTGAAACCTCCCAACACAAAAGAACTAATATAAGTTTGTCTGCTATGCTCAATATTTAATCACAAAGATGGCTGTTTCTAAGTTGCTAAGGAAAACCTGTACAAGTGTTTTCTAAAATAGATGATACTAAGATGAAATCGCTGGAATGCAACGGGTAAAACTTAGACAACAAGAAAATATCAGGGAAATGCTCATGAATCAGATTCATTTAGACCACGACTGGATCACAAAAATCAGTGGAATCTGAACACTAAGTGATAATATTAAGAAACTTATTTAAAAATTGCTGATAGTATTTTTGTTGTTAAAAAAGTATTCATCTTTTAGACATATATACAAAGTATTCACAGGGGAAACTGCCAGTGTCCTGCATTTGCTTCCAAGTGACCTGTGGTGGCCAGTGACAGGACTGTCACGAAGCTGGTGATAAAGATGTGGATCCTTACTTTTACATACTCTGAGACTTTCCACAAGGGAAATCAGAAAAAAAATCCCATTTACCAGGAACTTTACGATCAATAACTTTACAACTGGTAACTGAAGGGTGCTGAAGCAGGGAGAAGTTCAACCCACAGGAATGACCTTAGGCGCGGATGTGCCAAGGGGAAGGTGACCTCAGGCGCAGATGTGCCAAGGGGAAGGTGACCTCAGGCGCAGATGTGCCAAGGGGAAGGTGACCTCAGGCGCAGATGTGCCAAGGAGAAGCCGCTTAAACCCGAGTAAAGGCAACATTGGACACTTTTACCTTCAGTTCCAGCCGTGTGGTATTTGCTTGGCAGCGGTAAGTGGCGAGAAGAAAGTTGTCATTTGACTGGAAAGAATCCAAAGTTGGGGAAAATGATGAATTCAGGCTTTTGTTTTTAATACATATTTGTAGTTATAGTTGACACACCACCTTTATTTATTTATTTATATGTGGTGCTGAGGATCGAACCCAGGGCCTCAATCGTGCTAGGCCAGTGCTCTACTGCTGAGCCACAACCCCAGCCCCATGAATTCAGCTTTTTAACCACAGAAACATCATCAATAAAAATGTTTACCATCCATAAAGAAACAGGCACTAAGGGGTTAGGGAAATTTTCCAAAACTAGTCAGGGATGAAATGAATTCAAATTTTTCTAAGACCCTAAGGCTCATGCTCCTTCTACTTTGAGCCTACAATGAAACCTGTAAACATCAAGAGTTCATTCTAAAAATCCAACAATGCAAATGTCAAACATTTACTTTAAAAAGCCATGTGGACCAATGCCTTTGATTTTCACAAATACTTGCAGTGAAAAGAGAAAAATATTGTCTCTGTGATTCCAGCAAACAACGCAGTACCTGACGTACATGTTTGCTGAATTAAACTGAAATGGTTTCTTCAAATATTGTAATTACTTGAAATTAAACAATTAAAAATAGAAAAAGATACCTAGGTGCATAAATTGCAACAACAAAACAATATGAAATATTTTACACACAATTTTCATTTACTGCTATTTTCCTATTTTTAACAAATAATATATTAATATTATATAATAATATATAATAAAGAAAACTCTTTTCATTTTAAATCATTTCAACTCAGTGAACAGAAAGGACAGATCTATTTAAAAATAAATACACCAAATATTAAAAACAAATGTCATTATGTGCTGAAGTAGTTATGGATAAAATAATGCAGATTAAAGAGATAAACTGTCTGGGACTAGGTTCAGGAGGGGGTGGGGTGGGGCACATGCTTGGATAGGTAATGAGTGTGGAGAGGAATGTTAGCTTCTCCTATTTTTATGTTTCAAGTCTCCAAATAAATTTTCTAAGAAGCTATAACCTTCTTATGGAACATGAAGGAAGATTCTAAAATATTTCCTTCAAATAGCTATGAGATTTTTTCTTTGCCCATTCTTTGATTCCTCCCTTTCAAAACATACCCACTGCTACCCTAGTGCTGCTTGGGCTGGCCTTCCCCACAACCCCTCCAGGCCTCTTCCCCTGGCCTCCCTCAGGACACAGCTGGTGGAGACTTCTCAGCCAGCACTAGGCAGCAGAAAGTGGTATCTGCAGGTCAAAGCTCTGTGACCTTTCACGGGCTCTCTGTGCGGCATGTGTTCATTGAATGACTGCTGGATGAAAAAGCGGGGCGGCCAGGAAGCTCAGGGAGAGGAAGACAGTGCCCCAGCACAGGATGTGTGCACCCACAGCAATTAAGACATCTTAAGAACTTCAATTCAACAGAAATTATGTGCATGGGGGTGGTGGCGGCTGGTGAGATGAGCTGGAGGCATAAGAGTTTCCTATACCACACTGAGGAAGGGGGAATCTAGATCCACATCCACCAAGAAACAAGGTCCTTAAAAGGTTTTGGGAAAGGGAAGGTGCAGTCAGGTTGATGCTGGAGGAAGGCTCCCGGTGGCAGCCACAGCATCTGCAGTGGGAGGCAGAGAAGAGGAGCAGGAGGCCAAGAGCTGCAGTGCCAGGGACAAGACTGACGGCCAGCAGCTGGGGACCCCTGGCCTCTGGAGCCTGGAGCTGGGGACGCGTATCTGTGGAGTGTTAGGAGCCTGCCCAGCAGCTGCAGAGGAGGCGACAACTACCACCTGGCCTTGGACCTGGTCAGAGGCAGGGAACATCAGAAAGTGCAGAAGGGCTAGCAGGTCACTCACCTCGGAGTCGCAGCTGCTGAAGCTGACAACTGCAGAGTTCTTATCCACGTCAAGCAGATCTATGGGGACATCGCTCTGTGGTGAACATGTAAAAGAATGGCTCAGAGGGAAAATATACAAACAGTACACAGAACATCTTTTCTCTGAGGGTCGCCTGTGTCCTAGATTATGTTCATCTCTAAATGTGAGAGTATAAATTCTCTTAATTCACACTTGATCACATACAGCTCTGGAAAATATTTAATGAAGAATAAATGTCATTTCACAATCACCTGTGTTTTTCTGATTTGGATTATCAGAATCACAAAATATCAACTCTTACCATCCCCTCAAATGCATGATCTTCTATTTTCATCAGTGCTAAAAATGTTACCATGGCTATAAGTAACCACAGGGGCATCTGATTACACTGGCTCATTTTTATCCATTGTAGCTTCACCTGTTACACAAGACGAAGGTAAGCTATGGTCTCCCTGAAGCAGTTGCTAAGAGAAGGGCTGGGGTCATATGACGGTGCTCCTGAGGCTGAGTGTAGCAACTCGAGAGCAGCCTGGCTGAGGAGTTTTCTGTCTGTGAGATTTATTAAGAATCGACCCCTTCCCAAATCTTCCTAAACCTTGTCTTCTTGCTCCAATTTATTATTTTCTCATCTTTTTATGGGTTTTCCATCTTATTCTTATTTTCCATTCATCCTACTAGTATATTTTTCTACTTCCTGAGTATCTTCCAACTTAAAAGTAAATAAAACTATTAAACAATTGAACAGAGCTATTATCCCTAAATCTCACCTTTGAGATTACCTGTCTTGCCTACTGACCTACCTAGAAACCACTGAGCTAATGAGTAAGCTGTACTATAAATTATCATTTTAGTACTTGGAGATTTTTAAAAGGGTATAACAAGAGCATTAAATACTAGAGTTTTCTAGGTCACATCTCTGTTGAGATTCTCCCAGAGTATAGTAAAAGAAGAAAATCCTTATTATTCTATCACTTCTTGAAACTGAAGTTCACCCATCTTTTGTTTATTAAGTTTAGGATAACTCAAAAGTAAAGATAACTTCAAATAACCTACGAGCAAACTGATTACCTCATGGAAAATTAAGAAGCCATAAACATTTAAAATTACCATTTGAAACTAAATGTGCTCAATAATAATAAGTGCATACGACTGGAGTACAAAACAGATCCAGTCATAAAACCAAGAACCCAGCCATGCTGCGGACCTGTATTAAGACGTTGTCTATTGCGGTCTGCACCTCTAGGATGAGGCTGTAGCTGGCATCATCTTTATTTAATGTGAACTTGTCATTTATGCTAAATGGAGGTGCTGCTGATTTTGCCTTGCTTGACTGAGAAGACTGCTGATAGTTCTCTCTTTCCTGTAGCACCTTATACTGCAGATGTTCCAGCTCATTCCTAGAAAAAAGGACATACAACTTTGTCATCTTTAAACATCTGAAGTCCTTAGAAATGCATGAAATTTTCGAGACATTTACTTCTGTAAAATGGGGTTTTCACTGGTTGGGCTAGAACTATACCATCGGTAGGAATAAAATTTTAGTTTCTCTGACTGACCAATTGATTCCACATCATTTATTCCTAACCCCCAAATTAAAGCATCTACTCAGTTCCATACCAGAAACATGAATAAAGAGTTGTGAGTACCCAGGTAGGTTACAACCAGTCAACTCCAGCTCAGGAGTATGGCTACAGCTACATCTAGGACTAGGCAGAAGAAAAAGGAATATGGCAGGAAAATGTTCTGGACTTAATAACAAGAAACGCCAGCCAAATGCACCTCCGGTGTGATTAGGGCAGGAAGACAAAATACAGAGCAGCTGCTGAGTATTCACATTTTGGTGACCACAGGGATGATCTTGGGCTAGTGGCCCAGCATCAGCTCTACCAAACAGTAGAGCAGGTCCCGCTGAGACTGACGGGCACGGGCACTGCCTAGGGAAAGGCCACATGCAGATGGAGTCAACAGTGATGGGCAGATCAACCTGGTTTAGGGCGAAAGGATCGTGGAGAAGTGTGGAAAGGATGTGTGCGGTGAACGGAGGAAAAGATGCATTCACCCAGGAAGTATTTACTCTGCATATCACATATTTACCTCTCTGTACCTAGTAGTGCTCCAGGTGCTGAATGAACCAAATATAAGCCTGGCACCTGGAGCTTACATCCCAGAGGAGTAGGAAAAAGCAAGATTCGACTATAAATAAAAGTACTGTGCTGAGGATGCAAGGCAGTCACTGAACCCAGCACTCCCGCTGCATGAACTTGGCATTCTGCATGAACATGGCAGGCAGGTCAGTCTGTGTGAACATACGAGGCGGCTCTCCTGGTGGCCCTGGGGACTGGCCTGTGCTGTTGGAATTTGGGGCCTTCCTGCCTTAGAAGCTCCTGTAGCCTCTGATCTTCACCAAAATACAGATCAGGCCTCCCTCCCCTGGAGGTGGCTGAAATTCAATGACTGGCCACTTCCCACTTCCTCACCGTGGGAAGCAGCCTCCTGCAGTCTGCGGTTCCTTCTTACAGAAGCGTTGAAGTGAGCAGGCCATGAGAGCAAACCCTGTACCTACAGGAGGCAGCATTCAGTTCCAGTAAGAAAACTCATGAGCCAAAGTTATGTGCACAGCAACAGTGAACGTTGGAGATAAAGAGAAATGGAGAAAACAACACGCTTATTTGGGTTTCTTTCTGATGTCTGTTGGGCGGTGAGGTAGGCAAAACACTGCAGCCACCATTTCTGACAGATGGGAACACGTAGTTCTCTATCCAAGAGTCAGTATGGGATCATGCACTGAAAAGGTGGAGCTCTGAATCCAAGATATTCATCAACACTCCCTGCTTATTGTCTCAAACCAATGAACTTTTCACAATGCCTTCCAATAAAATGCAGTGCATCTATCTGTAAATGGTAAGCAGCAATCAGCACTTTGAAATGAAACACACAACTCAAAAGTTACCGTAAAGAAGAAATTTTACTCTGCATCTCCTGATTGATCTTGAGCTCTTCTCCTGGTCCACTTTCCTTATGAACAGGCTCAGTTGTCAGACCTGTGACCCAGCCTGTAGAGATGAGAACAGTCACGCACCAGTCAGTGCTGCTAGGTGCTGACAGCGTGAGCCCCTAGTCCACCACCATCAACCTAACTCAGCTGTGTTCTTCCAGAACACAGCAAAACACAAAACCAAGCTGGAAAGAATCCAGACCAAAAAAAAGTATTTAAGCAATTTGTGATACTGTTTTTGCTTGAAATACTATAATACTATGCTTAAAGGTGTCTTTCTATTCTTAATAGTTCTAGTTTTCAAGTATGGAGTAAGTCAGAACATCATAGCAAATTCAAAAAAGTGACAAGTAAGCATCACTTTTCAAAAATCACTTTTAAGGAGATTTAAACTCTCATGAAATTGGTAAGAATGCAAAACTCAATGCTCAAAAGCAAACAAGTTTTTACAAGACAAGCACACAGTCCAAAGCCAACTAGATTTCTAAATAGCTCCCTTCTAACAAAGAATGCCACTTACTTTTCAAAGCTAGTAGAAACATACTAAGTGCTCTTAAAAAGGGTTAGTCAAATGTCAACACTTCATCAATCCAATGGACAAGGCCGCTCCTCCTCCTTTGCTTACTTACTGGGGATGGAGCCCAGACCCTGGCTCAGGCTGGCAAGTGCTTCCCCACTACTGCCTCCTCAGTCCACCTCCTCATTCTTTAACCAATAACCCTATATAATTCTATAGGAAGGATTTACTAATAATACTTCTCAAAAAAGTAGCCATCAAAAGAACATGCATTTAGACCTTGGTCCCTGGTTCTTCACCGTTCTTTACCTGAGTAGGTGGACACCACGATTTCATCATAACCGTCTTTCCCTACACAACCACCTTGGATGGACGTGACACTCTCAGACAATGCCTAAAATAAATTCAAGACCAAGCATTTTATTAATAAGCTGAAAACTTCAAAGGCAGTCAAATCAAGCTGCCAAAATTCATTATCCTGTCTCCAGACATTCAACACATATTTACCGAGTGTCTATTTATTATGTGTAGATGCTGAGATTAGAAACACAAAACCTTAAACAAATCTCAAAAAAATTCCAACAGTTTTAAATTTGGAAAAGAAGATTAAAATGACTCTAGTCCCTTTAAAAGGTGATTCACACTTGGCTAACACTATAAATATCTAATGAGAAAACATAATTTATTTACATAATGAAAGGATATTTTTAAAAATAAATTACAAAAGTAAAACTACTTTAGATCACAAATTCTTTGTTTTCTCTAAAAGGAGAGTTTTTAGATGAACAAAACTATGTATCTCCCTGTACATCTTTAAGTTAGCATCTAGATTTTTCATCACAATTTTACATAGTTACAAAGATGGTACTTCTGGAAGTTTGTAAATAATATCATCTTTTAAGCAATACTTCCCAAACTTGTCAACAATAATCACCAGGTGAGTCAACCAGCACTGTAAGTCAGTACTGGTTAAAGCTATTTGGAAAGCAGCAATCATTTTTTAACTGTTATATATTCACATGTGAATACACACAACACATGTAACTTAAAAGTCTTGCAGTTATACTCTGATTTTTTTAAAAAATGCATTGCCACTGATATTACATTTTGCTAGAATAAGACTGGCTTAACATCAAGCATATTCCCATTTTTTTTTTTCCATTTTCACAGTAAGCTCTGAAGCCAGGACCTCTCTTGTTAGAAAATAGGAGGGACAGTGGGTAAGGCCTTAGTGCCAGACCTGGCAGAGCAGATAAATGCTGTCACTGCTGAGGTTTTGGACAAACATCCAAGAGGGGACCTGAGGCCTCAACAGGAGACTCTACCAGCAAGAAGGCCATTCACAGATGAGGCCCGCAGACTGGACCTCCAGAAACACAAGCTGAACTAAACCTGTTTTCCCTATAAGGAAGCCTGCCTCAGGTATTTCACACAAGAACAAAAACATGGTCTAATACGCCAGCTCACGAAAACGAAAGATTCCACTTACACCATGGAATGTACTTCAGACCATGCAAACAGAATTAGAAATCGTCACGTTACAGGAAATCAGCACAGGAAGACAAGTACCAAGTGATCGTACTTGTATGAGAGACATAAAATGTGGATCTCATACAAGTTAAGAGGACCGCTTCCTAGGGGTAGGAGGTAGGAGGAGACAGAGAGGCAAAGGCTGATTGGTGCGTACAAGCTACAGTAAACAGGAGAAGGAAGTCTTGGAACCCAGGTCACACACACACACAAACACACACACACAGTTTTGGTGTGCCCCTGCACAGCAGGGTGGCAGGTGAACATTACTCAAAAAGCTAGGAGAAAGGATTTTGACTGTTTTCACCATGAAGAAACGAGAATGCTTGAGTAGAAATGTTTGATCTGACTAAATATTACACAATGTACACATTATCAAATCACTTCATGATTCCCTGTTAATATATTTAATTTCCTATTTTTAAATATCATTTCAAGTAAATCTAAAATACTTAAAACACAAATGGAAAAATATGATTCTGTTCATGCCAGAATGCTTTTCTATGTGATTCTATACCTCAGCAGCATATACAGACTTAATTACATTTAAATTTTGTAAACGAGTTACTCTTATCTAGTATTTCTTTCACAGCTGGCTCTTGAGTATCTACAAGCGAAAGTGCTACTTATTCCTCTCTGCTTAAGGATATTTCTGATACTGCCCTAATGGTGTGCAGTTTATTCCTGGATTTTAAAACAATATTCTCATTCATGAAACTCAAACATAGAAAGGCAATTGCTATATAATGTGTTGCTATGCATTATAGAAATCAGGTGAACTATTTACTACTTGAGAAATTTATAAAGGTTTAAAAGTATAAAGAAACAGTAATTCAATATTCAGTTTAGAAGCAACAGTCTATTATTCAAACGAATAGTCTAGAAATTTTGATAACATCAAAATGTTTCAGACCAAACATAAGATTTTTAAAATATTTTTAGTTGTAATGAACATAATACCTTTAATTTATTTTTTTTTAATGTGGTGCTGAGGATCGAACCCAGGGCCTCATATGTGTGAGGCAAACGCTCTATCACTGAGCCACAATCCCAGCCCCAAACATAAGATTTTAATATTATTTTCCTTAATAAAATTCAGCCCTTAGTCATCTCTATAAAACCCGACAAGGAATAAACACATAGATGGAGAATCCTCTGGACCAACCTACCAGGTCAAATCGCAGAACAGGCTCCTCTGTGTTATCCAGGCTGTACACTTCCACCATTCCATCATCTCTCCCAACAAGTAAATCTTTAACCCCATCACCCATAATATCGAAGCTGTCAATACACAAAATACCTTTAAAAAAATGTGATGTTATTACAAAACTAATAGTTGAGTCACATATATACCAAATAAGAGTGAGAAACTGGCTCAGCAATTGCTCTGCCACTGAGCTACAGCCCCAGCTCTGATTTTCTGGTTTTCATACTTGTACTTGCGATAGATTTTAACATTAAGCTGGGTAAAAGGTATACAGGAACTATTTGTGTGTTTGTGTTTGTGTTTTCTGCAAATCTAAAATTACTTCAAAATAAAAAGCTTTAAAAGAAAGTAAACAAAAAAAAGAAAAAAAAAATCAATGTTCATATTTTTCACTCATGTCTCTTGCACATCCCTAGCCACATGTTATAGACTCCCAGGCTTCTGTGGAATCTACGTTAAGAAACTCAGATATGTGATGAAAAACATAGCAAGATGAGAGAAATTGATCATGCTGGGGCTTAGTCGGAGTTGCTGTTACCATCTAGATAAAAAATAAATTATGAAGAAAAAGGTAGCAAGTAAAGAATAGCAAGCACATTTTGCTTCTCTTTAGAAAAATGGCATTACATTTAGAGGCACAAATACATCTGGCTTTGCAATTGAAGATTGTATTGAACTCATTGTTTAAAGGGTACATTCATGTATACATATGCTTACAGCCTTTCTTCCTGAAATTCCACTATCATGTCAATAAAAGAATGAAGACTGTCAAAAAGAGTGGAAGGGGATACAACATCTGATGAAAACTGACAGTGAAACTTCCCAAGATGGAACTCTGGTTGATTAGTAGAGTACAGGAAGCTGAAACTGGTGGCGTGCAAAGGGGGAAGCCACAAAGAGTGACTAACTCCAAGAAATGGAGGCATCCATACAGCTCAAGGAGGGTGAAGATGGGGCCGAAAGGAGCCATTAAAAATATGTATGAAGAGGTGTGTTTTATGTGGCTGCTGATAAATGATCAACCACCCCAAAATGCAAAAAAAAAAAAAAAAAAAAAAGAGAAACTGTAAACTAACTCAAAATGGGGGAGGACAGACCAGCGCTGAACACAATCAGTAGCTTGCTCCTCTCCACCCACAAGCCTCATCCAGGGCTTTACCTACAGCCGACCTCGCAAGGGCCCCAAGTTCACATCTCCTTTCCCCATGCCCAGACCCACACGTCCAGTTCAGCCTCTTCCTGTACACATCTGCCTGACACTTCCCATGCTCCAAACACAGCTCTTTATTCTCCTTCCCACAGCTTCCTGGGTACCCTCCTGCTCCCTCCCCAGTCCTCCTCCACCCAGCACTCAGGCTGAGAATCTAGGCTATCTCTTGGATTCCTTTCTTCTTCTAACTCCCCATGTTGAATCTACCAGCAAATCCTATCTGCTCTGCCCCAAATATATGCTGACACTGTCTTCCTCTCACTTCAGCTACAGTCAGCCTGGACTAGGCTACAAGGATAACTGGTCTCCATGTTTCCACTGTAACCTGCTTCTCCAATCCATTCTCAATGCAGTGTAGTCTCTTCTGGGGACTCAATCACATCCCGCCCCCAACTGCAGTTCTCCAGCGACTCCCCACTGTGACCTCCAGGCAAGGCTCCACTGACAGCAGCCCTACCCTACCTCCCCCAGGTCATCACACCCTGTGAGTGGACGCAGCCACACTGCTACTCCACAGGTGAACTGAGTCCACCTCTCCTCCTGCAAAACTCTCTCCCCACCAAATCTCCACACCCTCCTTTTTCCTCTTCAGAGTTCAGCTCAAATTCACCCTCTTCTAAGACACTTTCTTGGACCACGCAGTCTAAAAGCAGCTCCCCTTCTCTCAGTACTCTCTTAACATACTGCTCTGTTGTGTCTTCTTCATGTGACAAGGCCAGGCCTTGTCTCTCCTGACAAGTACTTGTGGAGGGGATAAGTGTGTGAGGATCCTGTATGTGTAAGAAACCATCCCTACCTCCCAAGTCAGGCACGGAGTCCCCTGAGACAGCAGCATTCCCTTGCATTGTACCAGTCACTCTCAGGTCCCATTAACTGCCTATCGTGGACAGTTAACAAAGAATTTTACCACAGCATATTTTCCCAAAGTATTACTAGCATTTCTTATTTTTAAAAATATTATACCTACAGTGAGAGACCTGATGAATAAACAGTATGTAAACCAGAGGTGGCTCTCCTATTACATAGGGCTACTATATAATACGAATTGAAAGGTTAATAAAATAGGTACTTGTCACTGTTTTTCTATATGCTTAACAAAACACTGTTGAAATCTTGTTCCCAGAATGTGCTGTCCCCAACTGCCAAACTGCAGGATGCACTCCCTCACTCGGTTGCAGGCAAACTGCCCACTCGCCCTGACCCATCAATGAACTTCCCTCCCTGCCCTCTCCAAGAAAAGTATATAAGCTCTGCTCAAGCGGTTCTCAGGGCTCTATCTCTCTTTGCTATAGAGAGCTCTGGGCCCTAGCATGCTAGTCTCCAAATAAACCCTTTTGCTGTTGCATGAGGCAGTCTCTTGATGGTCTCTTCCTCCGACTTTTCGCCGGTCCCTTACAGAATAAGTAAAACAGTAAATTGCATGACCGTTTTAATTTAACAGTTACGGGTATTTCGGGATCTGAGCTACGTTGACACCATACCTCCCCGCTTTCTCTCATTTCCAACTTCCCACTTGTGCACTGGCTTGGATGTGGTGATCTGAATGAGCCCAAGCTTCCCATCTGCCGTTCCAAACAAGAGGTCTTCCCCAGAGTTGCCTAGTTATAATTAGAGGAAACATTAGTGACATTTCTTTAAAATTAAAGTATTTTCATGTAAAAACCTCATTTAAATATCCTAAGGCAGAAAATGATTTGGGAGAATGGTTATATAGTCACAGGATTTTGTAGCTCGAGAGAGAAGTCCACCTCCTAATCCCCGTCATCTAATGTTAAGATGAAACTGAAAATTAAAGTTCAATGACTCCTTACTGTGAGTTACTGGCAAGTTATCAGAAGATAAATGTCTCAATTTTAGTTCATCTTCCTTCTACAATTCCCATTTTCACTTAATATATTTTATAAACACAGTTAATTGTGAAAAGTGAACCCTGATTACCTCCGTTTCCATTGTGCAGTGCTAAGACAGCAGGTGGGCCAGGAACTTCAATTTCATACATCACATCAGAACCCTGAGAAGAATTTATATTTAGAAACTGAAACTGAATACAAATTTAAAATAATAGAGAATAAAATTGGGCCTGGTTCCACCTGCCTATAATCATAGCTACTCAGGAGACTGAGACAGAAGGATCCCAAGTTCAAGGCAAGCCTGGGAAATTTAATAAGACCCTGTCTCAAAAATAATTTTTTTTTTTTTAAAAAAGGGCTGGGGAAGTAGCTTAGAGGTAGAACACTCCTGGGTTCAACCCCCAGTACCACATAAAGAAAAACATACAAACACACACACACACACACATCCCTACATATGTTTCATGGAAAACATCTATATTCTTGATAACATCTAAAATAAAACTGCTGAAAAAAATCAGGTCAGCAGCACCAACTTCCATTTGTTAGCAACTCTGCATGTATTAACACATTTGAAAACAAAATATATATAAAATGCAAAGACCAAGGAGAAAAATATGCAAAAATATTCTTCACTGTCACACTTTTCATTTTGAATATACTGATTGATAGAAAACTTACAATGGTAAATTTTCCTTTCAAAACTCACTAGGAACAAGTTTATTTCTTCTGCCTTTCTGGTGTTAACTGGTTTAACTTCAAGCACATTCAAACATTTGAGCAGGCCCAAAGTTATTGCCTAAGGAAAAGTGCGGCCTTTCTTTTGGTAGTCCCCAAATCACTCCAGTTAGAGGCAGAATCATCTGATATTTAGGTAAGAAAACAAGTTAGGTCCTTTTCTCATTTTTAATTTTGCCATATAAGTAAACTGGAAACAGTTTGCAAAATTATAGTAAATACGGTATAATATTTGTTAAAAACATTTAATATGTATTTAGAATATAAGATCTATATGCCTTATCTTTATCATTTTTCAATCTTTAGATATGTACACACAACTACATGAACACAAAAGGACATACACAAAACCCTGAAGAAGCCACCTCTAAGGTGATGAACTGCCCTCAAGACAGATGGGGCCTAAGGGAAGAGGGCAAGGCAGAGGAGAAGCTCCACTGCTCACTGTCCACAACGCTTGGTTGTCTGCATAATAAAGAGTATGGATTCCTTCTGGTTAAGCAAAGCAGAATCCTAGAATTCTGCCAGAGCAATCTCTGACTGAATACTCACCAGCTCCCAAAAAAAGGCTATTCAAATGACTCACATTTGGAAGTCCAAGCCAGGGGACAAATAACGCTTTGGAACCTCTAGAGTGAACCAGACATTACTTTGATTGCCTCTGATGGGGTATGGAATCACTGGATTTTTCCTTCTACAAAGGGCTGATGCCAAGAAACAGCCACCTGGCTGTGGAACTGCAAAGGTAAGATTGCCTGTGGCAGCAGGGAATTCAGAGCTCAAGCCTGGATTAACTGTACCAACTACTATCAAATACCGATCCAACGAACCTTCCAGTTACCTAGTAACTCCAAGGGTTTTCAGGAGACCACCTCCAGGAGACACAGTGGTCACTAACAGCAATGACCTGAAAGGCTGTGTCAGCCATCAAGCATCTCCCTGGAAATGTGAGGGCACCAAAGTGATTTTCCCTCTCTCTTACCTACTTATCCACAAACTTGCTTCATTCTACCTACTGTCAAAATGTTGGGTAAACTCAAATATCACCCTCTCCCTAACCTAACGTCTTCCTTTAGTTTGATTTCTGGGGGAAGAGGAGAGTGATGGGGAAAGGAAGGGGAAATGCTGCTGGAGGTTCTCTGTCGCAAAAGCTCTCTGCTACGACTGGGCCAGGTCAGAAACTGGGGCAGGGGAGAAGGTGTCCTTTTCCTTCCACATATGCCCTCTTGCAAAAGGTCTCACAATCTTGCCCAACTAAACAAATCGACTTGTCCATTACATTTAAAAAGTATTTTCATATACAACTCTATACAGGACAAAAGTAGTGACTGTTAAAATATTTATAACAATACTCATAATTGTTCATTTACTTAGATTATGAAAAGTCACAAAAATGCAAACAGCCACCTGTAGAACCCTGAGCACTCTGTCCTGGCAGGCCAAGATGGGTGTAATCTGAGGTACTCTTTCCACTGGAAGGCAGATGACATCATTGATTTTGTCTGCAGAAAGGTAATAATGTTGGTCTTTGCAGTCACAATAATGATTATAGATGTAACTTGCGCTGAGAAAGAGGTCAGAGCCAGATATGTGCCTGAGAACATTAAAATAGTAATTTTAGACCTCCATAATTTAAAAAATAAGCACAGGTAATTCTTGAATTTTTCTCAGAAATAAAAACAAAAGTTACCACAGATTTAGAGAACACAATCTTTTTTTCATTTCCTCACTTAATTTCTAGCCTTTTTGATATTACCTTTTTATTTTGTAAGATAAAAATGAAGATCTTAAAGCTTAAGGTTTTGCAATACAAACTAAGCTCAGAAAAACTGAAAACAAAAATGATAATTCCTATGTGAAGAAATACCAGAAAAGTGTTTCTAAATGTGTAGGACATTCCCTGTCAAGCACTGTCCTGGTCGACCCTCATGGTCTGTAAATTGGGATTACTGACTACCAAGGCTCCCGGCAGGGGGGCGGGGGGGGGGGACAGCCTGCGGACTCACAACCAGTGACAGTGGAGTGGGCTGCAAAGCAGGCAGGCACTTTGACCTCTAGAATTAAGCTTTCTAACTACCACACTAGACAGCCCAGAAAAGCCTACTCAAAGTGAATCTACTGTAAACTACATGACAAGCAGTGGAAGATGTCTCCATTAGAACTTTATTTGGAATAAAGAAATGAAAAGCAAGTTCATTTCAAATTATTTTAACAAAATTTTGGCAATAATCATAATGATGTTCTAATTCTTAGAATACATACAGTTTTCTCTTGGTGGAGCTGAAATTTCTTGATAAAAATTTATATTTTTCATATATGCTATTGGAATGCAGGTTAAACAAACTGAAAATCCTAAACCCCAAACTTTGTATTAACATAATTCTCCAAGAGTTTCAGACCTTGGAGCATTTCAAATTTATAGGTAAGGGATGCTAAACTGATAGTCTTTGCAAATATCTGAAAAATCTGAAAAGCTTTGGAATCTGGTCCCAAGTATTTGAGAAAAGGGAAACTAAACATGTATATCTTTCACTTCTAGATTATCACCATGTGACTATCCAGAAGATAATTTTATTTGGGCCTTTCATCTATTTCTCCACCCCTATGGTCCCTTTAAAAGTTTTCAATACTAAAATCGCCCTGTGATCTGCTTACCCTGTACTGCCCCTCACTTCATTATGACATGGCCTTACTGTTTGACTCTGATTATTACCATATAATGATCTGATCATTATACATCATAGACATGCAATGAAATGTCACTCTGTACCTCACAAATATGTACAATTAAAAATAAAATGTATTTCAAATAGAAATGCCCAGAGCAGGGCCACTGGAGAGACAAGGCAGAAGGATCTCACACCTGTGATCCCACCACTCCTGAGGCCAGCAGGAGGACCACATATTCAAGGTCAGCCTATGCAACTTATCAAGACCCCAACTCAAAATAACAATAAATAAAAAGGGATGGGGATACAGCTCAGCAGTAGAGTGTCCTCAAACCAATCCAAGTGGTGCAGGAAACAAAAATCCAAAAAACAACAAATGAATGTGTTTATATAATAAAGCTCTTTAACAACAACAACAACAACAAAAATATTAAACAGCAAATGTGGTTTCCAGTGGAACATCTGTAACGTAGTTAATATTATTTTCCAGAAAACTTAAGATTTGACAGTTAATCACATGATCTACGTCTACTAGAAACATTGAGAATAGATATGTACAATGAACATACATAGCTTTAATGCTCTCAGTGAGGTTCGTTTCAAAAGAGAGGAACTGTTTTCCTCTCTTGGTGAAGCCTCTAATCTCAGATCCTGCAGCAATAAAGATTTTCTCCTGAGGTGTATTAAGAACCCCTCCCAGCTCCAGTCGGGCAATCTTCTGCCCTGGTAAGGTCTTGAATACTGCCTGAAAAAATCATTCACAAATAGTAAGTATACAAGTTATTGTATTGTAAACCTCTTTCCTTTACCATAAAAAACTGCTATGATTTTGAACTTACAAAACATTATAAATTTACAGAAACTTTTGTAGAAACTATATAGAAACATTTTTAGAAAAAAAATCTATTTGTTTTAGTGGGTCTTCTGGTTTTGTGCTAGAAATCCTTAAACTCTGGCGTATTTATCCTGATACTTTTTCAATTGGAGCACTGAAATCATACGTAGTGGAATTCATTGTGACATATTTGTACATGCGTGCCACACAATCTGGTCAACTTCATTCCCTGGTACCTTCCTTTTCCCTCCTCTCACCCTCCACCTCCCTTCTATTTTCATGAGACCCACCGCTCCCCCAACCTTTTCCTAAATCCTTGCAACTCAAAGCAGTGTTCACATAGCAGAGCAGTATTTTAGCATTGCTAAATTCATTAAAAAGGCAGACTGTTAAACCCACTGGAGACCTACAGAGTGAGAATCTGCATTTTAACAGGATTCCATAGCTGGTTCCAGTACAGGATAAAGCTTGAGAAGGACTGGTTCTACAGGAAAGTCCACTTGGCAAACTCTTTACTAAGGTTCAATGGACATGGTACGAATACCATAACCATGTTTTTGAAACTAATCTCACCTGAACTTTGTACAACTTTATTTAAAAATTTGGTAAAGGACTAACTACAGAATTTACTGAAAAGAATATTTTAATACCTTAATCATATTTCTAACTAAAAACAACATTTCTGATCATTGACTTTTTCCGTGTTTTCCATTTATTATTTGCACCAGTCCCCCTCCCTGTCATGATTCATACACAGAAAATGAGATTTCTGGGAGGCTATGTGAACAATGAAGAGGGGGTGCTTCTGGGAGTTTTAACTCTCTTCATCTGTTTTTTAAATACCATGTAATATACAGTGAGTAACCGAGCTCCCATCTCAGATGGAGCATGTGTCCCCTTTGAGTATGACAATGAAACCGTGGTTGGGCTAGCTAAGGGGCACAGTCACTTCCACTCTCACCTGCTTTATAAGACCCCACACCTGCACACTCTAAGAGACTCTCCTGCTTACTTGAAAGGCCACTGGTTTGCAGGAGGGACTGTGAATGGACCACTTGGCAAGGACTTTGGGAACAAGCCAGACCTTCCCTTACCCCACTTTCCACTCTCTGTACTGTAGAAAATTCTTAACCTAGGAGTATTTAAAAAAAAAAAAAAGTGGTACATTTGTCTTTTTAAAAAACTTCTCCCATCTAAAAAGGCTACACTTACCACTGCTTCTCCTTTCTTCATACCAAAGCACAGGACTACTCCATCATGATCTCCAATAACCACCTGTAACAGAATGGTAAAAATCTAACATTCCTTTTACTATTAAAAGTTCATTAAATGGTTTCAGATTCTACACTGCACTAATGTTTAAGAAACCACATCCTCAAGTTTAAGTGTAGTATCAAATGGGAAGAGAATAGTCAGAATCATCTGAAAATGCTATCTAAATACCTTTCCCATTTCCAGCTATGTATCTGGACAAGCTGAGTTTTCTTCACATATTTCAATCAAACAACATATCACAACAGACTGAATATAAAAAACAGATATGAGAACTCAGCCTTTGCTTATGCCTGAGACTAAAGAATTTGCAAGAATATAACATCATATCACTAGTCTTTCTAAATTATTTTAGAAAAAATACTTTCAATAAAATGTGTTATCTATATAAACATATACATTTTAAAAATATTTTTAACATCTCTTAGACTTAATTTTAATACAGTAAGTTTTGATAGATACAACCTACATAATATTCTTTGAGATCTTCATAATTTAAACATGTAAAGGTTCAAAGACCTTATTTTTATTAAAAAGCAATAGTGTTAACTAAATACAAAGTTCAACGTCAAAATAATAAATGACTTAAAAATATGATAAAGCTTAAGGAAAGAATTTTCTCTACATTTTGATATGCTTTATATTTTTTTCCATATACACAATCTGGTACACTTAGAACAAATTATTGCCAGAAAAATGGAATATAGTTTTTAACAAGTTTATTATGCTATTTACTAAATGTACAGAATAATTTTTAAAATGTCCAAGAAAATTACTATGTCTAAATATGTGCCTTGGTAGTCAAACTTCATTCAAATTAAAAGAAATTCATTTTCATTTTAACACGACTTGTTTTTAAAAGACTAACTCCCTGGTGGAAGAGGAGGTGAGGAGAGGTAAGTAAGGTGTCCACAGTACCTTCTGTGCCGCTCTATGTTTTGACGCAGGAAGTAGCTTCATAGTCTTCTGCGAGGTCACTCCCACCTAAGAAAACAGACCAGCTGCCTAGTCAATGTTTTTGTGATACTCTGTAATTTGAAGTTATTATATCAGAAGTTAAAAGGAGTAGATCAGATCATAGTGAGCCTTAATTTTCTTTTTATCTGAAATGAATGATGCCTTTTTTTTTTTAGAGCATTATAGTTATACATGGAAGTTGGGTTCATTTCGACAAAGTCAAACATGC
Organism: Ictidomys tridecemlineatus; assembly: GCF_052094955.1. Lineage (NCBI taxonomy): Eukaryota > Metazoa > Chordata > Mammalia > Rodentia > Sciuridae > Ictidomys > Ictidomys tridecemlineatus. The sequence goes on along the minus strand of NC_135485.1, from coordinate 146,652,265 downwards.
ATGGAATGTGATGTACCCCATTTCAGTCTCTGTTCTCCCCTTTACCGTCCTCCCTCCCTTCCCCTACTCTACTGATCTTTCACTCATTTATTTTTGTTGATGCTTTCTACATTTAAAGGTGGAATTCCCTGTGGTATACTTATACATGCACAGTATGGTTTTGTCAAATTCATTCCACATTTTCTCTCCTTTCCTGTCCCTTCTCCCTTCCTCTCCATCTCCTACTCCACTGATCTTCCCTATATTTTTTATATCCAATCCCCCTCTCCTTCCCCCCCTTATTTTCTCTAGATTCCATATATAAAACATTTGACCCTTGGTTTTCAGACTTCTTGCACATAGCATGATGTTTCCATTCCATCCATTTTCCAGCAAACGCCATAATTCCATTCTTCTTTACAGCTGAGTAAAAGTCCACTGTGGACGTACACCACATTTGTTTAATCCACTCATCTGCTGATGGGCATTTGGTTGGTTCTGTAACTTGGCTATTGTGAATTGTGCAGCTATCAACATTTATGTGGTGTAACCCTATTGTTATAGTTTAGATATGAGGTGTCCTCCAAAGGCTCATGTGTGAGATCGTGCAAGAAGGCTTACAGGTGAAATGACTGCGTTATGAGCGTCTTAACCAATCAGTGATTTAATCCTGACAGGGATTAACTGAGTGGTACCTGAAGGCAGGTATGGTGTGGCTGGAGGAGGTGGGTCGCTGGAGGGGGTCCCTTTGGGGGCATTCCTTTGGTGGGTAGAGTCCTTCTCTCTCTCTCTCTCTCTGCTTCCTGATGTGATGACCTGTGCCCTTTCCCCTGCCACTTACCTGGAGCCCCAGGGAATGGAGTCAGCCATCCATGAACTGAGAGCTCTGAAACCATGAGGCCTCAGGTAAACGTTTCCGCCTCTAACTGTTCTTGTCAGGTCTTTTAGTCACAGAGACTGATTTTAGTACTTTAGGAAAAATAACAAGCAGTGGGATAACTGGGCTGTATGGTGGTTCCATTCCTAGTTTTTCAAAAAATCTCCACACTGCTTTCTAGAGTAGTTGCACTAATTTGCAGTCAATGTGCAACCAACAATATGGTACACAAAAGGTGGCATATTATACATGCACAGTGTGATCGTGTTAAATTTGCCAGCATTTTTAACTCTTTTTTCAAATACCTTTCTTTTTTTAACATATGTTTTTAGTTTTCAATGAACCTTTATTTTACTTATTTATATGAGGTGCTGAGAATCAAACCCAGGGCCTCGCACATTAAGCAAGTGCTCTACCACTGAGCCACAACCCAGCCCCACCTTTCTTTATTTTTATGTGGTGCTGAGGATCAAACCCAGTGCCTCGCATGTGCTAGGCAAGCGCTCTGTAGCTGAGCCACAACCCCAGCCCCAGCATTTTTTATATTTGTTTTCTTGATATATGTCACTCTGACTACAGTGAGATGAAATCTTAGTATAGTTTAGATTTGCAATCTCTCTGATAGCTAGAAATGTTGAACATGTTTTCATATATTTGTTGGCCATTTGTGTTTTATTCTTTTGAGAAATGTTATGTTCTTTTGCTCATTTATTGATTGGGTTATTTGAGGTTTTGGCATTGAATTTTTTGAGTTCTTTATATATTTGGGCTTTTAATCAATCCTCTGTCAGGGGACTAGCTGGTAAAGACTTTCTTCCACTCTGTAGGCAATTTTTTTACTCTTACTCCCTGATTTTGCTATGCAAAACTCTTTTAGTTGAATGACATTCTACTTACTGACTTTTTCATTCTTGAGCTTTGGAGTCTTGTTAAAGAAGCTGGTACCTGCACCAAGAGGATGGAATGTTGAACCCTGTGTTTTCTTCCAGCAGTTGCAAAGTTTCTGATCTAATTCATAAGTCTTTGATCCACTTTGACTTTTGTGCATGATGAAAGATAGGGACCTAGTTTCCTTCTTCTATATATGTATATCCAGTGTTCCTGACAACATTCGTTAAAAAGACTCTTTTCTCCAACATATATATATATATATATATATAAAATATATGTATTTTTTTAGTTGGACATAATACCTTTATTCATTTATTTATTTTTATGTGCTGAGGATCAAACCCAGCACCTCACACATGCTAGGCATGCGCTCTACTGCTAAGCCACAACCCCAACCCTGTCCAACATATATTTTTGACACCTCTGCCAAGTAACAGATGACTATTAAGTATGTGGGTTTGTCTCTATGTCGTTTCTTCCATTCCATTGTCTTCATGTCTATTTTAATGCCAGTACCATGCTGTTCCTCTTACTGTAACTCTGTGGTACAATTTGAGATCAGTATTGTGATTCTCCCTATATCATTCTTCTTGCTCAGTATTATTTTTGGCTATTTTGGGCCACTTTTTCTTCCAAATGAACTTCAGGACAGCTTTTTTCCTAGTCTGTGAAGAATGTCATTGGTACCTTGATGAAGACTGCACTGAATCTACACATTGCTTTTGGTAGTTGGCCATTTTGACAATATTAATTCTCTCTATCCAAGAACACAGAAGATCATTCCATCTTCTAAGGTTGTCTTCAATTTCTTTCTTTAATGTCCTATACTTTTCATTGTAGAGATCGTTCACCTCTTTGGTTATATTAATCCCCAGGTGATTTGGTTTCGTTTTTTTGTTGTTGTTATTTTCCCCAATTTCTTTCTTAGCAGAATCACCATTGGAGTATTAAAAAACCTATCGATTGATGAATGTTGGTCTTACAGTCTACTACTTTGTTAAATTCATTTACTAGCTCTAGAAGTCTGCTGGTAGGAGTTTATTGGGTCTTCAAGATATAGGATTATGTCATTAGCAAGAGATAACTGGACTACTTCTTTTCCTATTTCTATCCTTTTAATTTCTTTCTCTTGCCTAATTGGTCTAGCTAGAGTTTCAAGAACCACACTGAATGGAAGTGGTGAATGTGGACATCCATGTCTAGTTCCTGATTTTAGAGGAAATGCTTTCAGCTTTTCTCTATTTAGTATGTTGTTTCTGGCTTAGGTTTGTCATATATAGCCTTTATAGTGTTGAGGTAAGTTCCTTCTATTCCCAGTTGCTCTAGCATTTTAACATGAATGGGTGCTAAATTTTATCAAACACCTTTCCTGCCTCAATTGAGATGATCATATGATTTTTGTCCTAAATTCTATTTACATAGTGAAATTGATTTGCATATGTTGAACATCCCTGGGATGAAACCCACTTGATCAAGGTGTATATCTTCTTGATGTGTTTTTTTAACGCACTTTGCTAGTATTTTATTAAGAATTTACATTCCTGGGATTAAACCCATTTATCTTCTTGATGTGTTTTAATATGGTTTGTTAATATTTTATTAAGGATTTTTGCATCTATGTTCATCAGGGATAATAGTCTGTAGTTTTTTTTCCTTGATGTGCCTTTGTCAGGTTTTGGATCAGTTATACTGGCTTCACAGAATGTATTTGGGAATGTTTTCTCCCTTCCAGCTTTCTTTGTTAGAAGGCTTTTAATTGCTGTTTCAATTTCATTGCATGCTATTGGTATGTTTAGGTTTTCTATAACTTCCTGATTAAATCTGGTCACACATGTTTAGCAGTCTGTCAATATCTTCTAGATTTTCCAGTTTACTGGAGTATAAATTTTCAAAATAGTTTCTAATGGCTCTCTGAATTTCAGAAGTGTCTGTGGTGATATCTCCTTTTTCATCTCTAATTTTATTTGGGTTTTCTGTGTCATTCTTTTGGTTAGTGGGAGATCTAAATCTGCTAATGATGGAAGCTGGCTTTGTCTGGACTGGTCCCTGCCCTGCAGCTGCTGCCTCAGAGGCCTTGACCTGTCCTTGCCCAGACTTGTGTCTGACTATACAAAGAACAAAAACAGATTCAAGGTGTGCAGCCAGAGGCTGTAGGAATCCGAATCATGTGTGCCCAGAAATGGAAGTCCAGCCCCAGCACAGGGCCAGCAAGAAGCTGGACACTCCAGTCCCCTCCACAGAACAGATCCCAAGCCCCGTGGCTGAAGCCCCATCTCCGGGAGAAGAACAAGTCCCTCCAGCACCTCTTCCCCCTGCCATCCACCCACTGGCAGCCTCAGTGAGCAAGCGGACCAACCTGAAGAAGCCCAACCCCCCCGCCCGCTGAACGCCCAGCCTGTGGGCCAAGCGATTTTCATTGCTTTTCACTCAAGAACTTGCCCCATTGCCTCTGGGTCCATTAAGTCTCTCATGGATTATTTCTTATGTTAGAAGTTCCCAAAGTTCCCAGCCTCTGTGGTGTTCTACTGTCCAGTACTGAATTTCAGGGAATTCCCTTCACAACCCACCTTGCTGAGGTGGCCGCTTCTGTGCTGAGGACCTCCCTGGGGAGCATCCCTTCCTCTGATGCAACACCTCTCCTGATACACCTAGTATCACAATCAGCAATGAACTCCCCACACACTGGGGACTGAGCCCAAAGGAATTTTACCACTGAGCAATAACCCCAGCCCTTTTTATTTTTTAAGATAAGTTCTTATTAAATTTTCTAAGCTAGTTTTAAACTTGTGATCCGCCTGCCTCCTCCCACATAGTTGGGATTATAAGTGTTAACCATCATGCCCAGCTGATATTTTCTAATAAAACAGGTCACAAAAGTCAGAATGTAGGAAACAATCAAAAATACTAAAATTTATTCCATAAGGTAGCCAAGCCAAAAACAATTATGTGACATTTCTGTGTTACGTGAAAATGTTTTTTAGTAAGTCTTTTCTAATTTCATACAATGTTGAAGAATTTTTGTAAAATGGCTAAAAATCTTTGGAAATAGATTGTAGCTACTGAAAGATAATATAGAAAAGTTCTGCTAAATTACCAAACATGCTGGGCGTGGTGGTCCATGCCTGCAATCCTAGTAACTCAGGGGGCTGAGGCAGGAGGATCATGAGTTCTTGAGGCCAACCTCTGCAACTTGCAAGATCCTGTCCCAAAACAAAAATAAAAAGGACTGAGGCTGTAACAGCCCAGTTGTAAAGTGTCCCTAGGTTTAATTCCCAGTATCAAACATAACAATGATAAAATAAAAGACCAAACATGCTGATAATAACATCCAATCTAACTGAGGGTGAAAATTATTTCATAAAATGTAAATAATTCTACAAAAGAGAAAAATGGAAAGATGGAAAGAGCAGAACTTGCTCAGCAGGGATCTGTCAATAGAGGGATAAAGCTAGAGGAAGAGACAGGACTAACAGGAGAGAAGTTTAAAAAGCAGATCATGAAAGAATTTGCATAAATTATTCCATTGTGCACTTCAGGGAGTAGTATTAAAGTTTAAAGCAATCTATTAAGATTTGCATTTTTAAAACATCCTTCTAGCAAGTGATACAAAAGAATGGCTTAGAGGAAGGTGAACCTGGAACGTACAGATCCAGTTAAGAGCCAATTTCAATTACTTTAGCAAGGAAGATGAGAGGAGGTGATGGAGATGATGAAAAGTGGGACCAATTCAGGAAATATCTATGATAAAATCAGCAAGTGTGATAATCAGATACAGAAGATGGAGGGGGGCAGTGGCACACACCTGTGATCCCAGCAACTTAGAAGGCTGAGACAGGAGGATCCTAAGTTCAAGACCAGCCTCAGCTACTTAGTAAAGCCCTAAGCAGCTGAGTGAGACCCTATATCAAAATAAAAATATAAAAAGGGGTGGGGATGTGGCTCAGCAGTAAAGCTCCCCTGAAATCATTCCCTGGTTTTAAAAAAAGATATTAAAGTAGGAAATGCTTAGCAAAACTCCAAAGGAAACTCACTAAGCAAATATTTGGACCATTAGCTAAAACAGGATGGCTAAAAAGGAGGAGATGGGAACTTGGAAAAGACAATTCTATGATGAAAGGAATCTGGGAAGAAAGGAAACTAGAAAGTTTCCTAGAAAGTTCTAGATTACAAGGTTTCTATTCAAATAACAACATAATTTTTAGCTATTGAACAGTCTATTTATCCTGATGTCATGAGCCATCCATGGGTTGTGTGTATGAGCTATACACATTGTAGCTATATGAGGGGACAGGTCTGGCATTGTACACTGATTGGGCTGTGGGATGCAAGTGCAATTCTCCTCTCACTGGGCCTGTGATGTCACACAGCACCTGAGATGGGTGTGAATTGCAAAGATGTCAATCTGCTGACCTCAAGACATCATGAAGCAAGACTCCACCTTTGAAACCTCATCCCCTGCTTTATTTGGTAGAATATTCTATCAAGAGTCCTTTGTGTGTCATCTCTATAAAAATAAAGAAGTCTCAGGTGCATGCTCTCTTTTTCCAGCCATCCAGGGTGGAAGTTGACCCTGAAGTCACAGAGCAATCCCACCTTCGATGTGAGAAACTCATGTCCATGTGTTGAGTGATTTCTTGGCCTTTCTCTTAGTTTAATGTTGCAGCCAGCTCCTTGAACCCAGCTCATCTTGTCAGCGCGGGTCGCTGGCGAGACCCTAAATCCTCATTTATAATATCACGTACTTTGAAAAGTGTTATGAAAGTTAAGTATACATGCTAAGTTCTCAGAATAAACTAGCTGCTCACTGACAGACTATCGTTGCTGGTAGTGGACAATGGCTGCTAAGAAGTAAATGCCTGTAAAAGGCTCTGGTAGAGCTGAAAGGCAGGAGTTGGAGGTGCACAGGAAGCTTCAGCCAGGGAGAACTGCAAGGGCGAGTCCTGGGGGTGCACCTCTGGCACAGCGGGGCGCGCACCGTCGCCCCAGGCCCCGCGGGACACTGAAGCAGCCCGAGGGCCACACTGCGTGGCGCACACCGTCTCCCCAGGCCGCACACACAGGCACCGGGGGCAGCCCGACGACCGCACCGCACCGCACCGCCGCCCCAGGCCCCGCGGGACACCAGAGCAGCCCGAGCACCGCACCGCACCGCCGCCCCAGGCCCCGTGGGACACCAGAGCAGCCCGACTACCGCACAGCACCGCACCGCACCGCCGCCCCAGGCCCCGCCGGACACCAGAGCAGCCCGACGACCGCACAGCACCGCACCGCACCGCACCCCAGGCCCCGCGGGACACCAGAGCAGCCCGACGACCGCACAGCACCGCACCGCACCGCGCCCCAGGCCCCGCGGGACACCAGAGCAGCCCGACCACCGCACAGCACCGCACCGCACCGCCGCCCCAGGCCCCGCGGGACACCAGAGCAGCCCGACCACCGCACAGCACCGCACCGCACCGCCGCCCCAGGCCCCGCGGGACACCAGAGCAGTCCGAGCACCGCACCGCCGCCCCAGGCCCCGCGGGACACCAGAGCAGCCCGAGGACCGCACCGCACCGCACCGCCGCCCCAGGCCCCGCGGGACACCAGAGCAGCCCGACGACCGCACAGCACCGCACCGCACCGCCGCCCCAGGCCCCGCGGGACACAAGAGCAGCCCGACGACCGCGGGGCGCGCCCCGTCGCCCCAGGGGGCACGCGCAGGCTCCCAGCCGGGCCCCCGGGAACCGCGGCGGGAAGACCCGGCCCGGCTCGCCGCACGGCGCCCGCCCCACCCTCGGGTTTACCTGTGAATAATCCGCCCGGTTTAAAACCAGATCCATGCCGGCTGCGGGGGGGGGCAGGGACTCCGACCGCAGCCTCGAGGGCCCCACAGGCCGCCGCGCCTCAGCGGTACCACCCCGGGCTCAGCTCCGCCAGGGACTCGGCAGCTCGGCGCGGGGCGGCGGCGGCGGCGTGACGTCAGTGCGCTCGCGCGAGGGGCGGTGCCACCCCCCTCCCGCCGGCAGCCTGCTCCAATCAGAACGAGGGGAATAAAGCACGGGGTCCCCCCGAGGGGCGGGCGGGCGGTTTCCAGGGAGACCAGAGACGCAGAGCTCCCGCCCAGGGCGCTCAGCTGGGCGTAGAAAGTGCCCGGGAGGGCGCGAGGATGCTGAGCTCTTGCACTCTGAGGAGGAAAGCGCCGAGCCAGGGTTAGGATCTCCGTTTTAGGGGTTGGCATTCAGCAGCCGTCCTCATACGTTTGGCTTTGCAATGAGTTTGCAAAACTCTTGGAAGGACCTTTTGTTTGCATGAATTTATATTGGTATTTGTTGTATTGAACATTAGAACTGAAAATGCTTTTAATTAATGCACTTCTAAAACCCCATTGCATAAGAATCTTAATAAAAATAACTGATTTTTCAAAATTTTAAAAATGTTTACCAACTCTCTCCAAGATAATAGTAGATGGCAGGAGTCCCAGGTCTGCTTTTGTAATCAATCTATTGGGGTTGTTTTGTTTTGTTTTTTGTTTTTGCAAACCCAAACATGCAAATTTTATTATTGTTTTTGGTATGTAATATTACTAAACAATATTAATAATTTTGTTTTAATTGGTTATACATGACAATGGAATGCACTTTGATACATCATATATAATAATATATAATTATATTATATATAATTTTTCATACATCTGGTTGTATATGATGTAGAATCACACGGGTCGTGTAATCATATATGTACCTAGGAAAATATGTCAGATTCATTCTACTGTCCTTCCTACCCCCATACCCCTCTTCTCCCTTCATTCTCCTTTACATAATCTGAAGTACCTCTATTGGTCCCTAGCCTCCCTCTATTGTGAATTAGCATCAGCGTATCAGAGAAAACATTCGGCTTTTGGTTTGGGGGCATTCACTTATTTTGCTTAGCATGATATTCTCCAGCTCCATCTACTTATTGGCAAATGCCATAATGTCTTTTTTCTTTAAGCCTGAGTAATATTCCATCATATATATATATATATATATATATATATATAAACCATCACATTTTAAAAATCCATTCATCTGTTGAAGGGCACCTAGATTCATTTCATAGTTTAGCTATTGTGAATTGATCAGCTATATACATTGATGTGGCTGCATCACTGTAATATGCTGATTTTAAGTCCTTTGGGTATAAATTGAGGAATGGAATAGCTGATCAAGTGGTGGTTCCATGCCAAGTTTTCTGAGGAATCATTGTAATGCTTTCCATAATGATTGCCCTAATTTGCATTCCCACCAGCAATGTATGAATGTACCTTTTCCCTCACATTCTCACCAACATTTATTGTTGTTTATATTCTTGATAATTGCCGTTCTGATTGGGGTGTGATGAAATCTTAAGAGTAGTTTTGATTTGCACTTCTCTAGTTTCTAGAGATGATGAACATTTTTTTCATATGTTTATTGATCACTTGTTTATTTCTTCTTCTGTGAAGTGTCTACTCAGTTCCTTAGCCCATTTACAGATTGAATTATTTGGTTTGTTGGTGTTAAGTTTTTTTGAGTTCTTTATATATCCTGGAGATTAATGTTCTATCTGAAGTGCATGTGGTTAACAATTTTCTCCCATTCTGTAAGCTCTGTCTTCACATTATTGTTTCCTTTGCTGAGCAGAAACTTTTTAAAAATCCATCCCATTTATTGATTCTTGATTTTACTTCTTGAACTTTAGGAGTCTAGTTAAGGAAGTCAGGTCCTAAACTGGCATGATGAAGATTTGGGCCTGCTTTTTCTTCTATTAGGTGCAGGGTCTCTGGTCTAGTGCCTAAGTCTTTGATCACCTTGAGTTGAGTTTTGTGCAGGGTGAGAGACAGGGGTTTGATTTCCCAGCGCCATTTATTGAATAGGCTATCTTTTCTCCAGTGAATGTTTTTGGCACCTTTGTCTAGTATGAGATAAGTGTATTTACGTGAGTTTGTCTCTGTATCTTCTCTTCTGTACCATTGGTCTACGTGTTCGTTTTTGTGCCAGTTCCCTGCCATTTTTGTTACTGTGGCTCTGTAGTGCAGTTTAATGTCTGGTATTATGATGCCTCCTGCTTCACTCTTCTTGCTAGGGATTGCTTTGGCTAGGTATGTTGTTTTTGTTTATGTACATAAGAAAATGTGGTGCAAAGTCAACAAGTGGTAGTGTTTGAAAATTTAGTTAAAAAAAAAGAAACTTAGTTCCAATACGAAATGTGATTTCATTATATAACAATCCCTCCAAATCCTATTGATCACTGTGGATCTCATCAGAAATCTTGGAGCATTGGAATATTGTGAAACACAATTCCCCCAGTTCTTCAAAGCTTGAATTTTAAGCGTTGACAACAAATGTCAGTTGTTTCCTTAGAACTGAGAAGCTCCTTTGCTAAATTCGCAAGAAAATGTACACCAATATTGAGTCTGAATAGTCATGATTTAAATTAAAAATAGCCTTCCATAAAAAAAAAGAAAAGTTCACCTAGCAACTGAGTCACAAATGTTTTCTCTTGAGCTGATTCACGTGCTGTGTTTGGGGGCTTCCCTTGTCATCACTGTTTTGTTTTGTTTTGTTTTGTTTTTCAAAGAAAGACACAAAGAGAGAAGACATAAATAAATAAAATCCGAGATGAGAAATGGAGGTGAGCACACTGATAACCACAGACAACGTCAGGTCATCAGGAGCATTAGGGATCCTCACGAGCCCCACATTTGAAACCTTAGACGGAATGAGAAGTTTCCGGTACCAAAGCGCGCCCACGCATACACACACACACACACACACACACAATTTACCATATTTAAGTGGTTCCTCCCACCCCCAGGGATGCAATGCAATGCAATAAATGTAATAGGTGTAATCAACAGAATGAAGAACAAAAATCATGATCATTTGATAGATGCAGGGAAGCATTTGATAAAACTCAACATCTCTTCATGAAAAAACTCTGAACAAATTACTTGGGGAAGAACATAAATAACTCCACAAGATGAAGTTCGCGTCTGAGAAACCCACAGCCAACACCACCCTGAAGGGAGAGAGCTGAGGTCTAGAACGAAGCAAGGATAAGCACCCCCCGCCCCCGCCCCCTGTTCAGGATGTCAGGAAGCAGTGGCAGAGCCATCAGGAAGAGAAAGGAAAGGCACCGAGGAGGATCTCAGGAGGTGATAGGATTCTATCCACAAAAACCAGACTCCAGCAGCCGATGTTTAGAACTAACAAATGAATCCAGTAAAGTCGCAGTGTACGAAATCAGCATACAAAAATCAGAAGAATTTTTATACACCAATAATAAACTTGCTGAAAAAGAAGTCGTGAACACGATTCTATTCATAATAGCTGCAAAAATAATAAAATTCCTGTGACTAAACTGAATTAGTGATGTGAAAACACTGATGTGAGAAACCGAAAAGACACAAAAAGTGGGAAGACCTCTCGTGTTCAGAACTGGATGGATTTACATCGTTAAAATGTGCGTATTACCCAAAGTGATGTATAGATCCAATGTGATTCCCCTAAAATATCAGCAACGTTCTTCACAGAACTAGAAAAAGCAAATCCTAAAATCCCTTGATGAAGACCTCCCAGGCTGGGCACCGGACACACAGCGAAGCTCTAAGGGAAGGGGAAGGGGAAGGGCCAGGAAAGGCAGGGGGGGGACAAGTGCTGGGTGGGTCTGCTCCAGCCTGACCCCAGGAGCTCTGCTGGAGGGAGAAGGCCACCCGAAGGCCACCCACTGTCATCCAAGGGGCCGGCCCCAGGCAATCCTTGGCTGTGGGGAGGACCAGGAGCAGGCAGGGCTGTTTCCTAGGACTGAGGGCTGGGCAGTGACGAGGACCCGTGGAGCGTCCTCAGAACTGTCAAGGAGTTCTGGAACCTGTGGAGAGTCCTGGCCACCGTCAGGCAGTCCCAGAGACTGTGGAGGGGTCCCAGGGTGCCCTGGCCCAGGCTCCAGGATGGGGCACCAATGCCACCCACAGTGTCCACTCCACCTGTTATCACCTCTGCTTTCTCAACGTCTCAAAAACTCTGAGGAAGGGAAGAAATGAAATCTAAAACAATGCTGTACCTCTTCATACAAGTATAGAAAACCACACCCACACAAATCTGTGTTAGGAGCCTATAGTTATGGGAGGACTGGACCAAAAAAAGAAAGAGAGAAAGAAAGAGAACGAAAGGGAGGAAGGGAGGGAGGGAGGGAAGGAAGGAAGGGAAGGAGGGAGGGAAGAAGGGAAGGGAGGGAGGGAGGGAGAGAGGGAGGGAAGGAGGGAGGAAGGGAAGGAGGGAGGAAGGGAGGGAGGGAGGGAAGGAGGGAGGAAGGGAGGGAGAGAGGGAGGGAAGGAGGGAGGAAGGGAGGGAGGGAGGGAAGGAGGGAGGAAGGGAGGAAGGGAGGGAGGGAGGGAGGGAGGGAAGAAAGGAAGGAAGGAAGGAAGGAAGGGAGGGAGGGAGGGAGGGAGGGAGGGAGGGAAGGAAGGAAGGAAGGAAGGAAGGAAGGAAGGAAGGAAGGAAGGAAGGAAGGAAGGAAGGAAAACCCACAGACTTTGTGCACATGGTGTGGACGACCTGGGTTTTGTCCTCAAACCTCTGATCTCCAGATCCCAAGGGCCAAGTCCCAGCTGAATCTGACACTTCTTCATTCAGCTTTTTTTCTTTTCTTTTTTTTTTTTTTAATATTTTTAATATCTATTTTTAGTTTTCGGTGGACATAACATCTTAATTTTATAACAACTTAATTTTATTTTACGTGGTGCTGAGGATCGAACCCAGCGCCCCGGACGTGCCAGGCGAGCACGCTACCGCTTGAGCCCCATCCCAGCCCCTCATTCAGCTTTTTTTCAAAGCTCAGTTAGGAACATTACTGAGTACGCCATAAGCAAAACCTCCACCTTGGGATCCTAGACAATATGAAAACACTGAAGTATCTCTTGTAGAAACTACGTATCACTGCTGTTTTAATTCACAGTAACATACTAACATACAACAAAGGAAAAATCCACTATTTCATTCAGTTCTGAGGAGTGACATAAAACACATAAAATTCGAAAATATTTTTAAATTTTTTTGCTTTTTAAAATTTTTATTCTAAAATGGAAAAATGTTTGAGACAAGTACTATTAGCATAAATTAGCATAAAATATTAATAGCATACAAATACTATTATGCTATTAGCATAAAACAAAAGTTAATGAAATAGTCTACAAAGGTAGCAAAAAATATACAAGGTCCTTTTCTTAACTCCCCCAAGTAGAAATTAAGAAGTAGAGAAGCAGTCTTTAAAGAGCTTTATGTGGTCTCATTTACTTTTTTTTTTTTTTTTGGCAGTGCTAGGTGCTGAACCCAGGGCCTCCTGTCTGCCAGGCAAGCACTGTACCACTGAGTCACACCCCAGCCCCGAATGCTGACTTGGTCTCTAGACAGCCCTCCTGGGTGACAGGGATGAGGAGAGCATCCGGTGTCAAACTCTCTGAGCTGTGATCACAATTGGTGTCCCCGAGAAGCTTGAGCGCATCCGGGTGAGGAACTCAGGGTGCTGAAGTCACTCTATTGGAGATTTACACCTAGCTGGTGACAAAAATCGAGTGTTTTGCAGTCTGTGAAGAGACCCCAGAGCCCATGGCTGACATCCCCTTTCCTATCAGAGTCACGTGCACGGTGGACATTACCAGCACTCAGCTCAGCTGTGCAGGACGTCCAGCAAGGTCCCTCACAATCTAGGTCAGGTAGGAAGAACTGAAGTCCTTTCATAAGAAAAGGATGTCAATCATGGGAGATGCCAATGACAACAGAGCTGCCCCCCGGGAGGCCACCACGTAGTGCCTGGCACTATCTTTCCAGGCCTAGTGGCTCCCACCCCTTCCCATCAGCTGACCGCCGAAGCCCAGAATGCAACAAGTGGGCAAGACCCAAAGTCAGGTGTTGGAATCGTATATAGCACTGAGGCATCGGATGTAGAAATGAGACGGTCATCATCAAATAACAAACCCATCTGCCCCCAAACTTGAAAAAAAACTCGCTTCCCATCGACTAAATTCACATTACTCACAAACAATGAGTCAGAGTCCACAACAGAAAGCAAACGTCATCTATTTTAGAAAAATCTTTAATGTGTTGTTTGGGACAATCCGATGAAACTTAAATCTGTAATGTGTCTTCTATTAACCAACCTCATTGTTAAATTCTCACTCAGGGCTCATCGGTCCTAGGATTATCAACAATGCCTAAAATTCTAAGAAAATAGGTCATAGTTCTCACTAGGTCATAGCTGATTGTAAAATTTCTTCCATTTCTATTTTAAAAAATTCAAACTCTTGAGCAGTTGGACATGGGGAGGTATGCTACACAGTGATGAATTTTTATTTGTATTTTATTGGCAGTTCAGTTCACTTGGCTTCAACATTTATTGAGCACCTACTATGTACCAGGCACTGTACTAGGTGCTGGAGACACAAAGATGAATAAGACATAGTCCTGTCTCCAAGGAGTTTACAATCTCCTGGAGGCAAACAGGCAGTGCAAAAACAGAGTATACTCTAAAATGAACAAAATTGTCAGTAATGTAGTAATATTGGGCCTTTAAATACAATGATATATTGTTGTTTGTAATGTCAAGGCAGACAATGAAATGCGTTTTCATGTGATAAAACAGCAAAATCCTCAACCCTAACCTTTGAAGAGTCACATGATAAAGGTAGTTGCTACTAAAAACGTACACCAGTTTTTCAAGTATTTCACACTTAGAAGCGTTATTGCCAAGTCTGTGCTGCGGTGCACCCCAAGGCTCCAGCCGCCGTCATTCACACCTCAGCACACTGGGACTCAGCTTCTCGCTGAGTTTGTGGATCAGAATGGCCAGCTCCTCGGTCGCTTGGCTCTTGTCCTCCAAAAGCTCATACCGAAGGCTAGAGATGTCTTGCTTGATTTCTTTTAATTCACCTGTAAGTATTTGTGTTAAAAAAATATATATAAAATTGGTGATTCTCTTTGAATTTAGAAAAGAACAAAATAAAACTCATATGACTTGAATACATTTGCTTCCTAAAGTCTCCCAAGGTTTAAGAAATATCTGTCTTCACAAACACACTGACCTTTGCTCAAAGCTATAAGAACACTCCAGCTATGTCTGCAGGGCTGAAGCCCAGGCATGGTCCTGCGGCTGAACCCAACATTTTCTGTTTGTTTTATTGTGCCGGATCCGACCCTGGGCCTCTGCATGCTGAGCAAGCTCCACCCCAGCTTTTAATGCAGGGTCTTCTTGGTTACCTGACTACAGAGCTGCTCTCTTCATCTGCCCTCCTCCCTCTGCCCACAGACCTCAGGTCCACACCCATTGGTCATCTCTCCCATTTCCAGCATCAAGGGGAACCCACGCAAAACTGACCTTCACTAAAAAGAATCACTCTATCTAAGGGCCTAATGCTCCCATAAATAAGCAAATTAGAAATCAGAGTGGGAAGGGGAAGGGAATGAGTGGAAGGGGCTATTTATTAGGGCAGACAAAGGTCATGAGCTTGGAGCCAGGGAACAGGTGAGCTTGGGGCAGAGGTGGGGTGAGGGGTTCCGACACCATGCCACTGGCCATGGGCAGCCTCTGTTCTCTGGGGAGGATAGGAGGATGTCGGCTGTGCCGCGATTCTGCCTGGTGGCACTCTGAGCAGAGGGAGATGGCGATTTGGATGTCTTGAAGATGACAGGCTCCGAGGGACTTAATAAAAGCACTCTGGAGCTTTTTGTGTTTTGTTTGCTTTTGCTTTTCTGTGGTACTGGGAACCAGACCTAGGGCCTTATGTGTGCTAAGCGCATGCTCTACCCCTGAACTACATCCACAGCCCACGAGAATTTCCTCACGTCATTGGGTACCATGGTGGACCGCCCTGCTTCTCGCTCCTACCCTACCCTTCCTGGTACGCAGAGACTACACATCAGCGCTGCATTTAGTTTGTCATTTATTAGATGAAAAGTTACTTCATCTAAGACCCTGCATGAGCTCTGTTATCAACTTTCTTATAAGAATTTTGTCCAAAACTCAATCTCATTGATTTTCCTCCTTTGGGCAAGCGCTTGATAAATGCTACTTGTTTCTGAAGCTCTTATGCCCGTCAAGCTCCTCCCACTTTGCTCCAGTTCTGTCTTCCAGGGGTGGCCATGACACAGCCGAGCAGGTTTCTGCCTTCCAAACCAAACACCCATCCCACTTCTTTCTCCCTGACACTGTCTAGGTCAGCCCCTAGTTGCTGGTTCTCAGTCACATATTCACAGACTTCTTTTCTGCACACATGAACCTCTGGAATGGCCCCGACTGGCAGGGATCTCAGATGGATCAGGTAAAGGCTCCACCGGCCACAGCGATGCCAAGGCCAGCCTTTCTCCTCTCTCCCCCGTCCACAGATCCATGCATGTCTTGGGGGAAGAGACACTTTCTGTTTTCAGGAAACTTTTTCCCCAGGTTTATTTTTTCCAACTCTAGGCCTGTGCTTTGGATCCGCCCCCAGCTCTAAGGCCGTGCCCAGGATGCGCCCTGAGAAGGAGACATGCTTAGGCAGGAAGCCAGTGGGCACAGTGAAGTTCACGACAGGAACTTCAGGCAAGGCAAATGGATTTGAGATTTGTTTCCAGATAAGACAGAGGCCTCCTGGAGAGTGAGGGGTCCATCTGAGGGGCCCCCGTTGCTCCTCTGCTTGCATCACTGGAAAATGTTGAGTCTCGTGTGAACTCACTGGAAATGGAGCAGACACCATAGGGGACCGCGGGTCAGGAGGTCGGCCATCTCCAGGGGCCAAGAATCTTGGGCACCCTGAAGAGGGGAGACTGCTCTGCACAGCATCTAGATGCTGTTCGCTTGGAAGGTGGCATGTTGGAGGGGCAACGGGAGACTGTCCTGTCCATCTTGGGGGAGCCCAGGCCGCGCCCTGCTGTGGAGGCTCCCCGGCCTCCGTCTCGGAGGACGGGCTGCTCGGGGCTTACCTTCGTTCACCTCATCGTTCTCCTTGTCCACTTGCGCTTTCAGGACATACCGCTTTATCAGTCTCTTCATTATCTGCTGTTGGGCAAGGAGAAGTGGTCAGTGGTCACACAGCCCTGGACACTGCTCCTGGAAGAAGTTCTCAGAACTAGGGACACAGTACCCAGGCCTCAGACCCCGCCCCCTGCACCTGTCTGAGACTTCACTGCGTGACCCACGGACTTGTCTTTATGCCTCGGAAACGGAAGAAGCTTTACAAAATGCTGAGTTGGAAGATTTCAAACCATGGTTTCTCTTCCAAATAAGAAATGGTTTCTTTCAGGTGCACTGACACTATATTATCCCCATAGACAGACACTGCCTTATTCACACTGTTACTGCAGGCTCAATACAAAGAATTCGGAAAATACAGAGAACAGCAAAAGAAATTAACAAAACCATTGATAATACCACTATCCTAAGATAATCGCTGTTGTGATTTTCACATATGTCCTTCTAATAGCTTTTCTTTAAATTTTATATTTTCATAATTATTGCACGTATGAAATTTTACATTTCCTGGGTATCATGCTATATCCCAGGCTTTCCCCTCATAGCAATATATGTCACTGTTATTCTCCACTCTAAGTAAGGGTTCTTATAGGGTAATTATTTGTCCACATTGAAAAAAACTAGAGTCTTCTTTCATACCCAGAACACAAAAATTAATTCTAGTGCATCTTAAGTGTGAAAGACAAAACCTTCAAGTCCTTAAAAAAAGTGTAGGAGAAATATTTATTTCAAAGTGGAACTGGACTTTCAAAAAAGATAAAAATCTCCCACGGTAATGGAAAATATTGGTAAGTGTCCTTAGGACTCTAGATCTGAGCACAGGGCAGGCCAAGCCGCAGAGCGGGAGAACATCCTGGTGGGACTTGTAACTGGCAAACAGTTGGTATCCAATATGTAAAAACACGTGTAAAAGCTGTGACTCAACAGGGAGACTCAAAAGAGCGAAAGGCAGACAGGCACTCACAGCCACGGAAACATGGACGCCAGCAGGCTCACGGAGCATCCACACTCTCTTCTGTTAATTAAATTTGGCAATGCCAAGAGGTGTTGGGAAAGACGGGGATCACGAGGACCCCCCTTTCCTGGACAAGCCACTTTGAGAGCAATGTGGTCTCATCTTCCGAAGCCAGACACGGGCACGCCTTCGTGCAGAAAGCGGGAAGGGCCCAGGGAGCCGCACGGTGGACCCAGAGGCAGAACAGACGCAGCCCTGGCCTGACCAGCGCAGGTGATGGGAAACAAACAGCAACAGGAGACGGACAAGCCAGTCACCGGGGTGCTCACTGCGGTGGGTGCTCACTGCGGTGCCCAGGAGCACACTGTGAGCCCCACACGGCAGCGGGAGGAACCCGAGAAGCACAACGTGGAAGGGAGAGTCCAGCTGCAGATCACGGAGCATGAGACAGTTGTTGCGAAGCTCAATAGGAAATAAACCTGTTTTAGGACTGTCTGCATATTTAATGAGCCTATAATTTACAAAGAAAACTAAAGCAAGAGGATTAGAAAACCAAACTCCAGGATGGTGGAGGCGGGGCAGGGCGGAGGTGCACAGGAGCACAGAGTGGACCCATGACATCCCTGGTTGGTTTCCCAGTGTGCACACAGTGGGTTTCTGAGTGTGCACACAGTGGGTTTCTGATTATGCACCCGGTGATGCTTGGCAGCTCAGCATCGCTACATGTGTCAAATACCACGCTTCCAAGGTAACAAGAAACAGGGAAAGGCCTGAACCGAAACTCAGTCACAGGGAGATGGAAATCAGGGACCTTCTGATGCAAAGTCACCCTGGTTCCTCCAAACACCTGCTTGGGAGAATCACAACAGACCAAGGCAGAGCCACACTGTGGGCAGCGCCCACTTCACCAGTGACAGCGAAGCAGAACATCCGTGGGGGGGGGGAGCTGAACCTGGCTCCCGTTGGCTCACAGACACGCTCTTCCTTTGGTCGGCGAGTGTGCACTGAGAGCCAGCTCCGGGCCAGGCTCTGTGCCAGAGACAGACAGGGCTGCCGCCACTCTGGCGAGACTTCTTACCTACCCAGAACAACTCCCTGAGGGAGGTGAGCGTATCAGGGATCTAAGTTGAGAGAAGAGTGAAGTGGATTTAGCTCATCTTTACAACAGTTCAGAGCAGCTCGCTAAATGTCCTTCAATGAAGGAAGGAACAGACACAAGTGGCTTCTTCACGCAGGGGAACATTCCACAGCAGTTAGAATAAAAACTGTGATATACGTGCATCAATGCAAACAACAGTAGGAAGATAAGTGAAGAAAAAAGGGGTATGTGACGCTCATACAAATTTCAAACAACCTAGTGCATAATGTTATGGATGTATCTATGTAGGTGATAGATATCTAAAAGTGTGCCTGGGCAGAGTGCACACGGGACTTCCAGGTAACCAGGGTGTCTGGGGAGGGCGGCAGCTAATGCCATAGAGCAGGGGATTTAAGTTGTGTCAAAAATTTCTTACAAAAACTATCCAAGAGTGTGGCAGAGTGCTTTTGTTTTGCCAGGGATGTGGCTCTTCCACTGGGGCTGGCCTCCACTCAAGTGCTCAGGTGGTCCTCCCGCCCTAGCCTCCAGGGTGGCTGGGACCACAGGCACTGTCACCATGCCTGGCTTAGAATATGGCAAAAGCACTTGTCAAGTCAAGGTGGCAGCAGCACAGACACAAAGAGAATACTCGTGATACTTTTCTGTGTTTGAAAAAGTCCATAATTAGCTATTTTAAATGTAATAAAATAAAAACTCTTCAACCATTACAGCAAATAGTTGCTGCCTCGCATTTCCTGGGCCTCTCCAGCCCCGGCGGCCGCGCTGCCTCTTCAGCAGCCAGAGCCCTTCAGACCTGGTGGACATAGTTTTCATGTAGACACAGAAGGCTGAGAGGAGCTGGGAGTGAAGGGCTGTAGGTGGTCTGCATGAACCACTAAGAAAACTTTTATTTGTAAATCCTACCTCTGCAAAAAGTAAAACCTCTTGAGATGAAGGGGAGGCAGAATGTGTTTGGAGCAAGGAGTGTCTGAATTTGAATACAGGCCTTTATTTACAAGCCCAGAGCTCAAGTCACTGAATCTCTAAGCTTCCTTTCCTCATCTCTATAACGGGGCAATAAAACTCAGCCCAGAAGGAGCTGTGCAGAGGAAACAATGCAGTGCACGTAAAAGCACAGGTTCTGCTGGAGAAGGTCAGCTACAGTTAGGGTGCAGACTAAGATGTCACCGCTCACGTTCCCCGATGCAACCCTCTCTCAAATACTTACATCAAGTTTTCTGAAACTATACGTAGGAAGTCTACGTAGTCTTCCACCCACTGCCAGAAGGGAAAGTGGTAGGAAAATAGAAAGTTTATGGTAAACGGATGGAGCTGGAGAATATCATGCTAAGCTCATAAGTCAATCCCCCCCAAACCAAAGGCCAAGGTTTTCCCTGATTTGTGGATGCTAGCTCACTGGGGCTGGGAGACAGAGTTACCTTAGCTTAGGTAGGAGGGGGGGGTAGGAAAGGCAGTAGAAGGAAACACATCATTTCCTATGCACATCCATGACTGCATGAGTAATGTGATTCTACAACATGTACCATCAGAAAAGTGAGAGATTATACTCCATTTACGGATGATACATCCAAGTGGATAAATGTATTCTACAGTCATGTTCAAATAATTAGGGCACGTTTTTTAAAAAAGAAATTCCTATGTGGTTCAAGTTCCCCAGAAATAGCCTGAACAAAGCTCATCGACTTCCCTCACTGCGGGGAAGAAAGGAAGGCGAGCTGTTGTCACCTGTCACCTTCTGCCTGCTAAAGGCTACAGCTTTCCCCTTCAATGTCTGGTGTGTTTTTAGCTGGTCCCACATCCCACAGAAACGCCACTGTGATTTTTCCAGCTTAAACACTCCTGTGCACCAAGCCCCAGCCCCGCTAGGAGGCAAGAAAGCCCCTGGGTTGAACTGAAACCCTGGGTCCACGGTGCGGGGTTCCTGTGAGTCTCAGGAAGGCCGCCTGTCTGGGGCAGCCGCAGAGGCTCTCCCTTGGGACTCCCCCTGTGGCAACAGCTCCTGAAGGGGATCCCCCGTCACCCTCTGAACCAGGCTCAACCCCCAGTACCCGACACAGTGCCAATTCTCCTTAAGTAAACATTGATCTCAGTAAAAATACCACCAGGCTGTTTGTGAAGTAGACAAATCAACTCCAAAATTCAAACAGGACAGGGAGAAAGAAAGAGAGAGGGGAGGAAAGAGAAAGAATAGCAAAAAATGGGGGTTCATTTGTTTGATTTTGTTTTAAAACTACAAGAATTAAAATAATATGGTCAAATGGCATGAATAGACAGAATGGAAAAACTAGAAATAAATATAAATAGATACCAGAATTTAGCAATAAAAGCAGGATTTCAAATCAGTATAAAAGAAATATTATTCAAATACACTGAGCTATGTAATCATCTGGAAGAAAAAATGAATTTGGATCCCCACGCCACATATTATGCTAAAATATATTCTACATGGTTGAATATTTTCACATAAAACATGACAGAACTTAAGAAATATGGGTGGGTAGAAAGCTTGTTAAGTGATCTCAGATGGGAGAAGATCTTTTCAAAGACTGCACGAATCTCCGACCTGATAGACTTGGGAAGGTGACTGCAGAAATAAGAAATCACACTTGTGAATGTCCACACACAACAAACTGGCAAAAACCTTCCCAACTCATAACACAACAGCTCATACCTTAAAATATTAAGAATTCCTCTTAACTTATACCAAAAGCCACCAAGAAAAGCAGGTAGAAATTGGGTCCTAAGAATATAGAACACCAAACATAAAATCAAGGTCAAGTTCACTCAAAGTGAAGGCCCAGCTCATGCCCAGAAGCCGTTGTCATAGGCTAAGACCCCAAGCCCCCGCCACACACTGTTTGGTTTAGGAAGGAAACAGATACCCTCATACATGTATCCTGAGTGTAAATGTTACAAGCTCCATCAAAATCAGCTTGATAATGACTAAAAAATTTAAATACACAGACACTTAACCAGAAAATTCTCCACATTTGCACGTTTGAAAGGTCAAGAACACGAGGTTGTTTCTGGCAGTATTACTTATAACTGTTCAATACTGGCAATACCCTCTCTCTCAGTAGGAGCTGGATGAGGTAAACAAGCACACCGCAAGGGAAGTAATGTGACCATCCAAAGAATGGCTGTGGTAATCAGTGAGCCCATCAGTTCTGCAGCGTCCCCTCCTCCAGGAGAGCTGTGTGAAGGTGGCGTGTCACTCTCCCAGCACCACCTGACATCATCACTTCCTCTGTCCTCAAGACACCCCCGCACACCAGAATCTAAAGACCCAAAATGAGGCCAGCGGAGGAACAGAATTCAAGGGTCACAGCCAACAGCAAATGCATAGGGTGTTGTATTTGTTTGTTTGTTTATTTTGGTACTGGAGATTGAACTCAGGGGTGATTAACCACTGAGCCACATCCCCAACCCCTTTTATTTTTATTTAGAGACAGGGTCTCACTCAGTTCCTTTAGGGCCTCGCTAACTTGCTGAGGCTGTCCTTGAACTCACGCTCCTCCTGCCTCAGACTCCTGAGCTGCTGGGATTACAGGCCTGCGTCACTGCACCTGCCCGAAGGTATTTTAAAGCAGTGCCATTGAAGGAGCACAGCCTGACCACAGTCACTTGGGAGATGGGTTGCCCTGGGCAAAAGCCTGGAGAAACAGTCCGATTTTCAAACTGTGAGAGAGGTATTTCTCTAATACACCATGACTCCGATTTCTTTGTCCAGTTCAAGGTTTATGCAACATGCTTTGGAAATTATAGCAACATTTTGCTTTCAATATTGAGAAAAGAACTCTTCTTCCTCAGCCAAAAAAAAGGGGAGGGGGAGAAGGAGGGGGAGAGGGAGGGGGGAGAGGGAGGGGAAGGGGAGGAGCAGTTAGACTGATTTCTAAAGTCCCCTCCAACTAGAGTGTTCTTTTCTTTTTTTTTTTTTCCCCAAGACACTTTATTGTTTCAAATAATGAAAAATTTGTTACAATGTTTATATAGATACGATATGTAAGAAAAATCAGAAATAAAAGAAAGTTCTGAAAAGTGACTTTCCCTTCTACATTTTAAGGTTATTTAATCCTCTTAAATCTTTTTTTCTGGTTATTTAATAACTTTCTTTTAGCATTTCATCTTTGTTGAATCTGGAATTTACTTTTGGAATGACTGCAGTAATGTTCCAGTTTTGTTCCTCAGCCCCCCCCCACCCCCCCGTCGCCCCAATGGCTACTTACTTATCCCAACACTACTAATGAAAGAATTCATCTTTTTATTTTTCCTACAAATATTAATGTTAATTTTACTTCATGCTCACTTTCCATATGCACCTGTTTATATTTCTGATCTATTTATGTGTGCATTAAAGTCACTCTGTTTTCATTATTACAACTTTATACCTAGAGTGTTCTTTTCTAATCTTCTCTGTTCCCATCTTATAGCACCACTCGCTATGCACACACAGACACACGCACACACACACACACACAGACACACACACACACACACAGACACAGAATCACACACAGATAAAGAGAGATGTCTAAGGAGTTCTTACCTGATAACGAGTTGGCTGGTTGAGAATGCTGTTAAAACTGTGTGATTCAAAAACTCTTGAGTTAGACTGAGTGAAGAGGTTTAACTAGGAAAAAATACAATTAACCTAGTAAATTAGAATACATTCATTTGGAATCAGAAGTACAGTCTCTCCTATTCTCCTTGGTAACATTTCTGAGGAACACCTTGTGGAGGGTGAGTTTCTACGTGACTTCATCTAATTCCAAAGGCAAGCTCTAAGGGGGACGCGTACTCACACTGGTCCAAGTGTTGGCAAGATGGGCGGAACAGAACTGCTGGTTGAGAACACGTTTTCTAAAAGTTGGCTCCTACTGGGCACAATTTTCCCTGGGACCTGGTCTTGGTCAAGATGTGCACTTGGCTCCTGGCAGCGCAGTTCCAGGGAAGCAGTTCAGTCGGCTGCTGGGCCTGCGCAGGGCACGCTACTGGGTATCACTGTGGGATCCCATAGCCTTACAATACAAGTCTCAGTAATGCATCTTCTCAAGGCCGTACCAGAGCTGGGATCACACTTGGGAGAGAACTGGGCTACAGAATCTTGGTTTTCTTTCCCTCCTCTGCTTCTCTTCTTACGGTCTAGACTTTGGGCAAGAATGAGAGCAGGAGGGGCACAGAGGCACATCCACTCCTGTGTGACCTATTACTCATGGGCACACTGCCCCCTGGTAGGTGTGGTTCAAAAGCAAGCCCCCCCCCGTCCAAAAAAGCATATATGCCCCAGGACCCGAGAACCACCATCACAATGCGGGAGGTGAGGGATGCGGGGGGGGGGGGGGGGGGGAGTGGAGGTGGCGCGGACCCTTCCACTAGCTCTGCAGTGCCAGGGAAAAACCTCATTAGCGGAGTTAATTCTCCTGTTGGCCACTGGAGGTCAGTGTCTGCCTACCAGCCAAGGTCAGCCAGACAGGTGAGCAGGAAAGGCTGCTCCAGGGCCTCCCTGGTCCAAAAAGAGCAACAGGAAATGGAATTCTCCAAATTTTTACTAAATTCAGCATACACGAGTGTCTATGACTGTGCAGAAGGTGAAAGGGTCTGAACAGGCCTCTGCGCCACTTAGAATCACAGCGACCACTTAAGCCAGATGTGGGAGGCCTAGGAAGCGGAGGCTCTTGCCTCCCCAGAGGTGAGCCCAGCCCATCTTCTGCTACCAGCACCTTTCCTGCCCGTGGCACACACAGGCCGGAGCAGGTGACCTCAGGGGACACCCTCAGTGGACATCCTAAATAAACGCTCCCCTCACTCCTGGGAGAAGCTAGTTTGCTTTAGAGGGGTCCAGGCAGTGGGTGTGCTCTTCTCAACCTGAGTTCCCCTTTCTACTCTATGTCAGGGTCAGGAAAGAGGTCCACGGACTCAGCTGCCTACAGAAAGAAAGAAGAAAACTAAGGGGTGTTCTGTGAGGTGCTAGAGTTGCAAACTCTACACCTGAGACACTCCTTTTATATACTTCAGTCTTTCAAAGCAAAGTCAGTTTCAGCAGTAGCAGGCGCCACCCAGGACGACAGTTCCACCCAGGCCCCTTTAGGAGACCTGCTGCCCCACAGCTGAAAGTACAGCTCAGGGAGGGAGAGGGAGGCCGCAGCCTGGACTGGGCGGCTGAGCACACAGCAGCCAGGTGCAACAGAGAGCTGGACCCAGGCCTGCCCTGCACGGCCAGCCCAGTTGTAGGGGAGGAATTTGAAGGGCAAAGTTGTCTTATTTATAAAATGGAATAACGGATACCCACCTTGCAGCACGACCTGAGGTTCAGACGTACTGCAAAGCACTTTGTAAACTGTGAACAGGGAAGGGCCCTGATATTTGTTGAGGCTGGAACTTTGCACATCTCATAGTCCTCACCACAACCCTCCAGAAGCTTCCTCTTTCAGGGGAAGCAATTAAAGCTCAAGTGGCCACGTGGTTTATCCCCACTACCTGTTCTGACTCCTAAGAGCCAAGGTTCAAGCCCAAGTCCAGCGGCAGGGCTGTCTTCCTTGCACTGTGATGCTTCTCGCTGTGTGCTTACGAGGTTCTGTTTTAAATCTCGGCATGCCATAACCCTCATTCCCTTGCAACCTAACAGCTGTCAGAGCTCACATGCAGGCCAGAGAGGATTAAAAGATTGCATTCTTAAAGAATAAGATTCTAGGGTTGTAACAAATCTTGCAAACTCACCTCTATCTTAAAAACCGAGAAATTAAATTGCATTAATCCTCTTTTCCCCAGCTTCAACTGAGAAAAAGTACCCACCTCTACTCAGGAAGGCCTGTATTTTAGAGATTTTTAACCTAAAATCCTGTGGGCTTCTAGATTGCTACAGCTACAGGCCATTTTCACAATTTTAGACAAAAATTGTATATTAAGCCTGTACATTTTCTCCTATCTTCCTCCTTCACTGTTATTTGAATTTTTCCTGTATTTTCTGTCTCCTATACCAAGCTTATCTTTGAAAATTAAATTCACGCTCATAAAGTGCCATCATGAAACGTTTGTTAAAATTAAAGTCTGACTCAACTGGGACAATGCAGGCAGGCCATTCTTGCTATTATAAAAGGGGCGCTTGGAGTTATTTGAGGAGCTCTCAAATAACTCTCGGTTTTATGATACTAAAGGGAAAAAGTTACTTAGCCCAGTGTAGCCATGCTCAGTCTATGAACAGGAAGAGGATGATCTGAGGCTAAAATTATTTAACTTCAGAATCACAGCTGAGAACATGAAACACACCAAAGCAAAGTGCTTCCTAACAACAAGGTTTCTGTTTACGTTTAACAGTTCAAGGGAGTCTTGTCTGTTTTTAATCTGGTGGTTCCCAGGAACTTCTGACCGCCCAGGGCATAGACAAGTGGCTCTTGAAACATTATGCAGACATCAAGCCCTTGTCTATGGCAGCTGGTGGGATGCACGGCCACTTTCAAGGTCTTCCAGGTTCACACATAAAAACTGTTGTACCACACATAAAAATTACACATCCAAAGACAAGGAGAAAGAGACAAAACATGGATTTTAAGGTCTTGGTAAGTTGTCGATACCTACCCTGGACTTTGAGTTACCCATTCCCATTTCTGGATCCTTCTGTAGCCTTCTCCTTCTACATTTGGAGAAGTTGATGATCCGCATGATGAGATACACAAATGATTTTGGACTAGGAACCAGGCTGAAGGGTGGGGGCAAGGTTTTCCCATCATCAAAATAGGAGAGCCAAAGTTTGGAACGAGCAAATTTCCATTCTACGTCACTGTCATCCTGTGTTGCAAAATAGAAATTACTGATTTGAAATTAGCTACTAAATTTTTAAACTAAATATTCCAGTAACAATGTAAATTCTAGCAATGAATATAAATGATTTTTGAAACAGGTAAGGAACTTATACGTAATTTTCTGCATATGATCTCTATATGCTATGGGATAAACTGAGGATCACTTCTATGACACCATTTAAACTTTTTCTTTTCCATATTCCTTTGTCTATACCCAGTAAAATATAACCAGAATTTCCTATTCCTCACAAAATAAGACAAAAAGATGAGAAAAATTAGAGGCAAGAAAAGACAAAAGTGTTAATTCCCTCCCCCCATTCTGCGCCCCACCAATTCTGCATGTTCAAAGTTAGTTCTTTGCTCTCTACCTCTCTCTCCCCTCCCCACACCCACCCAAGCCAGGTTATACGCGTGACGTATTATACTCTAAGGGCAAAAGGAAAATGAGAATTTAGAACAGATTTTGGGAGATTATGTTTCTGACACATGCCCTCAAATGTCATGTAGGAACCCAGTAGCCTGGACCGGTCTCCATCTACTCCTCTCCTCAGGGCCACGCCATGGTGATGGGGTGACCATTCCAATAGGGGCAAGGAAGAGGGGGCCAGGGTGGAGGAGGCTAGGTCGCTAGGTCACACAGCCCAGACAGGCTCGGGCGCACCCACACAGGTAGGTGTTCAGCGCTCTGAGTTTTCATTTCTGGAGGAGCTGACCTCTGCGCTGGGGACACTATATTACGAGGCTCTAAGCACACTTGGAGATTTGGTAGAGCTGAGAAACAGCCAGGCACTAGGAAGATACCGAGCACAAAACTGGGGGATGGAGGAAAATACATTCAGTGAAGAAGATGCTACCACCCCAAGCCCAACCAGAGACCCGAGGCAGAGCCGTTTCCAGATGCTAGAAATTCTGACCAGATCAAGTTTGCCATCCGTTTGCAGGCATCTAGCAATTCTTCCACCAGGAAGGACGCTGACTGGCTAACCCAGGAGACAAAATGTGTCTCCCTACGGCAGGGCACGTGGTCAGTGGTTTCAAGACTTCTGAGACACCCTGGGAGAGGTGGAGTGGGAGGGACCTCCTGGGATCTGGGCTCCCGGAAGCCCTGGACCGCAGTGACTACCTGCTCAGGGGAGACACAGCGGAGACCAGGCTCTCTGCACGGAAAGGAGCCTCTTTGTGACCACAAGGCACAGAAACAGGTGTCGCATGCCGTCAGAGTGGGATGGCAAGGGCAGATGCTGGGGACACAGTGCACTTACCTCAATTTCTTGATAGGAGCTATTGATCATAGCAATGAGCATGTTGAGTAGAACCACCACCATAGTTACATTGTATATCCCATAAAGGACATAGCCAATATTCTCTATGAATTTGTGGTCGTATTTGAGCACAACAGAAGTCACTTCAGACAACCCAAATATCGACCAAAACAAAGTCTTGAAACTTTCTTCTACACTGTGGGGAAAAAAGACACACAGTAATTGATTAATGATTCCAAGTACTAATTATTCAGAAGTAAGACAAGTTAGGGCTGAACACCATACAGATGTAAAATGCAATCAGAACAAACATTAGCAACTACTTCTAGCAATTTGAAGAAGGTTAATAGAAATCCCCCCTCAGGTTTTCAGGACTGGCGATTAAATGGCCAACGGAGCTTTTCTGAAGGACCTTCCAGGGAAAGTTGTTGTGCTCAGCAGGAGAAAGCTGAAGCCATATTACAACGCCCACTCCTTTCTCCTGGGAGGATGAGAGTTTGAAGTTTGATTTGGTAGACGGTTTAGATATTTAAGTCAGTTTTCCTGGAGTAGAACAGAAATTAAAATTATGAATCTACTTTAAAAAAGTATATGAACATATTCCTTGCTGCATCACTTGCTATGAAATAATTTGCTTTTAGAATAAAAGCAAGCTAGATATGCAAGGAACAGGTTGAATGATTCTGGAGCATCCAAACCCGGAAGGCCATGCAACCACGGGGGAGGGGGAGGGGGAGTGGGACAGACCTGTCTCCACGTGTTCACTCAGCGATGCCAGAGGAGGGTTAAGTACGAAACAAGACAGCCACGGTGAAAACCTCTATCATCCAGTGACAAGGGAAACCAGACACTTACATTCTACTTATGGAAAAAAAAA
Organism: Ictidomys tridecemlineatus; assembly: GCF_052094955.1. NCBI lineage: Eukaryota > Metazoa > Chordata > Mammalia > Rodentia > Sciuridae > Ictidomys > Ictidomys tridecemlineatus. The sequence goes on along the minus strand of NC_135485.1, from coordinate 146,623,520 downwards.
ATCTCAAAGTGTCCCAAAGACACAGGCATTTCTGGAACTAGGGAGAGCTAGCAGACTGGGGGCCAAGGGTGGGCGGGGGAACAGCCTGTCATCGTAGACACCTCTCTGAATCTTTTGTCACAAGAACATACAGTCAGTCACCGCTGGGTATCTGTGGGGGCTGGGTTCTAGGACTCCCTGGGAATATGGACGTCTGTGGGTGCTCAGTCCCTTAAAGAAGGCTTAGTGTTTACATATAACCTATGCACCTCTCCTGCATGCCGTAAACCATCTCCAGGTGGCTTACAATGCTTGATATGGTGACACTGCAATGCAGTTGTTGCAACAGTTGTTCTCCTGTGCCGAATAGGGGACAAGGACAAGGAAAAACAGCTGTGTGGGTTCAGCAAGGACACGGTGTTGTCAGGCCACTCGTGACCCAGGGCTCGCTGAACTAACAAGGAGCCCACAGATCCTGAGAGCCAACAGCGCCACCTCCCCAGAAGCCACCCTTGGCTGGACATGAAGTGGGGCAGCGGAACAAGGAGGCTGCGTATCTCCCCTGATCACAGGACTCCCTGATTCCTCCTTCAGCGCACCAGCACCCGGCTCTCCCACACCAGTCCCCCCCTGGCGTTCCTCAGCCACGTTGGCAAAAGGCACAAGGCTGTTTTTAACATGTGACTGACTTGTGATCCCTGATCCGAGGACTAAATAAATAATCCTTGAACAGTTATGTAAAATTCCATTACAAAGAAAGGTTCTAAAGCAAGTTCTTTTTTCCGGAAAACAATGAATGGGAATGGTATTTAAAGAGGGGGAGGGAAAGGGGTGGCGCTGTGCACCTCTGTGCGTTCCCCAGCAGGTTCAAGCTGATTGTTTCCTTTATTACGATAAAGAGAATCTCAGTCTCTCGCACCTTCTGACTGCTCTCTGTTAACTACTGGGAACACTAGTTCAGAGCCATTCAGATGCCGCAAGGCCTGGGCGTGCTATTCTCCTCTACCGGGAACCTGCCGGGAGTGAAGCTGCTTCCCAGCATGGCTTCCTTCACAGGGCACCCAGGAAAGGCAGGAGGGAGCCTCACGACAGGGACTAAGATACAGGGGAGGCCATCGTCATGACAACCGAACACCAACGGCGAGAAGGACCCACACAGTCTGGGTGCCTCCACCCCGAGGCCCACAGGGGAAGTGAGACTCAGCTGGGTCAAGGAAGGCTTCCGGGGAGACAGTCACAGTGCAGGAACCAGGTGACCCTGGGCAGGAAGTGGCCTCAGCACTCCAGTGGGCTCCAGGACACGCCCTTTCCTCTCGCCCTCCTCCCCGCACTGTCAAAGACTCATTGAAACAAACCAGGGCTTCCGTTTCAGAAGGGTAGTCCTAGCTACAAAGGGACAGGCCTAAATCTAACATAAAGAAAGAGACATCCAGGATTAGCAATCCCATACTCCATTCTCTTAAAATAGCAGATTTTGTCCAGGATTTTTTCCGAATCCTGATTGATTCTGTGGCCAAAGTTCACTAAGGTAAAAGAGATGAAGTTGTGGAGCCACAGAATCACACGCAGGAACTGACTGTTTTCATGGGTTTTTTTCTGCTCTTAAAAACACCTTCACTGGGGTGATTGAAATTTTTCTTCTGCTTCGTCTAGACCTGCTGGAAGTCCTCTTCATGCTCGACTTACGTGGTGAAAGCAGCGTTGACTTTGGCCCCCAGGTAGTAAGAGTACAGTATGAACATGCCGATCATGAAGGCCAGAAACACCATGATAAAGAGGACCATGAACTTGAATATGTCCTTCACCGTCCTTCCAAGAGAGATCTGCAAGGGGCCGAAGCTCTCGTTGGCAGGGAGGATGTAGGCGATGCGAGAGAAGCTGAGCACAACTGCGATGGCATACAGGCCTTCGGAGATGATCTGCGGGTCAGAAGGCAGCCATTTATCTCTAGCTAGAAAAGAGAGAGAGATGAACAATGGAGCGCCCTGCCCCGGCCAGCAGGCAAAGTGAACGCACCAGTAGGTCTGTCCTGTAGGTGGCTGGCTCTGCTCTCCGCCCACTTAATGAACTGTCCAGTACTATTCTTACGTTCATCAAGAAACAAAATTTCTATATTACTTTCAGTGGAGAAAAGACCAGTGTAAAGACACTAAACTGACAACACATGGATCCGAAAAAGAATAAGAGATAAAGAAGTTAGAGCACTTCTCAGACACCGACGTGTCCAGATGATGCGACCACCCACTGGCCTGCCCTCTCATCGTTAGACTTATTAATCAGCTGTTCTGGTGTCCAATGGGCATAGCTGGAGTAAAACTTTTTAAAAGATATCTTTAGTTGTAGATGGACACAATTTAGTTGTAGGTGGACACAATATCTTTATTTTACTTATTTTTATGTGGTGCTGAGGCTTGAACCCAGTGCCTCACCTGTGCGAGGCAAGCGCTCTGCCACTGAGCTATTGTCCCAGCCCGAAGTGAAACTTCTTTCCCATGTTTGGTGGGAAATTAGTTTGTCTATCAGTTTATGCAAGTGAAATCTCAGACAGCATTGAGGGAGAGTGTCACTGGGCCACAGTAGTGCTGCCAGGTGATGGCCAAGCAAGCTGACTTGTTTCTAGAGGACGTAAAAGGCCAGAAAGGGTAAAGATTGGGGATGCAGATTCACAACAGGAGCCTAATGAGCCTTTCAAGGTTACTGAGTCTGCAGCAGATCCATTTCCCCGGCAGGTCAGTGAAGAACTGTGTGGCTGCTTTTGCGTGAACCGGGTCATTTCCAAACGTATGGACACACTGTGGACATTGCAATAAGAAACGTTAACATTCACTGAACACTCCCAGCACGTCACTGTCACGTGCTGCCCCGTGAGCGTGTGGCAAATGCTGACCTCTTGGAGATGCAGAAGCCAAGACTTGGAAAGTCAAAACCATGATCAGATCACTTGTCCAGGAGGTGGAAGGTCAGCAGTCACCAAGTCCCCTTGAGACAACAGCCATTAAATAGGCACAGATAAACTCAAGACACATAAGTCAGGGAAATATCAAGACCTAGATAACCACGCTTCAGTTCCACACATTGCAAGACCTTGCTCGTGAGAGCAGGAGCCCAGCCTTCCAACCTGGACTCCCCCCCCCCCCCCCCCCCCCGGGAACCCTGACTGCCTCTACAGTCATCCTCCAAGCAGAACACACACTCCACGCCTGAGCTTCCGGCTCTGCAGGGCTTAGATTTATACACATGGGTGAAGATTGTCACCGCAGCTCAGGGAAGGGAGCAAACAGCACCCGACAGGTCTGTGCTGGGCAAGAGGGCATCCGCCGCCTTTCACCTGGATGTCCACGGGGCCCCTGCTCTTGGTGACAGAAAAGTCCGGCAAGAGCCCGGCTCTGGGCCAGGTGGGTCTGCTGTCTCCGTAGCTGCGGCTCTCTTGGCCTCCGCGCCCCGGCACCTCAGCTTACGTCTTTTTCCTGTGGCTCTCACAGCCGTTTAGACTTCCCTTGTCTCATTTGCTTGAACCCACAGCCTCGGGGACTCTGGGCCCTGAGGATCTGGCTTCCTAGACTCCAAGGCTCATGCTGCGTCCACTGTGCACAAATGTGCAACACACCTTTCACACTAACACACGGAAGTGGTCCATTATTTAAGGGGGGGCTTATGTGGTTTCAGTTACTCATGGTCAACTGTGATCTGAAAATTTTAAGTGGAAGTTTCCACAAATAAACCATTTATAAGTGTTATATGGCACAGCATTCTGAGCAGCCCGCTCAATCTGTGCAGACCCATTCTGTCTCTTGTAGGACATGAATACCAGTGTGTCCATGTGGTATAAGCTACCTGCCCATCAGTGACTTAGGAGCCGTCTAGGTGATCAGACCCACTGTCACTGTATTGCAGTGTTCATTGTTCAAGAAACCCTCGTTTTATTTAATAATATGCCCAGAGAAAGAGAAGCGATGCTAACAACTGTATTATCATATGTTATTATAATCATTCCATTTTATTATGAATGTCATTAATCTCATTGTGCCTAACTTACTTGTTAAATCTACCACAAGTACATATTTATGTGTGGGAAGAGACAATATGTACATACATCAGCAGTTTCAGGAGCCCCCTGGGGGCCTTGGGACACACCCGCCTTGGATGGAGGGGCCACCCTACTCCTGACTGGCACTTCCTCCCGCAGCGAGCCACTCACCGTAGGTGAAGTACTGTATCTCGGGCGGCAGCGTCACTTCGCTGAGGTCGCTCTCTTGCACATAGCTGTCCACGTACTGCTGGGCTTTTGTTGCCTGAAGGAAGGCCAGGAACCTGGCGGTGAAGGCAGCGATGAAGATGGAGAGCATTCCAAAGTCCAGCACGTTCCACAGCTGCAGGATGTACTCCCTGGGCCCTTCCAGCCACAGCTCCTTGCACTCCGACCACATCATCCCTGCGTGGGAAGCGAGGTGCACGTGAGAGCATGCTCAGGGGGAAGCCGCGGCCAGGCGCCTGCCGACCCAGGCCCACCCTCGGGAGGACACACCCCGCCAGAACCAGAGACAGGGCTCTACACGTGGCCACCCACACGGGGACCTGTGGCAGGTGCAGAGAGGAGGAAGGAAGCAGGCAGGTCAGGCTCCGGGAGGACAGAAGAAGAGGTGTCCCTACAGAAATCCAAGTGGCTGACCATCAAGCCGTGGTGACTGGGCAAACGAGCCCCTGCAGGAGACAGTCACCTGGAATTCTAGTGACGGGCTCCCCAGCCACCCAGGAAGCTGGACTGTCCCCTCCCCACTCCCGCTCTGCCCCATGCTGGGGAGGCCAGGAGCATCCCAGGGACAAGACAAACCCCCCAGAAAGGCGCCACTTAGGACGAAACTGAAGGCAGAAGGTGCCTCGAGGGGAGAAGGGCACAAGGTCACCCTGTGAGAGGGCACAGGAACCAGAGAGTTCACCAAGACAAAGTTCATAAGATGATTACTTGGCCCAGGTTGAGACCAGGGGCCAGTGAAGGGGATAACAAGCCCATCCACTCAGGGAAGGAGAAGACACCAAGAAACACACAGGACGGAGAGAGAAAACAGACAAAAATTTGGATCAGTAATCAGTGCACAAACCTGTTCCAGCATGCGCTTATTAAAATTTTCACCTTAACACAGGTACTCAAAATGGGTTACTGCAAAGCAAAGTAACCAATATCCTGAAAATGGAAACTCCTAAAAATCTCTCAAATGCAACATAAAGGTTCTTTAGTCCTCAGTTTATTTCATAAGCATTTCAATTGATCACAACAGTGAGTCACACTTAAAAACTTAACTTAGTTGTGTTCAATTATTGAAGTTGGATTTCTGAAACACGGTAAATTTGTAATCAGGTCAAGTTAATCATAAAAACTTATTCTGAGTTAAGGCATAACTTTTATAGGCATGCACCAAATTATTCAATTATTTTGCTCCTTAGCTCACCTGACACTGGTGACGTCCTTACCAGGGAAGGCATAGCAGCTTTGGCAGAAACTGACCATCATTCAGACAACTAGTTTTTGGTAAAAGTTAGGGTACTTGAAATCAAAGCCTCACCTAGAACCCAGACCATGATCAGCATCTCTGTCCACGTGAACTGAGTGGTCTTCACCCTGAAGATCTGTTTGGGGTAGTCAGTGACCGTGATGTTGGGCAGTGTGGCGATGCCTTCAAACCTGTCGGAGGCGTTGAACACCAGCAGGCCCAGGAAGATGATGAAGGAGGCCGCGTGTGCCACAAACTTCATGAAAGGGCTCCGCAGAACCCGCCCCAGCTGGAGCAAGACGGGGCAGCGGGGAGAGAGACAGAGAAATTTCACTTTAGAAAATGTGCTTTTAACACTTCACATACAGACAACAGATAAAGGAAATGGGAGCACTTTTAAAGACCTGCTTCTGTTCCTGAAGAGCTATAATGGTGAAAGCTAATCTTTACAGGGAGACTCTTGGTTGAAAAGTGACTTAATAAGGCCTCGGGATTCATGGCTTCTCAACGTCTAGCTTCCCTCGGGCAACTGCGCTGGCAGATGCCCTTCCAGGGCTCCCAGGACCTGTGCGGTTCTTGTTCCTTCTTCACGAGACAGACTTGGTGAAATCACAGTTCTTGCAGCTGGAAAGAAACTTTGAATGTGCCCTGTGCGGGTCTTTGATACTTTGTAACTGAAATTCTAGAAGTTTGCAGACTCAGGGCATTAAAAACTCTCTGAGGGGTTGAAAAAAATAGTTACTACAGCAGAAGTAAATTCGAGTTCTCATTTCTAAATACTTCAAAATCATTATACCTTGTATCATATGAAAAGGCAGAAAGTATTAGAATCAAAATGAATATTTTATCCATTACCACCTCAATAATTGAAACCTCCAAGTAGGTTAACTTAATTAAAAGTCATCCTCTGAGTTTGGAAAATTATGCTATAGTGCAAAGCTATTCTAAAGTTCAGTTTGTAATTATTTTTAGGTGACTCCTGAAAAATCCCCTGGGACATGATGTCCTTAAAAGTCCCGTGTTCTGGTGGAAATGGAAAACAGTTCCTCCTGTCTCCAAGGCCTCCGCGGCCCTCACTCCTGAGCATGCGGTAGATTTATCAAGTGAGTTGTCCAGTCCACACTCTCAGCTCCTGCCTGGAACTCGGCCTGTGACCTCAAAAGCACTGAGGTTCGCATTTGAAAGACTGAACTTTGAACAAATGTCCAGAGCCTCAGTTTGATGTCAACAAATGACCAAGAACATCCAGGATTGCTGGGGCTGGAGACACAGGAGGGCACATGGCAGAATTCACATCTTCTACGCTGGACACAGAGGAGTACACTGCCGTGTCACACTGCTGTCCACAGCCGTGGAGAGGGCACATGGGGCAGCTTGTCCACAGCATCTGCTTCTCCTAAAGGTGGAAGAGGAAGCTGTGCCCTTCTCTGAGTAACGGGGCAGGTGTGCAGTATGCTTGCTGTCTCCTTTGTGCCCTGGAGGGGTGGTTCACAGCAGCTATACACGGGGGGGGGGGGGGCACAAGGAATGACTCAACTCCCACCACCCCCTCTGCCCAGGAGAGACTGCCACCCTGTGGGGAGTGGCCCCAGAGGTCCACTTCAAACCTGACGTCCTGTCCTAGCTGGTGAGCTGCTAGGAGACATGGGAGTGCTCCAGTTCATCACCCACAGAGAGGGACGCCCGTGGGAGGATGGTGGCGTCCCTCAGTGCTGTCCTCATGGATCAGGGTTTGGTGTTTATGTAGCTGAAGAATCAGGAAGTACTTTTCCACAATATGGAACAGAAGAACTTAGTCCAACTGGGTCCGTAATGATGAGCTTTCTGCCCTCGGCTGCCCTGGGCAGCCCAGCAGTGAGGTGAGAGGAATGAGGAATCCCCCCAGACACAGACACACACACACACACACACACACACACACACATTGTGCCCCGGAGCAGGACTGCCCGGGAGTCTAGCCAGAGTGCCCACGGGTTTCCAGGGCCATGTATAAGTGGCTGTGACTCGTTCTGCCTGACACTGCCCCCATTATAAATAAAACCAGGTTCTGGAAGACGGAGCAGGACTGAGCGGCCTCGGAGCAGCTCCTTCCCTCCCTCCAGCAGTGCCTTATCAGCCTCCCTGGACTCCGCGGCCAGGCTGGGTCCCGCTCCCGCCTCGTGCAGGGACCCCTCAGGCCCCTCTGCAGGGCTCCTCATGAGCAAGGCGAGGAAGGGTAGGGGACAGATGGCCTAAGCAAAACCAGATGATGTCACAGAGCCCACGTGTGCCTGGAGGAACCGAGGGCTAGGGGGCGACTCAGGTCCCAGGCTGAGAGCCCGTCCTCAGTGGGCTTGGGACCCAGCCTCAGGTGGCTCCCGCAGGCTCCGGCCAGCTCTGATGACCTACTGCTTGGCTCTCACCGTGGGGCTGTCCCTTCTGGTTCCAGCAGGTCAACGCTCTGCGTATGAAGCTGTCAACGGTGTGGGCCTGGATGCGCTGGGCCTTCTCTCCTGTCTGTCTACCCCGAGATCCTAACTCCTGGGCCTCAGCGCCTTGTGCCTGCAGACGTGGCACAGATCTGTGCTCGCGAGGGAACCAACATCCAGGGGAAGCCCTGAGCGTGAAGCTGCCTCCTCTCCTCATCTAGAGGGTCACACTGCACCAACACAGGAGGGTGGGGGCCAGTACCCGGCTGCAGGGGGCGATCCAGTAGCCGATGGCGAGCAGCGGGAGGCCCACGGCCACGACCAGCACCACCAGGCACTTGACAGCCACCGTCTGCTCCCGCAGGCCCGAGAGGTTCTCGTACCAGATGGTCAGGAGCTGCTGCTGGCAGTTGGGGTGCGCCACAAACTGGGGAAGGGAGAGAGAGAAGTCACCACACCGCGCGCACACCGCTCAGCCGGGCCCCACGTGCGCCCAGACAGCGCCAGACCCAGGCCCTGGAGGTTCCGGAGAATCCTCCTTTGCCTTCCCCCCATTTCCCAAAGCTACTTCGTGACTGTTAGCAGAGCTCATGTGGAGACAGGCGTGGAACCGACACTGTCCTTCGTCAGAGTTCTTTCTGACAGAATCCCTCCAACGTTCACTGCTTCCCGTGTGCAGTGTGAGTGGCACCTGGCTCCTTTTGTGAAAGTGTGCGACCTGCCATCTGCCGGCTCCTGGCACTCAATGCCAATGGAAACGCAAAAGGTATTTGGCTGATTGTCGACTACTGCTGAAAGAGGGTGTTTCTAAATGTCTCCAGCAGCCCTAAAATGCAACATGTATGAAAAGTACAGAGACGCTGTGCCCCCTGAGTGTGTAGGTATTGTCACTGAAAACCCAAAGACCTGCAAAGCACCAGTGACCTGCAGGTGGTGCAGGTCCACGCCCACTGCCTCGGGCTGGCATCCCCGTGATTTCTCTGTTTCAGAAACCTGCCCTCTTGCAGGGCCTTCCTCCACACAGGCGAGAAGAACACAGCAGCATCTCGAGCGGTTATTTCCTGACTACAGGAAGAATGAACCAGTGTCACTGACTTCAGCTGCCACTTGAGTTCGCCACGCCATCTGCCTGCATTGTTGAGAGGCTCCGGGGTTCTCAGGGATCTGCCCTCTTCCGGGCAGCACAGTATCAGGCCAAGGTCAAGCTCCCAGGCCCCAGAGCTGCCATGGCGCTAGGTACGCCCTCCTCTGAATCCCAAGCTTGGGAATCTGGAGGTCATTCCAAAGCAGACTATGAGAGCCAACAGGTTTTTTAAGCCTTTACTATGATAAAATAAAATTCTCACTGTCTTCTGGAAAGCCAGAATAAACAATGACAACAGACCTGTTAGGATGCGCCCACAAAATGTTCTGGGAACTTGGAGAGGCAGAGAGCAGCCGCAGTTCCCACTGGCCAAGGGTTCCTCATCCTTCAAGTTCTGGCCAGTGACCCTAACGGTGCCTGTCACCCAGGCAGTTCCTCAAGCCACACAGCTGTCCACACCCCTGGGCACGATGCCCCCGCATGGCCACCCCTGGCTGAAGCCTGCAGGCACCCACTCTGGGCATGCAGGCATGACAGCTCTGCCAGCTGCCACCAAGCCGCGAGCAAGAGGACTCGAGGGCCAGTTGATAGAGCGGAGGGAACGCAGCCACAGATGTGATATTTGAAATACTCAACTGGATCACTTGCAACACCACTACCTGGTGGTGTTTGGAGGGTTTAACGGCTTGCAAGAGGCTGCTCTTTTCTTGTTTGATGGTCAATGTATATTTATATGTTATGGACTTAGTGTTTGTATCCAACCCCTGATGTGAGGGTGTCAGGAGAGGGTGTGTGGGGAAGTGATCAGGTCGTGAGTGAACCCCCAGGGAGAAGAGGAGAACAAGGGCTCTGGACTTGCACAGCTGTCCCCCGACTGCCCCACCCACACATTCTGCTGAGATTCAGTCTCACTAAACCCTCCGGAACTCAGACCCCACTGTCACCAGTACTGCCATTTTCTCTCTTGAAAACTTGCCCTCCGCTGGGGAACTAAGCGTGGCTGACCCGTGGGGTCTGCCTCTGTTTCTTTCTCTTTCTCTTTCATTTTGTTTTCGGTGAGGGTGGAGCTCTCATGGCAGGATCAGTGCCCTGTAAAGAGTCCCCTTCCTGCCACATGTGGGTAAATGAGAAGATCACAGTCTGTAACCCGGAAAAGCACCAGAGCCCAACCCTGCTGCACCCTGAGCTCCCCTTCCAGTCCCTAGAACAGTGAGAAATACATTTTTTTTTGTTTATAAATCACCCAGGCTGAGGTATTTTGTTATAGTGGCCCAAACTAAGACACATTTTATTATAAATTCCTTTCATTCAGTTATTCAAATCTGAGGTCCTTATGCACTCTAGAGCTTGCCGGATGCTAAGCACTCATTAGATCTTTCCAGACCAAGATTCTGTCACACTTTAAAGTTTCTGCCTTTTGAAAACAATATTTCATGTAACATTGCAGTCATTATTCGAAAATGATAAAATCCCTGGGTCTAGTGCTGGGTACGGTGGCACATGCCTGTAATTCCAGCTATTAGAGAGGCTGGGGCAGGAGGATTGCAAGTTGGAGGCAAGACTTGGCAATTTAGTGAGACCCTGTCTCAATAAATAAAAAGGGCTGGGGTGTAGCTCAGTGGTGGAACACTGGTCCACAGTGCCCAGAGTTGGGGTTCCATCCTCAGCTGTAGAAAAAAGAAGGAAGAGGAGGGGGGAGGAGGAGAGGGAGGAGGAGGAGAAGGAGAAAGAAATCTGTGGGTATAATCAAGGGTGACAACTTCCCGGGTCTATGTGATGAGATTCTTAGGACCCTTGATGAGAACTCCAAATTTCCACCCCCATCCTGGTCCTATATTTGTATCATTTTCTTATTCGTCACCCCTCTCTCCAGCTCCCAATGTCCATCTCATTATTCATTCACTCATCAGAATGGCTGAGACCTTGCTGAGAGCCAGACACTGTGCTGGGCACTTGGCACAAGAAGACAAAGATGGGGGCACCTGCCTTGCCCAGAGGGCTTGGCTCTGCTCAGGGAACGCAGCGAGCTGTCGCCAAGGGACAGGCGTGGTCAGAGTTTAAAATGAAACAGTGTTAATTTGGATGTTGGTCCACATGTCTTGGAATTTGGGGGGTTGCATTTGTGGGAAGTTGGACAGGCAGAAATAAAGGGCACCCCTGGTAACACTGGCCAGGCTGGCACAGGAAGGAAAGCTACAGGCTGAGCACATAAGTCACCAGATTGTCACTACTTGGAAAGCCAACCTTGTACCTTTTTTTTAAGGATATCATGTTTCTTTTTTTAAAAATATCTTTATTTATTTTTATGTGGTGCTGAGGATGGAACCAGGGCCTCACACGTGCGAGATGAGCGCTCTACCGCTGAGCTATGGCCCCAGCCCCACAACCTTGCCCTTTTTTTTTTTTTTAATAAGTCGAGGGTTTCTGTGAGGTCTGGAGACACATGGGCTGTGTCCACTGGGATTTCTGGATAAATTTCCTTGGGGCTTGTCTGCTGACTATGGTTTGAATGTGTCTCCTCCAAAATTTGGATGTTGCCCATGTGATATTCTTAAGAGGTGAGAGCTTTGAGAGGTGACCAGGTGAAGGGTGCACACCTCAGCTCTCGGGAGGCTGAGGCAGGAGGATCCCTTCAGCTCAGGAGTGCAAGGCCAGCTGCGCAACCTTACAAGACCCTGTCTCTTGAAACAAAAGCAGAAATCCCTCTACTAAGAGGTGAGGAGGCCCAGGGCCCTCCCTCCCCGAGGGGATGAAACCTTACAGAGAGAGTTCCTGCGCCGCGGTGAGCTGGCTTGTCTTCACTCTCTGCCGCGTTAGGGCCATGCCTGCCTGTCTCAAGGATGCAGTCCTCACCAGAACTGAACCTGCTGATGCTTTCTTGATCTAGGACTTGAACTACCTCCAGAGCTCTGAGGAAGACATCTCTCTTCCTGTAAAGTAGCCTCAAATATTCGGTTACAGCAGCACAAGGACTATGATACTCTGGGGCTTCAAACCTTGAGGATGGAAACATTGGAGCCTCTTCCTGCCTGCTAATCCCCAGACCTGAAGATGCGTTTGATGGCATGAATTACATCTGCATAAAGGTTGCACGGCCTCAGACCCCCGACGGAAACCTGTCCGTACCACACAGCAAACGTGAGGGTCAGTGTCTGACTTGCTGTGACTTGGACAGCCGGTTAGATGCCAGCCCAGATCACAGCGTCTGCTCTGTGTGTCATACTTTAAGACTCAGCCTAGCAGGTGCGTTTCCTACACACCTACTTCTACCCTCTCTTTATTTGTGATAATTCACCCTCCATGACATCTGTATTACTTTTAGTTCATGCAAATAGATTTTTCTCAACAATTTAAAATTCTACTACAAGCATATAAAGGGCATTTCAAAAGCAGAAGATAAAACCAAATATAGTATTAGCAAGTAAGGGGAAAAAAACCAACAAAACTAATCCCTCTAGGAGATGAGTTTTTCACTTTCCAATGACTTCAAAATAGGGCACTGACCTTTATCTCTTAAAACTATTTTACTTTCTAAAAAATATCCCTGTGTTCCACACCACAGCTAGCTGGATAGAATTTGTATGTTGTTTCCCAACTTCAGTGGACCAGCAAATTGAAGTCATTACAAAAATAATACCCTTATTTGAGGTTTTCTGATTTGAAGGAAAAATGCTTGACCCAAGCAAACGCCGATCTTTTGGTGGAGCAAAGCACCACAGCACTCTAGGACAAACATTTTTTTTTTTCCTGCCAAATGACTGGTAGGTTGTAAACTGAACCACCAATCAGGACAAGCTAGACAGAATAATTAAATAGGTTTACACTTAAACATTTTCATTTTACACCGTCTTTTCATCAAATCAGATTTCACAATATTCACATATCATATTGCTGTGTAAAAACGTGGTAGGAACACTCTGTTTTTGTTTTTAGTGACACGGATAGAGCCTCAATTCATACAGCTTAAAAGAAAATATTCTTGTGACTGACAACTGGACAACTTCTTTTTACAGTTCATTGAGTTGTGAAATGTAAATGTAAAGCTTCTATACTGTACAGGTTTCCCAGACTGTGGACTGGGCTGAGGGCCTGCTGTTGTCCAGGTGCCTGAGCCCAGGGGTAGGAGAGGTGCGGGGGCAGCCCCTGGGCCTGGCCGAGGGCACAGAGTCAGTGGCTGCGGGGCTGCCAGGCCTGCACTGCTTCACGTCCCTTCCTTAGATGAATCTCAGACAATGAAACTGAGCCCGTTATGCAGGGAGAGGAGCCAGGGAGAGGAGCCAGGGGACGCTTCCTCTCTGGATCGCAGGTCCACAGACTGAGTGGTCTGCATGATCCAGGCCATTGGCCGCAGCAGCCGGCTCCTGGGACACTTCCCAGGTTGCACTTATCACACCTGTGGAGGGCAGGGGTTGAGGCTCACTTGAAGAGCAGGACCGAGGTCCAGCCAGGATTGGAACTCAATAGCCTTTTTAGGGGCAGAGTCCATTATTCAAATTGGACAAAGTTAATGCTTTTGTCCAAAAGTTAATTTTCAGAAACTCAATTTCATTTTCACTGGATTCCATGCTCTTAGTGGAATAGAGTGCCCATCTATGTAAACAGTAATGTTTATCACTTCTGGCCTCAGGGTTTGCTTTGGACATCCCACAGAAATAGTTCTAGGATTAGTAACCTTCAAAATCTACGCCCTGATAGGAATCGGCGAACGGCTTGCCCACTTCCCCCGAGCTGTGGCTCTGGCTCTCTGATAACGGGGGAGGGAGCACAGGGTCTGCATGTGAGTAAACACTGAAACTTGAGTCTTCCTCTCCTGGGGTCACGTGTGGAGCCTTTGCTCACTGTTCCCCGGCCCTGGACGTTTCCGCACACATTTCTCTGAGCCCTCTGGATATTAAGAACACCAATCCTCTATAAGTGACAATCCAGAAAAACCTTTTCCCAGTTTGTCCCTTGCTTTTTTTTAAAAAATAAATTATTTTTTAGTTGTAATTGGACACAGTACCTTTATTTAATTTATTCATTGATATGTGGTGCTGAGGCTGGAAACCAGGGCTGGCACGTGCTAGACAAGCACACCGCCACGGAGCCTTCACCTCAGCCCCCGTCCTCCACTGTTTTGTCTGTGATCTTTCTGGGGTGCAATATCATTTGTTTCTGCTTTGAGACTTCTTTTGCCTTCATGTGGGAAATTTCTTTCCCATGCAAATGTCAAAGGCACGGTGGCATATTTCCTGTCCCGGCCTTCTGCGTTTTCATTCTGCTGATCACCTGTGGATGCTCTGTGAGGCCGGGATGGAGCGCATGGGTGGACCTGGGCAGGACCTGGGCTCTGGGGGCTTAGCGCTGGTCCAGGCTCATGGCCTGCTTATGGAGTAAAGCAGGGAGCAGCCCTTGGGCAGGTGGCAGAGGAAAGAAGTCCTAAGTCGTCGGCCTCCACAGCTTGCCATTAATAAAGCCAGTGTCCACGGTGGAACATCGGCTGAATGAGCATGGACTCACGAGGCTACTGAGGACAGGGGGCCATAAGGCATGACGTCACTTGGGAGCCCCGTGGACCAGCTCTGAGCCTCAGTGGGCAGACGTGTCCTTAATATCTAGAGGTCGCTTTGCTTGGGGACTAGTAAGGAGGTGGTGGTGAGGGAAGTGGCAGAGTGGAAGGGGTGATGCTCTTCCCCATGGCTGGGGTGGAGATGGGAGCGGGGAGTGCGGGGAGTGCAGCCCGCCCCCGAGACAGCAGAGGAAAGGGAGAGCTGGGGCGGTGTTGGGATTCCAGGACAGAGACCCCAGGGCGGTGACTGAACCCAGGATCTACACCTCCAGGTGTTCTGTTTTTAATTTCGAGAAGGGGGTCTCAGTAAGTTGCTGAGGTTGGCCTTGAACTTATGACCCTCCAGGACAGCTGGGAGTATAGGTGTGTCACCATGCCTAGCTAGAATGAAGTTCTTATACTCTGTTATTGAGTGAAGATTCCAAACCAAAGGCTTCAATATTCCTTAGGGCATAAAACAAACAGAACATAAATGCTTATGAAGGGCTAAGTCACCTTTCAGTTCTAAATACTTTTTGTTTGTTTGTTTGTTTCCTGGTGGTTGACTGATAGCAAGTTTACTATTAATGACACCTCACGCATTGTGACCTATGCACCAATTTGCTTAAAATTAACATGCAGAAGGACAATCACTCCGCAAGACAGCTTGGTTAACAGGAGTGCGTCTGCAGATGAGCTGTCTCTGCCAACACGACACTCCACAGCAATGATAAAAAACCAGAGACGAGCAGAATCAATTCTCTTCTCTCAGGTGCCAAACGGAAGGACCACATATTGCAAGCTCCGTGAAGACGTGTCCAGACAACTTTCTAAAAACAGCTTACTATCAATCTTGTTGAAATTATCTTTTCCCCCAACATAGTGAAACCTCAACCAGCAAGGATGCGCAGAGAGGAGGGCGGTCAAGCCAACTGAATTACCTTGCAACTAATAATTTCCATGAAAAGTCATTTTGCTTTGATCCTTGCTGAGAACCTTCACATCTGACTGTCTTGTTAAGGAGAGGGAGATTTGTCATTAATGTCTGAACAGAATCCACCGAGTGCCACAGGCAGAAGCTCTCCACACTGTGGTTGTGTTGTGCATGTGTGTGCACACCTGTGTGTGTCCACGAGGGCGCAGGGAGACTGCCCCTTCCTCCCTGCTGCCAAGAGCTCCTGCTGGTGTGACTTGGAAGGGCCCTTTGACAACAGGCTGGGGGACTCACAGCGCCCTCTCCACGGTGCATGAGCCGCTGTCTACTCAGCCGCAGAATTGTTCTGTTGGGGCCACAGAAACTCCCTGTCCAGGTCAGTTCCAGTGAAGTTTCTAGAAGCCCAGCTTAGTTCCACCTTTCCTTCTGGTTCTGTGAGCTTCCTAACACCCCTTACTCCATGGTTTCCTGCTAAAATCGGCTAAGTCTGATACCAAGGACTGGAACCAGCACAAGGGACCCGAAACGTGTCTTTAGTGACTGATCTTGCCTAAAGGTCATTCACTTTGAGCAGGAATTTTCATAATGGAGAAATGTTATTAGTTAATGCTTATTGAGCAGACACCGTGTAGCACCCTGTATCTGCTGTAACCAACCATCAAACACCCGAATGTTAGTCACTGTTATGGTCCCCACTTTCCTGACCAGCAGATCGAGCCTAGATGGCCAGGCGACTTGCCACTGGCCACTCGGGGAACCCATGGCAACATCAGGCCTTGAGTCCTGCAGGGTGGCTCCAATGCCTATCCTCCTAAGCTCCATGCCACTCTGCAGAAAGGACAGAAGCCGTGCTGGTCATTGACCTGATCAGGAAACCAGATCTCTGTCTGTTCTAATAATAGCTAACGTCTTCATGATCTGTCAGCTCCATTTAAAGCACACACAGCAAAAAACAAAAACAGAACAAAGAAACCTCCTCAGCTACAACATGGATAAACTGTCAGATTCTGGATAAATATGATTTTATTATAGTGAAAAATACTGCAACTACTATTTTCATGAATTATCTAATACTTTATTATCTAATTATCTATTTATTTAATATATATCCCTAACAGTTTTAGAAATAAATAAAATATATACACCTAACAGTTTTATAAATATACCTAACAGTTTTTCTGCAACAATCAGAATAAAAATAATCATACTTTCAATTTCTCATACTTATATGATCAATTCCATAGCTCTGGACCTTGGACATGTCATTTAAGTCAGTGACCTTCAGTTTTCCAGAACAACAGAAACCTCATCATCTATCTTAGCTATTTTATAGTAAAATAAATAATAACATAGTCTTGCTGCAAAGATTAGGATGAGAAAAAATGTAATAGTACCTTACATGTGAGTTCCCCAGCCTGTTGTCAGTGTAATAGTACCAACGACATGGGACAGCTCTGAAAATAGTAGGCATGCGATCTCTCTTATACGTGGAATCTAAACCCCCCAACTCCTGGAAGTGAAGAACAAGTGGTTAACTAGGGTGCAGAGGGAATGGAGAGATGGTGATTAAAGGGTTCAAAGCTTCAGTTAGACAGGAGGAATGGATTTTCGAAATCCATTGCACAGCACAGTGATTATACTTACATGTATTCAAGCTACAGATACTGTTATTAATTGCATTGAAATTGCAACAGTTGCCAGAATGTTTTGCATATCTTCATCCATTTAAATCCCACCAAAACCTGAGACACATAACGGGGAATGTCCTCCTTTTATATGAGGAATCTGAAACTTATAGATTTATGACTTATCCAAGGACCCATAATGGATAATAAGTGGAAAGGATCCAAACCTAGATGTTTATCTTGCAGCTCTACCTGGATTCTCTACTCAATGCCTGTCACGAAGTAACAGGAATTCCTTCAGTCCATGGCATCTGCTCTGATGGTCCCCAAGCGTCCTGGACACTGGCACTGGTGTGCCACGTCCTGGTGAAGCGTCCACTCACCTTTTTGACTTCATACTTGATGGCGAGCTTGACGCGGCTCAGCGCTCTGTGCCTGTGCACCTCCGGGGGCTCCGCAGACTCCAGGTCTCCGTTCAGAATGGCCTCCACCTCCTCCGAGTCCCGGCAGAGGTCCAGCACGCCTACCACAAAATCTTTGCACTGCATGGAGAGCTTCCTATAGTCGTTCTAAAAACAAGAGGTTTTTATAGTCGTGCTTAAAACAACAGATTTCCCTTTACCCAGCGGAAAGCGTTTAAGTGTGTGTGGATTAGCAAAGGTGTCCCTTCCCCAGACGGGAAGCCTTGCTGAGATAGATAGGGCTGGAGTTGCCTCCTCCTTAGCTAGGTTCCCCTCTATGACCTGCCCAATGATGCGGGACAGTTCTGAAAACAGTGTGCATGCGATCTCACTTACATGTGGAATCTAAACTCCCCAACCCCTGGAAGTGAAGAACAGATAATGGTTAACTGGGGTGCGGAGGGAATGGAGAGATGGTGAACAAAGGGTTCAAAGTTTCAGTTAAGACAGGAGGAATGGATTTTCAAAATCTATTGCATAGCACAGTGGTTACAGTTACAACAATGTAACTATTGTAATATGTAATATTTCAAAATTGCTGAGAGTAGCCAGGTGCAGTGGCGCACACCTATAATCCAGGGGTTCAGGAGGCTGAGAAGGAAAATCCCAAGTTCAAAGCCAGCCTAAGCAATGATGAGGCACTAAGCAACTCAGTGAGACCCTGTCTCTAAATAAAATACAAAATAGGGTTGGGGTGTGGCTCAGTGGTTGAGTGCCCCTGAGTTTAATCCCTAGTACCCACCCCCTCAAAACAAAATTTCTGAGAGTAAACTTCAAGTATCACAATGATAAGGGAGGTGATGAATATGTTAACTGCTCAAGTGATCATTCCACGTTGCACACATACATCAAAATTTCACATGGTACTCCATAAATATATAAAATCATAATGTCAATTAAAAATTCTAGCTGGCAATGTAGCTCAGTGTAGCAGAGCACTTCCTAGGATGTGTGAGGTCCTGGGTTTGATTCACCATCACTACAAAAAATAAAAAAAATTTACATTTCTTTAAAAAAAGTGATGTGCTTATAATTCACTGGTTCTTATTAAGTGATGTTGGCTAATTGGCAATGCTGAAAGACCAAAGGATCAAAGAGTTGTATCTGTTTTATACACACAATAGTTATTCTAAAGCCCAAACGACACTATATCTATTGACTGGCAATTGGACATGGAAGAAGGTCTACATGTGGAAGGACGCCGTCCAGGTCGCCATCCCTTGCCTTGTGGGAGAGTTTGCTTCTCAAAGCACAGTTCTCAGACCTGTACCAGGTGTCCTGATGCAGAAATGGAGGCGGGCCCAGCGACCTGTGAGTGGTTCTGACCCAAGCTCATGCTTGAGAATGTTTTCTGATAAACATGAAGGAGCGAATGGGTTCCCACCATATGAGGAGGGTTTTCTTCCTGGTTTGTCTGCAAGGCACATTATCACTCCCAGTAGAACTAGGAGAGAAATGCCTGATTATACATAATTGAAACCTCAAGGGTTACAGAAAGTCAATACCTGCGAGAAAAATTTCCAGGCCACTGGAACTAACACCTTGCTAAAAATAATCTGAGAGTTTTTAATTTCATTTGCATATTTAGTGGCACCCACAGCAGTCCCTGCTGCCTCCTGAAGGCAGCTCTATTTCTAGCCCTGGGTTCCGGTCAAGGTGCCACAGACCATCTCTTGTGAAAGTGTCTCACCTTCAGAAACCTCTGCTCTACCTCTGTGAACTAAAATGCTAGCCCCTTACGGAAGCCATCCAGATAATCATTTAATTTGGTACACTTGCGGGAAATAGAATTCCTCATTTCAACACATTCTGAGACTCCTTGTATATGTATAACCCAGCAATACTCAGAACTGCAGAATTCCTGGGCTTCCAGAGATCATTCTTTGCAAGAAGACACAAAGAATTCCAATTCTCTTCCTTTCAATATTTAACTTGATCTTATGGGCAAAACTGCACCAACTAAAATAAAGAAGTAGAGGAAAGAGGTATTGTTCAAAGGCTGCCCCAACTAGAACAGTTTCCATTTCAGATGTCAGAGATTAGATTCGGAACAGTCACAGTTAATCCTTCTCCTCTCATAAGGGAACAGATACAATGAATAAAACTTCGATCTTTGGTTTCCATTCAAGTTGGTACCACACAACTGATAAAATTAATAAAATGTCCAGTCTCTGGTTTCCAAGCAGAGGGTCAGTTAAACATCCATCTGCCCTCCATTCCTGAAGACTAATGAAATGTTTTATTATAGCACACAGAAGTATTAAATCCATGCCTGTTCCCATAGAAAGCTCCCTTTTTAATACAGTCTTTTTAGATGGAATTTTCTCGTGTTACTCTTCAGTTCAGACCGTTCTGTAAGGTTTGTAAAACATAGGATGGCCATTTCTCCACCGATCAGAAATAAAAGAGGCTGCTTCCGAGGCTTGGAAGAAAGCTCAGCACTTGGCTTTTGCAGTGATACCCAAATGCTGACTCATTACCTTTAAAATCATAATCTGAAAAGTGTCTGGTTTTAAGAAAAGCTGTGCAAATTTTTTTCACATTCATTGTAAGGTCAGTCAAGAAACAAAAAGTTAGTAATCATGCAAGTTGCAAGGACAATGTTTTGTTTTCATAACAAAGTGCAGAAAACAATCATAGCTGGAGAGGATGGTCCGCCCTTCCCTCCTTCCTTCCTTTGTCCTCCTCCTCTTTCTCTTTTTGTCTGTTTGACCTGAGGTCTCCTTGCATTGCCCAGATTGACCTGAAACTCTTGACTCCTGGGAGTAAGCAACCCATGTGTCAGACTCTCGAATACCCGGGCTACAGGCGTGCACCACCAGGACCAGTTAATGGGGATCTCCTTCACTGCCACCCTGGGGCACCATTCCTAAGAACTACTGGGAGCCCTCAGGAAGGCAGACAGCTCCCTCTAACTCAGCACCTGCCCTCAGTTCCCAGAAGGGCATCCTGAAGCCTATGCTGACTGCCGCGTGGCTTCGCAGCTCAGATCATGATTGGTGACAGTTTCTAAGACATTCCTCTCTTTAGCTTTGCTCAATGGTCTTCACAGTGCTGCTTTTCCATTACCATGGCCCTCCAGTTGGCAGAGGGACTCATGGCACAGTACAGGGCAGGCGCTGCAAACCCCGGGACCTGCTCAAGCCAAAGCAGCGACTGCAGAGCTCAGTCTTCATCAACACTCAGCTCTACTTCTTTCAATTTATATGGTCTAATCTCCATTCCAATTCCTTTCTGTCCTGAAGAGGAAAACTGAATTCAACTCTAAGCAGGCTCGGTTCTCCAGGGTCCTTTCTCTAACAGCAAAAGAGGGAGGAGGTGTAGTGATTAAGCTTGGCTTCCCATAGAACCTGAAGTCAGACTCCTAGACTCAAACCCTGCTTCTACCACTGACCTGCTGTGTACTCTGGTGGAATTTTCTTACCCTCTCTGATGAGAATAATCCTGCCTTCTACAAGTACTGTAAGGATTAAATGCTTGGTACACATTAAGTACTACAGAGGTGCTTCAGTATTATCAGGTATATTATTCTAGCTATAATTCCTAGAACAGGGATCTAAGACACTCAAATCGAGGCTTAGCAAATGGGACCTGGGATTTAGCCTTGATTTCCTCATTTGTAAAATGAGAGGACTGTGGAAGCAGATGACTCCTAGAGTATCCTCCTGCTCTCAAACATTACCCTGCGTGTGGATCATATTTATTTTCTGTCTCCTTATTGTGATGTAAATCGAAACTGCCTTTCTGCTTTAAGGAGAGGCAAACTGAGGCACAGGGAAGGCTGGTGGCTTTGTTTTGTAGTTAATGTCATTTTGTTTTGTCTTTTATTTAGAAAGTACATCACCCGCTCAGTCAGAGTTAGGAAATTTCAATTTGCTTTCTCACTGTTTAATAGATGGCTGACTTCCTTGTCACTGACATGTGGCCAATTAGACTCAGAGTCCCTCCTGTCCAATATTCTGTTTCTTAGAATAGCTTCAGACAGCATTTGCACATCTAAAATACTTCTTTAATAACCTGTCACTGGGCTGTCCTCTGTTAATCTATCTAAATCTATGTCCTAGAATGCGCGACCTCTGCAGGTAATGACCTTCATGTGTTTTTGACACCCTGCGGATTGCAGCCCTCTAGAAACTTTGGAAACTGCACAGTGGCTGAGAATCTCCTCCAAAGCACCTACAGGAAGGCAATTTGAGAGGTGAGACATGAGCTATTACAGACCATTAATAAGATGAAATAGGCATAGGTGTCTGAGAAGGGGAAAATCACCACGTTTTCACCAGGGAACATGATATCTATTTTTCCATTCCAAGGCTGGTACTCAAAGTCCCTGCGGAGAGAGTCTTGCGAACACGGCAGAACAGGGCAAATTAGGTTACCTGCTTTCCTCAGGAAGAGCTTCGCTCGCACTGCCCTTTCAGAGCTCAGAGAGTCTGGGTCAGCCTGGGAAAGCACCAGCTTCTCTTTCTGTCTAAAGCCCTGACAGACGCCCGGCGCCCGGGATGGGAGGGCACAGGGGCAGCAGGAGAGCAGATGAGAAGGAACAGCGAGGACGGGGCACAGGGGAGGAACCGCGCCTCCGTCAGGGCAGAAGGCTGGCAGTCTTGGGAGGCTCTGACTGCAGGGAGGACAGTCCTCCCAGGCTCAGAGGGGGTCAGGCTACACCCGCTTGCCATGCAAGGAGAAAAGGAACTGGAGATTTGGGGACACTGGCCCATTCTCAGCGTGTGGCCGCCCATGGCTGTCCTCTGGGACTCCCTGCACTTGTCCCTGTGGGCTGCTGCACCTGACAGGTTATCAGAAGCGACTCTTCCATCCGAGTGGAGTCCCAGCATCACTGATATGGACTTAGCCAGCTTCGGGGGAAACTAGGACTAACAAACGTCTGCCATTGCTTCTCTGCGTGACTTCCCTGGGAAAACTGCAAACATGGCCATCTTTAGTAAATTACAGAATCTTTCAAAATAATTCTGTCTGTAGAAATTCTTCTGCAGACTTTCAATATACATCAAGCAAACTAAAAACAAGGTTCGTGGTGCTTTTGAAATGGTGGCAAATAAGCAAACTCAGAATTATGTTTCGATTATTGTCTCAAAACAAAACAAAAACCCTGATATTTAGAAGCATTTTACCCAAATGTTTTTCTACTCTCTCTAGCCAGTTTGAAATTTTGAATTTTTTCAACCTGAATTCTATCTAAAAGACTTTCATCTTGGATCCAAGGAAATTAATCTTTTCAATTACCACATAATAAATGTCTTCAAAGGGAATAGATATAAAGTGATACTAATTTTCTTCTTCATATTTTCCCATGTTTTCTGAAAAGATTTTTACAATAACTATGTCTAGCTTTTGCATCAGGAAAAAAAATTGAATGAATTAACAAGATTATCTTAAGGCTAGATCTCCACCAGGAGATCTAGCAAGGTCTGATGAATAGATAGAAAATTTGGTGTTTGGAAAGCAGGGGAGAAAACCACTCTCCCACCATTTTCTTGCAACCCCAGAGGAAAACAGTTTTTCCTTAACCTGAATTTTGTTGTTAGCTACATTGAACAAATCTCACTTACATGTGAAAAATAATATTAAGATGTGAAAGACAGACAAACCACTCTTTCTGTGATTTGATACCACAACACTAAACCAAAAAATTAACATGGTGCCCAGAAAATCATTCAAGGAATTGATGCCTGCATCTTCTTAGGTGAAAAGTGGGAGACAAGAACTGCTGAAGAGTTTGACTGATTTTTACCAGAAGTACGAAATACACTTTTGCCCTAGAGTTTAACAGCTAGAACCATTCAAAATGCATAGGAGGATGCAGCATTGAGAAAAAAAGTCTCTCACTAATATATAATCTTTATAAAAATAATACTGCTTGACTGGAAATTAGGTCCAGAAAAAAGTTCACTCACTTAAAAAGTCCATTAAAGCAGAATAAAAATGTTCACTCATTAACAACAACAACAAAATCCATTAAGGCAACCCATTTGGGTGTCCTTGGGTTTCTGCGTTGACCTGACATCTATGTCTCACCCTCTGAATATACATTTGTGGAATTCAGGGAGAGGCATTAGTCACATTAACGAAATGATTTTAATAGTGTTTTATATCATCCTCTTGATCTTTGATTGTAAAGGGCTATCAAAACACTTGTGCCCATTAACAGGGCTTTCAAAACTAATATCACTGCAGAGGGAAGGAATAGGAGCGTCCACTCCCATCATGGACCTGGTCCTGCAGCTCCTCCAGGGCCCAGGCATCCCCATCCCTACCCCCCAATAAAAACAAGCCAAAAAAGCTAATAACTACTTCTGTGTTGGGTGTCACCGGACACTAACTGCAAGACAAGAGGAAGAATTGGGGAGAGGAAGGTCACACCGGGGTGGAGAGGTCTTGAGTTTTATTTAACGTTTACCCGGAACACAGAGGTATACCAAAATTGTAGCTCGGATTCAGAATATACCCATCCGCAAAGCGAATATCACAGCACTATCATCGACAAGGGGACAATCATCACATCAACTCCGCAGGGTGCTCCCAATCCCTGGTGACCTAAGATCCACTAGGTGAAACCCATTCTAGAGCTTCTGGCGCCTAGTGTGGACAGCCCAGGGAGCAGCCGGGCGCACAGGGCTCACCTTGAACTCCTTCTCGATGTTGGCCAGCTTGGCCAGCTCGTTGCTGAGCTCCAGGGCCGTGAGCACCGGGTCCTCGCTGGACAAGGACAGGTAGGCCGGGCTGGCCAGCCCCTTGTAGGCGTTGATCCGCGAGCGCGAGTGGCTGAAGGAGTCGTGCCGCTGCTTCTCGGTGCAGTCCCCGCACTTGCAGAAGTAGTCGTGCGGCCTCTCGATGCGCGCGCCCTTCAGCAGCAGCATGTGCACCACCTCGTACTTCTGGCAGTGCGCGGCCAGGATGATGGGGGTGATGTCCGGCGAGAAGCGCGTGCCGTCCTCGTCGTAGGCGTAGAAGTCGTCGTCCTGCAGCTC
The DNA here is from genome assembly GCF_052094955.1 of Ictidomys tridecemlineatus. Classification (NCBI taxonomy): domain Eukaryota; kingdom Metazoa; phylum Chordata; class Mammalia; order Rodentia; family Sciuridae; genus Ictidomys; species Ictidomys tridecemlineatus. The sequence goes on along the minus strand of NC_135485.1, from coordinate 146,599,024 downwards.
CTGCTCGCAGGGGCTCAGGGTCAGGCGCTCGCTGGCCGCGAAGCCGGGGTGGTTGAGGATGGCCTCCACGATGCGCACGTAGCCCTTGCTGATGGCCAGCAGCAGCGCGTCGCCGATGCGCGCCAGGTTCTCCTTCTTGAGCAGCAGCTCGGTCACCTCCAGGTGCTCGTTGCCCACGGCCAGCTGCAGCGCGTTCTGGCCCATGTAATCCACGCAGTTGACGTTCAGCGTCCGGGACTCCTCCAACATCTTGCGCACCACGGGGATGTTGCCGTACTCGGCGGCGTCGAGGAAGCGCTCCTCCTCAGCCGTGAGGCTGGTGCCCCGGTCGTTGAACATGAAGGCCGGGCCGCGGACCGCCTGGCGCCGGCCCTTCTCGCGCATCACCGTCATGCGCCTCAGGGACGGGCTCCCCTCCATGGACCTAGGCGCAAGGACAGAACAGCTGTGGGACCAGGGCTCGCAGGGTCGCCGCGCACCAGACCCGGGCGGGCCCGCCAGGCCGGCTCTAAGGACGCAGCCACAAGGAGCAGCTGGACGCCAGGGCGGCAGGGAGCCCTTCGGGGAACAGCTCCCGTCCCCAGAAAATGCGGTTCTGATGGAATGACGGTGAAGACCACTCCCACTCAGCCACCCACCGCTCGGGTGACCCTGGCACAGCAGGCGTTCAGCCAGCCTGCCCTGTGGCAGTAACCGTCTCCTCCTCTTAAAGTCTTGGAAATAGAGGCTGCAGGTGCTTGGCACCCAGGCACCAGGTTGGGGACACTGAAGAAGCTTGTGTACTCATGCGTCAGGGCACAGCGACCCTCTCCACGCACAGCTCCTACTTTTAATGGAAAATGTCTTTCTCCTCTCTCTCTCTCTCTCTCTCTCTCTCTCTCTCTCTCTCTCTCTCTCCCTCCACCCCCGCCCCCTACACACAGATTGGCACTTAGGCCAAGCATCCATCTTGTAAGATATTGGTTTTAATTTTTTCTCTTAAGGGGACCTCCCCCTCTTCCTCCAAAAAAATCACAGGGTTTGTCTTTTCAACGACCTAATCAAGATTCAGCAAATATAAATTCAAGTATGGATTCGTATTTACTTTGCTGAAAGTAATTGTCCTGTAATGAGAATTGTTTAATTACCTATATATTTGCACTTTTGAACTAATAGGATATGGTTTGATTTATGTTTTAAAGTTCCCTAGTATTACTTTGAGAATAAAGTATCAAGGTACTAACTGAACATCTAGAATAATGTGCTCTGAAATCCTAATGCCAACCTCATTAGGTAAGATTTGACTGCATTATAAAAGCCATGTCATTAATTGATGTGTGCAGGGACTTGCGTTTACATCAATTTTTTTATGAGGTTGGGTAAATAATTCCATTCCCTTGTGCTTCCTCACAACACGTGCAAAATGAAAATTTATCAAGTTCTCTGGATTTTGCTCATAAGCTTATGAATGAAAAGCTAAAAGCTTTTTAAAAGAAATTATGAGTCTCTGAAAAATGATGCTAAATAAATAATATAATTTTACATTGTGATTATCTGGAATACCTTAATGATTGGTGCAGTGTCTAGTGGCCATTGAAGATTGCACAATGATCGTGCAAATCCATGTCTTTACCTCTTCCCAGTCCCAGCATTCTGCTGACTGAAGCACTCAACATAATTTTCCTTTAAAAGTCGTTTTGTGTGTGTGTATGTGTGTGTGTGTGTGTGTGTGTGTGTGTGTGTGTGTGTGTTGGCAGGGGGAGGGGGGTATGAGTTGCACCAAAAGGAACCAGATAAAACATTTCCCCCCTCACATTGCTGTCTTTTGAAAAGTGGCTGGAAAGGAAAATGCTTTATTTTGACAATACATTCCAGAAATACCTCCTACCATTGAGAAAAGCATATTTATAGAGTCAGGGCTGAGAAGTCCCTGGGAGGCCACTGGCCTCCCTGGAGCCTGGAGGAGGACATCTAGGCTGGGCAGCCTCCCCAGCAGGTAGACCAGAGACGGTACCAGTCCCCAGCAGCTCTCCACTCTGCGGAAGGTTTCTAAATGGAGACCAAGGCCAACCTGGGCTCCAGATGACACCAGAGAGGACCCCAGGGAGGCTTGTGAACCTATCCCAGGACAGAGAGTGCTGAGTGGCACTGTCCTCACTGTCCACAGCTCTTAGAATTAAATATGTACACTCACTTATAAGTTCACATCTGTACATGTGCACATACACACATATACATATACTGTATTTATGATGCTCTCTAGAAAGCAGCACAAGAAGCTTTGAACCCAATGAGGCCATGAGGTCATGGGCAGCGAACAGGGAGCCCTAGTGGACAGGGAATTCCATCTTTCACTAAACCCTCTCGTGTTTTTTGAATAGTTTTAATTGTAGCTTGAATATTTGTATTAAAATATTTGTACTAAATTCTTTTGAAACTTTTCTTTGAATCCTTTAATGGACAGAAATGTTTTAAATACAGGCACTTATTTACTGGCATTACATTACAGTCTTTCTGCAGCTGGGTATATGTTGGCTGTTACAGCAGAGTATGGACGTGTGAGATGGGGGAGCATGGTGTGAAACGGGGTGCATGGTGGGTGGAACTGGGAGACTAGTGGGGCTCCAGGCTGGTATATGTGGACATAATGAAGATTTCCAAGCAGGCAAGAACTGGAAATGGCCTTCACTGAACCGTACAGAAAACTTTGTTTCAACCTCAAACTCAATGAGAGGAGTTTTAAACAAAACTTTTAAATATTATTAAAATAAGTATGTTTTATTACCATGAATGGTACTGACTTGGTTGGGTTAATAGTTTTACTATTCAGCTATGAACTGAATAGCTGAATGGCTAGGATTTTCATGTTGTATAAAAGACTAATTTAGTTATTGCCATTGATAATACATTAGTATTATCTATGAGTATCAGAATAAGCCAATAGGGAGAATACGTATATGGAGGATACAGAACTGCAGAATTCCAATCTATACTCAGATTGGTTTTTTTTGTGTGTGTGGGGAAAAAAAAGCTCATACTAGAGAGTCAAAGCCTTATGGAATGGCTTTCTAGTTTAATGAATGTTGCCTACAAAGAAAACTCACCCATAAAACCCCACAACTTCTCTAAGAGACTGATCTGAGGACACTTGGAAAAGACTGTTTCATATATATTTTTTAGCATTTCTTAGTACTTAAAATTTTTTGAAATGAAACTTTCATTGTGTATATTCAAGGTATAGAAGATGGATATACACAGCAGAGGGAAGCAAGCTAGCCTATCCACCACCTCACATGGTTGACCTTGGGGGTGTGTCTGAGCAGCTGAGATCTACTTGTCTCCCAGGACTCCCAGGCAGAGCCATTCCATTACCTGTGGACCTCACATTGTGTATGACATTTCTTAGTATTTTAACTTTTTTCTTGCCATTTATTCTTATCTTAGAACGTGTACATTGTATATTCGAACTGAAATGTGTGACCTTAATACTACACAACCCGAGTCACATGAGTCATTTTCATTCTGTTTTTAAAGATTCTAACACTGAGTTAAGTGTGAAGCCAGAGTTCTCAATCAGAGCGAGTCATCCTGTGATTTCACAATGGAAGAGCTGCCTCCTTGCACTGGTCCTCCTGGTGAGTCTGCAGTAGGAGGTCCCTCTCCCCACCCCTCAGGAAGTCCATGTCCCCTGCCCCTGCTCTCTCCACGTTGCTTACAGAACCAACTTAGGCTTCATTACTCTGGACTGAACGACCACGGCTGCCCTCGGCTCGTCTTGACAATACAACTCTTTTAGCAGGAGAAATAAGAAGGAAACAGGGTCCTGGGGAGGACGCTGCGCTCCAGCAATGTTGGCACCCAAATGGCTTTCCCAGGAATGTCCACCTCCAGGCCCCATGCGGTGGTTCACTCCTCCTGCACGGTGCGAGAACCTTCCGGGGGACTTCTCCTGGTCAAAGCCCTGGGGGCCCAGCCTCGGGTCAGAGGCTCCTCAGGACCACGTACCAGTCCTTCCCAGGCCGAGGGGGACGACTGCACTCTGACTGCGATGCCCTTATTTTTCATGCTTTTTGCTAAACCATTAAGCAGATGCGCGTCCCTCCAGAAGGCCAGCGCCGAGCCCTGATGAGATGGTACTTGGGAACAGGCCTTTGTGGGGGTATCTGCCTGGCTAAGGTCACAGACGAGGCTCTCACGGTGGGGCTGGCGCCCAGTAAGGAGAGTCAGGGAGGGGTGCCCCACCCCCCACACGAGGACACACGGAGAAGGCCGCCATCGGCACATCTCACCAGGACCTGACCATGCCAGCACCCTGCTCCCAGACTCCCAGGCTCCAGGGCTGTGGAGAGGACAAGGCTGCTTCAGCCACCTGTCTGAGGGAGCAGAGATGACTTGCACTGGCCACACATTTTAAGGCAAAAAAAGTTTTATTTTTCATGCTTTTTGCTAAACCATTAAGCAGATGAGAAGTTCTTTCTGAGAATATTTTGGTATCTCACTGGGGACTCTCTGCCCCACACCATCAGAGGGAAATTACAGAGGATAAACCTTCAGTTTTCACAACTTTGCCATCAACTCACCTGGCCTCTGGGAGTGTTTCCCAGAGAAACCCGAGGACCACCTGCCTGGGGTCACTCAAAGTGCCCGTTCAAAGGCAGATTCCTGGGTCTCATCCCAGATAGACTAGTCGGACTCTCTCAGGGGGGGCCCTGGAATACATATTTTAAGGGAGCCTCCTTTGCAATTTCTATGCGTGCTGAAATTTGGGAACTTCCAGTAGACACTTAATGGTGGTGATATGCGGCTGTTAAGCACTGGCCACCCTGCCCCTGAACAAAGAGAAATAGAAATGACACCTTTGAGCCGCACAGGCTGGGGACATGACCTTACATGCATTTACTCCCTTTATGCCTTGTTACTGTTTAAAATTGATCCCCAGGAGGTTACTTACCACAGCAAATACGCAGCCTACAGAAAAGTGTTCACCAGCGACCAATTTATGTCACGCCCTCACTTTGATCAAAGAACAGTATTTTTTAAAAGGTTCCTGCTGCCAGGTGGGATGGCACATGTCTGTAATCCCAGTGACTCGGGAGGCTGAGGCAGGTGGATGGCAAGATCAAGCCCAGTTTCTGCAACTGAGAGAGGCCGTGACTCAACATTAAAAATAGAAAGGGCTGGGGGAGGCAGCTCAGTGGTCAAGCCCCCTGGTTCAATCCCGTGACTGCAAGGAAAACAGAGCTTACTGCCCCTTCTCACAAAGGGTGATCATGGTGCTGGGGGCCTTGCCCACGCCAGCAGTCACTGTGCCATCAACCAATGGGATTCAGTGTAAGCAGCTTCTCTCCATGTGGCTTCTGTCCTTTAATCTGATGGTGAAACTGAACAACTCTCCCTCCAGGAGGTAAAGGAGTTTCTCTTAGGTCTAAAATTCCTCAGATATCATCATTATCTCATCCTAGATTTCTGATAGTCTTTCTCCTCTTCAATAATTTCTTATATAAATTTTAAACCAATTATCTTATACTCCATGTATTTTACACCTATTTACATTACTTGATTTTTTAAAGATGGTATTATGAAGTGTCCCCCTCATTTGTACCACAATTGCATACATTCCTAGAGAGTAAAGTCATGTTTTATTTTTCCTTATTCACAGGGTCCATCCAAGTGTCCCTTAGAGAGCAGGTACTCAATACATGTGTGCCTGGTTCCCAGCCTCCCCACCTGAACCCAGGGCCCACAAGCACAGCGCTCTGCCTGACCCCTCTACAATACCCCAACCATCTGCCTTCACCCAGCTCCCTCCGGCATGCCTATCAGGTTTGCAAGTTCAAGGTCATCCACTCTCCTTGGGAATGCCACTTGTGCTGGGCCGTCCTCACCATTCCCATAGCGACGCCATCTCCCACACTGCCGCTGGACTAGCCGGTCAGCTTCCCAGCAGGAGGACCTAGTGCTGGTGAAGCATCCTCAGGCAAGGCACTGCCCAGTCAAGCCCCACACAAAGCTGTAGAGCAGGGGTCATTTCCTCTGCTTCACAATGAGAAAGCCCAGCGCAAGGGAAACTGCCCAAGGTCACAGAGATGCACAAGCAGCCTGGGATTCACCTGGAGTCTCTGACTCCGTGCGTTTCCTGATTCTCCTCTTCCTACGCCCCAGCCACCCCAGCATCTGCTCTTCTCATCCCCGATTTTGCCCTGACCTACTTCCCTTTAGAAGCAGTCAGCAGCCCCAGGGGCTCTGCACATTCCCCACCCTGCCTGGCCAGCCTCTTTCCTGTTCCCAGACTCCTCCTTCACTGTCCTACAACCTATCACCCTGCTTGTTCCTGAGCCATCGAGGGTGTTCCTCTACCACGCGTATTTTAAGATGGATGTTAAGGCTGTTACTCTTTTGCCTTTCCAGGTATAAGGGCTTCACCTGGGTGGGGTGCAGGCTAGGCTTGGGTGGTTGCTTAAGGGAAACGGGGAAGATGAACGGCAGAGGAGGGGTACAAAGAGAAAGATCACAGTCGTGTTCTGAGGTTTTGCAAGAAAAAAACAAATTTGCAAACAGAATTTGAGAAAAGGGAGATTGTCTTGCAGAATGAGTTGCTCAGTTCCTTTGTTACCCTAATTCTTCTGGAAGGAGCTCGATGGCGGTCTCCCATGCAGACAGGGCAGCTCTGCCACCCCAACAGCAAAGCTGTGGTGCTGCTGTCCCAGGAGGGCACAGAAGGAACAGAAGGGGCCAGAGACAAGGCGCAGGTTCAGTGAGGAAGAAAGCTCTGAGGGCAGGGCTCTGGCCAGGCCTGTCGTGTCTGGAGACAGGACGGTGCAGTCTGGTGGAGCAGGGCATGGCGTGGGCAAACCTTCCTCGAACCCGCACCCCATGTGGTTTAAGCCTGTGAGGAGAGCCAGGCGCCTGCCAGGGCTGGGCCTGCCTGTGGTGCTGTGAGCCAGGCAAGGTCCTGTGCAGACACCGGGCCCTGAAGCCAGGAGCCACCTGGGAACAAGTACCCAGCAGAGGCAAGTCTATAGCATCAAGCCCCTCTGCTGACAAGAAGCACCCGAGAGAGGAGGAACCTGGCCCAACAGCAGAGTGAGAGAGGACCCCAACTTTCCGCTCTGGGACACATGATCCCCAAGCCCCGTGACCACTGAAGAGCAGGGGAAGAGTGGATTTCTGGGAGCCTGAGTAATTCTATCAGTTGAGAGTATTTCTTTAAAATAACATTTACTTTAGGGCATCCAGCTAAGATAAATGAGGCCAGCCTTCCACATCTTTCCAGGAATGGATGCGTCAGACCACAGAGACGCTCGCCTCCCTTGGAGACGGGGAGGGGATAAGCAGGCAGAAGCCCCTCAGGCACAGGCTCAGGGGTGGGAAGGCCCTGTCCTGGCTGACCCAATCCCTCTAATCACATAGGCCAGGCCTCGCTTCCTGTCAGCTCACATCTCTGCTTGATTGCTTAATTAACTTAATTGCTTAATTATTGATTGCTAATTCACTTGTTGAGTGTCTATGTAGTAAGCAAATAAAACAAAAAACAATCAAAAACTAATTGAAACCACAGATTGGCGCTTTGGTCAATTTCCTCTCTCCTGGTCAGCGGTGGAGGCCGGGGACAGAGGCCGTCATGAGCGCTCTCCTGCCTGCCCACTGCTCCTCCTGTCTCCATCCCTGAACACGCTTCCTTCTGCCCTTTTGTCCGTCCAAACCCTTCTCACTGTGTGGTCCAGCTTACGTGAGGCTTGTGGAAACAGCTGCCTGGGGCAAAGCCCCCCTGAGGTGAGGCCCTCCTGATTTGGGAAGGTGGAGTCTTGGATTTTTTTTGAAACCATTGCCGAGCACCGACCTGAGCTTGCTGTGTGACACTGCTAGTCTGCTCATCAGTCTGGATACTTAATTTTGTCTCCTTGATTTGTGTTTCCTTGATTATGGTGTCCTGTGACATTCATGTCCCCAAGGTTGATTGGGACAAGTGCTCCATGCACTTAGCCTGGGTTCCCCTCTTGTGTCGTCACCCTAGTGCCTAACACAGCACAGGATGTTCAAAGTACTTGTTGATTGATAGGAGCCTGGAGACAAAGAGACCTCATCAGGATACTCAGGAACTTCCAGAAGGTCTGACGGCAGGACAAGTGCCTCAGCGAGGAGGTCCTCCCAGCTGTCCCTCCCTTGCTGTACTGTCCCCGTGAACGTGAAAAACGAACAGGTTGAAAATCGGAGTCTTACTTAAGTCATGTGGTGAGCGTAGGTGTTGGGACATTGAGATTCCACAGAGAAGAGCTTCCATGATGGCTCTCTGGACTGAATCCCCAGACCCTGGGCACCTGGCAGTGAGTGAGCATCATTAAAGAAAGGGCCTCAGGCGGGAGTGGTGACACACACCTGTAACCCCAGGGGCTCAGGAGGTTGAGGCAGGAGGATTGGGAGTTCAAAGCCACCCCCAGCGAAAGTGGGGCCCTGAGCAACTCAGTGTATCTAAATAAAATACAAAAAGGGGCTGGGGATGTGGCTCAGTGGTGAGTGCCCCCAGTTCAACCCCTGGTACTCAACATCAATCAATCAATCCATCAGGTGGGGTTGTGGCTCAGTGGTAGAGCACTCGCCTAGCGTGTGGGAGGCACTGGGTTCCATTCGCATCTCAGCACCATGTATAAATAAATAAAATAAAGGATCATTCACAACTAAAAAAATATTTTTAAAAAATAAATGAAAGAAATAAAGGTATCCTGTCCATTTACAACTAAAAACAAAGAGATTAACTCAAAAAAAAAAGAAAAAAGAAGTGGCCTCAAACTCATTACTGAAATGAGGTAACGAAGGAGCCACTACTGGAGCCATGTGCCAGGCAAGCAGGCCAAGCAACCACATCAATGTGGCCAAAGAAAGAGAGTGACATTCGAAAGTTTGTGACGAGTCAGCTCGCCACACCAAGGAAGTGGACCTGCCAGTGGCCAGGAGCCAGTCGATGGTCTGGTGAACAGCAAGAAGAGCCCACAGGAGGACCGTCGGGGACAGGCAGCATGGGGGTCTCGGCCCTGGAGGTGGTGGTGATGGAAGCCGTGAGGGGGAGGGGAGAACCAGGAAGCCTGCAGAGATGTGCTGACAGATGAGACCCTCTTAGGCCCCCCCAAGCAACACCTGTCGGCCGTCGCAGCTGCCTCCAAAGCCCTCCGGGATCTGCCCAGGTGCCTAGTGTGGGCAGGAAGGAGGAGAGGGTGGCCGAGGTCATCAGAACCACACACCTTGAAAATCTCTAAACGTGTGTATTTGTGAAGAGGGTGGGGCACCCTGGACGTCAGCAGTGGGGGCCCAGTGTGGAAGGTGGGGGGTGACCTCCTACAGCACAGCTGGCAGGTTGGAGAGGGTGGGGCACCCTGGACGTCAGCAGTGGGGGCCCAGTGTGGAAGGTGGGGGGTGACCTCCCACAGCACAGCTGGCAGGTTGGAGAGGGTGGGGCACCCTGGACGTCAGCAGTGGGGGTCCAGTGTGGAAGGTGGGGGGTGACCTCCCACAGCACAGCTGGCAGGTTGGAGAGGGTGGGGCACCCTGGACGTCAGCAGTGGGGGCCCAGTGTGGAAGGTGGGGGGTGACCTCCCACAGCACAGCTGGCAGGTTGGAGAGGGTGGGGCACCCTGGACGTCAGCAGTGGGGGCCCAGTGTGGAAGGTGGGGGGTGACCTCCCACAGCACAGCTGGCAGGTTGGAGAGGGTGGGGCACCCTGGACGTCAGCAGTGGGGGTCCAGTGTGGAAGGTGGGGGGTGACCTCCCACAGCACAGCTGGCAGGTTGGAGAGGGTGGGGCACCCTGGACGTCAGCAGTGGGGGCCCAGTGTGGAAGGTGGGGGGTGACCTCCCACAGCACAGCTGGCAGGTTGGAGAGGATGGGGCACCCTGGACGTCAGCAGTGGGGGTCCAGTGTGGAAGGTGGGGGGTGACCTCCCACAGCACAGCTGGCAGGTTGGAGAGGGTGGGGCACCCTGGACGTCAGCAGTGGGGGTCCAGTGTGGAAGGTGGGGGGTGACCTCCTACAGCACAGCTGGCAGGTTGGAGAGGGTGGGGCACCCTGGACGTCAGCAGTGGGGGTCCAGTGTGGAAGGTGGGGGGTGACCTCCCACAGCACAGCTGGCAGGTTGGAGAGGGTGGGGCACCCTGGACGTCAGCAGTGGGGGTCCAGTGTGGAAGGTGGGGGGTGACCTCCCACAGCACAGCTGGCAGGTTGGAGAGGGTGGGGCACCCTGGACGTCAGCAGTGGGGGTCCAGTGTGGAAGGTGGGGGGTGACCTCCCACAGCACAGCTGGCAGGTTGGAGAGGGTGGGGCACCCTGGACGTCAGCAGTGGGGGCCCAGTGTGGAAGGTGGGGGGTGACCTCCCACAGCACAGCTGGCAGGTTGGAGAGGGTGGGGCACCCTGGACGTCAGCAGTGGGGGGCCCAGTGTGGAAGGTGGGGGGTGACCTCCCACAGCACAGCTGGCAGGTTGGAGAGGGTGGGGCACCCTGGACGTCAGCAGTGGGGGTCCAGTGTGGAAGGTGGGGGGTGACCTCCCACAGCACAGCTGGCAGGTTGGAGAGGGTGGGGCACCCTGGACGTCAGCAGTGGGGGCCCAGTGTGGAAGGTGGGGGGTGACCTCCCACAGCACAGCTGGCAGGTTGGAGAGGGTGGGGGCACCCTGGACGTCAGCAGTGGGGGGCCCAGTGTGGAAGGTGGGGGGTGACCTCCCACAGCACAGCTGGCAGGTTGGAGAGGGTGGGGCACCCTGGACGTCAGCAGTGGGGGTCCAGTGTGGAAGGTGGGGGGTGACCTCCCACAGCACAGCTGGCAGGTTGGAGAGGGTGGGGCACCCTGGACGTCAGCAGTGGGGGGCCCAGTGTGGAAGGTGGGGGGTGACCTCCCACAGCACAGCTGGCAGGTTGGAGAGGGTGGGGCACCCTGGACGTCAGCAGTGGGGGTCCAGTGTGGAAGGTGGGGGGTGACCTCCCACAGCACAGCTGGCAGGTTGGAGAGGGTGGGGCACCCTGGACGTCAGCAGTGGGGGCCCAGTGTGGAAGGTGGGGGGTGACCTCCCACAGCACAGCTGGCAGGTTGGAGAGGGTGGGGCACCCTGGACGTCAGCAGTGGGGGTCCAGTGTGGAAGTGGGGGACAGTGTCCCACAGCACAGCTGGCAGGTTGGAGAGGGTGGGGCACCCTGGACGTCAGCAGTGGGGGCCCAGTGTGGAAGGTGGGGGGTGACCTCCCACAGCACAGCTGGCAGGTTGGAGAGGGTGGGGGCACCCTGGACGTCAGCAGTGGGGGGCCCAGTGTGGAAGTGGGGGACAGTGTCCCACAGTGCAGCTGGCAGTCAGAGGCCCAGGACCGCACCCCACCACAGCACACCAGGCTGCAAGAGAAGCATCCACCTAAGAAAGAGGAAAGCAGGGCCTTGGTTTCCACAGTTCCAAGCCATGAAAAACGAAATGCAGGGTCCTGGCAGTCCCGAGCGCAGGGAGACAGCTGGGTGGCCACAGGGACGAGGGACCTCGGGCCCCCTTCTCCTCCACCTGCCCTGCATCCTTCCAGGAGGCACGGAGGCCTTGCAGACTCCTCAGCAAGGAACCAGACAGGGAAGGCGTGTCCCTGTTCTCAGTCCCGGGGACAGCGCGGCCCCTTGCCCAGCCTGCCTGGCTCCAGGGGACGCTGCCTCCGCGTGTGCCCAGGAAGCATGAAGCAGTGCCTCCTGATGTGGACGCGGGCATTCGCGCCTCCGGGTCTGCACTGCGCTCTCACCCCATCACCCCTCACCCCACCACGCACTGCTTCGAGTTTCCTTTCACGCTGTCCCTCAGGGTCCGCAGGGTCTGCACGCCTGGCCTGAGCAAGGTCAGAGGGACCCCTCTCAGAGGGCTGGCACCTGCAGGTGGCCCACAGGCTGGGTGCCAAGGAGCAGGACCTTCTCCTCAGTCACATGGGGAGGGGTGGAATCGGGGCATTCTTCTATAAAAACAAATTCACGGACACACTGATCAAAGCCAATAACAGAAATAACAATCTTCTTTCCATCAAATGTCCAAGTACACATTTCTGTTAATCAGACTCAGTTCCTAATTATATCATGGAGGTATTTGATGACTTCCCTATCTCTTGATTTTGATCTTATGTAAAGTTGACTTTTGTCAGGATAACCTAGGGGGCAAATGTGGGCTAAATCTTAAAATTAATAACCACTGAAAATTGATTACTAATTAAGCCTATATTCTAAAATGAATGAATTTCACAATGCTTACTAAAACTAATATTCATTATTTCAGTATGATGAGAGTCAATAAGAGTTATGTGAACTCAGCCTATAGTTAAATAAGAACAGAGACAAAATGAATTCAATCAAACAAAAAGCTGCTCACTGAAGAGAGATTTTATTGGCCAGTTAAACTAGTTACTATTGAAGATGTCTGTATTTTAGCCTTTACAGCTTTTAGAGGGACCTGGTTTTCTGTCACTGTCATCGTGTGAAGTCGAAGTCTGGGGCTCTCGACCCTCGCTCCCGCCTCGTGTCTCTCCAGCCTGCGTCTCAGCAGAATCCACAGGCATCGACCTTATTGGACAAAATGCATTCAGAGCGGATGCAGAGTACCCTCAGGTCAAGCTCTTTCCTTAACAGGGCACACAGGGGCGGACAGCTAAGTCTCATGTTTTACAGAGGTCCAGGACTAACAATATCATCACCTATTATTTGAAAGTAGAAGTGTTTATAACGAGAGTTTTCTGACTGGATAATTGTAGACAGTGTCCCCGACCCAGATGCTGAATTAAGACAGAATACTGGGACCGTCCTGATTATCCTTGTAAAGCCACGACTGGAAGCCGACAACTCAGCCCTCCATGCCTTCTCCCTGCAGGGCCACTAACCCGGCTCCCGTCCAGAGCAAGGCTGCCATCGGCTGCGGGCAGTGTGGATGTGGTGGAGAAGCCTCCCCTCTGGTGCTGCTCGGGACACTCGTGGCTACTTGAGCATGCTGCTGCAGAAGCCACTCTGGTCCAATGCCAGCGTTCCTTCCCACGGGGCCAGGAGCTCAGGGGACATGCTCTCCCTCCCTCTGCATTCCCTGTGGTCTTACTGCCCGAAGTAAACCTAGCCCGTGGGCTCGTGGGTACTTTAGGCAGGAACGGCTTCATGTGAAGAACACCTTCAGAGAGGTTTGCAATCCTAGCACAGAAATGAGAAAATTCCTAAAATTGTAGCTCAGCCCGCAGAGGATGGGCCAGGCGTGGACGGGGCTCCCTTTGCCTGGGTAAGGCCAGGAAAAGAGAGCATGGGAAGTGCAGGGAGGCGTGGCCCTGAGACAGCCTTTGCTCCTCTCCCCTCCCCAACTCCTCTTACAAGCTCTGCAAGCTGCTCAGCCGTCAGCAGCCAAGTGCAACCATGACTTAACTGAATCTCATAAATGAATTAATACTAATTAATAGTTTCCTGTGTTGTTTCTCCTAGGAGTAATTGCATTAACAATGTTTTGAGGAAGAAATGCTTAACCCAGTGGAAGCTACAGTATGCACAGGACAGCCTGGGATCTGGAGGTCCCAGAGGGCCTGGGGCTGCTGTGAATCCCACGTCACCGTCAGCTCCAGTTGATGAATTTGTGGAATAAGGCACCGGACTTGAACTCGATGAACTCTTTCCAACTCAAACACTCTATTATTCTTCAAAATGTTGTGTACTAGATAAATGGAGAGGGATAATGCTGAGATGACTGCAAGTGGGGACTGCAGGCAGCCTTCTTGTGGTCATTAGACAGCCATCTACTCCATTTGCCTGATAAGCTCATTGTGAGAATATCCCTCCATTCTGGGATCTTAGTTCTGTCAAAAATACTGTCATCATTAGGGCTTGAATGAAGAAAACCTAACCGTAGATGGCTGGCTTCAGGATGATAGGATAAAGGCCTTTCGCATCCCTTGTTTTCTCCAGAACCCCACAAGGACAAGAGAGCAAGGAACAGCAGCAGAAGCCAGGAAGCAAGATGAGCCCAACCTGAAGATGGAGAGGAGAACAGGATGCATCCGCGTGGGAGGGAGGCTCCCAGAGAGCACCCGACAGGGAGCGGGCGACCACCTGGTCAGTGCAGAAATGCAAGGTCAACAATTCCAGAGGAGCAGGAAGAACCTTTCTCTGCCCTAGGTCACCACGGAGGTCCTGCAGGGAGAGAGGACACTGAGCTCTGCAGACACAGAGAGAGAGACCAGCCAAGAGCAGCCGGAGCCCTGCCCACATCCAGACACCAATGCTGGCTTTATTATTTCCTAATCCCTCCTCCCCTAAGAAACAGGATTTAAAAAACACTGCATCTCTGACACAAGAAAGAATGCTACCAAAAAAAAAAAAAAAAAGGAATCCTTGTAGCCTAAGAGAGGGTTAAACTTCCAACAGCGGGGCTCAGGGCCACGGCAGGCGCTCAGTTCACACTAGGCCCTAGTTTCAGCTCCCCGCACTGACTCCTGTGTGTCCACGTGTGTGTGCGCTAAAGTGAAAGAGGTTCAGGGAAATAGTTGAGAGATACAGAGAAATATCTCAGAAAGAATATAAAAGAACACAAGAGATAAGTATTGGAAAGCAGGAGAGAGGAGATACAAAAATCAGGGGATGTTTAGGAAATACAACACCCAGATAATAAGTATTCTAGAGAGAAGAATAAAAGTAGTGGTCAGAAAATAATTTAAGAAATGATATATGAAAACCATAATCAAATCAGAACAAAAATCTCCGAATTGAAAGGATTTAGCCAGGACCCAGTTTAGGTAATGAAAAAAGACCCATCTCAAAGCACACCTTCAGAATAACCCTGATGAGGAAGTACTTCCCTAAGGAGAACAAATTTAAATGTACACAGAGTAAGTCAGAGAGCTGTAGAAGAGATGGCTCCAGGAAACGAAGCTGCAGAAGCCGAGACAAGATGTGTCAGACCCTACTCCAAGAAAAACAGGGAATTATGAAAGAAAGGTAGTTCTAGAGTATTACTTAGCAGTGATCAATGGTTACAGGGTTGTAATAATGAAGACCTCAAATCAGGTATTAACCAGAAAGATTATGGCAAACTATGTCGAGAGGATGAGAGGAATACACAAGCAAAAACTGTCTCCTGAGGTTACAGACGACGTCTAAACAGCCCAGGGAGGAGCTGGACATGGAGTGGACGTCCAGGAGAGGGAAGGACCCGGGAGCCGCGGGTGCCGGTCCTCTTATAGGCCTTTGAGCCCAAACGATCGTCTACAATATGTCCGTGTATTACTTTGATAGCCTACAAAATATAACACACCAACAAAAAACGACTTCTCCACAGTTTACTTAGTGAACGTGCTACTCTAGGATACGAAACTGGTCATGAAATGAGAGCTTGCAGATTATCAAAGGCCTCGAGTCTAAAGCCATGCTGTGCTGCTCTCGAAAATCAGACCTTCACCTGGGAGAGAGCGGCCGTCTCCTTAACGCCACACCCATCCGACTGCGGTCCCCAGCGTGGGTTCCAGCCCCTGGAGACTTGGCAGTCCCTCGGAGACTGAACTCCTAGTCCAGGGGGGGAAGAGGCCTGGCTTCCAATCTGATGCCTGACCAACCCACACAACACGGTTCCCAAACCCACAGCCACAGCCAGCCAGCCTGGAGCCTTCCACAGGGCCAGGGCCAGCAACAAAGCCCACCGGTCCCAGGTTACAGGGCGCTGCGTGCTCCCCTTGGCTCCCCGTTCACACAGAGTGGAGCCGCAGAAGCCATTGCTGATTTGCCAAGGAACTCAGAAAATGACTTCTTGGTTCCAATTCGGCATCTGCGGACGGTGGCCAGGGCGAGCCCTGTGAGGAGCTGAGACTTGAGTGCACACGGCAGCAGAGTATGACATGAACACAGATCCCTGCTCTCATTATCATGGCTAACTTGGGGCAGTACTTCCTCTGAAGAAAAATGAGGCAGAATTCTGTTTCCTAGAAGTCTCCCCTGTTGGAGCTCACACTGCTGAGAACGCCAGGGGCTTTGTGCACGTGTGCCGAAGCACCCGAGGGTGGCTCTTCCTCTCCTGGGGCTCTCCTCTAGGCAGCCCCGTGCTAAGAGTACCTGCTCCTTCTCTTTTTCTCTGTTCTTTGCTTGTTAACTCTGTCCCTGCCTCTAAAAGAAAGTTACACACCCCCCCCCACACACACACACACAATCGCTGGGCTCTCCGCTGCTCTCCTCACGCTCCTCTCTGGGAAATCTCTCGACTCCAGCCACCCCACCCCTCCACACACTCCCAGATGCTCCGAGCTCTAAACCTGCATTTCCACCTTTGTGCTTGACACTTCCATTACTACTACCTGAAAAATCAGGTCCCTCTCATTTCTGTTTCTTTTCAATAGTGACATCAACAGTCTTGGTTAACTAGGTCAAATCATCACCAGATCCTCCAGGACCCCCTTCTCTTCGCACCCTTCATGGGGAGCAGAGTGTCTATCCTCCCCGCCAACGACCCTGCTCTTCACCCATATCGACAATGCACGATAACAGAGCCATCTCAGCCTCAGTGTGTTCCTTCCGGGTCTGCCACCGGCCACTTCTACCCATCAATGGCTCCCCATTGTCACCTTCTGGCACATAAGCCCCCCAACATTAATGTCCCAATTCAAAATGTTTAGCCCAGCATTTCTGTTGTGCTACTTACAGCATGATTGCTCACGCTCCGTCTCTGCCCACCTCTCTCAGGACACTCTGGACCCCCAGTGGAGGAGAGCTGGCCCTGTCCCCTGCGCTGCCTCCGCAGCCTGCACTTTGCACAGGGACACGCGCAAGAAATGTCTTTGAATTGAATCCCAAGAGGACGGTCTTCCAACGCCTGCTTGGAGTTCATCAGACACTTAACAACCCAACAACTTCTAGAAGGAAGTAATCTCTGACAGCAGTCCCTGGTCCTGGTTTGAACACAGCTGGGGTGAAGGAAGCCTTGGCTGGAACTGACGGCTGATAAATGGTTCTATCAAAGAAGACAACAACAACAACAACAGGCTGGCTAGTGACACAGCAGATGACACTCTTGTCCCTAAGTCTGTTTATTTCCCTAGTGGAACACCAGAATGAAACAGGCCACAGGATTTCCCTGAGGAACTCTCCTGACAACAGTGGCCGAGGCTCACTCACTATCCTCCGAACCCAGCTGTGCTCCTCTGCCTGCTGAAAATGACCGTGGGGCTTTGCTAGGCGCACTCTCTCTGGCCCAGCTAGGGCTGTCTGCTGATTTCTAAACAGTGACACATAAACAGCATTTATTAGCATGGCCTCGTTCTACTCATAGAACATGAGGAGTGGAGCTGCTGCAGATACTGCTATGAGCTGGTCTCTGATTCACCACGTGGCAGGCTTCAGATAAACAGGAAGAAGCGTTCATTAAGCGAGTCTCCTAGACCTGTGGGAATCAGGTACCACGGCACTGGCTTGCTGGTTATGGAAAGTCAGTAAACAGTTTCGCGGGTTCTACTAGCCCTCAGATGGCCAGTCCCCAACTAGCCTTGCTCCAGGGCTTTCTGCAACTGACCTCAAACTTCGAAAGCGGGTGCAGCAATCTACTCCGCCCTACTTTCCCTGATAGGAGTATTCAGGTGTCCCAATTTGTCCGGATTTATGGTGAAAGAAAGAATTTTTAAAGAATCAAGAAACTGAGCAAGTTTATCTAAATAATTTGGCCAAGAGAAAACTGGACAATGTCTGAACCCCTCAGGGGAGCACGGAAGCCAGCTGTGGCTCTTCAGGATTCAGGCCTGTCCTTGCATTTCCTGGGCCATTTCCACTCCACCCTACTCCGCATCAGCAACGCGCCGCTCATTTCAAGTCAGAACCCTCACCATGGCGTCTACTCCCGGCCACCGATTTTTTTGTCCCTACAGGCAGATCCAGCTGGGTACCAGCTCCTTCCAGCCAAGCAAGTGGGTGAGTCCCAGAGGCCCAAGGTCTCTGCCCGGCAGGAACAGCTGGGGGCGGCAGGGGGCGCTGCAGAGCCTCGGTCCCCACCCAGGAACCAGCTCCAGGGCTCTGCCTGTCGGTGGCCGCCGCCTCCTCTGACCCCAGGCTCTACCTAAGTCTGTGCCGCTTCCTAAAAAAGACAAGGAGCCCTTCAGCAGAGCCCAGATCGTGGGAAGAGAAGCACGGGCATCTCACCCCGAAATCCGACCGCCCCTTTTGTCTTTTTGCACCTCGCCACAGACTAATGGCTGGAGACTCAGAAAAGTTGCTCTTTCCCAAATTCGAGCGCCGACCGCTCCTTCGTTAAAAGGAAAAAGCCGGGGAGGAGAGTGCGGGGGTGGGGAGGAAAAAGAGAAAAGAAAAGGAAAACCAGTCGGGGACCCTGAGCTCCGTGGGAACCGCAGCCCAAGTTGGCACCAAGCGGCTGGGCGGCCGCGCGCCCCCTCCCTCCGCAGGCACACGCGGCGGCGTCGGTTCTAGCTGGACCCCACTAGGAACGCAGTCAGGAACCGCGGGCACCCAGCACCCCGTTCCGCACCGCCCCTCCCGGCTCCCCACTTGAGCCCCCCCCGACAGCGGGAGGTGGAGGGGACCCGAGTTCCCAGGGTGGCTCCCGCGGGGACGCCGCGGGGGAGCTGGGGCGGCCAGGGTCGGTGCGCATCGTGCCCTTCCTCGGCCTCCCCAGGTAAGCCTGGGGACCCCGGGGTCTGCTTCCGAGGGTCCCAGTCCTAGGGGAGTCGCGCGGGCCGGGCTCTGCTGGCTGGACGCGTGTCTGCCGTCAGAGTCCGTCTGCGGGGCCGTTCCGCGCCTTCCTTCGGCGCCCCGCACCCCAGTCCCTCGGCGGAGCGGGACGGAGCGGGAGCGCCGGGCCGGGTCGGCGGGGGCACCGTCGCCCCGATCCACCCGCCCCGCCGCGCACGTCGTGGCGCCGCCCTCCCGTGCGCGGGGCGCGGCGGCCGGTACTCACAGGTCGGGCCCCGGGGAGCCGGGCGGCGCGCGGTGGCTGCGCGGCTCCAGCCCCCCGTTGACGCCCCTCCAGCCCCGGCGGCGGCGCTGCGGCTCGGCTGCCTCGTCCTCGCCCTCCTCCTCCTCCGGCGCGGGGAAGGTCACCCTCGCCTGCTCCTTGCACTTCCTGACCTTGGTGGACATCGCGCCGGCCGCGGGCCTCCTCCGCCGCGCGCCGCTCCCGGCCAGCAGCGGCTCCCGCAGCCCGCGCGGCCCGGGGCAGGAAGGCGGCGGGAGAGCGCGGCGCTGCCCGCGACCTGGCGGCTAGAGGCGGGAGCCGGAGCCGCGCCGCCGCCCACCATCCAAGCGCGGGAGCCGCCGCGCAGTGGCCGCGAGAAGGAAGCCCGGGCGGAGCGCGCGCCGGTGCCGGGAGAGGAGCTGCGGCCCCGCGGCCGCGGCGGTGCCGCCTGCGCGCCCGTCCCCGGCCTCCGACAGCATCACTTGCGAGGACAGCAGCGCTACTCAGGGAGAGGAGGGAGGGGAGGGAGGAGGGGAAGATCAGGCCCTCAGACAGCGCCGGAGAGGAACCAGACAGACCAGCAGGTGGGGAGCCAAGTCTCGGGAGAACTTCCTCTCCCCACCAGAGCTCCCGAGCACCCCCAGAGCAAGTTGGCTCGGGAGGTGGAGAGGAGCACGCCAGCTCCTCGGCTTCCCCGCAGGCACATTTGGAGTTCCAGCCCAGATTTCAGAAGCATTCCACGCTCGTCCTGCCTTCTGCAGGTTGAACCTGCAGAGCTTCCCGAGAGCCTCTGTGCTGCAGCTTGGCACTATTTCTAATGTGCGTGATGCTTCTGTACATGTAACAGCTTCGTTCATCCAACAAGACTAAGTACTTTCCCAGAGATATTTATCACGAAAATTTTTAAATCATTTTAAAATTTGAAAAAAAAATCCTGCAAAATTCAAGAGTGCTCATTCTTCTGGGAGGAAAGAGTTACAGAATTTTGGTCAACAGGAATCAGAGAGAGCCTCTGGTGCTCTCCTTTTATTTCATTTTCCCCGTTTACTCAGCGGTGCTGGCAACAGAACACCGCATGCATGCGCTCTACCCCTAAGCCACACACCTGGGTCGGGTCTGCTCCTTTTACAAATAGGAAAGTGGACACTCCCCTCCCCAACCCTAAAGGTAGGCCAGCAGTGAGACAACCGACCAGGCCTGGACAGTGTACTGTCCAAGATTTTCTATTGCCTCCAATAGGCAGCTTTCCACAGGCCCAAAAAATACCAGAGGTGCTGTGATGAGACGAAATAAGATCTGCTCATTTTTTTTAAAAAAGTATTTCTATTAGTTGTGGAGGGACCTTTACTTTATTTATTTATTTACATGCGGTGCTGAGAATCAAACCCACGTGCTAGGCAAATGCTCTACACTGAGCCACAAGCCCAGCCCAAGATCTGCTCATTTTTGACTGCCTCCAGTTGGGGTGTGCTTCTTGGAGGAGCAGATCTTCCCAATTTAAGCAAAGCACCAGCGAGGCAATGTAGCTACCTTGACTCTAATTCTTAAAAAGTAAACAAAATACCAGGCATTTTTGTTAAATTGACATCAAGTGTTTATGTTTAAAGAAGCAAGAATACTTCTTAAGATAACTGATACAGGGAGAACAGGAGCAAGTGAACACTGTCCAGCACTCTTTGGTGGACAGGCCCCCTCACAGGGTCACCAGACCCCCTCCTCCCACCTCTGAATTATAGGCAGACTGCCCAACACCCGAGTGCCCCGTGGTCCTCTCTGCCTCTGGCTCCTGCCACTTGCCTCTCCCCATACAAGAGACTCTGCTCACAGCAGGTCTGATCATGACTTGCCTCTATGAAAATCTCTGGAGACTTCCCACTGCTTTCAGGTTAAAATCCAAATCTGGCATACCCAGCCCCCTGTGGGCTGACCCTAGTTCTGCATGTCTGCTCCCACCTTCCCACGGGCGCATTCCCACGCCAGCAACGCTGGACGTCTCATTCATCACCTGACAACTGTGGCTTTTCCTGCCGTGGTCTGTGACATTGCCACACCAGAATGTCTCTTTCTCCTTCTACCTGGCACACTGCTCTTTTCCCTTAAAACCTAGCTTAGAAGTGGCTTCCAGTCTGACAGCGGTCCTCCATCCCGGGGAAGTCCCCTGCCTCTCCGTACACCCCATGTTAGCCTTGGTCACAGCAGACAGAAGTTAGTTCTTATGCCTGTCTTTCCCTGAAGTGTGAATTCCTTGCTGGTGATTTGGTTCTTACTTCTTTTGAGCTACTTGGGGCTCATTTTTTTGCTCTTGCTATTTAGCTGAGTGCTTGGTGTCCAGGAAATCAATAAAGGCTGTTGAAGAAATTAAAGAAATCTGCAGGTTCTTTCTAATTGCATGACAAGCCCATGGCCTTGGAGAGGCTCTGGATAGCTCTGTGGGCTGCTTACTCTCACACCTGCCATGTTGGTGTCCCGGGGCTATCAAGAGACTCTGAGGCTTAACTAACTGAAATTTATTTTCCCTCAATCTGGGAGCTTTCCCTCTGTGCCTGTGCCTGTCTCCTCCTCTTATGGGGACACCCCTCATGTTGGATTAGGATCAACCAATTACCCATTTAACTTTTGTTACCACTGCCTGCAACTGCTGTCTGTCACATTCTGAGGCACTGGGGACGAGGACTTCAGGATGTGTCTTGTGTTGACAAGAGCCAGCCCATCACACTGCCTGCCTCTCCTGAGCAAGGCAGTGGTCTCCTTCAGCGTCTGTCTTTTTTATCTTCCTTTTGGTAGTGCTGGGTCGAACCCAGGGCCTGTGCATGCCAGGCTAATGCTCTGCCATGAGCCACAGCTCCGGCCCCGGAGTCTGGTTCTTCTTTATCTTAAGTGTGGTCCTGGAGCACACTCTATGAAGAAGAGGGAATCTACAAGAAAGTAGGCTCTTAGAGAAACGACAGGACTTTTCTGTTTTGTTTTCTCCTCTTGCGAGAGGCCTGTAGCCGTCTGTACTCATGAAAAAAGTGCTGGCCTGTAATATATTCAAGGTCTGCTCCTTCTTTGGGGGAACACAATAATCAGTATTCAGTATTCAAAAGATACAGCTGTTTATGCAGGTTATTTTCAACTAGAGGCAGCCACTGAGGCATAAGCAAAGCATAACTTTTATGATAAATCCAAATAAAATTAGTGATTTTAAAAAACCCAGCAGCAGAGATGGTCTTCAAAAGTCCTCAGATTCAAAGAAAATCCTGTACCTTCCTTAAAGTTTGTTTTGCACACTGTGGAGGCTCCCGTTCTTTCCTTTAGCCCCTCTGTCTCCTTCCTCCCTTTCCCCAGTGCCTTCTGTGACACACAAGGAGACCCTGCAGCACAGTTAATTCTTGAACACCAACCTGAAGGTGCTCCAGAGCACACCCTCAGGGGAGCAAGAGCTTGGGAACAGGTAGGATGTTCCCAACAGTGCACATTTTATCCTCCCTTGGAATAGAAGTTCTCTTATAAATGGATTTTTTCTTTGCTTTTTTAAAGTAACTTGACATCACTAATCATGTTAGCAGTGCAACTAATAGAATAGGAAATGCTACATATTATGAGAACAGTTGAATCCCCCAAAACAGAGCCCTAAAGTTATCATGTTAACATCCCAGTGCCTTTACACACGATTCACATTGCCCTATAAACTGTCAATCCCTCATCCTTACAGTTCTTACAGGCCAAGGAGATCCCAGACAGCTCCCAAACTTGAAACTTGTGTTTTGAAAATTTCCTCCTGAGTCAGAAGTTTGGAACTCTAAATTTACTTTATCATAGAAATAAGCTATAAATGATGGTTCTATTTCCAGGACAGTTAGCTTAAACCTGTTTCAGTGACAGTATCTAAGAACTCAGATGGTAAGCCAGGGCTTGGAATTGAATCCGTTCTCCGCTGCTCAGAGATTCTGCGACCGTGAAGAAGCTACTTAACCCCTCTGAGCCTCTTCTGCAAGAGGGTAGAGCCATTATAGCTGTTTCCTCTGGCTGCT
Organism: Ictidomys tridecemlineatus; assembly: GCF_052094955.1. Taxonomy (NCBI): domain Eukaryota; kingdom Metazoa; phylum Chordata; class Mammalia; order Rodentia; family Sciuridae; genus Ictidomys; species Ictidomys tridecemlineatus. The sequence goes on along the minus strand of NC_135485.1, from coordinate 146,576,126 downwards.
ATAAGGTTCTGTGTTAACAGCACCTGAAACTATGCTTTCTACACAGTAGGCATCATGTAACTTGTAATGGCCTTCAGTTGGATACTGTGAACCTGGGAACGACCACAGAAGCCTGCAGTCTGGGTCCTGCAGCAGGGCTCCACCCTGGGGCCTCTAGATGCCACTCTCAACAGCACTGCCAAGCTGTCGCTCCCGTGCTTCGGCCTTCCCCACTGGCTGTGAGCTTTGCTGTTCACAGGCCAAGGAGGTCCCAGGCAATTCCCAAAAGTCTTGTATGACCTTGTCGCGGCAGTGTACTCGTCAAGCTGTATATGGCGAGTGCTCAATGAAGGTGACAAGAGATAATGGCAGAGGCCAGTGCAAGAGCAGACTTTTGAGAAACGAAGCACTCCAGAAGCGAGGAAGGAGAGCGCGTCCTTCCCCTGTGCACACAGCAGCCCCACGACCCTTCAGCACTCCTGCCTCCCGTCTTGCGGTCCTGCCCCCCCACCTCCTGGTGGTGGGCTCCTGGGCACACCTTAGTTGAGAGTTCCCCAGGTGCTCTCCCAGGTCTGCCTTTCTGTCCTGTCAGTCATGAGTGCCGTCTGTTGCAGGAAAACCATCTTACACAAATCCACACGCGTTGTGAAAGCTGGGAATCCTTCATGCTCTGAGGGATCTACATTTTTCAAAAATTGCAATAAATCTCCCTTTAATACACTGACTAGCCGTGTGTTTAAATGAAGTGAAAAGAAGGAGCTTTGGGGTGGGAGAGGGAGTTGCGGAGCAGCAAGCCGGGCCTGGGTGACTCTCCCCTGCAGGATTCTCACTGTGCTTCTCCCTGCATGCAAGCTTCAATCCTGACCCCTACGAATTCGCCCTAATCCCGCCCCATCAACATCTACTGATAGCGTTGTCTAGAAAGCCTCCCTATCCAAGGAGGGAGTGGCACTCGGACTAAGGGGCAGAGCTAGGGGCTCATCATTGAGCAGAGATGAATTTATCATTGTTAGCAGACAATTCTCCAAGCAGCACCCCCCATTTCTAGGCACTCTGCAAGCACAGGCGATGGCTGCCTCTGTCCTGGAGCACACTTTGAAGGATGTTTGTAGGGAAACCCTTGGGAGCAGGAGAGGGTGGCCTTCTCTGAAGCAAAGAGCTAATGAGCTCACTGTCCAGTCTAACAAAGAGAAGGCTCTCCAGGGCACTGGCCAGGCCTGCTTGCTGGTTACCTAATCTTGGGATTCTTCTCTGCTAATGCAACCCACTGTGTGTGGGGTATCATCTGGCCCTCTTCATGTCCCTCCGTGGGAACTGGGAATCAAGGAAGAGGCACAATGCTGTGACTCTGGCGACTGCCCCTGAAATGAGAACACACGTCCTTGATCTCTGGCCCAGGAGTTTTGTGCCGTGAGCCAGCACCCATAGCCTGCAACTGGCAACATCCTCAGCAAACAGAAGGGTAAATCCCAGCCCTTCATCATTCTTGATGATTATTAAATTTACAGATGAAAAAATTAACAGCTCTCCCCAGGACAGAAGTCTCCAAGAGCAAACTTGGTTCTTCAAGGGGTGGTAATAACTTTCCCACGGAGCTTGGCACGTTATTCATCAATTTTCTGATGCCCACGTCCTGCTCTGCACACTTGTTGATACGTTTGTTTAAATGTGAAATGTCCACCAGACCAGTCTTTGCTCTCTCACAGCAAGGCCTGGACTCCACCAGCTTCCTGCTTCTTAGTGCAATCTGAAGAGTGGGACCCCAGCCCTTGGCTCCAGGCCCCCGGCTGTGGGGGAGTGGGACGCACAGGGCACAGCCCAGGCGCCCACCTCTCCAGTGTGTTGTGTGTGAACTTGCAGAACTCAAATCTGCCCAGCCTTTATTTTTGGCAAAGTTCAGAACAACTCTCCTTCATCCTAATCCCTGTGACCCAGGCTGACCTTCTTCTAAAAACTATTTAAAGGCATATTCCTCAAAGTTATATTTGTCCTTCCTTGAGGGAGAAAAAGCCTCCCATGACTTGCAGATGGGAAACTGCAGAGATGGTCCAATGAGCCACCTGTCCACAAGCGGGTCAGCCTTCCTGGCCTGGTGCTGCCACCTTGGCTGATGTCAGGCTATTGATCCTACCCAGGCTGGGTCTTAGGGCATGTTAAAAACGCTGGTTAGAGCTTCAGCTGGACGTGGTGGTGCTGCCTGTAATCCTAACCACGGGGGAGACCAAGGCAGGAGGATTGCGGTTCAAGCCAAGTCTGGGCAACTTAATGAGACCCCCCCCCAAAAAAGAAAGACACTAAAAATATTAGGTGTGATTCTCCATTCTTCTGCTCACCCGCCCATTTGTGTCGAATTTATTCTGTTCCAAATGTACTTTGCTCCAAGGTTAGAATGTTCCACATTGGCGCTAGGCTAGAGTTGTTGGTCTCCATCACCAGGTCAGAGATGACCACTTCCTCTCCCTTTACTTTTCTTGAAAGTACAGGCATCTACTCCCCACCCACAGATGGGAGCTGCCTGGTGCTGGAGCCGGTCTAGCTAGTTATGAATACAGGGAAGGGGCAGGGTCTCACTTTAACACTGATCTTCCTGTGGCAATCTTCAAATGTGACTCCCTGCACCTGTAACTCAACTTTGGACAAAAGCATTGATTCAAAGCACAAAGAAAATAGAACAAAAAAGCTAAAAAATGTCTCTTCTTCTCCCTGTATTTACTTGGAATAAGTTACCTTTAAAACGTATTGAAATATTTGGGATGCTCATGGACTCTTTTTAATGCATATTTTGATTAAAAGTCAAAGTGACAAGATAGTCACATGAAAGCTTAGAAATGTGCAACCCAATTTATTTTTGATGTGACATTACAAATGTAATATCTTTAAGAATTTCAGGGATAAAGGAAAGGGTTACAGCGTCCACAAAATCATGAGCTGTGCAGGACTGAAACATAATTTAAAGACATGAAATCTGGTCGCCTTGCAGTGCTTGAGTCCTCTGCAGTGTCCCTGTCAAATTTTCATATATGCACATTGATACTGTCATTCTGTAAACAGTTTTGAAAACATCACGCACTTGCCTCCAGGGATCTTTTATTGCATTAGATCCTTTCTTGGGAGAGGTTTTCCTCATGTGGCTTACACCTCAACAGAGTCCAATCTGTGAGGTTCCTGCCCTGGAGAAGGCTGCTGCCTCTCTGGGTGATGGTATCAGCCCTTGAAGGGATTTGAAATGAGCCTGTAAGGACTCGTGGAGAGCCCAGCTGTCCAACAGCACCTGGGTCTAAAGGACTGGGAAAGTCCACTCACAGAGGTGAGAAGCAAATTCGGTCCATAATTAATTGAGCCCTATTGAAAACCTGCTGTGTGAATTCAGGCCTTGGACATCACCTAGTTAGAACGCCCATTGAAGATGGGATAGAGGCCCCTTAATAAGGATCTATGTCATGGTAAACCAAAAAGAAGACAGGTTATGTAATTTTGCATGCAATAGCTTTAGCTTTGACTACAAAACAGCAGACTGGCTAACTGGAAACTGGAAAGCTTTGAATCTTGGCTAGAGGTGATTTATCCTGGAAAAGGAGCCGTGTCTAGTGGGCTTTGTTGGCATCTTGGGAAGGTGATGCTTTCTGCAGAGCCAGGAATGATCACTAAAGACTTGGATTCTGCATGAAGCCAGCAGCTCTTGCACATCGAAGTTTCTCTCATAGCGGTTCCGTATCAGCCTTGGCCACAGAACAGAAAGGACTCATTCTTTAAGGTGTTCCTTTGTTTTATGAAGACTTCTCGCCCACTTGGCTGCTCAGCAGCCGCTTACAATTCTGAAGTCCCAGAGGAAAGAGTGGCTTCACACACACCATGGAGGGGATGGCAGGCTCCCAAACCACGAACACCTCCAATTTCCATGTGCAGCCAGCTTAGCGGATCACAGGTGGACTTTTACCAAAAATGCATTCAAGGGCCTATGCCTCCAATAATACCTTATTTAAAAATAAACAGCTCATCCTTGGCTAGAAATATTATGTGGGCTGTTGCCAAATGCATTAAAATATCAACAAAGGGGGCCGGAGTTGTGGTTCATCGGTGGAGGGCTGGCCTAGCAGGTGCAAGGCGCTGGGTTCCATCCTCAGCACCACATAAAAATAAATAAATAAAATAAAGGTATCCAACTCCAACTAAACAAAAAAAATTAAAAGAATCAACAAAGACACTTCTGGAGAAAGCTCAGCAGGAGCCCAATCTCCAGAAAAAAATTGACTTCAGGAGGAAGGTCGAGAGCTCACCACAAGCAGCAAGAGTGCACTGAGGATCTAGGCGTTAGAACTGGGAGAAGGAAACCTGGAACAGGCTAGTTAGAACAGCCTCAGGGAGAGTGTGTAAGAAGATTCTGTCTGTGGCATCAGAACTGTTCCCAGATTTACATACATGTGCTACAAGCCTTAAAATTGCATCGAAAGCAAGAAAAAATATTCATGGTCCCAAGACAGTGATGGGACCATGAATGAGAGGATCTTAAATACAGGCTGCTACCGTTTATGTGTGTGGTGTCCCCCAAAAGCTCATGCGTGAGACAATGCAGGAAGGTTCAGGGGTGAACTGCTGGGGTTACGAGCTTCCTGATCAGTGGATTGATCACTAGTATGGATCAGCTGGGTGGTGACCAAAGGAAGATAGGGTCAGCTGGGCGTGCCTTTGGGGTACGTGTTCTGTCCCTGGTGAGCAGAGCTCTCTTGCTTCCTAGGGGCCCTGCCTGACCTGCTTCTCTCCTGTCCCTCTGCCTGGTGTGTGGCCTCGCCTCAGACCTAGAGCTGTGGACTCCACCCACCCTGGGCTGCACGTCTGAAAGCAGGAGCCACATACACTTTTCTTCTCCAAGTTGTTCTCGTTAGACCTTTGGGTCACAGCAACACAGAAGCTGACTGAAACACAGACGATGTACGTCTGGTGTAGCACCTGAGACAGAACTGATGGAGGCCACAGTCTTGATCTCAAATCTCCACCACCATCATTAGCAGCAGCAGCAGCTACTTTTCCTCCTGTTCCTTACAGATTAGTGTGGATACACACCTGTGGGATGAGGCCCTGGGAATCTGAAACAGGTCCAGACAGAGGGCAGGGTGATCCCCCCCTTTAAAAACCCCAAGTCACCTCTAGATGATGCCCTTGGCTTCACCCATCAGATCTGGGTGGTCTGGCCTTGCCTATGTCTCGGGCCTCATCTGCTGCTACCTTTCCTTTCAGAGTTTGTTTATGCAATCCCTCTGCCCAGAACCATTCATGCAAAACTGTTATGGAGCACCAATTATGTGCCCACCCTAAATGTCTGCCTGCCAAATCTTCTTCCTTCTCAAAAATCTTCTCCCGGCAGTGTTCCCCTGGAGGCAAGTTCATCACCACCAGTGAGCCTTTTAAATGACGCCACCACTGTACCTTGGGCACAAACCCCGTGCAATTTAGAAACACACCACAATTTCTTTTTTCTTTTTTTTTTCTTTTTAACGGAGCAAAACCAAATCCAGGTGAAACAAAAACCCGAAAGCTACATCAGTGGATCTATCCCAGTGATTAGAAGTTAAACAAGCCAAAGGAGGAGCTCATGGCTTCAGTCAGCTTTCTCGCTGCTGTGGCTAAAGGACCCAGCCAAACAACTGGAGAGGAGGAAAAGTTTATTCCGGGGCTCACAGTTTCAGAGGTCTCAGGACATAAAAGGCCGGCTCCATTCTTCGGGGCTCCAGATGAGGCAGAACATGAGGGCAGAAGAGTGTGGTGGAGGGAAGCAGCTCACAGGATGATCAGAGAGCAGGGAGAGACTCCGCTAGCCAGATACAAAATATAAACCCCAAAGGCTCACCCCCAGTGCCCAGCTCCTCCAGCCACGCCCCGCCTGCCTTCAGCCACCACCCAGTTAATCCCATCAGGTGATGGTTTGCTGACTGGATCAAGACTCTCTTGAACCTTCTTGCATATCTCACACATGAGCATTGGGGGCACCTCACATCCAAACCATAACACTAATAACCCTTTCACCTTCTGCCCCCACCCTGCCCACTTCCTCAAAAATAACTACAGTCAAAGAGTTTGGAGCATAGGTTTCAGGGATATATGTGTATATTTAATAGTCAGTTTAATGTGTTCAAGAGCACAGATGCCGGAGCCAGGCTACTTAGTCAGAATTTGAGTCCAACTCCTTAACATTTTTTGGTTTGGGAAGAAATTACGTGTCCTTTCTGCGTCTCAGCTTCCTTATTCCTGAGCTGGTAGTGGCATTAGTGCCTGTGGTTAAATGAATTACCCATGAATCATGGGCAGTGCCTAGTACCTAGTACATTCTTTAGAACTGTTAGAGATGTTAGCCAAGAATAGGGTTTTATGCTGCTTTTAAACATAAGTGTGGAGCCATGCTACACTAATTGCTCTGCAATTTTGCTTTTGCTTCTGCTGAACAGCATACCCACCTCATTTTATAATAAATCCTTGAAGAACTGAACTTCCTTCAGAACATGGTTTTCCTGCATAGGTGCCAAGCAAGCTGGTGAAGGGCAGCAGGGCTGAGCGATGCTGAGGATAGGGACCTGGGTGTTCCTTGAGTGCATCCATCTAAACAGCATCTCTGAGCCTTGAGAGTCTGTGTGTCCTGGCAAAGCAACATCTGGATGCATTGCAGGGGCTGCGGTTGTGGTGCTGAGAGAGCTGGGACTTCCTCCGAGAGGAGGTCTTCTGTCCTTTGTCTCTCCATCCCATGGCCTGAGTCACTTTTGCTCCTCTTTTTATTGTTGCTTTCTTTCATTGTACCTGTACATTTCTTGGGTCACAATTTAGATGAAAAGCTACATGGGGAGCAAGGACCAGGTTGTGCATGAGACGACCTTAGTCACAATCCTTCCGCAACCCTTGTTCATCCACAGTCTGACACACTGCCTCCTGTTTACATTTTTGGATAAAGAAAGAAAATGTAACGGGTGTTGGGAGTCCCCCCAGCTCCAAAGACTAACCTCCCCGTCCCTGAGAAGAGCCATCCAATGGTGAGTCCTGCTGGCTCACATGATCCTTACCCACCAATCAGACTAGCCCTGCTGGATCACATGATCCTTACCCACCAATCAGAAAGCACCCATGCCAACTGTCAAACCACTCTATAAATATACAGAGCTATTCCTCAGTAAAGGGGCATTTTCTCTCACGATGAGCCTTGATTGTTCTTTCAACGAGCTACCAAGAAGCCAGACACAGAAAAGGAGTAGAAACAGTTAGTCCTGGCTGGATTCCTTTAAATGGGAGAGTCTGAGGCATTTCTGAGATTTTTCATCATCTGTGTGGGAGATAAAAATCACTGAAAATTTGGTGCTGGGATGTGACAGACGGCCTGGGTCCCATGTTTTATAACTAAGCGTATAACCTTCGCCTAGGCTTTCAGAGATTTTTGAAAAGCCACAGGGACTTCTGTATGTGTCACAGCTGAGATGAATTGGCCAATGATCATATATCTCAGTGCTGAGCTTCTATGCAGATTTTCCAGAATGCACTGGCCTTCAAACTCTCCTGAGTTAGCAGAAATTCTTCCCACATCTTTTAATCACTCAAAGTGATATAGTAAATTGTGTAAATTTTTTTTGTTTGTTCCACTGTAGACTGAAGGCTTTGATTTTTTTTATAATCTTTTTATATTTTAAGAAATTAGTTTCTCAAAGCAAACATTCTCCCTGTAAAACCTCAAGATCTTATTTCTTAACCATACTGAAGAGCTCAAGAGATTACTATTTTTTTCCACACGAAATGTAAAATATGCAATACCTGATTGTACAATCCTATTCAATTCTATTCTTTAAGTCTCACTAATTGCACATTCTTTACTAGAGATCAATCAATTATTTGATTGCTTATCAATTGCTTATCGATTGCTGTGTGTATTTGCTATGTTATGAACATTCACAGTAGGATAACAATAAAAAAAGGATCCATATGATCTGGGTGTCCAGGAGATTCATGGTGTTTCCATGCAACGGAACACGGAACCAGCAAAACATCACGTCTTAGAAGAACATTCATTGATGTGGGAAAGTCCGTGACGTCCACTAAGTGAGGACTGTGGGCTGCGGCATTTCCCCGGGAGCTAGCAGAGCAGAAAGCTGCAGACCCTCCACTGTCCTGGGAGCAGGAGCCGGAGGACGCTTTCGGTTTCTGACAACTTGCACATTTTCCCTCAGATTTTCTGAGTTTCTGCAGTGACCACCTGTTACCTCTGTAAGTAGAATCCCTTTTTAAACGCAATCACTCAAATTAAAATGAGCTTTTGTTGAGCTCGCTGTCCAAGCCATCGCGTACTTACTGAACACAAGTCTAGCACAGGCAGCGGAGAAAGACACTTTGAAAAGACAGCTATTCCTGTCTTCAAGGAACTTCCAGGCATATTTTTGGAAGAAGTGGATGTAAAATATAAAACATAAAGTGTTAAAAATCCGTGAAGTTGAGAAGACAAGCCAGGAGCAGGGGGCTGATAGCTGTGCAGGGTGAGTTGACTGGCGGCTCCTCTCCTTCCTGCTGTGCCCCTGTGTGTCACTGAGGTCCTCCTCCTCCTTGGTGAGTGATCCCACTCTTGGGTTCAGTCCTTGGCATTTAGCAAGCGCCCTTCCTGGAACCTCCTGGCTCCTTGAAGCTAAGCCACTTTGGCAACGGCAGGAGCTTTACGTAAACTCTGACCCCTGTCGGAGGCTTTAATCCAGACACTTTAGTTCTCCTTCTTCCCCTGATTCCTGACACCCGCTAAAGGACGGCGGAGGAAGGAAGTCAGCCCTTGTCCCCTGGGCCCTTGGCGTGTTTTTCTCAACTTCAGAAGAGAATAACAATACCAACAAAACTAATAATACGGTTAGGTAGCAGTCACCCGGTGGCCTCTCCTGAGAGCCTGGTGTAGCAGCAGAGCACAGCACTCATGACGGTGGGTGGAGCTGACTGATAAAGAGGTGAAGGGAGGACACCCAAGTGTCCAAAAAGGACCCCAACTCGGGTGGTCTCCCTCCCGCCTCAGGGTTTAGCCACGCTTGTTGATGCTTCCCGTGGGAAAGCCGGGCAGCGGGTCAGCCAGTGAGGTCAGCACCACCGTAAAGCAGCACAGTGCTTAGCACCAAGAAGAAAAATAGCATTTTTACCCGAAATAACAGAAAGTGATGGTTTGCAAGCTCTCTATGGGGTGGGTAGCACGATAATCCTTGAATCTCACGGTCCTGTTAACTACGCAGGTTTCTGGATTTCCCCAGATTGATAACTGCCTTTCCGACTGCAGTGAGAGGGAATGTGAGCAGCACTGGATAAACTTCACACGTGGCACACACAGAGTGGCTTCAGGGGTAGCGTGGAGCGGGCTCGGCCTGGCACCGTGAAGCAGGTCTACCAGTGCCCAGCGCTGCGGGCAACGCCACTGTTGATGAGAACTTCCATTTTCCTTCTTGTCATTAAGCACTCCCTTCCTCTGCTCTCTCCTCCCTCCCTCCCTCCCACCCTCCTTCCTTCTTCCTTCCAATAAACTGCATCATATGTTTGAAATCAGATTTCTACAGATGGCTGAAGAGCAAGTAGATCTTTTCTCACCGATTAAACAACTTTGAAAGTTTATCTATCATGTTCTCTGGGACAAAACAACTGTGGTTGTTCAGAGAAAACACACCCCTTTATTGAAATAGAACTCTTCAGTAGTTTCATTAAAAACTAAAACGAATCTACATGAAATAAAACTCAGTATATTCTAACCAATGACTGCTTTATTCAAGTAACATATTTTGTATAAAAATTTCAGATTATGGTTTCCCATAATGTTGGAAACTATCTCTGTGGAATTAAAAGTCTTTAGTGAAGGGTGACTTGAGAACATCCCACCCACTCTTGCATAATTGTAAACCCAGTCAAACACAGATTCCTTGTTTAACTGAGTAACCGTCATTCACATAAAAGAATATTGGGGTACTGAGGCTAGAAACTCAGTCAGCGAGATTCCTCCTTCCTCCCCAGGGTACTGAACTCGGCGAACACTCAGCGGCTTTTGAAGTCAGTTCAGGATTTTCAAGAAGTGAAGTGGCTGTGGCTCTCTCCCTTCCACCTTGGGCCCAGCCAGTCTCTTCCCTGAGCTGCATCCCAGGCCCCCAGCTGAGTGTTCTGGATGCTGTATTTCACCTGAAGAATTCCTTGGGCTCTGAACTTCTGAGGGTCAGAAAAGGAAGTTCTGTGGCCTCTGCCAGGGTCCTCCCGCCAGGCACAGACGGGAGTGTTGGAGGGAGGGGTCTCTGCTGCTCGGCCCTCAGGAGTGGAGGCCTCCTGGCCCAGCACCTCCTCCCTCACCTGAGAGCCAAGGTGCTTCCCAGGCACCTGTTAGACACCTGGTGGGCAGCTCCCTCATACGTGGCCCTTCTCCCTCCTTTGCCCTCACTGCCCACGAGCTGCCCGGATGAGGAAGCAGGCCACTCTCCAGCCCCCACCCAGGGCACAGCCTCTGGGCTCCAGCCCCCACCCGCTGTCTCCTCCCAGTTCAGACAACGTCACCTCCAGGCCACATGGTTACCATAGTTTCTTAATTGTCCTGTGTCCCGTGGGCCTCTCTGCTCCTCGGCGCTCTGGTGGGCTGCCAGCTCATCTTTTACATCCAAACCAGATGTTATCACTCTCTTGCAAGCCCTTAATGAATTTCTCTTGCCCCCTGGATACAGGCCAAGTTATCTTTCTTTTCCCTTTCATCTTTAACATTTCAGTTCCAGGAAGGACATGATTCAATATATATCCCAGGCAACACAACCAGTCTCTTTTCTCCAGGTGCTTACGGCTCTATTAAGAAAAATATGCACATATTAAAAAATAACAATCCTTATAGCAATTGAAATGGTTTCACATTTATCATCTCATTTGAGCTTTCTATGTGCTTCTGTAGAGCCAATACTTGCAAAGATTAAGGCCAGGGATTTTTGTCTTTTTTTAAAATATTTTTTATTTGTAGATGGACACATATCTTTATTTTATTTGTTTGTTTTTATGTGGTGCTGAGGATCAAACCCAGTGCCTGTCGCATTCTAGGCAAGTGTTCTACCACTGAGCTAAAACCCAAGCCTGGATTTTTGTCTTTTAAATAATATTTTATATAAAAAAGTGGATATATATATATATATATATATATATATATATATATATATATATATATATCTCAGTCCAAGGGCACAGGCCTGAGAATGAGGGCTGCTGTTCTGCCCACCCCAGTTTAAAAGACAGGAGGTAAAGTCCCAGCTGCAGCCTGCAGGCAGGAAGCGTGTCAGGCCAATGGATTAGAGGCCCACCCACGTTGGGGAGGACGATTTATTTTACCAATTCACCAATTAAATTGTTAATTTCAGCCAGAGACACCTTCACAGATATGCCCCCCAATAATGTCTAATCTGGGCCTCCTGGGATGGGTCAAGTTGGCACAAGGAAATGCCTGTCACTCGGGTTAGCTGCTCCCAGCACTGCCAAGACCCGTGGAGGGCCCTGCCCCCTCTGGACCCCAGCTTTCTCCCCTAACCCCAGGGGAGGCACTGTCCCCTTGCCGTTTCCTTGCAGTTTGAGAAGGGCTTAATGGCACAGTAAGTCTCCTTAAACCATGCATTGAGCTTCACTAAGTTGTAGGCTTTATAAAAAACGGTGTCGCGCCTTCTTGCTTTTCTCTCTCAGGATCATGCCTCCAAGATCCATTTGTGGGTTTCATATAACAGAGGACATTTGTCTTCACTGCTATACAATGTTTAGTCATTTGAATAGACTTTTATTTTCTATGGATTTTTTGTTTGTCTGTTTTTGTGGTGCTGGGGATGGAACCAGGGCCTTGTGCATGCGAGGCAAGCACTCTACCCACTGAGCTGTATCCCCAGCCCCTCTGTGTTCTTATTTATAGAATCTGGCCCTTCCTTCCTTCCTTCCTTCCTTCCTTCCTTCCTTCCTTCCTTCCTTCCTTCCTCCCTCCCTCCCTCCCTCCCTCCCATCCCTCATTGCTTCCTCCTCTCTCCTGTATGAATATTGCTGTTTCAAACATTTTGGACACACGTGCTAAGGCAGCCTACATGAGCAGCACTCAAACTGGACAAAGTGTACCTCTGGGCACCAAGGGGTCCTTGAGCACAGAGAGTTTTATTTCTCATCTCCCTCCTGCGTTTTTCCCTAGAACTGGCCTGCTGAAGAGGGTGCACTGTCCAGGCACGGATCTGCTGTCCTTCCCCATCTCCTCCTCACTTGGGAAGGCTTCTGACCCGTCCCCCATCTTGCTTCTCTGCGTCTCCCAGGGTGCTGTGGGCTTCGCGGTGGGACACTGCTCTGCATGGAAACCAACCTCGTCTTCTGCTGCTTCTGTCAGGAGCAAAGCGCTTGCCCGCCCTGGGGCATGTCCTGCGTTCACTGGGTGAGGAGGGCCCAGCAGGTGTTGTCCTTCCGCCACGGTTCCTCACTCTGAGAACAGTCAGTATGCTGCCCCTGAGGAGGTGTCACCAGCACAGACAGACGTGCTTATATTTGTACCTTGATGTCCTTCATCAAGGAGGGAGGCTGCAGCACACTGTGGTAGATGCCCCTGTCTCCTGCTGCTCTTCCGGGAACTCTAGCGAACACCTGGCTCTGCCTTCGGGGCCCCAACACCTCTTTCTCCTGTTCGCTCTCCTCCTGTCTCTTTGCTACGTCCTGAACAGTTTCACCGTTTATTCAACAAGTATTTCTCCAGCTAGTGCAGGTGGCAGGCACTGTTTTAGGCCCTTGGATACCTCAGTGATCAAAGCAAATACTCCCCTGTCTGGAGGAACTTGCATTTAAAGAGAAAAATGGGAAAACAGACAATAAATCGCGCACGCGAGCACACACACACACACACACACACACACACACACTCATATACATATATAAATTAAGGGGATAAATATATGGATTTTTACTGTGAATAATTATTATTGTTTTTTAAAATTTCTCAGTGTCCTACTAGATTGTTTTTCAAAACTGTATGGTAATTTAAAAAATTTTATGGTTTTTGCTCATTTAAAATATTCTAGGGCTGGGGCTATAGCTCAGTGGCAGAGCACTTCTCTAGCACATGTGAAGCCCTGGGTAGAATCCTCGGCACCACATAAAAATAGACAAATAAAATAAAGGCTTGCTGTCCATCTCCATACAAATTTTTTTAAATTCTACCATTTCCTGCTAAAATTATCTTATACATAGTTCTTTTGTATCCTGTAATGAGTGCTTACAGTATTGAAAGTTTTCTATATGTGTCATTTTGTTATTTCTGTTTGCTCGCTCATATTCCTAGTGATTTTGACTAATCATAAATAAATAATCATGTGAACTTGTATTAAATTGAATATAGTTGGTGAAAATTCTAAAGACCTCAAATGAGATTGTTGTCTCCAGATAATATTTGGATATTTCTTTGTTGGATGAGGAGGCTGATCTGGATGGTGTTAGCCCTTGTGAGAATCCAGTTTTAAATATTGAAATCTCAGGTCAACTCTTGTCAGGAGGTTGAGGTGGAGTGAGAACGAGGCTTAGTATGCGTACGCCTCGTTGGGGGTTGAACCCAGGGCCTCCTGTGTCCTAGGCAAGTGCTTCATCGCTGAGCTACTTCCTCAGCAACTTTTAAAATGTATTGTCTTTTGAGACAGGGAGCCACTGAGTTGCCCAGGCTGGCCTTGAGCGTGTGATCCTCTAGCCTCAGCCTCCCCAGTAGCTGGGATTACAGGTGTGCACCACCGTGACTGGCTTTAGGCTCCAGATTCAGATCCACACTGTCCAGGCATCTGCTCCCACGATGACCTCAGGTTGGTGAGGGCTTACTTCCTGCCTCTTGCATTTCAACTCATCATTTCTGGTTTGGTTTCCAGGAGCAAGAGGTCAGCGCCAGCCTGTTTCTCTTGATTTCCTGAAGAGGCCTGTTTTTCTGGTTGACTGGGAGTGAGGTACACCAGGAGCAGCCCGTGCCATGCGTGCCTTGCTGGCCCCAGGTTACCTCCAGCTCCTGGCCTGCTGCTCTGTGCCCTCCTCCTCCCCCAGCTCACTCTCCTTCCTGCCTGGAGGAACCCTGTCGGTTCTTGGGCCCAGATTGAGGCTGCCTCTCTGGAAATCCCCCCTAACCACCCTACCTGCCTCCGCCAGGGCAGATTAAGTCCTGTCCTTCACGCTCTGATGGCATCGCCTTGGTAGCACAGTGGAGCAGCGAGTTACGTGGGGAGAGACCAGCCTGTCGGTTGGGTGTCACAGGACCGATGTCTCTTTAGTTCCGTCCCCAGTGTATAATGTCTTTGGAGAATTTAGTCTAGTCATGGGGGTATGGCTGCAGCTTTGGTCCCCGTTCCCAGGCCTCCTCGGAGGCACCCGATGCTCCTGGGCTGTGCTGTTACCAGGCAGAGACGGAGCTCTGTGCGGACCACTGCCCTTCACACTTCTGGAGGGTGTCACAGTGTGTCCTGTGTCACATTCCTCTTTCAATAATACTTAAACTCTTAAAAACTAGGATTCTCACCATTATTGTAAAGAATGGTGGTGAAACACCACACATTATATATAATTAGTTTATATATTCATTAGATATGCTTATTAAGTGAGTTGCAAAATTTTTCAGAGTGATTTTATCATTAAGAAATTTGAAAATCAGGAAAGTGGCATTCTTTATGTTTAAAATTATACGTGTACCAAAAAAAAACATTGTAACTGAAAAATTATTCTAACAATACCAAAGTATTTCATGAGAAAGTGAAAGTCCCTTTTCCCACAGTGTCCCCTTTTCCCACAGTGTCCCCTCCTCCCGTGGGAACTAATAACAATTTAGTGCCTGTCACTCAAACATGGGTACAGATGCTGATAGAGACGAGGCCATTAGGTCACTTCCTTTGCCAGAAAGAAAAAGGACAGATCACATGAAGTCTCTTGGTCTTTCTGTCACCGAGTATCCATCTGATATCATCCACAGCAAGACAGACACACACTCAACCCACTCCCAAGCACTGTGGACGCTAATACCCCGCAATGACGTGTCTGTTTGCATTGAGACAGATCATGGGACCAGTTTCTTAGGTTCTCAGGACTAGGAGAGAATGAGTAGTTGATAGTGATGTCAAAGACCAAAACCACAACAAAAAGCAATGCATCCTGCCTAAGTATTTACATCAAGTCATCCTGTCAAGTGGGATGATATTGTATGGAAATTACTTATAGAAGCCTATCTGTAAAGACTAAATAGTAATAATATTTAGTTTTCTGTAAAATTTAGGAACACATCTCTAAAAACCTATTCTTCTTTTATTTACAAAAGTTAATGAAAGTGGAACATGGTTTATGACTAAGAATTCGTAAATGAACTGTGGTAGGAACGTACTTTCCCACTTAATCTCTGGGTGAAGGATTTGCATTATAATTTAGCACAGAATCTTGGAAGGAACTAGAAAGGACCTTGGAAGTCACCAGGGGAAACCCTTCAGTTTGTAAGTGAGGAGACTTAGGCTAGGAAGAGAGGGGACAGTGATGTCCCTGGTGCCCTGCCTGGGTTCCAGTTCAGCGCTGCTGTTCTCTTCTCTCCGGAACCCGGGTAAGAGAGGTGAGGACGCGGTTCGTGTGCCCAGGACCCTGGTCTCCTGGGGTCAGTTCATCTCACCAGTCCTCCCGGCCGGGTTGGGCCTCAGCCTCTTCAGGACTCCCTTCCAAGCTCCGGCATGGCGGCCCGTGGGCGGCCCTCGGGAGGCTGCTTCCCCAGCTCTTGCCGAGGCCGACTGCGGCAGTCCCTCCCACAGCTGCGCTGCTCAGGACAAAGTCCACCCCTCAACGGCCGGAAAGGCCCACACTGGCCTCCCTGCTCCCGCTGCCCGCTCCTTCAACGCTCAGGCTTCCCGGGAGCTTCCCGGGAGCTCTGCTGCCTCCGACCAGCCCTTCCTGCCCCACTAAGCCAACTCAGACCCAGATGTGAGCCGACCCGACCACTCGCCAGCCTCCCTGGGAGCCTTGGTCCACTTGGCCGTGATGCTCCTCATCCCAGAACACGTCCCAGCACTGCACAGTCGTGGGCCGTCGACTCTGGGGACCCCACGCAGCAGAGTCCTTGCATCTTGAAGAGACTGTGCTCTTCATCTCGGTGTTTGCCACAGCTGTCATAAGAGTGCCCTATAACGTCATTTTTCACTTTTGAACTGAAGTAGGATATGCAGTCCAGAAAGTGCACGGATGACACAAGACCATCCCAGCGGAGTCTCACAAATGGGACTCCTGGGTCAGCAGCAGCCATGGAGGAACAGAACGCAGGCCCCGCTCCCGCCCCCTCCAGTCGCCATCCCTCCTGTTTCCAATACAATAGTGTTTCTGAACTGCACAGGAACGGAATTTTCTATTGTGCCTGTCTTCTTTTGCTCAATATTATGTTTGTAAGATTCAAAAGCTTTAAAAAAACGAGTAATACTGCAGTGTCTAAGATTCTAATCAAAGTGCCTGAGATGTTTTCCCCGTCACCAGCTCAGGAAGAAAGCAGCTGTCGGAGGCACCAGTGCCCAGGGGAGGTAGGGATGGCCTGCTCAGCTTCTTTCCTGTCACCCTGTCACCACACTTTGCTCTGGTGGCTACTGTGACTCTGAAGGGCACGGTCACCAGAATGGAGAATGGGTGAGGTCTGCCTCCGCCTTGGGGATGGGAGTCATCAGCAGGGTTGGAGTGGCGCAGGATGCAGGGCTCCGTGTGCAACGTGGGGCTGGGGTGAAATCCTGCCAGCGTGAGCCCTCTTGGCGCTGCCCTTGGTACCTTGGGCTGCACAGGCTCTGTGGGCACAGGAGGCAGAGGCACCAAGTCAGCGAGACCTGGGCCTGGTGTGGGCAGCTGCGTCTGCCATGGTCAGAGGCTCGGCCACTGCTCCTCCCACAGAGGAGGGTTTCAGATGGCCCTGCAGTGACCCAGGTGCCCAGGGCACCTCCTCGGAGGGCAGGGATTGCACTGGCTAGCAGGTATTGGTGGCAGTACACGCGCAGGTGACAAGGTTCTCAAGTAGTGGACGTGAAGCTCTGAAACCAGTGTGATGAGTGATGGGAGGCACGGGAGCGGCCTGTGGTCATGGAGCAGGCACCCTGAGCTCTTTTCCTCCTGGTGACGTGTTTGCCAGCACACTGGGGACTATGAAAGCACACTAGGGTGCTGCAGTGACCAGGCAGAGGGGACTCTTCAGTGGGAGGGACGGTCTGCAGTCCTGAGGTGGAGCAGGGAGGGTGGCTTCAGCTGAACTCACAGGGAAGAAGTCCCCCTGCCACACAGGCAGGGGACATGGCTGGGTCAGCCGTGAAGGGTACAGGAGCTGCAGTTCCACAGGGCCTCAGGGTTCCATGAACCAGGCTGGTGTGCCCTGCAAGGCAAGGGCTGCAGAGTGCAGGCAGGAAAAGATGGGGGTGGCCACCTGGCCCCCGGCTGGGCAGGCCAGAGGGGAGTGGGGATGGAGCAGTCCTGTCAACACAGAGGAGCGCCACCATGCCCTGAAGAGGCCTGACCCTGAGGGAGACCTGGAGGTGACTCCCACCAGGACGGGCTGGCGATGGCCTGCAGGTGACTCCCACCAGGACGGGCTCGCGATGGCCTGGAGGTGACTCCCACCAGGACGGGCTGGCGATGGCCTGGAGGTGACTCCCACCAGGACGGGCTGGCGATGGCCTGGAGGTGACTCCCACCAGGACGGGCTGGCGATGGCCTGGAGGTGACTCCCACCAGGACGGGCTGGCGATGGCCTGGAGGTGACTCCCACCAGGACGGGCTGGCGATGGCCTGGAGGTGACTCCCACCAGGACGGGCTGGCGATGGCCTGGAGGTGACTCCCACCAGGACGGGCTGGCGATGGCCTGGAGGTGACTCCCACCAGGACGGGCTGGCGATGGCCTGGAGGTGACTCCCACCAGGACGGGCTGGCGATGGCCTGGAGGTGACTCCCACCAGGACGGGCTGGCGATGGCCTGGAGGTGACTCACACCAGGACGGGCTGGCGATGGCCTGGAGGTGACTCCCACCAGGACGGGCTGGCGATGGCCTGGAGGTGACTCACACCAGGACGGGCTGGCGATGGCCTGGAGGTGACTCCCACCAGGACGGGCTGGCGCGGGGGACAGGCAGCGGGCCTGGAGCGGCAGTGTAGGAGAGGAAGTGAGGGACTTTGTGAGGTGCAGCAGCAGCCTGGAGGGAGAGCAGAGCAGGCCTGGAGTTGAGCTTGCTGGGAGGTGACGTCTGACCAGAGGGAGCACGGCAAGAGGAGGAAGCATGCCCGGCCCACGTCTGGTCCCGGAGGTGATGATCCTTCACTTCCTGTTACATTTTCCACACAACCACCTCGCTAGTGAAACAAACAGTTCCCAGTCTGCAGGCCATTAGGAGGTAGATTTGTAGCAAAATGAAGCAAACAAAAGCCAAGTGTCACCGGTGGAAAGGATTTGCGTGAAAGAGAGTCCTCTCTCCCACGGGCTAGCAGTGGCTCCGACCAGAGAGGGGAGGGCAGGTGCCTTGTGGCTCTTTCTCCCTCCGGTCCTCCCAGCACACCACCAGAACTGCACCGAGTCAGTCAAGCAACGAGGATGACGTTTTTTACAGTTTTTCAGAAATTGTTTGATTGACTTGACTGCATTCATTTTCTAAGCAAGAAAACTGAGCTTGGGAATGGACCCCAAATCTTGACTTTCTTTATTGTTCAGCAGAGGGAACTGCAAAGCTCCTTAAGGATGCTGGCCCTTCATGGCACCTGTTAAAGAGATGCCTGGTGTCACCATCACGTCACTTACTCCACAAATGTCTGACAGATAAGCCACAGGAAGACTCAACCCAAAGAAAAGTTCTCGGAGGGAGATTCGAAAGCCATTAAGCTGAGTCCAGCTTGCTCTCCATTAACTGAACAATGAAAGATCTTTGGGGAAAGAGAATCCACTCCTAGAGTTATTCGGTTCATCAGTGAAGGTCTGGCTAGAGGCTGGGAGCGAAGCCAGAGCACAGTCTCGGGTCTGCTCAGCTCTTCGGCTTCTCCCCCAGCTCGGCAATGGTGAGTTCAAGGATATCCCTGGGTATTTATGCAGCCCAGGGCCGTGGATTCCTGTCAGCAGAGTCTGAGGCGCAGGATGATGTCTGGACTGTGCCTCTGGCTGTCAGACGGTTTATTTTCCAGATTCACATTGCTCTGTGTGAACCACACAGAGCTCTGGCTTTTGTGGTAGGCAGTAACTAGAACCATGAGTGAATTCTTAAAGGATAATCAGGAATCTCTGAGTTGCCCTTTTCTTCAGCTCCTGCACAGGAAGAGGTCCATGTGATGCAGACAATTAGTGACACGTGATAAAAATGAAAAGCACGAAGTAGTAACAAGGGATGTGGTCTGCATCATCCCTTCCCTTCCAGCCCTCTGTGGTGCGGGGAATGATGGGAATTTTCCAAAAGGAAATGAAAATACAAGAATTCTATTTTTATTGAATAACAATGGGGCAACAGTGATTGAACCTGCAAGAACATGTTGGAGACAGATGGATTTTGAACCAAAGATGAAGGTGATATTATGCCTCTGGAAATCCAAGGTCCCCACTGTGCCTTAACGTCCTGGAGCCTAAAGCAAGCGTGTTGCAATAGAAAGAAAATGAAATCCGCCAAGTGATGATCATGAATCTGTACTTCAAAATGTGAGGAAGGAAAACAGACACAAGTTACCCCAAATTCTCTTCCAGGAGAACAGTCTCTTATTTAGTTCATTATTCATTTCTTGAGATAGGGTCTCACCCAGGCTGACCTGAGCCCCCTACCTCTGGCTCCCAAGTGCTGGGACCTCAGTTTCCCGTCACCAGTGGCTGATAATTGTCTTTTAAATGCATCGAGGCACTCTTAGAAGTCACTGCATCATGAGAAGAGTGGCAAAGTGTCACTACATCCAGTTCTATCTGAAAATCAGCAATAAACCTCTTTTCTGTATAGACTCATTTCACCCGCCACCTGCTCGTTACCATTCAGAATTTAATGGTGAATTAGAAGTAACCTGAACCTGAAGCTTTCACTTCTAGAACCAAGGGAATGGCCCGAGGAGTTTTGGGACTTGTAACTATATGGCTCTCTCGCTGCTGCCTGACAAGCCACCTCAAGCTTGCTGGTTCACGACACGCATCTACCACGTCAGAGCAGTCAGCCTGGCGATTCAGGCTCATCTGACTGCGCTCGCGGGTCTGAATGCAGCATGTGATGTGAGGCCGCTCTGTCCCCAGGCCTGGCTAGCCTGCTAATGGGTGAGAGACCACGCAAGGGAGAGCCGAGCGGTCCAGTAGCGGGCAGGGCCGAGAGAGGAAGTGGAAGCTCACCCCCTGAGACCAGGCTTAGAGCTGGCCTGAGGTCATGTCTGCTGCACTCTCTTGGCCAAAGGAAGCAGTAAGGCCAGCTCAGACTGCAGGCGCTGGAGCAGACCCTCTGGGAGCTGCACGGCACATTGAAAGGTGGAGACAGCGAGGCTGTCACCTGGAACCCTCGATGGCCCGTCGACCACAATGAAAGTCCTTCTGACTCTTCAAAACATTTACTGAAGTGGTTTTGCTCCTATTTTACCAAGGCTTTTTATCTAGGAACGAATATCGAATTTACTAAACACTTTTCATTGGCACATGTTATGGGGGGGGTCTCCTGAATCGTGTGGTAGATTATCTTAATATATTTTCTAATAACAAAACTTTCTTCTGGGCCTGGAAAGAACTTCACTTGATCGGGGCCATTGCTCTTCGTGTATGCTGATTAATGTCTTTGCTGGTCTTGAGATCGTATCTCTTTATGAATAGTCAGTGGTTTCTTTTTTGTGCTCTATCTGTTAGATCTTGGAATTAGAGTTATAACTCTGTCAGAGCAAAATTTCTAATACAATAGATTTTGTCCCAAAGAACATTATACTGCAGATTGCTAAAATCTGGCTAGGTTTTGGATTCTATTCCACAGTCCATTGATTATTTACTAGATGATTCACTCTTGCTCCCCGGTTTGCCACCCTCCTCAACTCCAGTCAAGACTCCAGACACGACATGACCCCAGTGACCCCTGCTTCCAGCTACACAGGCCTGTGGAGTCCCCTCGCCTGCACGTGGGTAGGCCGGGGCTGACTGCAGCACGTGGCAAGGATGTGGGCAGCAACGTCCACGGATAAGTCAGGTGTGGCAGTGGCCTCTGACCGGTCAGCAAGAGCCCTTCTTGCAAGCGTGGATGACGTAAGTCCCAGATTCTTTCCACACGGCTTATAAGGAGAGCGGCTGGGGGCCAACAGCAGCCACTGCCAACCAAGGCCCCCAGTCCAACATCCCTTGGAGAGCTGAGATTCCAGCAGCACACAGACCCGTCCTCCAGCCCTGGTTTCCCTGGGGGGAAGCAGAGGACCAGCTCAGCCACCCCTGGACGGCTGAGCCCAGGACTGCCTGCTAACACGCGTGTGTTGCTCCAGGCCGTTAACCTGTGATGACCTGCCAGGAACAGACAGTAACCAACACACACTGCAGAACAGACTCCCAGGGTGACAAGAACCTAAAATGGCCACCCAGGTCGACCTGATGTTCTAACATGAACATCCTCAGTGTGCCTCCCGTCCACGTCGGGGACATTGCCATTTTCAGAAGGAAGTTCATTTAATCAGTTGGACATTCTACTCACAGGTCTTCATTCTACCTAGACACTTAGCTCTTCTTCCACATAATAAACCTGACATTTGTTGGCCACAGTTGCCCTACCTTGATTCTTTTTCACAACCTGATTGAAACCCTTTCCGTCTCCACTGTCTGAGGCCATTTCTGCCATGTACACAGGCTGACAGGGGCGGCCACCTTTTTCACTGTGCTGTGTTTATGTTTTTATTTAAATATAGTCATAAATTATGTCCTTTATGTCCATGTCACCAAAATCCCAGATTTCAGCTTTTCAAAGGTATGAGTCCTAAATTAAGAAGTAAATCGTCCCTGTGCATGTTTTAGTTTACGAGCACTGATCGCATCAACCTCATCTGCAGGACACCCTGGGATCTGCCAACCGGCTCCTGGCACGGGCCACCCACACGGGCTGGATTTGATCAGCTGAATCCTGCAGGGCTGACGGGTCCTGAGGCACCTCCACCTGGAGGTGGTAGTTATTGTTCCAAGACCCAAACAGTTGGGAAAATAACAAATAAAACTTCCCTGAAAACCCGTTACCTAAAAATAGACATTACATTATCTACTGTTGGCGATACACAGCCTGTCGGGTCTCCTAGTTAGGGAGCCTGGATGGAACTGGACGGTCCCCGGGGTTTCCTGGTCCTGTGGCTGCAGTGGACCGGAGCTGTGTTCCCTGGGCTCAGGGCTCCAGTGCTGTCTGTCTCCCATCCCTCTCCGGGCTCTACTCGCTGGGCGGCCTTCACTCTGGGGGGCTGATGTCAGCCGGGCTCCTGGTTACACCACATCAGTGTTTGAACTGCAGGAAGTAGTAGCACCTCTTTCCAATTGTCTGGGCACATGTCCTGGCCAAGGCAGGTGTCATTCTGAAATGATGTCTGAGGCCAAGAGGCTGGACACACTGTGGACCAGGCTCCGCTGCTGTGCTGGGCTGGGAGCGCAGGTGGCCATGCTGGACAAGGACAGTAGCAGGGGAAGAGGGCTGTGCTTCCTTCTCCGGCATGTCGGCCCGGCCTGGGTGTGGGGCTGGGGCAGGTCTCCTGCCAAACCAGTGCGAGGAAGAAGCTCTCCAATGAGAAACTGGAGAGCAGCAGGAAAAAGAATAGAGCCAAAACGGAAGCCCAGGAGAGGGAGGGAGGGAGCCAAACAAAAATAGCTGCCAGCCAATAATAGGGTTGCTAGAGAGCCAGAGAGAAGACGTGGGCATGGGCTGGATCCCACAGCGGGGGGGGGGGGGGGCCCACTGCAGTGCCCTTGGGTGACAACTGCTTCCTGCCCAGTGATGCCCTTGGGTGACAACTGCCCACCTCCTGCAATGCCCGTGGGTGACAACTGCATCCCGCACAATTCAATACCCTTGGTGACAACGGCCCTCCCACAAAGCCCTTGGGTGATACTGCCCCGTTCTGTCTTTTGCTGCTTCCTGCTTTCTACCTCCCACCCTCTGCTCTCTTTTAAAGATGTTTCTGTTAGCCTGTAGTTAAACACAATGGGATTCATTTTGACAGGATCCTACTTGCATGAAGTATAACTTGCTCCATTTCAGTCCCCAGCAGTCCCCTTTCCCTCCCCCTCGTCCCTTCCCAGTGCCCCTTCCTCGACTCTACTTATTTAATTGATGCCTTATAAATAGGAACAAAGGGACATTCACAGTGGCATATCCATGTACATACCTAGCACAATTGGTCCATTTCATTCTGCTGTCCCTTCCTTTTCCTGTCCCTTGTTCCTCCCTGTCAGTCCCCGTCTCTGCTCCACTGATCTCCCTTCTTGTTTCATTTCCCACCCCCTGCTTTCCCCTTATTTTGCTCAGCCCTTATTTGGGACGGAGTGAAGGTCTCCTAGCTCCTACAGGGAAGAGAAAACATTCAACTCTGGACTTTGTGAGTCTGGCTTATTTCCGTTAGCGTGATGTTCTCCAGTTCTGCCCATCCACCAGCCATGCTGTGATTCCATTCTTCATGGCTGAGTAAAACTGCATCATGTGTATATACCACATTTCATCTGTTGACAGGCACCGGACTGGTCCCAGAGTTGGTTATTGTGAATTGTCCCGCTATAACTATTGGTGTGACTGTGTCCCTCTCGTAGGCTCTTTCAGTTACTTGGATAAATACCAGGATGTGGGACAGCTGGGTCCTAGTTCTTCCATTCCTGGTCTTCAAGGAATCTCCATACTGCTTTCCAAAGCAGTTGCACTAATTTGCAGTCCCCACATCGTCCCAAGTATTTGTTATTATTTGTATCCTTGACGATCGCCGTTCTGACTGGAGGGAGGTGACATCCGTCGTATCGGAGTTGGATTTGCATCTCCCTAATTACTAAGGTTGTTGAACATTCTTTCATGTATTTGCCGACCATTTGTGTCTCTTCTTTTGAGCAGCATCTGTTCCGTTCTTCTGCCTTCTTTTTTACTGTGCAGGTCTGCACTGACAGATTTCTATTTTACCTTCTCTGTCTTCTTTTTTAAATTTATTTTTAGTTGCAGGTGGACACAATACCTTTATTTTATTTATTTTGGGGCAGTGCTGAGAATCAAACCCAGTGCCTCACGCGCGCTAAGCCCGCCCAGCCCTCTGGTGTTCTGCTGCTTCCCCTCTGCAGATTTGTTTTATCCACATTCCTCCAAGGAGAGTTGGGAAAGGAAGACATGAAGAAGAGCCTCCTGTAAGCCCCTGGCAGTTATTTAATGTGCATCACTATGACAGGCTGCGTGATCTCCAGGATCCCTCGTTCACAATGCACATGTCCCCAGTGTGTGGAGCCGAGAGCAGAGCTCTCCTGTGCTGGCTCTGAGCCCTGCTGTGGGAGCCCACCCAGCAGAACTCCGGGTCCTTCCTTCCCCACAGGGCCACCTTTCAGAGTAGGCGATTCATGCCCCTCCAGAAGGGGGCAGTAAGCCCGCCCTGGGTCCCCATCCCCTCTGTGAGCAGCTGGCATAGTCACGGCATGGGCCATGGTTCTGGCAGATGGGGCCTGATTGCGGCTTTGGTGAAAAGAGCCACCTGGTCGGGGGTGGGGGGCGCTTTATTCCCTCCACCCAACGCACAGGGGTGGCTGCAGTGTGCAGTCGCCTTGCTACCTGGGACGCCTTCCGGAGACAGCAAAGGGAAGGTGAGAGGGACCCCAGATGGGGTCATGAAGACCAGCCACGCAGCCCGCCTAGGCTTCCGGCACGGGAAATAACAATTTTTATTCTTAGTAAAGTCAGTTGAGTTGGATGTTTTGTTGTTGTTTGTTTGTTTTGTTTTGTTTTTACTTATGGCCCAGAGCAGGTCAAATGAATAGGTCTTAGCAGGCAAAGAAATTCTCAAATAAAAACAAGAACAGCGGGAGAAGACACGTGTGGAGCAGCCCCAGGGGATGAGGCTCCGGAAGGTTCTCCGCAAGAAGCCCAGGACATCCTGCTCACCTGCCCTCCCGCCACGGGAGAAGCTGAGGCAAAAACATGGAAACGGTAGAAGCAGGAAGCCATATTAACATATTAATATATTAAATGATGTGCAAACCCAGATTTCAGAACAATTCTGGTAGAATTGGTTAAAAACAGGGTCTTTGATGGTCTGTGTTGGCAACACTACAACCCAGAAGTAGGACCAGTCAGCCCTTGAGAGTACTTCCTGGGTCACCTTTGAAATGACCTTTAAATGACTTATCTCCAGCTTCAAGAATTTGGTAGCAAAATGGAAATAAGATAAAGGGAAATCTTTCCTGAAATACTGCCAAATAAATATATTCTGAAGCTATTTGTTATGTCAGGACTCTGTCTATTGTAAGTAATAGGAAAACCAACTCAAGCCGACTTAAGCTTAAATTATCAGGAACTGCAAGGTGGACTGGATTCTGGGCCAGCTGGATCCAGGCTCAGAGCAATTCAGGTTCTTTCCTTGTCCATCTCCTGGCTCCCTGCATCCTGAGATTCAGCATTCTGATAGGACAGGTGGGCTGGACCCAGGTACCAGGAGGAGCTCAGCTACCCCAGCCACCCGGCCCCAGAGCGAACGAAAGGAGGTTCTCTCTCAGGAAGGGGAAGGCATTCTGAGCAGGAATGTCTAGAAATGACTGTTACCTCACAATCACTGTGCACTGAATTCAAGTTTTAATTTTAGTGTATTAATAGCAAATGCTTCAGGGAAAGCCTGATGTCATTCAGCAGTCAAGGAATTTTGAATCCAATGCTAATTTATTTTGAAGTTAAGTGTTTTTTTCTTGATAAGTATTTGAGTTTCAGAATTGGGTTAGGACTCTAGTCTTTTGCTTCATCATTGCAAAATTGAATTCTATTCCTAAATTGAAGATAATTTGTGAATTTACATTTGTCTAAACCTCCAATGTAAATTGAAAAAAAATGAAATTGAAACTGGAGATATGATGTAGATTGCCCAATCTAAATGATGACAGCTTAGAGACAGCAGGCAGCATTCCTCAGTGGAGCTATTTATTATGTCCATCAGGTGACAACTAAAGGGCCCAGTATAAGGCACACAGCTCTGAAGGGTTCATGCCAACACTGCTGAATGCTCATCAGAAAGACATCCTCGTACGGGAGTTGACAGTGTCTACTAGAAAGAAACCTGGTTGTCACTCTTGAACAACTGTATCAAGCCCTTCCAGGATCTCGATCCTGAACACACAGAATTGCACATAAAATGGAAGACCACTCCAGATTTCCCCTGTGCTTTGTAAGTAGTGTAAGTTCAGGGATTCGCCTCTTGAAGACCCAGCTTTCCAGGTCTGCGTGAGTTCAAGATTGCCTCATTTTTGTTGGCGTGAAGGCAAAAACATGAGCTTCTTGTTCCAAAATAACAAGACATTCTTTATTTCAATAGAGGTAACTTGAAAATGTTGAGGTAATTTATGATACTGTGTAATTGGAAGACACTATGTTATTCCAAAGGTTGAAGAAAAATTAGCTATTTAAGAGGTGGTTTATCTGAATCAAAATTATGGCCCAGATTTGCAGGGAGCTTCCTTTTATCTCATGCACGCCAACTCCTTTTTAAGTTATCACCTGGTGAACTGTGCAGGGTGGCAGTCGGTGCAGATGGCACCTTCTGGGACAGACTAAGGTCTTGACCAAATGAAGACATATCTAAGAAACCCAAGACTCCATCCACATTACCTCTTGTTAAATAGACAGCATTCCTCAACACCATGCACAATAGTGATATGTTGCTAAGAGGAAAAATGGATCTGAACTGAAGCTGGTTATCGGTGGCTTTCCCTTATAAGGAAGAAGTGGCATGACTCATTCCAGCGGAGAAATAAACCTCTGTACTGATCCTTTCTCGGCACACAGACTATGGAGGAGGGGCCTGGGCGTGAGACCAGGGCAACAGCCCATCCTTCATAGTCCTTGGCTTCAAGAGGGGGTTTGATTAAAACTGGGGACAGTTAGAGAGCAGCAGTGTTCTCTCCAACCCCATCCCAGGAAAAAGAACTGTGGATGCTGTTTTAGTGGTGCAGCAGCAAAAGATGAGGGCAGAGGAAGAGCCGGGCAACTTGGTTGAAAGTCAGAGCTGGTGAAATAGACAAGGGTCTTCAGAAAAGTTTAGCATCATAGAGTAATTCCCCTTATCAAAGGGGAAATGTCCCAAGAACCCCCAGGGCATTCTGAAATGGTGTATAGTACCAAACACCAGCTACAAGTACTGAGAGGCGACAGTTTATTTGATAAGCTAGACGGCTAGTAAGTGACTAACAGGAGGGTAGCATATACAGCATGGATATACCTGATAAAGGGCTAATCCAGGTCTCAGGCTGGATGGAGCAGGCTGGCACAAGCTTTCATCATGCTGCTCAGAATGGTGTACAACTAAAAAATTATGAAGTGTTTAATTGTGGAAGTTTTCATTTAATATTTTTATGGTGTAATTGACCATGGTAACTGATAGTATAGAACATGAATCCACAGGTAAGAAGGGACTACTGTATTTTAAGTTGTCTGTCCTAGAAATCTGTGGTGTCATCTTTTTGCCATTCCTCTGTATCTTTAACAAAACTTTGCTGTATGTTGAAATCATTGTATAATTTCTTTGAGGTTCAGAGAGTGGGTGGAATTCAAGGAAAACAGCTTGAGTTCCACATATAAGGAAGTGTGAATCAGAGAAATGGAGATGTCAGCGAGTTGAAGCTCTGTAGCACAGGGAGTCAGAGTCAAAAGTATAGCCCAAGTTTGGCACAGAAATTCTGGGGCGGAAATGGGAAGTGGGGCTCACATGACCATCTGGGCTACTAATACAATAATACTTACTACCACATTGAAAGATTTACTATGTAGAGGTCCTGGGTTCTTACTAATTCCTCACAATAATTCCATGTGCTTTTATGGGTTCTCCTCTTTGAGAGGAAGAATTGAAGTATAGAGACATTAAGTAACTCACCTAAGGTCGTAAACGCTGAAGCTGGAAGGTGAACAGAAACCTGCCCAACACAGAGGCCCCTTTCTTAGCCATGAGCTTCTGATGTTGTCCTCCAGGATCCTGGTATTCCTAGGCGTTGGTTCCAGGACCTTTGCAGATACCCAAACCCGCGGACGTTCAAGTCATCTGAATCCTATGCCCTGGTATCTGCATATGATATCTCAGTCCTCTCTAGTACTTACAATACCTCATACAATGTCAGTGCTAGGCCTGATTGAGACAGTGTGCTAGCCAGCTTTGGTCACGTGGCCTGAAATGGACAAATAGAGGGGGATGGTTTAATCTGGGGTTCACCATTTCAGAGGCTCAGTTCAGGGTCGGCCGACTGCACTGCTCTGGTCCCAAGACAAGGCAGAGCCTCCTGAGGAAGGGCACGGCAGAGGGCAGCTACTCAGCTGGGGGGCAGGGAGGGGCCACAGGAAGAGAAACCCTTCCCGACTGACCCCAGTGACCTGCCTCACCAGCCACACACCAGCTGCCTGCAGTCACCACCAGTCAGCACACTCAAGTTACCAACCCATCCGACGGGTGGACCCAGTGATGAGATCACAGCTTTCACAAACCAGTCCTTTCACCTCCCGCCGTTGGCAGTCACCTCATATCCACCCATAACAAACATGGTCCTTCTGTGTCGGCCACCCTCGGCCTCACAAAGGGCCAGGTCTACAGGCACGTGGCACCAGAGTTGGGGCTGAGGCTGTGTAAACTGCCAGACTGGATTATTTATGGAATGGTGGCAAGAAAAGAGTCTGTATGTGTCCAGCACAGATAAAATGTCTCACAGTGACCCTTTGTTCACGGCACAGACGGGAACCCACAGTCATGGAGGTCAGCTGTGGTACCTTCCCAGGACCCCATGGGCCACAGCACAGGCGGACACTGGCACAGCCCTGTCCTTCAGTGTGAATGATCAAGTGCTGGCTTTACACCATGCCTCCATCTGTTCAATTTTGAAAGCTGATGTTATCAGTCACAGTCATTGGTCACCCAGTTAATATGTGAGGAAGGATAAAGAGGTACATGCCCAATTCCTGACCTTCTGGGAATTATCACCAAGTTGGGTAGAAAGGGGAAGCTTTGAAATAGAAATGTAAAGCAACGAACGAAATCCAAAGCTGAGAGCCAAAGGCCTGGCAGGTGGGGGCATGTGAGTGGCAGAATGAGGATATTATGGGATTCCTGGGTCAGACCTCAAGAGTGTGTGGCCTGAGCCAGTGACTTCGCCTCTCTGTCCCAGCTCCCCTCTGGCAGGAAGGCTTGGTGAGAACACTTGCCTTACCCCACAGCACTGCGTGAGTCTTCAGCGAGATGACAAATGGAAAATTGCTTTGTAAACTGCTGGGAGTTATTATAAGCTCCAGTTATTTATTCAAGAGTTCTCCTGCAAGCATGACTGTCCTCTGGCTATTTAAGTGTCCCGTCCAGCCTCCAAGGCTGAATGGGGAAGGGAAGGCCATCCTGAGCATGTTCAAACAAGGCATGGACCATTCGGAATGCCACTTGGAAATACCACTCGTCTGCTCCTGTTGGGACGATTACTGGCAGAAGAATAGGCAGGTGGCACGTGGGGACCCCGGGTCCCCGCAGGACGGGAAGGGCAAGCTCAGCTCCCCAGGCCCAGCCCTCTCATGCCGCCAGCTCCTCTGCAGGTTGTGCGGCCAGGCCACATCTCAAGTTCACCCTCTTCGCCGCTCCCTGGCCAGGCCTAACTTCGGGCCCTCTGTGCCTTTGGACTGGGCGTGGACGCAGCCCATGATCCGTCCACTTC
Source organism: Ictidomys tridecemlineatus (assembly GCF_052094955.1). Taxonomy (NCBI): domain Eukaryota; kingdom Metazoa; phylum Chordata; class Mammalia; order Rodentia; family Sciuridae; genus Ictidomys; species Ictidomys tridecemlineatus. The sequence continues at coordinate 146,546,322 of NC_135485.1, read as the reverse complement.
CCACCACCACCTCCCTTCTCTTTCTAAAATGTGGATGTGGGTATGCCGCCCTCCGGAGGGCAAGTCTAGGTCGCCAGGACCTTCCTGGCGGGCTTCGCCTCCCTGCATGTCTCCCGCTGCGCCTGCAGCCCAGCTGGACCCTACGCCACTCAGCTCTTCAACAGCCACGATAGCCATGCCTGGCTCTGCTGGCCTTGCACTCCCCTCCTTCCCAGCCTCCAGCCCTGCACGGCCTCCTCCTCCCAGCCTTCCCCCTCCGCTCCACCCACCCCCAGTAGAGTGGACCCTCACACATCTGCATGCCCCGCCCCCCCCAGAGCACATCCCGTATTCTCTTGCCTTCCCCAAGACTGCACACTCCCCGAGGAAAGGACTTCCTCACATTGGCACCCCTGGCACCTCGGAGCAATGGCACCTTGATAGCTGTCACAAGAATGGATACATTGGCCCCGGCTGGGGGTTCCCGATATGAGTGCCGTTGTTGAGTGACTGCATCAGCAACATGTTACAGAGCACAGCTTGCTGTGATTTTCTCTCTTATGTACTCAGCATGGAAAGTTTTCCATCAGGTAGCTGCAGTCTGATCATTTAAGAGGTGTGAGTAGCTAAGTGGATTCTTGGGCTGGGAAACGCAAGAGTGCCGTGATTAACAGAGAACGCCACCAGACGTTTCTTCATCCTCGTTTTCATGTCAAATTCCCTTCTCCTTGAGCCTGTGGCGAAGTCGCAACTCTGTTAATTATGACATTGGTGGCTGTTGCCATCTGCATTAGGACAATGTCAGAAATTCACAGCTGTGACAACCAGCAGGAATGTTATGTAGGAGAGACTCTCCAAGGGGAAACCCAGCGCCCGGGCCACGACCTGGTGACAGCCTCTGTGACCGTGGGTACAAGGAAAGCAGGGTGGGCGGCCAGTGGTGTCACTATGGGAGCTGCTTTTTCATGAAAGGAAATAACACCGCGGACTCCTGCTGAAAGGAAGTCCCTAACCAGAGGCTCGCCCTGGAGGAGCCACAGCGGACAGCAGACTAAGGGGTAGCACAGGGGTGGGCTGGGGGACACGACAGGTGTCCTGCTTTCTCTACCAGTGAGAGTGTTAAGGGGGAGCCTTTTCCCTCCTCTCCCATCCCCCCTCCCTGAGCAGCATCTGTCTGTCAGTCCTGGGAAGATGTGCCTTCCTGTGGAGGCTGGGTGTCGCTGGGTTCAGGGCTCACGCAGGAAGGTGGGGCCTGGCCTCTTTCTCCTCACCAGGGCTCAGTGCCCGAGCCCCTCGTCACCTGCTTGGGGTCGCTGCAGCTGCCTCAGGCCCGCCTGTCGTCCCAGCCTACCTCCACCCCAGCCATGCAGCACCTGGCACAGGTGTGCCCAGCACCGCCCACTCCTGCCCTGGGGCTTCCCAGCCTCTGGGTGGGATGCTATGGGGGCCACCTGGCCAAGACCGATCCTGGGGCCCCAGCTGTCAGCGCGGGGACTGAGGAGGAGACAGCGTTCTGTGAGTGTGAACTGTCCTAGTCCTCACTAGGCCAGGCCCCCTGACCGGCCCACACAGGAACACTCCCAGAGCCCCCTGCACAGGGCAGGCACGGGCTGTTCTGTGAGTGTGAACTGTCCCAGTCCTCACGAGGCCAGGCCCCTGACCAGCCCACACAGGAACACTCCCATGGCCACCTGCACAGGGTGGGCACGGGCTGTTCTGTGAGTGTGAACTGTCTCAGGCCTCAGGAGGCCAGGCCCCTGACCGGCCCACACAGGAACACTCCCAGAGCCACCTGCACAGGGCAGGCACGGGCTGTTCTGTGAGTGTGAACTGTCCCAGTCCTCACGAGGCCAGGCCCCTGACCGGCCCACACAGGAACACTCCCAGAGTCCCCTGCACAGGGCAGGCACGGGCTGTTCTGTGAGTGTGAACTGTCTCAGTCCTCACTAGGCCAGGCCCCTGACCGGCCCACACAGGAACACTCCCAGAGCCACCTGCACAGGGCAGGCACGGGCTGTTCTGTGAGTGTGAACTGTCCCAGTCCTCACGAGGCCAGGCCCCTGACCGGCCCACACAGGAACACTCCCATGGCCACCTGCACAGGGTGGGCACGGGCTGTTCTGTGAGTGTGAACTGTCTCAGTCCTCACTAGGCCAGGCCCCTGACCGGCCCACACAGGAACACTCCCAGAGTCCCCTGCACAGGGCAGGCACGGGCTGTTCTGTGAGTGTGAACTGTCCTAGTCCTCACTAGGCCAGGCCCCTGACCAGCCCACACAGGAACTCTCCCATGGCCACCTGCACAGGGTGGGCACGGGCTGTTCTGTGAGTGTGAACTGTCCCAGTCCTCACTAGGCCAGGCCCCTGACCGGCCCACACAGGAACACTCCCAGAGCCACCTGCACAGGGCAGGCACGGGCTGTTCTGTGAGTGTGAACTGTCTCAGTCCTCACCAGGCCAGGCCCCTGACCGGCCCACACAGGAACACTCCCAGAGCCCCCTGCACAGGGCAGGCACGGGCTGTTCTGTGAGTGTGAACTGTCCCAGTCCTCACGAGGCCAGGCCCCTGACCGGCCCACACAGGAACACTCCCAGAGCCCCCTGCACAGGGCAGGCACGGGCTGTTCTGTGAGTGTGAACTGTCCTAGTCCTCACTAGGCCAGGCCCCTGACCGGCCCACACAGGAACACTCCCAGAGCCCCCTGCACAGGGCGGGCATGGGCTGTTCTGTGAGTGTGAACTGTCCCAGTCCTCACTAGGCCAGGCCCCTGACCAGCCCGCACAGGAACACTCCCAGAGCCCCCTGCACAGGGCAGGCACGGGCTGTTCTGTGAGTGTGAACTGTCCTAGTCCTCACTAGGCCAGGCCCCTGACCAGCCCACACAGGAACACTCCCAGAGCCACCTGCACAGGGTGGGCACGGGCTGTTCTGTGAGTGTGAACTGTCCCAGTCCTCACTAGGCCAGGCCCCCTGACCGGCCCACACAGGAACACTCCCAGAGCCCCCTGCACAGGGCAGGCACGGGCTGTTCTGTGAGTGTGAACTGTCCCAGTCCTCACGAGGCCAGGCCCCTGACCGGCCCACACAGGAACACTCCCAGAGCCCCCTGCACAGGGCGGGCATGGGCTGTTCTGTGAGTGTGAACTGTCCCAGTCCTCACTAGGCCAGGCCCCTGACCGGCCCACACAGGAACTCTCCCATGGCCACCTGCACAGGGTGGGCACGGGCTGTTCTGTGAGTGTGAACTGTCTCAGTCCTCACCAGGCCAGGCCCCTGACCAGCCCACACAGGAACTCTCCCATGGCCACCTGCACAGGGCGGGCACGGGCTGTTCTGTGAGTGTGAACTGTCCCAGTCCTCACTAGGCCAGGCCCCTGACCGGCCCACACAGGAACACTCCCAGAGCCCCCTGCACAGGGCAGGCACGGGCTGTTCTGTGAGTGTGAACTGTCCTAGTCCTCACTAGGCCAGGCCCCCTGACCGGCCCACACAGGAACACTCCCAGAGCCCCCTGCACAGGGCAGGCACGGGCTGTTCTGTGAGTGTGAACTGTCCTAGTCCTCACTAGGCCAGGCCCCTGACCGGCCCACACAGGAACACTCCCAGAGCCCTGGGGTAGGACAGTACAGGTGACACTGGGGGACAAGGAAGTCTCCAGGTGATAGCCTCTCCTCCCGTCCCTCAGGTGGCAACACAAACAACCACAACCGTGGTTCCGCCACGCGATTTTGCTCCCAGGCACAGCAAACTATATGTCCCAGGTTCCTCATGGTGGGGGGGGGCAGCTGAGCTCTGGACGGTGGAATCAGAGCAGAAGCTTCCATGCCCTGAGGCTTGGCCTTGGGCCTCCCCCACACACCCCTGCTCACACCCTTCCTTCCAGGGAACAGTCTGCTGAGGGCAGGCCTGGGCCCTGCTCGCTGGGTGACTCCCTCAGTCCCCCACTCCCACCTGCAGGTGGCCTGGGTCTTGGGTGATGGGGTCTGGAGCTGGCCTGTCGAGGCAGACATCCTCCACCTGCACCACGGAGTCGTCTCCTGGAACCGGTGCATCTTCTCCTCAGCTTTCCTGTACGCGAAACCCCCCCAGGTTGAAAGGCCCAGGCAACCTGCGCCCTGAGCCACAGCCCCTCCCCACCCCAGACCCTCACACGGGCCCTCCGCTCCTTCTCCTGAGGCACCTGCTCCACGTCTTGTTCGTACCTTCCATGTGCCCTACTTTTCCTTTACTGACTTTAGACTTGCATGTGTCTACTTGCCCCACAGATGATGAATTCCCAACCAGAAAAGACTATCGTTATTATTAAGCCCTCAAAGCAAGTATCACCATGTGTAGGTGGCACACCAGGACGGAAAAGGCCTATGAATGTCCTAAAAATACCACGCTATGCTTCTGCTGTGGACTAAATATAAGAATCCCTCCCCAGTAATTCTAGCTCACAGGTACAACAAGAAATTCTCTGAGGATGGAATTAACTCCTATATATAAACGAGCTGTTCAGAAATACATTCAATATGCTTTTTTCCTCAAGGGCTAATTAATGTTACATTTCCTTGGCCTCTCCCCTAAATGCATGTTGAGCAATGTCTCAAGTTGTAAGAGGAGGGATTAAAATGTGAGATCTCTTTGAAATTCTCCCTGCTCCTGATTTCTCTCACCCACATTCAGCTCCCCTTTTGAAATGAAAGTCTGCAGGTTCAGTATAATCTTTGCTCAATTTTCTGAGTCTACTTTTAAACAATCACAGCAATAATAAATACTTCGTGATATCCCCGAATCTCCTTCTTCTGACCCTGTGTGTAAACCCATCTCCTTTGCTTCCCCTCACTGTGATGGAGAACCAAGTTGTCAGTTTTCCTCATTCTGGAAACCTCGAGGTCGCCCCCACTTACTGTGTGATGAGGCAGAGGAGTTTGGAAGGATGGTTTCAAAGGTCAGCACTAAGAGCTACGAGACTCAACACAAGCACATTTTCTAGTATTTTAGACATAGAACTGTTGGAGGAGGCTGGCGATCCTTTAAGCTGAAGACATGTTCCTGTGGATGCCGAGGCAGTTGTGACACCTGGCCTCACCAGCGCCGCTGTCCCTGAGCCCTGCTGCCCGGGGCTCCGGGCCAGCAGTCGGCAGTTCTGCCCAGTCAAGAGTCTCCTTTGAGCTGGAAGAATGCCCCTGTGATTGGGAGTCCGCGCCTCCACACAGCGTTCACCTCCACGGAAGCTTCCTGCGTAGACCTGGGTCTCTGCGGTTGGAACGCTGGTTCTGACAATCACGGGGTATTCAGTCCTGTCCTTTTCAAGTCCCGAGCACAACACCCTCATGATGAAGAGTCAATTTCCTACCCTTTCTTGAATGACTTGACAGAGCAACATGGGATAAATATCTGAAAGCAGGGGAGCCCTTCGGCGGATGGCCTATTATTCCTGCATTTTTATTTCCTAGCAACGGTGATTCAGCCTCTGGTTGACGAGAGGGCAGGCTCAGAGCTGGGGTATAAATAACGCAGGCTGGTCTCCTTCAGCCGACAGACTCCAATGTGAAACATGCCTTTTAATATGTGGTTGCAGCTTATAGAAAAGGGCCACCACGGAGCTTCTCTGAAGTCCTTCTCAAAGCCATGGGAGTTCCATGGTGGCCCCTGGAGGTGCGGAGGGCAGGTGGAGGGAGGGGCTCCCCTCCCCTTCCCTCCCCTCCCCCTTCCAGCCCCCAGTGCTGCTTTTTTCTGTTTCACGTTGGAGTTTCTACGCGAAAGTCACAATTAAAAAGTGGATTCTGCAAAACAAAACAGACGAGCACCCTGAACCGAACCCCGAGTAGGGAGTGGGGAGCTGTCCAGGGGCGCACTGCTCCTAACCACCCACCACGCAGCTCGCCTCCCTGAACAGAAACCACCGTGCGGAACCGAGTGGCCCGGTGTGGCGGACACCCGCCACTGTGCTGCTGCTGGTGTCCCACTCACCTCCCAGCAGCACCTGTCTCCCTTTGGGGACATCCCCCTCCCACTGATATGACACTGGTGGTGCTGGGTAGGCAGGAACGTCCCTGTACAGGAGCCCAGGAGCCACGGGACCTGACCCTTCTTCCCTGAGCCCAGGACAAGGACTGAGCCACCAATGTGCTCTTCCCTGTCAGCTGTCCCTCCTGGGCCTTTGAATTGGTGTGGATGTCACAGCTCGGGGACACAGGGCTTGACAAATCCTGTCAGAGGGCCAGGACCCGTCGAGACCCCTCTTTCTGCCGGCCTATTCCAGTCCCCTCCGCAGGCCCTCAGAGCCGAGGTGAGTCCCTGGTGGCCTTTGCTGTGTGTGTCCCTTTCTCCTGCCTGGCTCTTCCTGCTCCCTTCTGGGCCACCGCAGAGGACATCAGGGCAGCTCCCTGAAGTGCCCTCACTGGCCCTCCTCTTGAAGGCCTGCGGCTGCCCCCTGCCATCCCCCAGCACTCCACAGCCTGCGCCCACCCGGCCGTTTTCAGCTTTGCTCTCCTTGTGGCCCGACACCCATGTGTTTCCTGACTCTGGTCAGTTCCACAGGCGAGCACGAGGGCCTGTGGGTCCCCACGGTCAGGAGAGACGGGAACCTGTAGGAAAGGGGGCTAGGAGAGCCAGAAGCAGCCAGCATCCAAGAGGCAGTGTGTCAAAGCCCAGCCAGGGAGGGGGCTCAGGGGGGGGACCCAGGGAGGGGGCTCGGGGAGGGGACCCAGGAGGGGACCCAGGAGGGGACCCAGGGAGGGGACCCAGGAGGAGATCTGGGGAGGGGACCCAGGGAGGGGACCCAGGAGGGGACCCGGGGAGGGGACCCAGGGAGGGCACTAGGAGGGGCCCCACAGGCTGAGGCCCGTTCGAAGGAGGGCTGGCTCTCCGAGGGCTGCCCGTGGGCTCCCTGCAGAACGGTCTCTGCCCAGAGGCCTGCGGCCACCAGACAACACTCCAGGGGCTTCCGGCCTGTGAGGTCCTCACCAGGACAGCGTCCTCTGAGGAACACGGGGGACCAGACCTCCTGGGCGTGGTTCTGGGCAACGGCAGCGGCAGCCTCAGGTGTGGAGGCTCACTGTGCCCAGGCTCCTGGGAAAGTGCTCTGCGCACAAGGAGGCCAAGCACCTTGCCCCAGATGGCGCGCCCAACGCGCACCTGTCAGCCCAGGCCCAGGCTCTCCCAGCTCTGCACTCCAAAGGCCTGGGCTGGACGGTGCTGGGACAGCAGGCAGCTCCCGGCCTCCCTCCTGGCTAAGGAAAGCTCATGGACAGCGATGGACACAGAAGGGGGCAGGAGCCGCGGCCCCGCCCGGCCAGCTGTGAGCCTGGGTCCTGCCCCTCTTCGCCCACGGCTCCTCGACTCGATGGCCCTCCTCAGGGAAAGGTCCTCTGCAGTCCCAGCTCCCACCCGGGCAAGGAGGAGCAGCTGCTGCACCCGCTCCCAGCTGCCTGGGTGCTCCCTCGCCCTGCCTGCAGCCGGCTGTGCCCGCAGAGCTCTGCCCGCTCAGGCCTCGGTTATCCAGGGAGAAAATAGGCCGTCCCCAACCCGCATCTGGCTCATGCTCCCCGCTCCAGACCTACCCTAGAAGGAAGGACGGGGCAGGACTGGCGGAGCTCGGGAACATTTCAGGACACTTCCCCTAGGACAGCGGTCCTGCTCGTCTTCCAAGGAGTCTGTACCTCTTCGTTCCATAGGTGGCGAGAAATTCATTATGATAGTGCCACATATTTCTACAGAAAAGTTGATGACAAAGTTTTAATCCCCATGAACTCTGAAGAAAATAGATGGAGGGCCTTTGTCACCCTGGACACAAAGAAGGAAACAGAGGTGAATTTGATCCCCCATAAATTATTCCATGATATGACTGTGACTGATGCGTAGCATTGGTAGGTCAGGAGGTAAGCGAGGCCCCCAAACAGCCACAGAGAAACTGCTACAAGTGCTCTCAGAGGGTCAGACGGCACCTCACAATCCAGAGCCTCCCCACGGACAACAGAGTCGCCCAGGCTCAGCGCTCACTCAGCTGATTCAAAAACATGAGGGTGTGCAGCCAGGCTTCTGCATACAGGAGTGCAGTCTGTGCACTGCCCACTGACACCTGGGCTGGGTGCAAGTGGGAGTCAGATCTGGTGCTTGCTTGGCACCCCACCACATGCCCATGGAGCTGACTCCACCACACAAAGGCACCATCCAGACTAGTGTGGCCCTGGTGTGAACCACACAGACATGTCTGGGACCAAAAATCCTTTTTTTTTTTTTTTGTACTGGGGATTGAACTCAGGGGCACTCAGCCACTGAGCCACATCCCCAGCCCCTTTGTGTATTTTATTTAGATTCAGGGTCTCACTGAGTGGCTGAGGCTGGCTTTGAACTTGCCATCCTCCTGTCTCAGACTCCAGAGCTGCGGAGATTAGGTGTGTGCCACCGCACTCAGCTGGGACCAAGAAACATTTTCCAGCTAGAAATGAAGCACTTATTTATTGCCAGTGCTTCCCTCCTCCATCTCTACTCTCGTAACTGCCCTCGGCTACCTCACGGCACCCGAGACCCATGAGGAATAGCCCAGGGGTCACACAGTCCTGTCCTCATCCTGGGGTCTTAGCTCATCAACGTGGACCATCAGTCCCCCTCTGCGGCTCACCACTTTGCTTTCTTACACCACAGAAAGGTCCTGGATGTGCCTTCGATGCTTCCTATAGATAGCAGCCACATTCCAGCTTCCACAGGAGCACGTTCTGCTAAACACAGACGGGAGGCAAATCGCCCGCTCCCCTTGCTGTGTTCATGGTGCAGATTCAGGCCGAGGGCCCCTTACCCTATCCCAGCTTGGCCTTGGCGACTTGGGGTCTTTCCATCTTGCTCCCAGTGCTTCCTGATCAATGCCCAGCCAGCACCGCGTGCAGCCATGGGATTGGGGACCACAGACGAGTCACAGTCACCAGGGTGATGTCAAAGAGTCCTGTGGACTTTCTGACCCCAAACCCAGGGTTTGGGAGTCTCTTGGCCATAAGTCATTTGAGAGTTAAGGTGGCTGTTATTGATGCAGAATTTCCCCCAATGAGGCAGGGAGACAGACAACTCGGCATGAGCAGCCAGAGGTAGCCGGAGCTCCTGGGATGGGACCAGTACGGAAGGCTTCAGCAGCCTGCCTCATCCTCAGCCAGTCCCTCCCACAGGGTAACTGGGTGTACGGGGACCCCAATTGGTCGAATCTTCTCTTGCTTTCTGCCTGTTCATTTTTGTTTTTTACTTTGTTTCATCCTCCAATATGAATTTGGTCTCATACAATTTCAATGTCAACATACACTATTGAGCACCAGAAATATGAAATGAAAGTCTTCTGAAGCTACTCCTCGTTGGCTCTCTGTTTTGGATAAACTATTTCTTAAAGCACCGGCCCTTCCTGTCGGTAACCCCTCTTCAGCTCTGCAGAGCAACAGCCCGGCAGTCACTTCAGATCGGCCCTGCAGTGGTCGTGACGGTGGCAGGCCCCCAGTTCACAGAGGTGGCACCATGTCCTTCCATCAGGGATCCCTGCAGCAGCCCGGGGGGCAGGCATGGTCATCTGGACAGGATGATACCGTGACTGGTCCTCAGGGAAGTTCAGGACCCTGACTCCTGCCTCAGCTCCTTCCTGTTAGCCCCAGGGGCCTTTTGTCTTCAGAGCGCTGTAACATGGCCTGGTGGACGAGGCACTGGAATGGTGGACAAGGCACTGGAATGGTGGACGAGGCACTGGAATGGTGGACGAGGCACTGGAATGGTGGACGAGGCACTGAATGGTGGACGAGGCACTGAATGGTGGACGAGGCACTGGAATGGTGGACGAGGCACTGAATGGTGGACGAGGCACTGAATGGTGGACGAGGCACTGGAATGGTGGACGAGGCACTGAATGGTGGACGAGGCACTGAATGGTGGACGAGGCACTGGAATGGTGGACGAGGCACTGAATGGTGGACGAGGCACTGGAATGGTGGACGAGGCACTGGAATGGTGGACGAGGCACTGAATGGTGGACGAGGCACTGAATGGTGGACGAGGCACTGGAATGGTGGACGAGGCACTGGAATGGTGGACGAGGCACTGGATCGGAGCAGCTGGACTTCCCCTGAGTCCTGCTGGCGGCCGGGGAACCTGCACGTCTCAGAACCTCCCTGTGCTTTCTGGTGCGATGAAATCCCTTCAGTGCTCGCGCTCTGCACCCATTGAGAAGACGACAGAACTCTCGGGTCCTCACCCCAGCGCCTTCTCTCGCCGGGGGATGCGAGAGCCCCAGCCGTGCTCCGCTCCTTCCTCTCCTCCCTCCTCCCCTGCTCTAGCCGATTCCTTGGGAAACCCGGAGCTGCCCTTTGAGCCTTTAGCTCTGCCGGCAGCTCAGTGAAGACAAAGATGCTCTTCTCTTTTGCTGAGACCTCAGCCTCTTAATCAAGGCTCAAGCAGCACGGCCAGGTGGTGTGCCTTCTTGGCCAAAGCTGGAGGGACTTTTTTGCTTTGGTTTTATACTCTTCTTACAGCATTTTGCTGCTTCTATGCTCATCTTGAGGCCAGAGATTCTAAGATTTTTTTTTTTTTAACCTCAACCTTGTGCATGTGAAACTGGAACACTCTGAAGATAGTGGGGGAAGAAGCTTTCCTGGCGACTCTGACCTGAGGGGCACGTTGCGGTTCTCAAGTGCCAGCAGCACTGCCACCGCCTGGGAAGGGGCTGGAGTTGCAGACCCCCAGGCCCAGCCCAAGACCTGCTGCATCAGAGGCTCCAGCTGGGCCCCAGGATGCCCCAGGGCCCTGCAGGTGGCTCTAGTGCAAGCTGGTGCCGGGGAGAGGGGGAGCAACCGAGTTGATATCCTGCCGTCCTGCCGGGACACAGTCACTCCTGGGCTTCCTAGTGTGGCCCCTGGGAGTTAAGGCTCTGAGGATTCCTGTCACTTGAATGGCAAAATCCCTGCATGGAGCCAGCCAGGTGCTACTGTAATAGAGAGCAGCGATTAGCTGGCCCGGATCACGTCAGGGATCCCCCTGCGACCCTGGGCACCGGCCATCTATGTCCTTTGCATAGTTTAGCCTACTAATTAGCACCCATACAAAATAGAACAAGTGTAGACCTCAACTTTAAGGGACCTGTAACTAACAGACAACTAAGATCTAAGGCGGGACCTTAGTTCAGACCCACTGGGCCGGTCATCTTTCGCGATGCCCCCATGGGCTATCCCTGGTCAGTCCAGTTGTGTCTGGGATTCTGAGGGCACTGGACTGGTCGAGCCTGTCCTGCCCACCCCCTTCACACTGCCCACTCCATTCCAGGTGCCTCGTAAGCACCTGGGCTCCGGGTCTGGTTGGTTACTTCAGTCACTCGCGGGTCCTTTTCCGGAGAGGGCATTTCCTGTCTGGATTGGTACTTTAATTTCCCAGGTTCATGTTCACAACCTTCCCAGACGTGGAGGTCCAGCCTTAACTCTCCAGACCACAACGTCTGGGGTTATAATTCTGAACAGGTGTGCGACTTCACCTGGGCTTTGTCTTCTCTGAAATAGGGCACTGCTTCTTCTACTCAGTACCAGAATTGAGACTCTGGGAAAATCCTATTTGTTTTTAAGGCTCATCTGTCTATGAGCCTTTGGGGAAGACTCCAGTGGCACTCGGCCGTCACATGGCAGCCTGAGTGGGCACCTGCCCTTGAGCAGGACCAGACCTCCCGGGGGCAGTTTATTCAACCACCTTCAAGTTTCGTTCCCTTATCTATAAAGGGAGGCAGAGATGGTGCCCTGGTGTGGGTGACGAGGTGGACCGTGGAGGCTCAGCCCGACACCCAGGGCTCTTGGGGCTGTTTCTGTGACAGTGCTGCTGCCACTGTAGCCTGACCACCACCCACTACCTCAGGCTTCACGCTGCCCCCCCACTCCTGCTTGGATCAGAACGGTGGCTGAATTTTTAGATCACAATCAGACAGAAGTTCTAAGACACGATTCCCATCGCTGCTCTCTGTGTGAGACCCACTGCCTCGTTCTATCTGGCTCTCGCTCACCCTGAGGCACGGGTTCTGACGGTGCAGGCGGGAAGCCCAACGGGTGGCTTTCCCAGAACTGAAATCACGCTTGTACAGTGAACGCCAGGCGCAAAGCGCTGGCTGACAGCGAGGGAGAGAGGCGCTTCCCCTCTGCTTTTTGTGGAAGTAAAAGGAAGCAAGAGTGGTCTCTGGAATAGGGGTCTAGGAGGGCCTTTATCAGGGCTGCGGTTCTGTCTGGCTGCGGACACCAGGGGCAGCTGGGTAGTCCCTCCTCGGCTGCTTCCCACGTCGTCCCTCAGGGCGTCTCCTCCCCGTCACGCTCACAGGCCTGTGCTGGTCACGGTCTATCAGGTAGGCCTGGAGGAACCTGCTCCCTTCCAATAACTCAGGGTCCTCCACGGGGAGCGAGGGAGAGTGCAGTGCAAGACCGCGTCGGAAGAGGTGTGGGGGCCGGGACGCGCCAGAGCTGCCAGCCACAGGCCATTCCCACCCTCTGCTGAGAGTGGGACCCAGGGCCTCGCTGGCCTGCGGCCACCCTCGAGCTCCCGTGCTCCTCCTCGAGCTCCGGTGCTCCTGCGGCTCCCTGTCACTGCAGCTGGCGCTGGCTGTGAAGGCCAACCTCGTCCTCCTGCCGGAACAGACACCTCGAAGGAGGTCAGCAAGAGCCACACAGCCCGGATGTCCGCGGCTCCTCCTCAAGGCGGGCTGCGTGCGGGGCCTGGATGCGTCTCTCCAGGCCTCCATCCGTCTTCACCCCACGTCCTTCTCCTGTTCTGTGCACACGGCCGTCTTCTTACCAGGGCACCACTCACACTGGATGGGGACCTTCCCTCCCGCAGAGTGACCTCGTCTTGACTGGTTACATCTGTTTCCAAACAAGGCCACCTTGTGAGGTCCTGGGCTCCATGCTGCTGCTCTGACGTGACACGGTCACCAGCCAGAGCATGTGGAGGTGCAGGAGGGGCAGGCGGGGAGGCAGGGGCACAGTGCCCCCTTCGGCCCCGGCCTTCCCATCCACAGCACCCTGGCGCTGACCGCAGGTCTTCAGCTCTGTTGCGTTGTTGCTGGACACCAAATAGCCTCCAACAGGAGGTGCGTGCCCAGGCACGTCCACAGGCTCCCCTTCCCCGCGGAGCAGCGCCTGGCCAGACAGGGCAAGGGACCCCTCCCCCGGGCCCCTGTCCCCTTGGCTTGTGCTCATGCTGCTGTGGTTCTCACCTGCCCGTGGGTGGAACCCAGCAGTGTGCTCCGCCTCCAGGCTGGCCTTTCCAGGCCCGAGCCTGCTCTGTACCGCTGCCTGTGTTGGGGAGCTGAGGTTTGCCCTGTCCCCTTCCGTCTTGTGAACATGCCACACTTCTTGCCCGTTCGGCAGGACACTGTGGAGTCTCAGGGAGAGTCCAGCGGGGCCTGGGGGCGGTGCTGCGGTGGCCCCCCTTGTACCCACGTCTCGATGGGAAGTGAGGGTGAATCTTACACTTCCGGAAGTCTTTCTGTCTTGGTTGGTGTTCTCAAAGTGAGCCCCCGAGGGGCCTGTCCCCTACCCACTCCGCAGCGCCTGCCTCGGGAGTCTGGGAGCTCCTGGGGGCAGAGTCTGCTCCCTGCATCTTCACGTCTTCCCGTGCCTGCTGCGGGTGAGGTACCTGATGTCCCTGAGTGAGGGGTGGGGGGTGATCACCTGGAGGGTGGGGACACTGCATGGGGAGAGGAGGTGGGGGGCGGGGTGAGACGGCCCTGCCTTCCCAGGCTGCAGCCTGTGCTGCCTCCTCTGGCTTCCACCTGCTGCCCGGGGCCCCCACCCGACCCCAGCACCTCCAAGTCCAGTGTGGGCAGATCTCATTCTCTCCTTCTCCGTAGTGTCCCCACAACGTGGATCCTCCTGACTGTGGAACCCTCCCTACTGTCTAATAGTTCACATCTCTTTTTCCCCCGTTTCCCTTTGATATCTAGATATGGCTCAAGTCTTCTTTACCACAAAATAGAGTCTTACTTTCTGAATCAGTGATTTACCCCTAACCGCCACTGTCTCCTGGCCTCTAGGTGCCAGCCTCCGAGTTCTGGCCCCTCAGCAGTCTCCTTTGATACCTTTCTCGCCAGCTCTCCAGTCGCCCTGCCGGTCAGTGGGCAGCTTCCCTCACACTGTGCCCAGGTGCCCGTGGCTGGTCTGGCCTGATTGCAGGTTGCCCTTCACATGCAGAGTGATGGCTTCACCTGCCACGCCCAGCTCCGTCCCTCCTGGTCAGGCTTCTCCTCCCTTAGCCCCTGACACCCCCAGACGACCTACTCCCCAGGTCTTTCCACTGTTGTCTCATCTTTGGTCACTCCCCCTTTGACAACAGCATCTCTGGGTGTCCAGTACCCAACAGAGCTGGGTGCTGAACTGGCTTTCCCATGACAAGACAGAGGCCACCTCAGAACACCAGGCAGGCAGGGTGTTTGAAAGCATTTACTATCTCGACATATTAACAGCCTGAGTTGACAAACTCAGGACTCAGAGGTCCACGCTGTTGTTTTGCAACCCTGAAAAGTGGGCCCTAACACTAACACCTCTGCTTCACACCTGGACATAGCCCCTCAGAGAATAAGCTGACTTTTCATCACACCAGACATTTATGAATTTTATGGGCTAAAATATGACCATGGCACATGCCTGTAATTCCAGCAGCTTGGGAGGCTGAGGCAGGAGGATCATGAGTTTAAAGCCAGCCTCAGCCACTTAGTGAGGCTCTACACTGTCAACAAGACCCTGTCTCTAAATGAAAAAAGTAAAAAGGGCTCAGTGAGACCCTGTCTCTAAATAAAATACAAAAGGATGTGGCTCAGTGGTTAAGCACCCCTGGGTTCAATCCCTGGTACCAAAAAAAAAAAAAAAAAAAAAAAAAAGTGACTACTAGCCCTTATTACTGTGTGAAGAAGTGTGTTGGAAATTAAGTCATTTGACAGTGTCCAAGCAGATAATCATTTGCTGGTAAACTCTCAACTAGCTTAACAACTAGGTAAAATAAACCATCATTTCCATTTTTATAAACTGACTTCAGCATTAAAAATCAAAGCTCAGAGCCCAGAGTCGTTAATGCACTTTAACTCACAGACCCAACCAGAGCCTGCTCCCATTACACTACTCTGGTCGCCAGTGACCTCTGTAAAAAGAGGTTTCCTGTGACCTATTTTTGGAAAAACAGTTAGGAAGCTATTTTGGTTTTCAGTGTCCGGAGATTTCACTCCTTCACTTTGTATCAGGGAGGCTTCTGTGTAGCGCTTGGTTCAGAGAAGTGACTGTGATCCAGAAAGGACATTAAGCCCTGCCAGTCACTAGTGTGAGCACAGCTCAAGATTGGCCGGTGACTGGTGTAGTTTCCAGAACCCGTCAGACGAGAGCCAGGAGGGCGGGGCGGGGCCGCCCGGGGTCTCAGGGACGGTGGCTTTATTTCCTGAGCTCTAGAAGAAGACTTGGGTATGTCACAATTGGCCACACAGCACTGCTCTGGGGTTTCTTGTCTTACCAATGAAGACAAGGATCCCCATTATCATTTCTGGTATCAATTCGATTCCTAACATCATCAAAATGCAAAATAAAAACAAAGTCGTTCTAATGACCCATCCTGGCTTTAGTCTCAGCTGAGCAGCTTCTTCCCAAGCCTGTTGTCCTCTGCCCTGGGGTTGGGAAAGCCAGCTGGGCTTCTCTGAGCTGCCTGTGTGACTTTTTACAGGGGATGTAAAGTGGCAGCGAGTGAGACTCCCGGTTCTTGGTTCAACTGAGATTTCTACATGTCAATGTGATTATCTGAAATTTCAGCTGAAGAATTGAAATATTCTTCTATACCATTCTACAGAATTCTCTCTTCTTATTAAAAAAAACACCAAAAACCCTGCTGTGTGGCTGGCTCCTTGTCTCATCATTACAGACGATGCTATGCCATGGTTTCAGAAGCGCCATATTATCATAGAAGCAGAAATTGTTATCATGACTTTTACAGAGTGGACACCTTATGGCTGAGAGGGAGATGAAAGTCACTATCAGGTACCACAGGTAAGAAGGCAAAAAGGCCCACAGCACCTGCGAACGTCCCCAGATGGTAGCCGTGGCGCCATGGCATCAACAGCACCTCAGACCTGCTCTGTCTCATGACCCTGGATGGGATGGTGATGAGGACACTTCCATCCGAACCCCTCCATGGTTTACCCCTTAACAATTTCACGGACATCAGAGACGGTGTGTTCTATTAGTGTGCTCTCCTCGGGTTGGAGGTGTATCGGAGCCAGAATCCTCCAGAGATGTCAGTGCATATTTGGATTCTGTGAAAGTTGTTCAGTGTCGTGTGGGTGGACTTCAGAGCTCCCTCTTCTGTAGATCCACGCACCGAAATACAAAGCTTTGAAAGGCAAAATTGAATCACCAACTTGCCAAAATTTTCTAATTTTGTAAAAGTGGTTTTAATATCGGGCAGGAATGTCCAATTTTAGTTACTGATGATAAAACATACAAAATTAATGCTGACATGTCATCTGAAGAATTGGCTACAAAACATCTAAAAATGCTTAAAGTTTGAATAATTAGAAAATATTGTCTAAGAAGCCATCAAAACAGTCCTAGCACATACAGAATGCTAACGGTTTGATTTTGAAGGAGGCATTGAAATATATAGACGTGGTGGCAACTTTTAAAAGCCAGGAGGACACCCCACGGTGGACCAGGACTGGTGTGGCAGGGACCCACCAGCTGCAGTGAGGGCAGCAAGTCCACACCTCAAATGCTGGCTGCCAGTTACTGGGAAAGAGTGGACGGCCCCTCCAAGACACTGGCCCTGAAAGGCCGCCCGGCTGGGGGACGTACGTGGCAGGGAGTGAGACTCCCATACCTGGCTGATCCCCAGAGAGCTCTCCTGTGTTGCAGGCTGCAGAGCTGCCCGTGCCCTGCCGCCGAGTTAGCTTGGGTCCCCGTGTCTCAGCAGGTGAAGGGGTTGACAACTGCGTCCCAGTGGGGAAGCAGTCTGCAGCTTGGCTGACTCAGCTGCAACTGTGATTCCGGCTTCTCGGTGTTCTTAATGCATCCCCACAGGCTGGGTGACTCGACAGCAGCCCCAGAATCGCCAGTGACTTTTCTTAATTATTGTTAGGGGCATCTGTTGCTGTTATTGATGTCGCTGCTGGTGGTCCGTCCCTCACGTCAGGCAGACAGTGACGGGAATGGACTGGGACAGCCTGGAAACCTCGTACCTTCTGCAGCTGCATGTGACTGTGGCAGAGAGCGGTGGGTGGGTACCGCTCCAGCAAACGGGCACGCTCCGCCCCCGGGGTGGGAGTGTTTCCAGACGCAGGCTGTGGGGAGGGGAGCAGCGGTGAAGTGCCATGTCCCAGTGGCACGTCAGGACGTGAGCCACCTTGCCTCGCTGCACTGCAGCCCTGGAGGTCCCTTTATGCCCCGTGTCCTGTAAAGACAAACCCCTCTCTCCTGCCAGTCGGCCTGTTTTGTCAGGAGTGATGACATTTCACAATGGCAAGGTCCCTCTCGTGCAGGCTCTTTTTATCTAATTCTCTATGTGGCTCTCTGTGGATGTGCCCTGCCAGAGAATCCCCAGCATGAG
The DNA here is from genome assembly GCF_052094955.1 of Ictidomys tridecemlineatus. Taxonomy (NCBI): domain Eukaryota; kingdom Metazoa; phylum Chordata; class Mammalia; order Rodentia; family Sciuridae; genus Ictidomys; species Ictidomys tridecemlineatus. The sequence goes on along the minus strand of NC_135485.1, from coordinate 146,528,784 downwards.
ACAGGTTTGCCTCCCAGGCCACAGAGGTGGCTGATGAGGAGCGGTTCCCTGGAGTCTCAATGACTTCCACTAAACCTCTCACTTAACGTGAGCGGTGAGCCTTGATGGTTTGAGCTCATCGCTGCTGTGCCCTGGGACCACACAAGCCTGGTGGTGCCGCCGGCTGGGTGCAGTGAACTCTGGTGTCCCCCTTCCTCACACACAGGCCCGTGAGCAGGAGTTCAAACAGACACATTCCAGGACACGAACTACAATACCACCAGCTAACAGACGCCATATCATTTTGGAGTTTATCCAGAGGACCAAGATAGGAGGATCAAATTCAGGGCAGGGCAAGACCTCAAGATTAGGGCCTTCCCCTTAAGTTCATTCCCACCAGTGACACGTTCTGGGGGTCAGTGCCTTTGTCAGGAATGGGAAGGCAGGACAGAAGTGCCAGCTGGTTCTACACCAGGCACAAATGTGGGGCTCACAGAACATTCAAATCTGGCACATGCATGCCGGGACTCAGCCACATCTAAGCAAAATCCTGCCAGCAACGTCAAGGTACCACTGCCAAGAAGCTGTCTCAAGTGGAATGCCAAAATTTTTGTTGAAGTATCATTTTATGTGAAAATTATTATATTACGCTGATGATTTCTCCTCTGAAAAATTTTAAACAGTTTTAGGAGTTTTATTCCGATGTTTCAGATATCACTAGCTAGCATGTAAAAGTAACCCAAATTGAATATCATCGGTTACTAAAATTAATCACTCCTCCAAAGATTCGAAAGCAATTAAAGCCATAATTAGGGATTGTCCTGCTTCCAAAGTCAGCATTTCCTATTTCCTATAGTCACAGGGAAGCCGTAAAATTACCCACGGTGCTTTCGAGCAGGGCCTGGTGTGCAGTAGGTGTGCAATGAGCCATCGATGCAGTGTTGGAATGAAGGTTGCCGGGTGCTGAGGACCCCCTGGCTTCACCTGCGAGCCTCTCTCCTCCCCTGTTAGGCGCGATCTCCCAGGAGCCCCATTGGTCTCCCCATCGGTCTCCCCATCGGCCTCCCCATCCGTCTCCCCATCCGTCTCAGAACTGCCCTCTGGTTTCCACCGCCCTCCATCTGTCAGGCTGGTCTGAACTGAAGCTGTAGGGTGTTCAGGTTTTTTCCCCTTAGTCTCTTATTTCTCTTCTGTAAACCAAGGCCTCAAAAAATTTTGGATGTTGCTTACTTTCTGTGTCATGGGTGGATCAGGGGAGGTGACAAAATTCAGTTTCTCTCTAACTGAAGAAAAATGTCAGTCCTACCGGGACAGACGGTGAGACGGGAGAGCAAACCTGCCTATTCCACAATCCTCATTTGAGGTTTTGGATAAATACATTGCTATTTATTTGTTTATTTGTTTGTTTATTGGTATTGATTTACTAGGAATCAAACCCAGAGTCTAAGTGTGTGCTCTACCTCTGAGCTATACCTTCAGCCCACCATCTTGTTTTTATGCTCTGTTTTTGCGTGGGGTTTTTGTTGTTTTGGTTTTGTTTTGAGATGGGAAACCAGCATAGAACTGGGCTCAGCCGGATGTGAGCTGTCTCAACAGAGGCTGGATCTAACCTCTAAAGCTAGGGGCGCCAGGGCCACACTAGGCTGACGGCCTGCTGGGCACATTTTCCTTACCTGTGCTTAACACAACGAGAAGTCATTTCTGCAAATGCTTTTCTTTATGAGAACTTCAAAACCATTTGACAGGCAAAATGGGAGAGCAGTGGATGGCCCTCACTTCCTCCCCTGGGGCTCCGAGTTTATTAGAAGTCACTGGAAAGGGCAGAGGGCAGAGGGATGGAGCTCAAGGGAACGTCTTCCATTGACAGTGAGCCCAGTGGAGGAATGCTGGGACACAAGAGCAGGAAGTGGGCGCATCTCTCTTCCTAGTGCCACCCGACCCAAGCAGCAGCTGTGTCACAAAGTTCAGCAGCTCCACTCCCCACTCAACGTGGCTGACGGAAAAGACAGAGTGACTGCCTTTAAACCCCAGCTCAGGGTCCAATCACTGCCTACTCTATTTTGACTTTGCAAGAGCAAAGGGATCAGGGACATTTTTTAAGATTTAAAAATGGCCAAGGTGACTAAACACCAGAGTGGTTTACTGATGAAAGAAGCCAAACGAGAGAAAAAGGAATCAGTTATCTTTGGGGTCTTAAAGGACCCCCAAGGCACAGCAGGCTCTGCAGACCTGCCCTAGAGTTCTGAGACTCTGCCCTGGCATAGGAATTGAAAAGATCATGCCCAGAAGATAGGGACAGCAGAAGACGAGACCTGGAAAGGCCAGGGCTCCAAGGAAATTGCACTGCGGGCTCCTGATTTGTGTCACTGGTAGCTCCTATGGGCCCTTCTAGGGACAGTTTGCTAAGCACACGCCCAACACCCACCCACCCTTTTGTCACGCCCCTCAGCAACTGAATGGCGTTAAGCTGGACCTGCATAGAGGCCGGCGGGGCGACACGGTGCGCAGACAGGAGCGCAGCTGAGAAAGAGCAGTGCGTGGCTCGTGGTGTGGAGCCCAGCAAGGCCGGGGATGCAAGTGTGTGGCATGAAGTGCCCACCAGGGCGAGGGAAAGAACTGTATCATCGGAGTCATTTCACATAACAGCCTTTTAAAATTTAGGATACCAAAAACACAGGGCAAACTACCACAACCCTCATTATGGCAGAAGGAGAAATGAACATGCTCTTTTAAAATGATCAGAATGTGCTGCTGCAATGCCTGAGAGTCACGTGGAACATGACTTTGACCCAGTGACCCTACTGTCACCCACTCCACAGGCCTTTGGTGGCCCCTCTGTGGCACCCCCTGCCTCATGGCCATAGTACACTCTGCTTCCGCCTGGGACATCCTCCCACCTGGGTCTTCATAGTTAGCCAACACCCACTGGCCCTTCACCTGGGAGGGAGCCGCCGCTTGCCCGAGGAGGACCCGCGGGGCCTGGCGAGTCCACAGTGCTCTCTCTCGCTCCTCTCCCAGGACACAGCGGGGCCCTGGCCGCTGCGTCACAACCCGCTGTCACGTTCTTGTAGGACACAGTGATGTCCACCCTCCCACCAGACTTGAAGCACCATGAGATGAGGACACGCTGTGGTGTCCCCGCACTTCACAGTGTCCTAACTGGACCCCCACGGAGCTGCAAACCAGAACCCTCTCCCCACTTCAGAAGGGTGCATCCCAGGTGGCCGCAGCCTCATACTGAATTCAAATCCCTTAGTGAAGAATCTCAGTTTCCAAACTCCTCTAACCCACATGAGGCTCAGCAGAACATTTGGGGGGCGGGGGGAGGGCTGCAGAGTCCAGCAAATCACTTGGCTGTCCAGTTGTTCTACAGGTTGATTGAAAATCCAGAACGCATAAAACCAGCCTTAGAATAGAGCTCACATTATCATTGCATTGCTAATCATTCTTAGAACTCGGACTGCTCAGTGGAACATCTGTTTCTGCGATTGTAAACACTGAAGTTTGTCTTTGCCAGAATTATCAGGTGAAGCCTACCTAAAGGAAACTGAGATGTGCTCTTCAGAGTCCACAGCACACTCTTAAGGCGGAAATGGTGACCTCATGATGTGACACCTCAGCAAACTCGTGGTGTCCCATTAAGAAACCATCTAATGGAAGCTTTTAACAGGCAAGCCCAGGTAAGGTCCTGAGCTCATTACACTGCATGGTAAACATATTTCCTTGTGAACCTTTCTGCATGTCTTACTGCCAGTCATTCCCAGAAAAGTAGCCTGTTTTTTCTGTGAATTAGCAGAATAATGAAAAGTAAGGCATTTTGATAACAATAAAAGGGTGCTTATCCCAAACACTTTGGACATGGAAATGGTCTGGCACTTATTCTACAAAACAGAATAAAACAGAATGTAAATCACAACCGTGGCTGCACGAGGTGGCGGACCATGACCTCTTACCAAAGCACTCCAGGTGGCAAAGACGCATTCATTTTGCTCTGGTGAAGGTTTACTAACGCAGAAGGTAGAAATGCTTTCTTTTCCTCAGGAAAATCAGCAACACAAGGCATAAGGAATTCTCTGTTTCCACTTTTCTTTCATCTCAGCTACCAGAGAACTAAAGACCAATTCAAGTCCTGAGGCCTCTGCTCTTCCCAGATGCCCATGGGCATTTCTTTGTATGGATCACTTTCATTTTCTTATTTCATACCCAAGGTTAAAAATCCATTTTTCAATTCTTAATAGACATGATGAATTTCTGCAAAAGAATTAGTGTTGCCTTGCCAAAATCACTCAGTAGCTAAGTTAGTGGAGGTTGAATATTTGCAACCTCTTGAGATCACTTGGGGCTGGTGCCACTTCCCTGGCTCCTGTGTTTGCACACACACAAAGTCGTGCCTGTGCACCCCCTGACCAGAGGAGGGCTGCATAGATGTCAGCCAAATCGCGTGAAATTGCATAAGAAAACCCTGATGTGATTCTGAAGACTCTCAAGTGTCTCCTATTTGGATCCAGATGAACTCATCATCTCTAGTACATTCATGGTTTCTGATTTAGCTACCAAATCCAGGTGGAAACTGGATTTTTTAAAAGAGAAGGTAATTGACTTCCACAGAAGGAAAACATAAGTGATTTTCAGAAACTTTAAATTTAAAATTAGCTGCTTTCTGTGATTGAGTTTGGGTTCAGCGCCTTAAAAGGACCTGTTGCTGTGAGTGCAAATGTGTCACGCCTTGAAACCTCAAGGCTGCGCCCTACTTGCAGAACTTCAAAACCAGTCAGCTGCCTGAGATCAACAACATTTTCCTGATGTTTATTCAGTGAACTGTTTGAAGTATTTTTAATACAACTGTGGATGATCGCCAAGAGCAGAGCGCAGAGCTTCAGGCGCACAGGCGGGAAGCTGCGTGAGCTGCCCCCCCACCCCACCCCCCAACCGGTGTTAAAATGGGCTTTGGCTGGGCGCTTTTCTTGCATTTCCTGGCAGTGGTCCCCAATCGCCTGTTTTCACTAATTTCTTATCTGATAATTACTTGCTTTATTTAAGTGTAGGTAAAACACAAACTTAACTCATCCATCAACATAGATCCCCCATATTGAGATCTGACCCGCGTATCAAAGCTCTCCTTCAAAGACACAAAGAATAAAGCCATTTCCACCCAACCTGCAAAATCTCAGACACGGACTTCCCCTTGGGACTCACGTACCTTCACCTCTGTGACCAGCCGTCACAGCTGGCGTGAGTCGACGGAGGGCAAGAACCGCTTCTCCCACTTTCCCAACATTTCTGGCGAGAGATGAATTTTCAGATTCCAAATTTATGTGGCACTGAAGTCAGGATGAGGTCTCTCTCTCTCTCTCTCTCTCTCTCTCTCTCTCTCTCTCTCTCTCTCTCTCTCTCTCTCTCTGTGTTAATTATTCATTAAAAGGCTTTTTAAAGACACAGTTCAATATTTCTTTACTGACTCACTGTTAATAAAATTGCAGGTTGTAATTGGAGTCCTGATTCCTTTTGATGGCACTGTTTTATTACTAAATCACTTTAAAGCCTTGTTCTGGCTGTGTGGACGCACACCATTCCTTGTACACGGAGGTGCATTAGGGTCCCAGCCCTGTGAGCAGGACTCGCCCACGCCGTGCCTAGGGCATGTGAGCTGCCTCTTCCCCCCAACACCGCCTAGGTCCCGGTGGGCAGCAGTGCCTAGGTCCAGGCGGGCAGAGCACATAGAATCATGAAGAAAACAGGGACCCTCGGCCAGAACCTGGAGGGAAATGTGTCCTTTGTGTCCTGGTTCCCCACAGGCGCAGCCGGTGCACCTGAGAGAAAGTGGAGACCCCAGCGGGTGTGCGGACAGGGGGGTCCTCACGTATGGCAGGTCTGCAATTTCATTAAGTGCTGTTTGGGCTCTGCTAATGTCATTACTGTGATACAGACATCACAGGAAATCAGATCACACACTCAGGGAGACGGCGCCTGCTGGAGGCCCTGGGAGGGCTGCAATCACGCTGCTCGTTGCTAGTTCAAGGGCTGTGTCCGCCTCGTTATCCCTCCACATCGCCGGCTTAACGAGACAGCGTGCACTTGAAACTCATCAAATTAAGGAAAATGAAATTTTAATCTTATGCTCACCTGGGTTTGGATCGTAGCGGTATCCACATTATTGCTAGAAGCGTGTAGTCCATGGTCAGTGCCCAAAGAAAATGAGACTGAGTCAGAACGAGAGGGCACCCCCTGAGGAGAAGGGCGTGGGGCAATGAGGGAGGTGCTTTCTAAGGGTCAACAGTATGCTGGAAAGTTCAACTCTGCCTCGGAGTCCACGAAAGGAAAACACACACAGCACATGCACCTACTTTTGGTTCTTACTTTTATTACGCAAAATGTTGAACATATGGAAAAGCAGAGAGTCTAGCATAGCAAATTCATGCCTAGCTCCTTTAAAAATAATTGCCACCATGGTGGACTATTTATTTTATAAATCATAAGTTTTTTAAAGCCAATTTCGAACCCATGCCACTTCTACATACTCCAGTATGTTTCCCTGAGAAACTAGGATATTTTTCTGAAATCCACAGTTTAATTATCATGCCTTATGAAAGTAACAATTATTCCTTATTAACATTTAATTTTAGATGAAATTCAACTTCCTTTAACTGTCCTTAAAAGCCCTTATGCATTTATTCTTACACTTCAGAAGTCCAGCTTCAATCTAAATGCATTTGTGGGCATCTTTATCAGTTTTAAGAAGACATTTATAACTTTCAATTGTACTAAAAATGTAGCTTTTATAGTTTGGTCCTGACTATCTCCACGGCTCATGTGCTGGAGCTGAGAGGGCTCAGAGGCGGGCTGGGGGTGGATCCTGAGGCCCTGGCCTGTCAGTGGACTGTCCATCCGTGGATCCACATTGGAAGGACTATTGGGCGGTGGTGACCACAGGGGTGTGGCCTAGCTGGAGGAGGTAGGTGGCTGGGGTGGCCCTGGGGTGCGCTCACACCCTCACTTCTCCAGGCTGCCAGGAGCTGAGCAGCTTGGCTCTGCCCACCTTCCGCCATGAGTTCTGCCTGGTCGCAGTCCACGGAGCCAGCCGCTCACCCACGGAGACCTCTAAACCTGAGCCAAAATAAATCCTTGCTCCTTGAAGTTGCCTTCCTCAGGCATGTGTCACAGGGGTGAAAAGTGTCCTAGCAAGCAGCCAGGAGAGAAATCCACCTCTGACATCTCAGCATCGGAGCCTGGCTGCATTCCACATCATACTTCTTAGCATTTATTTCAAAATGCTTTCCTTCTTTCTTTTAATTGTTGCAAAACTCTCTTGAGCAGCCAAAGATGAGCAGGAATGTCTGCCTCTGCTTAACAAGTGGGAAACCTATGGTGGCAGAGTCACGCCCTAGGTAGTGACACAAACTCAGTCAGAACATGGCCACCACCACGTCACTCCAAGGATCCACTGGCCTGAAGGGTGGAGGGTGAAAGTCACTTGGTTAACTGGGTGACTCTCGGGCAGGCAGACGCGGGCACTACGACCAGCTGACCCTGACGGCCTCTGCGATCCCCTGAGGACTTCCCAGGGATGCCCGGCCACAAGCTGGTGCCGCGGGCCATGTGCGTGTGCCTCTTGCCAGCCCCGTGTTGGCAGACCGGCCCTCCTGGGGGGCCTCCCAGCATGAGAATGAGGGTGGCTACTTGGGAGGGGACAGAATGTCTTCCCCTGCTTCACTGAGGCTGCAGCCAAGGCCAGGAGCGTCTCAGCCAGGCAGGCCGGGGGACATTCCTCACCCAGTTCCCAGCTCCCTTGCCTGCTCACAGGACTGTCCCTAGTTCTGTGACTCTTTAGTGGACACGTAACTGGTCAGGTCATTCAAATGACACCGGCGAGAACGTCCAAATGGTGGTTTAGCTGGAGGGCTCTAGACTGAGGATTATGTGGTGATGACCCTGGTCATAATTCAGAAAAAGAAGTTCGCTGTTGATTTGTACACCATAAATATTTCCCCAGAAAAGTTATTTGACTTTCAAAGTGTTTTTAAATCAGCAAGTCCTGCTTTGGTATCACCTGTGGGATGGTAAACAAGGATTTCCAAGCACAGATTCCTCACGATGAGTCCTGAAAAAAATGAGAAAAATAATGGCGATATTTTTTGAAGTTGAACTTATTAAAGAACTCGCCTTCAGAGTCATCATTTGTTTTTATGTGAGTATGAACCTTTTTCCAAAGTCGACATTTTCCTCCTTTCATGAGGTGATGATGATAGTTAATAACAGTGTTTTAATGACGTTGGCAAAATTTAACATAAAAACCCCACACAACCCGAGGTGGTTTTCATATTGAAAAAGCCCACGTTTGTGTTTTAATGATCCATCGCCGTAGAGAAGACCACCCCAAGTTATAGCCCTGAAACAGAAATCACTTATTTGTTCATGATTTTGCATTTGGGGTGGGGCTGATGGTGTCCCCGCTCCCCAGGGAAGCTGGTGGCTGTCCAGCCTGCAGGACCCACTCCTAAGACTGGAGAGGGCAGCTGTCACAGGGGTCTCAGTGGGTGTTTGGGCCTGCCCCACCTCCAGTCAGATGGTGTGTGGACTTGGACACATAGGGACAGTAAGATGGGGAAGCCGCCCGCCCTGTCCTGAAAGGGCAGGGACATTTCAGGAAGAGCCCATCCTCTCCTGACCCCCACACAGGGGAGATCATTGTGGTCCCTGGAGGAGGCCATCTCTGCAGGGGGTGCTGATATCGTCTGACCCGTGGAAACTGGAACAGAAGCTAGCATGAGAGCCCGGCTGCCCACAGGTCCTTGGTGCCAGAAGCTGCCGGAGCCACCCTGCCAGGCACCCTGCCGGGCACCCATTATCTGCAGTGAACTTAAGTCTTCACTCTAAACCTGCGGAGTCAGGATTGGGTTTTTAGGTCTCTAGTTTTTGTATTTTGTCCTTTTACTTCCAGCCAGAACCAACTTGACTGAGGATCTATGTTCTGTTGCTCAAGTCGACCTTCACAGAAAGAACAATTAAGAAATTAGAAGAAATGAACACCAGGCATCCAGAACGGGTCTGGCGCTACGATAACAAGTGTCAGGAACAGACCCACGGGGTGCATGCCAAGGCAGGAGCCATTTCTTTACAACAGTGGTCGTAAAGTGGTTGTACGCCGCCCCAGATGACGTTGGGGCCTAACTGTTAAACGTCTTTCAGTTCTTACATGTGGTCAGTGTGATGCTGCAGCAAGACACTCAAAGGCAGGCTGGCAGGTCACCGGCATGGAGAGGGAAACAGTGACAGAGAGGCGCTACAGGAAGGTCACGATCTCTGGATCCTGGAGGTGCCCAAATCCCCAGCTGAAATTCGCCCAAAGAAGAGGGTTCACCAGAAGCTCAGCTGGCACACCTCACTCGTGGGCACCTGGTCGGCAGGACCGACCCCCTCTGTGATGGCACTGTAATGAGAAAGGGCAGATGAAGGGAGCAGCCGTGGTGGAGCATAGAGTCGGCTTCTGGGAAGATTCGGGGGGACCTGGGGGGCTTAGAAGAGATAAAGGACAGGCCAGCTCTCCTGGCTGGCCTTCTGTTACTCTGCGTGCACCCAGCAGACCAGGAGTTTATAAAGACCAGAGGTCCATCTGGCCGACTGCCTGGAGGCTGGTGCCTGGGGAGGGCCTCGAGCTACATCCTGAGAAGGCAGAGGGTCCGCCGGGTGACACAGACTGAGCAGGCCTCCCTTCGCAGAGAGCCAGTGTCTGCATGACCTGGGCCTGTCCCGTCATCCCAGCTCATTCTAACTACCTCCGCAAGTCCACCCCACCAGATACCGTCCAGGCAGGAACATGAGGGCTGAATCTCAACAGGAAGCGTGGGCATCAGAGGAGAAGGAAAGCAAGGTACATTCAGGACACTTAAGTCACAAAGGGACTCCCAGGGGAGTTGGAGAAAGCGCACCTGTCATTGTCCCCATGGCTGGTGTGCAGTGTGGACAGCTAATAAAGGGTATAGTCCACACCTTTTCTCTCTTCTGGCTGTTGGCATCCCTGGCCTCCAACAGACAAGTGGGAAGTCGGCCTCCGGGTGACCACTGTGATTTCATTTGGGTTTTAATGCGATCCCAAAACACCTTGGAGCTGCGACAACCTTACCTGTAGGGAAACTTGGAACCTGCCAGAGACAGAGCAGAGGGAGTAGAAATAGGAGCCTAAGCAGATCTTCAACGAAAGAGCAGCTGATATCAAGAAACGAGAACGGGGCCCAGCATTTGCTGCTGGACAAAGTCATCAGTTGGACCGGCTTAAAAAATCACTGAGCTGAGTTTTCTACCTTGTTTTGAATTTTGCCTCAACATTGTAGGTACACAATTATCTCGTGCTTATATTCAGTGTCAGATACAACTGACTGAGCACTCTTGGAAGAATCAGATTAGCCAAAGTGAAGCACTTAGAACAAAGGTGCGTCGGGCTTCTGTCTTGGTAGCTCTCACCACGTGCAGCTCAGTGGGCAGCAGGCCGTGGGCTGGAGACAGGCAGAGATGGCCTGAGCTCTTGGAGAGGGGACTCCGTGGAATCCCTGGGAGGCAGCGCTGTTCATGCTAGTTATCCACCCTGCTACAGCGCGGAGCGTGAAATCTGCCCATTTTCTCCCATCCTCCATCATGGTGAGCTCTGAGGACGTCCTCACCTGGACAGCTGGGACAGCCCCAGTCCTTTCCTGTTCCTCAACAGAGTGTGCAGCCACACACACACACACACACACACACACACACACACACACACGCCTTCCATGCCGTGGTCAATCCCAAGACTTTGGGAATATGAAAATATTTTTCTCTTGAATGGCATTTAGCTTTTGGTACAATATTTGAATAATGTAAATATAATGAGGAAATAAAAGTTGGGTTTATTGGTGCCACAGAGACAGCCTGGCGCTCGGGTACGACTCTAATTCTCAAGGTACAGCGTGGAGTCACTGTCCTTACTAAGTTGGGCCTCAGGTTTTCCACTGGCCGAGGTTAATAATTTGAGAAGCAATTCCCAGGCAAATGCCTTGACATGAAAGCACAAGAAATATTGATCTCTCTGGGCTAAAGGATTCAGGAATACAGTGAGTCTGTGGTTTTAAAGCTTATTTAATATCAAGACGTTGTTTTTAATGTGTAGCACGGCCAGAGAGAAATAAATTTTGTTACCACAATCTGAAATAAAATACAAGAGGCGTCGTCCAGAGCGCTGAGTCGTGGCAGTACAGAGAGGTCTTTAATTCAGCCCGAAGTGAGGGTGGAAACCAGCGGGGAGAACGGCGGCCCCGGCCCTGCGTGAGGGGCCACGTGCAGGTCACCTGGACTGTGCGCCCACCAGGGCCGAGCACCGTGCAGCGCGGCTCTGCAGTTTGGGCTCCTCTGAAAGCAGAGCCTGATTCAGGGAAGAAGGAAACCAGTTCAGGTGAGAGGTCACAGAGGTCAGTGCTGTCGGCGGCGAGAGACGGGGCTCCACTGGGCGGTCTGCAGGAAGTCCTCCGACTGTCCACTGGAGGGTGCAGGCTGGCGCTTTCATTCCCTGCTGTGTCCCCCACCGCTCTGGGTGGCCTCATGAGGGCAAAGGAAGCCACCTCTTCAGACAGGTCCAGGGCAGACGCATTGGGACAGTGACCATCCTCAGAGTGGCCACTTGGCATCAGAGACATCCAGAACGAGACCTAGGCCCCACACGGGGTTCTGCCAGTGCCCGAGGCTCCTGGGTGAAGGGTGGCAAGCTGAGCGGGAGTCTCACTTCCTGTCTGGCCCGTGCTCCTCCTCTCTGGATGCCCTGCAGTCCCCAGGATAGGACATCCGGCCCTGGCTTCAGGCTCTAGCTCTCAGTTCTGCCCAGGTCCTTGCTCAAAGCGACGTCTCTGGGCTCTTCTGGCTGTCTACCCATGTCACAGGGGTCTGGTTTCTTTCAGGTGCTCTGTGACATGCGGGTTGCTACCTCAGTGGTGGCTAAGTAACGTGCAAGAACCATCTAGATCTCAGAAACAGGGGACACAGGGACATGCCGGCCGGGCTCATTCCGCGGAACCAAGCACACTTCACGCTCGGCAGAGAGCAGGTCGGGTCCCTACAGGCAAGAAGACTGACTTCTTGTGGGGTCCAAGCTGCGAGTGAATTTCCCTCCTTGGCAAGCACCAGAGCCAAGCTCGATGCCTAGTAAGATCCGGAGCAGGGGGTTGCTATTTAATCATGTCACGTCCTCCATGGTGTGGGCTCCAGCTGCATAGCGTGAATGCAAACAGTTTCCCCTAGCAGAGACTTTGTGGACCTCCTGAGGTTTAATTAACACCATCCTAGACTCCTCTGCAGTCCTGGAAGAGGCCCAGCACCTTGGTTTTTAGGCAATGTCAGGTCCAATGGCTCTCAGCAGAGGACAATTTTATTCCCCTCTCCCAGGGACACTTGACAACGCGTGGAGACATTTTGATTGTCATGACGTTCAGGGAGGACGCTGGCATCTAGTTCATAGAGGCCACGGATGACACTAAACAGTCCACAAAGTGCAGGACCCCTCCCCACAAAACATTAAGGTCAGGTCCCCAATGCCGACGTTGCCAGCACTGAGAAGCCCTGGCCTAGGACATTGGGATTTTATTTCTGTTGACTGTTAGAAGACGGTCACAAATATCATTCATGGCCTTGAGCACGTCACCGCCTCCTCTGGCCTCTGTTCTCTCTGCTGGGGAGGACATGGTCCTGGGTCATGTCAAGGTCACTCCCAACTCTGACCTCACACGATTCTGTGATTTACTCCTTCCAAGCCACATTATTCCTCCTTAAGTTCTTGCCTCTGTCTGTGGGATCAGTCTGTTGTTGGGGAGATGAATGTAAATAAGAATCGATTCTTTAACATTTATTTTCAGCAGTAGAAAATTGATTATCGAGGAGCTGCTGAGAGAGCAATGTTACTGATTTAACCCTGCTGTATGCTGAATTTTAATAGATGTAAAAGATTTAAGCCGAAGCACAGTTAAGATGAGTAAGGGACAAATTCTCCTTTCCCAAGCTCATCACCCTGAAGCTATGGGTGCCAGAGGGCCCTGTAAGTGGCCCCAGACAGGTGGGAAGAGGCCCGTGTGGAACTGAGGCTGGGGAGGGAGGGCAGCTCTGGGCGCTGGGGCCAGGGTCCTGGGGGATGCACAGTTCCATGGGGAACTGGAAACCGTGACCAGGTAATAAATCCTTTCACTTCAACATTTCTGCAACATGCATTTTAAGTTTCTCAAAGGGAAAAAGAAAACTGGTCCCAGGAAGTGCCATCGAGTCTCCGCACCTGGGCAGCAACATGATGTCCTGCTGTCGCAAAACCTGGGGGATGAACCAGATGGCCACAAGAGTGTGTTCACAGGGGCTATTGGTAGGACCTAGAAGGTAGGACACCCAGAAACAGCCTGTCGGGGACTGTGAATGAGCACAACGCCAGGAGGAACGAAGCGCGATGGTACGTGGTAGGTTGAGATGTTCTAGCGCGGGGGCTTCTGTCACCCCAGGTTCCTCACCACAGCACTTACCGAGGGTCTGCAAGAGAACAGGCCCGCCCTGCCTTCCCGTCCTCCATGTCCCCATTTCCCGCTCCTGTTAAGTCTCTCAGCGCTGATGAAGGTTGCAGGTCACTCCTGGTCTCACCCTTCCAAAGGGCCCAGCAATGCACCCGGAGCAAGAAAACACCCTGTTGGGTTGGCCCAGCCCCGGCCTCACCTTGGTCTCAGAAGGCCACAGATGGACACTCAGGTCTGTAGTGCCATAAAACGCTGTGACTCTGAAAGGGCTCAGAAGATTCTGACAGAGCCAGCCAAAACTATTAGAATTAATTTTAATGGGCATAAATGTCACATCTCCTATTTGGGACTAAAATGAGAAGCCTACCCACCCACGGGACAGAAATCCAATTTCATGGCTCTCACTCAGAAAAGTCCTCAAAGTATTAGTGGACTTCATGTGACCAAAACTTATAACAAGACTGACTCAAATCCGTGCATTCGGTTATATAAAGGCAAAATCGGCACCCAGATGCGAGGAGATTGCAGACCTCCCAGTAAGTGAGCAGGAGAGCAGCAAGAGGTCCAAACACAGTACAGAAGGGACTGCCTGCTACAGGGACATTCATTCTGCAGAGTGCGTGGCCACATGGAGGGGCCAGCTGTCCCCTGGAGCAGACCCCCCAGGCTCACTCTTGGAAAGGAGCAGTGGGTTTTGCTTCAGAGAAGACTCTGCTCACCAGAGGCTGTAGGGGGCTGAAGACTTTAGCCCTAAGTGAAGAGTTTTTATCGATTAGAAATTCCCAACTATCTAATTACTTCCTGGAGTGGAAATTCCCTGTGACTAGGATAGGAGAAGCAGACTGAGGTCACAGGGATAATCGAGGAAAATCCTAAACCCATTCCCACCTGAAGAGATGCAGCTATTATTACTCACCTGTAATTAGGACCTAGGTAGCAACGGCGGGGGTGAGCCCAGGCTCTGGAGCCAGCCCCCATTTAATAACTGGATGACCTTGGGCAAAGGTGTTGTGCCTCTCTGAACTTCAGTTCCCTCTTCAGCAAAATGGGAATGCTTTACTCATCTTGTGAATGGTCTGAAGACTGACGTGGTCGGTGACCACAGAGCTATAGTGCGATGCCTGACACCTGGTCCCCAGACAGGCAGACCATTCGTTCAGCCACGGCCACAGGGGATGGCTCAAGTCGGTTTCCAGGCTGACTTCCGGAACTCAACTACTCCCTCATCTGTGCCCACTGCAGGGCAGATGGCTTCAGTGGAATCCAGTTTCCTCTGAGCCAAATTGTAAAACGTGTATTCGATGTTTTCTTGTCCAAATAAGTAAAACACAAACTGCCTTCCTGGCGGTCAAACCCTGGGGCACAGGGAACTGCTTGACGTCATGTGTGCTTTCATAGATGCCGAGGCTCAGGACCACGGGCAGGGACACGTGATCACGTGTTCTGAACACCTGATCCTCGGATGTGCCAATTTAGATGTTCTTTCAAACGTGGCTAAAACTGTTCCAAACTGCAGGCTAAGAGCAAAACCCATGTTCACCCGTTAGCTGACTGCAAGTGACTGGGATCATAAAACAGCAACGGACTTACACATAGTCAAAGGTCTCCTCTCTGTTCAGCAGCCGCGCGCCGATTCCCAGCGCGTCTTTAACTTTCAGGGATCCAGCGGCACCCCTATTCACTGAAGCCTTTCTGAAGGCTTGTATTTTCTTATGAATTATTCGACTCCATTATTCCACTAAATCAATAATGTTCAAAAGCTCCATGTACCCCTCAGCATCTACCTCCTGTGTTCCAAGGTATCTGCAGCTCTCTGTCACCTCTCCCAAGGAGGTGACATCATTGACACATCCTGCAGGCCTTGTTAGCAACCCCCCCACACACACATGATGGATGAGCAGGAGATGCTGAATCAGGCTTAAAACCTTGGCCTCTCAAAGCAGAAGGCCCTATTGGCAGATGGCACAAAACGGAGGGGGTGAGGGTGGGGGTCCTACACACTCTGTCCAAACAAACAGTGTCGTCTCCTCAATGTCCTTGAATCTCTGTGAGTTCAACAACATCCTGACACAATGAACACGCACCAGGCTGCTCTCTGGCACCCACGCCTGGTCAGTGCTCCTCAGTGACCTTCCCACTTGGAACGTAAGGAGAGTTCTCACAAAAGAAGAATCTGCTGAGCCTGGGACACCGTGGCCAGGTCCCGTGGTGTGCTGTGCTATCAGCCAGCTTTCTGCAGAGTGACCCTGAGAAGCCCTGATGCCTAGCCTTTGCTGACCCCGTGGAGAGCGCCCCCAGCGTGGCCCATTTGACGTCCTGGGTCCTAGAGTCGGGAAGAGATAGGCCGTCAGTGAGCCACTCCACTGAAAAGTGACGTACACCTTTAAACTCTCCTCCTAGGTTCAGGTGAGACTTCCTCACACGGGCGCCGTGTTTGAGTATCTGAGCCACAGGCAGGACCCTGTGAGGCACAGGACTGTGCAGTGGGAGGGCCTGCGAGTGCTCCTGGCCCTGGTGCCCACTGGTGCTGTGGCCTGGGTAAGTGTCCCCACGTCTCAGACTCCAATGACACCTCTCTGCCTGCTGCCTGGGTGGGCATGCTGGTGCAGAGAGGCCTGAGTGGTGGAGAACCAGTCCACAACTGCTCCAGACGGCACACCTCATCTTGGAAACAGCCACAGCTCTTGGTTCTGCATAAAAACTTCTTTCTCTCTCTAGGAACCTTTCCCGAAAATGTCCCCAGCCATCCTCCCTACTCCATTATTATTATTCTACTCCATGATTCCACTAAATCAATAATGTTCAAAAGCTCACGTACCCCTCAGCATCTACCTCCTGTGTTCCAAGGTATCTGCAGCTCTCTGTCATCTCTCCAACACAACCTTTCTCCAACACACTCGGCAAAAACACCCCACATCAAAATTCAAAAGTTCCATAGACAGGTTCCTTGGAAGTGTCCACACTGCTCTGTAACTGTGAAGTTCACAGCTGGCACATAGCAATGGTGAACCTGTGATTGCTCCTCGTGCTCCTTATCCTCTCCCCAGTTTGTTATGTCGCCATAAGCTGCTTTTTGCTGTACTAAAAGACAAAACTCTTTATTTAGGCATGCATCGCCATGCAGGAAGTTCAAGTTGAATAAACCTGAGCAAAATATGTCATTTAATCAAACTAGATTCTTTGTATATCTAGTTCACTCATCAACATTTATTAAGCACCGTTGTGTGTCAGACACCATTCCTGTGCTGAGAAAAGTGTAGAATGAGTAAAACGGTTTCTGAAATTTCTTAAAAATTGAGAGCATATTGTCTAAATCTTAGTGCATTTAAAATAGGTCTCACAGGGAAATTACTCTTAAAAGGCCTGTGTTAAAAAAATAATCAGGGGGCTGGGGCTGGGGCTGGGGCTCAGAGGTAAAGCGCTCGCTTAGCATGCATGGGGCACTGGGTTTGATCCTCAGCACCACATAAATATAAAATAAAGACATCGTGTCCACCTATAACTAAAAAATAAATGTTAAAAAATAATCAAGGCACATAAAAGTAGGTAAAAACCTCAGGTCACAAATTCAATTGTGCAGGAATTGAAGTTGCATGTCTGATTATTCCACCAACTCCCTCTCTCAGCCTCTTGGTGACTTGGAGGCAGCACCCACAGCTTCTCGGCGCCTTGCTTCCCCACCTGGCTTTCTGCAGACCGGGTCTCAGGCTGGGGCCTCCCGAGGGTGGCCTGGCCAACCGTGCAGGGCCTCTAGAAGCTGGACCAGCTGGACCACAGATGGAGGATGTGGACACTGCCGTCCTGCCAGCAAGGCAGGGTTGTCCCCTGCTGCTCCTGGCCTTCCACTCAGGCCCGCACCTCGCCTTCCTGTACCGTCTCTCCACGGCCTCCCTGGAGTCCACCCAGAATCAGAGTTTCCCCTTTTGCCAGCCTTCTGTCCTGTGGCAGTCCTGTCCCTCCTCCTTACACACCCACTCGCACACTCACACTCCCTGCACACACCCATCTGTACACTCACACTTCCTGCACACACCCACATACTCACACTCCCTACACACACCCACTCGCACACTCACACTCCCTACACACACCTACTCACACTCTCACACTCCCTACACACACACCCACACACTCACACTCCCTACACACACCCATCTGCACATTCACACTCCCTGCACACACCCACTTGCACACTCACACTCCTTGCGCACACCCACTTGCACACTCACACACACTATGCTCACGCACACTGGCACCCATGCTCTCACCCACAGACTCACACACTCGCGCTCACTCATACACACTTGGTGGTGAAAGTAGAATCTCCCTGAAATGAAGAGAAGGGACGAGAGGTCTCTTTCCCTGTGGGGCGGAGGCCAGCCCGGGCCCTGCACACCACAGGTGCCCTGCTCCACGTCTGAGCCGTGCCCCAGCCCCCATCAGTAAATGGCCATCCCACGGCACCTCCTCGCACACAGAGGGCCTTGAGGAAACTCAGCAAAACACTCGTGTGACTTCAAAGAGCCAGCTCTGCCCCGAGACCCCGAGGAGCTGTGTGATAAATAAACACCTCCAGATGCCCTCGCTGCCCGAGGACTTTGAAATCATGGGACCAGGGCGACGTGAAGGGCTACAGCATCCACGAGGAAGGAGGGTAAGGCACTTCCTGGCAGAGCCGACATCAAAACAGAATGCAGA
This sequence comes from Ictidomys tridecemlineatus, assembly GCF_052094955.1. Lineage (NCBI taxonomy): Eukaryota > Metazoa > Chordata > Mammalia > Rodentia > Sciuridae > Ictidomys > Ictidomys tridecemlineatus. Next base: position 146,510,605 of record NC_135485.1, on the reverse strand, counting down.
GCTCCTCCCCAACGAGTCCAAATAAACCACAGAAAACCAAGTTCAAAGATGTCAATATTGAAAACAAAATCCCAAACCAAAACAGACGCCCAGCGGACAGAACGGTTCCCAGACGCCCCTCCAAGGGTGCGAGTGACCAGGGCCACCTCTCCAGGGGCTGCCCCAAAGGGTCTATGTGAGCCTTCACGTGGTTCTAAATATATCCCAACTCAAAGCACAGCCTTTCTAAAAATGGTTTCAACCCCAGAAAAAGGTACAGCTGTCTTTCCAAGCTCTCAGCCCCGTTGCTATAACAGACCCAGGTCCTGGCCAGCATGGGACTGAGGGTCAGAGAGCAGGCTCCAGGCCCAGAGCCGCCCCCTGGGCTCTGTGTGCTGTGTGCACAGCCAGCATCTGGTGGGCCCCTGGTGGACCCTGAGGCCTCAGTCCCTCCCGGTTCCGTCCCTGGAGACTCCCTGTCACCACCCATTTCCTCCCACCCACAGAGCGCGGCGAGCTGCACATCCCCCCAGAGCCACACATAATACACAGAGGGGGCTGAGGGACACACGAGAAGGCTCTGAGCAGAGGTGGGAGGGGATGACACGCTCTTCTGTCCCCAGTGCATGTTTCAGGACCCCTGGTTTCAACAGTAATGGGCTCAGGCCTGCTGATGGGGGCCCAGGGGCCTGTCCTCTGTGCTGTCCAGAGAGAATCCGGCATGGGCCCCTGTGCCCAACACCCACGCTGACCCACGGAAGGAGAGGCAGTGTGGGGCAGCGGCTGAGTGCTGAGGGACGCCTTCCCGACTGACCCAGCCCACTGCAGTGAAGTACCCGGGCAGAGTACCAGGCCAGAGGGGCCGCAGGCGGAGCTCTGCCCACCGACCATCCTGGCTGGCATTGGAGGCATTCTGCTCTCTCCCACTAATGAGGAACTGGGACCCCTCGTCCTCTGTACCTCCTGGAGGTCCCCAGTGCTCATCCCTCCAGGCTGTGAGTGCACAAGGAGAAGTAGGTCCCAGGCCCGCGCTCCCACTGGCTCAGCGCTACCGGCCTGTGCCTGCACTGCCCTATCCCTCGCTGCCCTCCAGGTCCAGCAGGGACGCCCTGTCTTCACAGAGAGAAAAAGAGGCTCCCCAAGTAACACTCCCAAGGTCTCCCAAGGTCACAGCTGCAGCAGGGTGAATGGTGAGCCGCCAGTGATTGACGACTTGAGCCCCAACAGTGCCCCAGGCCTCCTCCAGTCACCCTCGCTGGACAGGCTGAGGAGGAGGGAGGCTGGAGCCTGGGGTCTAGGGGAGCCCAGGAGGAGGGAGGCCCAGGGCCTGGGATCTAGGGGAGCCCAGGAGGAGGGAGGCCCAGGGCCTGGGGTCTAGGGGAGCCCAGGAGGAGGGAGGCCCAGGGCCTGGGGTCTAGGGGAGCCCAGGAGGAGGGAGGCCCAGGGCCTGGGGTCTAGGGGAGCCCAGGAGGAGGGAGGCCCACGGCCTGGGGTCTAGGGCGTTCCAGAACCTCTCTGTTTTCTCCTTCCCGTGAGGTTGAAGGCACTAGTGGTCACTGACCTCTGGGAGATGCCTCACTGGACTCTGGGTGGGGCGAAGGGAGGGCCTCACTGTAGGGGAAGAAAGGGCTCAGTGTGTCCTCCCCCAGGGTGTAAGGGTCCGGCGAAAAGTCAGAGGAAGAGACCACCAAGAGACTGACTCATGCAATTGCAGAAGGGGGTTTATTGAGGATCCAATCCAGCGCGCTGAGGCTCCAGGCTCACTCAAGAAGGGAGAGCAGCCCAGAGCCCAGAGCAGAGGTCAAGCAGAGCTTAAGTACACTTTTTGGGGAGGGCGGGGGCTTTGCATACATCAGAACAAATCAGCATGAGGCAAACTGAACAACAACTCTCAAACATGATTAGCACATTCATTGGCGGGAACAGGTCGGGCGGGGGTGATTGGTCACTCCTAAGCGGGGTACACATTCAAACTGATTGGTTCGGGCCCTGTATGCTTACGTGACAAGCTGCACAGGGCCCTAGGCTAAATGGCCAGTAGGGCTTTGTCTTAACTGCCTCAGGAATTTCAGGTTCTGGGTGTGGCAGAGGAACTTCACAATACCTGGTCCTTCACTTTTTAACTCGGGCCTTGCAGCTTGGAAACTGTACCCTTTCACAGGGGTCTAGTAACACAGATCATGCCTTTCAACACAGTTGGCTCCTGGCTCCAGTTCTGGTCTAGGAAACAAACATTCATCAGAATTCAATGATTTCTTTGAAGCTGATACTACTTTTTATTTTTTAAGATGTTTTACTGGGTCTTTTTTGTTACATATACATCAGGGTTCGTTTCGATATAATGACAAAGGCAGGGGACATCACCTGCTCTAATCCAGTCCCCAGGATTTCTCCTTTCCCCTTCCACCCCACTGCCTCCCGGTCCCTGCCCTCTGCAGATCTTTCTGCTGCTCACTCCTACTTATTTATCAATCTTTTATTTATTCATTTATCTCGCTGAGTGACTTGGGGTGTGCCTGGTCGTGAGACTCACTGGGGCACATCCACAATGTGAACACACAGACAGCCAAGAAATGGGCCCTCGGACCTCCCAGGAGCTCCAGGCACCGGGAAGAAGGGCAGGAGCAGCGTGGGGGAGGGGCGCTGCCGCAGAGGGATGCCCCAGGTCTCCTGGAAGCCAGGTCTGGTGGCCACGGGGCAGCGGCCTGGGCCTGGAATGCCAAGCAGAGGGACCGCCGCACACGGGCTGCAGTTTCAAGCTCGATTCGCACCAGGCAGGCCTGGGAGTGGATCTCACGCAGCTTGCAGAACAGAGGCAGAACTCGGACTCCGTTCTAGGCCAGAGGGCAGCGCGGAAGGTGCAAGGGACGCAGCGTCAGCTAACTCTCCACTGGGATCCCCGACCACTCCACCAAAGGGACAGAGGACGCCTCCGAGGAAACAGCCTGTGGGAGGAGGTGGCCCTGGGGCCTGGGGCAGCAGGTGTGGGCAGCTGGATTCCGAGTGGCAGGTCAGCTGGTGCTGGTTGGTGAAAGGCAGCATGAGAGGGACCCCACGGCCACCCTACAGCTTTCAGTAGCAATCGGAATAAGCCCAGTTGAAAATGACTAGACAAGAGAGTGTCTGTCACCAGGGTGGGTGGCAGAGCTCCTGTCCATATCCCACGTGGCTGTCCTGACATCTAACACTCGCCTTGTAGAGGAGGTAGAAGGAAGGCCTGGCGCTCTGTCTCCACCACTGACCCAGAGGCAGAAAAGAATCCAGGCCCTTTCGAATCTCTGCGAGTGAAGAGCCCTTCTCCAAAGCGCCATCAGATTCTGCTCAGATCGGATCACATGTCACTCCTCCTCCAGTCTTTGGCAAAAGGAGCAAACGCCATGGCGATCGACTTCATCTACTAGGATGCTTCACCCAAACCCTATGGGAAAGCCACCCCCAGAGAAAGAGCGTCAACATGAGAGGGGTGAATGATGGTGGCTGGAAGACCAAGGGCGTTGAACATGGAATCCTGGCTGTGCCGATCAGCGCAGCACTTGGCTGAGCAGTGCTGGTCAGCTCAAAGGAAAGGGCCAGAGATGGAAAGGGCCAGATGTGGAAAGTGCTGCAGTCTGGCTGGGCACAAATCACTGAGCCGCCACACAGCACTTGTATCTTCAAACAGGAAACTTTATTACCCGAACTCCACCAGCACTCCACGCACACTCCCCAGGAACTCTCCCCGAAGCCACCCACGCGGCCCCTCCCCGGCACACCACACCAAATGGAACTTCTTCCTCCAGGCTGCACGCACTTGAAAAACCAGCCTCTATCTCAGACCAAAGCCTGTCCAAGGAAGGGACATGCCTTTGTCCTTGGAAAGACCCACAGAGCACTCCTAGGCACATCCCCACCCTGCTGAGTGGTTTATCTACAGGAGAGGTCTGCGGTGCCAGGTGTCCCTGACTCAGTCAGGCTAGGTGGGGACCCATAGCAGCCCCCTAGCAGCCACCAATCAGCATGAGACAGGGAAATACCTGGGATGCCAGATGACCCCCAAGTAGTTTATGGTGGTTGATAACAAGTTGGGAAACCACGTAGTTCAGCACATACACCCCTCTTGGCTTAAACCAATCAGTTCAAACGAATCCCCCTTTTGTACTGACCAATCACCCCTACCCAACTTGTTCCCGCCAGTGAATGTGCTAATCATGTTTTAGAGTTGTTATTTGATTTTCCCACGGTGTGTGATGATTTGCTCTGATGTATGTGAAGTCCCTGCCCTCTCCAAATAATGTATAAAACTGCTGCAAGCCCTGGGCTCGGGGCCTCTCAGCGTCACCAGTTGCTGTGTGTGTGTGCAGAGGACCGAGCTAGCTGGCAATAAACACCTCTTTGCTGCTTACATCGATCTTGGGTCTCTGGTGATCTTTTGGGAGTCCAGAGTTCGAGCATAACACACTCACTCTCCGAATCCCGAATCCCGAATCCCGAGAGAACTCAACGGGAACTCCAAAGTAGTGGGCACCCTATCCCGGAAGTAAAGGTCTAATATGCAATGGAATCAATCCAGCATCATCTTATTGGCTCGCCTCTCAACCATTACTTCTGGCAAAATGCCAGGGGCCATTCCGACTGGCTGTGGCTCTCAACAGAAAGGGCCAGGGATGGAAAGGACCAGAGATGGAAAGGGCCAGAAGTGGAAAGGGCCAGAGGTGGAAAGGGCCAGAGGTGGAAAGCAGGCTGTGGACCACCCACCAGCCGAGCCCCAGGAGACCACTCTGCCTCTCTCCCTGGTTCGTGAATGAGGTCAGACCTAGTGGTTTTCAAGACCCCCATCCAGGTGCTTGGCCTGACACTAGGCTGCAGGAGGAATGATGAGCGGAGTCGTCGGCTGCGAAAGCGGCAGGAACTGAGAGGACAGAGAAACAGAGCAAGCTGCCGGGCTGCAGGGAAGGGAGGCAAGTCCACAGCCATAGCTGGACGCAGAAGGGGAGAACAGGCACCCAGAAACCAGGAGCTTGGGGAAGAGCAGGCCCTGCCTGAGAGGGTGACCGCTGGATAACGGTGAGCAGTTATCCTGGGGTCTTCTGGAGGCTTCTGAAAAACAGGCAGACTGGGTTCAAAATCTGGAGGGAGACGACATGATATTTTGAAGATGACTGTTAGCATCAGACGTGCCGAACGAGGAATAAAGGGAAAAAACTGGAGTCAGAGAAGCCGCAGAGAGACCCCGCGCACTCCAGCCGTGACCTGGGGAACAGAGGCCGTCTCAGCAGAGGGCACGGGCAGAGCCCCCACGTCTGACTTCAGCTCAAAGCCAGTGTGATGGAGCCTGTGGGGAAGAGTCCAGGCACTGGCTGGAGTGCATCAGACCCGAACTGCAGCCCTGCACTCCTCTGCGGAGCTGAATGACCTTGACAAATACTTTGTACCTGGTGCTATGGTTTTCTTCTCTGTAAAACTGCAAAACCCACCAAATCTAGCTCATAGAGTTACCGGAAGGATTAAGTGGAGAATGGTTGCATAGCAGCACTGAGCACAGAGTTCAGGGATGACACCCACTCGGTGAGCCGCTGTTGTTTTCAACAATAACATAGATATTGTTAATCAGCAGCGAAGTCCTGGACGAATCGTTCCGTCCACAGGTCACGAGCTATGGTAATAAAGTCCCCTAAGCCAAGTGAGTTTCTTCCTTTCTGCGCATTTTAGTCAGCTTTTTCCTGCTGTGACCAAAAGACTTGAGAAGGACAATCAGAGAGGAAACTGCATTTGGGGGCTCACAGTTCCAGAGGTCTCAGTCCAGAGAGGCTGACTCCATTCCTGGGGCTCGAGGACAGGCAGGACCTCATGGCGGGAGAGTGTGGCAGAGGGAGGTGCCAGGGACATGATGATCAGAAAGCAGAAAGGACAGAAAACGGAAAAAAAAGACCACGCCCAGTGACCCCCTCCCCAGCCACCGCCCACCGCCCACATGGCCAGCTCATCCCTGGGGGCCTCATTCCCAGCCGTTGCACCCCCAGCACCTTCCTGACAGTCTCTCACCGGAGCTTTCGGGGGACGCCTCGAATCCAAGCCACAGTGCGCCTTCTGTAGGCTGGGTTTCCTAGGCCATTTATTTTTCCCTTCCAGCGGCTTAAAAGGTCACAGGTCCTGTGGCATTCATGGGTCTTCAATCTTAAAATTTCAACGTGTAGAATTAAAATCGACCTTTGTTCCATCTCCCACCAAAATGCTCCTTCTCCCATCTGAGATGATCTCATCGGAATGTTCCGCTCACGTGATTCCTTTTCCTGGCCCCCTCCTCACCATAGACAGAGGCCCTTGGTCACGGACGCCTGGGCTCTCGACCACTCTCTCTCTTTCCCCACTTCTTCTTCCTGGAGAGTATACCCTAGCAACTCTCTCTGGGACACTCTATGAAGGATCCTTTTTTTTTTTTTTTTTGAGTCTTTACACATTTGGAAATTCACAGGACTTCTAAGGTCAGTGTAATTTTCCCTCAAAACATTTTTTAGACTATCTTATCTTTCACTTAAGTTTTTTTTTTTCTTTTTGTACATAGGCATCTCTGTACAAAGGAAAGAAAGTAATAACGTGTGATATCTGTAGTAAAATGTAAAGTAATGAATAATAAGTTGAGTACTGGATTATTAATAAACAAGTACTCATAAACCACCAACTTAACACCTGGAGCACAGGACCCAGGGCGTGGCTCCGTGACAGAACATGGGCTTGGCACTCGTTGTGCGGGGTCTAAACTGGGATCTATTCTGATCACACCGAAGCCGCCCATGTGTTCCCACCCAGGCCACCCCTGACCTGTTCCCTCCCATTGCCATTACCCCACAGGTAACTTGGAAACTGGTGCTGAACATTCCTTTGTGTTCCCCACGGCTTTAACATAGACATACATATCTCCAAGCAACATACTGAATTCTACTGTTTGGGGAATTTATAAAGATGTGTCTATGCCATAAGTAGTTTTCTGTCACAATTTTTTACCATGATCTTCTTGCAATGGTAGAAAGTTATTCCGTTTTTCACTCTTCACAGCACATTGTGTCGGATGGATAGGCTCCATTTTGTTCACATAGTCTTCACTCTCGGTCACTGATGTTCATGTTGCATCTCTTGTTGTTGTTGTTGGCTTTTTTCTGCGAGAGTAACTGCAGTGCTGAGCATTTCTGTATCTTTCCTGGTGGATAGTGCAAGAGGTTCCCTAAGGTACCTACCCACTCCTGGCCTTTTGGCTAATGAATGTGCACATCTGCAGGCTCATTCGCTCTTCCTGAAGGGCTGTGCCAACCTGAATTCTAAAAAGTCACATAATCCGGCTCCGCAGTGTCTCCCCGTCTGTGGGACCCACGACGTATTTCTCAGGGCATGAGTCCTCGTTGGGGCTGGTGGTCCTCGCGGGCAGCCTTCTGCGTCTGTGTCCACGTGTGCGAGGGGCCTGTGCCTTCCCGCTCTCTGGTGCTTCCTTGTCTGTTCTCGGTAGTTTCCTTCATGCCCGTGGTCAGCTGGCATCTGATAACCCTGCTGGTGAGAACCCTGGCCTCCATCTTCATCCCCCCTCAAGGTCTCCTTGTTCTCGACCTTCTAAAATGTCATCATCTCGTGTCTAGATATGGATACCTTCTTCTTGGTGGTGCTGTTTTGTGTTATTTTGGGAAAATACCAAAAAAATCCTTCTGGCACTTACCAAAGAACATAAATCCTCCCTCCTGGTAGGAATTCCCTCCCACATTTCTTTGACGGTTGCCCCCTTCCTCTGTCCTTCTGGAATTCCAGCTGCACCAAGGTTGGGGCCCTGGAGGCTGACTGTCCTGGGGAGCCGCACTCCTCTGTGCACACACCACCCGGTCACGAGGAGAGGTGTGTCTCCACTTTCTCCTTTCTTGTCAGATTGAACATCATTTTGTCCTTTGCTGCCTTCTTGGTTGAACTTTTGGTTTGAAGCTCGTTGATTCACACTTCAGTTGTGTCAATTTTGCTGCTCGAGTCATCAATTATCATTTTCTTTGTTTAATTCTAACTTTTATATATGACAGCAGAATGCATTACAATTCATTACTACATATAGAGCACACTTTTTCATATCCAGAGCTGTACACAAAGTGTATTCACACCGTTCGTGTCTTTATACAAGGACTTATTGAATGATGTCCATCTCATTCCACCATCTTTTACCCCCATTCCCTCTCCCTTCCCCTCTCACCCCATCGCCCTATCTAGAGTTCATCCATTCCTCCCATGCTCTCCTGCTCTCCCTCCCAATTACACTATGAATCAGCCTCCTTGTATCAGAAAAAACATTAGGCTTTTGTTTTTTTGGGATTGGCTGACTTCACTTAGCATTATATTCTCCATCTCCATCCATTTACCTGCAAGTGCCATGATTTTATTCTCTTTTATTGCAGTGATATTCCCTTGTCTGTATGCCACATTTTCTTTATCCATTCATTTACTGAAGGGCAGCTGGTTGGTTCCACAGTTTAGCTGCTGTGAATTGAGCTGCTATAAACACTGATGTGGCTGTGTCCCTGTAGAATGCTGTTTTTAGGTCCTTTGGGTATAGATCAAGGAGTGGGATAGTTGGGTTAAGTGGTGGTTCCATTCTCAGTTTTCCAAGGAATCTCCATACTGCTTTCCATGTTGGCCGCACCAATTTGCAGTCCCACCAGCAGTGTATGAGCGTGCCTTTTCTCCCACGTCCTCGCCAACACTTATTGTTTGTATTCTTAATAGCTGCCATTCTGACTGGAGTGAGATGAGATCTTACAAATCTTACTTTTGGCTTGCATTTCTCTAATTGCTAGAGATATTGAACATTTTTTCATATATTTGTTGATTGATTGTATATCCTCTTCTGAGAAGTGTCTGTTCATGTCCTTGGCCCATTTATTGATTGAGCTATTTGGGTTTTTTTGCTGTTTAGCTTTTTTGAGTTCTTTATACACCCTAGAGATTAGTGCTCTACTTGATGTGCGAGTGGTAAAAATTCGCTCCCAAGATGTAGACTCTCTTCACCTCTCTGATTGTTTCTTTTGCTGAGAAGAAGTTCTATTTAACATAGTTCTTGAAACACTGGCCAGAGCAATTAGACACACGAAAGAAATTAAAGGGATACATATAGGAAAAGAAGAACTTAAATTGGCACTATTTGTTGATGATACGATTCTATAACTAGAAGACCCAAAAAATTCCACCAGAAAACTTCTAGAACTAGTAAATGAATTTAGCAAAGTAGCAGGATACAATTATTATTTTCTAATTTAATCAATCTCTAAACATTCTAGCTCTGATTCTTTTTTCTAAGTGATGTAGTTCAGATGTTCATGACAGTTTTAATTTGTAAAATAAAATGTTGGATTAAATAAAATTAAGTGCAATCAGAAGCAAGAAAGTGTGTATGGGCGGGGGGAGGAGAACCAACTAGAAACTGTGGAAAATGAAATCCTACAGTTCTTAGAGTGATCTGCATGTGGTCAGCAAATCACAACATAAATAGAACCATCTTGTTAAGAGACTCTAACACTGCATGAAATAGACCCGACCAAAGCTATTTACAAGAGGTACATTTAAAAAAAATAATTTGGAAATAAATATATCAAGCTGTGGAACTAGAAAATTAAAATGACCATTTATTGTGATTTCATCCTTGATTAAAATTAATCTGACACCAGAGGCTACAAGTCTCAAATGGCAATTTAATGAAGAACTTTGAAAGCAAAGGAGACTATTAACATAGATGCAGTGAAATGAGTGCCAAGTGCCAAGCTGGCCACCACTTCCCTGGTAGGAATAAGTGTGAGAACGGAAAACATTTACAAAACATTTACCTTAAAGATCTTGAGAGCACACGTTGGTCGAGGTAAGGCGAAGGCCCTTCTGCTCACACACAGATTTGAGTCTCCATCGGAGCCTGCTCACAGCACAGGGTGAAGAGCTCTATGACACTGTGGAGCAGGGTATTGCAGTCATCCCCAGGACGGCTGGCCTGTGGCTGGGACACGCACCTCGGTGGTTTGCTGGAGGGGCAGATGTGACAGAGTGTTTGTCCTAGAGAACTGCACTGCTCACCCAGTACTGCAAGCTCCGGCTTAGGAATGAATCTCAGCCACTGGTCTTGGATAGATGATCCACTTTGGGTACCCTGCTGCTGGTGCTGACTCAACATGGAGATAAAGACTGCACAGATGGTTTTGGGATTCGGAATACAGATTAAGGCAGTCTTTTTTAAAACACGTAAGTAAACAAGTAAAGACCTCTTTTTTAAAAGTAAAGTAAAAACGGACAGAGGTCAACTTCTAAAATGTTTTATTCGTCTAAAAATGATTGATAGGCGATAAATACACCAGGTTCTGCTTTGCTCAGTTTCATCTGATGATGTGCCAAGGTTTATCTTGGGCCTCAGAACTTACTCAGCATGTGTGTGTGTTGACTTCTGTGTGGGCCTCAGCACTGAGAAGCCGAGAAACCTACTTTAATGTTATTTCTCTCTCCCCAGGGAGGTTTCTGGAATTGGCATCCTAGAGCAGAAGCCGAAGTAAGACGGGCATTCAGAGGGATTCTGTTGTCTTGAAAGCCAGTTGTGGTGTTCAAATGGCACATTTCTACATACAACGGCTGATGACAAATTTCCCTCCAATGAATGTGCTAAGAATAAAGTGCAGATAGTCCGGGTGCCATCCTGGAGTCTGCAGGACACAGCATCAGAACGCTGGGTCCTCAGCCTGGGCGTGGGGAGAAGGTGAGTCCATATTTTAGTTACTGTCAGGGAAGATGCCTAGTCAGGAGTCTGTTGGCAGAACCAGCGCCATCAGCAGGACCTCACAGTGCCACTCCTCTGCCCCTTGTGATTTCATCCTTGATTAAAATTAATCTGACACCAGAGGCTACAAGTCTCAGATCGCCCCGACCTCACCTGCAGGAATGAAGCTACTTGCTATTAACGATGCCCAGCACCATCTCCCATTGAAGCTAACGGGGTTAAGGAAGAATTGTCACCTCTAAGCTGCGCTGTCGAACTTCTAAAATACAACAGGTTACATTTTAGTGATAAAATTGTAGTTATGGTCTGAATTGATGGACATGTTCACATATGTTCTGGTATCCTGAAGGTCACGTGGTGACCAGTGTTTGGCTTTAGCCTGGTACTTAGTCAGCCTCCTGCTGATTTCTGGCCCTCCCCACTGGGCCAAGAGGTGTGGTCAAGTACATCCCTATTTTTCTGGACATTCTTTTAGGATTTCCTTCTGAAAATACAAGCAAACTGCAGTATACATTTTTATTTTTTCTCTTTCTAACACGAAAAGGGTAATATAAACATTATTCTGCTCTTTGATTTACTAACCTCGGATTACAATCCAGAACCTTAATTGTCTATGACAAATGCAAATACTGACTGAAAGAAAGTAGCTGCAGAATATTCACATCAGACACAGAATCAATGTGAAAAGCCACAGAAGACGTAAAAGGTGTTTCATGATAGTCAAATGAATAATTAGCCAATAAAATAAAATAGTCATGGGCTTTTTGCCTAATAATATAGCTTTAAAGTATGTTAAGTGAAAAGCGACAAGCTACAAGGAAGAAAAGACAAACCCACAATCCTAATATGAAACTTTAATGAGCCTGTCACAGAAAACAACACAGGAAGTAAACAAATATGAGCAAAAACATGGAGGATTGGTGACCCAAATCACAAGCTGGCTGTGTAGCTACCCACAGAGAAAACACACTGGCCAAGGGGACACACTCCTCTCCAGCACACTGGACATCCCCTAGGCTGACCACCTATTACAAAGGCCATCTCCGCAGGCTGGAAAGGTATGTGCTGTGCAGGCCGCATCGACTGACCCCGTAGGATACGCCTCGAGATGGCAATCAAAGTACCTGCAGAAAGCCAGACTACACACATCCGTAAGTGAAAACCCTTCAAAATAAATACTGCTGAAAGAAGCAATCAAATGTTCAATGATTTAGATGAGAAGCAAATCAAAAGTTCTAAATATCAAAAGGGAGATGTAAAATAAAGTGAGCTTTTGACTCCAAATGCAAAAACATAGAAGGAAAGTGATGAAACAAACGTAAAAGTTAATAAACTGAAAAAGAAAACTCAAAAACAGAAGTGACTGTACATCCAGGAAGAGTGGACAGAGAATCGTACATTCATCTTTACGCCAATAAATTCGAAAGCCTCAATAGGAAGTGATGATTTTGCAGAATACACATTTCTAAATTGGCCCAAGGAGATACAGGAAATCCATGCAGCAGGAGTTGAAGTGGCAGTCCCTTCTCCTCCCCCTCCTGATGGCACCAGGCCTAGACATTCGTAGGTCACTTTTACCAAACCTCTAAGGAACACAGAGCTCTTTCCATATATTGCTGTCTAGAGCAGAGATAGCCACGGGAGGCTGTGTAACTCATTTCATGGGACTAAACCCCGGTAAGAGTCGCTCTCAAAGAAGCAATAAGCAAATGTCATCCACGCCTGTAGATGTAAAAATAGGTGAAACGTTAATAAATTAAAGTTTATAAGCATTAAAACCAGCATTAAAGCCCTTAAAAATAGGGCACAGAGTGTGTCCTGGAACGCAGGGTGCAGCCACGGGCTCCTGGGAGACTCAGCAGGCGTCCTGTGGCCTGCTCAGGAGAAGCAGAAGAGTTCCGGCAGACTCCACAGCCACCGAGGAGATGAACAGGGAACAGGAAACAGCCCCCATCGATAAAGACGAGTGGCCCAAACCTAAGCGTGAACACCACACTTAATTGTGGAAATGGGTAGAGATTAAAGGGAGATACTAGCCTCAGACACAGAGTTGCCGTGGTGACCCAGATTAATGCCATTTTAATGCGACTTTGAACAATCGATCTTAATACATAAAATCCACGGCTTTGAAATACCAAAGTCTCAGCACAGACCAGTGCCTCACGGAGCACTTGGGAGCCGGAGGCGGAGGAGGAGAATCATGTTCTCCTAAGTACACACTCACGTGCAGGGTTCTTGTAATGGCTGATACCTTCTCAGACCATTAAAATAGCAGGTTTGTCTCAAGGGAATAAACAGGCGCAGTTTCACGCCCATTTTAAGTTTGGATGCTTCACTGGGACTCAAAGACGGACCTATTGCAGTTTTACTTCCCTAGCTTTATGGAAGCAGACTCGCCAGTCACATTTTCTAACTCTTCCTGGACTCTCATTTTCAACTGAGACCTCAGCCACGTGAGACCGTCCCTCCAAGCCAAGTGAACAATACCAACAATCACAATCAGGGAGGAAAATAAGATAAAGAATTTCTAAGTCAATAGAAGGAAAAAAGTTCAAGGAAAAACTCAATCATTACAGCGAAGTCAGAAAAGAACAGAAAAAGAGAGAGAATACTTCAAAAGACATCAGGTAAGATGACAAGAACCAAATCAAATGTATCAAGGGCAGAAGAACCACGAGGGTTCATCTCTCGATCAGCAAGGATTATCTGAGTGAAAGAGGGCCCGGGTGGACCACTGCAAGAGTATGTCATAACTAAAGGGCTCCACAACGTTGTCCACGGATTGGCAAAGAGTGTCAGATAAATGTAAGCAAGAAGGGAGCAGGAGGCCATGCTGATATTAAAAAGAGAAGTGTTCAAAGGAAAACACACTGAATGAAACAAAGACATACACTCTAAATGGAAAAGACGCTTTTTAAAGGAGCAAAGCAGAATGTCACACAAACCATAATTGTAATGTGAGGCCTGTTTTCCCCTGGGACTAAGGGTGGGACCCAGGGGTGCTCTGCCTGTGAGCTGCTTCCTTGGCCCTTTGTTTTTTAATTTTGAGACAAGGTCTTGCTAAACTGCTGACTCTGCCCTTGAACTTGAAACCCTTCTGCCTCGGCCTCCTGAGTCGCTGGGATTACAGGAGTGCACCACTGTGCCCAGCTAGTGTGAAACTTTAAAATGCTTCTAGAATTTGATGGGTCGAGTAAACAAAGTTTTTTTTAAATGTAGAAGTGTTAAATGATACATTAAAAAGTTTGATTTGATTCATATGTTTAAACTCTACAGAGAATATTCTACTCAAATGGCCATAAGGCATGCACAATAAATAATTACAAAGAAAAGCTTAATAAATTCTCAGACCAAACAAGCTGCATGCTCATATCACAACTAGAAATGAATGTGAAAAATCTAACCCCAACAAGAGTTGAAGTTCACCAAACTGTGCTCTTGTAAACAATCTGGGAGTAGAGGAGACAAACTGACACTGAGATCACCAGCTGCCACCCACGTGTAAGTCCTGTGTGCCAAGCCCCTCGGGGGCTGGAAGACAGCAATGTGTGCCGCGAACCAGGAGGGGCTCTGAGTGGAGACAGGAGCAGACAGTGGGCGGGACAGGAAGACCCCTCCCAGGGTGGAGCTGACACCCCTGTCCCCAGAGGAACCCTGCAGCTGGACTGTGGCCACCAAGGCTCCATGTGGTGGAAACCCAGTCTCCAAATTCCAACGTCCTGAGTTTGGAGCCTTTGGGGGGTGAGTAGGATTAGGTGAGGGTGCGAGGGTGGGCTCCCCACCATGGCATTAGCGCTTTATACGCAGAGAGACCAGAGCCAGCGCCCTTGCTCTGTCACCCCATGTGATGCCGCCCACCATGTTATGACGCAGCAGGAAGACCCTCTCCAGATGGCAGCCTCCAGAAGTGTGGGCCAAGCAAACCTCTGTTCTTTATAAATCACCCTGTCTGTAGTATTCAGTTATAGCAACCGAAAGTGAACTCAGACAAGAAGGGAGCAGCCAGCGGAGCCAGCTGGGCGAGTGTGCCCGGAGCCGCAGCATGGAGGGCGGCTGGGGGAAAGGGGGCCGTCACCGAGCCTTGTAGGGAGGGTTCACTCTCAGTGGAACAGGGCACTATTGGTGAATTTTGAGGCTTGCAGAATAAGGGGATACTGAAGGTTGGAAACAAACCTGGGGCTCAAGCAGATGGAGAAGTGGGAAGGCCCGTTGGGCCATGGTGTGGTCAGTTGTGCAGAGAGTGGAGGTCCCGAAAAGAGGTTAGCACCAGGGTGTGCTTGGAAGGCAGAGGTGACAGGGACCAGAGACTGACTGAAACAGAAAAAAGAATTAAGGAAGAGCCCACGGCTTAGAGTCTGAGTAAGAGGATAAACCGCAGTCCCCTTTACTGAGATGGGAAAGCAGAACAGGTCAGCCCTTGGCCTGGGTGCAGCTCAGTGGTAGAGGCTTGGCTAGCCTGCGCCAGGCCCTGGGTCCCATCCCCCGCACTGCTACAGGGGAGGGAGGGAGGGGGGAAGGGAAGGGAGGGGGGGAGGGAGGGAGGGAGGAACAAGAATCAGGACCAGAATGTCTGGGAGAGAGAGAGAGAAGCAATAAATGAAAACAGAGTGATGTTTTTATTCAGATGGCTTTAGAGTTTTGATACCTAAGATACGACTCTTTGCTAAGGCTTTTTGAACATCCATAAAAAGCCACGGGATGTGCCTTGGACACCACCCAACAAGAAAGAACTGACTGTTTCTGACGGGGTTTGAAAAACACGAAAGAAAAATAAATCATTGACCTGGAGAGCAAAGGCCGTGCCCTGGGTCTCTTCAAGTGTTGGACGCAGGGAGATAAACGGGGGTCAACACAGACGTTGCCAAAGG
This sequence comes from Ictidomys tridecemlineatus, assembly GCF_052094955.1. Taxonomy (NCBI): domain Eukaryota; kingdom Metazoa; phylum Chordata; class Mammalia; order Rodentia; family Sciuridae; genus Ictidomys; species Ictidomys tridecemlineatus. The sequence goes on along the minus strand of NC_135485.1, from coordinate 146,495,005 downwards.
AAGGAGCGCGACCAAAAAGGGACCTTGGCAGCCCAGGGGGAGGAGGTCCCAGGAAGGACGGGAGGATGCCGGGCGGCGCCTGCTCCACAGTGAGCTCAGGGTCAGGCAGCAGGGCAGTCACTGGTGGCCTGGGAGGGGCACTTCAGCAGGCGGACGCACCTGACTGAGACAGAAAGATGGAAGGTGAGGACCGGACAACACGGATCCCTCCCGGAGGCTGCAGCCAACAGGACAAGCGGCAGGGTCCCTGCGGGCACTAGGCCTGCTCTTCTGTGGATAAGAAACCCTACAGCAGGCGCATGAGAGGGGGGAAACAGCAGGGGAGAAACCAGTGCCCTAAGATAGGAATGATGGGATTATGTCCACTTCTGCTGGGTTGGGATAGAGTAGAGAATTTTGTCAACTCTATGTAGTGCTGTTACTAGACCAAAGGAAAATGACTTAAGTCCTGAAGACAAAAATTTTAAAAGGATCAAAAAACAAACCAAATGAAAGAAGCAAAGAATTATTAAGGAGAAACTCAGAAATTAATTAATAAAAACACAAATAGTCCAAATGCAAGAAGTGGTTCTTTGAAAAGATCAATAAAACAGAGAAGACTTTGCTAAAGTCTCCAGGAAAAAAAGTGAGAAATATGCCATATCAGAAATTTAGACGAGATATAACCACAAATAAAAAGGAGATTTCTATAGTACTAAGAAAATAACAAATACACAATAGGTTACCAGATGCTTGGCACTACTGATTGCTTTCTGTATGTCACCTCAGGTCTCAGACCACCACAGCCCAATGCTACAGATGAAGCCATGGGGACAGGGAGGTGAGGTCCTCAGCCGGTCCCCCCTCCCAGGGAGGAGGCCCTGCCTGCACTCACCTTCTGAACCTCTGTGGTCTGTGGCTCTTGCATGGGCACAGAAGTCTTCTGCTCACAAACATGAAGGTGTAGACTTCTCAGAGATGTACAGACTGCTGACATTAACTGAAGAGAAGACAATCGAGGAAGAACTGCAAAGTGGGTCCAAGGCATGCCTGTGGAGGCCCAGGGTTCACCTGGCTTCATAGTAATGCTTATGTTAAATATTTAAGAGTCTTGATTGTAATAGCTTGACATTAAAGCTACTGGATTTGTTGTTGGAAGCTGAAACAACTGTCACACCAACCCAAGGGAGGCCGAAGATGTGCTGTGCACAGATACACAAACTGGGGCTGACTCTCAGCTGCAAGTGGAAACAACAGCTAGGTACACAGAGCACTCAGTGTGTGCTTGGCAGTTCTGAGAAAATGACACATAACAAGTCACCTAATTTTCACAACAAGCCTACTGATTCTATTTTGTGATAAAAGAAACACAAAGAAAATGACTTTCCCCAAATCGACAGCAGATAGTTGATGGCAAGGGTAGAATGTGCCCCCAGGCTTGTGGACTTGGTTCAACTTTCTCCTAGCATTAGTGAAACAAAGGAGAAGTGTATCCTCGTATTCATAAAGACTGGAAAGGTATCTGATAAAATTCAGGTTCTCATTAACAAAAATCCATGGTGCAGGAGAAGGGAGCACCTTCTCACCTGTTAGCAAAGGCACCCTAAAGCAGAAGGAACAGAAGTCTAAATGCTTCCCACTCAAGATAGACTGCTAATAATAAGTGTTTCAAATTCATAAAATGGAGAGCTACACATTTATGAAGAGCAAAAAGAATTGTATGTTTCTGTACCAGGAACACCCGTATTTGTGATCATTTACACATATTCCCAGTCTACGTTTTGCGAGGGAACAGTTGGAATCCAGAATTCTTCACCTCTGTATTGTGTGAGCCTGCGTTTGGATGATGATTCACTGTTACTTCTTTTTGGATGTCTCTGACATTTCTTAGGACGTCTGCCTACTCAGATCAAGAAGCAGCCATAGAAAAGGGAATCTTCCCAGTTGATGTCCACACTCATTCCCTGTCCCAGCCAACCCACGGCTTCTCCCCGCAGCCCAGCTCTCAGCCGACAAGGACTGAGGAGCGGAGGAGGTTTTCCAGAGTTAGCAAATGGAGTTGTAGCCCAGATGCCCAATTAAACTTCAAACTGAGGTACCAGTTTCCCAAGCCTTTTCCAGAACCACGCCCTCACCCAGCACCCCAGCGTTACTTCCCGCTGTTGGAATTCAGTTCCAATGTATTGTTATTGTTTTTATTACCCCATTTTATACTTAGGGGGAAGAGGAAGCTCGAGGGTGCATCCTTTGCTAAAGGTCACAGCTAGTAAGGTCAGGGCCACACTGAAGCCCTGCTCCAGTCCCCTGCTGGAACTGGCAGCCCGGGGCCCTGGGGGCAGGGGAAGCCCCCACACAGCACCGCCACCTGCAGATGGCAGCAAGGCCACCTCTCCCTCCCTGCGCAATCCCAAGGCACAGTCAGGCCGCCCTGGATCCCAGGCTGCCCCTGCCCCGCCCGAGGGGCCCTGGCGGGTGGAGCCTGAGCCGCATGGCTGCCCTCCTGCGTCAAAGCCAGGAGAGTCCACGGCTGGGAAAGGGTGCCACGTGGGCCGCGAAGCCACCTTAAACCACCGGGATGGGAATTGTGTACATTGAAGGTGTAGAGTGTGGCATTTTGATATGCACGGTGAACAGATGACTGCAGTACAGCTAACACACAGCTAGCAGAGATGTGTGTGTGTGTGTGTGTGTGTGTGTGTGTGTGTGTGTGTTGGGGGCACATCTTAGCTCTTTTAGCAAATTGCAAGTACACAGGACAGTACTAACCGCACATTAGATCTCTAGAACTTACTCTTCCCATATAACTTTCTTCCTTTTGGCCAACATTTTCCCACTTCCCTAAATTTGTATTTCAGATACTCAATGAGTAATTGTTTAATGTGAGTGTGTTCTAAACATTGAGCCATACCTAAGAATTATGTGCTATCAGGAATTTCAGTTTAACTGGTCATCCCATATTTTATCTGACAACCCTAAAGCTGATGCTAAGTTTTAAATTTTGACCTCTCTGAAACCATGGCTAGCTGCAAGATTAAATTCTTTTCAATGTAGTTTCTTCTGTCTCATGCAACTTTTAGCTATAAATTCTGTTTACATAAGAGAATTTAAGATATCCGACTTTCAGCACTTACATATAAGTTCTTAAACTTATGGGCATAATAAAATTTTACTTGATTCTTCTCCATCAAACAATAAATAGATAAAGCTCTGTGTTTAGTCAGGACAAGTAGACAAGTGGGTGTTTTCTAGAGGCATTCATTAACGGAAAAGAATCACTTCAGAGGCATTTATAGTGTTTATAGCAGTAATAGGCCCCAAAGAACAACAGGGCTCCTTCTCCAAGTAGCTGCTGAGTGTAAAATTAGGAAGCCTGTCCTCAGGTGGCACAAAGTGTTTATGTCTTCCATCCAATTTTAATGGCTTGAGCTCCTCAAAGCTCATATTTCAAAATTTCAATAATCATTAATTTGAAAAAAGTCTTTCATGTACATAAACTAGCTCTGCAAATACACACCATGAGATTTAAAGGAAAGAGCATGAGTTTTCATTGCATTAGACCTAAATTCAAACCCAAGATCACTGCTTACTAGTTATTTTCCATGTGCATATAATTTTGAAAATTTTCAAGCCCACAGAAAAATGGAAAGAATATAACGAAAGAATTCAGACACTCCTTGTTTAGATTTACTGAGTGCCGACATCCTCCCACCCAGTTCTCTTTTGCCAGGTCATTGGATTGTAGACATCATGACTTCATTTCTAGACACCTTGGTATGCACCTCCTAAGAACAAGAACATTCTAGAAACCAATCACAGTATCACTCCTAAGAAAACCAACCTGGGTTCATTGACTTCATTCAACCTACAGCTCATATTCAAACTTCCCTAATTACCTAAAAAGTGTCCATTGGAGCTCCCAGCCCCACCACAGCCAGTACCAATCAAGGGGCATTAAACTTCCTTTTTCCTCTCCTGTCTTCCCACCTCCGCCTCTCTCATCTTTTTTGGGGGCGGGTGGGGGTCTCATTGTATGCCCTCATTCCAGAATGTTTCTCCAATTCCCAGATTTTTTTTTCTATAATATTTTTATTGTCCAGGCCAATTGTCCTGGGAGATGGCAGCATGTTCTGGACTCTTTGGATTCTTGTACACAAATTCTCCAGCGTAAATTCCTCTGTGGTGATGTGCCTCCCACCACCTGGCCTCAGGAGGCCGAGGGGGCAGGGCCTCACTCACTCCTGTCCATGCACTTCTCAAAATGAAGGTAGTTTCCCTTGGTAAAGAGTAAGTCATGTGGGGGTAATCATTTGAGGTCATGTAAATATTCTACGCTTCAATAAATCTGTACTCCCATGGCTTACGTTCATTAATAATTCATGCTGCATCCCTTATTCTAGTGCATGTTACAGAACGATGACTTTTCTCATTCTATTCCTTCTACAGTTGATAGCTGTCATTCTACTGTAAAGGAGAGCTTTCCCTTCTCCCTCCCTCTTCTCATATCATCATAGGTCCATGGTCACTTTTAAAATTTTGCAGCGTCTGGTCTGCTACCCCACTTTCTCTTTGTGAGGCTGCAGGTGCCCCAGCTTGGTTAGCGGGTGGCGTTTCCTGCTGGCTCCTGGTTCTCCGGACACGGCTCGTCCATCCTCGAGCTGTAGCTTTCTGCCAAGTCCGAGCTCATCTTGTACTTTCACTTTCTTCGCCTCAGATCTTGAATCTTCCACTTCTCCAAGGAGATGTTTCCTTTGCATGGGAAATAATTTTTAGAAATCAAGAGCTGGATTCTGGATGCAATTCCTCCTGGGGTAGGTCTTAAAGTCATGACTTACTACCAACGTGTGCAACTGAAGCCTGGCACTACAGGATTCTTTGTCACCTACTCCTCCTCGTATCTCCTCCTCAGTGGGACAGACTGAGCTTTCCAATAACATCAAAATATTCACTCACCAGGTCTATCCCCACAAACATACAAATGGTGCAGAATCACAGCATCATCATTGCCAGTTCCAAACCTAGGAAGTAAATTATTAAATTACCTGTAACATCATATTTCCCACAAAATCAAACAGTTTAGAGAGTGCTTAAAAGCCACTTGAATTATTTTCTGTGTCAATGGTTCATAAATTTCACACACTGCTAAAATAATTGTTTCTGTATTCTGTTTTTAGTGCTTGACTTTTCATTCTTTTTCTTTAGTTTTGTTTTTTAGTATATTTTCGATTAATGCACTTCACAAGCCAAAACTGAACAAAAGGGCCAAGTTGGTAAAGTCCTGCTCCACATCCCCTCTACTGTTTCCACAACTGGGTGGACAGCAGCACCTGTTGATGTACAGTCCTGTTCCCCTTCTTTCTTGCACAAAAGGTAGCACACTATGAACATTATTTTGTGTCTTTTTTTAAACTTACATATATATATAATGATCCCATGCCAGTTCCTAGAGATCTTTCTCATTTCTTCTTCAGTTATTGAACACTCTTCTTTAATCAACTAGGTTTTCATAGGTGGGTATTTAGATTGTTATCCTATGTTGCTGTTACACATAACACCAGAATGAATGAACTGGTGCCTGGAATTTTGAATCTGTGGAGCCGCATACTAAGAGTAAATTACTAGGAGTAGAATTTCTGGCAGTAGAAAGCAAATGCTATTTGGTTTTGTTAGATGTTGCTGAATTTTCCTACAAAGAGGTTACAACATCTCGCATTCCCAGCAGCAATCGATGAAGGTTTCTTTTCTCTGGCCCATCAAGTGTGCTGTCAAGATGCCAAACTTACAGGTAAGAAATGACAAATTTAAAATATTTTACATTTAGAAATACAATCAGGGAAGGTTACTGAGTCTCTCTGAGCCTTAGCTTCCTAGTTAAGATTTAAATGCCCATCTTTTTGCACTAATGACTAAATCTGTAATATGTATTTATAAATATATAAAAATCTATGACTTGCACATAATAAATACTCAACAAGTGTTGTTTATTAATATTATTGTGTATTTAATCAGCATTAAATCTCTAAGTAATTAGTTATTCTAACGAATAAGTCTTGCTGACAGGTAGAGAACTGTCATCCCTAGATGCAGAGAACCGTAAAGAGAGGCTTTAAAGATCACTAAAGACAAATCATTTTCATTTCATATTCCATCTTTAAGTGCTGATACTGACTTCCAGGGTGTCCATTAAGACTGATGCAGATGACAGACCTCATTTAGCAGGTAAGAGTGCTTGATTGACAGGTAATGCTACCCTGGGCGTGAGTCTGAGCAGAACCCACCTATTTCCCATCACTGATTGGGTCCAGGGTGCTGATGTCATAGTTGAGGGACAGAGGGCAAGAGCTGGGGTGTCCCCCAGATGGCACAGCAAGTGCCCACCAAAGTCAGGGCCATGGCTTCCCCCTGAAGCCGCAGCCTGCACCCTCTGCCCCGTTCTGTCTCTGTCTCTCTCGCACCATCGCGTCCTCATACTTGTTTCAGTCACACAATTTGCCCTCTTTTCTGGACGAAAATTCCATCCTAATGGTGTAAATGAATTTCACATCCAAGATTTCTGTCCAGATTAGGCTGGGTCTGCCTTGTGGCGTTAAGTTGTGGAAACCTTGAGCTTCTGTGTGGGCGCTGCGCCATCATTGACCAATCAAGAGCCTTTCCCAGAAGGAAGACCAGTCTCCAGGTCGGGGAGGCCCGGAGAGTTCCTGAGAGCAGATTTGGCAGACTTCATGTCGGAGGAAAGTCGAGGAGTGAACTGCCCTGCAGTGGTAGACGCTGATCAGCACAGGACCCTCCAGGCCACGGAACCGCTGCTTCTGCCGTTCTCAGTCTTTCAAAGCCTGAGGTGAGCTTCTCGGCTGAGGCAGTGAGCAGCATGCATGGTGGGAAGAGTCACACCGTGGGCAGTAAGGGGTTAACTGAGGCCCGGTCCAGCTGCAGAGGCCAAGAGAGTGGAAACAGAGTGAAGGGCATTCCTGCCGAAGCCCAGTTAATCCCAGCCAGGCCTGATCCGGCCATCACCTGTCTGCCATCACAACCTGGACACAGCCCTGCATCCCAAATAGCAAAACAGTCTCTGAACCAGGAACCTAAAGTTAGGAAATGTCTGACCAGACGTCCTGCTTAGTCACAATTCCGAGGACTTTTTTACTCTTGAGAGAGAAAAGAAGGCGTAGCAGGGGCTTCCGTGGCATGAGCGTGCTCTGAGAGCAGAGCAGAGCCTCCTCGGCACAGGCCCCGGGGGGGCTGCACCCCACCAGGAGACCAGCTACAGGCCGCGGCCAGCACCGGGCAAGAGACGCGAGAGGCCTGGGCCCAAACCAAAGGGTGAGTGGGCGAGCATGTCAGGCTCCTTCTCGGAAGCCCAGCCAGCAGGGTTACTGTGGGAACAGACGTGGGAGTGGGGGCGAAGGAGGAGCCGGCGCTTTCGCTGGGCAGCCTCGGGAGGAGCAGCTTGGACACAAAGATTGATGCTTTTTAATGAAGTTGGCTTCAAGCTCAGATCACGTTAAATAGATCTGGAGTAGAACAAAGAGGTGATGATCTTACAGAAAATCCACCTCTGAAACATAACTCTAAAAATAATCAACCACTGACAATTCAAGAAATGAGCATCCAATGTTCCTCTTGTTAAACGAATCCCCTGCTTGAAAAGACAGAGACGAGCCTGGCATTCACTGCTAGGAGCCGGGGAGACCCTCGCAGAGGAAGACCGTGTGTTCTGGGCCGACTCGGGTCAGGACAGCTGAGGTCTAGTCCAGAGGCAGGCTGCTGGAGGACAGCGGTCCACGGGATTGCGACAGGAATCAGAGATGGAGCGGCCCCCAGAGAACCAAGACGGTGCAGCCCAACACCACTTCTCTCTGGGGGCACAGTGGAGAAGGCAGCTGTGGGAGGCTCTGAGGGGGGAGGGAGCTTGCACGTGAGTCACAAAGGAAGAAAAAAATACGCAGCGAAGTTCTGAGGCCCGACCAGCTTGGTGGGCAGGTGTCCGAGTCTTCTCCCGAGAGGTGGACCAAATTGTGTCAAAGGCACCTTTACGCCCCAGTTAAAACTCCATGATTTAAAATGAGGCTCCCTCTTCAAGCCTGGGAAGGGGTCATTATCCAGAAGGTATGAGCCAACTGCTCACCACTTTCAATAAGGACCAGCTGTGATGAGAAACGGGTAGGTTAATCCTAACGGGATTATTATCTGTTATCAGATCCCGGAGTGAGGTCCTGGGACAATCTGCCCCAGATTAATCCTGGTGGGCACCACTGTGATTGTGTCACTTCCTTTGCCAAACCCCCATGGCCCTATGGTGCTGTCCTTGGGCTCATGTGACCCTTGCTTCTCACACTTCTCAACTGCGATCTCACCTGCTCATCCCTGCGGCCTGGCCCCGTGTTGTCTGGGCCCACTGCTCTCCGCATGCCCAAAGGTCCAGTCGGCCTACTGCCCCTTGGGCTCCAGTTACACAGTGCTCATGGGCCCCATGGCCCCTGGGGCGTCTCCTCCGGTCTGCCCTGACCACCTTCTTTGGAGACCTGGGAAGACCTTGCAGATGATCCAGGCAGATCAGTGCGTCTCATGCTCACTAGCTCATGCCCCACGGGCTTCCTCATGCCCCACACCCACTGGCCAGCCGTGAGGCCCGCTCATCCTTACTGGGCACCCGGGAGCCAGACAGGTGTTGTTAGGGAGGTAGTGAGCCAGGAGCCGTGGGTGGAGGGGAAGGACAGACATCAAGTCTATGCACCAGGAAGTCCAGGAACCGTGACTCTGAAACTGAGGGGGGTATTCTAAACAGGCCAACCCTGGCAATGAGATCCCGAGGCCCGACCGCCCCCAGGCTGCTGAACCATCATCATCCCTTGAGGGAATCATTAAGTCTAACTAAGACGGATAAGTATTGGAAAAGTGGGGCCTGGTACACCGAGACCCCAGCTGCAGCTGATCACACCCCAAGAGGCCCTGTGGTTTCCAGGCAAGTGCCATCACTATCTCTCAACCCCCCATGTCACAACCCCCCATGTCACAACCCCCCATGTCACAACCACCCATGTCACAACCCCCATGTCTCAACCACCCTGCCACCCAGAGTATCAGGCCGTCACAGAGGAAGCACTGAGGGCTGTCTGTCCACTGGTGATTGAACCAGGTGGGGGAGGAGAGAAGAACAGGGACTTAGTTTCCTAGAACTGCAGCCCTGGGGTGCTGCCCCTGGGCTCCCGGGACCCTCGCTTCTCACGCTGCTCAGCTCCTGCTCACTACTCTGTGCTTTGCTCGGATGATTTTTTGGCACAAGAACCAGCAGGCAAGGACTGCAGTGGCTCCCTGGCTCAACCCGCCGGCCCAGCTCCACAGCAGTGGACGCGCACAGGCCAGCCGTTCATGGAGGCCGTTTTTATTTATGGCAGGAAAAATGAGAAAACCCACAAGACCCAGGAGGACGCTAGTCATCGAGTCATGGAGGGCGCGTGTGGCAGATCTGGGGAACCAGGCAGGGAGGGTGGGGTGGGGGGGCCCGAGGGGTGCCCTGAGGATCCCTGGGGCAGCAAGGAAGGGGTTCACACCAGACAACCAGGGTCCATGGGCAAAGTGCGACTTACGCTGTCCACGGGGAGAAGTAAAGTCCACAAAGTAGCTTTGTTTTTTGCCTAATCAATGCTTTATTCACTCAAATCAATCCATACAATTCACTCAGCAGGTTCTTGACCAAGAAAATGACATCCCTCATGCTGGACACTGCAATAGACATAATCAATTCACAGCAAACAATTCTAGATCAATTAATATTCACAGCAAACAATTCTAGATCGACTCTAAGCACTGCAAACACACTTGATCATGACACGCTCATGACAGACACTTCCTCTGTGTGCTAAGCTCAGTGTCAGATCAGAAGTCTCAGCCTCAGGCTCTACGTCCAGCAGATGCCACTCACTCAGACCGCAGTGATCGGGTCAGGAACTGAGGCAGGCTTCTCCTGGGGTGGAGCTGACGGCCAGCTGAGGACAGGGTGGTATCGATGTGGCTCAAGCGGTATCGCGCTCGCCTGGCATGTGTGCGGCCCGGGTTCCATCCTCACGCCACATACAAAGATGTTGTGTCTGCCGAAAACTAAAAAATATTTAAAAATCTCTCTCTCTCTCTCTCTCTCTTTCTCTCTCTCTCTCTCTCTCTCTCTCTCTCTCTCTTAAAAAAAAAAAAAAAGATGCAGCTGAAGAGTTTGAGAGCGGTGAGGAAGATGCAGAGGATCAGCAGAAATGAAGAGTGTCGGGGTGTCCGGGCAGGTCCTCGGCAGGCTCTCAGCGTGAGGGCGTTAGCCTCGGCTGGCTGAACGTCTGTTCATTTGCTCTATTATTTATACCAAATTTGGGGGCTTTTGACCCCCCTTTCAATCCTCATCAGTTGCCGCTGGCTCTCTCGGTGACATTATTTACCCTTGGGTTAAAACATTTGGCCTGGAGGTCCCCACCTGACCCTTTGCCTTTCTCTCTTACTGGGTGAGGACAGCCTGCCAGAGGCTTCACTCTGAGCTTGTCAGGTGGGGAGAAGTGACTTGTTTGTGTCTGAGGCCACACTAGTGGGCTCCATGGGTGTGCCTGGAGGGACTGCAGGTTTCAACTGGAGTTTTAAAATGGAGTTGCTCAGGCTCAGGCCTAAGGCCATCCTTGTAACAAGCCAAATCTGAAATTCACTACCGTAAGGCTGAGATTCAGATAGGAATGCAGATTTGATTACGATGTGGAAGAGGGCTCTTATTTCACTCTGGGAAGTGGAGAGGTGGGAGTGGAAACCCAGGCAGGAATGGCAGCAAAGCTGCTTATCAGGAAGAATAAGAAAACAGAGAGTGTTCAAATCTGCGCTGCAGCCAAGTGATCCTGTGTGTCACCGTGGCTGTGCCCGCGGCAGCCTGCCTGGCAGAGCGTGCCCCCCTGAAATTCCATCCAACCTCAGATCCCACACAGAAGGCTTCCGTCTCTGACCACTTGGACGGGTTGTGTTCCCAGCGCTGGGTTTCACAGATCTCTGTGGCCATTTACTTTCATGTTTCATCTATAATAATTCACTCAGGATGGACGATCCCTTGGTGAAATCATCTTGTTGGAAAAACGCGCACAGTAATAATCTGACTTAACGCAGAGGAAAGCGGCCCCCACTTCTCTTCTCACCAGAGACTAAGTTCCTCTTTATGTGGCTCAGACCCTAGATTTCAAAAGGAAAAAAACAAAAAAAGGAAGAAAGATATTTTAAAAACGATACATTTTCAGCATTTCTCTACTGAAATTATTCCAAAATACTCTTATTTTTAGGAAGGTTTAAGTCCCTACTAAAGTAATAAGTTCTATCTTTACTTTCTAGTTTTTCTTCCCGAAAGTTCGATTCCTTTAATTAAATGATGGACAAATTCATGTTTTATGGAAAAACAGCGATGGATGCATCCTTGGTGGAATGGGGAAAGGGCCTAAGTAGTTGGTTTCAAGTGCCTAGATTTACCTACCTTCTCTGCAATTTTGAAGGGTTTTTATTTGTTATTTGTTGTTGGTTTTTTGTTTGTTTGTTTTGTCCTTAGGAGAGAGCACAGATGTGCATACCTGTGTGTACTTAGATGGATTTTGAGGGTTTTTTTGGTACTGGGGATTGAATCCAAAGATGCTGGTTGCCGAGGTCTTGCTGAGTTGCCGAAGCTGGCTTTGAATCTCTGATCCTTCCTCACCACCATGCCTGGCTGATTTTAAGTTTTTGATGTGATTTAATCTGTCATCTAAATATTTTTCCTTGTGATCTTATGAGATAATGATAGAACTGTTTGATAAGTACAATCTCCTACTGGACCGTAAATATCACGTTCATTTCATGAAAATATTTACATGTAAAAATATGCAGACACAGGCTCGTGTTGAATTTTACACAAATTAAAATAATTTAGGGCTGGAGTTCCCCACAGAAATCAATCTTTCCCTCAAGTAAATTCCCTTGGCATTTGGGCATCCACCCATATGTGCTATAAACTGCCTCTTCTCCCAGTAATTTGGAAAGGCCTGGGTCAGGCTTTAGAAAGGAGCTGTCCCCCAAAAGCTCATGTGTGAGACAATGCGCGGATTTGGGAATGGTTAGATCATTGGAGTGTGCCTTAACCAGTGAACCAATGCTCTGTTGACGAGGCCTACTGGTGACCACGCAGGCAGGCAGGTGTGCTGGAGGAGGAGAGTCCCTGAGGAGCACGCCTGTTGTCTGTGCCTCCGGTGGCCTTGTCCTGGGCTGCGTCCCTCCACCACGCCCTCTGCTGTGCTGTACTGCTTCACCTGGACCCAGAGCGATGGAGTTGACCATCTGTGGACAGAGGCCTCTGAAACCTGAGCCCAATAAACTTTCCCTCTGTGCTGCTCTTGGCGGGTCTTTTGGTCCCAGTAACCAGAAGATCCGAAGATGCCGAGCTGGTGGGGAACAGCCACGCGGCAGAGAAGCTACGCTGGGCTGGAGCCGGGTGAGAACTAGGTTTAGAGATGCTTTCTTAATGGAGAAGTGATGGATAGAAACTCTGACCAGCCACAGCAGCTGGCAGGGGCCACGCAACCAAGAATGACCAGCAGAATGGTTTCTCCAAGGCAGGAGGCCAGGAGAAGGTGAGTGCTTAGAGACCAGTTCAGCAGAGATGTCAAAGAGGAGTGGGGGCACGCAGGGAGGAGAGGCTACAGAGGGCCTCTCTCTGCAATTTGTTTATTTTTGAGCTGTAGTTGGACCCCTTGCCTTTACTTGACCTACTCATTTCCATGTGGTGCTGAGGATTGAACTCAGGGCCTCGCCCGTGGGAGGTGAGTGCTGAACCGCTGAGCCCCAGCCCTGGCCCCCTTTCTCTGTATGTGTTAACTGGGCCCACACAGGTCAAGCTTTATGTGTCCTGATTCAAGTTGATTCTATAAACAAGGCAGAGTGATTACAGAGTGAAAGAAAAACAATTCCTGGGCCGTTAGCGAGTACTTTTGTCCATTCAGATCATTTTAATTGCTTATGACTTGACATTGCCAACTTAGAACACTGATAGCTTTGGAGACCCAAAGTCGGGAGCTCCCGGGCTCCACCCACTGAGAGCCTGGCACTGCGGCTGGCACCGTCCAGGTGCGAGGCCTCGTTAGTGACCCTGGACAGCTGCCTCTTCAGTACAGTGTGCTTGGCCTGTTGACCCTGGTTCGGAAGCTCACATGCAGGACCAGGTGGGTCTGCCTAAACCCCACAGCTCTCAGGCTGCCTGATTACTAAGCCTGGGCTCTAGTGACCTGGTCTACCCATGGCGGGTTCCTACAGGTGCCCTGTTACCGATTTTTGCTCTCTCCACCAACACTTTGATTAATAAAGTGAACATCTTTTGCAGGTAAGAGCCGTCTTGCTCACAGCCAAATCGTGGTTCTGTTTCTCCTAATGGAAGTTTGATGTAGGTTCCACTACATCCCATGCCACAGCAGGAGTAGAAAAACCAAGAGCGGCCAACAGGATGGAATGGGAAACAGGGCCAGCTGGGAACTAGGAAGCCAGGCTGCAAACAGGGAGGCAGGTCCAGCCTCAGACGCGGAAACGCAGCCCAGTGACGGGGGTGCCCCGTACCCAGCCAGGGTGGCTCTGGCAGGCAGTGGAGATGGGCAGGAAGAGCAGCAGCCAGGAAAGGAGGGAGAGGAGCCTCCCTCTTCATCAAAGACGAAGATCAGATGCAAGAGATCAAGTTTCACAAAGCCTCCGCCTTTGGATTTAGCCTGAGATAGCCCCGATGCTTTTCTCTTCTCCTGAGCTCCTCTGCTCTTCTCCTCTGGGCTCCACTGTCTTCACAGGAAGTCCCTAACCCCTGGAGTTTGATGGCTGACCTCAAGCCCCCTGCCAGGGCCGCAGCTGCATCAGCCCTGGTGCTGGAGTCCTGTTGGCGGCTCAGGGTCCCTGCTGTGCCTCCCACAGAGGTGCTGGGAGGGCGAGGCGAGGCGCGCTCGGTCTCTACAAGTGACTTCTGAAGGTGTGCAGGTGGCACGTCACCACGCACTTCTCATCAGAGCTCGCGGAAACTGCTTGAATCACTTGTTATTCCCTCGTGGAGATTTATGTAGCGTGCCCTAGACATTTTTTGCATTGCAATTATTTTAAAAAGTGTAGGGATAAAATCATATTTCCCCACAGGGATGTCTGGAATCTCTAAGATCCACTAAAAGGCAAACTACTCTCATTATATTGTGTCTGAATTATAATCAAGGTACTCATTTCTCTGTTTTCTAAAGGGAAAATACAGCTGTTTAAAAAAAAGATCTCAGGAAGCATGTTCCTACAGTCAGAGGATCTGGAGGACGTGGAGGCTTTCCAAAATGAAAATCATAGCTTCATAGTAATGAAACCACCCTGAACACACACTTCCTGTCAGTGAGAGGGCAGGCAGCCTCAAGCTCCTGAGAAGGGCCCACGAGGAAACCTCCAGGAGCCGCGGGTGCGTTAAGCCGCCTGGGAAGCGGGATGAGGGCTGTCATCCACAGACTTTAGAACAGGGAGATCATGCCGTGCACAAGCCGGAAACCCCGCTCCTCTGGGGACTGCGGCAGGAAGAGTGCAAGTCTGCGGCCAGCGTGGGGAGCAGCTGACACCCTGCCTCAAAATAGGGTCTGGGGTCTGGAGCTCAGCGGTAGAGCACCCGGGCTCAATGCCCAGTGAAACCAGAACAAGCCGGATGCTCTCTCTGATAAGTGGGTGCTGATCCAAAATGGGGGGGAATGGAGGAACTTTTATTGGACAAAGGGGAGGGAGAGGTGGGAGGGTCATGGGGGCAGGAAAGATGGTGGAATGAGATGGACATCGTCACCCGAGGTACCTGTGTGACTGCACACGTGGTGGGACTCTACATCGTGCACAACCAGAGACGAAAAGTCGTGCTCCATTGTGTACGATGAGTCAAAGTGCGTTCTGCTGTTCTATATACCTAGTTAGAATAAATAAACAAATTCTTTTAAAAAGCGGGAAATTGTCCTGGGTCATCCAAGCGGCCCAGGGCAATCACAGGATTGTCAGACGGGAGGAGCTGGGGAGGGGGAGCAGAGTGATCTGCACAGGAGCCGCAGCCTGAGGCCTGGGCCTGAGGCTTTTGGGCTTTGGAGATGCAGCCAAGCGCAGGCAGCCTGAGAGCCGGACAGGCAGTCTGAGAGCCGGACAGGCAGGCGAAAGGGTCTCACTGCAGTCATCACGCCAAGTGTCAAAAAAGAGGACCCCCAAACCTAAGATCTGCACACGACTTGGTTCTGAAAAGTGGGGATCTTGGCTATTGGCCTACGGTCCCCTGTTGGGAAGGCCCGTGTTCTCTGTAATAGAAAACACCTCCGCGTCTGACTTGTCATCGACTCGGGTTAATTACTACCAAAGAGAATCTAGGGTGTGGGTGTGTAGGGCTCCCCGTGAAGTGAAGTTACAGATCTTTCATATTATAATACTGGAGAAACTCGTGCCAGGAAGGAGCGAGGCCGGGCAGGTGTGGCAGATGTGGAACTGACGGCTGAGAAGGACAGCACTGGGCACCTGTGGGCATGTGCTGGGCCGAGGCGTCCCTCCCTCCCTCCCTC
Organism: Ictidomys tridecemlineatus; assembly: GCF_052094955.1. NCBI lineage: Eukaryota > Metazoa > Chordata > Mammalia > Rodentia > Sciuridae > Ictidomys > Ictidomys tridecemlineatus. The sequence goes on along the minus strand of NC_135485.1, from coordinate 146,479,466 downwards.
CCTCCCTCCTGCCACGCTTTCCACATTGTGGAGAAGACACAGTTGTCCTTTTGGAGAAACTTACAGCCTCACTACAGCAGACAGCATCGTCATGCAGTCAGATAGGAGGAAAGTCAGGAACCTCATAAGGAATGACAAAGGTGGGAATCAACCAACACTGCGCTTCTGCCCCGTCCAGATGCTGACAGCAGGGGCCAGCAGTCCAGGGGAGAGGCCTCGGATGGCGGCTGCGTCACCTCAAGGACACATCTCCCCTCTTGTCCCACTCACTTCCCACTCACCCTCCACTTGTACAACGACCCAGATTCCGAATATCCACGTACAGGTCATGAGTTTTAAGCGGAACTTTGTGTGAACGGGTCAGAGTTGGCTCCTAAATTCATAGACAGCAAGAATGAGTTAACCAATCCCTTTTCCTTCTATTTTTCTCCCCATGGAACTCTTACAACATCCGAGGTCAGCCGTGATGCCCGTCAGGAATCACAATGGGAGAAGGACGCAGAAGCCGTCTCTCAGAGGCTGCGTGCTCCCTGCTGTCTCTATTTCCCCCACAGCACTGAGGGGGGTGAGGACATTTCAGGTGGAGCTTTTCTTGAAAGGACGTTGGGCTAGGGCTGAAGCTCAGTGGTAGAGAGCGTGTCCAGCACGTGCAAGACCCTCGGCCCGACCTCCAATATCGCCAAAGGCCAGCGCCTCACGACGGAGGAAATCAGGCCCCTGAGGCCAGTTAGGGTCACTGGCTCCTCTGGCCAGAGTAGAGCGCGGTCCTGGGGAGAGCCGCGTCTCCCCGTCTCCGGTCACGGCCCAGCTGAGGGGCACATGTGCTCCTTCTCTCCATTTCCCATGCTGCCGGAGCCCTACCCAGGAAGTAAACCCCAGTGAGTCCGTTTCCTAAAACCATGAGAAAGTGTGGACTGCCTGGAAACTCGCCCCAGGGAAAAGGCTCCCGCTGAGATGGTGGCTTTTCTCAGGAGTCCACTTCTCACTGGCCTAGAATCCCGCGGCCCTGGACAAACAGCTGTCCAAGGTCAAGAGCGCGCAAAGGACCGAGCTGGACAGATCTCCTGGATGTCCACCAACGTGGACAGTGGCAGAAATGCCCCACCCGCCCCTTCCTCGGAGGCTCTGTGGCAGGCCACGAATGTGCTACTTAAACATGATTCACCAACAACTTGGCTGACAATTCAAATTCAATTCCTTCCTCCGCCCCAGCTGCCTGTATCCCCAGCGTGGCCTCAGCTCCCACAGGGCTGGCTCCCTGTCTAGCTTCTGGTCCTCAAATGTGTCAGTGCAGTGGCGGACTAACGTGCTGCTGGGAGGTCGGGGGTTGACGTGAGCAGGAGGGAAGGCCACTCTGCGCCACTCCAGGCCAGCAGGACCGACTGGGAGGAGCCCAGGGACGGGAGAAAGGAGGCGACGTCATCAGAGGACCTGGGAGCAGAGCAGCCCAAGGCGTGCCAGGGAGACCAGGGTAAGGCACCAGGGAAGAGCAGGCATGGAGTGTGACTGTGGTGTGCAACAGCTCCGTGGCCACGAGGTCACCGGCCGAGAGGAAGAGCTCACTGACCACAGTGAGGGTTCAATGAGACCTTTGTGTTATATTGTGGGTTAGATACTGTAAACCTTGAAATTAAAAAGCAGTGGCAATCAGGAGGTCAGGAAGAACACTGCCAATGTTTTTTATGATATAAAACTCTAGAATCTTCTCCCCCTTGGAAAGCCCTGCAAGCCCCTCCATCCTGGTTTCCTGCTCTCAGGCCACAGCCCACTACACCTGGCTTTGATCTCCCGCAGTGTTCTAATTGCAGTGGGACCACAGTGGCTGCCGGGCTCCTGCCCTTTCTGCTGGCATCTTCACCTCATCTCCCATCTCCCAGGCTTCCCCATTAGGGGAATGCTGCCTGCTCCTAGCTTTCCCCCATAGGAAAGTTCAAGGGATAGAAGTAGAATTATGCCCAGTCACACCACCTTAGCTTCTGGTAAAGTTCTAATAGTTCTAGAACTCCACGTAGGGGTCACCCAGAAACTAGAAACAACATGGTACATTGGAAATGCTAAAGCCCTTGCATTCCCCTCACCTCCAGCGTTCCAAGGGATGCAGATATGGCACTGTGGCATACGAATAAATCACTTGACCTGAAAGTATTTGAGAATAGGCTTTTTTAAAAATGAGAATTTTTTCAAAGAATGAGAAAACTCTTTTTTATGAGAAAACTCTTTTTTAAATATTTATTTTTTATTTGTACACAATAAATTTATTTTGTTTATTTTTATGTGGTGCTGAGGATCGAACCCAGGGCCTCGCACCTGCTAGGCAAGTGCTCTACCGCTGAGCCACAACCCCAGCCCAGAAAATTCTTTTTTTAATTTAAAAAATTCCATAAGAAAGATCTGCCTATAGTAAAATAATACATTTCAACATAAAACAGTAAAACACATAAGCAAAAATCTCCTTCGAGGGCCTGTCCCCAGAGGCCACCTCTGACAGTGGTCTTGTCCTACACGGTTCCAGCACTTACATCATAGATCAATGTAGTGTGCTTGTCTATTGTTTTACGTTTTAATATTCTTTATTAGTGCATTATAGCTACATGTAAGCATGGCATGCATCTCGATATGATCCCGTGTGCATGGAATATAATTCGCTCTGGTCTGGTCCCACAACTTGGCTACGTGAGTTGTGCTGCTATAATCATTTATTATATCACTATCACATGCTGATTGTAGTTCTTTTGTATAAATACCGAGGGGTGGGATAGCTGGGTCACATGGTGGTTCCATTTCTAGTCTTTTTGGGAATCTTCATCCTGCTTTTCCAGAGCGGTTCACTGATTTGCAGTCCCACTAACAGTGGATGAGTGCACCCTTCCCCACACCTTGCCGCATTTATTATCATTTGTGATCTTGATCGTTGCCATTCTGACTGCAGTGAGATGAAATCTCAGTGTAGTTTGGATTTGCATTTTCCTGATTCCTAGGGATGTTGAACAAGAACAGGCTTTTTTCTGAACTCTCTTATCTGCCTAAAAGCAAACCCTCTGAAAAGAACTCAATGGTCACAGGTCACATCCCCAGGGACTTTAGCCAAAGAACATGAGTTCTCACCAATGGTCTAAATAAACATGGCCACAAACTACCCTCTCTCTCATTTGTTCTCCCAGGGCTGAAAGTCATCACCCGCCCTCTTCACCCACCTTTCTTGTCCCTGTTAAGGAGGTGTAGCCCCCGGTTCTAACCAACTCCCTGAATCACACTCTTCTGTGAGTCCTGTCCATGTCATGGTTGGATTTCGGCTCTTCTCTTGCTGACCTCTCTGCCAACTTAATTTGCAGGTCCCAACACTCACCTGGAAGCATGGCGGAAAGGCCTCTCTCTCCAACACTGGGCATTGGTAGGCGCCTTCTGGATGCCCACACCATGCACCCTCAAGGTCCCTGCAGGGGTCCTCGCTCTCCTCCTGGCCAGTGCCATGGCCTCCCTGTCTGCCAGGCCACTTCCAGTGAGGAAATAGTTAAGGTTTGGCCTTGGGTTCTTTCTTTTAGCAAACTAACAGAAACCCTGACAGAATAGCGGATCTGGTTCTGTTGCTTTTGCTGCGCTGGGGACTGAGCCCAGGGCCTGGCACACTCTTGGCCAGGGCTCTACCTCTGAGCTGCATCCCCAGCCCGAGCGGCTCACCTCTCCTGGGCCACTTGAGTTCGACCTTCCATGAAGGTCAATGGGCTTTCCAGAGGCCACGCCGCCCAGGGGCCGGTGGGGTGCAGGCGTCAGGGCCAGTGCCTAGGAAAAGCATTCCAATTTTAATGTAAAGACTGTTTTTTTGCCAAATAAAACTCTGAGCCTATGAATTAGAAGTGGGACTATGTGCAGGCTGCTGATTGGTGCCCCCGCTGTCGTCAGCCACCCCCCGAATACACACAGACTACAGCTTCCTATTCCACTTCTCCCCATAGACCCAGATCCAAAGAGCGGGCCGCTCCACCGAGGTTTTCTGCTCTTCACGGTCGGGTCGAAGTGCACCCTGACTCCACACCTCCTCGTGAGGAGCTGCCTTTTGCTGTTTCTGGTTCCATTATTCTGTAATTTATGTGCAAATCTTTAAGCTATTTTGATCCCTCTCTTTCTCGCTTATCCCAAATCCCATCACTGGTGAAACAGAATTTATTTTTAGTGAATCTCAAATCATTTCCTCTTGTTAAATTGTGATAGACCTAGTTCAGGTCCTGTTAGTCACACCCAAACTGACCTTTACCTTTGACCTCTGCTCCCAGGCTCTGTCCTTCTCTCTGGTTAGCTGGTCAGCCTCGGAATGATCTTCCGCCAGAGATCCTTTGTGCCTCTCTGCTTTGGACCTCCAGTTGTTCCTGTGCTGAAGAATGTTCTAGAAGGTACTCTTGGACGTCAGCGAAGCCAGCTTAGAGGGAAGCCTGTGTGGGAATCCAGAAAAGGCCACGCAGGCCGAGCCCACCTGGTCACGGCCACCTCAGCGGAGCCGGTCCTGCGGTCCTTCCTCCCTGGCTTCTCCGCGGCTCCTCAGGCCTGGCCAGGCGCTCCCTCCTCCCAACAGCCGGTTTCCTTGACCTTTCACCAGCCGGAACCATGTGACCTCCCAGGTCTGGGCACTGCCACCTGGAGCAGTCTCCGTCACAGTTTGAAACTCTCCCGGGTCCCTGCCCCTTGGGTTCTTAGGATGGGGTGCCGCGAGTCCCCCCGCCATTGGGAGAGCACAGGAGTGGTCTGTCCTGCCATCCACGTCGCGGAAGGCCCGTGACTCACCCCCTGGGTGGGGCTGTGCAGAACCTCACTTCCCGTGGCACCTCAGCAAGTGCCATGTGCTCCCAGAGCGTCTGCACCCTGCCTTCCTCTCCTCCCGGGACTCCACATCCACCTCTCCCTGTCCTCTTCCTCCCTTCCATCCTCCCTCCCTCCCTCCCTCCCCTCCTCCTCTCCATCCTCCCTCCCTCCCCTGCTCCCTCCCCTCCTCCCTCTATCCTCCCTCCCCTCCTCCCTCCCTCCCCTCCTCCCTCTATCCTCCCTCCCCTCCTCCCTCCCTCCCCTCCTCCCTCCCCTCCTCCTCTCCATCCTCCCTCCCTCCCCTCCTTTCTCCCCTCCTCCCTCCCATCCTCCTCCCATCCTCCTCTCCATCCTCCCTCCCTCCCCTCCTCTCTCCCTCCTCTCTTCCCTCCCTCCCCTCCTCCCTCCCTCCCCTTCTCCCTCCCTCCCCTCCTCCCTCCCCTTCTCCCTCCCCTCCTCCCTCCCCTCCATCCTCCCTTCCTCCCTCCCCTCCTCCCTCCCTTCTCTCTTCCCTCTCCTCCTCCCTCCCCTCCTCCCTCCCCTCCTCCCTCCATCCTCCCTCCCTCCCCTTCTCCACCCTCCCTCCCTCCCCTCCTCCCTCCCTTCTCCCTCCCCTCCTCCCTCCCTTCTCCCTCCCCTCTTCCCTCCATCCTCCCCTCCTCCCTCCCTCCTCCCTCCCCTCCTCCCTCCCTCCTCCCTCCCCCCCCTCTGCTCTCTTCCCCTCTTGCCCTCTTCTCCCAGGGTGGTGGGCTCACTGTCCGTCCAACCTCTGAAGTAGACAGATCAATGCCCCTCGCCAGATCTCTGGGCTTGGTTTGGTTTTCTGCCTGTCTCCGTCTTCAGGGGATCAGGTCTAGAAGCTGAGGGTCCACAGCTCAGGGGAGGGCTCCATTTTGACTTCGGATTCGTGAGACTGTCGTATCTGCTGACAGAGAAAAGGTAGAGGCTCCAGGGGACCCCAGAGCAGCTGGAATGGATGGCCCTGAATCGGCAGCAGCCAGAGTCCGGGTCGTGCTCTTCATTGTGAGGTGAGCTGCCTCCCGCCTTCCAGGCAGAGCCTGGCTTCCGCAGCCCCCACTGCACCATGTGTGGGGTCCCCCCTTTCTTTGGGACGGGGGATTGAATGCAGGGCCCTAACCCCCGAGGCACATCCCCAGCCTTTTTAATCTTGTATTTAGAGACAGGGTCTCACGGAGTTGCTTAGGGACTCACTAAGTTGCTGAGGCTGGCTTTGAACTCGTGATCCTCCTGCCTCAGCGTCTCAAGCTGCTGGCATTACAGGAGGCGCCACTGTGTTTTGTACCATCTACAAAATGTACCGTCTCGACTTGACGCAGAGTTCCATGCCTTCCACTCCTCAGCTGACCCCTCCCTGGCATTTCACAGGCTTCGTAGCCATGAACATACCCTTGGGTGCCCTTGGGACCTGCCGGGCAGGCTCTGTGTTCTGCTGACCGTGTCCAATTCACTGGTGGACGCCTGGCAGAGCCTGTGTGCTGAGGGCACAGGTGTGCAGTGGCCCTGCTGTCCCAGGTAGGGCTTTCCTGGGTCAGCCTCGGGCGGCTCTGACAAAGCACCCCAGACCAGGGAATTAGGAGACACAGAAGCTCATTGTTTTACAATTCTGGTGGCTGGGAAGTCCAAGGTCGAGGTGGAGCCCAGCGAGGGCCTGGGGGCAGAGGTGGGAGGGACCCTGGCAAGTACAGCGGCTTGGGGAAGGCTCTCGGGTCCAGGAGCCCCTGCCCATCACCGCTGCGGCACCTTGACCACTGCTGGGTGGTGGACACAGCGGGCCTCCCTCAGGCGCCTTCTCTGTGCCTCAGTCTTGTCATCTGAGATGGAGGTGGTGGCAGAACCTGCCTCACTGGGTCATTGTCGGCTTAAATGAACCTCAGAGAACTTGACTGGCATATGATACACCGTAGGCTACCACCTTCACCACCATCTTCATCATCGTCACTAATAGCTGAGTCCGATTAGATTTGAAAGTTTGCTAAGAGGTAAAGTTTTTTATTTTTCATTTTATTATTATCATAAATAGCTCTTTGACCACTTATTTGTTAACACTGTGAAATCAACTCTAAGGAAACAGACTCTTCAGCTGGAGAAATTATCCCAATAGCATCATTATCAGCTCTGGCTCCACTCTGTTCTGTATTTATCAGTCTTGTGACTTAAGCCAGTGGTTTGAAATCTCTGACCCTTAGTCTTCATTTTTTTATTTGTTCTAATTAGTTACACATGATACTAGGATGCATCTTGACACTTCACACATGAATGGAGCCTGACTTCTCATTCTTCTGGTTGTACGTGAGGTAGAAGCTCACTGATCGTGTAATCATATGTGCACACAGGGAGTAGTGTCAGATTCATTCTACTGTCCTTTCCTCCCCGACCACCTCCCCTTCCTTCACTCCCCTCTGCTTAATGCAAACTCTATTCTTCCCTATCCCTTCCCTCATTGTGAATTAGCATCTACTTATTAGGGAAGACATTTGGCCTTTGGGCTTTGGGGATTGGCTTATTGTGTTTAGCATGATATTCTCCAGCTCCATCCATTTACCTGCAAATGCCATCATTTTATTCTTTTTAAAGGCTGAATAATATTCCATTGTGTACATATGCCACATTTTCTTTATCCATTCATCTATTGAAGAGCACCTAGGTTGGTTCCATAGCTTAGCTACTGTGAATTGTGCTGCTATAAACATTGATGTGGCTGTGTCCCTGTAGTATGCTGATTTTAAGTCCTATGGGTATAAGCCAAAGAGTGGGATAGCTGGGTCAAATGGTGGTTCCATTCCAAATTAAGTTTTGATGTATTATTTTTCTGGAAGAAGTTCCTGAACTATTTGATGAAGCTTTAATTGTCATCTACCCTCTCATCAAGGATGCATAAAATCTAATGGTGTAAAGTAGACATTTTGTCTCACAGAGCACACATTCTTCATCTCTCTCTGACTAACCATATTTGAAGTATTTTCTCCTAAGCCTCTGCTATATATGACATAACTTCTGAAAGCAATGCTATTGAATCTTTGGCCTCAATTCTATAAACAGTTTTGTGTATTATGTGGAGTCAGGCATCCTGGATTCTGTAAGCAAAAGTAAAGATGTGATCTGAGGGCAAAAAACAAACAAACAAACAAACAAAAACCCCACACAGCACTGAGTTAAAGGACTTGCACACCATCACAGCAGGTGAGAGGACCTGCAGACTGTTCTTAGTGGACAAAGCCCAGGAAGCTCGGTTGACAGGAGTCAGTGCCTCGGACCTATTTCCTGTGTTTATGCAGCCTGCAAGCTAAGAATGGTTTTCACATTGTTAAATAGTCAAGAAAAAAAGATCAACAGAAGAATAATGCTTCACAAGTGACAACCAGGTGGAACTCAAGTGAAGTTCCCATCAGTAAAGTCTTACTGGAGGACAGTAAGACTTTACTGATGTCCGCGTGTTTAAATGTCACCCAGGCTGCTGTGGCTGAACGGAGAGCCCAGAGGTTGCCAAGACTCCAAGTCCTGCGAAGCCCAGAGGACTCACTGGCCTTCACACAAGAAGTCTGCTGGGCCCTGCCAAGAGGTCAAGTGACTCGCCCCAGATGCACAGCGTGGAGGGCAAGATTTTGCAACCAGATTCTAAACTCTCTCAAAAACAGGTTCATGACGAGACTAGATGTCTCTTTGCTTTGCAGACAAAAAAAAAAAAAAAAGCCATTTTGCACGCTGTTGAATCCCTCTTGGCTCTGCCACGTCTTGACTTGGGTTTCCACTGTGGAAGGTGGTCAGTGCGGGGCCTGCAGAAGCAGCCTCTTGAGCACAGCCCAGAGGGCCCCGCCTCTCTCCACAGCTCGCCCCCCACGGAGAGGGCCAGCAGCCTGGGCGGGTCCCCTGGGAAGCACAGCCCTCCCCAGGGCCCCTAGGAGAGGTGACGCTCTTAGCCTCTCCTCCGCCTAATAGCCATGGGGGGTGTCACACCCTCCGCGCTCCCAGGACCCAGGGCAGCCACAACAGCACCGTGTCCTGTGGAGAAAACAGTGTCCTCGCGTCACACCTAGGGAGCGCCGACAGTGCTCGCTCCGCCCACTGTGCAGACAAGGCCTTGAACGCTCCCAGGCCGGCCTGTTCTGCGGCCACCAGGCTTGTTAGGTGGTGACGTGATAACTGCCAGAGCTGTCCTCCGCGGGGGACAAGTTGCCTGAGGATTAAACAGGAGCAAGATGGCCAGTTTGGGCCGCTCCCCAAACAGGACTGTGTTGGCCCACGATAGCTGTCATATTTTCGGTATGAATTCTCAGGAAATCAAACACGTTCATCTCCGACCACAAGTACACCCACATGCCCAAACCCTGTCCGTTTCTGGAACACCACATGATGTGTGATGGCTTTCCCAGGACGCCTCGGGGTACTGGGACCAATCGTCCATTTGGCACTGGCTTTCGAGGGCTGGGATACCTCAGATATCACAGCCACTGTGCACTCGTCAAGGAAAAGGCAGACACACACAGAGCACGGAGAAAACCAGCTACAAGGCAGGTTTGTCATCGCCATGGTTCCTGAGAAAAGCCCATGGCAAATATCTGGGCTTGATTCTCTTGTCGGCTGTCAAGGAAACTGACGAGGTGGTGATCCATCAGGGGGACAGGAGAGAAAGAGGGCCGCAGAGGTGCCCGACTTGCCTTGATTAAATTGGCAGCATGTCATGGAGCCCACCAAACAAAATAGAAGCAGTCTGTGATTTATCCTGCCACTGCAGGTCCTGTTTTCAAAAAAGTTTTCATTTTGAAATGATTTAAGATGTATAGAAAAGTTGCAAAGGTTTCCATCTATCCTTTACCCAGATTCGACAACAGTTGACACTTTACATTGGCTGGGTTATTTCACACTTGCTTTCTCAGTGACCTAGATGAGGAGATGGATGGATGGAGAGAGGCAAACGCATCCTTGCACCGCTTGAGAGTCAGATAAAGACGTGGTGCTTCTTTATCACTCAACATTTCAGTGTGTATTCTTAAAAACACACACACTCTCTTATGTAACCACAGTGCAGTTATCAAAATCAAGAAATTAAATTCGATACAGTTAAATCAGGACACCCACTACAGATGTCACTCAAATTTTTCCAGTGGGGGGAGGATATCATGCTCAGCAGAGACTTGACTAGCACACAAAAGGTCCTGGATTAGATGTTGGCACTGCAAAAATAAAAAAGAAAATGAAATCATATCACATATATGTTTTATGGGACAAGACACAAAAATCATGGTCCAAAATCCTACCTAGGAGCACCAATTATACTGAATTCCCTTCTTTCTCCTTTAGTCTAGAGTCTCCAATATGATGACCTCGACATTTTGAAGAGTCCAGGCCACTGACCTTTCAGAACATCTGGGTGGATCCTAGTCCTTCCTCGAGTTAGAGCCATGCCAGTGTTGGGAGGAACACCACTCGGTGACAGTGAACCCTTCCCCGGTGAACCACGCCAGAGGCTCACGATGCCCACCTGGACTTGGTGGGTGGTGCTGCCTTCCCCACGTGGTAAGGTAGTGGGGGAGGTGTGTCCAGTGAACATTCTTATGTTTCTTGTTTTTCAGTAAAAAACAAAAATACGGTGTGAGACTACGTAACATCCTCTTTCCAGTCATCAAATCATTGCTATGGAGGTCACCAGCAGGTGGCTTCCTAACGTCATCATTTCTTCTGCAATTATTACACTACGGAGGGGCTTTTTCTTTCTTGCTCACTTATTGTGTATCCATTTATGTGTGGTGAATGGATTCATGAATTCTTGTTTTATTCAGTGAATTCAGATTAGCCCACCATTGTTTAGTTGAAGTAGAGAGTTCCAGTTGGGCTCGTGGGTGTGCCCTTACACACGTCTGAGGGGAGCAGCAACCTGAACTGTGTGTTATGTGATCATTCCAGCAGCAGTTTATGTAAAGGGCATTTTTAAAACACAGGTGATAAGAGGTGGGGAACCTGTAGCGATGAGGGGAGCCCTGGGTTTAGGCAGCACAGGACGGAGTTGAACGACTCTAGGGAGGAGGGATCAATAGGATTTGGAGATCGCTGCAGAGGGAAAGGAAAAAGAGGTCTTGGCCTGAGTAACTGCAAGGTGGTGCCAGAGGCAGAAACAGAACATAGGAGCCGGAGGAGGTGGCCAGGGCTTGCTCTAGAGCCGGGGACTCCGGTCTCCAAGTGGACGTCCTGCGGAACTGCCCGCACTTGAACATAGAGATCTGGAGCTCCGGAAAGAAATGATGCTGAAGATCTTGGTCTTGAACTTGAACTGTCATAGACGGAGCCTTTGGAAGTAAATGAGCTCGTTGATCAGACACCTAAAGCCAAAATGGGAGAGAAGGGGCCAATCCTAGGGAATGCCTACAATTAAAATGCCAAAGAAAGACACTTTAGAAAGTAGCATCAAAAAGAGCGCTTTGATGTGTCATCAGAACCTAGATGAAAGACTATTTCAGGACGAAAGGACTAGTAGGGGGAGCCATGTTCAGAGGCTCAACAGAGGAAGCAGTTGAGGCCAGTGTCAGCTGCAGGAGAGCCATCTCCATAAAACAGTGAGCACAGAGACCAGCCCCCAGTGAGGAAGGTGGCACAGAGCACAGAGCCTACACTTTCAGAAAGTGGGCAGCGACGGCAGATAGACAGTGCCTTTGGATGAAGCCCCCTCTTAAAATGCAGGGCCTCGTCATTTCCCTAACTGTAGGGGACAAACGGGGCCAAGTTCAAGAATGCAGGATCGCCTGGCCAAGTAGAAAGTCGGGACACAGCAGGAAGGGCCGCAGGTCCCCAGGAGCTCCAAGGCCGGGGGAGCTTCGGAGGGGAGGTGCGGAGGGGAGCTGTGGAGGGGAGCTGCGGAGGGGAGCTGTGGAGGGGAGCTGGTGCTCAGGCTGAGCAGCCCTGGCTTCTGGTGCAGTCAGAGTGAAGGGGAAAGAACGAGTTCGGCGGTTTTTGAAGAGCAGAGGTGATTCTGAATAGTGACGAGGAGGAGTGGAACATGACTAGGAATCCAGGTACACCCTGCTCATGATGGTTGAGCACATTAGCAACTCAAATCCTTTAGAGATCAGAGTATAGGAACAGGTAAGTAGGAATACTGAAAGTGTATCACAAAAAAGCAGATGCCAAATGAGAATTCAGCCTGCAAGAGCAGGTGTCAGGGAGTCGTTGGCCAGCATCAGCTGTTAGTAGAAGTGTCTTGCAAGAAAGACACGGTCCTGGCCAGGAGCAGCCTGCAGGAAGCGGGGCGTGGGGCTTGATCCAAAGGCCGAGCAGCACCATGTCGCTTCCTACCCTGTGGGTGGAGTGCTGCCTGTCCTTGGCTGCTATGGTGCGCATGTGATGAACCCGCATTTGTAAGACCAGTTCCCGGGAAGAATGAAAATCACCTGGAAGAGTCCCCAAGTAGAAGAGCTCAGTCTGGGAAGACTTGCTAATCTCTAGTCTGACGTGGCAGAGCTGGACGTTGGCTCTGAGTGGGTGGACTCGGGGCGGTGGAAGGTCGGTTTTTCAAGTAGATATTAAAATTTAATAGAGAACAGTTATATCATTTTGGGTCATAAAATAACAATGGTGATATTTCTTCATATCTGTTTTCAGAATGCTCGCTCTATTTCAAACAGGTGTGGGTTTTCCTTTGCTTGTTTTCTTCCAATGCCACCTTTTTTTTTAGATAGCATAGATCCATTTTTTTAAAAATGTCTTAAGAACCAGTAGTTTAAGAACATTATAACCCAGTTACTAAGGAAGCTGAGGAAGGAGGACCCCAAGTTTGCAGCTTGGGCAACTTAGAATAAAAGAAAGTTGGGGACGTGGCTCAGCACAAGAGCACTTGCCTATATACACAAGGCCTGGGGTTTGACTCCTGGTACTGAAAAAAGAAAGCTCAGAACAAATGCCACCATCAGGCATGGTCAGATGTAATATTTAACCTCTTTAAATAGCCCCAAAGTCTTGTTCTGGGAGAAAAGAAGGATTATGTCTGCCATCTTCTCTTCATTTCTGTTCTATATTATTTCTATATTTGACCTGAGAGTTTTTTGCAGGAATATCTTTGTGGTCACTTGTCTGTTTCTTGAAGACTAGTTAAAAATCTGATGATACCCTCTAGAAAGCTGCTTTTCAGACACGTGGGCTCCATTTTGCATATGCTGAAAACCAGCAGTTACCCCCCCCTTCCTCGAGACCTGACCAGCCCACAGTGCCATGCCAGTCTCCGATTACACAGTAGAATATCTTTCTTTTCCTTTCTCTTCACCTGGGGCTCCAGCTCCATCTTGGGGTCCTTCGTGGTCCATCCCAGGGAGGCCAAGGGGAGTCCCACACTGAATCCCTGCCCACCAGTGCTCCAGAGTGGCGCGTTGCCGAGACGCACAGCCCTTCTTCTTGGGGTTGGCATCTTCTCCGAACATGACTTTGATGAATTATTTTGATAAAAGAGCTGCTCTCTATTCTGCCTTGCTCTGAATACTCCTCTCCATATAATACCTGTTAGGGAGTAAGGACTCCAGGAGAAGGGAGAGGGAATCCTGTCCTGGCGCCTTATCGAGCTCTGGCCATCTATTTGTGCCCCACGTTGGGTTCTGATAGCGAAGGGCTATGGGTCTGTTCTTGTGATCTGCTGAATGTGGGGTCCCCTTGGCCTGTGGCACACACAGGACCTTCTCAGCCTGGCAGCCTCCCCAGGCTGACAGTTCATGGGTCCTACTGAGAGCCACCGATGGGTGGGCAGTGCCATTCCTGGATGACGTGCACATGTCCATGTCCTCACCCGCCCTGTGTGACCATGTCTCACTCCATAGTGGGTGGAACACAGCGATGGCTTCAAAAGATGAGACCCAAAAGGGATATTCGTGAGAATTAGAAACAAGCCACTGCAGGGAACTAACAGCATAAAAAACGCTTCCGACTGTGAGGCCGGAAGCACCACTTCCTGTTGTGATGGACACCGTGGGTGCAGCTTGTGGGCGGCTCTGGAAACAGTGGAGGGGAGTGTGTCTAAGAAAAGCAACTGAGAGCAGCCGCAGCGAGCTCAGATTCTTCTTGTGCAGAGAGCCACGACCACAGGAAAGTCTCTGGGGTTGAGCGACTCGGGGACACAAGGTTTGACCACACAGTAAGCCCGGCCAGGCCCCATCTGTCCTACAGTGCCCACAAATGCCCTCACGGGGCATCCAAGATCCTCCTGCGTCTGTAGACCCAAGAACCACATGGCCAAGGAAGCCGAGCCGGGTTGCCACGTCCACTCCAAAACCACTTAAGACTACTTTAAACTGCATGAGGACGGTGAGTTGGCCAGATTCAGGTCCCAGTCTAAAATAAACTGTGCATTTCTGACATTTTAACACAGCTCAGAGGAACAGGTGACTCGCTATTACACAGGAGTAATATTAACATATTAAATCATCACCATCTTTTTAAATATGAGAGCCCACCCTAGTGTCTCAAGGCAAGATTACTCTGAATGAAAAGAAAAAACAAAAGTATAATACCCCCATAATCATCATTTAGTGTCATGTATCCAAAGGAGATTATTTTGCATAAGGATCATATCCCTCTGGGAAAAAGCAACTATTAGAAAATCCTATTTAACAGACAGATCTATCTGACAGTGAGCCAGAGCTTCTCTCTGATGTTGAAGAAGTAACTTTTCCTTATTGGGTAACTAATGAGAAGTTCATTACCCTCAATCTGTTTTGTAGTCATTATCTTTGGAGTGTAAAGTCCTGGAGGGCAATGACGGCACACTTTCTTCAGTGATTTAAAGACTTTCCCCAGCCGGGACAGTATTAAATAATGAGGAATTTTCATATCATTTGGTATGCTTTCAGTTGGAATTAGCAGAGAATTCCCCTCAACCTGCTGAAGCAACTCTAGACATGACTTCCCTTACCCAACTGAAGTCCAGAGTTAGGGGCAATTTCCAAGTGGCTCAGTCACATTATGAAAAACCCAGACTCTTCCCATCTTTCCGTTCCACTACCATCAGAATGTCAGGTTTTCTAAGAGGCCAGCTCCTCTCGGGGTTGAAAGATGGTTACCAGTTCCCAGGCACCGCAGATGGACGTGTCCGACTCGGGTGATGCGGTGTCTCTTCCACGCCTCTCTTCCTGGAAGGAACACTCACTAGCGGCCCCTGAGCTGGGTCACGTGACTACTGTTGGAGCGTCACTACGAAGCGCACATAGTTCAAAGGTTCATATACAACAATCCAGGTTCAACTCTGAGGCTTAGGAGGGGAATACGGACAACTTTATCAGTTAAGAATAGGTTGGTTGTGTGTGATAAAGTAATTGTTGTGTGTGATGAAAATATGAAATAATTGAGGCCTAACAAAGAAAGAAATTGCCCCCAAAAACATTTAAGTCATCTGCTGCCGCCCGTGTCTTAAGAGGATAAGCCTTTTTTTAGCCCGTGAGTCTGAATTTCGCCCAGGAGCTCTCCTGGCCTGGCTGGCCTGGCCCTGCAGCACGTGGTCAGGGGTTGGTGAGCCACGGGTGAGGTGGCTGTATTGGGTGGGTGGGTTTCTCACCTGTCTGGACCCTCCAATGGGGGAGGCAGGCTGACTGGGCTCTGCTCCCTGCCGTCCCTGACCGTGGGTCTCCACGGGACTGGCCTCCCCAAGCCGGCTGGTCTGAAACCGCGGACCTGCCTGTCAGCCCACAGGGGAGTCCTTACGCTGGCTGGCGCGCTCCTTCACCTGTTCACAGCAGCTGGGCAGCGGCCAGGTGGCTGCGTCTGCGGCCTGGTGGCTGCTTCTGCGGCCTGGTGGCTCTCCTCTGCATGCCTGTCTGCCCAGGGGCTCCCCAGTGCTGTGCTGCAGGGACCCAGGAGAGACAGGAAGAGCACACAGAGGTGCTGGGGTCAGGCCTGCATGGCACCCGGCCACCTCGGCCGCACTCTGTTAGCTCAAGCAAGTCACGAAGCCACCCAAATGCAAACTATGAGGAAATGGACTCCTTTTAAAAAACAAATACAACTGCAAGTCAAGTTGCAAGGATCATGGATTCAGGAGGGGGCACAGTTGGGGCCGTTCTGCTAACCAGTCACCACAGGAAGGACTCTGCTCCCCCCAGCTATCCGCCCTCCTGTTAGACGGTGAGCCTCCTCCTCCTGGTCCAGAGAACAGCCACCACATCACATTCCAGGCTGCGGGCGGGGAGGAGTGAAGAGGCCAGCAGATGGCATGCTGGACGTCTCTCAAGGAACATCCCCAGGAGCCTCTAAATCACTCCTGCACGCACAGTAGGCTAGAACCTCATCCTGCAGCCACGCCAGACTCTGCCAGCTGTCATCTGCCCACCACCCAAAACATGTCAGGAAAGGAAGAGGGGATGGGCCTTGCACCTAGCCCAGCCAAGCATTGATGATAGCTTCCCACGCATATTTGTAATCTACAAAACTTCCTTGAATAAAGGGTTTAAAAACAAATTACCACCAATGATTAGGAAAAGAAATGCACGTCAATGTCATGACTTCCAGTTTTCTTTCTGTGCACAGGTGGTAGCGGCCTTGTTCTAACCAGAAGCAGTAAAGCATCCACTCAGCTCCCAGCGTAGCCTGCACTCCACAGACTGCACAATGTCCAGATATCACCGAAGCCCTCTTGAAGAGGATCTTGTCCTGTTGGTTCTAAAGAAGTATGGTACAACTCCTGTCAAGAGTCCTATTGCCAGAATTTCTTCTTGTGTTCTCTTTTTCTTCCTGTTGAACCACGAAGTCATTGGAGAATAGAAAAAGCTTTTCATTTAGAGGATGTACCTGGCACAGTTTTTCATAAATCAGAAACCAACTCTAGTTAATTTAAACAGTGAAAAGATTCACTGAATAGAGTCTGAGTTGCTCACAGACTTGGTGAGAAGGCCGGATACATGGGCTGGGCAGGTCCCCGAGGTGTAAAGCCAACCCTGGCATCAGCTTCTGCCGTGGCTGCTGACGGTCTGACCTCTGGCTCTGATGCTGTGGACTCTCTCCACACACGCTGGCTCCTGGACGGCACAGCAGCCACCCAAGTCTCTCGCCGCTCCCATTCCTTCCAGTCAGTTCTAGGCAGAAGCGTCGGATTGGTCACTCTTAGGTCAGATGCCCAGTTCTGAGGGTTGCCAGGGTAATCGAACATGAAATATCCACCTTCCTCAGCTTTTATAAAAAGCAGTTAGGCTGTTCCAGCCTGCCTTTATTCCAAGTAAGAATCCCACTGTTAGGCATAATTATAAGGCACCAGTGCGAATGAACGAGGGGAGAGGCTGGGGCGCACTCAGTGGTCGGCACTTGCCTGAGATGAGCGAGGCCCTGGCTTCAGTCCCAGCACTGTAACGATGGCGATGAGGGGGAGGAGGAGGGGACAGGGCCCGTGGGCTGAACGGCACTCACTGCAGAGGCCAAGGGTGGCATCTGCACGGCAGCAGGCCCACGTCACTCAGTTATACAGGATGGGGACCAGGGAGCAGAGAAGCAGGAGCTAACATGGGGGGTGGGTGAAATTGTGTTTTTGAATTCCAGGGGGATGGGTAGGGGAGTCAGCTCAGGTGATACAACATCTTACCTTTCAATCCTGGAAACAATCACCCAGTTAAATGCACATCATAACGGGGGAGCTTCCCAAGCCGGACCCGAAGCCCCCATGGCAGTTGGCATTAAGCTGGGCACTGAGAGCCCACCTGTGGTCCAGAAACTTGGGAGGCCCAGTGGGCAGATCGCAAGTTCAAGGCCAGCCTGGGCCAATTAGTGAGACTGCCTCAAGATAAAATAAAAAGGAACGGGGATGTAGCTCAGTGGCAGTTCTATCCCACCTCCTGAGTAAACCCATAAAATAAAGTTAACAAGGAAAAGGCGGTTGGTAATAAGGTGTAAATACACCCCTGGAACACTGATGGCCACTATCATCAATTGCCAGACACTTATTACCTCAGTCTCCACCTTGAGAGGACGGGTTGCTGCACACTCCTGAAGCCTCCCGACTCTTCTGCCTGGAAGAAGGACGTCACCAAGGCCACAGCTCCTTCAAACCACCCCTCAACGTGAGCCTCTTCTGTGGTCTTGCTGGAGGTGTTACTAAACAGACTTTATAGCTAATAGGGCACAGGCCTTGATGGATCAGAAGGACACGGGCCGTACTCAGGGCACTGTCTCCAGGCTTCCCAACAGGTGGGCATTCATCCGTTCAGTGCTGGGGGATCCTGAGGGCCCCCGGGAGGCCTCAGCAAGGCGTGGGAGCACGCAGGAGACCATGGGCTGTTTACCAGCCGATTCCAGAATTCCTCATGAGGCCCACCTGCGCTCCTGCCAGCCACTGGAACATCGGCTCTGTCTGTCTCAGGTTCTCAGCACTTGGCAGCTGGGCGGAGATGAACGGCCACATTCATGGATCACCAGGAGCTCAGAACTGCTTGGGAACAGCACCAGGCATTTTAGCTGATCCAGGACACTTCCCTGGAGACAGGGATAACCGTTTCTCTGCTTCACGACAGACCAGCAGTGCCAGCCAGGTGGCTGAGAGGCGGAGTTTTCACTAGGTTGCCACTTTTCTCTTTGATGTCTGCCTGCCACCTATGGGCCACTGTCAAGTCGTCCTTGTGGATTGCTGAATCTCTGTTGCCTAGAACAGTGCCTGGCACACAGGAAGCACTCAACAAAGAACTCCCAGGCCATCCTGAGAGGGCTCTCCACAGGAGACTGTGCCAGAGGGCAGGCCTGGGGCCCTGCTCCCCCCAAATGGCCAGGCTGCGGGTCAGAGAGGGTCCTGGACAGCAGGTGTCGAGGAAGGGGCTGTGGGTGCTAGTGCTTTGCCTCCTCCTCAGCCCTGTCTGCCAACAGTGTAAAGGCAAAATTTCTAAGCTGATTCTAAGCTGCAAAAGTCTGAGTTAAAGTGTAAAAGACCAGGCATTGTAAGGTTTCTAAATTGCAAGGCCTGGGCTAAAAAGTAAAAGACTAGGTATTGTTAAAATTCCTCTGCTACCCCGGAACCTGTAAACCCTGTAGCTGTTAGGACAATGCGGGAACTGCCCAGTAAGTATTTATCCTGGTCCCCTGGTTGTTTAATAGCTAAGGGCTCCAAGTAGCTCGGCACGTAAGCATCCAGGCTCCAAAACCAATCAGTTTAAATGTGTACCCCGCTTAGGAGTGACCAATCACCCCTGCCCAGACTGTTCCCGCCAATGAATGTACTAATCCCGCCTCAGAGTTGTTCAGTTTTCCCGCGCCTCATGATGATTTGTTCTGATGTATGCAAAGCCCACCGCCCTCTCCAGAAAGTGTACTTAAGCTCTGCTTGACCTCTGCTCTGGGCTCTGGGCTGCTCTATCTTCCTGAGTGAGCCTGGAACCTCAGCAAGCTGAAATCACAGTGGCTGGCAGGAGCGCAGGTGGGCCTTTTGCCAATTGCATGGAGCCAGTCTCTTGTGTGGTCTCTTCCTCCGACGCTTCGCGGGACCCTTACAACAGCACAGTTGGTTTTGACAGGAAGGAAATGGCTCTCTTTTTTAATAAGCTACAACTGGCTCATTCTCACCTCCATTGTCCATATTCAACTGTCTGGGGTTCCAAAATCCAGAAAAGCAGGAACCAAGTCTACATAACTGTCCCATCCAACATTCACACAAAGCTCTGCCACTGAGCTACGTCCCCAGCACTTTCTTATCTTTTCTTTTTTTTTTTTTTTTAATTTTGAAACAGAGTCTCCCTACGTTTCTGAGGCTGGCCTCAAACTTGTGATACTCCTGCCTCGGCCTCCAGAGTATTTGCGATTATAGGTGTGGCCACCACTCCCAGCTCCTTCACAGATTTTTAAAAATAATCATGAAGGTCCCTGAAATCTGAGCATAAAGTTCAAACAGAAAACACTGGGGGCTGGGGACATAGCAGTTGGTAGAGTGCTTGTCTCATATGCACACGGTCCTGTTTCAATCCCCAGCACTACAAATAAAATAAAATAAAGTAAATCATTGGAATGCTATTTAGTCAGCCTTTTGCTACTGTGACCAAAAGATGTGATAAGAACAATTAGAGGAAGAAGTAATTTTGAGTCTCATGGTTTCAAAGGTCTCAGTCCATAGACGGCTGACTGTACTCCTGAGGGCCCAAGGTGAGCAGCACGTCATGACAGAAGGTGTGGCAGAGGGAAGTGGCTCAGTGCCTGGCCACCAGGAAGCTGGTGGGCGGGGACCACTTGTGGCTCCATTCCCTAGGGACAAAATTCATGCCCCCAAAGCACACCCCCAGGGACCCACCTCCCAAGCCACACCCTACCTGCCTACCAATTAGAGGATACTTCACTGATAGGGTAAAGGCTCATAACCCAGTCACTCTACCTCTGAATTTCCCTGCCTTGTCTCACACATGAGCTTTTGGGAGACACCTAATATCTAAACTATAACAGGTGCTTTTGTTTGTTGGTATTTAAATATTAAAGAATTTTTTTATCTTTCTTTTTTTAAAATTTTTATATGGTGCTGAGGATCGAACCCAGAGCCTCAACACATGCTAGGCGAGCGCTCTACCGCTGAGCCACAATCCCAGCCCATATTAAAGAATTTTTAACTGTCACATAATAATTGTATAAACCAACGAATAGGCAGCAATGAGATAGAAGCAGTAATAAAAAAATCTTCCAATAAAGAAAAGTCCAGGACCAGATGGATTCTCAGTTGAATACTATCAGACCTTTAAAGAATTAATGCCAATGCTCCTCAGATTACATCACGGAATAGAAAAGGATGGGACACGTCCAAATTCATTTTGCAAAGCCGATATCACCCTTGTACTAAAACCAGATGAGAGCACATCCAAAAACAAAACTTCAGACCCATATCCCCAATGAACTTAGGTGCAAAAATCCTTAATAAAACGTTAGCAAATCATATTCAACAACATATTAAGAAATTGGAGATTATGACCAAATTGGTTTTATTTCAGGAATGCAAAGGGGTCTTAACACTTAAGTAGAATTAAGGACAAAAATCACTTGGTCATCTCAACAGATACAGAGAAAACATTTAATAAAATATAGCACCCATTCATGAAAGGTGTTATTATTCACCATTTACAAAACAAGATCACAACCTTTAAGAGAATAATACCTTGCCCACAATCATGCCACAGAAAAGTGACAAAATAGAATTAGTCTGACTCTGAAGACTGTGCCTTAGCCATATGACACAGCACATCTTCTGAGGATTCTGAGAACTGCATGCAAGTTATTATTTTATGCACTATGGTAGGTTTAATTTCTGATGTGAAATGAGTTTTAAAATATTTAGCACTGGTATTAACACTGAATCTACATTTTATTTATTTAGGAATTGAATTCAGGGGTGCTCTGCCACTGAGCTATATCCCCAGCCCTTTTTCTTTTGAGACAGGGTCTTGCTAAGTTGCTGAGGCTGACCTCAAACTTGCAATTCTCCTGCCTCAGCTTCCCAAGTTGCTTGGATCACAGGCATGTGCCACTGACACTGTTCTTTTTTGTGAATATTTTAAAACTACCTGATTAATAAGAAGAAGCCATTTACTCTAGGATCAGAGAGTGAGATTTGGGGGCTGAGGAAATAGGAACTACCAGCACAAGTCTGGAGGGTGTGCTGGTTAGTTTTGTGTGTCAGTTTGTCTAGGCACTGCACCACTGTTCAGTCAGACACCAATCTAGGTGCTCCTGTTTTTTGATTTTTTATTTTGTGGTGCTGGGATCAATCCCAGGGCTTTGAACATGCCAGGCCAGCACTGCACATATGCACGTGATTAACATGTACAATCAGGTGACCTTAGGTAAAGGGGGTTTCTCTTTATACTATGTGGGCAGACACAGGTTTCTCAGAGAAGAGATTGGTCTCAAGACCTCAGCATTAAATGATTCCTGCTTGAGTTTCCAGCTTTGCCAGCCTGCCCTGTGGGTTTTGGATGCATCAGCTCCACAATTGCATGAACCCATTTCTTAAAATAAATCTCGATTTATCTATCAATTGACTAATAGAGATATATTGAAAGACATCACTATATAGGTATTGGGTATCTACACCTAAAATCTAGTACACCTAGATTTCCATATAGGACATAAAGCTGTGTGTTTATGAATTATATAACATTAATAGAAATAGCAAATTCATGTTTCGATAAAGAGATGTGTTCCTCTGTGTCTCTGTCTGCTGAGATCACGCCGTTGGTCCCGTGCTGGGTTCTGAAGAGCCTGCCCTGCTGTGGTTGCCGTTCACACCACAGATTCCGCTTCTCCGAAGAGCCTGAGTGACAGAGGGTCCTGAGCAACAGGAAGCAGGCCAGCCCTGCTGCACCACCAAAGAGGAGTGAGGGGCGTGGGTCGGCAGGAGAGTGACCTGCAGTGAGGACAGAGAGGTGGACATGGTCAGCTTACCCTAGGCTCTGTAATCATACAAAACAAGAATCCGCAGGAGAGCAGATAGGCAACAGGTCAAATGAGGAGAGAAAGGAAACCTTCGTGGGTCTAAAAATTGGAGCAGGTGCTTATTAGATTAACAAATATTCCAGAGATCAACAACCCTCTTTTTGGTGAAGCTGTGTGAAAGCAAGACTCTCGGGTGTCTCTGGTAGGAGAGACGAAGAGCACAACCCCCGGAGGAGAACTGGGCCACGTCCGTCAGGACTCCACAGCCACCCTCCCGGGACCAAGCATTCCGGGTCAAGGACTCAGCCCCTGAAACCTGGCCCTTGCCTCATTTGAGTGGCTTCTCCTCAATAAAAGGGGTCAGCTCGGGCTCATTCTCACTCTTTCTGCAGACCCTTAAGGTCAGAGGCGCCATCACAGGACCCCCAAAGAAAAAGGTATCTCTGTCTCCTGGGTGATGATTTCGCATGGCCCGGTTCCCCCGGAGTGACCCTGAGTGTTTTAGTCACGAGGAACGCGACACCGTCCACTGGTGGTTTTCCCAGTGTGGGAGTCGGGACTGATCCCTTGGCAGCTGCAGAACTCTGACGTGCTTCCTGGTGTGTAGGCTGAGAGTGGGGATGTCCAAGAGGAATCGAAACCCTTGGCCCAGATACTAGGTAGAAAACATAGCATTTCTTCCAAATAACAGCAGAAATCAGCGTGCCCTCATGAATGGAAAGTGGTTCCCATTCTTCTGATTTACCAGTCTGGCTCCTGTGGAAACTGGAGGATAACCAAACGAGGTCACAGAAGCCACGGTGGCAGTTATGGTACCTTTGCTAGAGGAGATTAATCTGGCCTCATATACATCCTAAGCAGTCATTGGTTTAGTGCATATATTCTTTTCTATCCCAATCAGGACATGGAACAGTTTTGTTCTCTACCTCTTTTAACTTTTCCATTTTCTATCATAAGAGAGCCTAAAGGGATCCAGGACATGTGGATGTCCCACTGTCACACTGGTACATTATGACAATGGCATGTTGTCACAAAGGTACACAAGCAAGAAGTGACTGGCAAGCTGGAGGCCTTAGGAAGACATGTGCTCCAAAGGGTGGAAGGTACACTCTGAAGAGTTTAG
This sequence comes from Ictidomys tridecemlineatus, assembly GCF_052094955.1. NCBI lineage: Eukaryota > Metazoa > Chordata > Mammalia > Rodentia > Sciuridae > Ictidomys > Ictidomys tridecemlineatus. The sequence goes on along the minus strand of NC_135485.1, from coordinate 146,456,185 downwards.
GAACCTGCTACATCCATAAAACATTTACGATTGGTTATGGGGTTGTGTTGGAACAGTCCCTGTAAAAGACAAATTATTGCTTCCTGAATTACCTCTTTCCACGACAAAGACGTGCATCAGCAGACAGGCTTTGGGCTCCATGGCATATGTCCAGTCGCACTTCTCAAGTGGAAGGCGGAATGACCGTGGGCTTCAAACACAGTCCAGAGCAAGAAGGGATTCTGTAGTAGGTCCAAGTGGTTGTGCATGCAGTTTGCCACGGAGCCCCTTGAACTGCCGACTCTGGTGTGGGAGTGTGCTTCTGCAGCCAGAGCATGCCTTCTGAGACAGAACTTGGGGGTCATTCAGGTGGTGAGGAGGGGGAAAGTCTGACCCTGGGAAACCACGAGACTGCATCTAGAACTGCCTCTCAGAAGTAGCCAGCTCGGGTTCGCCAAAGCGAGCTTACCATCCTTCTTAAGACAGGGGACACACCAGCCTCGAGCATGGCCTGGCACAAAGATGACCAGTGGGCACACAGCTGTGTGCAGGTCCCCTCCGACAAGGAGGAGAAAGCCTGATCTTCACCTAGCTGGGTCAGCTCCACAAGTGTGCAAGCTGAGAAGGAGGGCAGCTGCACCAGGGCGCACTCAGAGTGGCCTGGACAGGGACAGGGGACAATGATCTCAGCGGGCAGAGCCTTCAGAAACAGGGAGGCCTGGGATCAGAGCAGGTGGGTGGATGTGGGAAGCGCACACGAGGCATGAAGATGTTTGTGTCCCAACTCAGTGCCCCACAGAGCATCCACTATGGAAGACAACCGAGTAGACAAGTGACGTGGCCTGTCCCTGGCCTCTTCCACCCCCCACCTGAGCACTGGTACAACAGTACAAGTGTCAGAATAAAGTTACGTGAACCTAAAACCTGCCAGGACTCAGAAGTCCTCGGAGGTAGGAAATGAGCCTGGTGGGCTTGAGGACTGGATTCTATCCCCAGCACAATAAATAAAAATAAAGTCATGTTTCTTAGTATCCATAGCCACAGAAATGACCTGGAAGTAATCATATTCCAGAAGCAATGGGCACGTCTGATTCCAGATCTTGAATTTTCATATAGCAATCCCCAGTGAAAGAAGTTGTTGGGAACAGGATATTCACAGTTTCTAAGTATCACCCTGCAGTAACTTGCTCGTTGTAAAGAGATGAAAAAAACACATAGCATTATAATGGGCACACTCAAAACCAAGCCACCGCCAAGCTTTCCCTCGGTAATGAAGGGGTGTTCTTGGTGGTATAGGGGATTGAACCCAGGGGTGCTCGGCCACTGATTTACACCCCCAGCCCTTTTTATTTTTTGTTTTAAGGAAGGGCCTCCCAAAGTTGCTGCATCTGGACTTCAACTTGTGATCTTCTTGACTCAGCCCTCTGAGTTATCTGGGATCACAGGCCTGAGCCGCCTGGCCAGGCTAATGATAGAGGGTTTTTTGTTTGTTTTCTTTTGTTGTGTTACTGAGGATTCGTTACCCATGCTCTGCTCTTACCAGGATGTTGAACCTGAATCTACCATGAAAAAATAATAAGGTAAATCCAGATTCTAGGACCACGAACAATACAACACAGAATGAAAGGTGGGAGGACTCTTCTAGATTAAAGAAGACTAAAGAATTATGACGACCAAATGCAACACATGGCCTTTTAAAGGACACTGGATCAAAAGCAAAAGCAGAAGAAAACATCTAGAAGGCATATTTTGGAGATATTGGAGAAAACTGAGTAGTGGACACTGCATCAGATAGAACTATCGTGTTAGGGCTGGGGCTGTGGCACAGTGTAGAGTTGCTGGCTTGCCTAGCAGGTGTGAGGCACTGGGTTCTATCCTCAGCACACATAAAAATAAATAAAATAAAGGTATTGTGTCCATCTATAACTAAAAATAAAAAATGTAAAAGTAATGCAAAAACACATTTTAAAAAAAGAACTATTGTGGGGCTGGGGATGTGGCTCAAGCGGTAGCGCACTTGGCTGGCATGCGCGGGGCGCTGGGTTCGATCCTCAGCACCACATAAAATAAAGATGTTGTGTCCACCGAAAACTAAAAAAAATAAATAAATATTTTAAAAAATCTCCCTCTCTCTTAAAAAAAAGAACTTTTGTGTTGAAGTCCCTGTATATACTAATGATATTGTAATTATGTAGTATCTTCTTATTCTTAAGAGATTCTTATTGAAGTGTGTAGGAATGAAGTGTCATGAGATAAATCAGGTCAAAGGACATGTGAGTGTTAATTTCCTATTTGTTCAACTTTCTATGGGTTAGAAATTTTTCAAAATAAAGGGTTAGGGGCATAAAATTTCAAAACTAACAGGACATTCATACATATTGTAAAAATGATTTATTCTATTAATACACAAAATAGAAGTTTTAAAGTGAAAATGATTTATTAAAATAGCAGTGCACAGGGCTGAAAAGCTAATGGCTGGCAAGGAAGGAAGATGTACCATCACTGTGGTGGCCGGAGCGGGGAGAGACGGCAGGAAACTGCTGCGTGGTTCTGTGTTCCTGCAGCAGGAAGGACAGTGGTGTGCGGAAGTGGTTTTGATGAGGTTGACCTAAGACTCAGCCACCTTCCAGGCACACTTGGAAGATGATGCAAGAGGGTGAGGGTAACCGGGCAGAGGAAGGAGAATGCAGAATGAGGAAGGTTAGGTCCCTGTCGCTGTCAGCGTTCTGCAACACTCAGGCGGTCCGCGGCTCCCCTCCTGACTCCTGATTCCAATCCCAGGCCACAGGAAATCAAGATCCTCACTGTTTCTAAAAGTCATATGGCAAAGTCCTTCCTTTGCAAGCCTGGAGGGGAAGCTCCAGCACATGGCAACACAAGAATGAGGTCTGGAGACGAGCTACTGAAAACACAGTGTTTCCTAAGCAGCCGTGACCGTGGAATTAAGTCTAGAAAGCACAGAGAGCTCTCTCCAGACAGAAAAGGGAATCATCCAACGCGCCTTTCTCCTGATGCGTCAGCGTTTCCTTACCACCAGCACGTCAGGGTGAAGGCCACCAGAGGCCTGAGTCTGCCTGCTACCAGGGCAGGCCCACTCTGCCTGTTGCCAGTCATCCTGGGGCGGGGGACTCTTTCTTCAGGAAAAAGAGACATTCTGTACAGCTCTGATCTCATTTGTTTCCTGTGCTTTTCCTTTAGTGAAATATTTTATACATTACATATTGGCACTGGCAATTCTAATCAGATTCCCTTAATGCTGCTTTGGACAGCAGTTTTCTCCACAATTACAGTAAAAAAAAAAAAAAAATATATATATATATATATATATATATATATATATAGAGAGAGAGAGAGAGAGAGAGAGAGAGAGGGGGGGAGAGAGAGAGAGAGAGAGAGACAGAGAGAGAGAGAGAGAGAGTAAGTCTTTGATTCACACAGAAAGCTCCAACAGCTCAGGGCTCCTTGTCCGGATGAGTCTGATTCAAGTCTTGGTGGGCCCACACCTCGAGAGAGTTCTCCTGACATTGCTGTTTGTGCCTGGAGGAGAAGCGAGGGCAGCTACCAACAAGAGCATAGGCCAGCACAGACCTGCTCTGCTGTCTGCAGGCTGGACACCTTGTCTCCTCTTTCCCATTCAAGGTCTCTTTCCACTTCCTCTCTAACGCCTCCACTCCGCCCTTGCTGGTGAAAGAGGGTCAGAACCCTGCGAGCACACTGTTCCACTGTTAGTTACACCCTTGGCCTTCAATCCCTCTAGAAGCTTGAAATGCGAGGGACGGTTTACAGGTGAGACAGGAGTGGGGCACCAGGGCTCCCTCAGCAAGAAGGCAGGGGTCGGCTTCAAAACTACCTTTCCTCAAGTTTTCCTCAGGATTGAAAAGGAAAATGTACCCCTCTTAACGAAGCCGAGTTAAAGACAGGCAGTCAGTGTGGATACCAACTGGGTCACATAAAGACAATAGAGGCCAACTTGGGTCCAGCAAGTTGGAGACCAGCCTGAGGAACTGCAGTGCCCTTCTCCCCCTTTATCAGGATAACCTGCCCTGCTCTAACCCGTTGCTTAGGTAACCAGTCCCAGGAATTGTCCCCTCCCTACAGGGAGTTGTAAAAGTTGTTAATCATTGTCTCCTGGGCTGCTTCCTGCCTGGGTCACTCCATTTGCCCTTCCCCTGCCCTTCTGCTTCTCACCTGGTGGCCACCCCCTGGGCATCTCCTGGGCCTACCGTGTATGCTGAAGAAGAGAGACAAGGGGGCAGACGGCAGCAGAACAGAGAGAGTCTAGGACTGTCTAAAGAGGGGCAGGACACCCTCACTTCTTGGGACACCAGGATACCCACTAGGCCCCCTTCTCCTTCCTGGGAGTCGGTGTTACTCCCTTTTAAATAAACCCTGCTTTACATGCTTGCCTCCGTGCTTCTCTAATGTTCTACCTCAACATGGGAGGAAGCAACCTGTGCTGATAACCTGCACCATCATCATCTCACACGCAGATATATTAACTATTGTTTTAGCAAAACATTTTGTTGTCTAGAAAATGTTTGGCTTTATTTTTTTCCATTTCATTTCATTTATCTACCTACCTATCTATTTATTAATTTATTGCAGTACCAGAGATTGGACCTAGAGACACTCTACCATTGAGCTATCTATCTATCTATCCATCTATCTACCTATTTATTTATTGCAGTACCAGAGATTGGACCTAGAGACACTCTACCATTGAGCTACCCACCTCCAGCCTTTTTTTTGAAACAGGGTCTTGCTAAGTTGCCCAGGCTGGCCTCAAACTTGTGATTCTCCTGCCTCTGCCTCCCAAGTTTTTGGGATTACAGGTATGCACCACCATGCCTGGCTAGAATGGCTGACTTTTAAAAAATATATATTAATATATTTTAAAAAATATATTATTTCATTCAAAAAATTTTAATTTACTATTTTTCTCATAGGAACATAGAGCATTCTGTGTCAATTGAAGCTCAGAGGAGGAAAAGGATTTGAAAGGGATGGTGTGATGTTGGTTGCAGGGAGCTGTGTGGGGTCACTCCACACAATCCTTCCCAGGTTTATAAAACTCATATACGTCCTCAACTAGGTCAAGATCTGAACTGAAAACACACACACAAGGAAGTCAGTACGAGGGCTACATGCTGTTCAGAGGTCTTGAGAAGGAATTTGACTTTTCCTTTGAAAACTTTGAAACTGGTATGAGAGGAATCATACAGTATTTCCAAAACTGTAGCAAGAAGCCAAATGTCCTTTTAAAACAAAATAATTTTCTTGCTTGGTTAGCATAATGGGCCTCCTAGACCTCACAGTCTTAAAAGGTTTTTATAGATGACCAATGTAACTCTTACCCCTAGGAATCAGGTATTCCTGTTTCCAATTGTGCATTCGTAGTTTTTGTTTGCTTTCGTTTATTTCTTGGGTGCCTGTGAGGTGAAGCTGAGCTTACCCTGCTTCTCAGTTCTTAGTTCATACCCTTACTCATATGCTTATCTAACTTTAGGCCTCTGTTCTACTTGAAAATAATCTCAAGGATAAATGTCCTTAGCTGTATGCTTATTCCTGTAAAATATGTTATATTGGGTGTAGTGATTTTTTCCTTTTTTTTTTTTTGTACCAGGATTTAACCCAGGGGCACTTTACCATGGAGCCACATCCCCAGCCTTTTTTATTTTAGTTAATTTTTGTTTTTGAGACAGAGTCCTGCTAAACTGCTTAGGCCTTGCTAAGTTGCTGAGACTGGCCTTGAACTTGTGATCCTCCTGCCTTAGAGCCACTGGGATTGTCCTGTGCTCCACCATACCCAGATATGTAGTGTTATTTTTTTTTTTTTTTTTTAAGAGAGAGTGAGAGAGGGAGAGAGAGAGAGAGAGAGAGAGAGAGAGAGAGAGAGAGAGAGAGAGAGAGAGAGAGAGAATTTTTAATATTTATTTTTAGTTCTCGGCAGACACAACATCTTTGTTGGTATGTGGTGCTGAGGATCGAACCTGGGCCGCACGCATGCCAGGTGAGCGCACTACCGCTTGAGCCACATCTCCAGCCCCTGTAGTGTTATTTTAATGTGTATAGTTTTGTGCTGCAAATCTCATTCTTAACTCTTTATAATTGTTGACAACTAAGTTGCTGTGTATTAACATAACTTATATGTAACTATACATAAATAGGTATTTATATTCATCTATAATAGAGGTTATATGAGTATACCTGCCACAGTCTGGCTGCAGCAAAATAACCCCGGGGGGTGACAAGCAACTTATGTAGATTGATACAGCAGGAGTGGGAGCCGTTTATTGTAGGACAGGAGCGGCATTTATACATTCCACACAGCTTAATTAGCATAAACTAGATACAGCAGTCAACCAATAAGGAATCTCCACACTTAATGGCTCCCTGGCGTTACTTCACAAACCACTTCCTCTGGGAAAATGCCAGGCGCCATCCAGACTTGTTTACAGACTCTAACATTTGCCAGGCATCATCCTGACTTGTTTATAGACCCTAACATATACCCATCTACCTGTCCAGGAGTGTGTATCTGATGCATACTAGTCCACAGTGTGCCTCTATCATATTTTGTAATTCCATTCCTCTTGTAGATGGCTTGGCAGCAATGCCACTTGAAAATCTTCAAAAAGAGTCTACCAAGGACCTGTGAGAGTCTTTATGGGAGGCTTCAGGATGGAACCACTGGATCATGAGGTGGGCACATACCTATTGATTTTAAGAACGATCAGACGGTTTCAGAACGGAACTCTGCCAGCTGCACTGTTACTCACCAACATGTGGAATCAGTCACCCTTCTTACTTTTGTTACGTGGTGTGTTCCTATGGCATCTCATTTGAGAATCTTGATAGAGTCTGCATTCCTGTGTCCTTGCTATGCCCTCTGCCTGTTTTCTAATTATTCTCCTATTTCATTTATACCTCACTCCCTTTTGTGTTCCTTTGTCTTGTTTTGATATTGTTTGTTGATTTTAAATACTGCAAGTATCTTTTCTAAGACGGTCCACTATCTATCACTGTGTGACCTAACCTGAACAAAGATTGTTCACTTTCTCCTTAATTTTAATGTGGCAAATATCCATTTTTCATTCTGGTTTGTCTGGTGGGAAAACCTTTGTCTAACCAGCCATGCATCACAATGCATTCTGCCTATTTCTCTCCATTAATCTATTATTTAACTATCATCTGTGTCTGTCCATTTGTGAGGGACAAGGTAGGGCCCCAATTGTGGGTGTCTAACGAACCAGTCCTCTCAGCACCCCTGGGGTGTGAATTTCACAGACCAGTTTTCAACATGCACAACACCGCTCACATATTCCCATTTTGTTTCACTGGCCCAATTATTTGTTCTGCTCCAGTATTGTTTCTTTACTGATGATGTTTAATTTTTCCTTAATACCTAGGAAGGCATGCCTTGCTCCTTCCTGTTGTTCCTAAAGTTGACTTAGGCATTGTGGGCTTCTACTCATCCGTATATAATCGACATGAGCATAGCAACTTCCTCAACACATCAGCTGGATTTATCAGGGACTGTGTTGAACTGTTATGGTAAATAGAGTTCATGCTACTTTAAACAGAACATTAGCGGCACAGTTCTCTCTCCACTTAGATTTTTTTATAGCCTTTAACTTTTCTCCACGAAGGTTTGCATTCTTGTTCATGGCTTGCTCTTGCTGGTTTTGTTAATGGTGCCCTATTTTCCATAATAGTTCAAGTTGGAGTGATGGAGGTGTATTATAGTATTGATACCTGTAAAAACATCAGTTTTTGAAAGAAAACTCATTTTTGTAGTAGGTTCATGTTTGCAAAACGAAGACTTTTGAAAATCACTGTGTGTATCTGTGTCCTTTGTGAGGCAACTCATGCCCAGCCTCTGTCTCCAGTGTTGCCCTGTTCAGGGTCCCAGGGAGCTTTCTTTTCCCCAGTATTGGAAACTTGCCGTTTGGACTGTGGGGGTGGCTCAGTGGTCAAGTGCATGTGTCTCACTCAGAGGCCCTGGGATGCATCCCCACGACATCCCCCTTAAAAAGAAGCAGTAAAACCACATATGCCCCTGAATGAGATCAAAATGACATGGAGTCTTAAGTAACTTCCATATGTCCATATATTTAAGGTTTTTCTTTCATTCAAATTCTTGTTGAGTCTGATATGTCTTAGCTCAAAAGAGAGGGGCTTTCAAGGTATTTTCAGATCTAAAAGAATCTTACCAATGTTCATGTTAGCTTCCAGGGAGAAAATTGGTTTATATGAGCTAAGATGAATCATGTTATAAATTTTTGGTTTTTCTAAGAATGACTATTACAGTTTAGGGAAAAAGTGACAGTGGCTTGCTTATGATAGTGTATGAATGAGGCGATAATTCAATTCCATGTTATTGCAGTAGGACTTAATGGAAGTGAAAATATGATTAGAGTGTAAGAAAAGTATATGTGAGAGAATTGTATCCTTGTGTGTAGTAGCAAATAGACAAATTATAATATATTTAATGAAGATGATAATACTTTGATTTGTGACCTTAACATTATTTACTGTCTACCAGAAAAATTGCTGTTGAGAATTGTATCAACTGCTGTATAATTTTAGTAGAAATTCAGTGGTAGACTGCCTAACATTTGAACCACATTGAAACAGGAAAAATTTAAGTTTCAAAATTATTCAATGGGGCATATGTGTATTAACTGAAATATATTTTTCTTGTGCTATTTGTGGAGTGAAGAAGATATTTCTGTTTCTCAAGATAGTTTGATTCCAATCATCAGAAATGATGGGAGAATTAAGTGAAATTCAGAGAATTTATAATTTTAGTTTGTATATTTATAACTTATAAAATTACAATCAACGGTGTAGCTTAGTGGTAGAGCCCTGGCCTTGCATGTGTGAGGCACTGGGTTCAATCCCTCAGTATCACCTAAAAATAAATCAGTAGAATAAAGGTATTATGTCCATCTACAACTAAAAGAAAGATTAAAAAAAATTTTGTCTTCATAAGTGGTCTCCTAGAGTGTCTATCTTTAAAAGATCTGTCTTCCAAAAGACTTACACTCTTCTTCCATCCAAGAGATCAGACTCCTGTTTCCCCGCTTTGTCCTGCTGGGGTGAAAATGAGCGTCTTCCAGATGGAACTGTTTTTTCTGACTGTGGAGCCTGTGACAGCTGCATTTGAAACGTTCACCTCTTGGCTTCCTGGTCATCCTTCTTTCCTGGCTTTCCTCCCACCGCCTGGCCACCCTATCCCCTTTGCTGACTCCTCTATCTACCTGATGGATGCTGGGAGGCCAAGCAGCAGGTGCGAGCTGCCCTTCAATACCAAGCTGCCAGGTCCCGCAGGCGATCCTTCCTCTTCTGTCATCCACCATGTGCAGACGGTTACTAACATGGAATGTGTCAACTGAAACCTCACATCGCATTTAGAGAATCAAAGGAGTATGAAGGAAAATGAACTAAAGAAGGACAGATTCATGTGTGAGCAGAAACCGAAGGCTGCCTCGGTCCTGAGAGCCTTTTGCCATGTGATAAAGGAGCAGGTAGGTACACTAGAGGCGGAACTTTGCTGGAACAGGGACAGACCAGTCATTTCTGGCACTGAGCTACCATCCATGCCAATTGCCCTTTGGAATGTACATTGCTTCCTTTTGTACTTTTGGTACTGAGGATTGAGCCCAGGTGTGCTCTACCATTGAACCACAACCCTTTTTATTTTATCCTCTCTGAAAAGCCTCTTCCCTTCCCCTGGAACACAGGATTATTCACTTTTAGAACAATTATCAGTATCGTTAGACTATTATCCATTATGTTAGTGATTTTTAAAATTCTTTTAAAATTTGTTCTAATTAGTTGTACATGATAGTAGAATGCATTTTGACACATTATACATAAATGGAGTATCACTTCTCATTCTTGTGGTTGTACATAATGTAGAATCACACTGATCATGTAATCATATATGTACATAAGGTAATAATGTCGGATTTATTCTACTATCCTCCCAACCTCCATAACCCCTCCTCTCCCTTCACTCCTCTCTGCCTAATCCAAAGTACCTCTATTCCTCCCTAGCCCCCCACGCCTTATTGTGAATTAACATCTGCATATCAGAGAAAACATTTGGCCTTTGGTTTTTTGGATTGGCTTATTTGCTTAGCATGATATTCACCAGCTTCATTCATTTACCTGCAAATGCCATCATTTCAGTCTTCTTTAAGGCAGGGTAACATTCCCTTGTGTATATATTTACACCACAGTTTCTTTATCCATTCATCTGTTGAAGGGCACCTAGGTTGGTTCCACAGTTTGGCTATTGTGAACTGAGCTGCTATAAACATTGATGTGGCTGCGTCACTGTAGTATGGTGATTTTAAGTCCTTTGGGTATAAACTGAGGAATGGGATAGCTGGGTCAGATGGTGGATCCATTCCAAGTTCTCTGAGGAATCTCCATACTTCTTTCCATAGTAGTTGCATCAATTTGCAGTTCCACCAGCAATGTATGAGTGTGCCTTTTCCCCATATCCTCGCCAACACTTATTGTTCTTCTATTCTTGATAATTGCTATTCTGACTGGAGTGAGATGAAATCTTCTAGTAGTTTTGACTTGCATTTCTCTAATTCCGAAAGATGTTGAACATTGTTTCATATATTTGTTGATCGACTACATTTCTTCTTCTGTAAGGTGTCTCTTTGATTCCTTAGCCCATTTATTGATTGTGGGCTTTTGTTTTGTTTTTTGGTGTTAAGGTTTTTGAGTTCTTTATATATCCTGAAGGTTGATAACTCTATCTGAGATGCATGTGGTAAAGATTTTCTCCCATCCTATAGGCTCTCTCTTCACTTTATTGAGGGTTTCCTTTGCTCTGAAGAAGGTTTTCAGTTTGAATCCATCCCATTTATTGATTCTTGATTTTATTTCTTGTGCTGTAGGAATCTTGTTAAGGAAGTCAGGTCCTAAGCCAACATGGTGAAGATTTGGGCCTACTTTTTCTTCTATTAGACACAGGGTCTCTGTTCTTGTGCCTAAGTCTTTGATCCACTTAGAGTTGAGTTTTGTGCAGGATGAGAGATCGGAGCTAATTTCATTTCTTTGTTTAATTTCTCTGTGTTTTCCTGCCTTCTCTCATTTTGCTTGAGAACTTTACATAATTCTATTTTATCTACATTGTTATAATACCAACTATACTCTTTACATGTTCCAGTGGTAGCCAGGCCTGGTGGTGCAAGCCTGTAATCCCATTGACTTGGGACACTGAGGCAGGAGGATTGTAAATTCCGGCCAATCTGGACAACATAGAGAGACACTCACTCAAAATTTTAAAACAAAAAGTTTCTTAAAGGGCTAAGGATGTAGCTTAATGGTAGTAGAGTGCCCCTGGGTTTAATTCCCAGCACAGCAAAAGAAAGAAAAAATTCTAGTGGCTGTCACAGTATGTGTAAAATACATGTTTCCCTTCTCCTTTGTTGGTAGTGCTAGGGATGGAACGCAGGGCCTCCTGCACAAGTGCTCTACCACTGAGCTCCACCCTGGCTTTCCTGTATTTCACAGTGTTCCAGGTCTACCTCTGAGTTACACCCTGCTGGGGCACATACAGTGCAGGGAACTGGAGAGGTGTTTCTAATCCCTCCGCCCAGTCCTCTCTGAATGTCACTCTTCTCATTTATCCGTATGTCATAATCGTCCAATACTGTTACCATAGACAAAGTTATTCCTACATCAATTAAGAATAAGAAACATATAATTTCTTTTACCTTATGAATTTATTCTTCCTCCACACTTTTTTAATGTAAATCCAAGTTTATGTCCCAAGTCATTCTCTCAGTGACTTTAATTTTGGTGCTAATTTACACTTCTCAGGGGTAGCCTCCCAAGTGCATATCAACCGTTATTTGACATGAAAATTAGTGTCAATTTTTTTTTAATCTTAAAGTAAATCTATTTTGGCTAACTGATGGAAAAATGAAGGCTGAATCTGCTATTTAGGTTTAATGTAGAAATTTTTCACAAATAAGCCTAATCTACAGCTATAGGTTTTGACAAAGAAAGTATTTAAAGCACATGAGATGACAAAACATTTCAATTGGATATCATATGAAAAACTATGATGAAATTAACAACTGACCCACAACTCTTCCCGTGTGATGGGTTCAACAGGGTGGCTTGGTGAAAAAAATAACAAAAATAATTACTATCATCTGCAAAGTTTTAGTAAATTTCTTTTGGAATAAATGACTGATTACTAGGTAATAAATCTTTTTAAAAAATTTTTAAAATTGTAGATGGACACAACACATTTATTTTATTTGTTTATTTTTATGTGGTGCTGTGGATTGAACCCAGTGCTCACACATGCTAGGCAAGTTCTCTACCACTGAGCCATAACCCTGGCCCCAGTAATAAATCTTTTTGCAGCAAAAGATTTCTGATTGGTTTCTAATTATTAATATTACAAGGACCTAATTTAAACATAATTTTTAGGTAGGTGTGGGTGTGATAGTGTGAACCTGTGGTCCTAGCTACTTGATAGTTGAGACAGGAAGATCGCATAAACCAGGAGCTCATGGCCAGTCTGGGTGACACAGTGAGTCCCTGACTCAAAATAATAATAGCCATAATAGTAATTTTGATAATAGATTAAAATTCCATTTTTTGGTATGTAACTCTGAAGGAGTTCAAATAAGTAATAATGATGCAGTAAAACTTCTTTCATCCCCATTTCTTTGTTTAAATGAACAGGGTTTCTCAGTCTCCATAAATTCACATGAGCTATAAAAATAATAATTTTTACTCACATTTTTTTCTTTACATTTATTTTTTGGTGTAGATGGACACTACACAATGCCTTTATTTTTTTTTAATGTGGTGCTGAGGATCGAACCAGGGTCCCACCCATGCTAGGCAAGCACTCTTCTGAGCCACAATCCCAGCCCCTAAGAAATAATCATTTTTCCTTTAAGCCATTTATAAGATTCAGCTGTAGATACATCAATTAATTTGAACAAAACTAGTTTTTTTCTAAATAAGATCTATATTTCTAGTACATTTTACTCTCAAAATAATTTTTATCAAAATTTATAAAATAATTATTTCATTTAATTGACTTTCACTAATAATTGTAATTGTAATTTAGTCCAGAAAAAATTTTAACTATAAGAGCTTTATGGTCATAAGAAATTCTAAAATAAAATTTATATTTATTTACATACCAAAGGTGTAGCTCAGTGGTAGAGCATGTGCCTAGCATGAGCAAGCCCTGGGTTCAGTCCTTAGCAGAAAAAAAAAAAAAAAAAAAGAAAAGAAAAAAATATCAACCTCAATAAAAGACTTTTAAACTTTAAGTATACATTATATTAGGACTATGTTCTGTTGGGGAAATACCATAAAATTTAATTCAGAAAGAAAAAGAAATGATGTAAAATTTGCAACTATTAAAGAAAGCTTGTCTATTATTCAAGTGAAAGTTAGTGGTTATAAATGATTGTAGTATTTAGATCCCATTGAATATGTTTAAGAGCAATGTTAAAGTTTTATTTTAAAATTTCAATATTATAATAGTCTATAAAATTGCATTCTTTGAAACAATTTAAAGTTACACCTCCGGGTAAAATGGAGGGCTGTCTCTTCCATTCCAACATGGAAAGCAGCCTTTATCACCAGAGACGTGCTGACAGGGTGCAACAAACTTGGGCAAGTAAGCTGGTGAGAGGAGCTCTCGTCTTCCAATAGTTTTTTTTTTTTTTTAATTTTCTAATTTTTTATTTGTTCTTTTTAGATAGACATCACAGTAGAGTGTATTTTGACATATGAAACATATATAGGACATAACTTATTTTAATTAGGATCTCACGGTTGAACATGATGTGGAGTTTCACTGGTCATGTACTCATACATGAACATAGGAAAGTAATGCCCAGTTAATTTTACTGTCTTTCCTAATCCCATCCCACTCCAACTTGTTTTTACACTTCCTCTCTTAGTGACATCACTGGGATTTATCCTAGGCTAGAGGCTGATTTGGCTTCTCCTTCCTTCCCAAGTTTGTTGTTCTTTGTCTAAAAAGTATAAAAGCATTGAGCTTTGGCTACTCCTTCAGAATTCACTGTTTTGAAGGTCCTCATGTACATGGAAATTTAATAAAATTCTATACTATTATCAATCAGTCTTTAATTAATTTGATTTCTAGAGGCACGGAGCCCACATAAGATCTGAGAAGGCAAGCATGTTGGTGCACACTGGTAATCCCAGCTACTCAAGAGGCTGAGGCAGGAGGATCACAAGTTTAAGGACAGTCTGGGCAATTCGGCGAGACCCTGTCTCAAAAACAGAAACAAGGTGGGAGTGTACTCTGTGGCAGAGCACTGAGACTACTATCTTGGCAACTTCCTGTGAATCTAAGATTATTTCAAAGTAAAAAGTTAAACATAAACAATTATTAGAGGGCTTGCATTGTTAGAGCAATAATTGAATTCTCTGGAGGCACCCACTGGTATCCTTACCTTGGCCTGCTGATGAAAAATGTAGGAGACTGGAGAAGGCGGTGAGCCTGGCTGTGCTAACTTAGTGATCCACAGGAAATGTCAGAGAGTTTAACGATTTTCACAAGATTAAAAGCCTTTGCCATAGACAGGCTCTAAAATAAAGAATTCATTTTTATGATGCTGCCTCATGTACACTTGTAGTTACAGGGTACACTTGCTCTTAGGAATGGGAAGGAAGTAGAGGCAGACACTTCCATATCCCTGCAGCCCTCAACTGGTCAGATGTGCATTTTACCTCCCTCTCAACCCTTTCACCTCAGCTCCAGGGCAGCTTAGTTTCAGTTTGGTTTGGGGAATCTGAGTCATATCTAGGTAATTTATTGTTCAGAGAACTGGTACTGGGATAATTTCCTTTTTGGACAAGTTGGAAGTTTGGATGCAGCAAACCTGAATCTTTGTGGGGGTCCCAGCCTTACTAGAGATTAAGAGTAACTAGAAAAAGACAATTGAAATTGCTCTTTGTAAAGGCGCAGAAAAAAAATTCTGAAGCATCAGTTAAATGAGGGCAGTAAAACTGTCCAAGTGGCAGTTGAGTGTAAACAAGACAGGTGCGTTTCTTTTTGACTTTTCTTTAGTCTTTTAAAACCATTCCTGCCTGGCGTTATTTCCATATCCTACCTTGTATATTTTCTGCCTTTAGCTGATATTTGGTTTCATGTCTGTTCTTTTTGAGATTGGAGCTTCCATGTGTCAATCCTTCTTCTGGGAGGAAGTCGGAACACGAGGTGTCGATGTGCAGAGGCAGTGCACTGAAATGCTTAATGGAACAAACGTTGGAGCCACGCGGCACGCATTCAAATCCTGGGTCCCCAGTTGGCCAAATTATTTTACTCCTTTGAGCCTGAGATATTCAATTTGTGAAATTTAGAAAAATGGGGATCAGAATACTCTTCACAGGGGTTTGAGAGGACTAATGAGCCAGCTAACTCTTCACCAAGGCTAGTAAGTTTCGGTTTGCATTCCCGGTTGCCCTCTGTGCACGCTCCACGTCTGCCCAGGGAAGTGAAAGCGTCCAGAGCTGGGCTGTTGCTCTTTTTTTCTTCCTAATGCAGTTTGAACAGGGGAAGTGTGGGAGAAGTTGTTTGCCTTGGTTCCCCTGCTAAGTCACAGTAAGCGCCTTACTCCTCCAAAAGGGTGAGTACCAATCCACTTTCATCAGCACCACAGTAGTAGTAGTTAGTACCCATAATAGGCTGGGTCCGCGATGGCGTGGCAGCCGTCCACACCACCAGCTCCCGCGCTGGCGGGTCAGGAGACTGCGCTCTGCTTGGGTGGATCCGTTTTATCTCACTCACCGATTCCCACGTGGGCGCTTCCGGCCCCAGCATCAGGAAGGCCGACGCCTCCTCCGGGGCGGACAGCGCGCACTGCCCAGCGCGCCGGCACCGCCGCCGGCTCCCCCGCTCCCCGGCTCGCAGACTCCGCCCAGGCCGGGGCCGGGGGCGGGACCACCGACTCGGGGGCGGGGCCCGCGGGCCGCGACGGGCTCGAGGCGCCGGCGTGCAGACGGCGACGTCCGCTGACGCAGCCGCAGTGCGCCCGGCCGGCGCGCGGACCCGCCCCTGTCCCCGGGCGTCGGAGGCCGCGGCGGGCGCTGACCGGGCGGCCGGCCGGGCGGCGGGACCGAGGCGTGGGGGCGGCGCGGGCTCTGGGGGCGTGTCCGGCGCGTGCCGCCGCCCACGGCCCTCAGCGGGCGGGAGCGGGCGGAGCGGCTCGGCCCGGCGCCCAGGTGAGCAGGCCCGCGGTGTTGCGCCTTCGCCCGGCGCAGGGCCCAGGAGCCGGAGGCCGGTGGGGCGGGGAGGCCCGGGGCTCCGACGGCGTGCGATACGGCCGAGGCCTCGCCGGCGGGTCCCGCTCGGGGTCATCCTCCGGGGGTGTTGCCGGCCCCGCCGCCGCGCCCCGGCGGCCGAAGTAGGGGCCCGACGTTGCGGGGCGAGTCGAGGTCAGTTTCCTCCGGGGGAAGGAGAGTCTCGCGGCGGAGCCGGTCCGTCTGCCCAGCCCTGTCCTGCTGTCGCTCGGCGGAGCCCGCCGCTGACTTACGCTGGATGCCACTCTTTATTATTGGAGGCTTGGTGCTGGGCATCGAAGCCAGGGCTCTGCCACTGGGCTGCCGCTTGCCCAGCCCTTTCAGTTTTCATCTCGAAACAGGCTCCTGCGTGGCCGGGGCTGGCCTTGATTTTGTCACCCTCCTGGGTCGCGGGGATCCTAGAATTGCGCCACCGCACAGGGCTTAATTCATGGCCTCTTCATCAGGTCTGATAAACATGTCCCCAGCTCTTTAGGGTCTGCAAGGTGATTTTCATTTGAGAAAAAGTGAGCCAGGTGCTGCCCTAATACAGAGGCACGGTTTTTGCCAGCAGGGACCCAACAGTTAGAAAGTTTTCCAGTGCAACGCTGGAGTATGCTTTGACCCTACAATTTGACCTCCAGAACCTCTGACTCCCACATTCATGCTCTTTCCATAGAACAGTGTTCTTGAAACTTTTGGAAGACTTTAGTTTGGAAATTGTGTTCTTATTCTAGTTTTAGAAGTATTTCTTGTTTAGAAACTTGAAACAAGGAAATGTAATATTGGACTAAAATTTAAGTATTTCCTTGTGTGTCTGTTTAATTATTTAATTTGAATTTGTTGCATGGCTAATAAAGCCAAAATGCCTGTGTAATTAGTTAAAATGTTCTTTTCAGATTTGTTAAGATGGAACATTGCAGCAGGGCCTTCTGAAGAGAAGATGGAAAAATAGAACTTTGGAGACTGAAAAAAACTTCACTAAATATTTTAGGGTAAGATTTTTAAAAAATCTCATTTCTAGTTAAAGCTCTGATGATAGAGCTCTAACTTCTGTTTCTTTTGTGGTTTAATTTGTGTGCTTAGGGAGTGGAGGTGGAGTAGTGATGATCTGACTGTTGACATCTGATTGACAACTAAGTCATGTAGGTTGGCCTGTACCTTGGCAGGAAGATTTAAGGAAATTCTTGGTTTGATCACTAAATGTCAATATTCTTTTTGCTCTTTTGCTTACTGTATAATGTGCCCATGGTTATAAAGGAGTTTTTTAAAAAGTGAAAAATTTTGGTTTGTTATTTGTAGAAAATTGTATATGGGTGAACTCAGGTCTATTTTTTTTATCATGAGATCTGTGAAGAATAGTAGGAGACATGGTTAAAGATGATTCAGAACCAGTTCATTTAATAAATATTTGTTGTGTTCCATATAGCAGACATCATTCCAGGCTTCTTGTAGTAGAATAGCGGTTGTTATGACGCTGGGGAATACTAGAGTAGTGAATATTTTTTTCTAGAAAGTAACGTTTTTGTGAACTCTATATTTTCTTACTTTATATGCAAGGATATTTTTGGTCTATGTAGAAGACTAGGAAATGAATACTACTATGTGGTAATTGCTTATATAATCTTTCATCATTTTTTAGTTACTAAAGTAGAGATCTCTACTAGTGCTTTTGGGTACAGTAGGAAACTAGAATTCCTACAGACTTTTGCATACCCTTTCATGTTAAAGATAGTGATAGAATTTTAAAATTTCAAGAAAGTGTAGAAAATTAACTCTTTGAGAAAATCTTGAGAAAGATATAACAGAGAAGTGAAATGGTGATGTGGACAACAGTCTGGGTAAGGAGTTGTGGAGTAGTGCACTGGAAAGCCTGGGGAGCAGCAGAGGCTGCTGTAGTAGTCAGCTGAGGAAGGAGAGCCAGAGTGAAGCAGTGCAGCCAGTGGGGAAGGGTGGAAATGGGTTCACAGATAGAAAGAAGGTAGGATGGATAAGGTCTGTGGACTGAGGGAAAGTGAAGAGCACTTACTTGAAGACACTCCCCTGTTCACGCACATTATTAATGATTAGTAAGTATTTGTGAAATGAATTCTGATACCTGGGTTGGGAACATGAGTGGATTCTGGGACTATTTATTGGAGTAGGGAGCAGAGAAAGAGTGATAGATGAGAAACATGATTGGAGGAGATGAGTTCATTTGGGCTGTTAAGTTTGAGGCATTTGTGCCTTCTATGAGATGTCATTAAGTAGTGTATATACACATCTGAGTTGAGAAGACGACCCAGCTTAAAATGTAAATTTTAGAGTTAACATTTTTCTGAAACCTTTTAAGAGTTTTTAAAAAAGTTTATTTCAAGTAGGTGAGCTAGTATAAATTTCTGGCTACAAAAAGTGAGGCTTGATAAAGTGCAACATTTTTCTTGGATGGTATGATTTCTTAGATGTTAAAAATTATCATATATATAACATGAATCTATATATATATAGTGCTGGGGATTGAACCCAGGGCTTCACACATGGTAATATTGAGCTCTACCACTTAGCTACATCACCTGCCCTATGAATAATTTTTTGTAGAATATATTAAAAACTACCTTTAATTTTTTGATGTGTAATGTTTGTCAGTTGTCAAATCTGAATATTCCGTTTGTCTTGTATTTGCTTTGCTTTTAAGAATCATATTCACTGGTGTTCATGGAACCATATTCATATTAACTTAATACTTTCTTGATCATTTCTTATGCCAACTAACTTCCTTTGGTGACAAATTCCTGTTATCAGTTAAATGTATGTTTTCCTTTTACCTATTGTAAGGAACAAGACAGATTTTAAGCATTATTCACTTGTCATGTATTTCATTATTTGTGAGATGTATGCTGTGGGTTTTATGTTTGCTTTATATTTTTAATGCTTTCAGCATTTCTTCAAGGATGAGATGGCCACTTTACTACTTGGAACCAGGGGCAAAGAGATTCAATAACTTTGCCCAAGTTCTCACAGCTGAGGAAAAGATAGAGGGGATGGAACAACATTGTATTTTATTTATTTATTTATTTTTCAGAAGAGAAGTTACTTAATAGTCATCTAATCCAATCCTTCATACTTTATAGGTGGGAAGACTGAGGCCTAGAAATATGCCCAAAGCCACAGAACTAACTGATGGCAGGTTGATAGATCAAGTTTCTTTTTTAAGAATTTATAGTCCATATGATTCCATTGTACTCAACCTGCTTTCCTTTATTTATAGTAATGAGACAGGAAAGGAGAGAAAGAACCTATTTTTTCTTTCTTCCATGAATATAGAAAATAATAACTTGAATCTATTCAGTCTTGGTAGTGAAGCTGTTGTATATCAGTAGTTTTGAGAGTCTTCTCCCCCCTTTTCTTTTTTTAATTGCTTTTATTTTTTCAATACATGACAACAGAATACATCACAATTCTTATTACACATATAGAACACAATTTTTCATATCTCTGTATATAAAGTATGTTCACATCAATTCATACATGTACTTTGGATAATGATGTCCATCCCAATTCACCATCATTGCTAACCCCCGCCCCCTCCCTTCCCCTCCTACCCCTCTGCTTTATCTAGAGTTTGTCTATTCCTCACATTCTCCCTCTCCATACCTCACTATGCATACATTGTATTTTAAACTGGCTTTAAAGCCTAGTCTGTTTTTAAGATACCAAAGGATTTCCATTATTTCTGTTGACTGTTATTTGCCACTTAATTCTATTAGGCTTTAGAACTAGTTAGAAGGTGAAATTATTTCTCAATCCTGAGATGAAAGGGACCTGCAACAAGGATTATACTTAATCTCTTTGACCTAAGAGGCTAATTTTCTGTTTTGTTTGCTTAAGTGAATAGAATAGGGCATTATATAATTTTGGTTTATATACCCAAAGCTGTGTGCCCTGGCTAAAATTGCTAAGCTAAATTTGCTTTTGTTGCCTAATATCTTCTTTTAATATTTTCCTCATCTTTTGCAATCTCACGGTTTTTGTCATATTTGTCATTCCTGCTTTACTAATGAGAAAGGTACTCTAACTAATTTACACTAATAATGCATGGTAATGGTCAGTGGTAGATAGTATTGACATACAGTTACATGCTGAACAATGACGTTTTGATCAACAATGGACACATACTACTGTTGTAGTCTCCTAAGATTATAACAGAGCCAAAAAATTGCTATTGCCAAAAGACATAGCATTTATAATGTTTTAGAATAATGCATTCCATATTTGTGGTGATGCTGTTGTAAAAAAGCCTACTGCACTGTTTGTCCTATAAAAGTATAGCCTGTACACTTATGTATTGTACATAATACTGGATAATGATAATGACTATTACTGATTTACACATTTACTATACTATAATCATTACCTTAAAGCGTGTTCTTTGTATTTAGATATAAAAAAAGGTATGCTATAGAACTGTCATGTGAGTAGCAGCCTTACGCATCTTGGGTTTATAGTGTCACTTTCTCTTGGGTTTAATTTAGTTTTGTTCTGATCATGAAAATCACTGCTAATTTTTCCAGTCAGAGGTCACATTGAGTGATTAACTTGGAAGCAAACTTAAAGGTGATTCAGGACTTAAAAGGTGGAAAATTATTGGTGATTATTGCTCATCAGTCAGGCATGTACCATTCCACCATAGCTATGATCTCGAAGAAAAGACAATGTGATAAAAGCTGCTAAAGGAACTACTGCATTGAAGGCAACGAGATGAACCAAAATTTGAGAAGGCCTATGTTAGATATGGAGAAACTTCTAATGACCTGGCACAGAAGCATTTCCTTCTCTGCACCCTGACAGTCCTGCCAGAGCAAGTTTGTTTACTATGTTGAAAGAAAAGGACCCAGCTACACAGTTGATTTATTGCTAGCTTGGGGTGGTTTAAGTGATTGAAGAATCTTTCTTCATTATATAATGTGATGGTGAATGGTGAATGTGTGAGATCTGATGTGAGGCAGCTGACAAACTTTTGGATATGCCAGATGAGCTTATTGTGGAGGAAAATTACTTG
Source organism: Ictidomys tridecemlineatus (assembly GCF_052094955.1). Taxonomy (NCBI): domain Eukaryota; kingdom Metazoa; phylum Chordata; class Mammalia; order Rodentia; family Sciuridae; genus Ictidomys; species Ictidomys tridecemlineatus. Next base: position 146,434,851 of record NC_135485.1, on the reverse strand, counting down.
CCAGAACAAATCTTCAGTATGAATGAAACCTCTGTGGAAACAGATGCCTGAGAGGACTTTGATCCTTAAGAAAGGTGAATCAGTGCCAGGTTTAAGACTTTTAAGAACAAGATAACAGCAGGGGCCAGTGTTGCAGGCTTCAAATTGAAACCCATTATGACCTGGCACAGTGAGAGAAGCTCAGGGCTTTCAAGCATATTGATAAGTTCACACTGCAGTGTGCTCCTGTAGGAGCAGTCGTCAGTCATGGGTGACCCACTTCCTCTTCCAGGGTGCCTTCTTGAATTACTGTGGCAGTGAAATAGAGAACTACTGTCTGGAGGTTATATACCTTTCAAGATTTTGCTTCTTATTGATAATGGTGACCTGGCACAGAAGTGAATCCTTCATCAGCACCCTGACAGTCCTGGTGAATTTCATAATATCAAAATAATCTTTCTCCCTTCAGACCACCTCTTTGCTCCAATCAGTAAATCAAGAAATTGGAGCAGTTTTTAAGATGTAATACCTGAGGACCTTTATCCTGGTTATCGCAACTTAGGGAGACTCTGTTGTAATTCTGGAAGGGTTGCATCTGTCGCCTTATCAAGAACCGTGCTTGGTCTTGGGGTGATGTCCCTAAGATGGAATGGCATTATTTGGAATAAGACACTCTAAAAGTTTTTTCATGGCTTCAAAGGATTTGCCATAGGTGAAGAGGTTGTAAAAAATCAACATGACTGTGGTTGGGATGTTGTATTAATCAGCTTTCTATTGCTGTGACGAAACATCTGAGAAAATCAACTTGGAGGAAAGATTTATATTGGTTACTGGTTTCAAAGGTTTGAGTTTGTGGTAGGCTGGCTTCATTGCTGTGGGCCTGTAGTGAGGCAGCATGGCAGAGAGGACATATGGAGCAGAGCTGCCCACCTCATGGTGACTGGAAGACACACACACACACACCCACACCCACATCCACCCACACATTCAGGGACATGATTTGTTTTGTCCCAAGGATCTATACCCTTCAGCCAGGTCTCACCTCCCAGTAATGCCATCAAATTATAATCCCTCAATGGATTGATCACTGATGAGGCTGGGCCATTGTGATCCAATCACTTCTAAAAGCCTCACCTCTGAACATGGCTGCATTGTGGACCAAGCCTTCAGCACGTGAACTTTTGTCAGATGATTTTACCCAGGTGTGATTGGGGAGTTCCTAGAGGTTATCCTGAGAAATTGATTAATAAGGAATTATTAGAACCCCAACAGGAACACAGAGCCGAAGAAGCAAGATTAAAGGAAACTGTATAAGAAAAAGAATCCCCAGGAAATTCACAGAGAAGGATTTAGTAGAAGCTTTTGTAGACCTCGATAAACACCCTGAAAATTTTAAAAACGTGGACTCCACTATTGAAGGTTTTTATTAGAAGCTTTTATGGTATATAATCTACCTAAAACAGATCTGTGATGAGAAAAAACAACCACAACCAAGCAAACCACACTGGACACATTTCTGGGAAGAGAGACTTCAGGAAGACCCCAGGCTGGTCCCTCAGAAGGGATCCAGAAGAAGGTTCTGCCTTCCTAGGAGACAGAGGACAGTGTTACTGCCCTGAAGACCTTCCATGGGCAAGATGTGGAGGTGGAAGGCATGGTCCTGGTGACTGACTTGTGTAGGCCTCAGCTGAGGTGTCTATGTCTTGTGTCTTAGTTTTTAACAAAAAACATTAAAAAATAAAAAAATTAAAAATAAATAAAAATAGAAAAAAGCTTATAGGATAAGGATGTAAAGAAAAATATTTTGTATAGTTGTAAAATGTGGTTGTATTTTTTTCAATTAGAGCATCATAATTTTACATAGTAATTGGTTCATTTTGACAAAATCATGCATGCAAGGAATTTGAATTCCGTTCCCATTTCCCATCCCTTTCCTCCCTTCTTCCTTTCTCCTATTCTCCCTGCTTTACTCTATTAGACTTCCTTCCTCCTACACATACATAAAGGTGAAATTCCCTTTTGGTATCTTTATATATGAATATGACATGATTTTGTTAATTTCATTCCATTTATTTTCCCCTTTCCCTTCTTCCTCCCTTACTCTTTTTTTTCTTTCTTAATTAAAATTTATTTGTAGGCAGTGCTGAGAATTGAACACAATGCCTCACACATGCCAGGCATGCGCTCTTTCCCTGAGCTTCCACCCAACCCCTCCTCTTACTCTTGTTCTCCTTCTTCTCCATTGCCTTCCCTCTATCTTTTTATGATATATGATTTCTTCCTCAACTGCCTTCTTTCCTTTGTTTTGCTTTAATTTCCACATATGAGAGAAAACATTTGACCCTTGATTTTTCTGGGTCTGGCTTATTTCCCTAGGCATAGTTTTCTTTAGTTCTGTCCATTTACCTGTAAATGCCATTGTTTCATTCTTTTCGATGGATGAGTAAAACTGTGTTGTATATGTATACCAAAGTGCTTGTATTTTAACCAAAGTGTTAATGTCAAAAAGTTAGAAAAAGTAAAAAATTGCAGTAAGCTAAGGATAATTTATTATTGAAGAAAGAAAACTGTTTTTTTACACGTTAGTGTAGCCCAAGTTCACGGTGTTGTTAAAGTCTGCCATGTGGTATGAATGAAGTCCCCGGGCTTTCACATTGGCTCACCACCCCCTCCTGCCTCACCCAGAGCAACTCTGAGTTGTAAGCTCCATTCATGGGAAGTGCCCTCCACAGAGGTACTGTTTTTAAAAAATCTTTTATACCATATTTGTACTGTTATTTTTCTGTATTTAAACACACAAATAATTAACCAAAGTGTTGGAATTGCCTTTAGTATTCAGTAGCATGCTGTATAGGTATGTAGCCTGGGAGCAGCAGGCTGTGCCATATAGCCTAGGTGTATAGAAGGTGATCCCATCTAGGTTTGTGTAAGTACACTCTGATATTAGCACAAAACCAAAATCGTCTGACTACGCATTTCTCAAAACATCCTCATGGTTAAATAAGCATGACTTATCATAAAGATGTATTTGCATTTTAAAAGAGACTTGATTAGTATTCTGTTTAAAGGAATGAATGGTGGAACTTGAGGCTCTGATTCTGATGAGTAAAATTTTGGAGGGCAGAGAGGGCCCTTCAAATCACTATGCACCCAATCAGTAGTTCCAACTTTTTATAAATTTATTTCAGTACCATCCTAAATGTATAAAGCTTACATATTTATTTATTAAAGTATTTTTTATAGTAGATGGACACAATACCTTTATTTTATTTTTATGTGGTACTGAGGATGGACCCCAGTGCCTCACATGTGCTAGGCAAGCACTCTACCAACTGAGCTATAGCCCCAGCCCACATATTTATTTTTTATGAGATGTCCAGTTGCAGTAGACCCTTCTGTGTTTTGTATACTTCTTTGTATAGCATCATGGAGTTGGGAGGAGCATCCCAAAGTCATCAGCCATCATGTCATCTGAGCCATTGGTGAGCGCTCAGACTACTTGTGTCATGTTAGAAACAGTTAAACACTCCCTGAAACTTCATTTGGATAAAGACATTGTGTCTTGTTCTTCTTCACTTGACTTTTGTTTTGGGATGTCCTTGTGCTGTAGGAAAGAGAAGCAGTCGGTCTAGACGGTTCTTCTGTGTTGGTGTTCACTGAGATCTTTGGGCAAGCTAGCTGTTTACTCATTGGTAAGGAGGGGATAGATGGCTTTGAATTTGGTTACTCTGAACGTACCTCCAGAGAGTTTATCATGCAGGTGCACAAATGGGACAGTTGACAAGTTTTCCTCTGAGTGAGTGTTCTGTAACAAGGCTCAGTCCGGCCTGTGGTTAGGCGACATGGAAGCCCGATGGTGACAAGCGCACCACTGGCAGAACTTCTGGAAAGCCACAGTGACAAAATCCAGGAAATCTGTTTATAATGGTTTACAGATTTGTGGCTTTATTGTATGAGGGATTTGAGTATGATTAATTTTTTTTCTTATTTTTTATACTTGGAGTTAGGTTAACTAAATGTTAACAGTTCTCTTTACTACTTTTTTAATTTTAATTTTAATTTTTTTGTGGTGTTGGGAATGGAACCCAGTGCCTCACCCACGAGTGGTCTTAAATATTTTTATTAAATATCCTGTGCTTTAAATAGAATGGATTCATGGTCTCTTCTGAAGCACAGGTTGTCCTCTGATTTGTTAGGACTAGTTATAAAAAAAATAGCGTGTTGGGTTTAGATTTCCCCAGAAGCAAACCCTGAGAAAGTACTTAAGTGCAGGTAGTTTACCTGGGGCATGGTTTTAGAAAGCACTGGTAGGGGAGTGGGGAAGCAGTGCCAGTAAAGGGCATGGCGCTGCAGTCACCACTCAGGGCATCTGCAGCTCCTCGCACTGGGGCACTCTGAGGCCAGATAAAATGTCTGCCTTATCGCCAGCCCAGACAAGGGAGATTGAGTGCCGTGCACTGGCTTCCTGGCCCTCGCTGACACCGAGTCTGGCATTGCTGGCTTGTCCTGGGAGTGCGAGCCTAGCACATCTCAGTGGTCAAAAAGCAGCGCTCAGCAGAGTGTTCCTAATGAGCAGTCTCCTGTGCTCAAGGCACAATAGCATTGGCTGCTGTTAGCAAACCTTTACCGCATCCGTCATGTGCTAGGCAGTGTTCTAGGTGGCCTGTCTATGTGAGCTCATCAAGTCCCCACATAAGCTTTAGGAAGTAGGTACTGTTAATGTCCTCATTGTACACACGAGGAAACAGCACAGAGATGCTGGGCATTTTGCTCACAGTTACACAGCTATAATGCCAACTGCTATTGAACCCAGGTGCTTTCACTCCAAACAGTGGGCTCCTTCTGGAGCAATGGAGTGTGAAGCAGGGCCTTTTGGTCTTACTGTTTTCCTTTACAGCTGCCTCTCTCTTTCCCTTCCTCTGGTCTTCCCTTCTGGTGTTCTTTGCCTTCTTTGTAGAAATCCTCTCCTCCTGTAACACAGGCATGCCTCCTCCCATTCATACACTAAAGGCTAGCATGTAAAATAATTCTTTTTTTTTTTTTTTTTCAGTCCTGGGGATTGAACCAGGGCCTCAGGCATGATAGGCAAGTCCTCAACCACTGAGCTACATCTCCAGCCTTTTTTAAAAAAATTGAGTCTGAGCCATTGGTGAGCACTCAGACTACTTGTGTCATGTTAGAAACAGTTAAACACTCCTTGAAACTTCACTTTGGATAAAGATGTTCTGTCCTCTTCTTCTTCATGCGCTCTATCCCTGAGCTTCCACCAACCCCTCCTCATACTCTTGTTCTCCTTCTTCTCCTTTGTTTCGCTTTAAAAAAATTGAGTCAGGGTCTTCCTAAATTGTTCAGGCTGGCCTCTTACTGTGATCTTCCTGCCTCAGCCTCCTGTGTAGCTGTCATAGAGAGTAGTTCTATACTAAAATGTTGATTGATTTTTTTTCAGGTTATGTAACAAATAATGAAGACTTCTGGGCTTGATAATGCTCAGTGGTTATTTTCCATTTCTTTTTTCTCATGAAGTGCTGGGGATCAAATCTAGGGCCTCATGCATGCTAGGCAAGTGCTCTGCCACTGAGTCACATCCCCAGCCTTTCTTCTTTTTTTTTTTTGACAAGTATTTAAGAACCTAAGAAGATGTGATGGTCGAATGATAGGTAACCAGGTTGGTATTTTTGGCCATGGTTGTAAGGAGAGAGAGGCTAAGAGATGTATGCTTGTGTTAAAAACAAAACAAAACAGAACCAAAACAACAGCAAATAAACCTTTCCCATCTGTCTTGTTTTATCCTCCAGCCCTCATGCTCCCTTTTTTTTGTGATTGTAGAACTATCACATGCCATTTGTAAAACAGTTGGACAGTACCTATGTCAAGAATAGAAAGTCCTGCTTCATGACTGCTTCTTTCCACAAAGTCTCCTCCCTCTGTTTCTCCCAAAGGTGACTCTTGCTTAGCTTTGCTAATGTTTTTGTAGGTTAAAAGAATCATATCTGGTGTGGAGGCACATGCCTGTAATCCCAATGGCTTGAGAGAACGAGGCAGAAGGATTAGGAGTTCAAAGCTAGCTTCAGCAAAAATGAGGTGCTAAGCAACTCAGTGAGACCCTGTCTTTAAATAAAATTCAGAATAGGGATGGGGATGTGGCTCAGTGGTCAAGTGCCCCAGAGTTCAATCCCCAGTAAATCCTGCCCCTCTCCAAAGAGACTTATATCTGTGTATCTGTAACAAATTATATGTAAAATATGTTCTACATATGCACAGTTGTGAGTTGGGTTTTTAAGAAACATAAGTGGGACTCTATATATCTTGCTTCTCAGCTTGCTTTATTCTACCAGGTTGCCTTCCTCCCAGACATGTCCCAATCCCTATTGGAAGTCTCTCATTCTTTTAAAAAGGCTACATATTACTTTGTAGTAAGGGTATACCATAATTTAAATATTTTCTTATTGATATTTCTCTCCTAATTTCTTGTTTCATTACATATAATGCTTCTGTGATTGTCCTTGAAAAAACATTTTAGTGCCTGAGGAAGTATTTTTGAGGAATGGAGTTATAAAATTAGAATGTCCCAGACAGAACATCTATGCACATTTATAGTTTCTATAGTATCTGATACATTTTTCTTCTGAAAGATCCACCACTTGAGTGATGGGGATGTAGCTCAGTGGAAGAGCACTTGCCTAGCATGTGCAGGGCCCTGGGTTTGATCCGCAGGAGTCCCTCCCAAACTTGTCTAAGACACTTTCTTCCCATTAGCTCTGTATAAGTGCCCATTTTCCTAAACATCTGCCAGCATAGTTGCTTGCAGTTTTTACTTAGTTCCTTGATGGATGACAAATGGTATTTATCTCTAATCACTAATGATGTTAGTGTCTTTCTTTGAGAATTACTTGTTTGAATATTTTATTCATTTTTCTATCAGATTATGTGTACTTTTCTTATTGATTTTTATTCTAGCATGGCCTCCCTTTTTGAAGGGTCAAATAAATATTCAAAATTCTCTCTAAAAGTTTGTTGGTTGCAAGTAGTGGATGTTAGATATTTTTATTTCTTTTATCCAATGGGAGAGAAATAAGATAGTTTTTAATGTTTTCTAGAATTTTATGGGTAATTTATTTTGAAAGAGAATATTTCTTTACATGTTTCAGTACATAAAATGTAGTGAATGTTTCAGTACATAAAAATTGTACATATTATGGGTTACCATGTGATGTTTTGTATATGTATATGTTGTACAATATTCAAAACAGAGGAAACACATTTATCTCCTTAAACATTTACCATTCTTTGAGCAAAAATATGCAAAATGCTTTCTTCTAGGTTTTTTGAAATATAGCATGTTATTATCTATAGTCATCTTAAGGTTCAATAGAGCAATAATTTATTTCTCCTGTTTCAACTATAGCAGTACCCATTGAGCAATTGGAAAGATATTTCATAAAATGGTGGCAGTAGCAGAGGTGGTAAATAAGGAAGTTTGATAAATTTGTAGTTTTTATAATGTTTGTTTTAACTATTGAACATTCTTATGCTAAAAATTACACCCCTTTTCTAATGCTAGAGAAAAGTTTTGAAATGAACACTAATTTAAGGAAGAATAAAGAAGATATTGTTGAATCATAAAAATATTGATAGTGCATGTTTCATAACATGTAAATTAGTTATTAAATAGTAGCTAAAGTATCATTTAAAATGATATATTTGGATACACTGACTATGTTAAAAAAACTCATTAGCATTGTGAATACAAGATGAATACAACCTACTGATCGTAATCTATGATGAGATGCAAGTCTCAGGCATCTTTGGCCTAAGTATCACAGGAGTGGAACCTTTCTGTCACGAGGCACACAGTTTTGATTTATCCCATTACTGATGGTTCTTACTTTGATCACTTAATTAACTGTTGGCTTTCTCAGGGTTCCTCTTCTCCTTTGTCATTAATAAGTATTTTAGGGAGAGTACTTTGAGGTGACGACTCTCCTGTTGCCAGTCAGTGTTGACTTGATTTTGTGTGTTGGTATGGATTTGTGATACCTTTCATATTAAATGGGTTGTAATCCATTTCTGTAATTTATTTTTAAGTTGTTCTAGATTTTGTGCTTAGAAATCTCTTGAAGCTGGCTGTGTCCTTTTCACATGTTCCTGTCATTCTTGGAGCTGTTCTTAGCTTTTTTGAAAACAAGGCTCCTCTTCACTTTCCCTGCCTTAGTTGTGGGTCATTTCTTCTAGAGGCTATGATACGTCTTTGAACAGAGCGTGGTTTTTAGAAGCAAGATTTTTGTCATTTTTAGTGGGGTGTTGCTTGTATTTACACCTGTTAGTGAACTTGCACACACACACACACACACACACACACACACAGATTTACAACTCTGTTTATTTCTATATTTGTTTATGTTGAAAACCATTTCTTCACTTCTCATCGAGCCTCCAGGGTTCCTTCAGATTCTTTTCCTTTGCACATCCTGCAACAGTGAGAAACTTGACCCCACTGTCCTTTTATATACTATTGACTAACCCTTCTCTCTCTTTCCGGGCCGTCTTCCAAGTGGAGGTCCTCCTCCTGCTCCTGTTCCCGCATCCCGTCCTCCCTGGCAGCCCTCGTGCCTCTCAGGTTTGATGCCTTCCTCTGGATGCTGACACACAGCACCCATTGCCTTTGTGTGCACGTGCTCTTTTGGAGAACACTGCCGCGACTTTTCCTCCTCTTGGGCTCCAAGAGCTTGAGCTGGATGGCTTCTCCTTGCCATTGCACTTCCTTCCACTTGGGTTCCACACCCTGCCCCTGGCCTCTTTCCTGCAAGTGTGTCCTTCTCTTCCTGCTCTGGATCTGACATGCTGAGCTGCTGCCTCTGGCCATAAGCCTATCCACACAACAGGATTCTAAACCTACCCTTTGAAGTTGTGACATTCCATACTGGGCCACTGAGTCTCCCTCTCTTCCTCACGAATAGATGTGTGCTTTACTCCTCTCCACTTACAGCTTTTAGACTGAATTGTCCAGGAAGGGTAAAGAGGAAGCAAACATTCCTTTTCTATTCACATCTGTTCCTTGAAGATTGTGCAGTGGGTCCTTGTATCAGGCTCCAGTTATTCTTCCTAGAGAGCTGTTGGGGCACTACTAACGTGACTGAGCACATAGGAAGTGAGCCAGCACATCGTGGCAGAGGATGTGGCGGAGAAAAGCAGCTCAGGAATGGCCACTAGGAAGCAGAGCTCTCTGGATACTCCTTATACCAGAATATGCTCCTCTCCTTAAGGGCCTTTAGGAACTTTGAGCCAATACTTAAAAGTATTTTTTTTAAGTATTTGTTGATTTCTCTTAAAGGCTTTGCATTAATCTAGTATTTGGGGAAAAGTTGGTTAAACTGCGATACTGCAGTTTTCTATCTCTTCAGCTTGAACTCTGTTCCTTTTAGCTGTGAGTTGCTGTAGCAGGGTGTAGTGGTGAGTTTGGATGAGGACTTGGATCTGGATAGATCACCACTTCTTGGGTTTGATTAGAAACAAATGCCCTTTTTTATGTAGAGACCTGATTGCCAAGACACGTTCCTCATTTAACACCCCCTAGGAATCTGTATGTTTTTCCTCCTTGGGGTGTGCTGGCTAGGCAGTCTTCAGGATATTAAAAGTAAGTATGAGAGGTTTATTTCATAGTATCCAACCATCATAAAAGTGTTTGTTTCCTCTTCCTCTATCTTTCCTGGATAATTCAGTCTAAAAGCTGTAAGTGGACAGGAGTAAAGCACACATCTATTCATGTGAAGAGAGGGAGACTCAGTGGCCCAATATGGAATATATAAAAATATATAATATTTGTAGCTTGTTTTAAAAATATCTTCTCACATTTTGTGGGGAAAAAGGCACACTCATACATTGCTGGTGGGACTGCAAATTGGTGCAGCCAATATGGAAAGCAGTATGGAGATTCCTTGGAAAACTTGGAATGGAACCACCATCTGACCCAGCTATTCCTCTCCTCAGTCTATACTCAAAGGACTTAAAATCAGAATACTTCAGGGACACAGCCACATCAATGTTTATAGCAGAACAATTCACAATAGCTAATCTGTGGAACCAACCTAGGTGCCCTTCAGTAGATGAATGGATGAAGAAAATATGGCATATATACACAAGGGAATATCAGCAATAAAAGAGAATATCAGCAATAAAAGAGAATAAAATCATGGCATTTGCAGGTGAATGGATGCAATTGAAGAAGATAATGCTAAGTGAAGTTAGCCAATCCCCCCCAAAACAAACCAACCAACCAATGGTGAATGTTTTCTCTGATATAAGGTGACTGACTCATAGAGGGTTAGGGAGAGGGAGTATGGGAGGAATAGATGGACTCTAGATAGGGCAGAGAAGTGGGAGGGGAAGGGAGGGGGCAGGGGGTTAGCAATGATGGAGGAATGTGATGGACATCATTATCCAAAGTACATGTATGAAGACAACATACTTTATATACAAACAGAGATATGAAAAATTGTGTTCTATATGTGTAATAAGAATTGTGATATATTCCACTGTCATATATTGAAAAAATAAAAGCAAATAAATAAATAAATAAATATGTATATATATATTATATAAAATATATATATATATATTCTGGGTGAATGTTTTCTTCTGAAAAAAAAATCTTCTCCCTTTAAATTTTTTTAAATTTTATTTTTGTTTAAAAAAGTAAAAAGAATGAAAGCAGAAAATGAATCACCAAATTTTAAGGTACTGGTTGACATAGACTTTTTTAAAGCTTTGAAAAATATGAAAGCATATTTTACTCATCCTTACACTGTAGAATATAAAGATTATTAAAAATGAAAACATTCTTAATCTTCTGTAGCTTTTTTACCTTTTAATTTTTATACCACTGTTATTAGAAAGCTTTTTGTTATTGAGGTCTTATGTTTTGAAGAAGTGTTTAATTTGTCTCTGTAAGTCATACTATGATTTGGGCAGTGTGGAATATGGAACATTATAGTCTGTTGTGGATGATATCTGCCAGTGTTGCTCTTCCAGTTTTTAACTTATTCTGTAATCATCCAAAATTGAGTGGTGAATAAGCAGAAAATATGTTTAAAAGATTAAAAGTCAGCTATGGTGAATTTCAACAAAAATATTGTCATCACACATTCTTCTGCATCCAGGAAAAATATACTATTTTTCTATTTTTTATATCACCCATTTCTATTACTCTTAAAGGAATATTAACTGTGCAGTCTCCTTATGATTAAATCTAGTTTTTCCCTCTTTTCTGGTTTATTGTAATTTTGTTACAGTTAGGTTGGTTTAATTATGTTGTTACTGTATTAACAGCTTTTTTGAATCATAAGAGCTTTACTTCTTTTTAATTAAATTTTTTTAAATGTCGATGAATCTTTATTCATTTATTTATATACGGTGCTGAGAATCAAACCCAGTGCCTCACACATGCTAGGCAAGTGCTCTACCACTGAGCCACAACCCTAACCCCTTTTAATTCTTTCTTGTAATCCAAATATTCTCATCCTGCTGTGTGTGTGTGTGTGTGTGTGTGTGTGTGTGTGTGTGTGTATGTGTGTGTGTATGTAATATACACACATTTGTCATATCTGGTGACAATTTGACAGTATATTGTAGTTTATCCTAAGCATCTGATAGCAGGAGATCTGCTTATTGTTCAGATTCTATCCAGAGTGAATTTGAACTGGGAAGATGATTTCTCCACGGAATAACGAATACACAGAAATGATGGCAATTAAGAGGAATTTATGTAACTTAATATACAAATATAATTATTATTAAGTGGCGGCTTTTGAGACAGAGTGGGTGAATTTGTTTACATGATTAACATGTACTCCTTTTTATTGTTAATATAGATATTTCTTATTAGATTTAAAAATAATCATATCTCTCTTAGTCTGCACTCATATTTAGAATGTTAAAATCAGGATGTTACAAATTTGATGTCTTATATTTCAGACAGAAATATAGATTGTTGTTTATTGTATTTTCACATTCTCATTATTTAAAGAAACAAATTGATTTAATATTAAATTCATCTCCGCCCTTACATGATTCTCTGGGAATTTTAAAATTTTGATTCTAAATCTAACCTTTGACCTCTTTTAGGCTTTTAAATGCTATTCTGGAAAAACTTCAGTAATGGATCAAAGGAAAAATGACAGTATTGTTCCTAGTATCACTCAATTAGAAGATTTTCTTACAGAACACAATTCCAATGTTGTTTGGCTCCTTGTTGGTAAGTAAAAATGTATTTTCCTGTGCTTCATTGTGTTTTACGTATGGTTTAAGGACTGCTAGGTTGTAAGCAGTGGTTAACTGAAGTTGCGATACTTAGAATACCATTTATTTATTTTAAGTAAAGATTTTAATCTCTCTGTTTCTTGAGTATTTACTCTGGAAGCCTCTTTGGAAAGCACTGTACTTTTTCTCAGGCTCCACCTTATCTTAGGCAGGGGTGATGGGAGGAGGAAAAAGACATTGCACTTGAGGTCCTTTTCCTATTTAAGATCACCTTCCTTGGGCTGGGGTTGTGATAGAGTGCTTGCCTAGCACGTGCAAGGCACTGGGTTCGATTCTCAGCATCACATAAAAATAAATAAGTAAAATAAAAGTATTAAAAAAAAAAGGTCACCTTCCTTACCTGTACTCAACAGACACAAATGAACACTTTCATTTGTTTAAATATAGAAGTAATAAATCCTCATAGTCAGTCTGTTTTTATAGTAGAATAGAATATATATGCCTGATTCATCTTTTAATATGTATTCTCACTCCTTGTGTACCTGGTAGTGGGCTCTGCTATTTGTAATTTTTGTATAATATCCTAGACGTTTTCTAGGTGCACGCAAATAGTTCAAAACAGAATATAACTAAATGGTAGGAGAGCAGAGGGTGGGGAATACGAGTGAATGAATATGAATGAATGAGAGGAAGAAATAGAGAAATAATAGCAGGAAAGGGAGCGATTTCCATAGGTTCTTATTGCCCAGGAAATTTTCATGAAAGTGTTATATTTGATTTGAACTTTGGCTCAGGAACTGGAATGCTAGACAGGAAAGCAGGAAGGGTGAGGTAGGAGAGTGAGTGTGGTGACATTGTTGGTCATCTGTGTGCCTGATGGCACAGCTTGTTGCAGTTGTGTGAAGGTAGGTTTTTTTTTTTCCTTTAAGTTTGTTGGGCACTTGAGGCCTGCAGATGTTAAACTACCCAGCTGTCTTTCTCTGAGGACAGCACAAAGGGTGGGGCTGGGCTATGGGCCAGGCTACAGTGAATGTAGAAGAATTTAAAATACTTAATGATTTATAAACACCTCGTGGTAATCGAGTTACCATTTTCTGTTTGATGGAGTTGAACTCCTATAAATTATAAAAGGAAGTTAAAAAAGTAAAATGAAATACCAAATAATAGTATGGATGAGAACTTCATAAAAGAAGTGTTGGAGGTTACTTTCTGGTTTAATTAAGGACAGAATTCTTCCTTAATTCTCATGTGTCCCCTTTCTATCACTGAGGATTTCTGACTTTATTCTGTTATATACCAACATTCTTTAAGGACAAAACAACAATAGCAATAAATAAAATCATTGAGTTAATTATTTTTTTTAATTCCCTCTGATTTACTAGGGGCCTCATGATGTTCAAAGTGTGGTTGAGGTCATGCTAAAGTGAAAAGGCCACAAGATATGTAGTATTAAAAGCACATTTCTCAGCAGATGCCTTCTGTATTTCTGATGGGCCCATAACAACTGCTGCTGAAACAATGATTTATAGTAAAAATTTGTACAAAATAAATTTAAACTTACAATCCAGTGTCATAGCATCAAAATAACTTTTTAATAAGAGTTTTTAGAAATAATCTTTTGGGCAGATTATAGCAATTTCCTACAACAAAATTGTTACCCTGATAATTATTACATTTTATTATGACTCTCTGGACTGTTTTTTCACATACCTTTTAAAACGTTAGGAACTTCAAGTGATATTGCTAAAAGGTTACACATGTGAACTTTAAATTATTTTTTCCCAAATATAGAAGATAGTTACATACTTTTAGAAAGGACAAATAAAGGAATATTATCAAAACAAAATGCTTTCTTGTGCTATGCTTTTTTGTATATTCATGTATATTTTTGTATACTCATGATCTCATTTTTTGGGGGAATACAGATTTTATAGGTAACTAAACTTTTTATAAAAAAAACTAGTCAAATTTGAATATCATTTACTGTAGCATATTTGATAGTATCCATCAGAAGTGGGTTACTGTTACAGCAAAAATTGCTGCAAAATATTTAGTATAAGATGATCTGTTGATAAGTGTGCTTTTAGATGAAAATTCTGACTTTTCTGATTTTTTTCAAGCAGAGATTGTTGACTTAAAAAAACTGATTTGTCTCTGATTTAAAAATATCTTCAGTTTTCATTGTTTTTCAAGTGATTGTAGCCTGTTTTGGGAAATAGCTTAGGAATAAAATTATGTGTGAGCATTTTGCTAATAGAGGTGGATATTTTTCCAGTTGTTCACAAATATGGGCTTTCTCTTCCCAGAACTCATTACATGTTTAGCAACTAAAACAGTACAAAGCAATGAAAAAGTAAACAGGGAAGAAGAAAAAAAAAAAAAAAGAAAGTTATACTTGAACATGATTTAACTGAACTGATTGGGAAATGTTTTTCTGGCTAATGACTCAAAAGATCTCTAGAGGAAGATTGGATAAGGTAGAATCAACCTCTAGTTATAAAATTCCAGGTACTAAATTTTAAGAGGACAAATTACCATATGGAAGTAAATCTTATCATTTTTTTCCCCTCCCAACAGCTACTATTTTGTCCTGTGGATGGATCATTTATCTCACATATTATAATTCTCGGAATGTTGGTCTTATTTTAACATTGGTTCTTAACAGATTGTACAAGCATGGCTATATCCATATTGGTAAGTTTGTCTAACACAGAATTGTTTTTCTTCCACGTAAACTTAAGATGTGTATTATAAATCTATATTTTATAAACACATACCAGCTTAGCCTTTGTTTTGTGAGAGCTAAAACCGTCTTTAACGCCTTCTCTCTCATGCAGCATTCCATGACTAGAGATGAATTGCCATTTGATTATTGTCTTTTACCCCATTCTAACTTTTTTATAGTGTTTGAATAGTAACTTTTGGACTTTTTTTTAACTTAGAAAAGATGCTTATTAAAAGTATTTTAAAAGTTTAGACACATATAAAACATGGAGCCAGGTGTGGGGTGCATACATCTAATTCCAGCAATGCCAGAGGCTGAGGCAGTAGGATTGGTAATTTGGGGTCAGCCTGGGCAATTTGAGAAGATCCTATCTCAAAATAAGATACAAAAAGGACTGGGCCCTTGCTTAGCATGCTCAAGGGCCCCAGCTTCAATTCCTAGTATCATAGAATTTCTTATAGGAGTCTACCTTCCATATTAAATTTTGGATGTTCAAAGTTGTAGTTATTTTTTTTTAACATCTGTAAGATGAGATCATCCTGTGTATTTCACTTTGTGCCCTGCTTTATTAGCTTAATTTCTGGTTATTTAATGGTAGAAAGTTTGCAGGTAGATAGAAGAATATATTTGGGAAAGTGGGACGAGGACTGATTGGATAGAACCATTCTCATCTTTCTTTTATTTGGATACCTTAGTGGACATAAATAAAACTTATCTCAAACATAAGTCATCTTACATTAATTTGGTTAATGCAGTGATTGAAATTGATGGATGGTGAATTGGTTACTGCTTTGAGTTTTTAATGGCTGAGTATATATACTTAAGGGAATTAGCCACATAAATTTCCTACTTAAATCAATGTTTTCATGTAGTGGTTAGTTGCACAGTACATTTTAACATTTTTTGTTAAAATGGTCAAAGAATAATGGAAGTCAAGACCTAGAAATTAGACCAGAAACCCTGCAACTGCTAGAAGAAAAAGTAGGTCCAACACTCCAGTATTTCAGCACAGAAATGACAGGCACGAAGCAACTCAGATCCTGTCTCTAAATACAATACAAATAAGGCTTGGGATGTAGCTCAGTGATCAAGTGCCCCTGAGTTCAATCCCCTACTTCCCCCCATTCCCGCCCCAAAAAAGCTTCTGCACAGCAAAGAAAACAAGCATGAAGAGAGAGCCTACAGAATGGAGAACATCTTTGCCACCTGCTTCTAAGATAAGGCAGTTAATATTCTGAATATACAAAGAACTAAGAAAACTTAGCACCAAAAACAAAGCAAAAAACAAAACAAAACAACAAAACCCACAAATAAGTCAATCAATAAATGGGCAAAAGAATTAAATAGACATTTCTCAAAAGAAGAAATAAAATTGGCCAAAAAATGTTAAAAAATATTCAATATCTCTTGCTAGAGAGCAATCAGGGAAATGCAAATCAAAATTACACTAAGATTTTATCTTACTCCAGTCAGAGTGGCAATTATCAAGAATATGAACTAAATGCTGATGAGGTTGTCGGGGAAAGGTACACTCAGACATTGCTGGTGCACCTGCAAACTAGTACAATAACTCTGGAAAGTAGAATGGAAATTCCTCAGAAAACTACGAATGGAACCATCATATGATTTAGCTATCCCACTCCTCAATTTATATCCCAAAGATTTAAAATCAGCACATTACAGTGATGCAGCCACATCAATGTTTATAGCAGCACAATTCATAAAAGCCAAGCCATAGAGTCAACCTGGTGCCCTTCAGCAGATGAATGGATAAAGAAGAGGTGGTCTGTACACACTATGGAGTATTTCTCATCTATAAAGAAGAAGGACATTATGGGACTTGCTGATAAATGGATGGAACTGGAGACCATCATGCTAAATGAAACAAGCCAGTACCCAAAAGTCAGAGGGTGATTGTTTTCTCTGATATGTGGAAGCTAATCCAAAATAAGGGGAGAAGGCGGCAACAACAACAAATAAATAAAACGGGACAAAAAGGGGAAGAGGGAATTTCATCAAAAGAGACGAAGGATCAGGAGAGTAGATGAAGGGGATTGAGGAGGAGAAAGAAGGGACAGGAAAAGGGAAGAACAGGGCATGAATCTGACCGACATTTCTAATATGCATACATGGATGTGGCATGGTGGGTCCCAGCATCAGTGTATCCATAGGACACTAATAAAAGGAAAAAGAAGTAAACTTTACTTAAAATTAAGTAAATATTGAATTGACTGAATTGGGATTGATGGAGTGTGGAGGGTGAGTGCTGGGGACTGAACTGGAGCAGGGTGGACTCCATGCTGTTGTGATTATGTCAGGGTGTATCCTGGTGTTGTATATTACTAATAATAAAACTGGAAAATCTGTAATACTATAAGGATAGGAATGGAGTGTGAAGAGATTAATTATCGATTAAATTGAATGCTTAAGATTTTAAGCTTTAGGTGCTTTATCATATATAAGAATTACAATATAAAATAGTCAATTACTTTTATTCTTCTCTCCTACAACAGGATCCTTCTCTTTCTCTGTTCTTTCTGGAAAAGTCATGGTTCGTGAAATCTATTACATCACAGAAGACATGTCTATTAGGTAACACCATTTAAAAAGGGCTCAAAACATGAAATATTGTAAAAATGTTCTGTTTATGATGTTTTATTTAATATGACTTCTTCAAGTAAGCCAAAGGTTAAAATCATTTTCTTAAGTTAGGTGTGGTGGAATGTGTCTGTAGTCCCAGATGCTCAGAAGGCTGAGGTAGGAGGATCATTTGAGCCCAGGAGATTGAGAGCAGCCAATGCAATACAGAGACCCTATCTCAAAAAAGTCATACTTGGTGAATTGATCTTTTAAAATGGTTCTGTCATTGGATTAATTTAGCTATATTTTATTTAGAGACAGGGTCTCCTGAGTTGCTTAGGGCCTTGCTAAGTTGCTGAGGCTGGCTTTGAACTCACTGTCCTCCTGCCTCAGCTTCTGGAGCCACTGGGATCACAGGTGTGCGCCACCACGCCTGGCCGCCTAACCATTTCTGATGTAGAATTCCTAGTGGTTATTTGTAATAAAATACAAAGTTCAGAGATGTTGACCATCCATTATCAACATTGGTCATTAAAGTCTCATCCATTTTTAGCTCCTCTTTAGAGATAAGCTCATAGAATTATTTAGCATTTGTTACAACTCTAATTTTACAAATACAAATCTGAACGTAATAGGAAATTGTAATGTTTACAATCTCCTCTTCCATAAGCCTTGAAGAAAGGCCTGCATCCTTTTTGTTCCTCTTAGTATTTGTTACTTAGATATTGAAAATTTGGCATTAATTGAGAGGTGCTAGGATTTGTCAGTACTCCTCTCCTGCCTCACTTAAAGCTGTAGGAAGCAGCTTCTGTGCTATTCTAAAATATTTCCAAATCAGAAGAAAGAAAAGAAAAGGAAAGAGGTTATGAGTACATGCTTTTGGTGCATGAGTTGATAGATCATTTATAGAAATGAAGAAGTATCTTTAAAAGTTTCCCTTTAGTGTGCTAATATCATATCCCCTTTTAAAATTTGGCTTATCTATTTAATTTTTATATTTAAAAAATATTATTTAAAATGCAATAATTTTTAGCACTTCATTTTCCTGTTACATATAATGTAGTATTTACACTTTACCCAATTAGAACAATTTCAAAATAATACATATGTGATAAATATATATAATTTTTGTCAGTAAAGAATTTTGAAGAAGAATTCCCTCCCTAATTTAGAGCTACATATGTCTCTTTTCCTTTTTTAACTGGAAGGCTATAAAATATTTTGTTCAGAAAAAAAGATGTCTATTTATGTATGCTAGTACTCTTTTGAGAATTTTGTTTTTTCTTTGTTTTCAAAGTCTACCTAATTTGGAAATGAGTTAAGTAAATCGCTACTTTTTTGTAATCTACTTTTCTTAGAATTCAAGATGGATTTATCATTTTTCGGTGGTGGAAAATGTATAACCCCAAGCAGAAACAACATGGTAAGTGTTCATTTTTCCAATGTTTAAAATTTTCAGTCACAGCAAAATTTTCATTTACAGATATTTAAATGTTGCACATCTTATAATGGATGTTTATAAGAGCAGCAATGTTTAGAGAACTCAGTTTTACCTCTGATTCATTGAAAATTTGTCCGTAGCTTTCCTGCCGCCTGCTTATGTCCAGTAACTTGAACCTGCTGTTCCTGCAGGGTTATCCTGTACCCACGCGTCTAGCCGCGTCTAGCCTTTCCTCCTGTTCTGTCTGTGGACCTAGTGCGCCTTGACCGCATCCCCTCAGCTCCTGTGGCTTTGCTCATTCTACCCTACCTGCCACTGGTTCTGACTCCTCAGTGAGCCTACGGTGAAGAGAGAGGCAGTGCAGGCCCCAGGCTGCACTGGGCTTGCTCTCGCCATCAGAGTTTGCTTCCAAGCCATCTTTCGTGTTCTGGAACAGCTCCTGTCTTTGCCTCAAGCCTCTTTCTACATTAACTGAACAAGTGGCTTTAAGGAGAGTAGGCCCTGTCTTTATTTTCTAGAATTGTACTTCTCAGACTTTCGATCTCAGAAACCCTTTACATTCATTAAATAATTGAGGATTCCAAAGCACTTAACTTATGTGAGTTCTGTCTGTCTGTATTTACTGCATTAAAAATTAAGCTGATTATTTTAGAAATACTTTTTATTCATTGAGAATATTGATATCCATTATATATTAGAAACACAATTTATGAAACTAACTTCCAAAACCAAAAAATAATTTAATAGAATTGTTTTATGCTTTTCAGATATTTCTCCTGTATTTAGTACTAGGGATTGAACTCATGGCCTCATGTATGCTAGGCAGGTACTCTACCACTGAGCTACATCTTCAGCCATTTTTTAAATGTTTAAATTTTGAAACAGGGTCTTACTAAGTTGCTGAGACCTGCATTGAACTATGATTCTCCTGCCTCAGCCTTCCAAGTAGCTGGGATTACAAATGTGCCTGTACTTGTCTCTCTAATGTTCCACTGAATAGAAGACAACTGGAATTTCACCTCTGTGTCTGTATTCATTCTGTTGAAGTGCCATCTGTCCTATACCCTTTGAAAAAACTCCACTATCCACTCATGGGAGAATGTGAAATAGTCAAATCTCGATAATATTATGGATATAGTTTGAACACTTTGGACCTCTGGAAAGGGGTCTAGGGATTCCACCAAAGGCCTCATACTTTTGAGAACTAATGTTCTCAAAAATTGTAGGTGGAGCGTCATAGCATAGGGTCTGAAAAGGATATTAAAAAGATTTTTAACAAAATCTGCCTTTTGTTTGTTACTAGGATCATCTGTGTTTCTTGCACTTGATCATGTTGAGATTCTGAGTCCATTTTTTCCCTCCCTGTGGTTCTGGGGATCAAACCAGGGCCTGGTGCATCCTAGGCAGGTGCTTTACCATGGAACTCTGCCTCCATGTCAGGATTCTGAAATGAGGGTTAGATTCTCCATGTCATTTTGGAACTTTCCAATTAAATGTTGATTTTTTTTTGTTTTTTGGTGGGCTCACCTAGGCATTTTACCATCATTTATAACTTTATTTCTACAATAAAATAGGTTTAAAATTGTAAAAGTTTATGTGCTTTTTACAAGTTTGAGCCAGCCTAAATTCCTTTAGATTTTACTGTTTGTCCTTTTGACATTACTCCCTTCCCCA
Source organism: Ictidomys tridecemlineatus (assembly GCF_052094955.1). Lineage (NCBI taxonomy): Eukaryota > Metazoa > Chordata > Mammalia > Rodentia > Sciuridae > Ictidomys > Ictidomys tridecemlineatus. Next base: position 146,414,197 of record NC_135485.1, on the reverse strand, counting down.
TGTGACTCCTGCACCCCCTTATATAGTGTGTGTGTGTGTGTGTGTGTGTGTGTGTGTGTGTGTGTGTGTGATACACTCTTTCTTGATGAGGTTGGCATGAAGGGTTGGTGTTTGGCATCTGTAGAATTAATGAAATCACAATGATTAGAAATTAGAATAATGGGCAGGCTTCACGTTTGGGAAAAGTTTTTAACAGCTGGAGTTGTTCATTAGATAAGTTTGAACTGATATTTAAGTTTTATCCTATGGAAAAGTATTGTGAGGGCCTTTTGCAGTTTCCCATCTGTCATTTAGAATGCTGTCTGTAATCAGAAGTCTTTAGACTGGGATTTGAGAATATCTGTTATTCAAGTAGCATTATAACCACGTCTTCATAATTGCTGCAAACATTCTTAGGGGGAAAATTGTTCTTTTTGTCAATATGTTTGTGTACTGGGAACCTTTAAGTTTTGTCTTTTTATAAATATGAATAACATTCTAAATGTTGACACATTTTTCTACGTTATTATCCATGCAAGTTTTGTGGAGAAAATATTCTTGATTGTTTTTGTATTTATTTGGCGGTAAGCCATAAAGGTAGCATTTAAGTAAAGATATGCTACAGATTTGCTTATAATGCATAGGTGGTTAAAAGTCTTTCCTAGGAGCCAAGTCTGTTTGATTCGTCCCAACTTTTGACCCATCCACTTGATAGTGAGCTGACCTAGTGTGTCTACCTCTGATGCAGTTTGTAAAGTCTATCTAGTTTGTTCCTTAGAAATGGGTTTACTTATTTTTCTGTTAGTCTTGCAGTACATTGGTTATATAATTTGCTCTTTTGACTTAAACTTCTTGTTTTTATGTTTCATTAACATAAGCTATGTTGTTAACAGATTACAGTGTAGTTGAACAAAAATCCTCTTTGTTTATATAACTGGTTTATGATTTTAAAAGAAAAATGTAACTTCTTACATATTAGGAATTTTATGCTAAATTATTTTCAGTGTTCATGTGAAGGAAGAAAGCTTTAGAGGAATGAGGAAGTTGGGAAGTAGAGGAAGAGGCCCGCTGGGCCTGCTGTCTCCCGGTGCACTGTTTATCCCAGGATTCCAGAGAACACAGTTTCAAAAACACTTGATTTTAAAGCCTCTTGTCAGTTTGGAAATTGCCTAATGGTTTCAAAACCCTTTGTTTTGCAGATTAAGAAGTAGAAATTCCTGTGATTATAAATTGTAGTGCTAGAATAAAAACCTTGTTCTGCTCACTTTGAGTCTAATTCTCCTTATATTATTAAGCTGTGTGTGTGTGTGTGTGTGTGTGTGTGTGTGTGTGTGTGTGTGTTTTGTGGTGCTACGGATCTTGTTATACACCAGCCATAAAAACATTCTTGCCAATAAGGTCTAAGTAGGTTTGGAAATTCTCATCACAAACAGCGATTATAATGTATGAGAGGAATGAAGGCATTCACATTATCCAGAGGCCACTGAAAGTTTGAAGGATAAGCTTAATGGGATTGCTTGCCATAGAGTTTTCATAGCTAATACATAACAAATCTCTGTTTTTCTTTTTTGTGTTTTTGGTGGTGCTGGGCATTGAATCCAGAGCCTTTCTGCTGGAAAGTGGTTCTTTTTCAGCCCTAAGAACTACAATCTTATATCATTTACAAATATTTTTTAAAGAAAGTAGTTAACCTCATTTTATCATGAAGTGTTACATCTTCTTAGAGGGGATTGCTCTTTATGAGAATATGTGAATGAGGTCAAGAGTAACTGACTGAAGTTCTTTATAAAAGAGATAGTTTTTGACAGAAATCTTTAATAGATATTTATTATTTTATTCATTATTCTCTTATGTTGAGGGAAGAATTAAAAAATAGGAATGAGAAAGTGGGTGTTGCTCAGATCTGTTTGGAGTAGATATCCCTAAACAACCATAATTAAAGGGGAGTGGAGTGGGAGTGTGGGTGGAGGAACATCACTGAGCATTATCTTAAACATTTCCAGCTTTGAGTTGTCACACAAGGTTGTGGCGGGGGGCAGAGTGGGAGGTAGAAGGCTGTTGTGAGTGCCCGTGCCTAGCAGCATGATGGTGTTGGCAGTGAGGAGGCAGCACCAGACCAGTGTGGTGGTAGGGAAGCGCATGTGCAGTGGCTGGTGTGACTTGTGGTGCTTAGGAATGAATCAGCATGTGATTGACTGTGGTGCTGAAGGAGCAATAGAGAAGGGTTTGGAGGAATGTCTTGCGGCAGGCAGGTGCTTAGCTCCTTTCAGAAGTCATGGCAAAGCGCAGTCACAGCTTCTAGTCACACACTGGGGGTTAGTCGAGAGCTCAGCTACCGCCCTCCTGGCCTGGCTGCTCCCACCCTCCTGGCCTGCTGTTGGCGTTTCGTCAGTGTCTTCACTTCTTTTCGTTACTCTTTTAATGTTAGCATAGCTTTGAAGTTTTCAGTCTTTCCGTTCTGTATCTGTTATTGTCCATAATTCAGGGCAGAAATGTTGCAAGTTTTTAACATTTTTATGTTTTTAAGGAATATTTGAATTGTTTTGATTTGATTGTTATTTTTCTGTTTACCAGTGGTTTCCAGTGGTGTCTATTTTACAGTGATGTTAGGGGTTGACCGGCTCTGTCAGCTGTCCCTTTCTTAGCTGCAAATTACTTGTCATACATAGTCTTACCCATTTCATAACATTAAGCCTTGTGTACATCAAAAGTAGCAGAGCTGTGATGGAAACAGTCAAACAAGTTTTTCATTTAAGTTTTTCTTTATTGTGTGTTGACAGATTCTTATTGTATGTATTTATAGGGTACAAAATGATCTTATTAACTTTTAGTACAATGTGGAATGATAAAATTAAGCTAATTAACTTAAACATTTAATATTTTGGGGCAAGAGTATTTGAAACTCATTCATAGCAGTTCTGAAATGTACACTACTCATTGTTTAATTGTACTCACCACACAATATAATTTATCTTTAAAAAAATCAATCTTATTCTTTCTGCATAACTGAGGCTCTATATTTGTCATCTTGTACCCGCCCCCACTGCCCAGTCTCTGGTAACCAACATTCTGCTTTCTACTTCTTTGAGTTCAGTTTTAGATTTCACATAGAAGTGAGAACAGACAGTATTTGCTTTCTCTTTGTTGGTGTATTCACTTAGCACGTTCTCCATTTCCACCCATGGCTGTCACAAATGACAGAATTTTTTCCTTTTTTAAGGCTGGCTAGTATTCCATTGTATGTGTGTTCCACACCTTCTTCACTCATTCACCACCTGGTGGATGGTTAGATCATTTCCGCATCTTGGCTGTTGTGGATGGTGCTGCAGTGAGGGTAGGAGCACAGACATCTCTCTGATGTACTAATTTCAGGAATATTGGAGTTTCTGGGTCATGTGGTAATTCTGTGTTTACTTTTTGAGGAACCCTCCCTACATTTTCTCAAGAGGCTGTACTCAATTTTATCCCACCAGTGGTGTATAGGAGTTCCCTTTCTCCACACCCTTGCCAGCGGGGTTTTCTTCTGTCTTTTGAGGGTAGCCATTCTAACTGGTGTCAGGCGACATCTCTTGTAGATTCCCTTTGTGTGTCCCTGATGGTTCCTGATGTTGGGCATTACGTCTTGTATTGATCAGCAAGTCAGGTCCTTTGAGAAGCCTCTGTTTGGGTTCCTTGCCCTTTTCTGAATCAGATTGTTTCCTTATTACCGGACAGTGAGAGTCCTTCACCACAGGTGCCTGGGGTGCTTCCTGTTCTGAGCACTCTCTCTGTCTGTGGTCTCTTGTGGCCAGAACCATGCTGTTGCAGATACTATTACGTTTTAGAGTAGTTTGAAACCAGATAGTTGATGTCTCCCGATTTGTTCTTTTTGTTCATGATTTCCTTGGCAATTTTCTTTTATGGTTTCATATGAACTTTAGGATCATTTTTCCTGTGTCTATGAAAATTAATGTTTAGACTTTTGATAAGAATTCATTGAATCTGTTGATTTTTTTTTTTTTTGGAAAGTAAGGAGAGTTTAACAGTGTTCTTCTAATTCATAAACATGGAATATCTTTTCATTTATTTGTCATCTATGACTTTTTTTATTGCTGTTTCACAATTTTTATTGTACAAGTGTTTTGTCTCTGGCTAAATTCATTCTTAAGTATTCGGTTTTAAGGGCTGGGTTGTGCCTCAGTGGTAGAGTGCTTGCCTCGTACATTGAGGCACTGGATTTGATACTCAGCACCACATAAAAATGAAAAAACAAAATAAAGATAGTGTTTATGTGTAACTAAAAAATATTTTTTAAAAAAGTATTCAGTTTTTAAGCTATTGTAAATGGGATTATTCTTTTGAATGTTTCTTATTAACATAGAGAAATGCTTCTGATTTCTATATGATAATTTTTTTATCTTACAACTTACTGAATTTATCAGTACTGTAGTTTTTTTTTTGTAAAAATCTTGATGGTTTTTTAAAAATTTAATTTCTAAATTCATTTCATCAGCAAACATTTTCCTTCTCTTTCCTTATTTCTGTGGCAAGAACTTTAGTACTTTGTTGCATAGAAATGGTGGGAGTGGTATCCTTGTCTTGTTGTGGATCTTAGAGGACAGGGTTCCGGTTTTTCACTGTTGAGTTAATGTTAGCTTTGGGCTTATTATATGTTTCATGTGCTTCTTGAGGAAATCCTGCTATGAAGGTCAGTAACAACAAACTGTCAAAGGTAAAGACATAATGTCAAGTAGCAATGTAGGAATGAACAGTTTGGTATAAATACCTTATTAATCTTGCATAATTCAGGAACAGAATCTAGAATAAAGTATATAGAGGAATGAACAGGCTGCAAACTAAACTTTTAATAATAGCTGGACAATATTAGATTGTATATAATTATATGTAATATAATGGTGGGCTGTACTTATTATAGTCTAGAGGTTATTTCTTACTGCTTAAGGGTAGATCCATGTGCTTTGATGATTCACCAAGTACTTAGAGGTGGTTTACATTTCTTAGTGGAAAATTTAGTAGCCTTGTTGGGGCACATACTGAATGGAACAGATGGCTGCCCCGCCTTTCTAGGAGATAGGTGGGGTGGTTTTCATTAGGGAGTTTTAGAATTGCTCCATTAGAAGGAAAGTGTGGTATTCAGTTGCCTAGTCTTTACCATAGAGCTTGTGCGGGAACATTTCAGGGAGTCATTTAGATATTTAGATTGTTCAGAATAGCCCTATTTTCAGGGTAGTTGATTTTAAGCCATTATTTTGGAAAATAATGAAGTATCAGGACCAGTTAGTTGATCTTAGCCTGTGATGATGCATCATAGTGTTTAAATGACTGTGGACCTGGATAAATAGTTGAACATCTTTCTTTCTTTCTTTCTTTCTTTCTTTCTTTCTTTCTTTCTTTCTTTCTTTCTTTCTTTCTTTCTTTCTTGGTGCTAGGGATTGAACCCAGGGCCTTATGTATGTTAGGCAAGAACTCTACCAGCTGAGCTCTATCCCCAGCCCCCATATATTTTTCTTAATGAGAAGGAATTCTTAAATTAAGACGTGAAAGGATAGCTGACTGGGTACAATGGTGCATGTCTGTGAGCCCAGCAACTTGGGAGGCTGATGCAGGAGGATCACAAGTTTGAGGCCAGCTTTGCAAATTAGAAAGGCCCTATCTTGAAATAAAATAAAAAGGGCTGAGTGGTAGCTCAGTGTAGAGTGCCTGTGTTCAAGCCCATGTACACAAAAAAAAAAAACCCAAAAATAAACTACAATGGTAAAAACAAGGATGCCTCTTTCTGTTGTTTTATTTTGTAGACGTTTTAGCCTAATAAGATCTAATACTTTTAAAATTTGCTACATTTGAATCTTATTTGTTGAATAAATTAAATAAAAAACCCTGAGCAGTTTTTAAAAGGTCAGCGGACTGTTTTGTCTTTGGATTAAATATCAATTCTATTCCAAGGCTGTTTGGCAGTATTTCTGTACCTTAGCTTTTGCTTTTTTTTTTTTTTTTATTACAAACATCATGTGTCCCTATTACATAATTAAATAGCTGTCTTTTTATTCTTTGGAAAATAAGATATTTCAGTGTGTTATTTGCCTAAGAGAGTTGTGTGATTCTATAACATTGATCTGTTTTTTCCCTTAAATTTAACTGCTTAAGTCAAGACTTTTTGTGTGTATATCCTTTAGTATTTAGGAATTTTATTTATCAAATATTTTTTGGGGGCCCACTATGTGATGCCATCATGTTACATGATAGGAAATACGAGAAGATTTTTGTTTTCAAGGTAGATCACTCTAGCCTTGTAATGTAGGGATGAGATTTCAAAGAGGTAATTGTATCTTTTTTTAATAAAAATTTTAATGTAAATTTAAATATATATATAAAACAGCAGAATGCATTACACTTCTTATTACATATATAGAGCACAGTTTTCCATATCTCTGGCTGTATACATCATATATTCACAACAATTAGTGTCTTCATACATGTACTTTGGATAATAATGATCATCCCATTCCACCATCATTAATTACTCCATGCCTCCCCCCTTTCCCTCCACCCCACTCTGCCCTATCTAGAGTTCGTCTGTTCCTTCCATGCTCCTGTTCCCTATCCCACTATGAGTCATTCTCCTTGTATCAAAGAAAACATTCGGTATTTGGTTTTATTCTCATAGATGAGAAAAATGAGGCCTTAGGTCACAGCATCAGTAAATGATCATATATTCCTTTTACTGTTTATTTACCTTTTTATTTAGTTCCTGGAGAATCAATGCAAACATCCCCAACTTACTGTTTTTAAAAGAGCTGTGTATTTGTGTGTACTTAGGCATGTGTGCATGTTCCTAAGTGGGAGATGCATGCCTTTGGAAGAAGTGGTGGTCAGTCTGTGAGGGTACATGCACCCTACTGGGGTCATGCTCTTGCTATTCTGGGATGGTGCCCTGTTTGTCATGGGCCTTTGTGTTCATCTGTGAGAATGGAGCTGAGTGCGCTGGTAGTTGCAAATGTACATGGCAGGCTCTGTGAGAGTATGTGCATGTGTGTGCTTGTCTTTGTTAGTTTCTGAGTCTGCACATGAGTATACTGTGTGTACTTGCCCACTGTGTGCAAGAAAGCCTCTGAACATGTGTTCTTTTCTCTGTGTTTCTGTCTGTGTGGGTATCTTCAGACACCCTGTTTCTGCATCTCTCTGTGTATGTTGGGGTAGTATTGGGGGGCTGGAGAGGGCATTTCCAAGTAAAATACTCCTGGATGGCAGGAAGCCTGGTACATTGACAGAAAAGGTCCTGGGAAGAGACCCTGTAGAAAACAGCAGCCATGTCAGCTTGGAGATCAGTCAAGCTTGGAGATCTGATTTGTTGTTTAATTGTACAGCTCTATGGCTGGAATATTACTAATGCAATATAACAAACAAAAAAGGTGTGATGACAACTCAGGGAAATGTTTCTTTAAAATATAAGACCAAAGGGTACATTATAAATATTGAGGAACTTGCTATTTGATACTTCCCAAAGTGAATTTTTGAAGGAAAAGAGTTATCTCTAGACCACTTGAAGTGGTTCAGTACAATTTACATTTTGCTCAGTCTTATCTAATAAAATTTCCAAGCCCATTTTAAATTCAGTGATTCAACAAATATTTATTGAATATCTCCTATGTACCAGAGACTATTTTAGACACGAGGGATATAATAGTGAATTTAACGGGAGGAGGGGGGGAACTTCTCTAGTAGAATTTACATTCCAGTAGAAGAAGTGACAATATATGACAAACAATGTTAAAAAGAAGCAAGAAAAACGTGGTAAGGAATGTTGATGGCATCTTGCAGCGTTTTGGTATTCAGTACTTAGTGTACATCAGTGTACGTTCAGTACTTAGTGTACATCAGTGTGCCGTACATAACACATTAAAAAATTGATACACTTATCTCTGTACACTCTTTTAGTAAATTAATGGTGCTCTTTTCTTATTTCTGTTTCATTGAAAGGAGGGAGTCTTGTGCATGTACAGCAAATTAGAGGTGAAATGGAGAGTAATACTGTTTCTATTTTATAATCCCCGTTTGCTTATTCATCATTGCTGGTCCAATTAGGGGAAATCTGGGTTCTTAATTGTTCTCATTGCTGCTTCTCCATCTTGTCCACTGCCCTTTAGAGCACATTCTTAATGGTCAGGTCATTCTGGGATTGTTAGTAAACTGTCCTGTGAGTAAATTTGAAAACAAATGATGTAAATGAGTTTTGAGGTAAAGTTCGGTTGTATATAAATTTGAAGAATTTTGTAATCATTCCTACTTATATAGGTCTATTTGGGAATAAATTAGAATATTCTGTTTGTTGGGTTTTATACATTGTCAGATCTATTTGTTGGCATTTTGTTTTGCTTAGGAGTATGATGCATAAGAAGGTGCTTCATTTTTCTTTGTGAGCTTTTGTGTACTAAGCCTTTTGTGTACTAAGCCTTGTTCTAGGGACTGAGAATCCAGCAGTGGGTAGAGTAAGTCCTGTCCGTGTCAGAGCTGGCTTAATTCAAGTTGGGAGGATTCTGATAATAAGTAAGTGGCATATATAGCATCAAAGAGTGCAGGAGGGGAGTATAGCAGAGGAGAAAAACAAAGCTCACGAGCCCCTGGGTGGGAGTGCTGACTGTCAGGAAGAGCTGCTTGGTAGGGACGCCATGGTGGGCTTTGTGGTCGCGCCCAGTTGAGGAGAAGCACGCAGGGAGGCAGGGAAAGAGCCTTTAGAGTAGAAGGCAGCGCAGGGAGTCAGGACCGTGGATCCTTAGCATTCTGTGATCACTTAGGGGATGTGGGGTTGTCATAAGATGGGAAAGCCACAGGAAAACTTGGGAGCAGAGAGGACAGAATAATCTTAGGTTTTAAAAACGCTGGCTAGTGTGTTAGGGTTAGGTGTGAGGGAGCAAGGCAGAAGAGGGCCACTAGCAGGGCTAGTGAACTAGGTGAGCGAGACAGGGGCAGAGAGTGGCTGCATTCTGGACATAGGCTGAAAGAAAAGCTGGCCGACCAGAGTGGCTGGTGATCTCTGAGCAGCGAAGGAGACAGGCAAGGTGTTGGGGCCCCAGCAAGAGAACCCACTGGCTGCTGATAGGAGGGGGTATGCGAGATAGTCTGGTGTGTGCGGGTGTGAGGAACCTGTGAAGCAGGTCGGGTGTGTGCGGGTGTGAGGAACCTGTGAAGCAGGTCGGGTGTGTGCGGGTGTGAGGAACCTGTGAAGCAGGTCAGGTGTGTGTGAGGAACCTGTGAAGCAGGTCGGGTGTGTGCGGGTGTGAGGAACGTGAAGCAGAATTGGAGATGTTGAGTCGGTCTGCTGCTGGGCTCTTGGCCTGGCATCTGAGGAAGGGTTTGAACCTAGTGGGTGATGGAGTTTGATTTACTTGCTTAAAAATGGGTGACGGCATTCCTTGTTCTCAAGCAGTGTACGTACTGATCTTTTTATTTCAACAAGTTGGACGTACAGCAAGTACTGGGATGAAATGTTTGATGTGATGTAGGGGTTGGCTTGGCTGTTAGTTCTGTGGTAAATCTGAAGAAGTAGGAGGACCATAGGTCAAAGAGCTACTTAAGAATTACTGGGAAATTCCAGCTCCTGAGCAGAGTTTCTTGAAGGGTTGGGTTTGTCATGGTTTCCTCGGTTGTTCTAGGAAGCGATGAGATAACCTAATGAGATAACCTAGATTGGATGTACCACGTGTAATAGTGCATTACTGTTCTTGGAAAAGAGCGTTGCCCCTGCTTCGTTTTCCTTAAGTTATATTTTAAAAACAAGTGGTATATTATTTTTAATCTTAGTTAAATTTAAATTTTTTCAATCTTGGCATAGCTCCTAGAAGTTAATAGTTTGGTGAAGCTTGGTATTTTTGAAGGGTGTGTCCGCCTCGTTTAAGTCACTACTTCAGCTGCTTAAACTGAAAGTCCATAACAGCTCACTGGGTTTCAAAATTGAATGTTTCTGACTGGTCATCTTATTTCAGTTTTTAGTTGAATTTGGTAGAGGCAAAAATGGATGAAGAGTAAAAATCATGTCTCAGAAAACGTGCCTGATTTTCTTTCAGAACAAGGAATCGTTGTCTGTGGTACTTTTCTCCTGACATTCTTCATTTGATTTGCGATACACTGCTTTCAGCAGAAAACAGTGCCATCCATCACGGTATAGGCAGACTCATTAATTAAAACAGGTTGAGTACTCCAGTCGGAAAACCTAGAATTGGAAATGCTCCAGAGTCTGGAAAGTTTTGAGCACTGACGTGAAATCCTGACCTCAAGTAGTGGGTTTCAGTCAAGTGCAGATGCACAAAGTATTGTCTAAAATCACCTCCAGGCTGTGTTTATAAGGTGAAAATTAAACAAGGGAATTTTGTGTTTGGATGTGGGTCCCAGCTCACATTTATTTCTCATATATTCGCAAATATCCCCAGATCTGAAAAAATCCAGAAGCCAAAACACTTTGTCTCAAGCATTTAGGGTAAGGGATACTCCTGTTGTTGTTGAGACTTAATGTAATTATGTCTTTTATTTGAGAAGGTTATTGCTCAGTCTTATCATTCAGAAAATGTTCTAGTTTTGTGTAGTTTTTATGAAAAATTCTAGTTCTTATGCAAAAATTCAAATACTAATGTGACATTTAAATGTATTCAGAATTATTTACTATGTATATTTTAATATAAAATGGCTATATAAGGGCAGCTTTACTCCGTAAGTGGCACTTTATTTTTCTTAGGATAAACTCTTTAAATTTTGTCACTATATAACCAGAATTTAGAAACTTAGTTGTTCATAAAGTATTAAATTATAACAATGATATCAGCATTTTTCTTTCTGTTGCTGTTGTTTTGTATTTTAATATGTGTTTCTGTGTTATAGAATGATACTTAAAACAATAATTTGAGTTACTTCAACTGTGAAAAAAATTAGACTAAAATTGTTAAAAATTTAACTGAAATCTTTTTTTGTAATTGGTATCTTTAGATCCAAAGGCAGAAACCAGATTATACATCACAGTTAATGATTTTGAATTTCATGTCTACAACCGTTCGGATCTTTATGGACACCTTCAAGAGTTGTTTGGTTTGGAGCCAACAATAATTCCACCTAAGAAAGATGATGATAAAACCCGGGAAAATGGGAGAACAAGAACCCAGTCCAAAATCGAAAGGTTCAAAATCATACTTGAATTTTACTAGTTTCTAGCATTTAAACCTTTGCCTTTATTAGAATGTCATTGGTACTGTTCACCTAGACACAATCTAATCTTTCTTTCTAATTTAACTAAAAACTTTTTGTTTTTTAAAATAATTATGTAATCATTTAAAATTAAAGTAATACAGAATTATATAATGTCAAAAAAGTTATTTCCCTACAAATCGTTTCTACTTCACTCCATATTAAAAACTACTGATATTAATTTTTTATGATTTTGAGTTCATTTACATGAATGTTTAAGGTACATATGCAAATATTTGACATTTTTTTGTGTGAGTTTCTGAAAAGCTATGTTTCCCATATAGTGTGTGTAGTTTGCTTGTACTTCTCCATATCTGTATATGTAAGTCCATTTTGTTTTGCCTGCTGGGCACTCATTGTATACTGGGAAGTGCACAGCTGATATTAATAAAGTATATCTGAGGGAGTATCCTTCAGTTATTTAAGCTTTTCTTGGTCTTAGTTTTTTTCTTCTCTTTAGAGTTAAAGTAAAAACAGAATCTCAAGACCCTGCATCTTCATGGCGATCACTTATTCCAGTCATAAAAGTCAATGTGAGCACAGTAAGTAAATTGTGTTATAGTTATATGTTTGGTGGGTTCAAAACATAGAACGTTTTATTTTTGCAAATATAACTTTCATTTCTCTAAGTTGTGAAAGAATTTTAGCACCAATACTGTTTTAGGATAAGTTTCTTAGATTGTAAAGCTTATTTATTTAAAAGTGTTTAAACTAGTTTGAACTTCACTTTAAATTTCTTCAAATACTGGTATACATTGACCAGCAGAATGATTTAAATAGCATATAGTGCTGAGCTGGAATCATTTACTTGTTCCTTGAAAATGTTTGCTGTTAGGTCAGCTTAATGGAGAAAAAAGGTGTAATATATGTCTTTTTTATGTACTTTTTTTAGGGACGTTTGGCCTTTGGAAATCATTATCAACCTCAGACTCTGTGCATCAACTTTGATGATGCTTTCTTAACTTACACCACAAAACCACCTTCAAGTCACCTTGACCAATTCATGCATATTGTGAAAGGAAAGCTTGAAAATGTTCGAGTCATGCTTGTTCCTAGTCCAAGATATGTTGGTCTTCAAAATGATGAGTAAGAAAGCCTGATGGAAATAGTAACTTCTTTTGAACTAAGATGGGCATCACCTGGAATCTTCGGTGACCCTTGTTTTCTTGCTATAGTTGTGTGGTAATAGCTATATTTCTCAGTCTCCTAAACAGTGAACAAGTGATCTTCCTTGTGGGATCAATGGATATGCTGTCTAGCAGTAACGTGTGCATTCAGATGTGCTTCTGTATGCCTATAGCTATAGCTCTTCTCCTTCTCTCTGTAGTGTGGAAATTTATTTTGGGCAGTTAAGCCCTGATGTTTGTATAAGAAATGTACATTACAGGTGGATTTTTCTTTTCAGAAGGCATGGATAAAGTAAATTGAAGAGATTGGAGTACCAATTTTGAGTTAGTGAATGTTGAAAATGAATCAGAATTACTCTTGTAAAATTGGTCAAGTTAGGGTGGTGCGGTTTTGAGACCCATATGACACATCCCAAATTGTTTTTTATCTAGTTTTTGAGGTGTGATTTTTGTATTATTCAGTGAAAAGTAGCAGTGTGTATTTAAGAGACATGTTGTGTGGATGTTGTACACTAGACCCACCTCACAGTGGTGAGATGCCCATCCTAGACTGGACTGGTCCCTGAGGAAGCAGCAGACTCATGACTCCTGCCTGACGCCAGGCCATATATCCATAGATGGGATGATGGGCTTGTAGGACCTTTGTTTTCTCTCAGTCTCTCTGTTTTTGTGCAGGAGCCTTTGGATGAATGTGTGTGGTTTAAGTGTTTATGGGTAGAGTTCCACTGTAGTGCCTCAGCTTTTATCCTTTTATTTTTTGTGCATAGGCAATATGCAGTCTTATAAGGTTACAAGAAACACAGTTATTCCTTTTAGTTTTTACTCTTGACCTCCTTGCTATTACATTTCCCAAGAACTATCTAAAATGATAGAGAGGGTTTTTCCTTTCCTAATCCCAGGTGGCCGTGGGTCTGCCTGGCCATGCTTTTCAAGATCATGGATTTGGTTAAACCTCTTCTGGAGTGCAATCAAGTCTGTGTTTTGGGGTACAGGTATAATACTGAATAAATCTGGGTTTTTTCAAACCCCAAGTTACTGGAGAGTGAGATCAGAAAGTGTTCTGCTATTAGTAACTTGTGTAAAGAGGTTTAAAAGTATATTTTTCATTTTTCAAAAGTGTGGAGCATCATTAATTTTTTTGATTTAATACATATTTAGAATAAAATTTAGTTTGTATATATTATCTATGATTGAGAAGTTAATTTTGATGAAAAAGATATTATATTATGTGACAGAAGTTGTTAAAGTTTGTGGGAAATTGAAGATAGAGAAGCATTCATTCAGAGTTAAGTCCAAGGTGTTTGCTTTAAATTTATTTCAAGCTGTTCAACTAAATATTCTTAGAAATAAGCAATATTAAGTTGTTATTTTTATTTATTTTTTCTTATTTCATGTTTCTGAATGATTACAGCTTATTCTGATAAATCAAATGATATTTTGTGTTTGTTTTTAATAGCAATGATTTTAATTTTTTATTTCAAATGAAAACTGTAATTTTTTTCCCCCTCTTGAGCTACCAGTAATTTACCAATACATTTTCAGGGTCAATTTTATTATTTACCATAATACAGCATGTACCTGGGAACAGTTATTTGGATAATTGTATAGGTGAAGGATATTTTTCCCTTTTTAAGATGGTTCTTGGGTGTGCTTTGTAGCTATTCCTTTCCGTTTTTCACCTTTTACCACCATTAAGTAGGATATTGAACGTTTTGCTTATCGGAGGTGTATTCAGCTTGCCCTCACCTCTGCTTCTTATAGACCACCAAGACTGATGGGAGAAGGCTTTGTGGTGATGCAGTCCAATGATGTCGACATCTATTACTACATGGATGAGCCAGGTACTGTGTTTTTGCGAGTATGTTTCATAGTGACAATTCTCTTCTGTGGAATGTACATATCTGATAATCTTTCTAATCTTCTTTCTTAGGGTATTAAAGGGATCAATAAAATGATAAATGTGGTTATGGGAATGTCTCTAAAAATATGTGTCATTTCTTAGAAGTGTTTTAGACTAGAGAGAACAATATAGTATGTTACTTCAGACTCTGCTTTCATCCATAGACTTCAGCATTTAGAATACAGGCAGCCTCTAGTGAAGACCTTTAGGGGGTGCTGTTATAAGTAGGTAGTTTGTTTTAGGATTGAAAAATCAGAATCTTGCTAGTGCTTTGTAGGTGGCTTCCATGCTTCCATTTGATAAAAGCTAAATGCTATATCTTTTTTAATATATATATATATATATATATATATATATATATATATATATATTTTTTTTAATTGTAGATGGACACAATAACTTTATTTTATTTATTTTTATGTGGTTCTGAGGATTGAATCCAGGGCCTCAATGTGTGAGGCGAGCGCTCTACCACTGAGCCACAACCACAGCCCCAGTGCTAGATCTTTTAAAGCCCTTTTTTGTACTTCTGCTTTTCCGACCTTTCAGGGATTTTTGAGGCTCTGGGACTTTCTGGTCTCTTGAGCTGATGTGGGCTCTGATGGTGCAGAAGCAGGGAGGGTGCCTGCAGGGAAGCTGCAGCTCCCTGTCCTGTTAGCCAGCTTTGCAGTTTCTGCTGCCACACTCTCCCAGACAGAAGACTGGCTGATCTGGTAGAGCTTCCCTTGATGAAGCAGTAAAAATTATTAGTTTTATCAAATATTGACCCTTGACTAGAGTCGTCTTAATATTTGGTACGATACAGTGGGTTAAACACAAAGCACTTCTGCCACATACCAGATATTCTGGTGTCTTGAAGAGAAGCATGTATGTGATGGAGTTGCACACCCAGTCATTTCCTTTTTACATGGAACACCAACTGATCTTGAAAGATGAATCAGAGACTTTGTTTTTGAGCTGACATGTGAAGTTAAAATATTGGAAAATTTAGGACTATTTGGCAATAACTCAGTAATTAACAGCTTTCTAATGAAACTATCAGTGACACTAACAAGTGTGATTATAAAAATGTTTAAGAGTGAGTTTATCAACATTTGTGAAAGATCAGCGTGGTTATGTGAACTGCTGTTTTCCACATGACCAGTGTGTGCTTGCAAGGGTCATGTGTGGACAAGAGATGCATTCAGAACACAACACCAGCATAAGACTGCCAAAAGTGCAGTGATCCGGTTTCAGATGACACATTGCGACTCATCTTTAAGAAGGTCTCACTTGCTGAATTTTGCTGTCATGTCAAAGAAGAATATCATCCAGCATTAGGTGAAAAGTCTACTGAAATGCTGCTCCTTTTCTGAGTATATGTCTGTTGAGGCCAGGTTTTATTCAAGTCCTTCAACAGCAGATTGAATGCAGAAGCAGCTTTGAAAATCCACCTGATTTCTATTAAGCTAGACACTACAGAGATTTGCCAAAATGAAGAACAATACCAACATTTCTCACTAAATTATATTGGTTTTGAAAATATAGTTTTTCTTCATTAAAAATGAAGTAAAACTCTGATTTCATTAAAATAGTTATTTTTCATTTTCATACTATTTTTATTTAGTATTTTATTATGTTGATATATAGTGAGTTGATTTTTAAAATAAAATTATTTAATGTTTACAACAAAAATTTATTATTTTGAATAGAACCTTAAATGGGCTTAACTTTAGTCTCCTTTGGGGATCCTTTTTGGGGTTCTTGATTTTTAAGAATGTAAAGAAAGGCTCCTGAAGCCAACACATTTAGAACTGCTTATTTAAGGAAACTTCCTAATGGTCTTTTTAAGTAACTGCTTTTAAATTGTATGTTCTGGAATACAGGACTTGTTCCAGAAGAAACAGAAGAAAGCATTGAAGGAGAAATAAGCAGTGAAGATTGCAAATTACAAGACTTACCTCCATGTTGGGGGCTCGATATAGTCTGTGGCAAAGGAACAGATTTTAATTACGGACCCTGGGCTGATAGGCAGAGGTACTTAAATAAATTATATCTCTAATAAAGTCTTTCAAATGCATTGAAATAGTAGCTTATTTTTTTTATGTGCTGTCTTATGATGGCAGAATAAATTGTCACTAAATATTTTGATCCAATAGTAACTTGTTTTATGGAGAAACCTCAAGCAAGTTGTCTCCAAAAGGAGGAACTCATTTATCAGAAAGATTCATTAACAGCATATTTATTCATTTCTTTGATTTTTCTTTTGTATTTATTGAACAGTTTATTTATTAACTCTCTACTATGTAGCAGAGTAATAAAGAGATGGGGGTTTAAAAATAAAAGGCATAAATACACAGTTCAGTTTTAGTGGGGGAGAGAAAGCAAGTTGTGTGAAGGGCTGTATAGAGGTAAGTAAAGGGTCTTGAAGATGTGCCCAGGAAGGCACTGCATCTGTTCCCTGGGAGGCCGAAACTGATCCCTGCGCATGGGGTAGCTTACCCGAAGCTTCTTTCTCACAGTTCTGGAGGCCAAAGGCTCTCCATCCAGGTGGTGGTGAGGCTGGTTCCTTCTGAGGACTGGAAGGGAAGGAGTTGCCTCTGGCCTTTCCCTGGGCTTGTAGATGGCTGCTTTCTCCTGGTGTCTTCATGTGGTCTCCCTTGTGTATGCTGGTGGCCAGACTTCCTCTTTTCATAGGGACACAAGCCATACTGCATCAGGATGTACCACAGTGGCCTCATTTTAATGCTATTATTCTCTAAAGACCCTTTCTCCAAATACAGCCCCCTTTTTAGATACTAGGGTTAGGATTTAAACATGAAATTTTAGGGTACAGTTCAGCTTACAATAGGTACATAATTCATATTGAAGACTGGGGAGAGAAGACTTAGAAAAGGCTTTTGTAGAGGTAGCAGTTTAGAGTTTGCTAGGCAAAGAGGGGACTGAGTAATTGAGGCAAATACATGATAAAAGTGGAGAATTGTCCTGTGTTCTACAGGTAAAAGAGTTCTGTAGTAATAAGAAGTAGGGATCGTATACTGAAAATAACGTTTCTCATAGTTTTTCGTTTTTCTTTCTTTTTTTTATTTTTATATTTTGGGACAGTTTTGCTATAATGCCCAGGCTGTCCTTGAACTCCTGATTGAAGCTCAACTGCTTTTCTGCCTCAGCTTCCCGAGTAGCTGATTCTGTAAGCTTGTGCCACTGTGCCCATCTGACTCAAAGATTTTTATTAATCATTCTATTACCTTAAAATAATTTTTTATTTTTAATATATTATTAATGTTTTTTCCACTTATTAAAGAAAACAAAGGGACATTTTTCACTAATTCGGAATTAATTCAAATAGACATTGCTTAATGTTTTTCTCTACATGAGTTAGCTTTCTTGAATAGAAAAGTATGTGTTGAGTCACATACTGAGGCAGTTTTTACTGGGCTATTGATGTGTTAATGAAAGATTTGAAAGACCACTGATACTGATTTTTGATGTTCTGAGTTTTTTTGAATACTTTTTAAAGTTTCAGATTATGCTATGAATGTACTCTAAGTGAGAAGGATATGCCTTGTCAAAGAATATGCTCTTCCTTTACTTACTGTTTTGGTGCTGGGGGTCAAACCAGCATCTTGCACAGGACAAGGCAAGGGCTGTTTGTCCTCCTGGTCTTACTGTACTCTAGTATACAGGGCTGTGTGCCTCACTAGTAGTTAATTAACGTTGTATGATAAATGAGTAGTTTGTTATTTGAAAACTCTTGGAATGTGTTAAAGGAGAATTCACTAAGTTCTGGGTTAGGTTGAAACTTGAAAGTCAGAGTAAATTCACTAAGTTCTGGGTTAGGTTGAAACTTGAATGTAAGCAGAGCTTAAAATTCCAGTTAGCAGATACTTTCACATTATTGGATTTTAATTTTCCTTTAATGGCAAAATTTTTCCTACAATAAATCATGCTGTATTTGCTTTGTATCCAGTTGAAAAATGAAGGATTTCAGATTCCAATAAGTAAAATAGCTACAGCTATTTCAACTGCATGCAGAAATCTTAAGAGAAATTCATTTTCTTTGGCTGGACTAACAGTCATATATTTTTGAAAGGAAAAAAAAAATAGAAGAATGCCTTAAACATGAAACATTTTTATAGTTTTAGCAATAGAATGAGGTGTCATTCTTCTTAAAATACATTTAATATGTTTAAAAAATGAATAGTGCATATTTACATAAAAACCCTAACTAAAATTCTTATAATACATAATTAAATTCACTTTGGCTACATAAAGTCTTTGTATTATATGGAGAAATAAAACGAAAATTAATATGAGTTAGAAATTTGCTTTCTCAACTCCCTTCAGTATATATTCTTCCTCTGCTAAGAGAGAACAGCAACATACTTCATAACCTGAACTTAGCAAATGCACTCAAGTTTATTCAAGACAAGGATCTGTTTTTCACATACTTTAGTTCACTGGTGTGAGTGAAGTGCTTCCTCACTTGCATGTGCAAAGTCCTCAGGGAGCCCTCTGCTTTTCTTCCTCCCCATATTGAGTTTCCACTTGAATATGATCAGCAGTCAACAGTGACTAGTACTGTCATTTTCTTACCACTTAAGAATGTCAGAAATATAGGAAGAAATTTTGGCAGTCTTGCTGTTGAATCATTTGCTCAGAGTTTCGAGGAGTTCTTGATCTCTGATAGGGCATAGTTTTAGCATATAGATTAAAAAAATTTAAAATTTTAAATGATAGTAGAATGCATTTATGCACTTTGATATACGGAGACGAGATATAATTTTTCTAAGTGTACATGTTGCAAAATCATGCTGGTCATGTAGTCACATATATACATACAGTAATAATGTCTGTTTCATTCACCTATTTTTCCTATCCTCACATCTCTTCCCATCACTTCCCTCTACCTAATCTAAGGTAACACTATTCTTCCCTAGGGACCCCCACCTTATTGTGAATTAGCATCCACATATTAGAGAAAACATTTGGACTTTGGTTTTGTGGGATTGGCTTATTTCGCTTAGCATGATAGTCTCCAACTCCAGTTGTTTACTGGTAAATGCCACAATTTCCCTCTTCTTTAAAGCTGAGTACTATTCCATTGAGTATATATATCGCACTTTCTTTATCTATTCATCTGTTGAGGGGCACCTAGGTTGGTTTCACAGTTTAGCTAATGCTATATACATTGATGTGGCTGTGTCATTGTAGTATGCTGATTTTAAGTCCTTTGGGTATAAAACAAGGAGTGGAATAGCTGGGTCAAATGATGGTTCCATTCTAAGTTTTCTGAGGAATCTCCATACTGCTTTCCATAGTGGTTACACCAATTTACAGCCCACCAGCAATGTATGAGTGTGCCTTTTTACCCACATCCTCGACAACACTTATTGTTGCCTGTGTTCTTGATGATTGCCATTCAAACAGGAGTGAGATGAAATCTTACTTAGAGTTGTTTTGATTCACATTTCTCTAATTGCTAGTGATGATAAACATTTTTTTTCATATTTTTGTTGATTGATTGTATTTCTTCTTCTGTGAAGTGTCTGTTGTGTTCCTTAGCCCATTTATTGATTGGGTTATTTGGTTTTTTGGTGTTAAGTTTTTTGAGTTCTTTATATATCCTAGAGATTAATGCTTTATCAGAGGTGCATGTGGTAAAGATTTTTCTCTCAATCTGTAGGCTCTCTCCTCATGTTATTGATTGTTTCCTTTGCTGAGAAGAAGCTTTTTAATTTGAATCCATTCCATTTATTGATTCTTGGTTTTACTTCTTGTGCTTTAGGAGTCTTGTTAAGGAAGTCAGATCCTAGGCTGACGTGGTGAAGATTTGGGCCTAATTTTTTCTTCTGTTTGCTCAGGGTCTCTATTCTAGTGGCTAAGCTTTTGATCCACTTTGAGTTAATTTTTGTGCAGGATGAGAAATAGAGGTTTAATTTCATTTGGCTATCTTTTCTTCAGTGAATGTTTTTGGCACCCTTTCTAGTATGAGGTAACCGTATTTATGTAGATTTGACTCTGTGTCCTCTGTTCTGTACCGTTGGTCTATTTTGGTGCCAATCCCATGCTGTTTTCATTACTGTAGCTCTGTAGTACAGTTGAAGGTCTGGTATTGTGATGCCTCCTGCTTCACTTTTCTTGCTAAGGATTGCTTTAGCTATTCTGGGTCTCTTATATTTCCAAATAAATTTCATGATTGCTTTTTCTATTTCTATGAAGAATGTCATTGGGATTTTAATAAGAATTTAATTAAATTTGTATAATGCTTTTGGTAGTATGGCCATTTTGACACTATTAATTCTGCCTATTCAGGAGCATGGGAGATCTTTTCATCTTTAATTTCTTTCTTTAGTGTTCTGTAGTTTTCATTGTAGAGGTCTTTCACCTCTTTTGTTAGATTGATTCCCAAGTATTGTATTTTATTTTTTTGAGGCTATTTTGAATGGAGTAGTTTTCCTAACTTCTCTTTCAGTAGATTCATTGCTGATGTATAAGAATATGTTTGACTTATGGGTGTTGATTTTATATCCTGCTACTTTGCTGAATTCATTTATGAGTTCTAGAAGTTTTCTGGTGGAATTTTTTGGATTTTCTAGATAGAGAATCATGTCATCAGCAAATAGAGTTTGAGTTGTTCTTTACCTATTTGTTTCCCTTTAATTTCTTTCTTTTGTCTAATTGCTCTGGCTAGAATTGTAAGGATGATGTTGAATAGAAGTGGTGAAAGAGGATATCCTCGTCTTGTTCTAGTTTTTAGCAGGAGTGCTTCCAAGTTTTCTCCATTTAGAATGATGCTGGCCTTGGGTTTGACAACTATCTCTAGTTTTTCTAGTGTTTTGAATGTGAATCTGAGCTATATTTTGTCAAATGCTTTTTCTGCATCTATTGAGATGATCATGATTCTTGTTTTTAAGTCCATTAATATGATGAATTATTGATTTTTGTATGTTTAACCAACCCTGCATCCCTGGGATGAATCCCCCTTGATCATGGTGCACTATCTTTTTAATATGTTTTTGTATGTGATTTAGTATATAGATTTTGATGTTAATTCAACTACCAGTGATTCTGAATCTTCGAGGTATTATTCAGCTTTATGATAATTTCTTCTTATGATTTTTTCATGACAGTTTGAGAATAGAGTCTACTAGATTGAAACTTAATTTGTAGGTGATAATTTTGACAATGTAAGCATTCCTGACATTGGCTGTTTAGTGCTTTTACTCAAAGTGCTTTCATTGAAGTATTTCTGCACAAGGTCCTCATCACCTAGTGAGATACATAGGACAGATGTGTGACCTCATCAAACCTGTGAGAAAGTGGGGCTTCAGAGAGGTTAAGTGGTTTGGGGAAAGTACTGAAGCGACAGCCTCAAAAAATGAGGTCTAGATCAGTTGATCATCCTACTGCCCACTGCTCTTGTCCTTCTGTTACCCCCTGGAGTGTGCAGTCACCTAGAAGTTTTGTTTTTGTTTTTGTATGTTTGTGTGCCTTAGTCAAAACATTTGCAGAACGTAAGTTTGTTTTTATTTTCATCTAGTGATGTGAGTCATGTGAGTCTTGTGAGTCTCTATTTTAATTTTGATCTATTCAACTGTTTTTTTCCCCTGTCTTTTATTCCAAGTACCATTTCCTGTCACTGCTGACTCCTTCCCCAGCCCTCCTATCTCCTCTGAGTTATTAGCAGCATTAGGTTAGTGCTGTAACATAAGACACTGGTTTTTCATCAGACAATAAGGGGCAGACAAATAACTAGAGCCTCGGTTTCATTTTTTTAAAAGAAATTTGTTGCTTTTCATCCTCTTTATAGTATCTATTAAAAACAGTGACTGTGGAAATAATAAAAACTCTTCATGTGCCACACACTGCTCTGTCTTTTCCATGATGTAGTTATTTAGTCTTCAAAACCACTCTAAGGTCTGTTACATTTTTCCTGTGTTAAGGATGTGGAAGCAGGTCAGGGCTTCTCAGAAAGGTTAAGTAATGAATCCAGGGTGAAATAATCATTCTAATTAAGCTATCTTTTGTCAGTTCTTTTTTTTTTTTTTTAACCATTTGAACAGTTGAAAAACTTGTAAAATATTTTTAATTGCTCATAACAATTGAATAGTCAAAATTGGTCTTGCCTGTGTCTCAGCTGGGTCATAGAATATTTATTAAGTGTGAAAGCTCATTGATCTCTGAAAGTGTAAAACATTGAAGAAAACCGTCTTTTTTTAAAACAGGGTAACAATGATAATGTAAAGATATAATGTTGATTTGGGTCCCTTCTCAGAGACTATGTTGTTTGAATAACAGGACATTGCTCTTTCCACTTTCTCATATAGGGATTGCTTATGGAAGTTTTTCTTTCCACCTGATTATCAAATTCTGAAAGTCTCTGAAATTGCACAGCCTGGAAGACCAAGACAGATTCTTGCTTTTGAGCTACGAATGAATATTATTGCAGATGCTACAATTGACTTGCTGTTTACTAAAAATAGGGTAATAATTGTTATAATGAAGTGGAAAATCTTATTTAGAATTTGAAAACTATTTTTTAGAATATTTTCCTTTTGACTTATTTTATACTTAGATTCATTTCCATGAGCTTCTTCCTTCTTCCCCCAAATAGTTAAATGTGTGCTGCTTTCATCATAATTTTACTACATGCCCAAACTAGAAGAGTTGATGGCGATGATGGTGATGATAGTCAAGCTGCATGTTCTGTTCTGGTTCATCATCTGAATCAATCATCTGAACTTTCATTCATTAGCCGAATGAAAAATCTGGCTGAATTGTTTTTGTGTATTTTTAGTATAAATTTGAACTTTTGTTTTTATTGCGTATCAATTGATAATTATTTCTTCTGTGATAATAACTAAAAAGTAAAGATGATGGGAATATGATAAAATCTTTTATATAAGTTAAAATTTCTTTTGGCAGGAAACAAATGCTGTACATGTGAATGTAGGAGCTGGCTCATATTTAGAAATTAATATTCCAATGACAGTTGAAGAAAATGGTAAGATATGATTATTTTTAGTTTTAAATGATTAGAAAAGTAATATATAAATAGTAGTTTTTAATCCTCTTAGAGTGATATTAATAGGTTTTAATTTTAAACATTTTAATATTTTTATCTTTTAATTAACTTTAGTTTTTAGTTAATATGTAAAAACAGAAGATTGTATTTATAAGGGGTACTATGTGATGTTTTGATGCATTTATTGGGTAATATTCAAGTTAGGATAAATCTGTTCGTCCCTCAAACACTTATCATTTCTTTATGGAAAAAACATTCAAAATCCTTTCATCTAGCTTTTGAAACACACAGTACGTTATCATTAACTACAGTCACCCTATTGTGTAACTATACATCAGAACTTCTTAGTCCTCTTCTGTGTATAATGAAGCACTCATTGATACATCTTTCCCCATCCTCCTCTCCCCTGTTTCTCTCTGCCCTCTCTCTCCATAGCCTCTGATAACCATCATTTTACCCTCCACTTTGATGATGTACATCAACTTTTTAGGTTCCTCATGAGTGAGATTATGGGATAGTTATGTTTCTATGCCTGACTTATTTCACTTATGCCTCCAGTTCCATCCATGTTGTTGTAAATGACAAAATTTCATCCCTTTTTATGGCTGTTCCATTGTGTGTTTCATTCCAAGAAAATGAAATACCATTTTCTTATGCATTCACCAGTTGGTGGACATTTAGGCAACTTCCATTTCTTAGCTCTTGTGCTGCAGTGATCATGGGTGTGCAGGTGTCTCTTTTACATAGCGATTTGATCATGGGTGTGCAGGTGTCTCTTTGACATAGCGATTTTATTTCCTTTGGATACGTACCCAGCAGTGGGATTGCTGAGAGATATGGTGGTTCTTTTTAATTTGTTGAGGAAGCTTCATATTATTTTCTGTGATAGCAATACTTATTTATATTCCCATTAGCGGATGTGGGACTATTTTAATAATTTGTTGTACCTGTGGTTATTAAGTTATTACATAATTAAATTATTTGCCTAGAGAGAAGGGGACAATTTTCTAATCAATTTAGATCTTAAATTCTGTGCAAGTTTCAAAAGAATCATCCTGCTAAGTCCTGAAGGAGAGGCCTGAGATTCTATAGGACTGGCTGATTCAGAGTAGGCAGTTGGAAAGAAGCATCTGTTAGAAAGACCTTACTTATGGTATATGATAGGAAAAAGAAAGCAGTTTGAGTTTGCACAGAATTGATAGCAGTTTAGTTAAGGGAGTGCATCTATCTTTTTTAAACTGATGATTGCATGGAAAATAGTATCTGTACATTTTAGTACAGTGTATAAATAATGGTACGAATAATGACACACCAGAGCAAGGGGAGTCACCCAGGATGGAGGGGATTAGTGCTTGAGCATAGGGTTGTGGCAGGTTTTGCACTCTTTGAGTTTGGTATCTAAGGAAAGCCCAGTTAGGTTTTTGGGTATAAAGGTTAGTTCACTTTTAAGATGACTCTGTGGCGGAAAAAGGAAAGGAAAATGTAAAAATTAAGTCCAAATGGTTATCAGATTCAGGTGTTTGGAGGAGAAAACTAGGCTCAGAACAGGATGGCTGTGGAACTAGCCATCTGTTAATGACTATAAATTAATGTACATCCACGAGGACTTCATCAAAGAAGGAAATGTAATGCTCTCTAATTTTGTTGAAAATGGGTGTATTGTTGGGAAATTATTAATGCTTCAGGATTAAATATTGTTTGGAAATAATTATATATGGAACAGTTGAAAATGATAAAAATGTGTACCCTTTTGTTAATGGAAAAGAAAAATCATTGGAGCTGCAGTTGGAGACTGTCGTTAAGAGAATAGACATGCATAGTCAGTCCTTTGTGTCCATGGATTCTGCATCCATGGATTTAATCAACTGTGAGTGGAAAATATTAGGAAAAAAATTCTGTCTGTACTGAACACATACAGACCCTTTGTTTTCATTCCCTAAACAACATAGTATAACAACAGTTTACACAGCATTTCTATTATATTAGATATTAAAAGTAATCGAGAGATAAAATATATGGGACGGTGAGTGTAGGTGACATGCAGATACTATGTCATTTTATATGAGGAACTTGAGCCTGTGTAGACTTTGGTACCCACAGGGATTCCTGGTACCTGTTCCCTGAAGATAACCAAGGGTCATCTGTGGTGTTGCACTGGAAAGGAAAGCGAGGATAGATACTATGTGGAGATGGAAGTTTCTTCTGAGCTGTCTAAAATGAGAAGGATCCCCTATTATGTTAGCAAGCTCCCTGTCATTGGGTATATTTAGTGATCAATCACCATTTTTCAGGAATTTCTTCTTTGTGAGGTTGCAGGAGTTGGTTCTAGTCTAGAACTCTTAATTGCATGATTTTTTTCTTGTTCTGATTGTTTGTTGTGTTTATTAGGTTATACCCCTGCAATTAAAGGACAGCTGTTACATGTTGATGCCACCACCAGCATGCAGTACCGGACCCTTTTAGAAGCAGAAATGTTAGCAGTAAGTCTGAAGTGTATGATTATGAGCAAACTTGGTTTTCATTTTCTAATATAAAATTTAATTAGCCAGGAAGTCATTGAATGACCCGTCCTCAAGTTTGAGGACCTCCAGGTGTTCTTCACCCCACCCTTGAGAAGAGAAGTCGATTCCCAGTGCTCTGGGCTTCCTTTGGCATCTCTCTGTGGCTCTGCTTCTAGTGTGTGGGAAGTGAAAAGAAGGCAACGAAAAAGAGAAGAGCCATTAGAATAGTGTTTTCAAACTTGATTTTGTGGCTGGCCTCATTTTCCTTTCTATATAAGGTTATTTTTCACCATGTTCCTGGCCCTGTTGGATTCTTCCTCAGGGCTTACATAATGTTCATTCTGCTTTTCACTTGATTAATAAGGCAAAAGGAGGAGAATCTTACTGATACTCTGGATTGCTCTATGTGGGAAGCCTGGTGGAAATGCCCTTGATGAAAATTGCAGGATGGGGACTCGCTGACCACACAGATATGTTTAAAATCAGAGAATGATGACTGCAACAGCAAAAGATGGGGTGGGATAGGACAGTTGGTATTCCCAGAAGGTCCTTTAAACAAACATCTCATACATGTGTACATTAACAAGGAGATTTTCCAGATACCAAGACTGTTTCAGATACTATAAATATATGTTAAACTTCATATTTAGCATTTTCACGAATTCTTGAGCTGCTGCTAGAGAATGCAGGTTGTGTGGCAGTGCTGCTCCTAGGCAGGCAGCTTTATGCTTTACAGAAACGCCATCCTTAGGAGAAGTACTAATGCCATTAGTGTGACAGTGTGCATTGCACTCCACCTTCCCTCTCTCTGAGCCTCTCACTCCACAGATGAGGGAGAGAAAGGAGGAACTGGGGGCACTGGTTGCTACCCATTTGCTTAGCTAGAGTCCCGTGTCAGAACTTCCACCTGATTTGCCATTGTCCAAGTTTTTTGACCCCTTCATGGCTTCATAGGAGCTGGATGTCACTGGAGACACTGACCTTCAGCCTCAGCAATATTAAAATCTCTAAGGGACCTTCTGTTCAGCTCAGTAGGAAAATAAATTTTAATTACTCATCAGCGTGTGAGCCTTCATTTCTAATGCTGTGCACACAGTGTCACATTTCAAGCTTTAATGTTGTTGCTAATGTTTGTCCTGCAGTTCCACATCAATGCCAGCTACCCCCGAGTATGGAACATGCCACAGACGTGGCAGTGTGAATTGGAAGTTTATAAAGCCACCTACCACTTCATCTTTGCACAGAAGAACTTCTTTACAGGTATTTCTTAGTAAATACAGGTATAGTAAAATTTATCACAGCTTTTTTTGTCTTCATTTTACTTTTAAATTCAATATACATACTTTGATGACACAGTTCTTACTTTATTTTACAGGTAATTTTAGGCTGAGAATATAAAAGGGAAAATTTAAATATAGGCATTTTATGTTCTAACACAATTAAGAAAAAATATTATCCCAAAATTGAGTGTAGAAGGAAATTAAAGAACTCAATTTAGGCTAGTGTTTTATATCAGTTTAGTAAGGGGTTAAGATGAGGTTGGTGAATCCATTTTTCTATCTTCCCCAATTAGGCATCAGTATAGCTTCATAGTTTCATTTTAATTATTGCAGTACTCAAATAGACAAATATTGTTGTTTTTATTCTTAGTGTCCCTGTTTAACTTTCCCATTGGCATTTAAATTGATGCTATCTGTAGTTGAAAAAAGTTCTTTACCTCTTGCTATCTATACATATTTTGGGAGTGTTAATGACCAAGTCTATAGTCTTGGTCTGTGAGTAATAATTATTACTCCATAAAAATAAGTAGCATTTATTGATCTCTTCTCTATAAGTAACTCCACAGGGTTGGTTTCAATGGTAGGATTGATGGTGACCCCATGGAAACCTAATATTGCTTAACTGTTTGTTCCACCCATCCGCCCAACTGTCCATCAGTCATTTACAAACATATGGTCTGTGCTGAGTGCCAGTAGTGTGTTGGGGTGTGGTAGAGATTAAGGCATGCATCCATAGTGCTGTCCTGACATTACTTACCAGGGCGATGTTGGCTACTTTACTTCATCGTTTGTTTCAGTTGCCTTATTTGTGAAATAGGAATAAAAGTTTCCATTCTACTTTGCTATTGCTGGATTTTTGGCATGTTAAAATGTCTTCTATTGTAACTTGTTCCGTCCTGAGTCCCCTGTGCTTGTTGTTGTTTGAACAGGAGCCTCACCTGTGGACCGGCAGAGCTTCTGCCTTGCTGGAGTTAGGTACTGTTTGTGAAGGCTTGAGGCAGTGTCTGGAGTGTTCTACTCAAGTAGGAATTTTGAGAGTCCCTGGCAAGTTAAACTTTTGCAAGTGACATGAACACTGAGTGAAAACTTCAGTTCATATTTATGAAAAAATGTCTTAAGAAACTTGTACATATTAAATAATTGAGTCCTCACAAAATGAATTTCATTGTTATCCTTATTTACAGGCGGGGAAAATGAGTTAGAGAGGTGAAACAGTTTGTTCAGAGCTTACAGCTAGTAAGGTTGACTGAGCGGCATCCCAATTCAGTGGTCCCTTACATCAGCTACTTTTGACTGTAGCCTTTCCCCTCTTATTTAAGATTTTGTAGTTTTAACCATGAATCTTTTAAAATAGATTTCTATTTTCATGTATTTAATCCTTCTCTTAGTGAATATAAATTGTTCATGATTTTAAAATTTTCTTTTGTAGTAGCACTTTCATTTAAACTGAATATTTGTTATTTTTAAATAGCCAAGTACACATTTTCTAAATTACTGGAGATTTTCCATACATTATCTTCTTTCTGTGACTCCAGTTTTTATGCTTCACCTTTTTGAAATTCACTCCTTTGGTTATTTTTTTCCTAAGATTCATTTGGAGTTATTTAAAATTATATTGAAAGGAACAAAAATAGACATTATCATCATTTAAATTCTCCTCTTCCAGGCTTAATAGCTTAATATTTGGTCATATTATATTGTTCTTAAAGCTACAACTTATTCTCTGAAATAGGGTGACTCTGTGGAGTAGTATTGCCTTAGACTTTGAGTGCGCATGCTTGGGCATGGTGCTAGAATTCCTTTCTCTATTAGAAAACTACAGGAAAGAAATTAACCAGGAAAGAAGTTAACCATCAGGTTATGAGGGAATGCCTGTTTCTTTTTTTTTTTTTAAAGAGAGAGTGAGACGGGGGGCGGGGAGAGAAAGAGAGAATTTTTTTAATATTTAGTTTTTAGTTTTCGGCGGACACAACATCTTTGTTTGTATGTGGTGCTGAGGATCGAACCCCGGGCCGCACGCATGCCAGGCGAGTGCGCTACCGCTTGAGCCACATCCCCAGTCCCATGCCTGTTTCTTGATAGCCATTCCTATGCCAATCACTTAAGATAGATTTTTTTCTCATCAAGCTCTCAAAGATAGCTTTATGGGAACTGTAATAGTGAGTATCAGGAGGGATAACTTGAAGCAAAGGTAGACACTAAAGGCTCTTCCAGGAATACTGAAATTTGATTTACTATGAGCAAGGCTCTAATATCAGGTGATTGACATTTCACGGGGTGTGGTATTAAACTAACAATTTAATCATGAAGTCAGGCTTGGTGGGTTTTTCAGGTGAACATTTAGCTGGCCATCTTGATAGCTTCTGAACTCCTTGCGCAGTTGAGGAGGGTAGTCATGAAGAATGTGCTTTCTTTTTCTCCTTAGATTATTTGGTAAGACCATTTGGTAAAGAAAGAAGCTTTTGGTGAAAGAGAAATTCATGTTGACGTGCTTCTTGAGTTTCCTAATAAAAATATTTTGACATCATAGTTTTAAAATTTTTCAGTAAGGATGCTGTAAAAACCATATGGTATGGAAGTTCTGTTATGGAATAATT
This sequence comes from Ictidomys tridecemlineatus, assembly GCF_052094955.1. Classification (NCBI taxonomy): domain Eukaryota; kingdom Metazoa; phylum Chordata; class Mammalia; order Rodentia; family Sciuridae; genus Ictidomys; species Ictidomys tridecemlineatus. The sequence continues at coordinate 146,384,577 of NC_135485.1, read as the reverse complement.
TGTTGAAATTTTAAAGAGGTTATTAAATTAAGATTTATTAACATAGAAATTCGCTGTTATCTTTATAAAATTTCACATGTTATTAAAATAGTAACATTTGTTAAACTAGTAATTGGCAAATAACTTTACAAAATTACATTGGTTTCCTGAGATAGTAGTTACTTGAATTTATGTTTATTAGTAATTACGTCTTATTCTAACTAATAGTAGTGTAAAGTAGAGAAATGTAATAGCATACATTCTACTGGTTCAAAACAAGCACTAAACGTGGCATCTGCCCACAGAGAATTATGGGCCTGTTACTCATGGGCATCTTTTGTGTTATATTATTAATCTCAAGTTCATTGGCGTGTGCACTAGACAGACAAATGAAACACTATGAGACAGTATGTATGATTAGGGTAGACATGAATGGTGAATCTAATAAATGCATGTGAGACCTAAGCACAGAGGAAATCACCATCTGCTGCAGGTAGTTGGAGAAAATAAGGATGAGTATTCAGGTCCAAAATGGTGTTTGTAAATGAACTTGGTAATTAACTAAGATCAGCATGGTATCTTGCTTTTTGCATAGCATGTTTATTTGTATCATCTTCGCATGACTCCAAGGGAATAGCTGTTGTTATTATCCATAAGTGAACAGTGAGGAATTCACACAGAAACAGTGAATGACTTGGGCAAACTTCATGAAGCTAGGAAGTGGAGGAGACATTTAAGAACAAGTTTTGGAGTGTAGACCCTGTATGTAGTTTTTTGCTCAGGTTAAAGGTACTTGTTTTCCTTCAGCAGAGAGGATATGAAAGCAGTACAAGTCATCACTGAGAATCCAGCGGGGATGGGTTCCAGATCCCATGTGGATACTAGAATCTGTGGATGCCCAAGTACCTTACATAAAATGGCACATTTTATGTAAACTGCACATATCATTCTTAAATCACTGCTACTTAGAATACCTAGCACAAAATGTAAATGCTATATAATTATTACACTGTATTGTTTAGGAATAATGACAAGAAAACAGTTTCAGTGCCTGTTCAGTGCAGATGTAGTCTTTAAACATTTTTTTTTTTTTGACTTGTGCTTGATTGAATCCATTGGTGCAAAACCCCTTGATATGGGCTGACGATACTTTAGACAGCATAAGAGGTCTGAGTAACAGTACTACACTGTAAATTTTTACCAGGGAGAAAAGTGAGGAAACCAGCCTCATGAATAATAACTTTTACTGAGGAGTTGGCTAATCCCAGAGATTATTTTACATTGCCATAGTACCTAAGTACCATGCTAAAGAATAAGGTTTGGAAGTGGGCTAGAGCCAGGTCAGTCAGGCATGCTCTGAAAAGCAAGGGTTAGGAATGAGCATCGTGTGAAGGATGATGTTGCATGAAGTGAAGGTAAATTGGATAAATAGAATTTTCTCATTTTTATTAGAATAGATTAAAGCCATATGCCTTTTATTATGGATATAGTGAAACTCTATGTCTAATTAATATTAAGTTGTTGGAGCTTGATGTTAAATGGATTATTTTGCCATTTTAATAAGGCAGGAATTTCCCTCTAATATATGTACCTGTTCTATATGTGGCAGCTAGATTTTAAATGGATTCCTATGATACATAAGACACTTAAGATAATCATTATTGAATTTCACTCATGGTTTTCAGTTTAAAGACTCCCCTTAAGAGTCAAAGAAAACTAAGTAGTGGTAGACTATAATTTTCCTTTAAGTATCTTTAATAAATGTTACCACTGTGGAGTGCTTACATTTTGCTAGTTACTTTGTTAAAATGTCACACAAATCATCTCTGTTCTCCTAATAAATCTGGGAAGTTGTCCTTGTTCCGTAAAAGAGAAAACTGATAGGATTGACCCATAATGTCAGGATCGCTTAGCTGGTGGAGTAGAGCAGAGCTTCAACCCAGCACTGTCTGGCCTCACAGTCGGTGTGGCGTCACTTTGCTTCCAGTTGTTCCTTCTTCCACAGGCACAAGTTCTGAGTTCACAGGCACGACACTGTGCCGTGGCACAGTGTGAGCACCCAGATGAGCTCGATGGAATTCCCTCCCCCTTTTTCAGAGAGAAAGGGAAAAGGGGAGAGAATTTCATCAAAAATAGAAGGAAGGTTTGTGGACTGGAGAAGGAGATTGAGGGGAGGGAGGAGGAATGAGATACAGGAAGAGAAGTGGAGTGACTGTGTCCGTGGGTGAAATGTGATCGCAGTCGTGTACATTCACAAGGCACTCACTAAAAGAAAGAAAAATACCCCCAACCAAAAACTGTTTGTAACTCTCGCAGAAAGATCAGTGAAGTAGAGGAAGGAGTACCGTGGGGAGGAGAGGAGGGAAAGAAAGGAGGATGTGCTGGGGGCAGAACTGAAGCAAACCACATTCCGCACTCTTATTATGTGAACATGAGTCCTAACATACATGTCACTAAAAAGGACCCGTTTCTTTGTTTTTGTTTTTTTTAAAGATGAGTGTGACACCTTTGTAAAAAAAAGATATTATTCCTGGGAGTATACAGTACATATAAATGATATGTAGAAGAAAGAGTTTTGGAAACCACGGTGTAGATCAGAGCTAATATCTTCATAGAGAGAGCTTTTGCTTCTGCAGTTAAAAACAAGAAAACAAGGTACCAGAAGATAAATAGACTAAGTTTATGAACACAGTTTTACAAACTAAATTAAGACCTATAACTCATCAGCAATTAATAATGATTGATCATAAATTCTAAGAAAACCTAGCTATGTTTTATTCACCTTTAAATCACACCATGTAGAGCCCTATACACAGCTAAATGCTGAGTAGATACTTGTTTTGTGAATAAACATTAAAAATGTTCAACTATATTTGTAATGAATAAATTCATTTAAAATGAGTTTATTTTTTCAGTTATGAAATAGCAAGACCACCTACTTCTCTTACCCCATTAAAAAAAACCAGAGACATAGGTAGGAGTAAGTATGATGCAGCACAGCATATGAAGAAATATGCAGCATGTGTGCATTTCAGGTAATAGTACAAGTGGTTGATTCTTTTGGGAAGCAGCTCGGTGCTCTGTAACAGCCTTGAAAATTCCTCAGTTTTGACTCTGTGGTGCCCTCTCTGGAATCTGTTCTAAGAGTAATCCACTATGTACAACACCTTGCACAAAAGTACACACTGACATGTATGTTATATGTAGCAAAAAAAATTGGTGAGAGTCTAAATGTCCAAGAGTGTGGAAAACAAGTCTTGAATGGTAAATCTCTTTAATAAACAAAATTTATGTAAATGTGAGTAAATTAACATGAGAAGGTATTTTTCAGTGAAAAAGCAACACAAAACATAGTATAGTATAAAAAGCCATATAGAAAAAGAATTAGAAGGAAACGTATTTACAGCATTGAATTATTTATAAAATATCAGGCAACATTTATTTTTTTCTGTTTTCAAAAATTTCTTGAGAAAATGGATATATTAGATGAATAAAATTTTTAATTTGAAACTGACTAGTAACTCGTTTAATAAATTTTGTGAAAATATTTTAGTATAAAATTCTTTATACCTACAGAGGACAAATTCATTTTGACTGTTTTTAGACTGTATGTATTTATTTTTTTCTTAATTTTATTTAACTTTGTTTTGTACCCCAATGTTCTTAGATTTAATTCAAGACTGGTCCAGTGATAGTGCTCCAGACATTTTTTCATTTGTTCCGTATACATGGAATTTTAAAATCATGTTTCATCAATTTGAAATGATTTGGGCTGCTAATCAGCACAATTGGATTGACTGTTCCACTAAACAACAGGAAAATGGTAAGAAATTTTAAAAAATTAGGATCAATATTTTTATTTCAATACATAATAACAAAGAAAATTAGTATTGATTTTGTAGTTTTAATAGGTACTAGAATTGTTTTTTTTTTCCTTCATTATCTTGTGAAACTTTCAGGACCATTTCAGAATATGCTTTGTCCTGAGTTTCTTCTCTTACATTTAATTTTGTTTAGGTATGCAGTTAAAGTAATACTTATATTTAAATTTTATTGACATTAAAAGTAAATTTACTACTTTTTTTTTTTTTTTCTAGTGTATCTGGCAGCTTGTGGGGAAACACTGAACATTGATTTTTCTTTGCCTTTTACGGACTTTGTTCCAGCTACATGTAACACCAGGTTCTCTTTAAGAGTACGTATCACTGTTTGCATTGACAGTTCCATGGGTTTATTTGTATGTGTGACTCCCCAGGGCTTACCTTTCCTCTCCCTTGCGTGTCTCCTTGCCACCCTAAAGCATTTCAGTGTTCTTCCAGCGTCCCTAACATGAGTGTCGTGGAGTTCTTGTTATTTTATTTTCATAGTTAATAGCTCCTAAGAAATTGACCAATTAAAAAAAAAAGTCTCCAGAGTTATTTATTTTCTTGGTGCTCAGTTCTGATCTCTGTAGCTCATCTATATTCTCTTAAGAACGTCTCCTAGCTGTAAGGTCTAGGAACTAATTTTATGCTTCCCTATGTTGATTGCTAATTGTAGCTGTGAATTCAAGGAGAACAACCACAAGCTCCTTCCTTCCCTTTATCTCAAAGGCAAGTTTAATGTACTTCTTAACTCATGATTTTGTGGAAGATCTAATTTTAGGGAATGGACAATCAGGAGTAAGTTGTATTAATGTTTGTTATGGTGGCAAAAAAAAAGTAGCAGCAGTATTAATAGGAGCAGTTTACGCCTAATACATATTTTTTAATCACATGCATTATTTAATACTAATGAAATACAAAATGAGCAAACACCTTCATATTCTGTTAGTGTTAGAAGTACAAGTTGTCAAAACAAGTAATAAAAGGCAGGATCACAGAGCACACCTCCAGAGGCAATGCCATATTTTCTTTTCTTCTTTTTCTTTAGGAAATAGCATTTATTTGAAAGACATAAAGCAAAATACCTTTTTTTCTTACAGTTTTTAAAAATTATTTCTTACATACATCACAATAGAGGAGTGCATCACATTCATAATATGAACTCTTTCCCTGTGGTAACTCATGTATTTCTCAAAACAAGCCTTTTGAGATAGTCATTGCTGTTACCTACATTTATAGATTGGAAAACAGAGAAACAGAGTTTATACAACTTGTCCTGTAGCTAGTAAGTTGCCAAGTTGGATATTGAACACTGGCAATATAGAAAAAAGGGAAACCCAGTTATGATCCTTCTGGTATGCCAATTAAGAGTTATTCAACATCAGTTGAAGAAGAGACTTATTAAAAATTAAAGGCAATGATATTTGTATTAATTAGCTTTGTATAGCTATGACCAACGTAACTAAGAAGAACAATTCAGAGGAGGAAAAGTTTATTTTGACTCATGTTCCAGAGGTGTAGTGCATGGTCACCTGAGTCCATTGCTCTGGGCTTGAGGTGAGGCAGAGGAACGCAGCAGGCCAGGAAGGAGCCAGAGGAAAGAGGCTCAGGGCAGACGCATTCTTGCAGGATGAACTTCCCTCCTGCTTGCCACGCCCTGCCTGATGCAGTCATCACCAGCCAGTCCATGCAGACTAGAAAGACCGGTCATGTCTAGGCCCTGCACCTCTGAACAGTCCTGCATCAGCACAGGAGCCTTGAGGGATGCCTCACTCCTAGCCATAACAATACTGCCTTTTAAATTTTGAAGACTACAGAACATGTTCCATTTGAGCCTGTATTAGTGAGCTCCTCTCCCCCCAAGTGAGTTTCAGATAAAATATTCACGGGTCACCATGAAAGATGATCTCTTTACTGTTATGTGGAAACTATACTGTTTCTCTCTTTTTTTAAAATTGACTAAAACCTAAATAAGTATTTAGGTTTTAGACAATGTAAAACCTTATTCCAGGCATTTATCATTTAAATTTTATTTCCATTTTAATTTTTTTTAAGATTATTATAGTTTTGGCTCTAAGTAGTGACCTGACATATGTATGTACTGAATTTATTACTTTAGGTTATTATGTATTGTGTTTTAGGGAGAAGATGTTGATCTTCATTTGTTTCTACCAGATTGCCACCCTAGTAAATATTCATTATTTATGCTGGTAAAGAATTGTCACCCGAATAAGATGGGTCCTGACGCTGGTATTCCTGCTGAATGCCAGAGTGGCCAGAAAACAGTTAAACCAAAGTGGCGCAATATCACTCAGGAGAAGTGAGTACATGACAATCAGAGACCTAAGCGTTTTGTACTTACATGTGGAGAAACATTTCTTCTTCTTTAAAATACTAATTATTAAGTTTCATTATCTGTACTTAGTGTCTGTATACAATTAAAGGAATAAGTATCTGACCAGAAACTTTCTTATTCTTCAAAGAGCTGGTTGGGTTGAGTGCTGGACTGTTCCAAGTGTACTGCTTACAATTGATTACACCTGGCATCCAATTTATCCGCAAAAGGCAGATGAACAGCTGAAACAATCATGTAAGTGCTTTTATGTAATTTATACTTTGAATTAGTGGTTATTATGATTGATAATCATTAAAAATACAGAAAATAAAAAATTTGGAAGTGCATTTATTCTTCTAAAATAATTATATAAATTTATAATCTGCAAAATAATTTTGAATAGCTAACCTTTATTGAGCATTTACTATATAATCAGGCACTGGGCCAAGTAGTTTTCTGGCTTATTTTATCTCATTTAATCCTTATCACAACTCTGTGAGGTGGATATTATTCTCAGTTTGGAGTTGAAGAAATAGGTGTCTCAAGACCTGCCACTCCAATGCTCTAATGATTAGGAAACAAGGTGTGTGAGAATCTGTGTATTTGGGAAGCCTCAATTGAAATGCCTAAAACTTTCATGTAACTTATATTTTCCTGAAGGTAATTTTCCCTGTTACCTGAGACACAAAAAACAACAAGAGTCAAGTGATATTTTCTTTGTTTCTTTTCCCAGTGTGTTAAGTTTCAAAGAATAGTGTTGATAGTTGTTTACATGTGTGGTGACTTGATAATGTCATTCTGTGTCTTACCAGTTATTTATATGAAAACAGCTTTGTAGTTTAATGCCTGAATATACTTAAGAACTAATAGTAACTCAAATTTATATTGTAGGGACCTAATGAGAAAGTTGCTTATGTTAACAGGAACTTTTCATTGGTTCTATGCAATCTGATATATGCATTTACCTCCATATTTCAATGAAGTCTATTCTTTGCTTTCTTAATTTTTAGACCCTCAGGTCTGTTTGTATTATATTACTGTAGATATTATCAAGATTATTTGATTTTGCATTTGCTAAGTATTATGTTTTACTGAATATTGGCTTGAAGAACTTCTAAGAGGTCATTTTCTCCTTCTTTAAACATTAATCTCTTCTTCTTCCTCCATTTATGCTAGTGTCAGAGATGGAAGAAACAATGCTGTCTGTGTTGAGGCCAGCCCAGAAGGCTGCAGACAGAGTGGCTTCCTCTCCCTCTGCTTCTGCACGCCCTCCTGTTGACCCCGCAGAACTTCCGCCTGATAAACTTCATGTAGAAATGGAGCTCTCCCCAGATTCTCAGATAACTCTCTATGGGCCTCTGCTAAATGCCTTTTTATGTGTAAAGGTATGATTTTAAAAGAACTTATTTTTTTTGAATTTATTTTATTTATGCTAATTTGTTATATGTGACAACAGAATGCATTTCAATTTTTATTATACAAACAGCACAATTTTTCATGTCTCTATTGCACACAAAGTAAAGTCATGCCATTCATGTCTTCATACATGTACTTAAGGTAATGATGTCCATCTCATTCCACCATCTTTCTTACCTCCATATCCTGTCCCTTCTCCTCCCTCCCCTTTGCCCTGTCTGAAGTTCGTCTATTCCTTCCAGTATGAATCATTCTCCTTTATATCAGAGAAAACATTCAGCATTTGGTTTTTTGGGATTGGCTTATTTCACTTAGCATTATATTCTCCAACTCCATCTATTTACCTGCAGATGCAATGATTTTATTATTTATTGCTGAGTAATATTCCCTTGTGTATATATATCACATTTTCTTTATTTATTCATCCACTCTGAAGGGCAGCTAGGTTGGTCCCACAGTTTAGCTATTGTGAATTGTGCTGCTATAAACATTGATGTGGCTGTGTCCCTGTAGTATGCTGTTTTTAAGTCCTTTGGGTATAGACCAAGGAGTGGGATAGCTGGGTCAAATGGTGGTTCCATTCCTAGATTTCCAAGGAATCTCCATACTGCTTTCCATATTGCCTGCACCAATTTGCAGTCCCACCAGCATTGTATGAGTGTGCCTTTTTCCCCATATCCTCGCCAACACTTATCATTGTTTGTATTCATAATAGGTGCCATTCTGACTGGAGTGAGAGGAAATCTTAAGAGTAGTTTTGACTTGCATTTCTCTAATTGCTAGAGATGTTGAACACTTTTTCATATATTGATTAATATATGATGATTAATAGTATATTATTTTCTGAGAAGTGTCTGTTAAGTTCCTTGGCCCATTTATTGATTGGGTTATTTGTTTTTTTGGTATTAAGATTTTTGAGTTCTTTATGTATCCTAGAGATTAATGCTCTATCTGATGTGTGAGGGGTAAAACTTTGCTCCCATTCTGTAGGTTCTTTAGTCACCTCACTGATTGTTTCTTTTGTTGAGAAGAAGCTTTTTAGTTTGAATCCATCCCATTTATTGATTTTTGATTTTACTTCTTGTGCTTCAGAAGTATTACTAAGGAAGTCACGGCCTAATCCAGCATGATGGAGATTTGGGCCTACTTTTTCTTCTATTAGGCACAGGGTCTCTGGTTTAATTCCTAGGCCGTTGGTCCACTTTGAGTTGAGTTTTTTGCATGGTGAGAGATAGGGGCTTAATTTCATTTTGTTTCATATCGATTTCCAGTTTTCCCAGCACCATTTGTTGAAGAGGATATCTTTCTCCAATATATGCTTTTGGCACCTTTGACTAATATAAGATAACTGTAATTATGTGGCTTAGTCTCTGTGTCCTCTGTTCTGTACCTTCAGTCTACCAGTCTGTTTTGGTGCCAACACCATACTGTTTTTGTTACTGTTGCTCTGTAGTATAGTTTAAGGTCTGGTATAGTGATGCCGCCTGCTTCACTCTTCTTGCTAAAGATTGCTTTAGCTATTCTGGGTCTCTTATTTTTCCAGATGTATTTCATGATTGCCTTTTCTATTTCTGTGAGGAATGTCCTTGGGATTTTGATTGGAATTGCTTTAAATCTGTATAGTGCTTTTGGTACTATGGTCATTTTGACAGTATTAATTCTGCCTATCCAAGAACAAGGGAGATCTTTTTATCTTTTTAAGGTCTTTTTAAATTTATTTCTTTAGTGTTCTGTAGTTTTCATTGTAGAGGTCTTTTACCTCTTTCGTTGATTCCCAAGTTTTTTTTTTTTTTTTTTGAGGCTATTGTAAATGGGGTAGTTTTCCTCCTTTCTCTTTCATATGATTTGTCACTGATGTACAGAAATGTCCTTGATTTATAATTTATGATTTTGTATTCTTCTACTTTGCTGAATTAATTTATTAGTTCTAGAAGGTTTCTGGTGGAATTTTTTGGGTCTTCTAGGTATAGAATCATATCGTTGGCCAATAGTAATAATTTGAGTCCTTCTTTTCTTATTCGTATCCTTTTAATTTCTTTCATCTGTCTAATTGCTCTGGCTAGTGTTTCAAGAACACTTGGTGAAAGATGGCATCCTTATTAGAGGGAATGCTTTCAATTTGTATCCATTTAGAATGATGTTGGCCGGGGGCTTCACCTAGATAGCTTTTACAATGTTATAATAGCTTTCTAAATGAAAATTAAAGGGATTCACAATAGCTTGATGGATGATTTAAATTGTTGAGGATAAGTGATGCCTGTTCACTGGACTTGTTGTGCTGGAATCCACTGCAGTTATTAAAAAGAACACTCCTGAGTTTAGTGTTTTTTAGTTTGAAGCATTTAGTGTGCCAGCACTAAAATAATATTTCTTTTTTTCAAGGAAATTAGATAGAGGGGTAACAGATATCTGGACAGTATATCTGATAGAGTAGGAAAGATTTGTGGACAAATTTTAACACTTACCTGAGAATAATTGAGAATGATTGATATCAGGAAAAGTCTATTTTAAGTGAATCTATTTAAAACAGATGATAAGTTTCGTGCAGTGGGACATGCCTGTAATCCTAGTGGCTCTGGAGGCTGAGACAGGAGGATTGTGAGTTCAAAGCCAGCCTCGGGAACTGTGAGGCACTACGCAGCTCAGTGAGACCTTATCTCTAAATAAAACACAAAATAGGGCTGGGGATGTGGCTCAGTGTTTGAGTGATTCAGAGTTCAATTTCTGGTACCCCCCCCCAAAAAAAAAGATATCAGCATTTCATGATTAATAATGAGCCAAGATTTGTTTGGATCTTTATTTTAAAAATGAAAGCAAATCTTTGAAAATAAGTTTATTGCAAGAGTATGTCAAATTTAGTTTCTGAATTAATATGCACCACTTCTTAGAACAAAGAATAAATCAAGTGTTGATTCGTTTGGCATAATTTTTCCACTGAAACTATGTAATTGCACAGTGTGATAGCACTTTAAGGTTGATATGTGTAGCATGATTATGAAGAGAGGCTATTTTTAGAAAAATATTTGAAGACTTCACCTGTTTTCCAGAGATTACTTTAATTCTTCTGTTATTCAAATCACACTTAAAAACAGTCTCCCTGGTGTCACAGTGGTTCTTGTTGTTTTGCTGTTCTTTTTGGTAATGAACTCTTCCAGATCCTTGTTTATCACTGGAAGCATTGAGGAGAGCAGTTTTCCAACATCACTTAGCAGCAGTTTCACCAAATTTTACATTTCCCCAGAATTTTGCACTTTTACTTTGCTTTAATTTTCATTGAACTATTGGTTGTTTACCATATCTGTGATCAGGAAGAGATTAAAAACACCATAAACAGTAGGGTTACTCATGGGAGGGATGTTAGAGTGGGTCTAATCTTACATTGCTTATTTATTTGTATCCTGTTGCAGTTTCACAGATGCTGAGATTTGGGTACTGAATACTTAGTTAATAATACAGTAATAGTGGTAATGAATTCTGGAGAAGGGACTAGGGTGGTCAGGGTTGGACAAGGAAGGACAGTCAAGGAGATTCCTAAAGGAGTAAACCTATGTGTTCAAAGGGGAAAATGCACACATATACACAGTGTTTTCTTTTTTATGACCACTGTTTCACCTAAAATATTCTTCAAATTTTCTTTCAATATCTGACTTTCTTGGGATTTCACATGAGTAGCTATAAAAGGATTATTTACAAATTTAGCTATAATCTCACTAATGAGGCTGATTTATATTTTAATTAAATGTAAGTAATGATTTAATTAGCAGGCTGAGGGTGTCACTGCAGTATAATATCAGGTTTTGAATATTATTGGATATTAACTTTGTTTTTGCATTGCCATGTGCACATTGAATGCCAATTTTTTATTTTAAAAGATTTATAGTAATACATACTTACCAAAAATAAGAGGACTGTAACCAAGAAAAATATAAAGAAAGATGTATATGTCTCTGTTTAGATTTCTTTATAAATTCTACTCTACAGATGTGGCTTCTGTTGATAGTTGCTTATGTTTGGATACGTACTTTTTAGTAGTATCAAAGTTTGCTAAAGAATGTATTGGGGGATAGGATTGTGGCTCAGTAGTAGAGCGCTTGTCTAGCATGCATGAGGCACTGGGTTGGATCCTCAGCACCACATAAATGTAAAATAAAGATATTGTGTCTGCCTAAAACTAAAATTTATATATATATATATATATATATATATATATATATATATATATATATATAAAGAATATTGGTATGTGCATTCACTAAATTAATTTAGAACTTGTATAAACTATCAAAGCAAATTGGAAAATTTCAAGTTTTGACATACATATTAAATATATATTGAAAACATAATAGGCAAAAAATTTGCCCAGCCCAATGAACTCTGCTTTTTATAAGGAATGTATGTAATTTTGTTTCTGTCTTTGTGTACCTTAAAATTCAGTGCTGATATAGTGATATTATTCTACCTTAAATTCTGTTTCTTTCTTTCTTTTTTCTTTTTTTTTTTAGGGAAACATTTGCAAATGTTTATTAATTGTTGGTGACTGATGCAGGTTAAATGAAGGAAGAGAGTTTGCAGCATGGAGCATGTGCTGAACAGGAAACAGATTGAAGGGAACTTGTCCTGACAGGGAACTTAGCAGTGGGGCAAAGTAGAGGAGAGATGTCCACAGTGATACTCTGTGTGTGTGTGTGTGTGTGTGCGCGCGCGAGTACTGAGGCAAAAAAGTCTGGAATTAAAAACCTACATCTTTGGTAGTCCCACCTGGAGCAAAGGAAAGGTAGTGCTGGTCAATATAGAGAATATCTGACAATACTTGTTTTTGAAAATAGGCATATGGACACACAGTCAAATGAATGCATTAGGTATATGTCTTGCTCAACAAAACTCTAATATCTAACAGACTGCAGGGCACACAGCAAGAACAGTGTTAACAGAATACATAACATATAGTAAGAACAAATAATGTTTAGGTTTTTAATGTTGCGAATTCTTCCTTTCACTTGCTAATACCCCTGAGGGTCAGGAGTTGGAGAGTTCACAGCCATGCCTGTGACTGCAAAAGGCCACCACATTTTGCTTCTCATCACAGGCAGGTCACACCCCTAAAGAGATCAGTCTTCTCCTCAGAGTCGCTGATCTCTTCATATGCCCTGAGGTACTTCCTTTCCCAGGCTCTGTGGCTCCAGATACTCCCACTGTCTTTCCTGGGTCCTGACGCCCTCTCTTTGCTTCCCAGAAGTCCTTCCTTTCCCAGTGGGTGCACTTGTCTCTGAGACTGTTTGGAGCCAGCTGCTTCTGGCCCTCCCTTCAGATCCTGTTCTTCCCTTGCTGGCTTCTGGGGCATCTCCTGGCATTTTCTCTGTCGTATGCCAGAAGCACTCTCAGGTGATTAATCCTGACTTCCATGGTTGTGGCATTCATCAGAATCGTCACTCTGGAATTCTATGATCTTTCCCTTAGAACTCATGGAAGCAGGAAGGGTGGCTCTGAGACCTCAGAGACCAAGTGATGGCAAAGGGCATTTGTTTGTTTTAATGTATTACTTATGTTTTAGTTAGTATCAGTGTTAGAATTTAAAAACTTTGGAATTTAGGCATTTTTGCATATATATGTGTCATTTTTGATTTTGCATATATATATGTCATTTTTGATTTGCATATATATATATGTCATTTTTGAGTACATTATTTCATGTACATTCTATGATGAAATTCATATATAGGTGAAAAACTAAGGGAGTGTGAAAATCCATGTTAATTGAGATTTACTTAGTTATCAAAATTAAACACAAAGAAATTATAAAATCACTGTATTTGTGAGATTATGTTTAAAAAAGTGATTTCGAAAATCCACCAGAGAAAGTGATCCTGGCATTACCTCTGCAAAGAGCTCTGCAAAAAGACTGTGCTGAACATGCTTTAACATCTGAGAAGATTTGATGGAGCCGCGAGGCCTGCTGCAGGTGTGGACAGCATGGCCGCTCAGCGCCAGCTTGAAGTCATTTTCAACATGTCAGAACCGGGTGTCTTTTCTTCCGTTGTAGGCAGGGTTGAGTAGCAGTACACTGAGACTACTTTCCTGGGTGGAATTTGTTCTAGCTTTCCTTAGTAGAGGAAGGGAAAGTGTCACAACATAACCCATCAATTATAGCAGAAAGCCCCCTCTGTGTGACAGCCTGTCAGCACTTGTTCCTAGTAACTGGGGGTTAAGGGTGTGTGTGCAAATGTGCTTTCCTTTTTAAAAACAATGCAGTAGTTTTGGGAGGCATTTGCAGGTAAAGTCACCAAAGGATGTTTTCCCCTGTACCTGCCTCTGGAACTCATGCCTATTGCAGACCTGCTGAGCCAGTCTTCAGGAGCAAGAGAAACGAGTGCATTTTGAAAAGGTTCCCAAATGATCTAAGTGATAACTCCCGTTCTGAATTCTTTTGAGTTTAATCAACAGTGAAGGCTATTTCTGTTTAGTTGTAAAAATTATATGTTGGGTTTGAAGATACAGCTCAGTGTTTATTTTCCTTTATTATTATTATTATTATTATTTTTAAGCAGTGGACAGCAGAGAAGAATACAGGGAAAACTCCTGGTTTTATGAGTCAGTGGATTTGGAGTTTGAATACAGTATTCTCATTAGTTGTAGGACTTTAAGACCTTCAACGTCCTTTCCTAAGAAAAGATGTTATAACCTGGTGTCCATAACCCTAGTTAGAAAACAAATTTGTCAGTAACTCTGCTGCAGAATTTATTGAAATACTGATTTGGTCCCCCTTTAATAGATAACAGTTAACAATGTTAGCAAGGCTATTTAACAACTTTACTACTGATAGGTTAAATAAACAAAATATAAATTCACAGTCAATGGGAAAAAGATGATTTCAGTTGAAGCTAAATCTGTTTCTTAAAAGTCAAATTTTAATGTCTGATGCAAAAGAATCACAAAATAGTTGACACACTTCCACATTAAATAACTAGTGAATTGTATGAAAGGAAATTTGATAACTGTTGATAACATTTATTTAATCAGTAACTAAAATTAGACATTCTTATTAAAACTGTTAAAACATTTCTGGATAAATATTACAACTGGATAATATTTATTAAGAGTCATCCAAATTGACTTTCACTTTCCTCAAAAGATGTCCCTACATATTGCCTTGGGCACTATAGAGTAAACACTGAAAGTTATTGAGCCATAAAAACTTTCTTTTTTCTTATTTGTGGGCTGGGAATGAAACTCAGGGGCTCATATGTACTAGGCAAGAGCTTTGCCACGGAGCTGCCTCTCCGTCCCACCACAGATCTTCAGAGGTCTCTTGAGGAACTAAATCATGCTTTCTGCTATAATTGGGGAGTTATGTTGTGACACTTACTATAAACTCTGTAGTCTTTTACTTTTTGTGCTACTGAATAATTATTTTCTAATGTTTTTTCCAAATTATGAAAGTAGACCTGACATTTTCATTTTTAATTAAATATACTAGGTGAGGGTGGTTCATAGTTTACGAATTCAGGCCCATGAGTGAAAGTATTACTTAGCTCTTGTAATGCCAGCTTGTTTTTTCTTAATATTTACAGGAGAACTACTTTGGGGAAGATGACATGTACATGGATTTTGAAGAGGTCATCTCCAGCCCTGTGCTGTCACTGTCCACATCATCCAGCTCGGGATGGACTGCTGTTGGAATGGAGAACGAAAAGAAGGAAAGTGAAGGTTCAGCCAAGCCAGTTCACCCTCTCACCCTGCGTCCTTGGGACATTACTGTACTGGTTAATTTGTACAAAGTTCACGGGCGTCTTCCTGTTGTAAGTATTTACAGATCAAGAGAGTTCTAACAGTGTATTAGGGCCTCCATTCAGCATAGGAGTCTCTGTGTGTGTTCAGGTGCAGGCGTATGCGTCCGCACACGCGCGCGCGCGCGCACACACACACACACACACACACACACACACACACACACACACCCCTTTAAAAGGAAACAGCTTAGATTACAGAAATTTAGACTTTATCCCTTTCACTGTTAGAAAGCTGGTCTAGGACATCACATTTTCTTAGTTCTTGTCTCCAGACCCCATATCAATTTGGGTCCTTATGGTGAACCTGTTACAAAATCAAGCTCAGGCTTGACCCCAGAGGATGAATTGGGCAGAGGTGTAGATCCAGCCCAGCATCCTGGTTCACTCTGAGAATGCCCTTGGCACTCACGGGGCTTGGAGACTGAATTGGACTGAGATTGTATGGCCCCAAGAACCAGGAGCATTGAGATCAGGCCATATAGGGAGGAGAATGCCCTGGAACAATTTGCTCCATTTCACATGCCAGCACTGTGTAGCAGAGAAGGCACCTCTGGGGCCAAGGACAGCAAATGTCCTTGCTTGTGCAGAGTAGTTATTTTTGGTGACATACACTGTTTTTCCCTTTGAAAAAGCAAATTCCCTTAATCATGAGAAGTGATTTTGTTTTTCTAATATTCTGTTCCTCTTTAACTTCTTCTGTCTTGTGGTACTTTGTTAGCATGGAACTACTGATGGTCCTGAGTGCCCTACTGCTTTCTTGGAAAGACTATGCTTTGAAATGAAAAAAGGATTTCGGGAGACCATGCTGCAGCTTGTCTTGTCACCCCTGAATGTGTTTGTCAGCGATAACTATCAGGTAATATGAAAGGAAAGGTGGTAAAGAATTAGAGACGTATTTTTAGTATTTAGGGGGTCAAAATAGTGTGTTAGCTTCTGTGCCTGGAATATGTGGCTCTTTCAGTTAAAGATTTATAACTGTAGTAAGGAGTTCTCATGTCTGTGTGTGTGTGTGTGTGTATGTGTGTGTGTGTGTAAAACATGTATAAAATATAAATGTGAGTTGTTTCAAGAGTCTCAATTTTCTTTTTCTGTTTTTCACTGCTCCTATTTATGTGACACCAATCATATTTTATCTCTTCTTTTTAGAAATGGAAAAAATACTTTCTAACTTTCTACTGTAGAAGGGAAAAATTACCTGTTCCAAACAGTACCATAAACATTTACAACATGTGTAGCTACAGGCCGATGATTTATTCTTATTCATCTAACATTAGACATTTTTTTGTATTTCTTCACCATATTTAAGAACCTCCTTTGGGAAAGAACCAGTGATATTAATCAAACGGAGAATTGATTATATCTCTGGCTAGATTATCACTTTTTAAATTATTTTTTAAATGCCAAGTGGCTTCTCTTGGTACCTACTACTGATTTTAAAAAAATTATTTTTTAACCCACTTGAATCAAACTGTGAAAGATGATGTATTAAGAACTGTGTAATGTTTTGAACGACCAACAATAAAAAAAAATTATTTTTTAGTTGTAGTTGGACACAATACCTTTATTTTATTTATTTTTTTTATGTGGTGCTGAGGATCGAACCCAGGGCCTTGCTCATGCTAGGCGAGTGCTCTATCACTGAGCCACCACCCCAGCCCCCTACTGCTGATTGTAGGGAACTTCCCTACCTCTGTTCACATTATATGATTTAGGAAATGGATTTTGTTTTTTGGTCTCTCTATTTTTAAAATTTGTTCTTATTAGTTATACATGACAGTAGAACGTATTATGACATATCATACATACATGGAGTATAAAGTTCCAATTCTTGTGGTTATACATAATGTGGAGGTACACTGGTCATATATTCATACATTAACATAGCAAAGTTATGTCTAATTCATTCTACTATCTTTTCCATTTCCCATTCCTTCCCTTCATACCCCCTAACCAATCTGGTGAACCTCCATTTCCCCCATTGTGATTCAGCATCTGCATACTAGAGAACATTAAGCCTTTGGTTTTTTTGGGATTGGCTTATTTCACTTAACATGATTGCCTCCAGTTCCATCCATTTATCAGGCAAATGCTGTATTCTCATTCTTCTTCTTGGCTGAGAAATATTTGTTGTGTGTTTATATCACATTTTCTTCATCCAATCATCTATTGAAGGGCACCTAGGTTGGTTCCATGGATTAGCTATTGTGAATTGAGCTGCTATGAACATTGATGTGGCTGTGTCACTGTAGTATGCTGATTTTAAGTCCTTTGGGTATATGCTGAGGAGTGGGATAACTAGGTCAAATGGTGGTTCCATTCCAAGTTCTCTGAGGAATCTATTGTTTTCCAGGGTGCTTGCACCAATTTGTAGTCCACCACTGATATACAAGTGTATCTTTTCCCTCCACATCCTTGGCAACATTTTTTGTTAGTTATATTCTTTATACCTGCCATTCTGACTGGAGTGAGATGAAATCTCAGTGTAGTTTTAATTTGCATTTCTCTAATTGCTAGTGATGGTGAACATTTTTTCATATATCTGTCAACCATTTATATTTCTTCTTCTGTGAAGCATCCATTTAATTCCTTTGCCTGTTTATTGATTGGGTTATTTTATTTTATTGGTGTTAAGTTTTTTGAGTTCTTTATATATCCTGGAAATTAATGCTGTATTTGAGGGGCAGGTGGCAAAGATTTTTTTCCCATTCTGTAGGCTCTGTCTTCAATTCTTTATTGTTTCCTTTGCTGTGAAGAAGCTTTTTGGTTTGATACTATCCCATTTATTGATTCTTGATTTTACTTTTTGCACTTTCATAGTCTAGTTGAGAATTTGGTTCCTAAGCCAACATGATGGAGATTTGGGCCTACTTTTTCTTCTAGTAGGCACAGGGTCTCTAGTCTAATGCTTAGTTCTTTGAGCCACTTAAGAGACAAGTTTTGTGCATGGTGAGAATAGGGATCTAATTTCATTTTATTACATATGCATTTCCAGTTTTTCCAGCATCATTTGTTGAAAGAGGCTCTCTTTTTCTCCAGTGTATATTTATGACATCTCTGTCTAGGATGAGATAACTATGTTTATGTGAGTTTGTCTAAATGGAGAAAAACTGGAAGCATTCCTTCTAAAAACTGGAGCAAGACAGGGATGCCCTCTTTCACCACTTCTATTCAGCATAATCCTGGAAACCCTAGCCAGAGCAATTAGAAAAAAGAAATTAAAAAGATACAAGTAGGAAAAGAAGAACTTAAACTACCACTATTTGCCAAGGACATGAGTCTATATTTAGAAGACCCCCAAAACTTCACTAGGAAACTTCTAGAACTCATAAATGAATTCAGCAAAGTAGCAGGATATAATATTAACACCCATAAATCATTTCCAACCTTATATATCTGTGATGAATCAACTGAAAAAGAAATTATCCCATTCACAATAGCCTCAGAGAAAAGAAAATGTTTGGGAATCAATCTAATAAAAAAGGCGAAAGACCACTATAATTAAAACTATAGAACACTAAAGAAAGAAATTGAAGAAGACCTTAGAAGATGGAAAGATCTCCCATGTTCTTGGATAGGTAGAATTAATATTGTCAAAATGGCCATACCACCAAAAGTGCTATACAGATTTGATGCAGTTCCTATTAAGGTTCTAATAGTGTTCTTCATAAAAATAGAAAAAGCAATAATGAAATTCATTTGGAAAAATAAGAGGCCCAGAGTAGCCAAAGCAATCTTTAGCAAAAGTGGAGCAGGAGGCATCATGATACCAGACCTTAAATTATACTACAGAGCTCTAGTAACAAGAATAGCACTGAAACAGACCTGAAGACCAATGATACAGCATAGAAAATGAATTTTAATACAAGACAAATAAAATTATAAATGGGAAGATGAATCTGACAGTCCAAAATCATCAATAGGTGGTCATTCTTATGAATTATAGGTGGTAAGTGAGCATTTTTTTTTAAACAGCATATTCCTTTTCACTCTTTAGCCGTAGCTATGTTTTTCTTGATATAATTTTAGTTTACTTTCTTGCATTTTATATGTGGACACAGCTGAGATTGTGATAGCTAAAAATCAATACATGGTGTGTTTTAGACATTGTTTTTGGTTGTGCCACAGAATGGGTGTTTCCTTCTTTTAAACTTTTTTTGATTTTTAAGTAATTACAAATTCAGAGGAAGTTGGCAAGATAGCTTAGAGACACACCATGTACACCCTTTACCTTGTGCTCCCCATGGCGTGAGACTCTTATGTAATCATAGTGCAGTATCAAAACCAAGGACATTGATACTGGTTCAGCATGTATTTGTAGTTCCGGGTTGTTTTACCACATGTATAGATTTGTATAACTCCACCATTGTGAACTCCTCTATCTTCATAATACCAAGCTTGCATAACAGTTTATTTTAGCCTTAAAATACCTCTTGTGCTCCTCTGCAATTAATGGTTTATAAGAGCTGGGGACAAGTGTATTGAGAGGAAGTACATCCCCTTTTTTTAATTTGTTGAAGAAATTAATAAAGAGAAATGGGGAATCTCTTATGGGTGAGTTCTGAGCATCTTAGTTGAGTGTTGGTTTGTTTGTGAGTACTTAATAGTGCTTTACTTTTATTTTAACCACTGTACTTTCAAAAAAGGCCTTATTGGACATTAAACAAAGCAAAAGAAATTATTTTTAAGGAATGCATTTCCACAAATGTGTTGAAAGCAAGGAACACTAACCCTATGTGACGGCCCCCACACAGAGAAGAGGCAAATATGGTGAAGCTAGGTGGAGAGACACCTGTGAGCTGTCTCAATGTAGATGGTACCTTGAAGGTCCTGACTCCTCAGTCAGCAGCATCTCTTTTTAGTATTGTTAGGGGAGGTACTTAGGGAACAAGACAGAAATCGTCCTTACCTAATGAACCTGGTGGAGAATATAAATATGGAGATTAAAATAAATAATTCATAGTGTAAAAGTGCTGGAAGGAGAGGTAGACACTGCTTTGGAAGCATGTAATTGTTTGGAGACAAGAATGTGGTCAAACTTGCCTTTTGAAAGGCCCCTGTGGTTGTTGACTGAGCACTGAGATTCAGAAGTGAATGCTGGAATGCTTGTCAAAGTCCTGGCAAGAAGAGTCATAGCAGTACAGATAGAAGAAAGTCAAGGGTATTTGCTGAGACAGACAACAAATTGTGAGGAAGATTCTACAGAAACGGCTGATTAATGAGGAAGGCATTGCCTAATGTCCTTGATCCTGTGTTCTTAACAGTGGTCTGTGGAACTAGTATTCCTTGGAATGCCCTGTTACACTTATCCTTTTTCTCTCTAAATGTGTCTTAGAAATTTTCTCTCACTATAGAGTAAGTATACAATTATTCTCTGCAAGATAAAAGCTATTCTTTTATTTACATAGTCCTCAAAATCTTCATGGATCTGGGTGACTCTTCTTTCCATTCTTCATGTTTTGGTCATATTGGTCTTTATTCTTCCCTTTTTTAACTCTCTTGATATTTTAATGTCATGATTCCTGGCCTTCCCACAAAACATTGGGCTCTGGCATTCCTTGTTAGTGTCCTGGTTTCTTTTTCCTGGAGGCAGTTACCAATCAGACCAATTAGGACTTAGCTATCAGATTTTTGTAGTCGGGCTTTCAGAGGTACTATCACTGACATAGCTGAGGGCTCATAAAGATTGTCAGACGTAGCTTACTTCTGACAATCTTTATGAGCCCTCAGTTGTGGTACCGTGATTTCGAGTAGTGTCCAGCTCCAGGAGGGTAAAGCAAGTATGAATCATGAGGCGGTTTTGAGGTACTTCTTACCATCTTCTTGTTTCCAGCAGCGACCCCCCGTGGACGACGTACTCAGGGAAGGGCACATCCATCTGTCAGGTCTGCAGCTGAGAGCACATGCTATGTTCTCTGCAGAAGGGCTTCCTTTGGGAAGCGATTCCTTAGAGTACGCCTGGCTAATCGACGTGCAGGCTGGAAGCCTTACAGCCAAGGTCACTGCACCACAGGTACGGTCCTCCCAGCACTGTGACCTAACACGCCGCCTTCTCCTTCCTCCCAGCTCTCCAGGACAGCTTGTGTGACAGTGCAGTGATCACTGCGTTTCCACTGAGGAGGTTCTGGAGGAGCGTTGGTGGACTGTCCTCCTTGCTGTTCAGGACTTTCTTAGCAGTAGTTGAGTCAGAGGCAAGGGTCACTTTCTGAGCTAGATATAATTGGCAGTACTATGTAGTTCTAGAGATAGTCACAAGAATTTGAGACTTTGTCTTTGGGAAAAACTCAGCATGAGAACTGTTCTAGAACCAGATTAATATATTCTTCAAATTATACTAGTTGGCCCTCTGCAATTACAATAACCTTTGGTTTCCCCTAGTATATAGAATAATTTTCTAAGAACTTTGCTTTCTAGTATATTTCTTAAGTAAGGTTTGAAATTCACCCTTGTGTTGCTGAGGATTCTTGTCATGTCCCAAAGCAAGATCATATAATCTGTGCATATGACCTAGTCTTAATGGATACTGGTTTTTGAAATAATGGATTTACTAACAAGTAAATTTGGTCTTTAGAGCTAAGTGTGGTCCCTTTGGATAAGTTCATCCCTAACACAATCTGACTGACTTTTACAAGGCTCAGAAGCCTTAAGGATTATTTAGTTCTAGAAATAGACAGTCCAACTTTAATTGAAGAGCTGTGTTGCTGTAATGTTTTACCTGTTGAGACATATATTTATGATAATATGGATGCTTGGTATTTTAGGACTAGAATGTGGTATAAATGTTCATACTCCATTTTGGTAAAAAGTTACAGAATAGGTATGAAACAAAGAATCAGGTGGTAGCAGGAGGGAGGTAAACCAAGAATCCAAGTACCTTGTATACCTCAAAGAAGCTGTAGTAGGAGGGCAGTGACACTGATCTCCTAAAAATAGTAGGAGAATGAATGAAGTTGAAGGCGGTATTTTGGAGTTGGATAACATCTTAGTATAATGTTAGGATATAATGACATGTAAAAAAATGGGTGAAAAGAAATGAATATATACAGAAATGAATGACAGGAAACATTCAGCACTTACTGGCTTTGTAACTGTCTTCTTACTATTCCCTGTTTCTTGTCCCTAAGTCTTCAAGTACAAACTTGTATATCAGGAGCTTGTTCCTGATGAGAGGATAAAGTCATGCTGAACCCACAGAACTGGATGCAGTTTTATTCTGAGGACTAGGAGTTCCTGTGTTTATAAACCATCATTATAGGATAACCCTTTCTTTCTGCACTGCACTCTTGTCATGGATTGCATGCCTCATGAACCTGTAGACACTTTAATGTCTTATCATCTTTGTGTGTCTTAAAACTGAAATTCATGTTTTCTAATAGTTGAAATTATGAACTGCTTTGGGGGGTATAAAGTAATGTATAATCATTCCTCAGTATGTTTATTGTTTAAACAGCTTGAATCAGTTATAAAACTAAAGCACTTTTTAATTTAAACTCTAGATTTGAAGAATTGATATATCATTAAACTTTTAATTACATAAACAAATTTGCCTTATAGTAATTCAAAATACCTAGTTTTCCAAAATTGTAGTTCAGTATGATAATGATAATTAAATATAAAAAAAAATTTACATCAAAGTTGTTTATTATGAGACAGAATTTTAAGTGCTTTTGTTTGCAAAGAATGTATGACTTTGAAGAAAATTGTTTTGGAAGTTGCTGAAGGGGAACTTTTCAGCCGAAATAAAGTTTATTTTGGTGATGCATTTTACCATTCACAAATGAAGAGGAACACAGGCTTCCAAGTGATGTCGAGGTAGAGGAAGCTCTTGCTAACAGGCAGGTTATCAAGCAGCAGGTGTAAAGCAGCCTTTGTGCTCTTTCAAGCCAGCTGATGTTCTTCACGGGTTGCTGAGTGCCAAACCCTGTTTAGGTGCTAACGTATTGTTACGCTGTCCCTGGTTATCTTAGCTGGCGTGTCTCTTGGAGTGGGGACAGACATTTATTTTTCATGTGGTGTGCCGGGAATATGAACTGGAAAGACCAAAATCTGTAATCATATGTCAGCATGGGATTGACCGTCGAATCTGTGAGTCCAAGGTATGTTAACAAATGTTAGCAGTATATACACATGCATGACTTTTTTTAAAATGGAAGATCAAGATTCAGTTTTAATTAAAATGTGTATAACCATGAAGTAAACATTATAGTTTAGCTTTTTTTTTTGGTTAATTATTGTGTAAATTCTTAGTCACTGTATCTAAAATATGAAAGAATTATTAAAACATGCACATTCACGCATATATATTATATTTTTACTGTTAAAATTTTTATCTTAGTGTATTATTTGCAATATGGCTGTGTCTGTAGAAGATTTAGAAATTGAAGCAACAGGAAGGAACAATTCCTTATGTGGCTTGATTTGCAGACCATTCTGGAACATGCCTAATATCCTACAATGTGATTAGCAATGTTGGACATTGGCCAGATTTCCCGACTCCAGATCTCATGCTCTTTTCAGGACATGGAACTGCCTTGGTATATGTCATCATGGTTCCTTCTCAGGATTTAAAAAAGTAGACAGTGATCCCTAGAATGTGCACAGTGGCATTGAAATGTGTGGTGTTTTGTGCAGTAAATACTCACCCTGGTGAATTTGGAATGGGGACTTGTTTCCAAAAAGCTAGAAATTATGGAAATTTGAAAAGTGTAAAAGAAAACCATTATTAACAATTTAGTTTTTCTTTCTTATTTAGATTTTTTCCATACAAGCTATATTTATGTGCTGTAATATTATTGTGAATTAAAGTAATTTATTGTGCTTTTAATTTTATGTCTGAAAAAGTCACACTATGCTTACGTGCTGATAATAAAGGAAATAGCTCTTTAAGTTTTGATAAAGTGTTCCTTTGGGAACTGTCCCCTTACTTATATGTCAGGCAGTTAGTTCTTATGGATAATTCACACATACCTTTAGGTTCCCCCCTTTAACTCAAAGCTTTTATGTGGCATGAAATTTTTTAAAGTCAAGTATATTGGGGTATAATTTTACATATAGTAAATTCACCCTTTTTAAGTCGACTGGTTTGAGTTTTTGACAAATGTTCTAATCATGTGAGTAATGATTATCACCAGTAACAATATAGAACATTTCTGTCATTTTGAAAACTTCCTTTGTGTCTCTCTGCCTTTGTCTGGAGCAGATAGATCAGGGCAAAGCATCAGCGTCCCAAAGGCCCCGACTGCAGTCCTGGCGGTGCCATAGTGAGCATGTTTACATGCTGGCGGGTCAAGACTCCCTTAGTCTGCCATTTCCTCAGGTTTATTGAAGTAGGTGATGTGCAGGCTTCTTCCAGCCTAGGCATTACCAAATCTGTATTTTGGGAACAAAACAAAGTTAAATTTGTGTGGATTGTCCTAGGTATTACCGTGATATTTACGGTTGATTTATCTGTGGATGTGTGAAAACAGTGTGTGCAGGATGGGGGGTATTCTCACAGGGAGTTTATAAGAATTGTCTCTCAGACAGTTCTTATAAACTTGTGACTTTGTTTACCAATTTTCTTGGACTATTCTTTTTGAGTCTTGGCAACAAATTTATGTGTATTAAGTGAAATAGGTTTGCTACTTGGCAATTTTGATGAAAATGGCAGTTATATAAGACTAGTGTTCTATTGGGAACACTTAGATTGCTGATGGCTTTATTTATCATTCTAAGAGAAAGAAATTTAACTGACTGATTACTCCCACCCCCATACTAGGGATTTAACCCAGGGGCACTTTAAAAATGAGTTGCATCTCCCCCATCCCCCTCTTTCAAATTTTTTTTGAGATAGGATTTTCCTAAGTTTCTTAGGGTTTTGCTGAGTTGCTAAGACTGACTTCAAACTTGGAATCCTCCTGCCTCAGCCTTCGAAGTTGCTAGAATTACAGGCATGCAATACCTTGCCCAGCTAACCTACTGATTAAAAAAAATACATATAATTAGAATTTCATTTGTTTAAATAAGGAGAGTTTAGTTAAGTATCACAACAGTGTGTTGCTTGAGATGAATTAATTATACAATTCTTTTTCATTTTAGTTGAGTTGTATTCCCGGGCCTTGCCCAACTTCAGATGATTTGAAATACACTATGACTCGTTTAGCAGTAGATGGAGCTGATATTTATATTGTGGAGCATGGCTGTGCTACAAATATAAAGGCAAGTGTTTGTCTTTTTCTTGGCCTGTGTAATTTTTTCTTTTACTATGCCAAACCTTTATATCTTGAGGTATAACACACTTTATAGCTTGTCATCTCACAGACTAGCACATAACTTTAGAAGATATTTTCCTGAGTTTTACTCATTCATTTTGTCTTCCTCTATTGTATTTTAAAGTACTTTCACCACTTTTTAATTCTAACTGAATTATTGTGACATTGCTGTATGAAAGTGTGTATGCCAGTGTTGTAAACAGGTAGTGCCAGAGGATTTTGCTGAGTACTGGCAGGTTTCAAACATTCCTGTTTTTTGCCCTGCTCCTGGGGACATTGGTTTGCCACCTCTGCACTCTGGGTGGCTGTTGCGCACGGTCTTGTTGAGTGCCTGTGGCTCCTTTCCTCACTGCCCACCGACTAGGCGCACCTGTCCTTGATGCTCTTGCTCCTCTGCCTCTGTCCTCTCTCGGTCATTGCAGCTCTGCTTCTCTTCTATTTGTGAATTTGCCTTTTCTGTTTTTCCCACCTTTCTAGTATTTTCCTTTTTTTCTTCTAAATATCTTTTCCCTTTGCTTGAAATGATTGCCTGTTCTGTAGATGATGCTAAGTTACTTAAAAATACAGAGGTTCTAGTTTTTTTCATTTGTTTCATTCAACTTTAGATGGGTGCAATTCGGGTTGCAAACTGTAATCTCCACAATCCATCTGTCGGGGAAGGAATAAGTGCTGCAATTCAGGATGTTCAAGTGAGACAGTACATTGAGCAAGTAAATAGCTGCAGAGTTGGACTTCAGCCTGCAGTGCTCCGGAGGGCCTACTGGCTTGAAGCTGGGTCAGCCAATTTAGGACTTATTACTGTTGATATTGCATTGGCTGCTGATCATCATTCTAAACACGAGGCACAGAGACATTTCCTAGAAGCTCATGATGCCAGAACTAAGAGGTAAGTGAAAATTTTAAGAATGGTAGCTGTCTTAGGTTCAGATAAAAAGTATTAGAAAATTATAGAGAAAATTTTGTTAGGAGTGGAATAAGGACATTTGGATTAAAGACTCAGCGTGATGACACTGCTGCACTTCAGTGAACTTATAAGAACTTTTCACTACTTTTTAATTCTAACTGAATTATTATGACATTGCTTTATGAAAGTGTGTATGCCAGTGTTGTAAACAGGTAGTGCCAGAGGATTTTGCTGAGTACTGGCAGGTTTCGAACATTCATAACCTTACCTCAAAGAATTTTGTTGTATATCTTTCCAGGATTTTAGGTGTAGTTTTCTTATACTTCAGATATGTACACTTATACTTTATACTTTAATCTTTTTAAAAATTTTTTAATATTTATTTTTTAGTTTTTGGTGGACACAACATCTTTGTATGTGGTGCTGAGAATCGAACCCGGGCCGCACGCATGCCAGGCGAGCGCGCTACTGCTTGAGCCACATCCCCAGCCCCTATACTTTAATCTTATACGGTTTAAAAAACTGAGACTTTGATATGCATTACCAAATTACTTCTGTGAAAAATTATTTCAGCCTACATCCCCTGGATTTTAGGAGAGTCCTGTCTCACTGTGCCTTTGCTACCTTTTGAGGGTTTATGGTAACTGAAAGGTTAGGTCTCTCCTTATTATACATTTCTTTACTTCTGAGACATTTTTTTTTTTCACATACTAATTAGCTTGACTTGTCAATATCTATTAATAGTTTGTGTTCATTTATTTGAGTATTGATATTTTTCTTACCATTTTTTTTTTTTTTGGTACCAAGGATTAAACCCCAGGGTGCTTAACCTCTGAGCCACATCCCCAGTCCATATTCTCAAAAACTAAAGAACCTGGGTTTCTTGGTTGGTTGTTGCTCAGGAAGCCAACCTGGTGCAGTGCTTGTTTTCAGTTAGGCTAAGTGGCAGAGCCAGGTGCCTCTGAAGCTGGGGAAGTGACTCCTGGGGACCTCGGGCATTCCTTGCAGCTCCTTAGGCCAGCTTCAGAACTGTGCTTATCAGGAATTGTGATGAGCACAGTTCTTGTGCTACTTATAGGCTTCGCCTGTCAGGGGGTAATTTTTATTTTTTTAAAATGTATGAGTTAAAAAACTGAATTAAATTTATTTTGAAAAATAGAAAATGTGGTTGTTTTGAGAATGTTTTAAACCTGGAGCTAATTGTCTCATTTTTTAATTTTGTATCTGCTTTTTTAATTCTTTGCTTTTTAAATATATACTATATTTATTATTATTATTCTACTTATTTCCATCTCACTGTGGTAAAACTGCTTTTTTTTTTTGAAAGGCAAATAATTAAAAAGATATACCACAGAAAAACTAAACCTTTTTGTTTGTGTTTATGTTATTTTAATAAGAGTTGTGTTTTTTTCTTAATGCGTTCTTTTCTGGGTCTGTCTGATTGTGTTAGGTTGTGGTTTCTGTGGCCTGATGATCCCCTGAAGAACAAGAGGTGCAGAAACAAGTGTGGCTGTCTTGGGGGCTGCAGGTTTTTTGGTGGCACGGTGACTGGCCTGGATTTCTTCAGACTCGAAGAGCTGACACCATCCAGTAGCTCTGCATTTTCCAGCACAAGTGCTGCAGAGTCTGATATGTATTATGGACAGTCTCTACTGCATCCTGGAGAATGGATCATTACTAAAGAAATCCCCAAAATCATAGATGGTGAGAAAATGTGTCTCATGCTAATCTTTTATTATCTCTACTCCTAAGCTATCCTGAGAGAACATCTGTGTTACGTTGTTCAAATTAATTAATTTGAGGGGTTTTTCGGTAGGATTTAATATAATCTCTATTTTTTTTGCATATACTGTAACAAAAGCCAGAAAAGACTAATAATTGTTTTCAAAGTTACACATGTCCAAAGTAGATCTATTCAGATCTCTTACTGTTGACATAGGTGGCTTTCCTCACAAAATTTAAGCTAAATATTTTCTTATATATTATTATTTTTCTATAACTCAGCTTCCAGATATATACTGAGGAGTAACTGTCCTTCAACTTTGTTTTACCAGCCTCTTTTTATAGGAAAATGTATTGACAGTATCATTTGTATTATTGGCCCCCATGTACCAACTACTTTTGCAATACTCTTAGTTTTCTTTTAAATCACTAAACTTAAACATACGAGAAGGAGAAATCTGGTCTTTCATTAGAGTCCTTGGGATAACTTTTAAATCCACTAGTTTGGTATTAACAGTACATGCTAGCTTTAAAGGGTCTCAGATTGAACAACTTTGGAAACAGATGTTCCTTTAGATTTTTCAGTTATGTAATCATCTGTTAAGCATAATGTTTATTGTTCAAGTTGCTGTGCTGCAAAAATGTGAAATGTAGACAAGTTTGGATGTTTCGCTAACATTTAACCTTTTTTCCTTAATCTATTAAAAAACATAAGAGTATTTAGTTCTGCTTTTTGACAGTAGACCAAAAAAAGGGGGGTGGTGAGGGAGCTGTAGTTTTGATTTTAAGAATCTTATCAGATATATTTCCCTAGGTATAGGTATTAGAAGAAAGAACTGGACCATGTATGTTCAGTACCTGATTAATGATTATTCACTGAATAGTGGTACATAGCCATGTACATGCTATTGTAAGATCATTTTACTTCAGCAGTTTTACCAAAGTAAGAGCAGATTATCTTATAAAATCAGCAAATAACCAAAACTTCTTGGCATTTAAAGGGTAATGATAGATTTTCGATTTGTTGAGTCTCCTCGGAGCTGAGTATAGCTGTCTAGTGTCAGGCTAGAATAAAGAAGCCACACTAATAGAATTGAGGGCCCACTTAGTTCCTCTTATGTACAAGTGGATTGAACTCCTTCTTCTTTCCGTTTCACATTTGTAGTTGAAGTAAATGTTGCTTCTATTCCAGGTGTATAACTCTTGTACCCTGAGTTCTGTGTGGAACTGCATTCCACTCAGTAGGTCTCCTACTAGCAGGTTCCTTTTCTTTTTCCTTTTTTTTTGGCACTGGAGGTTGAACTCAGGGGCATTCAACCACTGAGCCACATCCTCAGCCCTATTTTGTGTTTTTTATTTAGAGATAGGGTCTCACTGAGTTTCTTAGTCCCTTGCCAAGTTGCTGAGGCTGGTCTCAAACTTGAAATCTTCGTGTCTCAGCCTCCTGAGCCACTGGGATTATAGGCATATGCAACCAAGCCTGGCTAGCAGGTTTCTTTCCTTGGGTGATGCAGGGGTGGCTGGAGGAAAGAGATAGTTGAGCAAGAGGTAGTAGCCCCTCTTCCCCCCCAGCAGCCGCAGAGCTTAATCCCTTGCTCCTTCCCTTATGTGACACCCCTTGGGGCTCTCATGAAGCTTAGAGGCAGCTGTGCTCCACTCTGCTGTGAAGTCTTATTCTTTCATTCATGGAGCCGTTGAGTGGGCGCTCTGTGTCTGAGGCGTTGCTGCAGGCACTGGGAGTACATAGGTATGTGAGAAATGGTGTAATCCTTGCTCTCCTGGTCTCATTGACCTTTTAATTGTAAATAGGGCAAAATGTTTAAAAATAAGTAAATCTGGATCAAAGGTATTCTGTGTTCTTGGTGTTATTCTTGAAAGTTTTCTATAAATGTGAATTTTTCTTTTTCCCATGCTGGGGATTGTGCCCAGAGCTACTTGCTAAGAATGTGCTCTGCTCTACCCGTGAGCTACCTCCAGCCTTAAAAATGTTTAAATAAAAGATTAAAAAAGGAAAAGGTCACCATATAGGGACTGTAGATAATTTTTTTTTTTAAATTTTTTAGTTGTAAATGGACACAACACCTCTATTATTTATTTATTTATTTATTTTACTTGGTTCTGAGGCTTCTACCCAGTGCCTCATGCATTTGAAGCAAGCGCTCAACCACTGAGCTATGACCTCAGCCCCATATGCAGATAATCTTTCTACTGTTTTTCACACATTACTTCATGAAATTAGATACTTGCTTTTTTTTTAAAAAAAATGATCATACTTTAAAAAATGGAATCACATTGGCATATTTTTCCTAAATTGCTATTGAAATTTTTATGTTCACTTAAACCATGTTTTATTTGTTTAGGCAATGTGAATGGTACAAAAAGGAAGGACTGGGAAAGCAAGTCAGTGGGAATGGAAGTAGAGAGAAAAGCTCAGCATCTGAGTCTTCAGGTACCACTGAGATCTCACAGTTCATCCTCTTCCTCAGAGGAGAACAGCAGTTCCAGTGCTGCTCAGCCTTTGTTAGCTGGTGAAAAGGAAAGCCCGTCTTCTGTTGCTGACGACCACTTGGTTCAGAAAGAGTTCTTGCATGGTACGAAAAGAGATGATGGCCAAGGGAGGTAAGTATTCAATTAGATTTAGAAACTTGATCATGATAGGAGTGTAATTACTTAAAATAGTGATAAGAAGAAAAACTTCTTCCCTTTCTACTCCTTAACTTTAGAAAAATTGTTTTGTACCTGAACATAATTACATATTTTAAAGTGTTAATCTGTATTTCAGAGTAAATTTTTTTTTATTCATGAATATGACACACACACACACACACTCTGAAGATATTATAAAAATACAAAAATCAGTATTTCTCTTCATCTCACTGCTCAGAATGGATCATTGTTAGCATTCACGTACTGTTCTCTCATCTAGTGAGTATTCTCTGGTCCTTCTCTGAGCACCGTAAGGGTCAGCCATTCCCTTCTCGGGAAGCACAGTTGCTTAGTGACCAGATGGTGCCTTTCCCTTTTCCTCCTCCTTGGGCTCCATCGCCAGGCCCTGTATTTTTCTTCCTTCCTTCTAGTTTCACAGCCTGCCACTTGTTGAGCACTGTTGGCCCCATGAACTTCTATTTTGTAAAGTTGTGGTTGGATACAACCCCTTCATTCTACTCATTTGTTTTTATGTGGTGCTGAGGGTAGACCCAGCGCTTTCCCCGAGCTAGGCAGGTGCTCCATTGCTGAGCCCTCTGTACCATCTTCTCCATTAGATTCTCTACTGTTTCCCTAGACAGTCTCGTAGCTGTTTGGCTTCACTATGATCTTTAGCTAACATCTTTTAATGTAAAACTTCAACCTTAATCTTTGTCCCTTGAAACCTTTATAGATTTATTGTAAAGCCACAATAATTATTTAAGCTGCTCAGTTGTTTTTTGGAAACGTATGGGGGATTTGAACACATATTTTGCTACTTTGGATATGTTAAAATTTCAGATTTTCTTTTATTAGTAAATGCAGAATCACTAAAAAGATTATACAGGTGATCTCTGTTTATGCTTACATTATATGACACTGAAAATATTGATAGTTTTGCTTTCTGTTTTAGCATTCCTACAGAAATTTCAGGAAACAGCCCTGTGTCTCCTAACACTCAGGATACATCAGTAGGTCAGTCTCCTCTTAGATCTCCTTTGAAGCGACAAGCCTCAGTGTGTTCCACCCGACTTGGAAGTACTAAGAGTCTTACTGCTGCTTTTTATGGAGACAAACAGCCTGTTACAGTTGGAGTTCAGTTTAGTAGTGATGTCTCTCGGAGTGACGAGAATGTACTAGACTCGCCAAAGCAGAGGAGAAGTTTTGGTTCATTCCCATACACACCATCGGCAGACTCTAATTCATTTCATCAGTATCGATCAATGGATTCTAGCATGTCAATGGCTGATAGTGAAGCCTACTTTTCTGCAGCTGAGGAATTGGAGCCCATTAGCAGTGATGAAGGCCCTGGTACTTATCCTGGCAGAAAAAAGAAGAAAAAGCAAGCACAGCAGATAGACTACAGTAGGGGTTCCATCTATCACAGTGTAGAAGGGCCACTTACTGGCCATGGAGAAAGCGTTCCAGACCCTCCAAGTCTGCCATTCAAAACTCATCCTTCCCAGGCTTCCTTTGTTTCTGCATTAGGTGGAGAAGATGATGTTGTAGAACATCTATATATTGTGGAAGGTGAGAAACCAGTGGAGAGTGAACAGATCACTTCTCAGCAACCTGTGATGAATTGTTACCAGACTTACCTTACTCAGTTTCAGGTAATTAATTGGTCAGTTAAACACCCAACCAACAAAAGGACCTCTAAATCCTCATTGCATCGTCCCCTTGATCTGGATACACCAACCAGTGAAGAAAGTTCCTCATCATTTGAACAGCTCTCTGTGCCAACGTTTAAGGTATACATCAAATCATTAGTTTTTAGCAACGTGTTTATTCAGAAAAGTAAATTTTTGAGAAGTTGTTTTCAGAACTATTCAGTCATTTCGGGTAGACTTTCTTAAATTGTAGCTTCATGTATAACAGTTAGATCTCAGGATTATTGATGAGTATTATGAACTTAAGCAAATTGAGCAATGGTTTAAGATTTTATTAATCTAGTAAATTAACATATATGGTCTGTCCACATTATGTACTACTCCTAAGGTTAGAATCAACTCTTTCTCTGTGAAATCATAGTTCTACATCTTAAAAATAAGATTTTGGCATTCTTTATAATGGTTGCTATTCTTTCTACTAATCCTTGCTTTCAGTCAAATTCAGTTCCATTCACTTCATATTTGAGTTCTTATATTTTTGTATCAATGTGATTATTACCTATTATTGTACTGTATCTGATAAGTCACTTTTTAAGTAAAACTAAATAATCTCAAAATAAATTCAGCTATAATACCCAATATGAAAACTACTTTTAGAATGAAGAATTATAAGGGAAAATTTTAGGATATTAAAGACCAAAATTAAGCATAAAACATAGAACTGATGAATGATGTTCAGGAATCTTAGGTAGTATGTACTTCTGCATGCACACATTTATATATATGTGTGTAGATATGTATTTCATGTCTAACTTTTAGAGTATTCAGTCCTTCTTGATTCTGATATTACATTTTACTTCGTGCTGGGCATTTTGTACAGCGGTGAGAGAAACAGACATAGAGCTTCTAGTGGAGAGGTGGGAGCCATACAGCTGGTAGATGGACAGGTTAGAATTTGGTTTCAAACGAGAAGGTTGTTATGGTAATCAAAGGCTGCTGGATTAGACAATGATGGCGAGGAGCTACTGAGATGATATTGACATGGAAGGTAGATGAGGAGGACTTGTGGATGAGAGGACTGGGGGAGACCCTGCATTTCAGGTAGAGGCCCTACTATGGGAAAGGGTTGGTGTGAGTGAGAAGTAGTGAGTGCAGAAGTCTAAACAAGGGCCAGGTTGTCCAGTTCTTGCAGACCTTGGCACCAGGAGTTCTGATGTTTTAATTGCTTTGGGAAACTCAAGAGCTTTGAGGAAACAGATGTGCTATTGTGTACTTGGGCTATTAAGTAGAATTAAACTGTCCTTGGGAGAGGACTCGGGGGTGGTTTAGGAGGTCATGAAACTGGTTTGTCTAGGAGATGACAAAGGCTTGGGGTCAAGGCACAGTAGTATTGACGGAGGTCCTGCCAGCGATGGACATTTGAGTGGTATACAGAAGTTAGAAGCTTTAAGTGATAGTTATGAAGCTTTGGTTTTAAATTCTGCCTGTTTATTATCTTGTCCAAAATAAATTTCTCTTGCTGAATTTTAAAATGTTCTTTTTGTTCCATGAAGAAATATGTCAGTATATGACTTTTTTGTGTATAAAACTGAATTGTACACATGTGCAGAATAGTACTTGACAGGATAGGATTTTTTCAGTATTTACAAAACATTTTTAGTTTGGCTAAGCAGGCAAATCTCTGGAGAAGATGAGTCAAGGAATTCATTCTTTAAACAACTTCAAATGTAGAACATAATGTTTTCTCCATTAAATCTAAGTAACCAGTTGGCATTTACTAGAGTTCAGTTTGGTTAGATTCATTTATTCATTTTATCTTTTATGAATATAAAATATAAGTCTATCTTTTCCTACATCTTAATGTTTCTCTGGGTCTCTTTTGCTTTGTACTAATTGAAGTGGAGTAAATTATATTCTGCACATGTGTGACTGTAATAATGAACTCCAATATTATGAATAACTATAATGCATGAGTAAAAACATCTAAAAAATTGGTTGTGCTAGGAGAAGACCACAATGAGCTTCAGAAACTCTCCATGTAAAACATCTGTAGAGGAAAAGAATTTGCAATACTGTTGTATTCCTCTTCATTGCTCAACCCTCACAGCTTTACTCTGGCATACAGTTACATAAACAGGAATGAAGTTGGGTATTTTCTGTGATTGTTTCAAATGGTTAGACATTCAGGTTGAATATATCAAAATCCTATTAACAAAGTATATGGATGTTCACTATACTGTTAATGCCATTAAATTAGAGAAATAATATTAAAATTATAGACTAATACCTTATGTTATTATAGGTTATCAAACAGGGGCTCACAGCTAATTCTTTGCTAGACAGAGGCATGCAACTTTCAGGATCGACTTCAAAGTAAGTAAAAATGGCATGTAAGTTTGAAATCAGTATTCTTTGATTATGAGAGAGGTGGAATTGATTATGAGTAATAACCATTCTTGATGAGGTCAGGCCTTATTTTAAAACAAATTATCCCCCCAAATTAAGCTTTTTTGTTTGTCATGGCGTTGACTGTATTTAAAAACATTTGTAGTATGACTATAAAACATGCTATGAAAGCCATAGTGTGGCAAATGAAAACTGGGGACTAATAAGAACTCAGTACTATGCTTTTCTTATTTTAGAACAGCTTCATTAAGTAAATATATTTTAAAATGATTATCTCATTTAATCTATTAGCCATCTTTAACCATTTGTATTTTAGTACCTCATTGGCCAGTCTTTGAAAAATATTTGGAATGTGAAATATCAAGTCCAATTCCATGACTTTTCACCAAAATAAATGCAGTTTAAATGTTTCCTCATCTTATGGAAGTTCCTACTTCTATTCTTGTTCTTGGTCCTTCTTAAATATATGCTTTGCTTGTTAAATGGCACAGTACACCATATACTCCACTGGAAAAGAAAACTGTTGATAACACAGATGATGAAACGTTAACGGAAGAGTGGACACTGGATCAGCCCGTCTCTCAGACCAGAACCACGGCCATAGTTGAAGTAAAGGGAACTGTGGACGTTGTTCTGACTCCACTGGTGGCCGAAGCTGTGGACAGGTACTTTGTGTCAAAATGCAACTGTTACTTTTTGAAATGACACATGGTATATTTATGTTTACATAGGAGATTGTTTCATAGTTTTTTTTGGATACGGTTCAATGTATTTTAGTAGCAAACTTTCAGGAACAGCACAGAAGACAGACAGCATTAAAGACATGGACTTAGTTTCTAACAGTGAATGCCTGGGATCTACTGTATGACAAAAATGCTAAGAACCCCAATTAGTTGCCGTCAGTAAGAATTTTACTTGTTTAAAAAAAATCCCGATGCTGGCATTGTCCAAACAAATCTAACAGTTTTATTTATAATTGTTATACAGTTGGATTGCTGAAACTTGTTCACTGAAACATTTTGACTTGCGTTAATGCTTTACGTCTTGAATTTATGTTAAAAATTCACACCCAAATGGAAATGAAAAAATGGCTAATACCTGATTTCTGTCCCCTGTTTTTTCCATTCTCAATCACTTTTGACCCCATGGAAAAAAATATGTAACATTTAGAACTACCAATAACAGGAAGAAGAGAAAAAGTGTTTTTTGAGAATGAAATGTTTCCCATGGTAGTGAATTCTTAAGCACGTTCTCTGTGTATGCAGCATGCTAGTTGGATGTCTTTTGGCATAATTGTTTCATATTTGGCATAATTGTTTCGTATTTGGCATGATTAATACACAGTTGGGGTCTTCAAAAAGGCCCACTAGATAGGCCTCACTTGCCTCCTGCAAAGAGCCTATAGCTGTGCCTTGCAAGTGCAGATGTGTTTCGAAATCCTGAGCAATTTCTCGCACCAGATGCTGGAAGGGGAGTTTGTGAATCAGAAGTTCAGTGGACTTGATCAGTCTTGTCAGATGTGTTTCCTCACCCCTCCAGTAGAGGGTCCATTCTTGAGATCGGCTTTTGTAGCCAGTTGTTTTCCTAGGTGCTTTACCACTGGTTGGTTTGCAGGCTGTCTGCTTTAGCATGAAAGACCTTCGTACTTATCCCTCTTCTCTTTCAGCTGGAGCTTGGTGGGCTAGAGGTGGTGATGGTGTTAGTGAAAGCTGTGAACACTGGTAGCTTTTTTGATTGAGTAAAAAAATGGATGTATGTTTAAAAAGGTCTGTGTTTTAGTGATCATTTGTTACTTTCTCAACCAAATAATTAAATCGTAATGATTATTCTATTGATATCTATCTATCTATCTATCTGCATTGGGTTAGTGGCCAGACACTCAGGAACTAATTATTATCTCAAATTCCCATCTAGTTAATGAAAGAATAAGAGGAAATGATAGATGTTCTGCTTGCAAGCATCCTGCAGTCTTCCTAGGGTCATAAAACTAAAGTGAACAAAGCTGAAGTGGAATGCAGAGTTGTGTGGAATGCTGAGTGCTGAGTGTTAGAGAGAGACAGGGTTTAGTTGGGATCAGTTCTCATGAAGGTCTTCCTTTTCTGCAAAGGCACATAGTTTTCTTTGATAACTTAAATTGTTAAGATTCTCAGGAGATCTCAGACAAATTAGGAATATAGGAAATCTTCAGGAGATGATAAAAGAATAAAACCCACCAGTTATAAAAAATCTATTAAGAATGGATTGGAGACTTCCATGTGACACCTGAAACTTTAAGACTACTAGAAGAGAACAGGGAGATGCTTGAGGACACTGGTATGGGTAGGTAGCTTTTGGACAAGACTCTTAAGAGCACAGGAAACAGAAGCAAATGTGGATGTGTCTGCACAGCAAAGGAGACACTCAACAGAGTGAAAACACAGCCTGCAGAGTGGGAGGAAACACACCTGTCAAGACTGAAATCCAGAGTGTGAACATAAATAACTCAGTTTAAAAATGAGCAGTGTATCTAAATAGGCATGTTTTTTTTTTTTTTTTTTTTCTGAGAGTACCTCTGGCCCACAGGTATATGAGAAAAGGTCAGCCTCACTAACCCCTGGGAAATGCAGATCAAAACCATGGTGCAGTCTCGCCTCATCCCAGTAAGAATGACCATCATGGAGGATAGTGAGTGCCTGCAAGTCTGTGGGGACAAGTGGAGCTTTGCACCCGTGGGTGGGAATGTGCAGTAATACAGGTGTTACAGAAACCACAAGGGTCCTCACAGAATTAAAGACCAGCACCCTGTGATCCAGCAGTCCCACTGCAGGGTGGTGTCAGGTGAGGGAGTCCGTGTGTCCAAGGACGGCTGCATTCGCGGGTTCCCTGCAGAATTCTTAGCAGTCAAGGACAGAACAGCCTGAGTGATCAGACACTGTGGTCCACGTACACAGTGGAGTACTGGCCACTTTAGGAAAGGGAGGTCCTGTCCTTTGGGACCCCACGGATGGAACTGGAGGACTTTATGTTGAGTGCAGGGAGCCAGGCACAGAACCACAAGTTCTGCTGGTCTCATTCAGATGTGAATCCAACAAACTGATCTCGGAGAAGAAGAAAGCTGGTCACCAGAGGCCAGGGGGACTGGGGGAGAGGCAAGGGGCCCTGAGTGACAGCTGGATAGGAGCAAGACGCGATGGTGTTGTGTTGTACGGCAGGGTAGTTTCAGGTGACAGTAATGTGCTGTGCGTTTCAGAAAGCCGCAAGGAGTTGGAAAGTTTTTACCATAAAGAAATGATGGATTTCTAAGGAGATAAAGGTTTAACCTTGGTATTACACAACATATACATGTATAGAAACAACACATGTTACTGCATTAATAATACGTATAATCCTCATGTTTTTATGTATTGGTTAAAGAAAATGAGTGATTGAAGAGCAGCACTAAGATTGGCTCCTCTAAAAATTAGAGAGCTTTGCCTACCTTGTGGGCCAACGAGGTAGAAGCTTATAAATGTCTCACTTGTGTAATTTCAAAAAATGTGATTGAGGCATTTTTATTTCAACATTGAAGAGTTGTAAATATACAAATGCCTGATTTCACTGATGAATTAGGTCATGATATTAAATAATATTTAAATTTTTAATTTACCTTTTTTTCTTTCCTCAGATACATTGAAGCTATGGTTCACTGTGCTAGTACCCGACATCCAGCTGCAATTGTGGATGATCTCCATGCCAAAGTCCTTAGGGAAGCCGTCCAAAATAGCAAGACTACCTTCTCAGAAAATGTAAGAGCCTTTTATTTTAATGGGCTTAGAAAATTGAGTCCTCATCATGTGTGTGGAATATCCAAACTTGGGAAATATGGATATATGAAGAGATTGTTAGCAAGTTAAATGGAACCACGTGGACATGTTCAAAAGCCTTGATGTCATTGTACTATGATGAAATAGGAATAAAAGTACCTATTTAAGAAATGAAGGGAGCTGGGGCTGTAGTTCAGTGGCAGAGTGCTTGCCTTGTGCTTGTGAGGCACTGGGTTCGATCTTATCACTGCATAAAAATAAGAAACAAAAGCATGCTGTTCATCTGTAACTCCAAAAAAAAAAAAAAAAAAAAGAGAGAGAGAGAGAAATGGAGCTTTTTTCTTTTATTTTGAAGTACCTTAGATCTGAGGCTTTTCTGAAGACCCTTGGTCCTCAGGGAAAGACTATTCTTGAGGACTGGTACCTTACTTTTTTAAGAAGCAAAGATGCTCATGTTTCACTTTACTCTGCATCAGCTGACTCTGACATCACATTGTCCTGCATAAAGTCATGGCCTCCTGGTGTGTGACAGCCTGTGCATGCCATGGCTCTAGCCATGAAGCTAGTTACTTAATAGTCACATCCTGTGATCTTCTGGTGATTCCATTTGGCATTCAGCTTATCTGTATCATATTTGGATTAGGGAGCAGAGAAGAGGTGAAAGTGTGACTGATTATTTTTAGTGAACCAATTAGTCATTATATATTGACATTTATGTGATAGGTAGGATAGAAGAATATGGAAAAATGTAAATTGGAACAGTTCCCAACCAACAAGGAGTCAGTCATCAGAACAGATCTATCTTCAAGCCAGTAGTAGAGTTTAGTGATCCTAAAAAAAAAACAATCGATTACTATCTGGTTCTGTCTCTTTGTAGACTTATTTCTCTTGACTATAGATGAATTTTCTCGACCTTATAGCTGGGTCTGTTTCCTAGCTCCTTCTCCTCTTTTTTATTTTTGGCACCAGAGATTGAACCCAGGGATGCTTAACCACTGAGCCAAATCCCCAGCCCTTTTAAATTTTTATTTTGAGACAGTGTTGCTTAGTCTCAGAGACTGGTTTTGAATTTGTGATCCTCTTGCCTCAGCCTCCCAAGCTGCTGGGATTACTGGCATGCACCACCATGCCTGGCTGTTTCCTAGCTGTTCTAAAGGTTTGGACTTGAGGGTGGAGTGTTGAACCAGTAGTTGGCATGTAGATAGGGCTGGGTGCTCAATGAATAAGAAGGTATTGTGAATGCTGTAGAAATTGTGAAAGGCCTAGGAAATAATTCTGTTTTCATTCATTTTAGTTATCGTCCAAACAAGATGTCCGAGGAACAAAAACTGAACACCCTACAATAGGAACAACTAATCAAGGACAAGCACAGACAAATCTTACAATGAAACAAGATAATGTAACAATTAAGGGTCTACAGGCTAATGTTAGCATACCAAAGGTAACACTTGAATGTTTAAAAAAAAAAATTGTTGAAAAAATAGAGCTTTGCATTTACCAGAGTGAGTTGTATTGAAGAGTTGATAAAATCAAAAACATTTTATTCCTTTGATGATATAATATAGATTTACTATATTATAAATGGCTTACTTAAGCAGAATATTGAGCAGTATTTAAAATGTTCCATGTCCTCCCCATAAAATATTTATTACTATTCCTCTCTGGGAATTTATGACCTCCTTATCTTCCAGTGCATAGTTGTGCCGTTCATCTTTGTAGCTACACCTTTTCAAGTGTTTTATGGTTAAGTAATAACTTTTGATTTTACAACTCAAGTTTGTGATATTTTGTGTGTTAGGTAAACTTATGTTTGTTACAAGCCTCAGTGGAAGAGTCTCCAACTACAGCTCCTACTAGAAGTGTGACTCACGTGTCCCTAGTGGCATTGTGTTTTGACAGGATTGCTACACAAGTTCGTATGAACAGGTAAGACAGAATTTATTGAGACACGATCATTTTTCTAGATACAAACATCTTTTTAATACATTTCTGAGAATTATAATGTTAAAACTGTTTTGGACTCACAGATTAGTAAAGTGTGTTTTTAAAAGTTTGTATTCTATTTATTCTTAATATTTTTCAGTGAACATTGAGTAATTTGTTATTGATACTAAGTTAAAATAGTGGAGTGGTTTTTTAAGAAAGCCGTTTAGTTAAATATTTTCTCAGAACTATATCATTTATATATGCTTTTTTCTTTTTCTTAAAGAGGTGTAGTTGAGGAGACCTCAAATAATGCAGACCCAAGTAAAACAACAAATTTTGATAGATACGTTCATGCCACTAAAATGCAACCTCAGTCATCTGGATCCCTCAGATCAAATGCTGGAGCAGAAAAAGGGAAAGAAATTGCTGCCAAGTTACATGTTCATCGAGTGCATGGTCAGCTCAGGGGTCTTGACACAGCAGGTAAGCTCTGCCGCATGTAGGGTTTTCCCTGGCGTGTGAAAACATAAGAAGAGTTTGCAACAGAGAACATGAGTTTTCCCTTTGAATATTGCTACAATTTGAATATTATATAAGGAAAAGAAATGCATTTCTACATACATGGAAGGCATGATATCTGACTTCTCAGTAACTCAAATTCGGTGTATAGTGGAAAGTAAACTTTAGTAAAAAAAAAAAAAATGATGTGACTTCAAATTAGGAATGTTTCTTTCTCCTATGTATTTTCTTCATAGTAATTGTTTGCCTGTTACAAAAGAGAGTGGTCAGTTGTTTGACTTGTTTGTAGAATTTCATGAAGATTAATTAATTGCAATATTAGCAAAGTCCAGGTAGCCTGCACTTATGTCTTGCAGCAATAAAAGTGATAAACATTCCTCTTAAAGTCCCTGGTAAGTACAAGAAATATATGTAGCATTTTAATATTTTGGGCTCTAATGTGT
Source organism: Ictidomys tridecemlineatus (assembly GCF_052094955.1). Taxonomy (NCBI): domain Eukaryota; kingdom Metazoa; phylum Chordata; class Mammalia; order Rodentia; family Sciuridae; genus Ictidomys; species Ictidomys tridecemlineatus. The sequence goes on along the minus strand of NC_135485.1, from coordinate 146,342,953 downwards.
TTTCTCATTTTGAGGTTTAAATGACCTTAGTTTATCAGATTTGATCCAGGGGGAAAAATGAGTTTGTTAGTCTTATTTGAGATGATTGCTTTGGGATGGATGACCATTCCTGAATGAACAAATGAGTTCCTGGAATTTGCACTCTGCATTCTGCAGGTTCTGAAGGTTTCATGGCTCCTGTCTACATTCTGGCTCTATGTGACCACTCGGACTTTTTCAAGACTTATTTCACTATCTTTGTGTATGAGGCCAAAATGTTTGACCTAGGGATTGCAAGAAAATTATTAACTATCTGAAATCTTTAGTCCTAAAATTGGTATAAACAACAAAAAAACAAAACAAAACAAAACAAACAGTGGCATGAATGTTAAGAGCTCTGTAGTTTGCAATGATGGTAACCAGTTTGTACTTGATGGTATTCAGACTGTAAGCAGTACCTTAAGTCATTTTTGATATCCATCATCCAGAAGTACTTCTCATCAAAGACAAAACTCACAATGAAATCCCCAAGTGAACTATTGTATAAATATATAGGAAAAATGTAAATGTCTTTACTTAATATGTGTGTTAGAAATTTGTTAGTAATCTGATGACATTTGCTAGCCATAGGGAGTTGAAGTAGTTAGGTGTCTGAATGTAGTGTTAGGGGTTATTCATTTTTAATAGATTCTGGAACTTTGATATATTTGTATTTCTTGATCAAGAAATCAAAGTGAAATTCAAGGTAAATCCTTACCTTATTTGGTAAAGATTAGAGTATTCATGGGATTAAAGACAAATATCAGTAATTCAAAAATAAGAAAAGTATAGGAAAACATAAGCAAATATTTGCTTTCTAAACAAGGAAGGTTTTCAAATTTTAAGTGCAAAGAAGGTATTTACATATGATGGAATAATACATAGCTATTAAAATTAAAGAATTTTTAGTTACCCGAGAAAATTATATCATGGTTTCCTGCTATATGAAAAGTAGGATCCAAAGCCAAGTTTGCAAAATTATCTTTGAAGGGCTAGAAAGTGTTTACTTCAAATATAAATAAGTTACCTTTGGGTGGTAAATTTATATGTGTTTTTTTTCATATATATATTTTCAGTTTTTCTTTTCTGTGTTCATTATCTGTAATCAGAGAAATGAGAAGATATAAGATAATACCTCCCAGGCACTGAGGATGGTGGTTTCCTTTTTGTATCTGTAAACAATGGAACTAGGACATTTTTAATGAATTGTAGTGATTAAATAGAAGCTGTTTAGGAAAAGCTTCGATTTTCCTAGAAAATAGTTTTTCCCTAAGGCTGGGTAATTAAAATATATATATATGGTAAAATGATTAAAAGTGGTTTAAATTACTTTACCATGAAGCTGAATTATTTAGGAGCTTATTGACTACACGTCTAGAGTACCCTGTAACCTTTCAGATTTATATTAATTTTGAGCAGTTACGAATTATGGAATCTTTTTAGGTAGCATTCTTTTAAAAGTTGGCTCATTTGTTTACTTTTCTGTCTTTTTGGCAGAATATTAAGATACCCTTTTAGGACAGCCACTGTGGCAAGTGTGTAAATTTAAGTACAAACCATCTGTCTTTAAAAATATTCATTTTGTTCTCTTAATAATAGACATTGGGACCTGTGCCATCACTGCTATTCCTTTTGAGAAGTCCAAGGTTTTATTTACTCTTGAAGAACTGGATGAATTTACTTTTGTAGATGAAACAGATCAGCAAGCTGTTCCAGATGTAACTCGAATAGGTCCCAGCCAAGAAAAATGGGGTTGGATAATGTTTGAATGTGGACTTGAAAATTTAACCATAAAAGGCAAGCTTTTGTAATTGTTGTTGTTGTTGAACTGGTTAAGTGGGGGGCAGTTGGGACCCCTATTTCTGAAATATTTTAAACAGTTGTGACTTTGAGTTACCTGAATCCACATAATAAAGCCGAAAGTAGTGTGATGTCTGAGATTATTTACCCGGAGTGGGTGCCCTATCCCAATTGCTCAAGTAAGGTGTTCCCTCCACTGCATTGATCCATAGCTAGGCAGAATGTCCACTCATATCAAACAACAACAACAAAATCTGTGATTCAGAAAAACCTTCTAAGTGAAATATATAGTCACCCAGCTGTTTGAAAGCTTGCATCTTTGAAAAGTTGGTCTTTGACTTAGTAGATATTATTAATCCTTTACTCAGAAAAAGATACTGAGTTACACACACACACACACACACACACACACACACATATATATACCCCCCCCCACATATATATATCTTCTTAAATGTTATTGAATAATTTTAAAATAGGAGCATTGAATAGTGGTAAGATTTTTAGATATAGTCATTGGTTATATTAGTTCCAATGTAGTAACTAGTATTAGTAGTTATATGCTTACAGTTATTTACCTGACAGTTCAATCATACATCACATTTATAGATAAGGGCAGAGTCTTAGTGATCAAACATGATCTTTATGAAATTTTAAGCGGATAGTGTAGAGTTCAGCATTGAAATATGGGTATCTGCTGTTCTTAGCAAATAAATCCCCTTTTACAGGAGGAAGACAGTCTGGTGCTGTTTTATACAACAGTTTTGGAATTATGGGTAAGGCTAATGCCACAGAAAGGGGTGGAGTGCTGACATCTAACAATTCTTCGGATTCTCCAACTGGCAGTGGCTATAATACTGATGTCTCTGATGATAATCTTCCATGTGACCGGACAAGCCCTTCCTCAGACTTAAATGGAAACTCTGTCTCAGATGAACAAGTTGGTGAATTTCTAACATAATAATGCTTTGGAAAAATAATATAGAAAGCTATACTCTGAAATCAGAATTATTAGTATGTATTTGCTTGTCTTCCCTGTTTTGGACTCATGCTGTCTGCTCAGTGTGATAGCTCATTGGCGAGTGTACCAGGATTGTGGCACATTTCTGTCCATCTTAGTTTTACATAGCACCTTGTTTATGTTCTGTACTGAGTAAGCTGTGTGGTCTGAACTTTAGCATAGATAAGTTTATATCCAGCATAATATTTACATAATATTCTGCAAATGCCACATACTTCATAAACATTTGTTGAATTAATAGAATTTTAAAAGATGGGCCTTGTATGTTTTGATGTACTTTGGCAGTTGTCACTTTTTATGTTTTGGGTGGTTAGCAGTTTTTAAGGAAATTACAAATATAATGGCTACACACTGAAGAAAATAGTTGGGAAGAACCTAGCGGTTCTTTCTGTTCTTTCTCTGTTATGGTGTATTGAAATGACATCAGTTCAGGGCTCTCCTTCCTGAAAGTCCTTGGATTCTGACTTTCCCTTCCGTGGGTTCTCTGTCTTGTCTTGGTCTGTTTCCTCATGGAGCTCTTTCTCCTGGTGTATGAGGTCCCCCGGGGTTCTGTTGTTGGCTCCTCTCTTTTTCTTGCTGTTGATCTACTCCCTGACTGGTTTCATAGGCCAGGCCCACAGTTTAGTGACACTCCTTCCACCAGCAATGCTTTTGGCACTAGCTTTTTACAGAACTGTGCCCAGTGGCTTTTTACACTCCTGCATTTAGATGTGCCGTAGGTGCCAGAAGTGCCAATCAGTCTAAAACCAAATTTGTTGCTAATTTGCCTAGACCTGCACATTATTATAGTTAATTGTTTATTCCTATAAAACCCCTCCTTCCCTCCTTTTAAAATCTCAAGTTCTGTATCTTTATATACCCAATCTCTGGCTCTTTGTTTCTGGTCTAAAACCTATGAGATGAAATGTATTTTGAGACATTAGACTTTTATTTTTATTTGCACACTTTTTTGGGTGTTAGGGATTGAATCCAGGGTGTTGCACTTACAAGGCAGAAGTTGTACCACCGAGCTATTCACCAGCCATACATTTTTTAAAAAAATAAATTTTATATCTATCTATATATCTATATATAACAGTGGACCTTTATTTTATTTTTATATGGTTCTGAGAATTGAACCTAGTGCCTCACACCTGCTACCACTGTGCTATGACCCCAGCCCCATGGATTATTATTGTTATTTTAAGAGATGAAGTCTTGCTGTGTTGTGTAGACTGGTTCCAACTGCCTGTACTCAGGCCATTCATTCTCGTATCTCAGCCTCCGAAGCAACTGCACTTTAGGTGGTTTTTTTTTTTTTTGTTTTTTTTTTTTAAAGAAAAATAAAAGCAAATGGAATATGTACTACATGTTACATAAACTCCTAATGTGATGTGAGACAGCACTTCATCTTTAAATATTTCTGCACAGTATTAATAAAAACATCAAGCCAGATAAATAGTGTCTCATCAGTTCAGATTTTATTGTCCCTTTGTAAATCAGGTTTTTGAAACTTTTTAGATTTTAGAATTGCTGATAAGAGATTGAACACTATGATTATTCTTTTTTTTTAAGAGAGAATTTTTTTTTTTCTTTTAGAGAGAGAGAATTTTTTTAAATATTTATTTTTTAGTTTTCAGCGGACACAACATCTTTGTTGGTATGTGGTGCTGAGGATCGAACCCGGGCTGCACGCATGCCAGGCGAGCTCGCTACCACTTGAGCCACATCCCCAGCCTCTGATTATTGATTCTTGCTGTTATAATTACTTGTGACCCTAAGGATTCTAAGTTCTTTTTGTGGACATGCTTCATTTTCTTTCTTTCTTTCTTTTTTTTGTAAATGGGTACCAATGGTGCTTAACCACTGAGCCACATCCCCAGACCTTTATTTTATATTTTACTTAGACACAGGGTCTCACTAAGTTACTAAGGGCCTGGCTAAGTTGCTGAAGCTGGCTTTGAACTTTTGATCCTCCTGTCTCATCCTCTCAACCTTGTAGGATTATAGGCATGCACTACTGTGCCTAGTGTATGTGTCATTTTCTAATCATACTATCAAAACAAAACAAAAAATTTTTTTCTTAGCTAATAGTATTTAAAAGCAAATTACAGATCTGTAAATAGATATAACTGGTAGAAGACCTTTTTCTTTAATATTATGCAACTTACCTCCCTACATTCAGAAGAGTGATGATTGTCCATTTCAAAAATATCATTCATATTTCTCAGTATAGATTCAGATTATTAGTTACAAAATGGCGAAGAGTTTTTTTTTTTATTATAAAGTGGTATTTAAGTACATGCTACAGTAGTATTTTGGGGGATACTTTATTTGCCAGTTTGAAATATTGTGTTAAAGTCAAGTGGAAGTGGACTGATTGCAGAGACCTTAATTCTCTGAAGTATTCTTCAGCTTAATAAAAGTCACATGGTCTCTGGCAAGTCTTAAGACCCCTTTCATTAGCTGGCAAAAGTAGCGGTGAGTATCTATAAGCAAATACAAATGAATGAAGAATCGAAGAACTCAGTCGAAGCTCTTGAGTTCTTGTATTTCTGATTTACATTTTATAATGCAAGTGGTTTTTGCAATTGTGCTCCTTGGAGCTTTCAAGTTTCCATAGATATTTCTCAGGTTGAGGTTGAGCAAGATTCACATTGTCTGTTTCATGTAAGAATGCTATTTGTAGCATTGGATGAAAAGGTTTCCACACTGAAACGCCAGTAAACTTCTATGTTAGTATTTTTAAGGTATTAATTATACATTAACAAGTTTTGGCATTTTGTTTGGTATAGGATGAAGGTGTCGAATCTGATGATTTGAAGAAAGATCTGCCCCTGATGCCTCCACCTCCAGACTCGTGCAGCATGAAGCTGACCATTAAAGAGATCTGGTTTAGTTTTGCAGCTCCCACCAACGTGAGGTCTCTCACACACGCGTTTTCTAGGTACAGGTTTCAAGAATCTGTGGTCTGTTGGTGTTTCTTCTGTTTTTCAGTTAGCATGTAACTCTTCTTCACCTATTTTTTGAGTTGCTTTCCTGATGTAGCGAATTCAGAAAGTATTAGGGTTGCCCCTTTTTCTTCCTTTCTTCAGACTTTCTTTAAACATTATTCTCACCTTTTGCAACCCAGTTTTTTTCCTAGTGATTTAATTTTATTGTTGTTTGTCATCCTGACTTAGACTTTTGATCCTCTTTTCACCTCTGACAAGTGAAAGTATTTTTCCTTTCTTTTCTTTTTTTATTTGTTTTTTAAATGGATGCAGTGTCTTTATTTATTTATTTATTTATTTATTTATTTATTTATTGCAATGTCTTTATTTTACATTTATGTGGTGCTGAGGATCGAACTCAGTGCCTCAAGCATGCTAGGCCAGAACTCTACCGCTGAGCCACAACCCTAGCCCTTTTCCTTTCCTTTCTGTTATCCATTTTTCATAATTCATGAGTGGTCAGAAGGAAGAAAAGTAATTTTGCTTGAATAAAATATACAGTTAGTTGTTATGGGAGGTTGTTTGAAATATAAATTTTAACAGTTACCTGCAACCTTGTATTGCTTTTAAAAGGCAGCTGAACCTCTTAAGCACTGCAACTCCAGCTGTTGGTGCCTGGCTTGTTCCCATTGATCAACTCAAGTCGTCCTTAAACAAATTAGAAACTGAGGGAACCCTGAGAATCTGTGCTGTCATGGGATGCATAATGACAGAAGCCCTAGAGGTAAGTCTACCCATAACATCAGGTTATACATATGTCACTGAAAATAATGTCTCACTGTTAATCCTTGTTGGAAAATGTCAGATCTGAAGGTTCTAGTTACTAATTATCTCTTATTATAGAATCTTTCAAACATATCATTCTAAATCTGTGATTGCTTGATTTCAGAATAAAAGTGTACATTTTCCCCTAAGAAGCAAATACAACAGGCTTACGAAAGTTGCTCGTTTTCTCCAAGAAAATCCTTCCTGTTTGCTCTGCAATATCCTTCATCACTACCTGCACCAGGCAAATTACTCCATCATTGATGATGCTACCATGGTGAGCTCCTGAAACCAAATGTTAGCTTTAAAGAGGCTGCCATTCTTGATACAGACCACTGACCTGCAACAATGAGGTCAGTAAGTTTAGATGCATGTGGAAAGTCCAAAGGAGAAATCTGGGGAGAAATAGATTGATGGTCAACATTGTGGTCATATGGTTGATTTCAGGGAATTAACAACACAGCCATATTAGAAGAAGTTGTGGACGTGGATGAGATTGCTCCATGGAGTAAACTGAGTGAAAAGCTGGTTAAGGATGGAATCCCCCAAAATGCTGAAATTTAAAGGAATAATAGGAGAGTTGGATAGAACTACACAAAATGTGGAGGAAGGAGAGGCAGGAGAAGCAGGAAAGCTGTGTCTTAAAAGCTACAGGAATAGAGGTTTAAGCAAGAGAATGATCACCAGAATCAGATTTTACAGCAAGGTATACTGAAATAAGAACTAATAAGAACTAGTTAAGGATAAGAACATACAATTGTGCAAAATAAATATTATTCCTCTCTGCCTGTAGAAGAGCATACAGCATATCACAAGGTTTTAGAGCTTTGTGGATACGCCTTCCTTCTCCAGGCTCTTGGCAATAGAGCATACCCAAGCATATTCAGCCAAGCTAGAGACAGAGTTTTAGTATTATCAATGGCCAGGCAAGCCACTGGCCATGCAGGTCAAGAACCTCTACAAAGCAATGGATTTTTAATATGTGTAATATGAATTGTAATGCATTCTGCTGTCATATATAACAAATTAGAATAAAAAAATTAAAAAGACAAAAAAAAAAAAAAGATATTTAGACTGGCATAGCTCTTGTACTTCCTGACTGTGGAGGACTGAGAAGTCCCTAGTACACTTGCCCATCTAGTCATAGGTAGAGAAATTGGACCAGAGAGAGGATGGCAACATCTCTTATGGATGGGTGCTTCACCAGGTAGCTTCCCCTGTGAAGGAGAAGCACAGGATGGCCCTTGTCACTTGATTATAAAAATGAAGAGGCAGGCTTGTAGACCTGGTATTCCTTAGAAGTAAGTGGGCCGAGTTAGTAAATGGCTCCCCTTAATCGAATTGGCTATTTCTCCTACCAAAAGGAATTACTGGAAAGAAGAGTAAAGAATTAGATAGATGTTTTTTTTTTTAGATTAAGGTGCTAGTAGGAAAATAGCCAAAAATTTCATTCACAATCATCACCCTGTGGGGTAAAGTGGCACCTCATGTCTAGTGTCTTCTTTCACCTGCTGCTGCTGTATTGTTTTATGACAGAAATGTGCAGCGCTGTATTTAAAGACTGGCATCTGTTAGCTTTCTTTCTGTATAATGAAGTACCTGAGGTTGGGTGCTTAAGCAAGGAGATTTATTTAGCTTACGGTTCTGGAGGTTCAAGGACATCCCAAGTGTGTCTCTGGTGAGGACCCCTTAGTGGATTGCAAGATAGTGGGAGAGTGAGTGAGAGGGAGGGATCACATGGCAAGAAGCCAGAGATGGAAGGAGCCAGACTTAATTTTTTTAAACTACCCTATCTTGAGAATGAAGAATCTCTCCAGAAATGCATTAATGAATCCAAAGAGCAATACCTCAGTGGTCGCCACCAGGCTCCACCTCTTATAGATCCCGTCACCTGTCTACACTGCCACTCTGGGAACCAAGCTTCCAATACAGGAACCCTAGAGGGGTTCTACAGTCAACTTGAAATCTTGGGTAACTCTGGACAAGTTTCTTAACATCTAAGTTTTAGTTTCTTCCCCTCTAAATGAAGCTTTTGATATTTAAATGAACAAATGTATACAAAGCACTTGAAGGGCAACTTACTACTTTAGTTGACATTCGCCCATGTCATTGTTACAGAGTGATGGACTTCCTGCTTTGGTCACTTTAAAGAAAGGCTTGGTTGCACTGGCAAGGCAGTGGATGAAGTTTATTGTGGTGACACCAGCTTTTAAAGGAGTCAGCTTACACAGACCAGCTCAGCCCCTGAAACCTCATGCAACTGTGGACCATGAGCATGAAGACGGACTTGGGCTGGATAATGGGGGTGGTCTTCAGAGTGATACCAGTGCTGATGGAGCAGAGTTTGAATTTGATGCAGGTAATTTTGTAAGCCTCAGCTGCATATTTTCTTACCTGTAACAGGATATTTCTTACAGTCATCATTGTCTGATTTTATGCTCAGTCATGTGCATCTTCTATAAATAAAGCTAATATGCCACTTTACAAGGTATCAAGACCCTTTTGTTTTTCTCCTTTAGTTATCAATGAATTATTAATACAAGCATATCTTTTAGCTGGGTGGTACACACTTGGTAGTACAGTACTTGTAATGATTTTAATGATGATTTTAATAATTTGTGTCTCAGATTTGAAAATATTGTGGCCTAATTTAGAAGCATGGCTTTTTATTAATCCAAATACATGATGGTAATTTCAGAATCTTTTTGTGGACCTGATTTATATGTTAGTTTTATGAAATATAATAGCCTTCTCCTAATCTACCAGTGCAAAGATATCTTTGTGTAACAAAATGTTATGAGTGAAACCTGTAAATTTTCTTTTTAAAATAGTATTTGTTTATTTGGTTTTAAAGATGCCTTTGTCTTATTCCCATAAGTAAGTTTGGAGGCCTACACTGAATCTACAGATCTGTTAATACAGTGCTGTTTCATTCTTTGCCAAAAGTTAATTTTTATTATTATTATGACATGTAACATCAATGAAAATTTATTACAAATGTTTTGAAAAATATTAAAAGTCATGGGAAAGAAGAGTAGTCCTAAAATTTCACAACACTGATATGTTATATTTTATCTAGCTACATTAAAAATGTTTAGAAAGTGAATGTATTATAAGGAATAGGCTGGGTTTTATTTATTTTCCAATATTTCAAGTATGCTCAAAGTTGAAAGAGTCCTGCAGTGAATATCTTTTCTCATTACTGATAGGTGTCTGTTAGTCCATGACAGTCTGTATTTTCTTGAGCAGGATTGAACTGGTAATTGCTGTTTGTGTCATTTGCATGTCATATGTGAAAGATTGAATAACATACATACATTTATTTATTTATTTATTGCGACTGAGTGAGAGGATTGGGATTTGGGAATAAAGGAGAGAAAAGAGTAAATTTTACCAGATTCTATAATTAATTTGTCACATCATGAAAGTTGAGTGTGGTTATACAACCAGAACAATGAGGTTGATGTTTCAAGGAAGGTTGTAGTAATATCTGACTTGCCTCTTCCTTCACCCATTTCAGCCACAGTCAGTGAACACACAATGCTGCTAGAAGGAACAGCCCAGCGGCCACCTCCAGGTAGCTCTGGACCTGTAACGGGAGCTGAAATAATGAGAAAACTTTCCAAAACTCACACCCATAGTGACTCTGCATTAAAAATAAAGGTGTGTTATTGCTGTTGTTGGTTATTCAGACTTCAAGAGAAGACCTAAAATTTTGTTATTTCAAATTTAAATATTAGCTGCCCCCCCTAAATATTGAAATGATTCATTATGTTGAAATGAACTTGATTAGTAGCTTTTAGAAAAAAAAAATATATATATATATATATATATCCTAAAAGAAATATATATATATCTTCCTTCCTTTCTGTTCATTCATTCATTCATTCATTTATTTGGTACTGGGGATTGGACCCAGGAGCACTTTACCACTGAGTCATATTCCCAGCTCTATTTATTTTGAAACTGGATCTTGCTAAATTACTTAGGGCCTTTCTAAGTTGTTCATGCAACTGCAATCCTCCTGCCTCAGCCTCTGAGTGGTTGGGATTACAGGTGTGTGCTATCATGCCTGCCAGTATATATATTTCTTTGAAGACTGTATGGTCAGTAATTACTCTTGAATAAGATATGCTTTAACTTCAAGCCTTCATGCTCTCCTTTGACTTAATTAAATACAGTGTTCAATAAAGTTAAGTGTTGAAAATGTCATTGGTCTTGTAATATCAGTTTTAACAAGAAGCTCTTTAGGCAGTGAATGATCAGTATATGGTTTGGATTAGGGTTTTTATGACTTTGGCTGTGTGGCTTTGCTTTGAGAAGTTCTGAGGATGCTTAATAAGAGACAGCATGTAGCCAAATGGCTCGACATGCCCTGGTAACAACTGTGTTGGCTTGAATCCTGTTCTGTGCCTGATAAGCTCTTCATTGCATCCTGTGTCGGTTCCTCTTCTGCCCTATGGGTTCAGTGCTAACTCCTCTGTGAGAAGTAACTGAATTTAGACTTCAAAAGTGCCAAGAAGAGGATTGCCACTTAATAAGCTTGTGTTGTAGTAGGTCATTTTTTCTGCTCATTTGCTTTTCTGAATGCTGAAATCAATGGTTAATAATTTTGCTTTCTTTATTTAAAAGTCTACCTACATTTAGGGGACTGGGGTAGTATCTCAGTGGAAGAGCACTTGTCTAGCACATGTGAGGCACTTGGTTCGATCCCCAGCACTGTATAAGAATAAATAAATAAAATAAAGTTTTTTAAAAAGTCTACTTACTTCCATACACAGAATCCATAAAAGAAATAATTGATAGCCAACATTAAAATATAAAATTTCTATACAGAAAAAAATGTAAACAAAATAGACACATGGCAAAATACTTTTTTCCAAACATATAAAGAATTTGTCCTAATCACTAAGTAAAGGCCAAACACCGAAAAGAAAAAAAAATTGTTAAGGACATAAACAAGCAGGTCACAGAAAATGTATGTACACATGTGAAAATATATTCTCTTATAAATAAATATAAATTAAAATGAGATTTCCATTTTTTCCCTATCATATTGGAAGACTAAAACTTTTAATAGTATACATTGTAGGTTAAGATGTAAGAAAATGGACTCATGGTGTCAGAGTGTCAGATTATAAGTGCAGTGTGAAGAATTTGGGGAAAGAAGTCAGGGATTACAACTGACTATTCTCTTGTAAGTAATATTAGTAAATTTTTTTCTTTTGTGAGCTAGAAATTATTTCCAGCTTTAGAGAATGTGGGGATTAAATAAAATAATGCACAAAACATGCATTATTTTATTAGCATGTGTTTCATATGTTGCAAGTGCTCATCTCTGCCTGCATGGACACTCTTCCTCCCCTTTTCTCCATGTAAAACATACAGCCCTTTCTGCTTTCCCCAGAGGGTTAGGACTTCATAGGGTTTCACAGCACTGTGAGCCTTTGCCTCCACCTCCTGCTCCTATGAGAAGGTTCCTTCCAGGTAGGAGGAGTCTGTGATGACTTCAAATAAGAAGCTGTGGGAAGGTGGTGAAAGTAGATAGCTTTCCATTCATGAAGTTTCTGTGAGTTCCTAGACTTTGCTTTTGATGGTATCTATCTTGTTACAGATCATTTTCAGTAAATGTATTTTTTAGTTAGTTTTTGTGTAAGGGTGACTGTCCCTGGGTATTACTTTGCTGGTTCAGTAAATAAACAATGATGGAAGGAATTATATCAGGCCACTTTTTTCTTCTGGCCATAGAGATTTCTCCACCAGCACCTTACCCCTAACTTTCTGAAGCTCTGTTGCCCTGTCTCCTGCTCCCCAGGTCTTAACTAACATTTGATTTCCCACCATCCGTTCGACAGGCTGTGCTGTGGATTTTGAGTTGCTTCCTTTAGGAGGGAATTAATGATACATGGTTAAAATAAGGCAATATGCTTCACTATAATATCAACAATAAAAGTGGCCCTGTGTAATGTACTGTGGAACATTATTATTACCGCAGAACATTATTGTTATAGTACCTGCTCACAGGTATCTCCCATTTATCCTGTCCTGGTGGACACAGTCATTTTGGCATCAGTGTGCAAAATTGCTAGCAGTAATGGCAGAGGTCATGGTAGTTATAGTTCTCTGTAGTCATTTTTATATGCATGGGAAAGAATGCTTTGTTGCTCCTTCTAGGGCATTCATCCATATCATTCTCTGAGCTACACCAGTGGAGACACTGCCACGGATTCCCCAGTGCATGTTGGACGCACAGGGATGCCAGTAAAGGAGAGTCCGAGGAAGGAGAGCCTGCTCAGCTACCTGACCGGCAGCTTCCCCAGCTTGCACAACCTTCTGGAAGGCACCCCTCAGAGAAGCAGTGCAGCTGTGAAAAGTAGCTCCCTGACAAGAACAGGTGCCTCTCCTATATGTGGCCATTTCAACTTTACCTTTTATGGGGGAATTTTTAAAACACCTTTCTTAAAATATAATCTTTCATATAAATATTACACTTTATTTTTGAGAAAATACAAGACAATTGTGTTGTTCCTAAGTTTGGTTGGTTTATATTTTTAAATTGTAGTGCCATCTAAAGTCAACATGGGCATGTGATATGGGTTTTGGCCTGACCAACCAACGTAGACTGTCTACCCTGTTAAAGTAAAACTAAGCTGTTTATTAATGCCTTAGTAACAAAATGCCAACATCATGCAGGGAGAGTTTGAAAACATCTGGAAAGGAGGGCATTTTTAACCTTTGTGAAAATAATTATGTGAATCATACTTTCTGTCTCTATGTGCATAAGTAATTCTGTGCTCAGTAAGACCTTAATTTTAGGAAATTCAGTGGCCACCGACATGCTGTCTGAGCATCCCTTGCTGTCTGAGCCATCGTCTGTGAGTTTCTATAACTGGATGTCAAACGCTGTGGGTAACCGAGGTGGGGCAGTGCAAGAATCTCCTGTCACAAAATCAGGACACAACAGTCTTCCAACAGGTATTGGATTGTCATATTATTTGGTCTATATCTACTTATAGCAAAATCCTGTTTTTCAGAGGACAAAAAGTGTCAGACATTTAAGTACCATTTGGTTAAAATTACCCCTTTTAGAAATGCATTTGATAACAGAGTTAGCAGAAAGGATGGTGAGCAGTCACAGTTGCCCTGTGTGCTTGTAGAAAGGCAGCTACATCAGATGCGAGTTGTGTAGAATTTGAAGAGTTTAATATTTCCATTTAGTGTGGCGGTGTTGCTTTTTCAAAACAGAAAATGAAGCCATTGAAAAGAACGCAAAGTCTAGCATTATGTACCTACAATGTGGAAAATATTTTTGGATTACCCAGATCCCTCGGAGACACAATCATGCAGAGAGAGTTTGAAAACATCTGGAAAGGAAGACAATTTTAACCTTTGTGAAAATAATTATATGAATCATACTTTCTCTCCCTAAGTGCATAAGGGATCCAGATCCCTTTGAGACACAACTATTATTCCTACCATCTTTATAGTTAATGAATGTTTAGTGAAGTCTAAAGGAGTACTAGAAGAGTAAAGTAAGGTTCCTTTCCCCAAGGAGAGAGACAAAGGAGGGCCATTTATTTTAAAGAATATGTATATGTTGGAAGAAGACTGGCAGTCCATTACCCAAGGAAGTAATGGTAGCTATATCCAGAAATACATGAAGACCTACCTTTCCTTTTCTGTTTTTCCAAGTTTACTTAATATATTATTTTCTCATATAACATATACATACATATGTATACTGTGTGTGTGTGTGTGTGTGTGTGTGTGTGTGTGTGTGTGTGTAAAGAATAGCAAAGTAGTCTTTGATGCTGCTTAAGGAAGGCAGGTAAAAAAATCCATATACCAACTATTTGAATTCCAGGTAGATCTTCAAACACACAATATGAAAGAATGAAAACTGGTTGATGTGTACGACTTACTCAGCCCTTTTTCTGGCTGGCATGAACCTCCTTTAATCTGGAGCTAAGCTTGGTTCTGACTGAATGCGGGTTCTTAGCACTGGCCCTTGACTGAAGAAGGTGAAAGAGAGCTTGATGCTTCTATCTGGTGCTAGTTGCACACCATCCAGAGAGAATATAGTTTAAATTTCATGAGAACCAGGAAGGAACGCTTCCCCTCTGTCACGAGAGCTTTGCCTGCAGGTTAAATGATAAAGAGTATTCAGAGGAAAGAAAGCGTGCTATGTTATCTCCTTCTGCCCTAGAGACCCTAGCTTTTGCCCCGCTGTACTTGATTTGGCAGCCTGCTACTGCTTTAAAATTCTACATTTTGGACTGATAGGCCCTACTTTTGTATAAGGATGACTGTTATTTTCTGAAAATTTAATTTTCATTAATAAATCAATCATTTATGTAAAATAACCTGAAAGTACTAATGTTTTTTACTTAAATGGTTTGATAATGTCACTACAGTACTTTCAAAGAATCTAACTTG
Source organism: Ictidomys tridecemlineatus (assembly GCF_052094955.1). Lineage (NCBI taxonomy): Eukaryota > Metazoa > Chordata > Mammalia > Rodentia > Sciuridae > Ictidomys > Ictidomys tridecemlineatus. The sequence goes on along the minus strand of NC_135485.1, from coordinate 146,327,941 downwards.
TTTTGCCCTTTTATGTTTTTATTCACAATAATTTACATTTTATTACTGAAATTTTATTCTGTTAGGTGTTGCACCCAATCTTCCTACAATACCCTCAGCCTCGGATTTCAACACTGTCTTGTCTAGTGACCAGAATACATTGGATGGGACACATTCTCAGCATAGCACTAGTCAGGATGATGTGGCAGGTGTAGAAGAAGCTAACCAAGGGTTTCCTGCTGTTCAGCTAGCTGATGCACAGGTGAGCCAGTCTGTTTTCTGTAATTATAATGATTCCTCCTTTGGCAATACTTAGCCACTGAAACCATAAAACATTGTGTACGTTGGAGTTCTAGTGAGAATTTGTATGCTCTCCCTGTTTGCTAAAAGCCTTCGTGCAAATAGGAGAAGCTTTAAAACAGTACATGGATTAATTGTGAATGCATTTAAGTATCTATAGTTGACCATTAGAGAAGAGAGCCTCATAGTAACATTTTTTGTTATTTTTAACAAATTGGCTGAATGACATCACTAGAAAGTTTAATCATTCCCATGGTCTTTGGTACAGTGTTAAGAGTAAGTTCACTTTACAGAGAGAACAGTTGGGAGATAGTGATCTTAGAACAGAGAAATAAAGTATACATTTAGAAATGTATACATGTAGAAATATAGTAGTAGCCATGTGTTAAATGGATGAATTAGAGTAACTAGAATTGAAAGGTGAGTTATTGAAATAGTTCACAACAGAGGTAATGAGACCCTGAGTTTCAATGCTTCTGGGTTTGAAAAGGTAAAGGAGAAATATGGAGATCTCCTTTAATCCATTAAAGTCCCATTTCCCAGTTTTGTGAATTTTTCAATGAAATTGACACAGGTGGATTAAGATAGGTTAGAAATTATAATGTAGAACTTACATATTATTAATATTAATGACATCATTAGTGAATATTGTTACTAATCATTTAGTTATTACTTCCCTCAAATGAGTAGAAAAAACCATAAATATCCAAAGTCACCATAAGTAGTATATGTGGGCTCAGTTGAAGTTTTCATAGGTGTGCCATAAATGGGACAGTAGATTAAATGGGGAGCATGAGGAGGAAAATCCGTTGGAACGTGCTTTTTAGTTGGACCAGAAGGCAGCGGGAGGTTGGGGCAAGAGCGCTGAGTACTGACTGGGAGGCATCATTTTGTCATGAGAAGGCTGGAACACATCCACATACCTAAGCAGCCAGGGGCAAGGATGCAGCAGACGGGCAAACGAGGTGTGGGGACCTGGAGCCAGGCGCAGAGACGAGAAGGGACCTTCCATCGGGATCTGGGGCAGGCAGTGAGGGCGGTGCGCAGCCTAGGAGTTGCTGCCACTGCTCTCCTCAGGCTCCTCCTGACTCCCATAGAACATTCTTGCTCACTGTTTTTCCTGAAGCTAAAAAACCCCGTCTAAGGGACAGGTGCCATTTATTCATAAGAACCAGGTCCACGCTTTCATTTATCTGAGGTTGGTCCCAGTGACAATATTATTTCCTCCTCAAAATTCAAGCCATCCTCCTAGCCATCTTTATCACCAGTTTATTCTCCCAGCTTGATCCTCCGTACTCACTAGGGGCTTTGGTTTCTGACTGAATTTGGTGTGTACATTATTAGCTTCAATGTTTCTCTCACAAAAGGAGTTCATTTATATATCGTTTATGTCAGCCATTTAAAAATTTTCATGACATTTACTTCTCTATAATATGAGTAGTTTTTAGGGACTTGCTAATTTTCTTCTTTAGAAAAGGGAGAGTAGGAAAAGGGTTTTTTTAAATTTTGTTGTGTGCAATAGATTCATTGTAGTATTAGTGTCCAGTATGTGGTTTTAGAGATACTGTTACATACAGGATTCTAAAATCCACCAAGAACATTAATATTAAATAGTACAGTAACATATTGTGTAAAGTGAACTCTTTGTGGAACACATATGGAGGTTCCTCCAAAATATTAGAAGTACCAGAGGCTCCATCAATATCTCACTACTGGTTTTAAATGCTGAGGAAATTAAATCAGTATGTCAGAGAGACATTGATGCTCCCATGTTCATTGTAGCACTATTTTCCAAGAAATGTAAACAACCTATGTGCCCATCCACAGAGGAATGGGTAAAGAAAATGTGGAAACTATACAGAATGGAATACTATTCCGCTAGGAAAATAAGAATAGATCCTGTCATTTTCAACAATGTGGATGGAGCCAGAGATCATTATGTTGTTAAGTGAAATAAGCCATGTACAGAAAGGCAAGTGCCATAGGATATCACTCATACATGGAATCTAAAAACATTGTTCTAATTGAAATTGAGAATAGAACTGGTGGCTTCCCGAGGCAGGAGAGGAGGAAGCTGAGGGGGTGGATGAGGAATGGTCAATTAACTGATACTAAGTTATATTTGCATAGGAAAAAGAAGTTCTGGTGTTTGGCTGCACAGTAAGCTGACTATAGATGATGATAATGTACAGTGTATATGTTTAATTTCTAGGAGATAAGATTTTGAATATTTTCACTAAAAAGAAATAAGGTTGGAGGTAGAGATAGATATGTTTACCCTGATTTGAACATTACATGATATATACATGTTTTGAAACATTGTATAGTACCCCATAAGTATGTAAAGTTTTTATGTATCAGTTAAAAAATTTTAAAAATGGGTGAGATGATTTAGACATGTGTGAAGTCTGCACTGAATGGGTAAAAGACCTCACCAGTGCTCCCTGGCAGATGGCAAATAGTGCTGAAGATCTAGTTGCAGGTTTGGGTTGAGTTAAAGCGCCAGTGAAAGATGTCATTTTGCTTAGATGCACAGCTATGGGGATAGGTATGATGGACAGCAGAGGCAGGAAGAAAAAACTAGGTGAAGAGATGTAGTCAAGGAAGTTGCTGAAATGCAGTTTAAGTCAAGTTTATGGGGACAAAGAAGTCACATACCTAAGGTAACTAACTGTGGGTCCGGTTTTCTGTGTGGCTGATGAAGTCATTCAGAATGATAAATTGAGATGGCAAAGAAAAAGAATTCAGTCAGAAACCAACCCCCTAGTGAGTGCAGAGGATTAGCCTGGAGCATAAATTGATGATTAATATTAAGAAAGATGGAGGATGATTTCAGCTTTGTAGAGGGAATAATTTTCCATTAGGATTGATGTAGGACAATTGAAAATGTAGATTTGGGTCTCATTGAATAAATGTACCTGTCAATTTAGATAGGATTTTTAAGCATCAGGGAAAGACCACTGTGGGAGAGCATACTATGAGAGTCAGGAGGTGGCTGAGCAAAGCAGAGTACAGCACCTGAGTGGAGTTGTGGGAGGAGGAAAAGAACCATGCAGCAGGGTCAGTAGTTAGAGATTATAGTGCCGTCCTGCTGGACACCTACAGTTGCTTCTGCCGGATAACCTGTTAGTGACTGGGAAACTTAGTTAACTAGAGATTTAACCAGAGTAATGCAGTTCCGTAAACATGATTACAATGTAAAGGAAGGACTGTTAGAAACAAGTGTTAGATGACTATTACAACCAAGCAAGTGTTCGTTGTCTTTCAGGTCGTTTTTAAACCTCTTCTGAGTCATACAGGCATCCAGTCACAGGACACAGTGCCACTCTGCTACCGAATGTACTTTGGAGAACACCTTTCATTTTCAGGGACTTTGGACTGCCTCAGAGCAGATATTGTGGATTCAGATACAGCAAAAGAGAGAAAAGGCAAAAGAGCAAGAAGGTATCTTTTTGCATTTTGTTGTATAATTTTGTGTAAGAATTGTACCTCCTGTTTGTCTTTTAACTTTGCTTTCTTCTAATCCTAGTGACAAAACGATTCTAGTATCTTATTTAGAAGATAATTCCTGTTTAATAAAGTAGGCACATTTTAAATGAATTAACTTGTTCATTATGTTAACTTATTAAAGCATTTTAATACCATGATGGCACACATACGAGGGTTGTCTGAAGTGCATTTCTTGATACAAGCATTCAGTGTTACCTACTTGGCCTGCAGCAGTGGGGTATCTGTGGCCTTATGGATTGCAGTTTCGCATCTGTTTAGGATTCTTCACTTGCTGTCTGAGTTGACTTGCAGCAGGTGGTGTTTTGAATTAGGAGCAGCATGGAGACCTCACTGAGAGTGCAGCCATCAGAAACTGAGCCAGAGCCCGAGTAACCTGGTGGGAGACAAGCCGTCTTGTGCTGCCATCTGTATTCTTAAACATTGACAGTCTCTTAAGTGCTTCACAGGCAGTGGGACACCCACAACAGGACCTAACTGATCTTGGACCTTTCATGAGTAAGAATAGTGGGGTGGGGTATGGTCGCAGGTAGCATTTGTGACTAAAAGTTTATGCAACCTTCAGTTAATCCTATTCATGTGTTTGCAAGGTGGTAGATTAGAAGTAAAGAGCACTTTTATTCAATATATAGCTATGTAAAATACATTTTTCACTTGAAATATTCTTTTGAATACTTTTTATAACTTAACAAAATTAGATTTTATAAAATTTCACAGAGTGATATAGAGAAAATTGTGGATTTCTTAAATTTTGTTTCAGGTCAGAATATCTGAGGATTTCTAATATCACAGGAACACCAAAATTGCCTTGTCTTTTCTATTAAATACAGGACTCCTTGCCGTTCACAGTAGAGTGGTACCATGATAGTAGCCACAAAAGCTGAGACTGATTTTAATTAATGGGAACGAAGTTGCTTTTAAGATGTTGAAATGTTTGTTAAAACATTAGAAGTTTTATGTTAATTTCACATGTATAGAAAAATGAAAAAAAAACCCACTTAATATATTGTAATATAAAACACCAGAAATGTTTCTTTGTAAAACCTCTCAAAGGGTATTTTGCACAGTTCTTTCCTTCTCTCTGTACAGCGTAGAATACTGAATGAGCATCTTCTCTGTGCCTTGGAGAAATGTCGTACTCCTTTATAAGCAAGGGTCAGTTGGTTCCAACCCTTTGTCTTCAGTGTCAGGAACTGTGTCTTGAGTAGTGTCAGCAGTGCTTCCTCTGGATGTCTTCTTACTTCCCGCTTTCCTCTGTAGGTCAGTGCGTTTACCTTGCCACTTCCTCTGGCTACACACCTAGTTTTTCCCCAGAGTGAATGAATCAGCATTCCTATGGTCCTATGGTCCTATGTCTTTTCCCACCCCATTTATACTGAGTTGAATTTCTCCACCAGTATTACCAGTGTCTTTGTTTAATTTTCATCTTTGTTATCCAGCTTCTTCTGATTACTTATCTTGGTAAAATATCCTGTGGATTTATCACTGGGAAACCAGGGGCAACACAGCTAACTGCTGTGTATAGACTGAAAGCAAATGTGCATTGGCCAATCACTGACAGACTGAGGGAGTGATAGTGATAAATGTCTGTTGTTGTATAGTGAAGACCTAGTAGCAAGCCTGTCCTCAGAGTAAATACCATACTGATTGAAGTTTATTCAAATTTGAACCTAGACAGCAAAACATTAATACCTATGTGTACTCCCTGTTTAGGGTTGAAAGATCTGAGCTAAACTTGTATTTCTATTTGCAATAGCTGGCTTTCACAAAATTAAATATATTTGTATGTGCATGTATCTGTTCATGCACACATACATTATATACATGTCCATGTATGTGGATCACATGCAGGTGCTATGGAATCTATACATAATTAGACAGATGTGGATTACATATACATGCAATTAGATTCTAGTCACAGCCTTCTTCTTTTCAGGTCAGAGTATCTGAGGATTTTCTAATGTCACAGGAACACTGAAATCCTCCCCATCCTTTCTATGAAGTGCATGTCATACTGGTGGAGATTAGACCTTCCTCTAACTACATTTCCCTTTTATGTTCCCAGAGAGATTCTATGCTCTCTGAACTGAATTACCTTTGGTCTAGTTGAATTTAACATTCCTTTTAATTTTTCTGCTATCATCTCAGTTCTGAATGTTGTACACTCTCACAACAAACTCGATATTGGCTTTTATTTCTCAGATCTTCTATAATTCCATCTGAAACTCTTATTACTTATTTGGAGACCTTAAGTGCACTGTCCTTTTCCCGTCATTAATTTAAGTCTCACCTGGTTTTGTTTTTGGAAGCACATTGTTCATTGTGCAAATTTTTGTACATTACTTTTGGGTCCTAATTTCTTGTGAAACACATATAACACTCCCACAAGGCTGTACAGCCAGGGCAGTTATTAAACATTTAGCATAGAGTCTGGAATGTAATAGATTCTCATAAATGCCTTCTTATCCCTGCTGTCTCCAGTCAAAGTAGTTTCACATACTAAGGATTAAAACATATTTTTGCATTTTAATTGTGTGTGTTTTTTTATGCTGAGCCCATGCCAGCTCTTTGTCTCCAAGTGTTCAGTCATACTCTCAGTTGTTTGGCTTTTTTCTCCTTTTAAACTTGAGTTTCCTGGCTTTAGGATTTTCTTGCCACTGTTAAAAACTTGTTTTAGATTCTTACTTTGCAGTTCTGATTCTCATTATCAGAGTTTTCCTTTTCTTACCACATAGTCAGCATTGAATGTGGGCTTCCTCTAAGGTTGTGCAACTTCATGAATTACCCTAGGATGCAGCACTTTTCTTATTAAGTAAGCAATACTAGTGTTCATTAAGGAAATGCCATTTTAAAATTGTAAATTCTTTAATTGGGAACGTTTTCAAAGCAGATTTTGTTTTTTGTTATTGTTTGTTTTGGTAACTGAAAAGGTTGATGTTTAATTTGACCTTTGTGACTGTACAGTCGGAATACACATGAAAAGGAGTGGGAAAATAACCTTTTTAAAAGTTTTGGTATTTGAGATTGTTATTGGTAGTTGTTTTATGGAAATTTGAGATTCGGGGGGTTTAAATTAAAATTGAGCTTCATATTCTTATACAAAAATCTTTAATTAGGATTTTCCAAAATAATTTTTGAACAAGATTTTGAATATTTTTCATGTATATTTCTTATTTTCGTTTCAGTTGCTTTTCCTCTCCACGTAAAACTTGGTAAAGCATGCCATGGGGGTTTCCTTTCTAATGGCAAATAAAATTCCATTAAATATGAAGAAATTAAATATGTAGTTTAGTACAGAGAGGGTGGAGAGGTTAAGGGATATGTTCTAATTGATCTGTAATTATAGAACCATCATTTCTACCATTGAATGGCAGGAAAGAATTGTTTTATCGATTCATTGAAATCATTTCTTAGTGTAGGAAGACTGACTTTGACTTAGTAGTTATAGAGTAAAATCCATAGGGAAGACTGTCTAGTGAAAAAAACAGTAATCTTGTTGGCTGTCTTGCTTAAAATTATTTATGTGGCTTATGCCATATTTCACCTTGGAGATTAGTCTGCTTACAAATTTATAAAGATGTGTAGTTCTAGAAAAAGAAGTAAAGCCTTGTCCTTTTTTTTTTTTTTGAACTCTTAGGCAAGGGCACGTGAATCTTCCTCCGCTGGAGTTCAAGCCAGCACTAATGTTGGAAACGTTTAGCATCAGTGCTGTGGTAATGGAGAAGTCTGTATGCACACCTCAGAACTCCACCAATGCCCTTTCCTTCCACGATCTTAACAAGCGTTATTATAATACCTTCCACTGCAACTTCACTATTTCCTGTCAGTCAATTAGCCAGCATGTAGATATGGCTTTGGTTCGTCTCATTCACCAGTTTAGTACAATGATAGATGATATCAAAGCAACTCAGACTGACATTAAACTTAGCAGATACACAGCCGGATCAGCTTCCCCAACACCCACTTTCAAAACCAGAAAGCATCGAGATTTTCGTTCTTCTGACTTCAGCCGCAGTTCTAGAGGAAGTCTTAATGGTGGCAGTAGAGTAAATAATGCAAAGAACAAACGGACCAACAATGAGAATAACAAAAAGGAATCCCGGAACAAAAATTCATTAGGCAGATCTGAAAGAAGAACTTCAAAAGTGTCTAGGAAAGGTTCAAAAGATGTGGTGGACCACATGACTATTCATATGGATGACTCTGATTCAATCACAGTGTCAGAACAAAGTGAGCCTTCGGCTGAGTGCTGGCAGAACATGTATAAGCTGCTTAACTTCTATTCACTCATCTCTGATCCAACAGGAATATTAGAAAAATCTTCAGAAACATTTGGACCTGCAGGTAACAGAAATTTTAGTGATTTAAAATTATCTGTTTATAGAATAGCAGTAATAAAAAAAATATCGAGTTGTTCATCCTGAAAAATGGTTTGGATGGATAATTGAAATGTAGAGAAATTTGACACTGGGGCTGGGAATGTGGCTCAAGGCCTAGCGCGCTCGCCTGGCATGCTTGCAGCCCGGGTTCGATCCTCACGCCACATACAAAGATGTTGTGTCTGCCGAAAACTAAAATAATAAATATTTTTTAAAAATTCTCTCTCTCTTTAAAAAAAAAAAAAGAAAGAAAGAAATTTGACACTGCCAGGAAAATAAATAAACATGGCCTTCCGTTTTCATACTGCCTTGTTTCCCATCTTTCCTCCCTCACATAGGGTGCTCTTAAGGGATTCAGACAAACTAGGTTTCAAATATCTGGCTCTGCTATTTACTTTCAGTAGGAACTTAGAAAATGTTGTTTTGAAAAGATTAGATCATTTTGGTGAGGAAGAAGACTTGTTGCAAATGTGAATGAAAGAAAGATGGGATGGTATATGCAATGTCCTTCCATTTTTCAGTTTTCAGGTCTAACAGTGTATTTCCATTTACTTATAAAGGAGTGCGGAGCCCTACAGAGCCAACATGTAAAGTTGTGTTTGAGAATGAGCAAGACACCAACAGTTTGACCAAGACACAGAGGAAACGTAGCTTGGTAAATTCTGAGCCTCAGCACGTTACTCTAATAGTGTTTGGGATTGGAATGGTGAACCGCACGCATCTAGAGGCAGACATTGGTGGGCTGACAATGGAATCGGAACTAAAGAGAATCCATGGCAGTTTCACCCTGAAGGAAAAGATGAAAGGTATGCTGGGGGTCCTCCTACCATAGTACTGCTCTGCTCAAGAGATCCCGTGGGCCAGAAGTCCCACTGGGCCCCTTTCCTTCCAGAGATGAGACTCCAGGTTCTGTGGTTGAGTCTTGAGGACTCTGAGTGTAATTGAAGATGAGCAGGTTGAGGCAGCTCTGAAGTCAGTGAAAACATTTGGGAACATAAATATCTAGCTAATGTGTTTAATACCAGAGGCACTTTATCTTTGAAAATCTTTTAATGTCCACTAGTAAGAGTTCTCTAGTTACTGAAAATATTAAGAAAATAAGAAGTTTGTGAATTATTTGCTTTTATTTGTTACTGCTATAGTAATTTTATAACCCAGTACTCATTTTGGCATCATGTAAGAAGTCATTGCGAAAGCCTGGAGAGAGGGTGCACATGGCAACCCCAGGTATCATGAGGATGATGCCGCAGGGTCATAGGTTTAAGGCCACCAGCCTAGACAATTTAGGCCCTGTGGCAAATAGGAAGTAAAGAGGGCTGGGGCTGTAGCTCAGTCACCTGCACCCCTCCCCCCCAAATTTCATTAGTTGATAGAAAATTTCATGCGTTCATGAAAATATACCGTACATCTCAAGAGTGATCACACAGGTATGGCATTTCAGTAAATCTAACATACCACCATAATTTTATGTGTCATAAAATAATGTTGCCCAATAAATAATGTTGCCCAACAGTTGCTGTTGATTATAAAATGTATCCTGGTTTCTGAGATGCTAAAATAAAAATAAGTGCTAACATACATACAGCATTTTGAAACTAAACTTTCAGGGATTCCTTCACAGCAATGACTGTAATATCAGCATCTTTTCTTTCTAGTTGTGAAAATAAACTGACAGGTTATTTTATATGAATAAAGGAATTTATGAGTCATGTTTTTATTAACGATTTACAAATATGTAAGATTTAAATAAAAGTTATTTTGAGCCTACTTTTCATTGTATATTCTTTATATTTATTATTTATATATTTATTATTTAAAAACTAAAATTATACTGATAAAAAATTTCTCTGAAGAAACTATATGGATTATAAATTGCTAAGGAAAATATAAACACATCGGTCCTCCTTAGACATATAAGCAAAGGACATAGTATACGAAAGTTAACCTGGCTGAGCTGACATAAACAACTGGTTTGACTTCAGTGGTTGAAAAAAAAGAGTTATCAGTTGTTTATCTATGGGTTTAGCAACAAATTAAGAATGATAATTCCCAGTTTGGGTGAAAATCAGGGAAATGGTTATTTTCATTCACTTCTAAATAAATTCAGATTGCTTTAACTTTCTCAAAGGTTAATTTGGTACTTTTTATCAGAATCTTTATAAACTATATGTATGCTTTGACTCAGCAAGTCCAGATCTACACACCATTGTAGAAGAAAAAAAGTCAGACTGTGTGAAAAGATGTCTGAACAGAGAATCAGCCAGAAGTCTGACATTAAAGAATTGGCTGTTTTTTGTTTGTTTGTTTGTTTATTATATTGTAGAATTTATTAATATGAAAAAATGACAAATGAAAAAAGAGGGAAGTGATATATATATATAAAATTTCATTTGGTTTTGGAAGTAATAAAAAGATTGATACCCTATGTTAAAATCATAGGAATTACATAGACCAAGGGTGCTAATTATGGATTCTTTTTCCTTTATTTTTAACTTTTAAAATTTTTCAAATTTTCTTACTAAGAAAGTTTAGAAATAAGCTTAGAAAATACAAAATAGTATTTCTGAGATTAAAAATGCTATTAGGGTTTTGGTACCAAAGGCCAGTTAATGCAAGAAAGGCATATTGAAGTGTGTATTTTGCAGTACTGTGTATGTGTATCTGATTACAGAGAAATAAAGACCTGTAAGGGAATTTTTAAAAAGTATTTCCAAAATACTTGAACAGATTTTATCATAACTTTATAGTTATCTTTTGTTACTGAGTATGTCATGAATAAAATGCAGTATAGTTATCTTATTTCCAGAATTCTAATAATTGTTTTTCTCATATTTAAGATGTTTTACATCAAAAGATGACTGAGACATGTGCCACTGCTCATATTGGTGGAGTTAATATCGTGCTTCTTGAAGGAATTACCCCAAATATACAGTAAGTGTGTTAATTGTTATTATTTTCTTTCACTTGCTCATTAGAGTCTTTCAGAAAATTTGATATTCATTGGATGAGCTAATACTTGGTGGATTTTTAGATTTATACATAAGGATCTCAGGCACTAAGATTCCAAATGTCATTAAGAATATCACCAAATAAAATGCTCTTAGGAAAGTAATAGTTTTTTCCAAAACAGTTTTTGCTACCTGTTTAGTCTCCCCTGCCCCGACAAAGCTAACTAAAGACAAACTTTGTAAGTTTGTCTAACAGGAAAAGTGATCACAGAACAAATTTCAGTTCACATATAAGATGTAAATAAATGTTAATGTAATTCAAATAGTTACTTGAAACAATATTATAGCAAAGAATATAGACCATATCTTAATATTACATTAAGTAGTGTTACTCATTCACACTTGATTTTAAAACTTTCTCTTGTCATTTTTGCTTTTAATGAATTTAGCCAAAAAGCTTATGAAATCCTTGTAATAGTATAGGTAGCCATGGGAGGGAGTACCCGGGAGTGAACCCATGGTGCTTAACCACTGAGCCACATCCCCAGTCCTTTTTATTTTTTATTTGAGATAGGGTCTCCCTAAGTTGCTTAGGGCCTCACTAAGTTGCTGAGGCTGGTTTTGAACTTGGATTCCTCCCGCCTCAGTCTCCTGAGCTGTGGGATTACAGGTGTGTGCCACGGTGCTGGTTTCCTGTGTTTTTATTTTGACTTTGTTCTGAACCTTTTCCCTTTAAGTTCTGTTCTTGGTCCTGTTTGGAAGAACTCTGTTGATGATCACCTTTACACAGGGCATTCAGACTACTAATCTGTGATCAGCACATTTAACCATTTGACTTCTTCGTGTCCTTGGTAGTATGTACCTTTGCTCCTAATTTCCTTTCATGGAACAGTTTTCTACTGTGACTACAGTGTGTTTTGATAACTTAGGTCAGGTTTTGAGCGCTTGCTCTTCTTGCTGTCACAGCTGCTTACTGTGCTTCTGTTGTCCTGCAGTGCATCCAGCATTCTAATGGATGACTGAATGGAAGCTTTGGCCATAGATTGACTAAGAAGAATCATCAGTTATAGCTCTAGTCATAGTACTTAAAAGTCTACCTGATGTGGTGACTGTCTTGGGAACATTCCCTGAAGTGGGTGTTTATAAGTGGGTTGTCGCTTTTTGCCATGAGTGTTGATGATTTCTTTCAAGCAATCATCTTAGGTTTAAGTCTTGCTGGAATAGTTTGGACCCATAAAATAGCATCGTTATGGGTCTAGATCACATTTTGTAAGCAGTGTTCTAAAAGAAAGACCAGGAAATACCAGTGGTTGTGAGAGATGAGATCTTTTTCTATTTACTTAGCATGAGGTCGGGGGGAGTGTTATTATCTGACATGAAAATATTAAGAAGTGGGCCAGGAACCTCACATCAGTTATTCAGTCTACACTGCAATGCTGTGAATGGGTGGTTTTATTCGCACTTTTTAGAACAAAAAGTTGAGGTTCAGAAAGATCAAAACATTTAAAATCATATGTTTAGTCTGAAGAGATGCCAGTACCTATTCTACCAAGTCCTGATGCTTATGCAGAAAGTCACAGAGGTTAGAGCCCCTGAACTCCGGATAGACTCTTAATTTGAAGGGCCAGGGTTGCTTTAGCCTTCTCAGGAAGTAAACTGAGTTTCTTTAGATGTTGCATATGTCATATGTGCTCTGTCCCCTTGGATCTCTTCTTTCTAGTATCACTTAAGAGAAGGGCTTCAGATGTTTTCTCAGCTTGTAAATCTTGTATTTCTTTACAAAACAAATTTTTTTTTTGTTTTTTTTTTTTATACTGGGAATTGAACTCAGGGGCACTTGACCACTGAGCCATGTCCCTGGCCTTATTTTTCTATTTTATTTAGAGGCAGGATCTCACTGAGTTGCTTAGGGCTTTGCTTTTTGCTGAGGCTGGCTTTGAACTCATGATCCTCGTGCCTCAGCCTCCCAAGCCACTGAAATTACAGGTGTGTGCCACTGTACCCAGCTTACAAAACAAATTCTGTAAAAAATGTTAAAACAAAGATGATATTTCTTGACCCTACCCCACAGTAAAGTTCACTGAACTGTTTTATTTGAAAAATAAAAGTTATTAATTCATCTCTGCCATTCTTGTAGTGTTGAGTTAAACATTTCATTTCCAGTTGCAATGAAAGGAAATGGAATGAAAAAGTAGATTAGAAAATACTTTGAAGGGAAATTTTATGAGTGGGAAGTCAGAAAAGATTTTCAGGTGATTGTCATGTTGTAACTAATTCATATGAATGTTTATTTGCTTCCCTTTTGTTTTCCTGCTTTCTCTTGAATCTTCGTCTGTAGACTGGAGGATTTTCCTACATCTCCTACAAGTACAGCCAAACAAGAGTTTCTGTACGTCATATTCTTTTTCATGGCTTTGTGATTGATGTAGAATCATATAGTTTTAAAGATAAGTGTCTAAATTACCTTATGGCTGTGAATATATATAGTTATTATTTCACAACTTTAACATAGACACTTCAATAGAGTAAAGCTTACTAATGTTTAAGGAAAACACAGGTAAGGGCTACCTGTTGGGTAATTTCTACCTTGTTTTATTGTTGCCATAGTTTGTAACATTGTAGTTGTATGTTGTTTGTGGTTTTTTTTAGGCATGTTACTGTTAAAATGTCTCTTATTACAAATACTTGTTTATGTTTGATATTATAAGATAAAGAAATTTCACTTTTCAAATTTTTTTTACTTATTAAGAAAATTGTTACTAAAACATTAACAAAGATGGGAAGAATTTATTGTCCTATTGAAAGATTTTTTTTCTAGGGTTTTATTATATGTGCTTTTATATTTTGAATGACTTAATTTGACCCAGTGTATATCTGGTATTTTTTGATACTGAGCTACTTTAAATATTTAAATAACATTTAAATGTGTTTAAATATTTAAACATTCATCATATTTAATCCCAAAGTTATAGCAGCTAGAGATTTCTTTTTTATTTATTTTTATTCACTGAATTCTCTGAAAATATTAATACTGACTTTAGAGAGAATGCTCTCACGGGATTAAGGTCATATCTACTCAACAATTATTGATTAGTATTTATACTATGTGCTAGAAACTAGTGTAGGTTCCAGAGATGTAGCAGTAAGAAAATAAAGAAGTGGTCTCTGCATGATACCACTTAGATACCCCGCCTTCCTTTTAGAGTTTTCTTCTGAGAGAAATATGTAAGGTGCAGTGACCAAGTAGAAAAGAAATTCCAATGATTTTTAACTGTTGAATCAATAGTAAATGATCACTATACTCCACATCCTAGAGATTTTTAGAGAGTCTTGAACCAAGGTGGACAGTGTAAGCCAAGTTGCACAAATAGTCTCCTCTCCCTGTCTCTGAAGTCTGGGACCTGCTGGGGATGGGGTTGGAGCTAGAGCTAGTGGTTATGATGGTGTGGGACCATCATGTCGTCCAGCTCCGTGGAATGCCTCTTGAAGTGGTGCACTATGAATGGGCTTCTCTAGTAAAATGGGCAAGGCAGAGCCCCGAGGTCCTTAATACTTAACATCAATATCTCCCTTGGAAATACCTCTGTTGTGTCTCCAGTAGGAGAGCTCAGCCCTATTTGCTTCTATTCTGACTTTTGGTAAATAATTTAGAATGCAGTGTTGCATATGCTCTTATATAATTAAAAGTGGTATTTTGGGAAGCTTCCTGTGTTACAGAGGGAAGCAGTGAGGTAAATGTGGAAAGTAAGAAAGAAATGTAGCTTGCATTTTCTGTTTTATTATTTTCAATTTATATTTTCACTGAGTGGCAAAGAACTGATTAAAATCTGATTTGTACTGAGCAAGGCTGCTATTCTTAGTTAAGAATTAGGAAGTTTTATTGGCATAGATTGGCATTTCTTAGGGTTGAACAACATGATGGTCTACACCAATCAAACTGAACCAGAAACTGAGAGGGTGCTCTTGTCAGAGTGCACTTGGAAAGATGTAAGGAGACCTGTACTAATGAATGAGATAGTTTATAGGTTGCCACTGGGAATTATCAATTGATAATTATAATTCTTAAAGAGAGTTGTTACTTAGTCAAGGCCACATAACACATAGTGTATGTATGACTTTTACACATGAAAGAAGTGATCAGGGTTTAACATGGAGATGATAAAAGCATGTGGCCTGATGGGTGTTCCTGAGGCTTGCATGAGAATTTACTGCAAGTGCCCAGGAAGGCTGATGAAAGGATGCATTGACAGTGCTAGTCCAACTCACATGCTCCACCAGGTCCACTGTAGCCTCACCTGCAACACCCACAGTGCCCAACAAGGCAGGGGGTTTTTCCCGTTTTTGCTTTTACTTCATGAGTTCAGGCGGTAGGGCTTTTAAAGTGCCTAGCTTGCCTTCAACTTTTTTTTAACATAGTGATTGTCAAGAGTGATTTCTTTGACTCTGATTAGATTTTAGAAAGCATAGTATTTTTTTTCCTTTTCTTTTTAGCTTCTTTCTCTTGTTAGTGGTTGTACAAATCTCTAAGTTGGAGGAGGGGAGTTTCTGAATGGGAACAAAAGTCAAGTGGAATTTTGTAGGCACATGTATGTAATGATGTGTCAGTGTTCATGCTTTTACTTATATGTGAGCACATATTCATTTTTCTATAAATTTCTATTAGAAGTTATTTGCTATTTAATGCAATGTGAAATAAATGTATTTAATATTTCTGGAAAACATTTCATGAGTGTACAATTTAACGTGAATAATCTTACTTGCCTCATTGAATGATTTGTTTTCCTCTTGTTCAAAATTTCTGTTTATTTGGCTGTATTGTAATGGTTCTCCTCCTCTGTTGGTAGAACTGTGGTGAAATGTAGTATTGCCAAGTCCCAGGCCCTCTACAGTGCCCAGAGGGGACTGAAGACAAACAATGCAGCTGTGTTCAAAGTAGGTGCCATCAGCATCAACATTCCTCAGCACCCTGCCACCTTGCACAGCATGATGGTTCGGAGCTCTCACCAGCTCTCCAAGCAAATCTCAGACCTTATCAGACAGCCTTCTACAGTGTGAGTGACCCCACTGTTCCCATTCGATGATTCTGTGTGATACCTCGGGATTTTCTTTGCCTGTTAACAGAAGTTTGAGAAGATGAAGATACTTCTAAGTATTGATCATGTGAACAGTAGGGCAGGTAGAGAGTAGTGAGACGTGATCATGGATGAATCATGTTGGGTGTCATCAAGTACTGCTTCAGAAATATAGGTGCCCATGTTCCATGTTGCATTACGAAGCTGAAGAGAGCCTAGAGGTCTGCGGGTATCCAAAGGGGTACCATCAATCCTTGTTTGCTTTGGATTCATTGAAATTAAGAAATTGCAGTGGTCATTTATGTCCCATGCATGGTTTTGTGCTGTCTGTTACATGAAATTGTCCTTTGTATTTTCATATGTGAAATTATTGTCCCTCACATGAATTATTTAAGACTGCATTTAATGCCACATAAATATTTAAAAGACAGCAAATCTGACCTTTGCACATTAACTTCATTCCCTGTGCCTGTAGCCATTATTTATGGCATATGCATTGCTGAGCTTTATTCTTGGTCTCTAAAAGTTGTAACTAATAGAAATATATGTAAAATGAAGACAACATGTCTCATTATGTCTCTCTTCTCCATCCTGTGAAGAGGGAAGACATTAGCATGTCTTTTGGTGGTGTCCTGGAGCAATGATTTTTTTTTCCAGTTTTCTCTAGATCTTTAATTCTCAACATAGTAATAAGTTACAGCTGAAGTTGATCAAGTAGTGAGAATTTAAATACATTTCTTCCATGAATGGAACATGGAATCCAGAATGTGTTCATGTATTTTAGTTTTAAAATACTCAAAGTGATTTTTCCGTGTTATGATGTATTGTCAGTAGGGGATAATAGTGGAAAAGTCTGTATCCAAACCGATTGGGTTCAAATCCTTGCTTTACCACTTCTAGTTCTGCCTTTTCATTTGTAAAGTGTAGGTAGTAGTACCTGCTCAAGGATTTTGTAAGATAAAACTCAAAAAACTCTAAGAGCAATATCTGACACTCAAATAATTACTGTTATTGTTGGTGGTATTATCATTGGAATGGTAGTGATACTAGTGGCAGCATATTAACAGAATCGCATTAGTAATGGTAAATGGGTAATAGAAATGCAGTAGGGTAAGTCATAGAATTTGGAATCAGAGAAATCTTGAGTTTAAATTCCAGTTTTGCATTAATGATAGTAGTCACCTCAGAAGTGAAGTACAGCATTTCAGGAGTCACTGTTGTTATTGCCTTTTGTCTGCTTTCCAGATCATAGTTGTTCAAGGCTGTTTTTCACTAAGAATTCCAATGATTTCATATAGTAAAATAGTAGCTGTTAATTTTGAGTTTTGAAAAAATTGTTTTCTTCTTGGTTTATAGCCAACAGCCTATGAAAGAAGATATTGCAACTCCACTGCCCTCTGAAAAAACCCCAACAAGTGTTAATCAAACTCCTGTTGAGACAAATGAATTTCCTCAGCTCCCAGAAGGCTTGGAGAAGAAGCCTATTGTTCTTAAATTCAGTGCCATGTTAGATGGCATAGCCATCGGAGCAGCACTGTTACCATCTCTGAAAGCAGAGTATAAGATGGGAAGAATGAGAAGTCATGGGATGACAGGTATCACTGAATTCTCAATTCAGCCGCTGAAAATTTATGAAGTTTTGAGAAATTAGTAATAATATCTTGACAGAAAGGAAACTTTGGTGTTATAAATGTTATATAAAAATGTCAAAAAATTGAACCACAGCACTTGGATTTTATTAATGATATTCTTTAGTCAGGGAAAAAAAAAAAAAAACGCCAAGAGCTTTCTGTTAGGCAGAGGTACTGTTTGCAGGTGATACGCTTCATTACTTCTCTCTGCCTTTTATGTCTTTTATGTCCTTTTCTTGCCTTATTTTTTGTTAGTCTTATTCCCATTGTTTGAGGAAACCAGCATTTCACCAGTGAGTTCGTATTTGCTGTGCATGTTTGCTAGATTTGCTCCATCAGATTAAGAAAATGTGCTCCATCCCCTAGTGTGCTGAGTGTCTCTGAAGAATAATTGGTGAATTTAAATATTCTGTTCACACGATAAATTAATTTTTTAAAGCACAAATACATACATATGTGAATACATGCATTTAGAAAAGTGTGTGCATGCCTACCCCTAGCATTTCAAGCTTTGGTTGTTTTGGAGTTTTCCTAAAACCAATTAGACCTTCATATTTTCAGAAACAGAAGCACTGTAAAGTGAGTTTCCAGATGTAGTAGAGTCAGAAGTCTTAGACTTTCAATTATTGAAGGCCATTAATAACTGGTAGTCAGACTTGTTTTCATCATTTATTTGAATCAACCATGAAATACGAGAAGCAAGTCAGAAATCAGATAGGGCAGTTTACAACTAGAAAAATGGAAATATTTTAAGAGCAAAGTGATGTACTGTCAAATATTCAGACAGGTAAGAAGTCCAGATTCTTTTGAGATGGAATAGGAGGACAAAAGCAGTAGCAGAGCATGTGCACTAGTGGTGGATAGGCCATGGCTGCAGTCTGAGCTGCTCCACATCTTCATCCAACTGTGTGAGCAAGGGAGGTGGTTGGTGTGGATGGTCCCCCTCCTGCAGCTGGCAGGTGAGAAGTCAGGAGTGTGCCTGGCTGCAGTGCTGAGCAGGAGGAGGTCAGGGCCATTCCAGGTGCTTCTGGGGGTGAGTGAGCGCTTTCCTGCTTATGGCTCTTTCCACATGTAAATGTTGTATGGGTAGTGACTGTAGTGGATGTGGCCTGTGATGTAGCGGATGTGCTCAGGGGAGAACACTAGGTGTCTGTGTGGGTCACATGGGCTGTGTGGTAATGTCTGAGTGGGGACAGTTGGAAGCATGCCCTTAGATTGTGCTGGTCTGCAGGAGTGCACACATGTAAACATGTCATACACTGAATGGGCAGTAGCAAGTCTCAATTGTGGTAGGCTTCTGCTGCCCTTATAGACCTCCAGGGCAGTTAGGGACATGCAGGCTGAGTAATGGTCGAAGTAACATTTCTATATTTATTTTTCAACCATAGTTCATTTAAAGTTTAAGGCAACAGTAAATGAAAATTCATATCATATCTTTATTTCTTAAGGTCAAAGATACATGTATTTGTACTTGAAACTCTATGAATGTTCTCAGAGTTTAGTTTAGTTTAACTGGTTTTGGTTTTTGATAGTTTTCACTACTTTCCACACTTATTCAGGATTAGGAGACACGTTGTCGACTGCTAATGTTGTCTGTGAATGAAGAAGCATTGTGGGGATGTGGGTTTTTTTTTTTCCTTTAAGGAAAATGGACTAGTTTCTCTCATTATAACTCCTCTGTGCTCTGTGATAGGGCAGATTTTTTTCTGTTCTGGCCTTCTCTGATATAAAGAACATTTATAGATGTTTCTCTGGCACCTGATATCACACTGGGCAACTAAAAGGCTTAATACTACTTGTTGATTGACTCTGTAGAAACCATACATATGTTTAAAGATAAGGGAGTATTTTATGAGCAAACTTAAAATGTCTTTTTATATATTTCAAGGTCTATGAAAGGTCCTTACATTTTTCTTAGAATTCGCTTTTGCAAAGGCGAGGAGTTGGTGAGCCAGTGAGCACCTGCACAAACAAGAACTTTTCTTATTTCTTTTAGGTGCACAGACAAGGTTTACATTTGAGCTGCCAAATCACAGATTGCGCTTTACTTCAAAAGTTTCAGCCACAGATATGTCAACCATTCCTCCTTCTGCCAGTCTTAACCTTCCTCCTGTTACTATGTCAGGGAAGTACATAATGGAAGAACATGACAGCTACTCTGATCAGGTGTGGAGTATAGATGAACTGCCTTCTAAACAAGGGTACTACTTACAGGGAAATTATCTACGTTGTGTGGCAGAAGTAAGTTTGCTTTTAAATTTTATTATTGTTTGTAATTTGCAAGTTCAAGATTTAGATATACCAAAATATGTGTTGATCCAACTTTTAAGGTTGCAAACCTTAAGGTTAAGCATGAAATCATTTGTTTCCACAGAAGCCTTCTCCATGAAATTATGGGTAGAGGCATGTCTATGTCTTGTTTTTTTCTCTTTCCCTGTAGTTTAATTGAAACATGCTTTTTAAAACATACTAGTCATCTTTGAATTTTACATTTCTTACATTGAGTTTAATGTCAATCTTGGCATTATTTTCATGGCATATTTGCTTCTTGAAGGCAAATTAGCAGCTAATATTCAAGAGATTTTTATATCTATTGACTTTGTAGTCCTTAAATCAACCCTGTAAGGTAGATATATTTGTTCTAATTTTGCAAGTTAGGAAACGGAACCTTAATGAGGTTACACGATTCATATGAATATATGTGATTATTAGTGATAAAGAGTCCTAGAGAAAGATTTACTAAGCTCATATAAAAGATGGCATCCCTGATTACATCATCATCATCTTCATTTTTGCTTGTATCTGTATAAGCAAAAGTTTCAGAAGCACTTGGATGTGTTTTTCATATGATTGAAAATTCTTTAAGAAAGCTGTTTAGATTCTTTGATAGAAATATTAGTCTTAGGTATTAATATTGATTGTCTTAGCCCAGAGCAATTAAGCTTTCTGTAATTCCTCACTTAAAAGTGCCAAATCTACTGGGCTAGGGATATAGCTCAATTGATATAGTGCTTGCCTCGCATGCATGAGGCCCTGGGTTCAATCCCCAGCATCACCAAAAACACAAAACAAAAAACGTAGTGCCAAATCTATTTTGCTCTTTTAATTTTTGATCAAAATATTCGGCCTATCAAGAGTGACAAATGATGAAACATTTTTCTTAATCATAGAGATGTTTAAAACTCTTTCCTATAATACTCAACTTCAATTATGGGCTGCTTTCTATTTAATCTGTTAATTAGCTAATTCCTGCCAGTAGTTAAATGCCTTGTACTAATTATAGGGCACTTAATTCTGGCATCTCCAGTTTGCTAATTCACTCAAGCATAATCCTGAGATGCAGAATTTTCATTATTGTATCCTTAGCACTTAATGTGGTACACGGGATAGACAGTCAATACATCACTGTATGAATAAATAAATTTATTTACAATGATGCTTGTCTGTGGTTCTAAGATCACAAAGATGAATCATTAAAAATCTTCCTCTAGGCAAAATTTTAATTTTGAAAAAGGTATATAGTTAGAATATTTTTTGTTTTCAAAATATTTCTCGCACCTTAATTACTGGTTTAAAAAAAATAACATTTTGAGAGTGGCCCATATCAGTGTTAGGCCAATAAAGTATTAGAAACTCTGAATATTTTAAATCTTTCTTCAATATATTGATCTCAAATAGTATGTATTTAATCATCTCTTGTAAGTTTTGGATGATGTTTTAAGAAAAGGTGTAGACTAAGATGGTATTGTTAGTCTATTGTTAATCTGATACCCTGGTTCTGTTTGGCAGGTTGGTTCCTTTGAACATAATCTCACAACTGATCTTCTGAACCATTTGGTGTTTGTACAGAAAGTGTTCATGAAGGAAGTCAATGAAGTAATACAAAAAGTTTCTGGTAAGATGATCTAGTATCCTCTAGTACAGATGCAGTTTTGAAATAAAACTTGATTGGCAGTGAAAGGAAAGTGACCATGATCCTCGGAGCAACCAAGAGATCTTTATTGTGGTGGTATCTGATCAACAGGGAAGGGAAACAGAAAGAAAGAAAGAGAGAGAGAGAAAGAGAGAGGGAAGGATGTAGAGCAAAGCGCAAGAGAGAGAAAGTGAGAAAAGAAAGAGTTCTGGCAGGAGAGAGTTTTTATAGCCAAAATCTAATGGGGTCTCTGGGTCTGCAAGCTGCCTTATTGGTGTGCAGTGATTGGATCATACAGTGGTTGCTAAAAGTGTCATCTTCTGCCCTTAGGCAGATGGGGCAGGGGTCAGATGTGGGTCTCCATTGCACCAGACAGGTACGGGTTGAGAGTCCAGCCTTGAGTGGGGTTGAGTGTTCAGCCTTGAGGCAAACACGTGATTAGGAACCAGATGGATGGGGGTCGAGTGTTCAGCCCACCCTGAAGCTAACATTTGTTCAGCCTGCTCTGCAACTAACAGGCAGAACAGGAGCAAAATTAGATAGATCCATCAATTGATTGTAAAAGCAAATTTTCTTTGGAATTTTATTCTTACTACTTACATAGGGAAAGTACCAGTTATTCTTTATTTCATGGAGCAAACAAAAAACAGCCAGTTTTCAAAGTAAGCGCCTGTTGTATGTTTGCTGCATCTCATGATTATATCAACCTGAGCAAGCCCTGTCTGCAGAGCCACAGGAGAAGCTGAGAACTTTCCTGGCTGGTATCACCTGTTTGTTGAACAGTGTTTAGTAAAAATGTTCTTAAAAATCCTCAAAATTTAGCTATTATTCTGTTTACTATTTTTCTCTCATGACTTAATTCATTATATAATTCCAAGTGGAAATTTTGACTCCATATAAATTATCTTGTGTCTCTGTGTGTGTGTGGGGGGGTGGTGCTGGAGATAGAACACAGGGCCTTGTGCATGTGAAGCAAGCACTCTACCAACTGAGCTACACCCCCAGCCCAAATTATCTTGACAAATTACATCTAAGAGAAACAGTTAACTGATTCAGTAGTTACTTACTCAAAGCTTGAAAAACTTATAGCCCTAAGCAAGATGATGAGGAAGTTACAAATGTGGATAAGACATTTAGCAGGCTTTAGGGAACTTGTACCTTGTTGGGAAGATTAGATGTTTTTACATGTGCTAATACAAAGTGTGAATGAACGAGAGAGAAAGTGTTAAAGGTATGAAGGGGAAAGAACACTTCATGGGAGAGGGCTTATCATTGAGGCCCTAATGGCGAAGGAATGATTTGAACTGAGGTTTGAGTATGTTTTACTTTTGATAGTTGAGTACATTTCAAAAGAAAATGAGACCGTGAGGAAAAATTGCAAGAAACTGGGAGAGAATGATATATTTATTTGCTGGCTTAAGAAAAGAATTGTGGGAGTATGAAGGAAATTGTGAAGACACGCCACTAGTTGTGAGGAGTGTTGGAGAAAAGACAGAAAGTGGAGAGTTGGATCAACAAGCAGCACTGGTGTCTAACTGTGTTGAGGAAAAAGAGGGAGGGTCCATTCAGTTACTGCTTGCTGGAATCTGAAGATAGATGGTCCCTTCTCTGAGGAACTTAGTCCAGTTGATGAGGTAACAGGTAGAAGTCAAGAAAAAAAACTATATAACAGAAGTGTGAGTTTTTGACACATGTCACATGAGAACGGATGCATCAAGGAGGCTTTGAATGAGCTGATATGCAACAAGGGACTATGAAGAGCACTTGGCACATGATAAGCACTCAGATCAACTCATTCTGTCTAGGTGGCAGGGTTGATGGAGGTATGTGCTTAGTTGAGAAGGCAGGAAATGACTGAGAGCAGATAGGAGTGAATTGCCAAAATCGTTATAGAAAAGGGAGTTCAGGGAACAATGACCGGGTGGGTTGTCATTTAGAATTCAGTGGAAAGCTGAGCCTCAGGATTTAGTGTTTAGAGAAAAGCAATGGAAAGTAAACACCATCCGCTGAAATGAGGGAGTGCAAGATTTCCGAATGATGTGGCAATAGGAAGAGGCACATTTGAATGAAATGAGGGAGTGAGACATGGTAAGCCCAGCCTGTCTACCCATTCTCCCAAGATACAGATGTATTTTTTTCCTTGTAGATAAAAGTAACCCAAACCTTTAGTTTCTTAATCTCTCTTAGGTGGGGAGCAGCCTATTCCTCTCTGGAACGAACATGATGGAGCAGCAGATGGAGATAAGCCTAAAATTCTCCTCTATTCTCTGAACTTGCAGTTTAAGGTAAATTTAAATTATAGTGGTACTTTTAGAAGTGCTGTATTACTTAATATATGCTTTTCACAAAAATTTATTTAATACGTAAATTACCAAATTGAAAATAAAATAAACCATGTAATAATAATAATAATATTAACTCAGAAAAAGGGTTTAATGATTGTTTGAATATTCTCTAGGACTTTTTCCTGCTGTTTTTTTTGTTTTGTTTTGTGTTTTGCAGTGCTAGGGATTGAACTCCCGGCCTCACACATGCTAAGCAAGCATTCTACCACTGCGCTCTATCCTCACTCCCTCTATTAGTATTTTTATATATGTACATATTTATCTATTTTTAAAAACTTTGGGTATCTATCCATAATAGAATTTTTAGATCAAATTTATCTTCCTGAACAGTTGTATTATTTGTTCTACAGTTGTAACAAACTTAATTACCCTCTTCTGATCAACATTTGATTTTTCTAGTTTATATAGTTGTAATTTATTCTCCAAGAGATAGTCTGTATACTTATTCAATTAACAGTAATACTGTAGGGATAGAATGCATTCCGACCCTGCATGAGGTCAAGGGTTCAGTCCCCTACATAGGGGAGGAAAAAAGACTTTAATTGGAACCCTAATATTTCCAACAGTTAAAATATTAGTATTCTTAAAAATTATTCTTACCAAATACTTATTTAATTTTAATATATTAATGAACTCTCTAAATTTTAAATAGAAAATACTATAATGAAATTTAATAACTCAAAAAATCTTACTGACATGAGAAATTAAGGAATGTTGCTGGAGGTGGGGCAAGAAGATCTCAAGTTAACAGCCATCCTTAGCAATGGTGAGACACTAAGCAACTCAGTGAGACTCTGTCTCTAAATAAAGTACAAAATAGGGCTGGGGATGGCTCAGTGGTCAAATGCCTCTGAGTTTAATCCCTGGTACCAAAAAATAAAAATAAAACAACAAAAAAAGAATGTTGCTGGCTTATCAGCTCCTTGGACAGATCCTGTACGTTTTTTTAGATCACCACTGTTTTATCTATCAGATATTGAAAGATTGCATTTGAGTGAGTCTACTACATTATTGATTTAAGATTCTTTTCCCTCTGCCCCATAACATATAATCTTCTAGGGTATCCAAGTAACAGCCACAACTCCATCAATGAGAGCTGTGAGATTCGAAACTGGACTGATTGAACTAGAGCTATCTAACCGACTTCAAACTAAAGCTTCACCAGGAAGTAGTAGCTATCTGAAATTGTTTGGTAAATGTCAAGTGGATTTAAATCTGGCATTAGGACAAATTGTCAAACATCAGGTGCGTACATATTATTGGTATTAGTACTGTGGCCTTTGACTTTTGCATATCAGTTGGGACTACTTTAACTTATGTATGACTGTATTTATAAATATATTTAGATAATTCTCTACAATTTCTGATTGTAAATTCTAATGAAGGCTTTCTTATTTTTTAACTCATTTTAAAGGCCTACAATTTTTCTGTGGTGTTTCATCAAGTATTGTGGAAAGTATATTGCTGCAAGTGTAGTCACATGAAATTGAATCTTAGTATCTTCATACATATTTCTCTCTTTTTTAGTTTGTTAAACATTTTTTATTTCAATGTTTGTTATAAAATTAGTACCTCAGTGTTTGCAAGTTTATAGTTTACCCTGAGAATATTTTTACATATAGTAATGTTGGATAGGAAAATTATTTTTAAAAGATCAGTTACTCAGATTTTTTATTTGATGAAAATTGCTTTGATGCTTATTGGAGATATTGATTTGTTTTATTTTTGCTGAAAATTATGTCCATTTTAACCATTTTCCACCTCTTTGATTTGAATGACCAATTTAAAAATGCCAACCACAGTTTGAAAATTGAATGGCTACATTCAGGATTATGTGGAGGAAAAAATGAACAGAAACATTTTGTTTCTAGAAAAACATTTTTTTCAAATGGAAATATGTTTTGGGAGCAAGAGTGTCTGATTATTTTGAGACATTTAATATATGCTATTCGGAGTATGAACCTCATCCTAGCTTTTGTATGAACTTCATGACTTTGTATTTCCTTTTGCTTTTTCCTTGCAGTGTTAACCCAGGGCCTTATGCATGCTGGTCAAGTGCTCTACCACTGAGCCATACCCCCAGCCTAATTACCTCCTGTGTGGCTATTCATGCTGTGTATTAATTTCACAAGCATTCAAATATACCAAAGATAAGGACTGTATCATTGATGAAATTGAGAAAAATGTACTATAAGTTCTTTTGGGGCACAATATCAATAATGATGTTTAGTTTTATTAAAACATTTTTAATTATTTGATTTTACTGAGCTTTAAATTTGTTTTAGGTTTATGAGGAAGCTGGTTCTGATTTTCATCAAGTTGCCTATTTTAAAACTAGAATTGGATTAAGGAATGCCCTTCGAGAAGAAATCAGTGGTTCTTCAGATAGAGAAGCCGTGCTCATTACTTTGAACAGACCAATTGTTTATGCCCAACCTGTGGCCTTTGATAGAGGTGAGATTGAGTTAGTGATTGCTATCATAGAAATATTTTGATGATGCTCAATAAAAATGATCTGTGTGAACTAGGGGTGTGGCTCAGTGGTAGAGCGCTCGCCTAGCATGTGTGAGGCAGTGGGCTCAATTCTGAACACCATGTATAAATAAACGAATAAAATAAAGGTCCATCAGCATCTTAAAAAACTCCTTCAGCCTTTATTCATTGATAATCTGAATTTCAAAGGACTTCCCTGAAGCATTCTGATATGCTTCAGAACAGTGATAAATTGACACCCATCTAATAATTCTAAATTTTTACTTTTACAGTTTTTAGAATCTTTTTTTAGCAAAGAAATTTTTTAGACTTGTTTATCAAATGGAAACAAAGGAAATTTTAAAATATTATTTAATGTGATGAACATTATTATCCAAAGTATATGAATGAAGATATGACTTGGTATGAATATACTTTGTGTATTCACATATACATACCCATAATAGAGCAGAAAATTCCAAAATGCTTCTAAACTGTGTAATGTTTAATGGTAATTCATTCCCCCCCCCTTTTTTTCCCCTTTCTCCTCACTTCCTCTTGTATGTAATTTTGTATAACAATAAGGGTCTCCTTCCATTTCCATGCAATTTCCCTTCTCTCTCCCTTTCCCTCCCACCTCTCGTCCCTTTTTAATGTTAATCTTCTCATGCTCTTCCTCCCTGCTCTGTTCTTAGTTGTTCTCCTTATATCAAAGAAGACATTTGGCATTTGTTTTTTTAGGGATTGGCTAGCTTCACTTAGCATAGGGTAGAGAGAGAAGATGGGAGGGGAGGGGAGGGTAGTGGAGGGGTGATAGTAGAGGATAGGAAAGAGGGCAGAACACACCAGACACTAGTATGGCAATATGCAAAACAGTGGATGTGTAACCGATGTGATTCTGCAATCTGTATACAGGGTAAAAAATGGGAGTTCATAACCCACTTGAATTAAATGTATGGAATATGATATGTCAAGAACTATGTAATGTTTTGAACAACCAATAATAAAAATTTTTAAAAAATGGTAATGAAACTTCCAAGTTATATATAATCAAATAAAGGTATTATGTCCATCTACAACTAAAAACAAATTTTAAAAAATCATCTGTGATTTACCAATGTGAATGCTCAACAGCTAAATGTCTCCTAATTCTGAAAGGTGAACGTCCAAAAATAACTTCTTGCCTTTATGCTTCAGTTTTTAATTTATTTTACATTTTAAAGTTTTTTTTGCTTTATATGGATAAATAGAAGTGTCTGATTTCTGAAATTTAATACTAAAATTTTTAGTATAGATAAATAATACACTCACATGTTTTGGCACTGTATTTACTCATTTATTCTATCTACATTTAGACAATAGGATCCCTGCCCTCAAGGAACCTAGTTCAGTGGAAAGTCGAGACCAAAGTGGACACAATTGGAGTTAGAGATGGCATGTTCTAAGGTGTGAGGAAGTCTTCCTGTGGTGCATAGAGAAGAAACAGGTTCTTCACTAATTTTAAAGCTATAGTTTTCTGGGAGTGATTTTTGTTATTCAGTAGGATTGTGCAACTGTTGAGGTTTACTTACCTTAGTAAACCTTTACCAGCACTGATCTAACTTTTCTTTCTGCCTCCCCTTAATTCTTGAAAGCTGTGCTGTTCCAGGCCAACAAGGAGAGGAAAGCTGCTCTTGAGTGCCTTTGTGTCCCAGGGCTTAGCAGGGTTCCTGGCCTATTGTAAGAACAAGCGTACGTTTGCCAGAAGAGAATATGAATAAATGTATATGAGCACTGGGGTCTAGGAAAATAGTGCATTGATTTTCTTAAACAAAAATAATGGGAAAGAAGGCTGAACAGGTAGAGTCTCACTAGTGTGGATTTGGCAAGCATGTTTAATGTGTTTAACAGGCAATGAGCCATTTGTGAAGCCAAGTAAGATTTCATTCAGTAGTAGCCTTCTTAGACTGGTGCTGAGATGTTTGTTAGGGAATTGCCCTTTTAACAGTGTTAGGATGGCATTCTGTTTTGGTAAATCCTATGCATGTTTTTCATGTCACATTTCACCAGGCTTTTTCGTCAGTTTTCACCAACAACTCAAAGTCCTTTCTATGCTTGGTGTCTGTGGCACAGTTCTTCCTTTTCCTCCTATTTCTCTGGCCCCTCCATTTTTATTATCTTTTTAGACTTCTCCTTCTATATAGTGCCATGAAATGAAGAATTTTCTTAAGATCTCTTGTTAACAAACTTAAACTGTCTTTGACTTCTCTCTCTAAATTAAATTATTTTAATGTGTATTCCCAGCATTATGTACCTCTGTTTTTAGTGAGTGTTTAAAAGTAGTAACAGTAAGCCCTGTAGATGAGTTCAAGGACCATGTCTGTTTCTACCTGTTATTCCACCCAGGGCCTGCATGTAAGGGGCAGTATACAAATCTAGAGCAAATGAATGGACCTGGATTTTCTTCTTTCTACTGCCATTATACAGCTGCTTGCTTTCTGCTTCGTTTTTTCATTGGATATGTTAAAAATTGTTGACGTATCCTCTTAGGTTCTTTCTAATTTTAAAGCTATAGTTTTCTGGGAGTGATTTTTATTATTCAGTAGGATTGTGCAACTGTTGAGGTTTACTTACCATAGTAAACCTTTACCAGCACTGATCTAACTTTTCTTTCTGCTTTCCCTTAATTCTTAAAAGCTGTGCTGTTTTGGCTGAATTATAAGGCTGCCTATGACAACTGGAATGAACAGCGAATGGCCTTGCACAAGGACATTCACATGGCCACAAAGGAAGTGGTAGACATGCTGCCTGGTATTCAGCAAACATCAGCCCAGGCTTTTGGCACTCTCTTTCTCCAGCTGACTGTGAATGACCTGGGAATTTGCCTGCCTATCACCAACACTGCTCAGGTACAAGGAGTCAGGTCATGTGCCTTTTATTCAGGACTAAAATCCGGGCATTTCAACAAACCATTTCTAAGAGTACTGAGTAAAGCAGTATCTTTTTAATGGAGAACAGTCTGCAGCTTGAGTTTAATGGTCATCAAGTAAGTCTGAACTCCTTCAGCATTTATTCATTTGTACTCTGAATTACAAAGGACTTCCCTGAAGGACTCGGATATGCTTCAGAATAGTGATTAATTGACACCCATCTAATAATTCTAAATTTTCACTTTTATAAATAGTTTTTAGAATCTTTTTTTGTTGTTTTTTTTTTTAGCAAAGGAATTTTCTAGACTTGTTTATAAAATGGAAACAAAGGAAATTTAAAAATATTATTTAATGTGATGAATATTATTATCAAAAGTATATGAATGAAGACATGAATTGGTGTGAATATACTTTGTGTATTCACATATACATACCCATAATAGAGCAGAAAATTTCAAAATGCTTCTAAACTGTATAATGTTTAATGGTAATGAAACTTCCAAGTTATATGTATATATGGATAAAGCAGGGATATTCTTTTTGTAATTTTAGGACTAAGTCTCAGAAATACATTCATGTATATGAATGGGAAAAGGCTCTGAGCACCTGTCAGGCAGGAAGTAACAGTTATAACCATCAAATCTATATTTACTATGATAATTTAATTTACTTTAAATAACTTATGACCACTGTTGGATGAATGTATCTTTTAGAATTCTGTTTGGCCAATAGTGTTAAGAAAAACTTTGGACTAAAGATGGGTAACATTGACATGTTGTGTTTAGGAGCTGAAATGTAATCACTTTTTAAGTGGTCTTAATTAGTGCATAATAGTTATACATAATATTGAGGTTCATTTTGACATAACAAGCATGGAATATAATTTGCTCTAATTCAGTCCCCAGTGCTTCCCCTTTTCCTTTCCTCCTTCCTTCCCTGTTCCCCTTCCTCTGCTACTGATCTTTCTCCCATTTATTTATAGTTTATTTTTTTAAATTAGTACATTATAGACATCCATAAAGGTGAAATTCGCTGTGGTGTGTTCATGTGTGTGCATAGGATAGCTTGGTCAGTTTCATGCCAGCATTCCTCCCTTTTCCTGTCCCTCCTCCCTCCTGCTCAGTCCCCTCCTCTACTCCTCTGATTGTTCCTCTGTTTTCACTGGGTCCCCACCCCTCTATTTTTCTTATTTTTCAAAGAAAGAAAGGAGTTACCCATCTTTGAGAGAAAACATTGGACCCTGGACTTTCCGGGTCTGACTTATGAAATACGGTAGTTTTTTAAATGGCATGAGGGACAGAAGAGCTCAGGCTGTACACACCAGGAGTGGGTGTAAAAGAGTGCTCCCAACAAATAAAAGAGCGGCCACGTATATATATTAGAACTTTGCACATTAAAAGAAAAAAAGAACATGGCAGATGCATTTCCATCCATCAATTATTAATTTATTTAATTTGGTTTTTTTTAATTAGTTTTTAAAAATTTATATATCACAGCAGAATACATTACAGTTCTTATTACACATATAGAGCACAAGTTTTCATCTCTCTGTTTGTATATAAAGTATGTTGTCACCAATTCATGTCTTCATACATGTACTTTGTATAATGATGTCCATCACATTCCACCATCATTGCTAACCCCCTGCCCCCTCCCTTCCCCTCCCACTTCTCTGCCCTATCTAGAGTCCATCTATTCCTCCCATACTCCCTCTCCCTACCCCACAATGAGTCAGTCTCTTTATATCAGAGAAAACATTCGGCATTTGTTTTTTTGGGATTGGCTAACTTCACTTAGCATTATCTTCTCCAACTCCATCCATTTACCGGCAGATACCATAATTTTATTCTCTTTTATTGACTGGGAATTGAACGGGGTGGGGGGGCATTTTACCACTTCGTTAAATCCCCAACTCTTTTATTTTTCTATGTTCTCAGTAAGCTGCTGAGGGTCTGAGTTGCTGATTCTGGCCTCAAACTTGCAATTCTCCCTTCTTGGCCTTCTAGGTCACTGGGATCTCTGGCATAGGCCACTATATCCGGCAGTAACCATTTAATTTTTGGAAGTTATCTTTGTAGGATGCTTTATAATAAGTATTTCTGGACTTGACTCTTTCTAGATTTTCATCTATATTATTATTTCTTCATTTTAAAAATAAGTTTTACTGAGTATTAAGTGGTGTAATATTATTGAACACATTTAATAATTCTATTTTATATATCTGTTTATGTGTAACAGACAATATATGTGCAATTAAGTTTATAATAAGTTAATTTCATGCAATAACATTACATTTTAAGTGAATCAAACAATTTATGTACTGAAAATCAAAGCACGTTGCAGTGAGCTCTTTTCTATATATACAAAGGAGTGAAAAGTGACTGATTTCAATGCAAAAGACATCATAGGTTGGAAGTAGATTTTGTCAGGTAAAGGGGGTAGGACTTGGGCAATTAACTGAGCTCTCTATGCCTTTTTTTTTAAGGCTTTCAGATATTTCCCCCTTGGGGTTTACTTTTTTAAAAAGTTATTAATTAATCAATTAAATTAAGCATATATGAGAACAGAATGCATTTTGATTCATTGTACACAATTGCAGCATAACTTTTCACTCTCTGGTTGTACACCATGTAGCGTCGCACCATATGTGCAGTCATACATGTACCTAGGGTAATGATGTCCATCTCATTCCACCATTTTTCCTGCCCCCATGCACCCTCCCCACCCTTAGCTCCCCTTTGCCCCGTTAGTTTCTCCATCCCCACTCCCGATCGGAGATCATCATCTACTTATCAGAGAGAACGTTCAGCTGTTGGTTTTTTGGGGATTGGCTCACTTCACTTAGCATGATATTCTCCAGCTCCATCCATTTACCCGCAAATGCCATAATTTTTGTTTTCTTTTAAAGCCAAGTAATATTCCATTGTGTATATACATGCATTCATCTATTGAAGGGCATCTAGGCTGTTTCCACAGTTTAGCTATTGTGAATTGAGCTGCTACAAACATTGATGTGGCTGCATTAACTATAGCATGCTGATTTTAAGTCCTTTGTGTGTAGACCAAGGAATGGGATAGCTGGGTCAAATGGTGGTTTCATTTCAAGTTTTCTAAGCAGTCTCCATACTGGCTGCACCAATTTGCAGTCCCGCCAGCACTGTATGAGTGTGCCTTTTCCCCCACATCCTCACCAACACTTATTAGCTGCCATTCCACTGGCGTGAGATGAAATCTTAGTTTTGATTTGCATTTCTATGATTGCTAGAGATGTTGAACATTTTGTCATATATTTGTTGATCGATTGTATATCTTCTTCTGAGAAGTATGTATTCAGTTTGTTAGCCCATTTATGGACTGGTTTTTTGTTGTTGTTGTTATGTTGAGGTTTTTTTTGTTTGTTTGTTTGATTGATTGTTTTACTTCTTTTTATATCCTGGAAATTAGTGCTGTATCTGACATGCATGTGGCAAAAATTTCTCCCAAAAGTGTAGGCTCTCTATTCACCTCATTGATTGTTTCTTTTGCTGAGAGAAGCAGCTTTTTAGTTTGAGTCCATCCCATTTATTAATTCTGGATTTTATTTCTTGTGCTTTAGGAGTCTTGTTAAGGAAGTCGGAGCCTAATCTGAGGTGATAAAGATCTGAAGATTTCTGAATTTAAAAATCATCACCTTTGTCTTACTTTTTCTTGAATGTCTTTCGCAGTCTAATCACACTGGGGACCTGGACACTGGTTCGGCCTTAGTATTGACCATCGAAAGCACTCTCATCACTGCTTGCTCTTCAGAGTCCTTGGTTAGCAAAGGGCATTTCAAAAACTTCTGCCTTCGTTTTGCTGATGGCTTTGAGACATCGTGGGATGACTGGAAACCAGAAATCCGTGGGGATCTGGTAATGAATGCCTGTGAGTGTCTTTCATATTCTATGTAAGGTTTAGAGTTTTAAAAAATAAAACAGAGTCTTTATTTTTTTTAATAAAGAAATGTCTAAGTATAGAAATGGTTTTTGACTTTGTGAAATAAGGGCTATTTCTAATGAAAGGTGACAAAATGTATTTGTGAAAAGTAGTTGGGTAAATAAACCAACCTAGCATTCCTTTTGTGGTATGACATTTGAGTCTTCTGGTGTCCATCCATGAATGCAGCCAAATAAAACCTCTTTGTTCCTTCGGAGTTTTGAAAGATAGCAATAACTGTATGAGACCCAGCTCATAAAACACAGAGCAGGTTGTACATTTCCAAGACTAGGAGACCTTGATCCATATTGATGCGAATAAATCTGTACATCCAAATTTTTAGGAATATAGTGTGATATATGAATTTCTCCAATTCCATCATATTCCAGCTTGTATATAACTAGTGCTGTGTTGTAGGCTAGTTATTTATTTGTTGTCTATTTTAATATTTCAAATTATATTGCAGCAGAGTTAGTATAGCATCATTAGTCTTGATAATGAAAAAAATTACACTTGAGAAAATTAGAGGACTGTGAATAAAATCCCCAGCCAATCTTGTAAGTCAGGCAGTACTTACTTTTTAGGTGATATGCCATCCTCATTTATGCTTTGGACTCCCACATCTTTAACTGGTGGAAAATCTTTCCAGATCTGTATTTTTTTTTTTTTTTTGAGGAATGGGGAAACTTCTCATTTTTATGCTAATAATTGCAGTTCTGCATTCAATATTGACTCAGACTTAGATAAAATCACAGGTGAAATTCTTGGTTTTGATGTGTAGGGAAAGAAAGTTATCTTTCCTTCTACCCATTTAGGTTTTCTGCTGAGCCCCTATAACAAAAGACAGACTAATGACAGAAAGCATAGAAATGTATTAATGTAAGTTCTATGCAACATGGGAGCCTTTATAAGGAAATGAAGACCCAAAGAAATGGCTAACCCTGAGTGTTCTTGTGGTAGATTGAATGAACTTGGCTTGATAGACAGAGAGCTCAGCAGGGCCCCTGTGTGCACAGTCCTCTCTGTGTCCCTATCTTTGCCTCCAGAGACAAGAGCCTTCCTGCAGGGGTAGGGAGGGACCTCCCCATGACTGCTGACCTGCTGTAGAGGAAAAGCAGAGCACTTCTATATTGGCAGGTGCTCAGATCCCTTCAGCTTGGAGTAGTCAGTGTACACCGCTACCATATTTTGGGGTAGTATGTCCTGAATCACTTTAGGTATTTTGCATTTAGATAATTCATAGGTTAACCATGGAATTTTTTTGAAATACTTCAGGTTTCTAAGACTTGATACCAAATACTCCTTATTAATAAGTTCACCATGGCTCTGTGTCCTGTGAATTTATACAATTTTTTAAAAAATAATCTGCCACTTCTTGGGATAGGACTTCCTAAAGTTTTCTATGCCCTTTTTTATTTACCTCTTCTTAATTTCATGTGGCCTCCGTTATGTTGTTAACATTTCAAAGGGTTTTGTTTTCATTCTAGCATTCTTGGATTTGAAAGGTTAATGTAAATTCTGATTTGTACCTGTAGAATATAGAAGTAAAATTAAGCAAATCTTTACCTGAAAGCCAAATCTAGGATTTTCTTAATGTAGAATTTATATGTGAGACACAGGTAGTATATGGTTCAAAAATATAGATTGTAAAGTTATTAGTAATATTTTTTAAAGACATAATATAAATTGTCATTTAATAATAAGTAGACCCTTTCTGACTAACTGAATTGTAGCATGTCTAAGTTAAGATTTTTCTATTTTGAAAAAATTTAAGGAATGTCAAATTCAATACCAAAGTTCATAGAAAACAAATGGCAAGTAAACACTTGAATTCCAATTTAGGATCCAAAAGGAGTCATAAGAGGACATTTCGTTTTAGACTGTGTACTCTGAAGTTTAGATTGACATTCAGTTTCTAATAAGGATTACTAAGAAAGGCCTTAATTCTATCTTTAGAGTTTACTTTGTTAAAAAAATTTTCAAGCATAATATGTCCTTTATGGTTGAAAACTGTTGAATCTATCCAACCTCTCTTTTAAGTTAACAGATTAAAGATAGGTGATATTAAATATTTCCTAGTTGGAATCAGATATCTTAAAAGAGTAGCTCCATGACCTTGAGATTGGCATCATGGCAGTCATTTTCTCTCATAAAAAGAAGACAAACTGAAGGATCATGTCTTTGACCTAATACAGGAGTTCTGCTGTTTAAAAGTCATGTTTAAATCGTTTGCATTCTGAAGGTACCATTGATTTATGCTGGCACAGACTGTCTTGGCATCCTGGATGTTGGTGGAAAGCCATCTAGACTCTCAGAGCCCACCACATGTTGTGACTCTGAGGAGGAAATCATGTGCAGCTGCAGGTCGGTTGTGGAATAGGTCTGCTGCAACATTTCAGGAGCCCTCCATCCCACAGATGAGGGACTGAACCCACAGGGCTCAGTCATTGGATATGCTGTTTAATCACAGGCTCATTTTTACTGAAAACTATTTTGGGGTCTTTTTGTAGGTGTAGTTCCAGATGGTACCTATGAAGTGTGCTCAAGGACCACAGGACAAGCAGCAGCTGGTAGGTTCATAATCAGTATTACTTTTGCTACATATGTCATGTAAAGTGTGTATGTTTTTATTTCTCTTTTCATAAAGTTGGGCAGGATGAACTTAAAGGTAGATGTTTATTTAAGGGCCCTTAAAATGTTGAAGAGGTGGAAACTGATGGGTTAGTAGCTTTGCCTTTTTTGGGTGCTATGTCCTGTTGTCCTCCCCAGCCTTAGCCTCAGTGCTGATCCTGAGTAAGTGACTTCAGAACTGGAAGTTAGGAACCTTCCAGTAGCACTCTCAGGAGGAAAGGGTGATCACAGAAGCGCACGCACTCAACACGCACACACATTTGTCTGGACTCGTAGCCACAAGTGACCACAGCCCACTCGAACTACCTGAACCAAGAGGGGAGCTTATCAAAAGGATATTTGCAGATTACAATTAAGTTTAGGAATTGCCATCTGCCATCTCAGGGTAGAGAATTAATGCGGTCAATTCAAAGACCTTCAGAAACTGCTGGGACTTAGATCCAGCTGTCATATAGCTTGCTCTAGCTCTTGCTCTTGCTCTCTGGCTGCCTCATTTCTTTTTTATCATTTTTTTTTTAAACTGATAACCTCCATTCTCCACTCTCAGTCATTAGAGAGCTCAAGCTCAGAAAAGATTTTTCTTTTTCCAGCTTTGACATTTACCTAAACTAATTACCTATTAATTCTGTCTAATGAAGTAGGGTCATGACAGTCCCTGATATCACCATGGAAGGGCAGTTTAGGGGTAGAAGAGGACATCTGTACTTTTCAGGATCAAGGAGGATGCTCTACAGAGGAGACAGTAGGTGTGCACTTAGTACTGTACAGGTAATGGAAATTATGCATAAATAGCCTAATTTTTATGACAGATTTAGGTGAAAAATGCTAATTACAATATGTGGCCAGCATGTACTTTATTACTTACACGTAGGATTATTTAAATTCCTGTAGTCAGTATTTCCATAAATGTCCCTTCTTCACCTGAACAGATAGCAGTAGTGCTGGGACCTGGACTCTCAACGTGCTGTGGAAGATGTGTGGGATCGATGTCCACATGGACCCTAACATCGGCAAGAGGCTCAATGCCCTGGGCAACACCCTCACAACACTGACTGGTGAGGAGGACATCGATGACATTGCTGACCTGAATTCAGTGAACATAGCTGACCTGTCTGATGAGGATGAAGTCGATACCATGTCTCCCACTATCCACACTGTAAGTGAACTCCTTGTTGGGAATTGCAGGAGTGGCTTTTATATGACACAGGGTATAATTAGCTCAATGTTATTTATATCATCGTTGCCATTTATGGAGGAAGAGAAGGGAGTGGTGGTGCCCTGCGTCTCCATTTCATAATGTTGCCCTTTGAGTTCTGTGTTTCATGATGACTTGTCATCCAGCTGTGCCTCACCTGCAGGAGTGTAATGACTGTAAAGTGAAGTGCAGGCAA
This sequence comes from Ictidomys tridecemlineatus, assembly GCF_052094955.1. Taxonomy (NCBI): domain Eukaryota; kingdom Metazoa; phylum Chordata; class Mammalia; order Rodentia; family Sciuridae; genus Ictidomys; species Ictidomys tridecemlineatus. The sequence goes on along the minus strand of NC_135485.1, from coordinate 146,290,510 downwards.
GTCTCTAGAGACAGCCAGGAGATGGGTGGGTGTTTAGGCTGTCTGGCTGCTTCATGTGAAGAGATGCTCATAGACATCGTGAGGTTTTTTTGGTGATGAAAATGTTCCCAGCCAAGAGAGTAATAATGATCACACAATTTTGTAAATATACTAAAACCCATTGAATCGTACATTTTAAATAGGTGAATTTTAAATGGAATGTGAATTATATTGAAATGAAGATTTTTAATAAGAATCTCAAAAAAAGCAAAGTGCACACACAAAATGAAAGTATGCATTTTAAAAATACGCATTTCCATCTATACTATACAACCTATAGTAGCAAATTATTTAGTTGTCCTAAAGAAAACTACTCTGCTTTCAATCTGGTATTGATTTTTAGAAATTATTTTAAGCATTTTTTTAACTATTATACCACAGAATAGTTCTGTTCTTGGAAATAAATTCTTTAAAAATTAATATTATTGTTCATTATTTAGAGTTCAGATGGAAATTCATTAAGTGGAGATGGCCACAAGCTCACCTTTGGGCAGCGACTTGTAAATCACCTACTAGGTCTGACGCCCCCAAATCAGCGCTATTCTGTTCCTGCAGAGTTTCTGTGTGACCCAGAGATGTGGGGCTCCCATCAGTCTAGCCAGTCTCATTTGAAAGCATGCAGAGCACATTCATGGGGAAATGTAGGTAGCAATTAGATTGCTTATGAAAATGAAGGGATTCAAATCAATGAAGAATGCCAATCATCTTAATGTATACAGCTTTGATTCTTGCATGCATTCTTTGATTTAGGTTGTTAATTTTGTAGTATAGATTTGTTCTGTGAACTAACTGGGCATGCTGATACATATGCTTTTGGTTTTTCAGGAAGCTGTAGATTATCGAAGACAAGGCGCATCCTCTAGCCAGCCAGGAGAGCTCAGAGGAAGAAAAATTGTGAAGCGTTTAGTGGATATCAGAGAACTGAATGAACAGGCCAAAGTAATAGATGACCTTAAGTATGTGTTTTGACTTTTAGTTTATTGCAGTATTCTCTAATAATAGAACTACAGGATACTAAATATGGAGGAAACTTGATTTAGGGTAATACAAACCCTTTAGTTCATTAACAAGATCACCAGGCTCCTGAGAAGTTTAATAATTTGCCTGAGATCACAGGTTCATTGGTGATAAAATGAGACCTGAAATCCTAGTCTCCTGCTGTTCACACTCATTTCTGACCAGTTTAGACTGACTGTATCACATGTACATGTTGCCACATATGCATATACACTCTCCTGTGTCTTTACGTGCATTTACAAATGTATGCATTACATATTACTAGCACTATTTTTGGAATGAAATTTTTTAAATATATATTTTTCTTAGTTGTAGATGGATAAATACCTTTATTTTTTTATTTATCTTTATGTGGTGCTGAGGATCAAACCCAGTGTCTCACACATGCGAGGAAAATACTCTACCACTGAGCCACAACCCCAGCCCTGGAATGAAATTTTTTAGAGAAGAAAAAATTACCATTTGTTAACTGTCTATTGTGTGTTTGATATGTCATCTCAATTTATTCACACAACATTTCTGTGAGAGAAGATGGCACCCACGTTTATTGATGGAAAAATCGGCTCAGAGTAGTTAAAAAATTGAAACCTGACCTTGGGTGTATCTGATTTGAAAGTTTATTTTTTCGTCCCATTCCTTGCCTGCCTGAATTATCAGTTCTTTAGAATTAAAGTAGGAGTAGGAATGAGTAGGTAGTGGTAATCTTTTCTCTCTGTTTCTTATTGAATATTACTAAGTAATACCTCCTTTATAAGAATAAATATTCTCTTTGCTGAACTTTGGAACTTTATCTTCCCAAAAGTTAATAGTCATGCCTCATCTTTTCTAATCTTCATACACCTGTATCCTGTGGTTGGTTGTTTGTTGTGCATTCAAAGACTTATTCACAGATGCATTTTATACAGTGAAAGGTGTATAAAAAAAAAAACTTGTCTGGAAATTACCATGTACTGATTCACATTTTCTTTTCTCTTTTTTTGGTACCAGGGATTGAACCCAGGGGCACGTAACCACTGAGTACATCCCCAGCCCTTTTTGTATTTTATTTAGAGATTAGGTCTCACTGAGTTGTTCAGGGCCTCACTAAGTTTCTGAGGTTGGCTTTGAACTCCTACCTCAGCCTCCTGATCTGCTGGGATTACAGGTGTATGCCACCACACCCGGCCGGTGATTCACATTTTCCTGTTGACTTTCATTACAGTTTGTTTTATTCTCAGGAGGTAGGGGGATGACTTGAAGCAAAATATATTCGTTTTTCCAAAATATTACCAAAGGCTTATATTTTATATAGAATTTTACAAAGACTTTTTTTTTTAAAACAGAGTGGTCTATTTATTTGTTTATTTATTTTTTATGTGATATTAGGAATCAAACCCAGTGCCTCATGCATGCTAGGCAAGCTCTCTACCATGGAGCCACAACCCCAGCCCTGTTAGAGACTTTTGATACAGCAGTGGGTAAGAAGCATTTCCTCAGCTGGGCTCGGTGGTACATGTCTGTAGTCGCAGTGACTTGGGAGGCTGAGCAGGAGGGTTTTAGGTTCAAAGCCTGCCTCAGCAAATAGGCAAGACCCTATCTCAAAAAAAGAAAGAAAAGAAAGGAATGAGGATGTAACTAGGTGGTAAGTGCTCCTGAGTTCAAGCCCCAGTGTTGGGGGACGGGAAGCATTTGTTCAGCTGTTACATGGGTTGTTGTTTTGTTTTACAGTTTTAGCCTTTCATACATAATCATTATATTCTGACAAGAGAGAGAATGAAAAAAGAGCAAGTAAATGTCAGTTTTACTTTGTTGCTTCTTTACAATAATGGCCATATTTGCTTGGCGTTCAGAAAATTAGGTGCAAGTGAAGGAACCATAAACCAGGAAATTCAACGGTACCAGCAGTTAGAATCTGTGGCTGTAAATGATATTCGAAGAGATGTTCGGAAAAAATTACGGAGGTCCAGTATGAGAGTGAGTAAATGTTTGAATGTTTATAAAGAGTAAATGTTTAAAAATAACTATTAGATTTTTTTTACCATAGCTGTGGCAAAGCCTATGTTCCCTTTTCTTGCACTGCTGGGGGCCATACCACCTGATGTGCACGTTTTAGACCTGTTCTGTACCAGGCACTGTTTATTAAAGCACTTTCCATTGAACATCTTAATCCACTACTGTCCTGTGAAGTGGCTCTTAGTATTTTCCCATTTTCAAGATGAGGAAACGGGGGCACAGAGGTCAGGTAATTTGTCCAGGAGTATACAGTCTCACGTAAGGTATGTAAGAGTGTATGTAATCTGGTGATGTGACCACTGACCTGGGGAGGATGGGGTGAAACCCAGGTGGTGGGACTCCATCTACGTCAGGCCCTTGTCCCTGGGTTTTCCCTGCCCTTCATGATATCATACTTGCTTCTTAGTCGCTAGTGTGAACTCTGTGAATAACATGAAGTCTTTGGAGATGTCTCTTCTTTCCTACCTGAATTTACCTCAGCCATCACTTTCCCCATTTCAGCTTTATTTACCTTTTAAAATAAATATGGTTTATTGAGCAGTTTTAAGTTCACAGCAAAATTAAGAGGTAAATATAAAGATTTGCCTGGTAACATCTGTAATTGGAAAATCTGAAATCCAAAATGCTCGAACATGGAAACCTCTTGAGTGGCGTTGTCTTCTAGGTAGTGTCTAGTGTCTCTTTTCCACTGAGATCTACAGTCGTGTGAGGTGATCCTGGTGAAGAACACGGGTCCACTGCGGCCAGGTCCATGTGTCTGCATGTTGAGGCTCAGCTATTCCTGCACCATGGGTTGAAAAGACTGTCTGTGCTCAGGGTGCTGCCTTTGTTTCTCTCATAGAGATGCATTGACTACACTTGGGTGGTTCTGATTCTGTCTTGTTTGTTCCATTAATCTGTTGGTTCATTCTTTTGCTAAAAGTACACTACTTGATTAGGGTAATATCAATATTACAGTTTTGTTCTTCAGTATTATTTTGACTATTTTGGGGTCTTCTCTCTCACCCTATGAACTTTAGAATCTTCTTGTGTGCATCCACAAAACAGCATGCTGGGATTTTGATTGGGATGGAAATGAATCTAATTAAGTTGCAAGGAACGGACATCCCAACAATATTGTGTCTTCCAACATGATCATAGAATATTTCTCTCTCCATTTATTGAGTTTTTTTATTTCTTTCATCAGAGTTTTATAGTTTTCCTCATACAGATCTTGTTCGTGTTTTGTTGGATTTATAACTAAGTATTTCCTTTTTGTGGATGCAAGCGTAAATTATGTTTCTAATTGCAAAGTCCACTTGTCCATTGTTGGTAAATAGGAAAGCAATTGTACATTAACTTCTGTGTCCTGCAACCTTGCTATAATTGCTTATTAATTCCAGGACATTTTTGTCAATTTTTGTAGATTTTTACATAGACAATCATGTCACCTGTGAACCAAGATAGTTTTATTTCTTTTTTCCTATTCTGTGTACCTTTCAGCACATTAGCTAGTCCTTCCAAAACAGTGTCAAAAAGAGAGGCTGATGTTGGTCAGCTTTCCTTTACTATGGCAAATACCTGAAGTCATCACCTTAAAAGGAAGAGATATGCATTTTGTGTCAAAGTCTTAGAGGTCTCAGTAATGGCCTCTTGGCCCTATTGCTTTGGGTCCGTGGAGTCACCGTACAATATGGCAGAAGCTAGTGGCAGAGAAACTGGGGAGTGGGGGGAGAGCTGACGTCCCAACATCCTCGTCAGGGGCCTGCCCCCATGACCTAACTTTTACTAGACCTCAGCTTCTAAAGGTCACACCATCTCCCAGTGATCCAAGCTGGGCACGGGGTCTCCAACACCAGGCCCTTTGGGGGACGTTGCAATCCAGATCCAGGCTACAGAAGGGGAGTTCCTTACCCACTCCTAATCTTAGTGGAAGAGCTTTGAATTTACTGCCATAACTATGATGTTAATTGTATGGATTTTTGTATATATTCATTATCAAATTAAGGAAGTTTACCTTTGCTCTTGGTTTGGTGAAAGGTTTTATTCATGTTGGATTTTGGCAAATATTTTTCAGCATCCATTATTATGGCTGCATGACTTTTCTGTTTTAACATGGATGGATTACACTGATTGATGTTTGAATGTTCAACCACTGTTGTATACTTGGGATAATTTCTACCTGGTTGTGGTGTATTATTCTCTTTGTACATTCTCTTTGATGGGTTTGACTTGACTTGCTAAAACTTTATGCAGGATTTTTACATCCATATTTAGAGAAGATACTGGTTTATTGTTTTTCTTTCTTGTAATGTCTTTGCCTGTTTTGGGAATCAGGCAGTGTGGCCGCATAGATGAGTGAGGTCTTATTCCACTGCTCCTACCTTCTGAAGGAGATTGTGAGTAAATGGTAACATTTCTTCTTTAAATGTCACTTGCACCAGTTGCTTTCTGTTTTAGAAGGTTATTAGTTATTAATTTAGTTTGTGATAGACATGGGCCCATTCAGATTTTCTATTTCTTGTGTGAATTTTGACAAATGATATCTTTCAAAAAATTGGTTCATTTCATCTGGCTTATCAGATTTTGAGGCATAGAGTTGTTCATAGTATGTCTTGACTTTTAATGTTCATAGTCTGTAACTATGTTCTTTCTTTTCTTTCTAAGTAATCCAGTCTTTTCATAGCCTCTCCTATTGATTTTATTGGATCTTTTTAAAGAACAAGGTTTGGGTTTTATTAATCTATTGATTTCCTCTTTCAGTTTTGTTGCTTTTTGTTTTTAATGTTTTTTTGTTCTTAATTGGATTTAATTTCTAATTGCTTTTCTAGTTTCCTAAGGAGGAAGCTCATACAATTGATTTTTCCCCATTTTTTAATTTGTTCTACTTTGTTACGTATGACAGCAGAATGCATTTCAATTTGTTGTACATAAATAGAACACAATATTTCAATTCTCTGGTTGTACACAATGTAGAGTCTAGGGTAATGATGTCTGTCTCGTCTTTCCTACCCCCATGTCTTCCCCCTCCCCATTCCTCCCCTTAACCCAATCCAAAGTTCCTCCATTCCCCCCATCTCCCCATTATGACTTAGCATCCACTTATCAGAGAACATTCGGATTTTGGTATTTGCTTATTTCACTTAGCATAATATTCTTCAACTCCATCCATTTATCTGCAAATGCCATAATTTTTCTTATATTTTAAGGCTGAGTACTATTCCATTGTGTATATATACCACAATTTCTTTATCTATTCATCTATTGAAAGGCATCTAAGTTGTTTCCACAGTCTAGCTATTGTGAATTGAGCTGTTGTAAACATTTATGTGGCTATTTCACTATAATATGCTGATTTTAAGTCTTTTGGTAATAGACTGAGGAGTGGGATAGCTGGGTTAAATGGTGGTTCCATTCCAAGTTTTCTAAGCAATCTTTATACTGCTTTCCAAAGTGGTTGCTCCAATTTGCAGTCCCACCAGTAGTGTATGAGTATGCCTTTTTCCCCCACATCCTCGCCAACACTTATTGTTGCTTGTGTTCTTCATGATTGACATTGTGACTGGAGTGAGATGAAATCTTAGTTTTGATTTGCATTTCTCTAATTATTAGAGTAGTTGAACATTTTTTTGTATATTTGTTGATTGCTTGTGTGTTTGTGTGTGTGTGTGTGTGTATATATTGCTTGAGAAGTGACAGTTTATTTTAGATCTTCCTTCTGCCTTCTATGCATCTCACAGATTTTCATACATTGTGTTCTCATTTTATTTTTAAAACATTTTAAATTTAAGTGTCTCTTGCGATTTCTTCTTTAACCCCATGCTATTCTGAAGTATGTTGTTTGATCTCAGTGTATTTTTGGATTTTCCAGGTAGCCATCTGAGAGTTGAAGGGACACACACATAGGCATATGTCATATGTGTATTATATACCCCTGTGGGGGGGGTTGTTCCATATCTCTGTCCATGTGTCTCTCTAGTTTACATTGTTGTTGGAGAACACACACTCTGTGGTTTCTGTTCTTTAAATTTAGGTGTGTTTTGTGGCCTTACAATGTTGTGGTCTGTCTTGGCAAATGTCCTATTTGTACTTGAGAATAATGTGTATTCTGCTGTCACTGGATGAAGTAAACCTGCTATACCAGTTGATTGATGATATTGTGGAACTCAGCCATGTCCATTCTTACAGTTTTGTGTTCCATCTATGACTGCTGATGATAAAGGAGCACTGAGTCTGCTTCTCCTCATATTTCTGTTAGTTCTGCCTCACATAGTTTTATGCTGTACTGTTAGGCACATGTATGCTGAGGATTATTATGTCTGCTTGGAGCATTGGCTCTCTTAATAGCATGTAAGTTCTTTATCTCTAATGACTTTCTTTGCTCTGAAGACTGCTGGGTCTGAAATTGATACAGCTACTCCCTTTTTCTTTTGATTAGCATGGTATTTCTTTTCTTCATTCATTTGGTTTAAATATACATATATATATATATGTATCTTTAAATAGTTACACATTTGTGCAACATAATGGCAGGGATATATTTTGAGAAATGCATTGCTGGGCAATTTAGTCATTGTGTAAACATCGTGGAGTGGACTTCTGTAGATAGGTGGTATTGGTTTTCACTTGACATGAATCCTGGTGCAGTGAAGAGCTGCACTAAGCACAAGGTGTGTAGAGGCTGCTGCTTCCCAGCAGGATTTCAGCACCAGAGGAGCACTCTAAAACAATGATGGCCAAGTCCAGTCACAGGAACTAGGAACACAGGTGTTTGCCATTACCTAGTAGTACATACGCATAAGATTGCATGTGCTCTGCCTTCATATCCTGGCAGCTCAGTCGGCTTGTCCACAAGTACACAAAGATGAAATGTCCTTATGCAGTGCATGACGTTTTAAATTGTCTGTGTAAATGGGTTTCTTGTATCAACATATAATTGGGTTTTGTTGGATCTAGTCTAGTAGGCTTTTTCTTTTTTTTTATTCTAATTTGTTATACATGATGGCAGAATTCGATTTATTTCACATTACACATAGAGAGCACAATTGAATTTCAAGTCACTGATTGTACACAATATCTTCACACCATTCGTGTCTTCATACGTGTGCTTAGGGTAATGATGTCTAACTCATTCCACCATCATTCCTACCCTCTTGCCCCCTCCCTTCCCTTCCCTCCCCTTTGCCCTATCTAAAGCTCCTCCATTCCTCCCATGCTCCCCCTCCATTGCCATTATGAGTCGGCCTCCTCATATCAAAGAAAACATTCAGCCTCTGGTTTTTTGGGATTGGCTAACTTCACTTAGCATTATCTTCTCCAGCTCCATCCATTCACCTGTAAATGCCATGGTTTTATTCTCTTTTAATGCTGAGCCATTTAAGACCATTGATTTTTGAAGTTATTACTTATATCATTTGATTAACATCTACTATATTTGTTACTGTTTTCTATTCATTGCCCTTATTCCTAGTTCCTATTTTTGTTTTCTCTTTTTTCTTTCTTTTGTGGTTAGTGAAACTGCATTACATTTTTTTCTCCTTTTTTAGCGTTTCAGTTATACCTTTTTTAAACATTATTTTAGAGATTGTTATGTAGTTTGGAATATACATATACAACTAATCCAAGTGAGCTTTCAAATAAGTTTAGCATTTTACAGATAGTGCGAACATTGTGTCTTCTGTCCCTCATCTTGTGGCTGTCACTTGTTTCTCTTACATATAAGCATATATAATTGAACAGTTATCAGTAGTATTATTTTGAACAAATTATTATCTGTTAGAACAGTTAAGAATAAGAAAAATAAAGGTTTTGGGCTGAGGACATGTCTTGGTGATAGAGTACCTAGCATGTGTGAGACCCTGTGTTTGATTTCAAGCACCAAAAAACTGGGACGAGAGAAAGAAGTGTTTTTATTTACTTTCACTTCCTCTCTCTGACACTCTTCCTTTCCTTATAGGTATTCAAGTTTCTAACTTTTTTTTTTCTTGCAATGCAAGTCTGCAGGAACAAATCCCCTCAAATTCTATCTTTCTGAATAATTTTTTTTATATCTCCTTCACTATTGAAGAAGAATGATTTCATGGAGTATAGAATTCTAGGTTAATGGAATTTTTGCTCTCAACACTTTAAATATTTCTTTTCATCTCTTCTTGCTGGCATGGATGATGGAAGAAAAGTTTGACGTAATTCTTTGCTTTCTTCCTACATAGGTAAGGTATTTAAAAATTCTGGCTTCTTTTGGGATTGTTTTTTCACCATCCTTGGTAACCTCTGAGCCTCCTGTGTATGCTTTGGTGTCTGATATGAATTTGAGTAAATTCTCAGTCATAATTGGTCTCATATTTCTTCTTTTCTCCATTTCTTCTCCTTCTGGTATTTCTATTACACATACTGTGTTAGTCATCTTTTCATTGCTGTGACAAAATACCTGAGAAAATTAACTTAGAGGAGGACAGACTTATTTTGGCTCATGTTTTTAGAGGTAGCAAAGCTGCTTATGCATGGCAGCCGGGAATGAAGGGTAGGAGTGGGAGAGAAAAGGGAAAGAGAAAGAAAGAGCCAAGGACAAAATATAGTCCCTCAAATCATGTTCACAAGGATCAACTCCCTTCAGCTAGGTCCCACCTCATTCAGTTTCCCTACCTCTAGGTAGTCCATTCAGCAGTCACTCCATCTGTGCATTACCCCATGATGACTCAGTCACTCCCCAGTCAGTGCATTACTCCATTGATGTCTCATCACAGCCCCCCCCCCTTGGAACATCACTGCACTGGGGACTAAGCCTTCAGCACATGAACCTTTGGAGTACATGCAAGATCCAAATCTTAATACATATTTATACCTTTTGCATTTATTCCACAGTTTTTAAACATCCCTTCCTTCCTTCCTCTCTCTCCCTCCCCATCTCTCCTTCCCTCCCTCCCTTTCTTTTGTCTCTGTTCTCTTTGCTTTTCACTTTTTTCAGGATTCTCTTGATACATCCTCAGACTCCGTGATTCCTTCCTCAGTGGTATCCAGTCTACACAGCCCATCTACACAGCGCTCGCTGCCGTCAGTGTTTCTGACCCTGACAGTGCTTCTTGGTCCCTCAGGATTCACCTTTCTCTGGTTACCTTGCACAGCTCTTGTTGCAGTGGGCCTCATCCAGTCGAGCCCTGGGCATGTGTCTGGTTCCGATGCTCACTCTCTTCTCCAGAGTGTTCTTTCTTTCTGCATTTTAGTAAGCCTTGTGAGGTTTTCTCCCCTCCCGCCTCCCCGCATTGTTACTGGTGCATTGTAGTTGCACATAATGATGGCATTTGTTGTGTGGTGTAACACTATATTTGGCCAATATCACTCCCCAACACTTTCCCCTTCCTCCCTTCTTCCCACCTTCTAATCCCTTTCCTCTGCTCTACCAGTCTCCCTTTGATTTTCATGAAACCCCAACCCCTACCTTTCCTTTCCTTTTTCCTCTCTAGCTTCCACAAATGATAGAACACATTGACCCTTGACCTTCTAAATTTGGCTTATTTCACTTAGCATAATGGTTTCAATTTTCAATCATTTTCCTGCAAATGACATAATTTCATTTTTTTCTTTATGGATGAATAAAACTCCATTGTGTATGTGAACCTCATGTTCTTTATCCTGTTGATGGATATATAGGCTGGTTCCCCAGTTAGGCTGTTATGAATTATGCTGCCATAAACATAGGTATGCAGTTACCAGTAGTATAGTGACTTTAATTCTTTGGGATAAATACCGAGAAGTGGTATTGCTGGATCATATAGTGGTTCTATGCCTAGTCTTTTGAGGAATCCTGTAATTTTTTTCTCAATAGCCAGAAACATATAAACTGGCCTTTGGTGATGCAGTGGTAGGGTGTCAGAGGGAGCATAGTGTTTTATCATCCTCTGATTAGGCTTCAGTGTTTTAGTGAGCCTAAGAGACTGGACCATCAACAACTTTGTCAGTTTTTTTTCTTCCAGTCGGGTACAATGGCCCACACCTGCAATCCCAGCAACTTTGAGACAGGAGGTTCCTGAGTTCAAAGTCAGCCTCAGCAATAGCAAGGCACTAAGCAACTCAGAGAGACCCCTGTCTCTAAATAAAATACAAAATAGGGCTGGGCATGTGGTTCAGTGATGGAGTGCCCCTGAGTTCTACTCCTGGGACCCCAAAGGAAAAAGAAAAAAGTTTATTTTTCCAGTTGAGGTGGAACAATGTGGCAAGAGCTGATTGGAGCTTGGTATTTTCTTTCTTCTGGGTCATTTAAGCTGTGATAATACCCCCAGGGCAGGTTGGGCCCTGGCTGACTGGCTTCTCCCAGAGTCAGATCTTGCTAAGAAGAATAGAGGACAGTGGCTCCTGTTTGCATTGCACAGTCCTCCCAGTTGGTGCTAGAATCTAAAGAAAGCTGAGTGCTGCTCTGCTTTGACTCACTGTCTTGTTAAGTGGCATTTAAAGTCACTTAGGGGGAAACAGGGTAATTCATGAAGTCAAATGTTTTTCTTATCTGAAGTGAAATGTTAATAGTAAACACTTGTCTATAGTCACTTTTTTTTCCTTTCCCATTTTATTAGGCTGCTTCTTTAAAGGATAAGTGGGGATTGGGTTATAAACCAAGTTATAGCCGATCAAAAAGCATTTCTGCCTCTGGAAGACCACCTCTCAAACGAATGGAAAGAACAAGGTATTTTGTATTTCAACCAGTGAAACAAATAATAGAATCACTGAGTTGTTACAAAGATTCATTGCCCCCCACCATATTCTAATTGGAGAAATTACAAAACTAACATAATATAAATGGATCTCATTGGTAAAATAGCAGTCATCCTGGTTAAGTTTTATTTCATTTATTTGAGGAGTTCCTCTGTCACAGTGCAGTGATGCTTTTCAGTAATGAAGTACTCCGCCATTGAAACAAGTCCTATGTGCAAACTTAGACTGTCCAGAGAATGGGAATGTGCACACTAGCCGCTGCTGCTCTCTCTGTCGGGATAAGAAATGTACAGCTGCACATCTGTTCAGCATGTGAAGAAATGGAAATTGTACCTATTGAATTAAATACTGCTTCGATAGTAAATCACTATGAAAATAAGAATGATACATCCTTTTTATGGTTTGATTTTAGATAATCTTGAGTTAATCAACACGTTGAGTTGTTTTCACAGGATGATAAAGGTTAAGAAATGGAATGCCAGTAGTTTAGTCCTTTAATAAAGCAAATACTTAGAACTAGAATGTTAATGTCATTAATCAGACTTTTATGAAGTCCAAGAATTTTTTTGAGAATGTTAGTGTTTTATAACTGTATGTTTTACTTACAGTTCTCGAGTAGGAGAAGCTGAAGAGCTCCCAGAAATCCGAGTGGATGCAGCATCTCCTGGGCCCAGAGTAACTTTTAACATCCAGGATACAGTAAGAGAAATTATATTTGTTAGAAACATACATTGCTGAATAGTTTCTACAAATTGTAAAATGGCAGTACTAATGCAGTTTCAAGATACTGATTCTTGCCTGATGTGAAATGAAGATGGTATGGGGTGAAGTGTCTGGCTGTATGAGCTGAGAGTCACACTGTGGGCCTTAGAGTTTTACCTGCACAGTGAAGAGTCCTAACTGCTTACTCTCAGACAGAAAGGCTTTTGTTGAATATTTTTTCTCGAAAACAAGAATTCACATTGAACTATGTGTTTTACACAATTGTGATGTATTTGTGTGCAGTACTTATTTATGTATTCAAAATGTGTATATACGTGGTAGCAGAAACCAGAGGGGCAGTTGGCTTCAGAGATGCATTGTAATTTCATAGCATGTTCAATTTTATGTTAAATTTTTTTTTGTGTGTGTGTATTTGTTTACTTTTAAACCATTGTTTCTTGTTCACAATTTTTTTTACTTTTTTCTTATTATTTTAACTAAGTTGAAAAATACAGTGTGGGGAAGTACACCACAGTCCAGCTGTCCTGGGGAAGGGTATTTTCAGGTACTTACTCAGATCAACATAAATTTTGCTTCAAAACTAATTAACCACCCTGAAAATCTGCTTTCAAAATGTCTTCCTTTCATTTCACGCTAAACTCAGACCTCAGAAATTTTCTATTTTACATAAAATTGGTTTGAATTTTTTATCATGTATATATCTCATAAGCTCTTGCATACATATACTTTAGTTTTGTTTTTCTGTATGTTTAATATTGTTTTGATCTTCAAAATTAAAAAAAACTAAAATCAGTTTATCAAATCAATTCAGTCAAATCATAAACACAGAACTGCAGTTTATTAGTTATTTGCTAACCCCAAAGAAAATCTCTTTCACTTACATTCAACTACAAAGTGAATGTGTTTTTTTTTAAAAAAAGAAAACTTTAATAGTTCAAACTAAAATCAACTCTAACTCAGGGCAACAAAATAATCATCAAATGTCATTTATTTTGAATGACTGATATACAAGTATTTATAAAATGATCCATTTAAAAATTTATTCTCATGTTCAATACAGTGTGAAAATGTGCTACACAATCACTCAAAAATGTAACATTTTTATAATTCAGTATTTTCCTAAAATATATCACAAAACTAAAAGTGAAAGATATAATATGCCAGGTATATAAGTCTTCTTTTAGAATTTTTCTTTAAAATTACTTTAAAAAGTTGGCACTTATTCCAGATATATTTTGTTTTCATTTCCTTCCTCTCTCAAGCTCGGACTTTCAACATATATTCCATAGTTATACTAAATTTAGTCAAATTGGATTTTGTTTTAGAACTATAATTGTACTATAGTAAGCTTGATGAATATTTCCTATATTCTAAAAAACTAAAAGCTTGAAAACAAATCATTTATGTGAATTAAATGAATCCAACAGGTTATTCTATTTTTAAAATTTTTTTCTTTTTAATGTATTTTTTTAGTTGTTAATAGACCTTTATTTTATTTATTTATTTATTTTTATATGCAGTGCTGAGAATCAAACACGGCCTCACACATGCTGGGCAAGTGCTCTACCACTGAGTCACAGCCCCAGCCCTTTTTTTTTTTTTTTTTTTTTTTTTGTTACTTTGCCATGCTGGGTATCAAACCTAAGGCCTCATGTTTGCTAAACAACTGCTGTATCACTGATGTACATACCAGCCCTAACTGTGTGCTTCTTGAAGGTCTTAATACTTGAAATGATTCATTCTGTTTTTCAATAACAGTGTATACTCTGCTTGTAAAAAATATGGAAAGTCGTATATTAGATGATAAATATAAGATTAGGTATTAGATTTGCTAATTATAAATTGGGAAGTAATTAAGGTATAGCTACATATAAATACAAATAACAGATTGTTTTCTACATAAACTTACCCTAGTTTTAAAAGTTGAAAGATAATTCCCACAAACACAAACCTGATGTATTTGTTTACTTGACAACATATTTATTTTATAAAGTGAAGAACAAGTGGTCTTTGCAGATATTTGACATTTTCATTGTAGGATTGCATTATGAATTTTCTTTAGGTAATTTGCTCTTAAAAACTACTGAAAGCTAATTTTTAGGAACAAATAACACCACCTTGCACATTACACTTTAAAGAGGCTGATCATTCTTAAATGATGCTCAGCTCTCTGAAGCTGGGAATCAAAATTAGGTCATAGGAAGTATTGTTGGTTTTGTTGACTCACTTAAAAAACAGTGGCCTCCAAATAAAATTCTGGGTTAGAGACATGGTGTTTATACAGACTACTATGTTAAAATACAGCATCCTGAAGTTGGGTTCAGGTACATGTTTTAATATTCAACTCTGTATGCGCCTTTCCTCAGCCTATGAGGGGCTTGTTGTTTAGAGACCCTCAGAGAGCTCACAAGCATGAGGGACCAGAGTGACGCTGTGTCTGCATGTTCTTCTTACTAATTGAGCTTGCCATTCTGATTTTTGGTCAATCATGTTTCTTTTGTGTCCATATGTTTAACTTCTGCTTTTAAAGAATTCCAGTGTTACTAATCAATGCAATGTATTCCTGTAAAGTGAAACTTCACTCTAATTTTTAAAGTGCTGGTGGCATGACTTTCTGTGGTTTGACCCACTTTCTTTCTTTGTGTGCCATTTCTTATGTTCATAAATCTGACCTTTCTTTCAATTGAGTGAGGATATTGAGGAAATAAAAATGTTTAAAAATGTTTTTTTCTTGTTGTAATTAAAAATGGGCTTGAAGTATGAATATGATTTTTTTTTTTTATAATCAGTTTCCAGAAGAGACAGAACTGGACCTTTTGTCAGTAACTATTGAAGGTCCATCTCACTACTCATCAAACAGTGAAGGGTCCTGTTCCGTGTTCAGTTCTCCCAAAACTCCAGGAGGCTTTCCACCAGGCATTCCTTTCCAACCTGAAGAGGGTCGACGAGATGACAGCTTGTCTTCTACCAGTGAAGACTCAGAGAAGGATGAAAAGGATGAAGACCGGGAGAGGGAAAGGTTTTATATTTACCGAAAACCCTCGTGAGTAGGCCTTTTAAATATCCTTAGGTGGTGTTCCAGATTTCAGAACTAATTTTTTAATTTAAATGGGTTTATTTAAATTTTAATATTTTCCAGGATAAACCCTATCAGGAAAATGGTAGTAAAGATGTGGTTATGAGTTAAAGGAGAAGGCTGTATTTCTCCTGACCTTAGAGAGTAACAAATTGCAGGGAGAGGTACTATAAATATAGTACAGTATAGTATAGTATAGAAAAGAAACGTAGTAAAGGGGAAATGTTTAGCAATGGATGAAAGATTCAGTCAATTCTTGGAAGAAAGAAATAAGCTGAGATGATGAGCATGTATGACCACCACTCAAATGAGGTGGTAACAGTAACAGTAAAAGTTTGAAGTGGCAGTAATAATGGGAAATTACTAGGCACAAGAGGAATATAGTTAAAAGTTGGTTTATTAGGGGATGTCTGCATTCTTCAATCTTGTCAATTCTGAGCCTTGTGAATCCCTTTCTCCTTTTCCTTGACTGAAACCACTAACTCTTAAATGTCTTTTATCAATATATTTTGGTTTATTTCCTTATTTTTCTGTAATACATCCTCAAATTGCTTCTAAGAAAAGTTGTAATACAGATCTACTTTCTTCATTTTTTATATCTAAAATTACTGCTAATTCTTGTATTTAATTGATTATTGGGTTCAGTGCAGAATTCTAGTTTGACAATTATTATTTTTAAAAAATTTTTAATACATATTTTTAGTTGTCGTTGGACCTTTATTTTATTCATTCATTTATATGAGGTGCTGAAACTTGAACCCAGTGTCTCACACATGCTAGACAAGTGCTCTACCACTGAGAAGGCCCGAGGCTATAGGAGCCCGCCTGTACCAGGCAGCTGAAATAGCAAGAGGCCAGGACAATACTGGCTGCAAAGGAAGCTGCTAGTCAGCAGGGAGCAGGCTTCACTTATGCAGCGAGCAAGCGAGCAAGCTCTGGAGATCAGCTGTGCAACACAGTGCCCACAGATGTCACTAAGTGTTCTTACCAATATAAGTTTCTAAAGACATCAAGTTTGTAACATCCTGATTTTTAGCATTCTAAATATGAGTGCAGACTAAGAGAGACATGATTATTTTTAAATCTAATAAGAAATATCTATATTAAAAATAAGAAAGGAGTACATGTTATTCATGTAAACAAATTTACCTAGTCTGGTCCCAAAAGCTGCCACTTAATAATAATTATATTTACATATTAAGTTAGATAAATTCCTCTTAATGGCCATCATTTCTGTGTATTCATTATTCCATGGGGAAATTATCTTCTCAGTTCAAATTCACTCTGGATAGAGTTTGAACAATAAGCAGATTTCCTTCTATCAGATGCTTAGGATAAACTATAGTATATTGTCAAATTGTCACCAGATGTGACAGATGTGTGTATACACACATATGTGTATATTACATACATACACACACACACACACACACACACACACACACACACACACACTCAAGCAGGATGAGAATATTTGGATGTGTAAGAAAGAAATAAAAGGGTTTGGAGTTATGGCTCAGAATCTTAAATCCATTCTGAGTTGACTTTTTGTATGGTACAGCTTACGGTATACCCAGTGCCTCACACATGCACCAGTTCAGATTACACGTGTGGATATCCATTTTTTTTCCCCAACAACATTTTTGGTACTGGGGATTGAACCCAGGGACACGTAACCACTCAGCCAAATCTCCAGCCCTTTTTATTTTTTAATTTTGAGACAGGAAGAACATTTGGCATTATTTTTTTTCCAGTTTTTTGTCTTTTATTAAAAGCAGGAAAGTAGCATTTAAATTTTATCATTGAGAAAATAAAGACTCCCAAATATAGTTCAGACAGTGTAATAAAATCATTAATAACAGGGATTATGCCTATGTCCTTGTCACCTAGCACATTGCCTGGCATGTCATAGTTACTCAGCACCTGTTGAATAAAAAGTATCTCCTTCAAACTAGGAAAAAAGGTTCAGTTAGTACGTCTGGTTGAGTAATTTCTGTGAATTTATAAAATATTGAAATTATTTATGTTTTATAGCTTAACATAACATACTGGAAAGTGGTTTATTAAAAAGAATTCCCATTTTACTACAATGTAATGATCAGATTTCTTTTTCTTTAGGCATACTTCTCGTAAAAAAGCAACAGGCTTTGCTGCTGTTCATCAGTTATTTACGGAACGCTGGCCAACAACACCAGTCAACCGAAGTCTTAGTGGCACAGCTACTGAAAGAAATATTGATTTTGAACTTGATATACGGGTTGAAATTGATAGTGGAAAATGTGTACTTCACCCAACCACCCTTCTACAAGAACATGATGACATAAGTTTGAGAAGGTAAGAAGCTGATTGAAAGAGGTACATATGACTTCATACGTTAGAAAATCTATTCACATATCACTGAATTACACCCACCTTTTCCCCCAGTCTCAAAATGCAGATTTTAAAAGTAGGTGATCATAATTGTAGAGGCCAAGTGATTATTTGCATAACATATAATTTAAAAAAATTAAATGCATAGTATTTTCTGGCAACTCGAAGTGAATGTCTGATTTAGAGTCTGGCAAATCTGTTAATTAAAATAGTTGTACCTTTATGATTCTTCTTTAAGCAAGCATGAATTTTTTAGTGTCTGTCCTTGTACTGTGTATATCTCTATTTTAAAGAACAGTTCAACACTGGATTAGTGAGAGTTTTGATGAGTTCATAAGGAAATAAGAAAGACTGGAAAGCAGTTGTGCAGTAAGGCCTCATTAGGCTGGACTGAGTTCAGGATATAACTGTAATTTTACCATTTGCTTCCAGTCATTAACTAATGATGACATAAACAGATTTAACATTAGATTTTTTTTTTTTTACATTTTTTCCCTGATCTAAAAATGAACTATTAAAAAAAAAAAAAAAAAAAAAAAAAAACAAGAATAGCAGAAGGCTGACAGCTGTCAAAATGGGATAATGGGCATGTGGGATTTCATTATACCATGTTCACTTTTGTAAACTGTCCTGTTTACTGTTTGAAATTTTTCATAAGCAAAACATTTTAAAAGCCTTTTATTATATAATTAAGCTTTTATAAAAATGAGAGAAAATAGACACTTTTTAAAATTTTTAAATTTTTTTTAATTGTCAATGGACCTTTATTTTATTTATTTATATGTGGTGATGAAAATCAAACCCAGTGCCTTACACATGCTAAGTAAGCAGTGTACCACGGAGCCACAACCCCAGCCCAGCCCAAAATAGAAACTTTAGACAGTTAAAATCTGTTACAGATGTAATAATAATGATAAAAAGAATGACTTTTTATTGGAATAAAGCAATCCATAATTAGCTTTCAGCCTATATAAATATGGGCAGTGTCGTTTGGTTCAGCCTGATGTGTTCAAATGAAATAGCTGTGACCCTAGGAAAGAAGTCACTACCCCCTGTGGCTATGGAATGAGCATACTTCTGTTTCTTAAATGGAGGATAGCATTTTATTTTCTATTTGACAAAAGAGGAGGAGATAAATGTGTCCTTTTTTAAAAAGATAAAAAACATTTTTTTCCCACATAGGAGTTATGATCGAAGTTCCAGGAGCTTAGATCAGGATTCTCCTTCAAAAAAGAAGAAATTTCAAAGTAATTATGCTTCCACCACCCATCTAATGACTGGCAAGAAAGTGCCATCCTCTCTGCAGACCAAGCCCAGTGACTTGGAAACAACAGTGTTCTACATTCCTGGGGTTGATGTGAAGGTAAAGACCTAGATGTTCAGGATAAGAGATCAAAGTGGATGACAGTGGTCCTTTTTTTCTATTATTTATATTCTTTTTTTCCTCTGGATATTAATGAGACTTTCTGACTTTTTTTTTTTTTTTTTTTTTGCTTAAAATATATTCTGAACATAAGAGCATCTAAGTTGTAGGCTACTGCTTCATCTCTATAGCTTTTTCCATGAAAATTTGGCAGAGGAAGTTATCTTTTTTTAAATATCAGTATCATATCATACTTGCTAAACCTTGCCTAGTGCAACTTTATTGAGCAACTATTTTTTTAGATTCTAGAATTATATAACTGTAGTTTACTAGACTGAAAAAAACTTCTAATGATCTAAAGTGATCTTTCTGGTTTTAAAAATAAAAGGCATATAGTCTTTCCAGGATTGCAGATCTCACATGTAAAAGCTAGAACTGCATTTTTGGACTCCTGAGCCAGTGTTCTTTCTACTACATTTTTATATTTCATGGTTTTTCCTCATCTGATACTGTTTCAATTATGAAAGTGTATCTTTTTTTAATACAGTTGCACTACAATTCTAAGACGCTAAAGACTGAATCACCTAATGCTTCCAGAGGGTCTTCCTTGCCAAGAACACTCTCCAAAGAGTCCAAGCTGTATGGTATGAAAGATAGCGCGACATCTCCTCCTTCTCCTCCTTTACCTTGCACTGCCCAGAGCAAGACTAACACCTTACTTCCTCCCCAACCCCCACCTCTCCCCTCAGGTATTTAGAATATACTCTACTTTTTAATCATTTTTTTCTTAATTTTCAGTCATCCTACTTGCTCTGTTGAGACTTTCAAATTCACATTTAAGGAAAAGAACATAGACTTGTAAACAATGACTGTGCAAAATTCACAGATAGAAATCTGGGCCAACTATTTGTGGCTGTTTCTCAAATTTGATGTTACTTTAGAACATCAGTTTTAATCTTGAGGTAGTTCAATAGCTCAAATTTTTGTTCAGTATATATTTAGGAAAGAGTGGTTCTGTGTAGTTCAGATTTGGGAGATCTGATAAGTTATCAAACTAATAATTTAAGACAATTTGATTTAACTGCATTTATCAGTTATCTGTTATGAGATAGCAGATTACCCAAAATTTAGTGATTTTATAATCTCAAACACAGTTTCTATTGATGAGCGATGCCACCCAGTTTGGGGGATCTGACATGTGGTCTTCCATAAGGTTGGAGTCAAGATGTTGTCCAGGCCTGCAGTCACCTGAATGGGGTCTAGGGCTGGAGAATCTGCTCCCATTATGTTCCAGTCATGTGGCCCCTAATAGGCACCTTGAATCCATGCCTTGAGGCCTTTCTCCTGGCTTCTGAGTGTCTATAAGACATTGCAATTAATCTCCCTCAAAAAAAAAAAAATGATCCAGAAGAGAGCAGGGCTCAGTGTGCAATATCTTTTATGGTGTGGCCTCAAAAGCTGTACAACATCACTTTTGCAATCTTACTGATGAGACAGATCATTATCGGGGGAACAAAGGTATGAACACTGGGAGCAAGGATAGTTGCATATCATCCTGGAGTCTGCCTACCACATAGCACAGGAATGATACCTTAGATCCATGGTAAAATTTCCAAAAGAGGGACTACAAAACATTTGTCACTGGGAAGACAACTTGATATATGAACCTTTTATGAGTCAGTAAAGAATCATGATGACAATACCTAATATTTTTATATCACTTTTCAGTTGCCAAGTCTCATCTGTATTCATTGCAAATATTAGAATCCTGTTTTATAAATGAGGAAATTTAAGGCTTGGGTTGTGAACATCTGTTCTAAGTTTACACAGCTAGTAAATGTTTGTAGTGGAAACCTAAGCTAAGTCTTTATTAGATATTCCTACTCATTCTACCGAAGTGGAAATATTTAGTTAAGGAAGAATGAAAGAAAGATACATCATATGTTAAGAAGCTTTATAATTGCATACAGGCTAAGCATAGGAAAGCCTGAAAATAGTGACATTTTTCCTTACTTGCCACTAAATATTGTAAGTCAAGTTTCTCTGTATCTTCTTAAATAGACAAAAGGACTAAAACTAACAAAAAACATAGCAAAGTATAAAATTGAAAAATTGAACCAGAATTTGTGACCTAGAGCAAGTAAGAATAACCATTGTGTTGTACATCATTAATGATCATTGTATTCTAACATTAATGCATCATTTCCATCAACCTGCTGTTTTTATTGTTTTCTTCTATGCTTTTAAATAAGGTACTTCACCTGATTAAACTGTCATGTAATTCTGCTGTATCACAAAATTCATATCTTTTATTGGAACATTTTATTAAATTTCCTTAAGTGTACCTAATATTTACAAATGTTCTAGCCAAAGGAAAAGGAAGTGGAGGAGTAAAAACAGCCAAGCTCTATGCCTGGGTAGCACTTCAGTCATTGCCGGAGGAAATGGTTATTAGTCCCTGCTTGTTGGACTTCCTGGAGAAGGCTCTGGAAACAATCCCAATTACACCAATCGAAAGGAATTATACAGGTAAGTACCATCCTTATGTACTCACTTCATTGTTACCTGTGTTTTGGGACCCCATTGCTTAGCAGTGTTTGTTAATGCTATTACATATTACAATACATTCAGTTATAATTAAATAGATAAAAGAGTTACAGAGCTGAAAAATTCCCTGGGAGATGATCTGATCCTCATTTCCTTATGAAAATGGTTCAGTCCTGTGAGGTTTTATGATTTCCCCAGGGCCACAGCTAATGGATGACAAGGTCCTCAACCTCAGGTTCTACATTAGAGTGTCCTTGAGGGCAAAGGTATAATAACTATTTCCTTTGTGCACTTTGAGTGCCAGGGGAATTTCTTTGGGAGACTGAGCAAGAGGTTTGAGGAGGGGAAGATGTATAGAATGGTGAGCTTCAAAAGCAAATGTTCTGGGTGTTCTGGCCTCTGAGCTGAGCACTGAGTATAAGAGAAAAGAATCTTACAATAGTTTGCTCTTGATCAAATAATAAAACTTAAAACTAAATATTTTAACAGCGGTTAGCTCACAAGATGAAGACATGGGGCATTTTGAAATACCAGATCCTATGGAAGAGTCAACAACATCACTAGTGTCATCCTCAACGTCAGCATACTCTTCCTTCCCCGTGGATGTCGTGGTGTATGTGCGAGTTCAGGTGATAAGCTTCATTTATGGCTTTTCAAAGAAAAATATTTTCCTTAAGTTTATTTCAGCCCATTATTTCCCTTTGAAGTTTTCTTAGCCATAGGCTTTTGGACCTTTAATAAATTTATGATGGTTTAGAGGTTGCCTGAACTTTGAGAAGTATATGTAAAATTTTATGTATAACTCTACTTTGTTTCTGAAATGTTTCATAGATCATTGGATTTTTAAAATTTAGATCTCATACTTTTGTGGCAAAAATTTAAATACACATTAAAATCCCTTTAAAATATTTTATGCCTTTTTATTGTACACATTTAGTTCTTACCATGTGATACAAACTATTAAGATATAAGGTCACAACAGTACCTTTGTTTGGATTTCTGCTGAGTTAGGTCATTTTACTTAGTATTTTATTCTAAAACACAGTCCTAGCAAATTTACTCCTTTGGGAGTAAAATTGTTAAGGAGGAGTTGAAAACCTTGTAAACCTCTCAGTTTGGTTTATCTCAACTAAAATTTTATAATCAAGCTAAAGAAGGAAAGCAATGCTGAAGGTGATCTGTTCCACCTGTTTCTTACAATAGCAGTAGGCCAAAAGGTCTTCAGTGTGTAATTCTGGAGGTTTGCACTCACTTTTTTGAAGGTCTGAAGAAAACACATGAGTAAAGAGTTTAGGGTAAATAAAACCTTTGTTACTAATAAAATGGTGGGTTTTTTTCAAATTTTAATATAAATTAGATTACTTTTTAAAAGACTGGATTAAGAGCAAGTATAACATAAGGATAAATATTTTCAAGATTTCTGAATTATCTCAATGTCTAAATATTGCTCAGAGATGACACTTCTGATATTTAGCTTTTCAAAAAGGGCACCATTTTGTGAATATACTTTGGCTTGTGGATCATGTTTCTGAAAAAGTGATGACGTTAAACATAACCCTTTTAAGTGTGAAATGAATAGACATGATAAGCTTGGTGTAAGTGGACTAGAATGGAATTTGAATGTGACATCTGGAGTCCAACAGGAAACTTTTTAACTGTATGGTTCCTGGAAACCTTTTCTGGCTTTTTGCTGCTGTTAGCCCTCACAGATCAAGTTTAGCTGCTTGCCAGTGTCGAGAGTAGAGTGCATGCTGAAGCTGCCGTCCCTGGACTTGGTGTTCTCCTCCAATCGAGGGGAACTGGAGACTTTGGGTACAGCATATCCCACAGAGACCTTGTCCCCTGGGGGCACTGCTCCTCAGAGTGGAACAAAGACTAGCAAAACTGGAATACCAGGTAAGCAAACATTGTTTTATTTCTCTGGCATAAAGCCAAATATGACATTTGAATCAATGTTATAATAATAATTAACATGTTTTAAATTTTGAAAAGGAGACTATTTAAGAATTAGAATATTTCTAGAAAAAAAAATGTATAGTAGACCAAAGTTTTAAGTATACTTCATGTGTTAGTAGAACTTGAGTACCATTTAGTTTATATTTTTAGCTAAGTAGCAATTAGATAGCATTTTGGTTTTGGTTTAAATGTACACACTATAAGCACTATGATGTGACTAGTATGTCATCACACATTCAAAGTTTGGAAAGTTTTCTTTGATGCCAAGTTAGATTTTAATTTAAGAATAGTCAGTGTTACAAATGGAAAATAAGAGACATACTGTTGTTTATAAAGATTTCTTATCATGCTGTGTCAAAATTGTGTCAGGTAACATTTATATTTTTTAAATGGCAAATTGTGTTGTCTGGTTCTTGTCTGATGCATCAAAAGTGGTTTTTTGGGGTTTTTGTTTTGTGTGGTGCTGGGAATTGGGCATGTGAGGTCCTTGTGCATGTGAGGCAAGCACTTTACTAGCCCCAAAACTTTTGTTTTTAAAATATGACTGATGATTTCCTGATAAGATAGATACACCTCAGTAAAATCTCAGTGCCATTTCTACCCTAAAAAATTAAAAATGTAAACGATAAAGAATGTACTGAACATTTTTAAAACAAGAGGCCAGATTGAATGAAAGTTGATAGGAGAATTGAAATATTGTTTGCACAATGGTTCTTAACGGGGTCTGGGATGTTTGGCAGTGTGGGAGGCAGTATGGATTTTCTTAGTTACAGCCCTTGACTTGAAGCTAGTGGGGAAGTGGGGTGCTGCTTAAATGCCCTGTAGTGTCACCACAACTCCTCCCTCCCAGAGAGTTATCTGGTCTCAAATGTCAGTAATGCCAACATCGAGAAAACATGCATTAGAGTAAAAAGTATAAAAACCTATTCTCCAGTTTTGACAACGGCATGAAGACAGGGGAGAGGTGCCACGTCCAGCAGGCGTTAATTCAGAAATTAATGAATTTAATTTCTGAGGGGTGGTGGGGGATAAAGACAAGACAGACAAACACACCTAGGGAGAAAAAGCCAGGGCCAGGTGGGTGACCAAGCCCTGGTGAAACTTGACTGACTCTGAGATAGCTCAGCACATTTATTATATAGTTTCCTCATCAAAAGGTTAATTATGGGAAAGTTTCAGCAAAGCAGGTAATCTGAAGGATGCAGGACTGGCAAGACTTAGGATCATCTTGTTTTGTTCAGAATCCTCTATCCCCTGGACAATGTGCTGAACTCAAGGCTTTGACTGATAGAGCCATACATCTTTGCATGTAGCCACCCCTGGCCACTGTTGCCATAGCAACCGGAGCATCTTGGCCTGCACCTTTGCACAAGTAGCTGCCAGTACAGATGTATCCACAGGAGTCAGACAGGCCATGATTTATATCACCAAACTCCACAGAGAGTGAAGCAGCTTTCTGATTTTTGAAGGAAAGAAAAAAACAACAACAAACTGGGGGTCCTGTTTTTGGAGAAGTTATCTTAGATTCAGAACTTCACCCAAATAGTGTATCAAGCATCAATAGGAAAATGCTTTGTCTCTAGTATTTACCCACAATACTGGGGAAAGGGTTAAAACACACATTTGTTTTGCTGTGTGAATCTTTGAAAGTTTTTAAAACAAATTCAGGAAACTAAACAGTTGATTTACTAGAAGCAAGGTTTTTGCTATTTGGTCACCCATTAGATTGAAATTCTTCTGCGGTTGGGAGATGTTACAGTTGTAGTGTTGGCTTTTTAAACCATATTTTCATAAATGTAATTACTCTTTATAAAATAATGGGGAAAACAGAATTATTACAAATGAAATGAAAGTAGGAAGTACCAGCCCTTGGTCATAGGTTACCTGTGTCTCATCCACTCTCCCACACTGTTGGAAGGATGTTATCTTTTCTCTCAGGCAAAAGTGAGATATGGTTTCTTCTTCTACATTACTATTTAAAATTTGAAATATCAGAGGCATTTTCCCCAAATACAAAACATTTGTCTCTAAAGTAACTTTAATGGCTAGTTGATATCCCATAATTTTGATGATATGTTTGAGATTCCCTGGGTTTCTTGTTTTATTTGAATTTTAAAAATAATATTTAAATGAACATTTTTGCATACGAATATTTACAAACAAATTCTTAAAGGGGGAATTTCTGTGTTGGACAGTGTGGACATTGTTTAAGTGATAGGTTTTGCTGTCCAGTAAAACAGATGTATGAGAATATCAAGCTCACTGTACTATTCCCAAAGCTTTTATCTTTAATCATTGTCAATGTGATGGAGTAAAATGGGATTTTTAGTATATTAATTTGCATTGTATTGCTTTATTGGCCATGGTGGAGGGGTTTGTAAAATGTGCCAGGTTATCTCTCTTAGAATGTTTACCTTTCTTCGTGACAATGTCATAAGCACTGAAATTATTACAGGAGTATTGTACAGACACACAGTGCCAAGAATGTATAGAGAAAGGACCATGACGGAACAACTCTGTTTATGCCTGCATTTTAGGTTGCTTTAGAAAATAACAAAAATGGAATGCCACCTCTCATTTTATAGAAAACATTCAGGAAGGAGTGATGATGAGAGTAAATTGTAGGTGTGATGAAATCCATTTCTTGAAAGGATCTTTACTGAATGTGTGTGCAGGTCTGTGCTAGGAATTAGATGTACACACAGAACACAGCTAATTGAGATGGTCTTGCTGAAGGGACAGATAAGAGCCAAGCATACAAGCTCATTTTAGGTGGAAATGTGAAGCAGGTATGATTCAGCCAAGCAGAAGGTTGGAGGACTGAGCTCTGCAGGTAGAGAGTTACTAGTCCATGATGCAGGAAGGACCTTTGACAAAAACTTTGGAAATTGGAAGGAACTCTGGAAAGTCAGAAGGAAGTCTGGTCTGGAGGTGGATTTTGGAGTCATCAACCAAATCATATGGTGTATTGTTTCATATTTTCATGTTTAAAGCATATTTGGAATTATCCTATCCTTCCTTGGTAAATGTTTAAGAGAAAGAGCTTTTTTTATTTTCTACCTTTGCATATCCTGTTCTTAGACCACTGTTAGCTACTAAAATGTGGACTCCATCTGTATGATATGGATTTTTTCCCAGTTTGCTCTTCCCTCTGTGCTTAAACTCAACTCTGGGGCTCTTTCATTGCCTCTTTCCAGTGGAGCTAAGAAATGGGAAACTGTGTAATCGGCCAGAAACACATGTTAATTGTTGTTTTAAAGGTGAACAGAGTAACTCGCCTTGATTTACATTGTAAAGTCAAGGGAAAATATGCCTAAGTCCTCATTTTGTTTTAGGGATTTAAGCCTATTGATATATTAGCGTTTGAAGGTTTCCATTTTATTTTCCTGTCATGTTTGGTATCTTGGAAATAAATAAGTAGCTTTTTAAGATTGTTATGGCTTATAGACATTTTGGACTTTTCTGTTCACCTTAGGCTCATCAGGATTAGGCAGCCCTCTGGGCCGAAGTCGGCACAGCAGTAGTCAGTCGGATCTGACCAGCTCCAGCAGCAATTCCTCTGGCTTGAGCTTCACTGCGTGCATGTCCGACTTCTCCCTGTATGTGTTCCATCCGTATGGAGCAGGGAAACAAAAAACTGCTGTTTCTGGCCTCACACCTGGATCAGGAGGATTAGGTAAACTATGCATGTTTGATCTTTTTCAAATTTGTAGCATCTTTTCAAAAGCTTTTTCAGGCTTTTCAAACTTTCTTTTCATAAATCATAATAATGGATATAAACTAAGATCAGAAGTTTTTTATATTTTATCTATTTGATAATATTAATTTTGTCCCTATTTCACATCTTGTAGAAATATGAAATAAGGAATTTGAGTAAATTAACTATATGTGGATTTTAAATTGAAAATATTTTCTACACAGTACAGTAATCTACTCAGAAATTAGAGTTTATGTGTTACGTTTAAATCTTACCAAATCCACATTTGTACAGGAAACTATATTCTTAATAAAGTAAAAATTTTAAGTGCCTCGGTCATGTTTGTTAATTTGAAATGAGAATTATTATTTAAGTCAATTATTTACTGAAATTAAATTTTAATGACATTTTTAAGTACAGTCGAAACACTAAAAATGCATAAGATTTTGCTACGATTGCTTCACTTACATTTGGACAGATAATGAAGACACACATTCCATGTCAGTTCCAACTTTTGCCATTGAAGGAGGGGTTTTGAGAGTCCCTCATTCTGTGCGCCTGCTGGGAGGATACTGATGCTCATGAGATCCTCTGCCACAGCCACTAGCTCATCTAAGTGATTGGGGTTGATGGCATACTGCAGTGTGGGGGATTGGCTTCATCTAGCTGGATGACCTTGTGTGTAAATAGGTGTGGGGTTTTTTTGTTGTTGTTTTTTAGGGAATGTGGATGAGGAGCCCACTTCAGTCACTGGTCGAAAAGACTCACTCAGTATAAACCTTGAATTTGTGAAAGTGAGTTTGTCTCGAATAAGGCGTTCAGGAGGTGCCTCATTTTTTGAAAGCCAATCTATAAACAAGTCTACAAGCAAAATGGACACTACGCTAATAAATATATCTGGTATTCAGTTTTTTAAATTTTAATTAAGGTATTGTTTTCCAGAATTAATAATGACCTCTGCTTTCACCATTTAAATATGAAGCATGCTTAATAGCAAGCTTTAGTGGCAAGACAAACTCAGGGGGAAATGGGCTCAGACCCCAGGGCTGTCTTCAAGTGTATCAGTGTGGGCAGTATTGGCACTGTCGTTTTTAGTTAAAAAGACATTAGGCAAAGCCAAAATAGGCCTGATTAGATAACTGAAAAGCTTCTTCACTTCCTCTCTACCATGAATTGGTAACATTTCTGACTTTTCATTTGTTCGTTGGATTTTCTAATTGAGAGTTTTGTGGTAGCAAGAAAGACGGGAGGGGAAAGATGCTTGAGGCTATTGAATCTCACCAAGCAATAGTGAATGGAAGCCTGAGTTGTGGCAGTGAGAGCAGAGAGCAGGGAATGGCTCAGGAGGATTCGGGAGAACCCTCAGCCTGAAGACAGGCTGCTAAGGAGCAGTGGAGGGGATGGGGAACCTCAGGTTTTAAGCCCAGGTGATCAAAAGGAAATTGATCAGTGGTAGAGCACCTGCCTAGCACATGTGATTCACTGGGTTCAATCCTCAGCACCACATAAGAATAAATAAATAAAATAAAGATACTGTGTCCATCTATAACTAAAATATTTTTAAAAAGGGGTATTGATACCACTAACTTAGATTGAAATAAAATGGACAGAAAAGAAGGAATTCCTGTGGGACATATAAGGGTTGGAGAGGCTGGGGCCAAGGCTGGCTCAGGGCCTCGTGGGCACATGTGTCCTGCAGAAGCTGCAGAAGGGGAAGAGGAACATGTACATTAGGAGTGGAGTGCTCAGAGAAGAACCCTCCAGAAGGAAATTAATGGTCCCTGCGCACAGCTCTTTAGGTTGCAGGTCCCTTTGAGGAAGGTGATATCCTAGCTCATCCTGTTGGTACATTTTGCATATTTGAGATAAGTCCTATATTAAAGTGGAAAGCTGGCTGAGACTGTTTCCCGAGAACTTCAAGACAGTGATAATATAATCCAACTTTCTATCACCTTAAAAGAGGAAGTGGAGCTAATAGTCCCATAGTGCATTATTTCTATAATTGGTGGAAGGATATAATAACTTGTTAAGCATAATATATAGCTTATTTTGATATTTCATAAATTGTACCATTAAGCATAATTCATCTGTATGATATATCTGATACCCTCCATTTAAAAATATTGAAAGTCTTGGAAATCTGTAAGTTCTAACAATTTTCATTTATGTATTAGCTGTTTGTGATATAGGGTCTGCCTCCTTTAAATATGATATGCGCCGCCTCAGTGAAATTCTGGCATTTCCAAGAGCCTGGTATAGAAGAAGTATTGCAAGACGTCTGTTTCTTGGAGATCAAACAATAAATTTGCCAAGTAAGCTTGTTGTGTGGCTATAATTAGGTTGCTTTTAATTTTGGTTATAATAGTAGTAAGACCCATCCTTGATGATAGAAACTTTGTTCTCCTTGGTAAATTGTACCATGTGATACAGTCAGGCATTCGAAAACCATCTGTTGGGCCCTTCTAACATGTCAGGTACCAGGGGCACCATAGAATCAAACAGAAGTCTTGCCCTCTCAGATCACAGTGTAGCTAACATTTTATATCCTATAATAATTATGCTGTAATCATTATAAACTCTGGAAATGCAGAAATATATTTTTTAACTATCCAAATTAATTATGGTTATTTAAGGCATGGAAAACAAAAAAGTGTTAGGAACATGCTGCTGCAATGCCTTTGCTTGTCTCTTGTTCTAAGATAGTGTTGTAGGTTTTTGCTTAAGCAGATTTGTAGAAGTGTAGAATATGTTTAGCCTAATATAGTGGAAAATACAAGAAATGCTAGGACTGGGTCTATTTCCTCACCGGTATAATGGGCCCAGAAGACCTCTTTGCACTTTTCATAGAGTTATGTGAGAATTCAGTACTGTTTTTTTTACAAACTGTAAATTGCCATCTACTTGCAAAATGGGGAACTAGAAGGAATGTGTAATGTGGCTAGAGATGGTGGATGAGTTAAGTTATTTGATAACATAGTAACTTTGCTCTGTTTCTTTTGTATTTGCTTTTGTTTTCCACTCTTGCACTAGCTTCTGGGCCTGGAACACCTGATTCCATTGAAGGCGTAAGCCAGCACCTTTCCCCGGAATCATCAAGAAAAGCTTACTGCAGAACGTGGGAACAGCCAAGCCAGTCAGCCTCCTTCACCCACATGCCTCAGTCACCTAATGTATTCAATGAGCATATGACGAACAGCAGCATGTCACCAGGGACAACAGCACAGAGCCTGAAATCACCTGCTTCCATAAGGTCAAGAAGTGTGTCTGATTCTTCAGTTCCTCGGAGAGGTGACTCTGCTCTCTTTGTTACAGTAGCCCTCCAGTGTTCCCAGATAAAAATCTTAGTCACTCACAGACTCCTGCCCCAGTTGGCAGGGGATGCATTCTTGAGGCTTTTATGATAATAAGTTAGGGAGAAAAAATCCACAGAAACAACAAATACCAAATACTTGAAAGTCCTGCCAGCAGAAGAGATCAATAGATGGCTTGTAGCTCCTTAAGGAACTAGGAAGAGAGGAGAACTGTATTTGTGTGCTCCACATGGCACAGTTGTTTTCAGAAATACACCTATAGTCTCATAAAACTCCCAGAAGATGCTTGGATGTTAAAAGTTAATCCTTGTATTTGTTTAGTCATTCTTTCATTCAATCAGTACTTTTTAAAACTGTATGTACTGGGCTGTGGCCTTGGCCTTGTACCTCAACATATAAAAATGGGAGATGCAGTTCTGTCACCAGGTCAGATGAGGTATGAGCAGGTGCAGGGTTTCTTTTACATACTGAGTTACTTTGAATGCAGAAGGCAGGTTCCCAGCCAGCCTCTGCATTTCAGAACAGTCCCTGCTGTTGAGTCCTCTATTCGACAGCAGCATCATAGGATTTTTCTTCTTGCTGAAGAAAGCCCGAGGGTGATGAATGGTGTGTGCTCCTCTTCTGCACACAGCCACATTCCTGCTGTGAAGCGGGCCATAGAGTCCTGTAAGCTTCCAAGAAGCAAGGTTGCTGGGCTTGGTAAGCATTTCACAAACATGTTGTTACTTAGGAGGCAGTGTGACAGCTAATCCACATTAGGTTTCAGTATAGGAATGTCACATCTTTACCTCTGGATCAAGGAGATGAGAACAGTTTCTGCTTTGTAATGGACTTGACACATATAGGAGCGAACATGTATTTCATTTTTCTATCTTCATTCAGATTCACTTTCAAAAACATCAACTCCTGTTAACAAATCAAACAAAGCAGCAAGCCAGCAAGGGACCCCGTGGGAGACACTTGTCGTGTTTGCCATCAACTTGAAACAACTGAACGTGCAAATGAATATGAGTAACGTGATGGGAAATACCACGTAAGCTATCCAGAGAGAAACGCAGTCGTTGTCATTGTCCTCAGAGAACTGCTTTAGTTCCACCCTTTGTGTAGTACTGAAGAGTTTGAGACAGTGCAGATACCAGCTAGAGATACAAATGCTTTCATCCTGAAAATGGCTTTATTGTAAGGATACTACAATGTAAAACAGCACGAAACCTGTTCCAAAAGGGGGCGGAAGTTATAAGGAAAATAGAGTCAATTTCTACCTAAGAAGAAAGCTTCATCATCACTGTTACCAATAGTTTTTTAAGAACTGTTGTTTCATTGTCAAACTTAATCTTTTGTTAATCTGACTCCCTTTTTAATTCACCATATTGGCAACCGTCTCTTTAACAATGCTTTTTCCTTTTTTCAGTTGGACAACTAGTGGTTTGAAGAGCCAAGGTCGTCTGTCAGTGGGAAGTAATCGCGATCGGGAGATCAGCATGTCTGTTGGGCTGGGGAGGTCACAGTTAGATTCTAAAGGAGGAGTAGTTGGAGGGACCATCGACGTCAATGCTTTGGAGATGGTTGGTATGTTGAAGTTTCTCGACTCATGTAGCATACTTTTAAAAATTACATTGAAAAATGCTTTTTGAAAACTGATTTTTCTGTTTTCCCATAAATGTTTCTGTGGAAAGTAATTAGGTTTTTATTTTAGCTCATATTTCTGAACACCCAAATCAGCAACCCAGTCACAAAATTCAGATTACCATGGGTTCCACTGAAGCTCGTGTTGACTACATGGGCTCAAGTATCCTCATGGGCATCTTCAGCAATGCTGACCTTAAGCTTCAAGATGAATGGAAAGTAAACTTATATAACACACTGGACTCAAGCCTGACTGATAAAAGGTATATTCTTCTTTTTAAAAAAAAAAAAAAAATACTAGGGATTGAACTCAGTGGTCTTTAACCACTGAGCCACATACCCACCCCTTTTTATTTATTGAGGCAGGGTCTTGCTGAGCTGCTTAGAGTCTCACTAAGTTACTGAGGCTGGTTTTGAACCTATAGTCCTCCTGCCTCAGCCTCGTGAGCTGCTGGGATTACAGGCGTGCACCACCACACCCAGCTCTGAACACTTTTGTGACTGTTCTTAATGCATTTTTTTCACCCACTGAGAAAAACACAGGCACTTCGTTTGTTGTGCAGAATAGTCTTATATTATGCAACTAATACAAATGAAAAAGTTGAGTGGGAAAGATAATTATTCTTATATGTTTAAGTTATCTTCTGTGGGATATATGATAAAGATTATGTTTTTATGTTCTAGTGAGATTTTTGTCCATGGAGATTTGAAATGGGATATTTTCCAAGTAATGATATCAAGATCAACAACACCAGACCTGATAAAAATAGGCATGAAGCTCCAGGAATTTTTCACACAACAGTTTGACACCAGCAAACGAGCTCTGTCTACTTGGGGACCAGTTCCTTATCTTCCACCGAAGACAGTGACTAACAACCTAGAGAAAAGTTCACAAGAACAATGTAAGAATTAGAATTAATTTTTTGTATATGCTTTATCTTTCACTAAATGTATTCTTTTTTTTCAATTTATTTTTTTCTACTTTGTTATACATGACAGCAGGATGCCTTTCAATTCATGATACACAATGGAGCACAACTTTCATTTCTCTGGTTGTACATGATGTAGAGTCGCACCACATGTGCAGTCATACATGTACCTAGGGAAATGATGTCCATCTCAGTCCACCATCTTTCCTGCCCCCATGCCCCTTCCCCCACCCTCCCCTTTGCCCAGTTGAAGTTCCTCCATTCTTCTCATGCCTTCCCCCCAACATATTGTCAGTCAGCATCCACTTTTCAGAGAGAACATTCAGCCTTTTGGGATTGGCTTACTTTGCTTGGCATGATATCCTCACTTACCTGCAAATGTCATAATTTTATTCTCTTTTAATGTTGAATAATATTCCAATGTGTATATATACCACAGTTTCTTTATCTAGTTATCTATTGAAGGGCATCTAGGTTGGTTCCACAGTTTAGCTATTGTGAATTGAGCTGCTATAAACATTGATGTGGCTGCCTGACTATAGTATGCTGATTTTAAGTCCTTTGGAGTGAGATAGCTGAATCAAATGGTGGTTCCATTCCCAGTTTTCTAAGGAATCTTCATACTGCTTTCCAGAGTGGTTGCTTTAATTTGCAGTGCCACCAGCAATGTATGAGTGTGCCTTTTTCCCATATCAGTGATGAACCCTCTGAAAGAGAAATTAGAAAAACTACCTCATTCACAGTGGCCTCAAAGAAAATAAAATACTTGGGAATCAATCTTAACAAAAGAGGTAAAAGGCCTATACAGTGAAAACTATAGAACACTAAAGAAACTGAAGACGACCTTAGAAGATGGAAATATCTCCCATGTTCTTGGATAGGAAGAATTAATGTAGTCAAAATGGCCATCCTACCAAAAGCATTATATGGATTTAATGCAATTCCAATTAAAATTCTAACAACATTCCTCATAGAAGTAGAAAAAGCAATCTACTTTCCAAATTTATTTGGAAAAACAAGAGACCCAGAATAGCCAAAGCAATCCTTAGCAAGAATAGTGAAGCAGGAGGCATCACTACACCAGACCTTAAACTATACTACAGAGCTATAGTAATGAAAACAGCATGGTGTTGGCACCAAAATAGACCTGTAGACCAACAGTACAGAATAGAGGACACAGAGACAAACTCACATAAATACAGTTATCGTACCAGACAAACACACCAAAAACATACATTCTATTGTATTCTTAATTAAAAATAATAATAATGTATAAGCCATATTTAGGAAGTAACCTGTAGCTCTTTATCCCGTTTACTCAGAAAGAGACTGACTTGCTACCTGCCAGTGAGTGAAAGGCCACTCAGGAAGTCATTTGTCCTTATTGTCTCCTTTTCCTGCCACAGCTCATCTGTAGTCCTGCCCACCTCATGCCCCTAAGTATTGTTTATGACAATGTCATGCTCTGGTTTGGAACACTGGCTATGCATTCAAAATAGCTGAGTTTGGATTTATTAACTGATATTAGATAGATTAATATTTTTCACTCAGTAATTCAGTAATTGGCAAATATTTATTAAGCAAAAAACATGTGTTTAGGTACTGTTCTAGTCATAAGAGATCTAGTAGTAGGTACAATCCCTGCCCTCATGAAGCTTATATTGTAATAGGAGAGACAGACTATAAATAATTTGCTAATTAAATATATGAAATAATTTAAGGTAGAGAGAAGTGCTGAGAAAAGAACAAAGGGAAGAATATAGAAATAGAGACTAAAATCATGGCATTTGTAGGTAAATAAGATGGAGCTGGAGAAGATACTGCTAAGTGAAGTTAGCCAATCCCAAAAAAACAGAGGCTGAATGTTTTCTTTGATATGAGGAAGCTGACTCATAATGGCAATGGAGAGGGGAGCATGGGAGGAATGGAGGAGCTTTAGATAGGGCAAAGGGGAGGGAGGGGAAGGGAGGGGGCAAGGGGGTAGGAATGATGGTGGAATGAGATGGACATCATTACTCTAAGCACACGTATGAAGACACGAATGGTGGGGAAATACTTTGTATACAGTGACTTGAAAAATTGTGCTCTCTATGTTTAATATGAAATTAATTGCATTCTGCCATCATGTATAACAAATTAGAATAAATAAATAATTTTTTAAAAAAAGAAAATGCTAAGATATAAGGATAGCTACTTTAGAATGGGCAATCAGGGAAGCCTGTTCTAAGTGAAATTTTGGTAGAAATGTGAATGAATGAAAGAGTGAAGCTGAGATCAGGAAGAAAGCTCTGGGCACAGGGTTCATGGAGGGTCTAAAGCTCCTATCATGTGAACAGACTTGGTTCATTTGAGAACCATTAAGGCAGGCACTGTGACAAGTGCCAGTGAGCAGTGAGGAGAATGGTGAACATGAATTCAGAGGTGTAGACCACAGACAGGATTGTCAGTCATTGGAAGCTGTTGGAGTTTTGAACATATGTATTTTCACTTCTTAAAATATGCCTTTAAAAGCATCATTCTGGCTATGTGTGGAGCAGTTGAGAGTGGCAGTAAGGAGAGGTTTCAGTAGTTACCATTGTTGAGTGAGTACTCCCATTTCCACCCTAAGGCGGCCACTGCATGAGTCCAACAAGAGGTGATGGTGACTTTAACTGGGCTAACAGTGGTAAAAGGGGTGAGTAATAGTCAAAATAGGATAGCTTTTTAATAACTTTTTATCACAGAAGTATTACATGAGCATTGAAAAAATAAACCTAAAAACTACAATCAAAAAATGAAAACATTGCATTCCACACACAAATTGACTCTGTGAACAATTTAGAGCACACACTTGGATATTTTACTGTGCATCTATGTACCTATGTATACGTTTTACAAAAATGTCTTTGTTTTATTACCCTTTCCTAATTAACAGTCTCCAACTTTCTATTTTGCTAATTATGTATGTCCTATGGCACATTCAAGTTTCTGTGACTGACCTGAAAAAAAAAAAATCCTTTTACAGGTGGTCTGCCCAAGTCAGTATATCCAGTTCAAGATATGAGTTTGGATCTAGTTGTTCTCTTCCTTTACTCTCTTATTTGGTATGGTTGCTTTTTGTGTGACCCAGCTTGTTAAAGGGACCTGGCTACTTGTCCTACAGAATACCCTACTTCTAGATTTTTGTCAGTGTCTTCCTTGTGGTTGCATTCATATTGTCCTCTAATCCCTATATAAACTAGTGTTGATACCAGGCATTTACCAATTGGGGGATGTTCTATAACATGTCCTTGTTTTGAAAAACAATCATCAGGTGTAGGCAATTATTTTAGATTAAAGAAAACTAAATACAGTACATGATCCTTCATTAAATCCCATATGAAAGGTGTGAGGAACAAGCAAAAAGACCATCCTAGAATAAATGAAAAATAGAAGTATGAATTGGTGTCTGCTTTGTGCATCTCAGATTTTAATTTGCATCTAAAACCTTTTTAGATGAAGATCTGAAGCAGTAGGCATGAAATAGACTTGATAATCTACATTTCTAATAAGCTCCCAATGCTCCTACTCGTATACTCACTTCAAGCAGAGTAGGCAGGGTGAGGAAGAGTAAACAGCAGAACTGGACTCTCCACAGTCCTGCTTCTTCACTGAAGGGTCAAGGTGGAATACTGAGTTTATAGAATTATTTTAGTTGTGTGAGAATTTTGCAAAAGCACTTTGTAAATCGTGAATCAGAGTTGTAATTACTGTTAGCAAGTTACTGTTGTCCTTGTTTCCGTCTGTCCTCACGTAGCTTCTTTTCCCTGTCTCTTTTTTTACTTTTGCTTAATGATGGCCCGGCGTTGTATCTTCATTCATTATCTGAGTCACTTTCATCTGTAGAAAGGGGCCACCTGCTGCCTGCCTGTTCCATTCAGGATGCTTATGAGGCAATTCAAGATCAATGTTTTTGGTTTTGTTGCAGTGCTTGATGCAGCTCATCATCGACATTGGCCTGGAGTATTGAAGGTGGTATCAGGATGCCACATATCCTTATTTCAGATCCCATTACCGGAAGATGGAATGCAGTTTGGAGGATCAATGAGCTTACATGGAAATCATATGACACTGGCTTGTTTTCATGGTCCAAATTTCCGTTCAAAATCCTGGGCCCTTTTTCATTTAGAAGAACCAAATATTGCTTTTTGGACTGAGGCTCAGAAAATCTGGGAAGATGGTAAACTGACATATACTTTGATATTTTTCTGTGCATCTGTATACCTATGTATACTTTTCCAGACTATGATTTTCTGATATGATTATAAACAACAAACCACTTTTCCATTCTCAAATCTTTTGTCTATTTTTTTATACTTCTGAAGTCCATCTCTGTATTATCATGTACCTGGAATATTAAGGAGTTCATTGCCAGTGTATCAATGAAGTCTGGAACATGTCAATGACATAGTTCTGATCTTGCTTTCTTACTGTTTCCTAAAGTTGGTGCTGCTGTGTATGGCCTTAGTCATGACAATAGGTATTATAAGTATTCCTATTAAAACAAGATCAGTGTTAGTGCACGCCTGTAATCCCAGCAGCTTGGGAGGCTTGAGACGAGAGGATCGTGAGTTCAAAGCCAGCCTTAGCAAAAATGAGGTGCTAAGCAACTCAGTGAGACCCTGTCTCTAAATAAAATACAAAATAGGGGTGGGGATGTGGCTCAGTGGTAAAGTGCCCCTGAGTTCAATCCCTAGTAACCCCCTGCAAAAAAAAAAAAAAAAAAAAAAAAAATCAAACATAGTAGGATGAAGGAATTATTGGCCATTAAAGACTATATTTTAAAATTTGCAGGGAAGGCTGTGCTTTTACCTCTCTAATTACAGTGATAAAACCCAGTTCTTTTGGACTTTGATTTTTTTCTACTCAGTGGTTCTTAATGATGAAGGATGTAGGGGGGAAAAATGGATTAAATAGAAACTGTTACAAAATCAAAATACAAAGGAAAGTGAAAAAGTAAATTAGATGCTCTTCATCTCACTAGGAATAAATCTAGTTGCAACTAAAAGAATTATTTGTGTTTTTTCTCATTTATTCTTCATTTTATGGCCTTCCCTGTCTACATATGATTTTAAGTTTGTTGCTCTGAGGCCACAAGATAGCAAGGCCACTATTTCTTGAATCTAATATAGTTTGTCACTTTTAAAAAGTTACCTTTTGGGGCTGGGGTTGTAGCTCAGTGGTAGATTGCTTGCCTAGCATGTGTGAGGCACTGGATTCAATTCTCAACATCACATATAAAAAAATAAAGGTCCATCAACAACTTTTTTAAAAAGTTACCTTTTTCTTTTGCTCTAGGTTCTAGTGATCATTCTACATATATTGTACAAACCTTGGATTTTCATCTGGGCCATAACACCATGGTTACCAAACCATGTGGTGCCTTGGAAAGTCCTATGGCAACAATAACCAAGATCACACGGCGTCGCCATGAAAATCCACCCCATGGAGTAGCAAGTGTGAAAGAATGGTTCAATTATGTTACAGCCACCAGGAATGAAGGTGAACAGCTTGTCTTGGAGAGGGATTTCCTTTGTGTTTTCCTTCTGGGGTTTGGTTGACTGTTTAGAATCTTAAGAGGAGGTGGAGCTCTCATTTCTTTACACGTTCTCACTTTTTATTCGGGTCAATATGGTGACTGTTTGGTACATGAACCTCTGACCTGGTAGTGTAACATTTCATGGGCTCAAATTATTTTATGATTCTTGTTTATCTTTTGGGAAAAAAAACAAAAAACAGAAGGTTCATTGCTTTGCTAGCAAAGGAGAAAGCCAGAGGACTCCTGTCCCAAAGGCTGTGATTCTGCTCATCAGCAGGAACTTTTAAAAGAGGCTTTTTAAAAGGGTGATTCAAAGGCTGCATTCCATGTGTGCTCTGTCTGGAGTTGTAATTCACTTGTTAATTTGGGAGACAGTCATTTCTGAGGTCTTCTGGTGCCATCTCCAAAGTGTGGATTATTTCATTCTTATGGTGGGTGTGTACTCTGTCTAATAAAAGAAGATAATCCTATTTCCCCTGAGATTAGGAAGGGAGAGACTAGGGAGGAGTAGCAAGAGAGGAAAAGAAGGAAATGTCCATTTTAAAACTAAATTGCAGTGGCAGAGCAGCCAGGGTTATATTTGAAGCATGAAATGGACTCTTAAACTTCCCCACTGTCAATTTCTGCACTCCATTTCTGTGGAAAACTGGGTGATGACATCTTCAAAGTGCTTCCTGCTGAAAGAAGGCAAAGTTGGGGGCTGTGACCCAGAGTCCTTGTTCTCTGTCAGGTGGGGCATGGACAGTTAAGGGCATTCAGCACCAGAGCAGCCCACAGGGGCATCAAATTATTTTAAATGTAACTGAAAACATTCAAAATAAGATTGGCTTTAAAAAAAAGAAAATGAAGTTTATTATATTGGGGGATATTTTTGGAAAGTAATATTGAAATATATTTTGTATTTACACTAAAAATTGGAGGTTTGGGAAATGATTAAGTAACAAAATGTCACAAACTCAGGTTCTAACATAGCTAGAACAAAACAGAAGTTAGTGTAATATTCCTATTAAGTTGTAAGTTATTGTTTACTTAATTACTGGTACCAGGGATTGAGCCCAGAACACTTTCCCAAGTTGGCTGAGGCCACTGAGTTGCTGGGATTGCAGGCCTGTACCACCAACCCAGCTAAGTCTCAAGTTTGAAGAGGTGCTTTAGTGGGTGGTTTCTGTTTTGTTTTGTTTCCCCATTTGATTAGATATGCTAGTCCTGTGGTAACATGGTCAGGTAGCTCTTCCTTTATGGTTGTTTTGGGGTTTGTGTTTACCACATTCTTTTTATCAATCATCTGATATATTGGAAAACTGAATAGATTGAAACACACTGAGGCCTGAACGTTTGACTTAAATTTGACTTGGATCCCGTGGGGAATAGATATCATGAAATAGGTGACCCTAGGGATTAAATAGAAACTGTTACAAAATCAAAATATAAAGGAAGGTGAAAAAGTAAATTAGAAGATTATGTCTGTGTTTACTATCCTACCTTCCAAAGGAATGGGATTCTTTTCAACTGGGATATTCCATGGCACTATTAACGTACTGAATTGATGTCTGTGTACCTAGAAAAATACTTTTATAAATAAGACAGCGGTAATCATAGCTATTATGATTGTGCTATTATTGTGCTATGTATGTGCTATTATTAGGTACTAGAACTTGTATCTAATTTCAAGGTCAGGATCATATTTAGTCCTGAATTCTGAGGTAATGCATCTGTGGAGACTTTGGACTTAATGAAATTCAAGTTCAGACGTGTGAAATTCAGTTGAAAATAATATTCATTTTAAATTTTGAGAAACCAAAATATATTAGGTTTTTTCAGAATCACGTTACAAAGCTTTGGTCTTGACAAGTGATACACACACACACACACACACACACACACACACACACACACAGCTGCATTTTTAAACTTGATTCTTGCAGCTTTTGAAATGATTGACATTCTGTGTATTCTAGTCTCTTGAAAGCCAGAGGCTCTTCAGTGCCCGTTGGTTTGACTTTTTATCCTTATGTTCTGCACATAGAACTAAACTTGCTCCGCAACGTTGACGCTAATAACACAGAGAATAGCACTACTGTGAAGAATTCCAGTTTGTTGAGTGGATTCAGAGGAGGTTCTAGCTACAACCATGAAACAGAGACTATCTTTGCACTACCAAGGATGCAGCTTGACTTTAAGTCCATCCATGTTCAAGAACCACAAGAACCTTCATTACAAGGTAAGTGGAGGAAAAAATGTTCAGTTTTTAAGGTTACTAAGAAAATCCTGAAGGAACAAGCTGTTTTCTAACTGGTTATTTGGTAATATTAGCAGAATTTTAATGAAATTGATTTTATAAGTCACATTCTTTGATATTCTTACCATAATATGTCCTCTGACAAATATTTAGCCTGTTTGTGCCTCTTTCTCCCAAGTGAAATTGGGAATAATAATTGGACTTCATTACCAGGCTTGTGAGGAACATGCTTGATAGACCACTACCCTTCTGTTGATCACATGCAGATTGCTCGTGATATGTAGTTGCATTTCAAGTGGGCACGTGCAGGTGTACTGCTTGCCTCATTATTAAAGAGAAGAGGACTCGTGTTACCAAGACTTTCACTGTAACAGAACTTCACCATTGCAGATGCCAGCCTAAAGCCAAAGGTGGAATGCAGCGTGGTGACAGAATTCACGGACCACATCTGTGTGACCATGGATGCTGAGCTCATCATGTTTCTCCATGATTTAGTGTCAGCTTATCTCAAAGAAAAAGAAAAAGGTGGGCCGCATGTTCTTTTTTTTTTTTTTCTTTCAAGCTGCAGCAAAGGCAGCTATTGATGCCACTTAAATGGATTTTTATGGTCTAGTGCTAAAAGGGTGGACTATATCTCCTTCCTCAAATATCAGTAAACAGCATTAGCATGGCTGTCGTGAAGGCTTTATCTGCTAGCACACAGCACTTATTTCTAACTGTATCTGACACTGATTGATGTTTTATACTTTGCAGTGTTTTCCTGTACATTCTCTCATACATTTTCAGTTAGTCCTTGTAAGAGATTTCTTCAAAGTAGGAAATATAAGGAAATATTGTAAGTTTAAGTAAAATGACTAAAAAGAAACAACTACATAATAAAATAGTATGTGTTATGTACGTAATTAGAAAAAAAAAACACATTGAATTAGATTGATCTGTTTACTTTTATAAACAAATTATTTGGAACCCAATGGTGGTGGTGTTCTGTTTTCATGAACTTGCTAACATGGGTTTGTTCACTGGGAACTTAAAAGTTTGCTCATGAAGAAACTATAACAGCCCTAAAATAAAATCTATGTGGAATTGGTATTATAGTACCTTGTAGTTGTTTAAAAAACGAGGTAGGGGCTGGGGATATTGATCAGTTGGTAGAGTGCTTGCCTCACATGCACACGGCCCTGGATTCAATCCCCAGCACCACAAAAAAAAAAAAAAAAAAAAAGCAATTTGAAATGTGATATGTAATGCTCTCCAAAATATGTAGTCATTTATTCATCCAATAGTCATTGAACAAATGTTGCAGTTCAAATATGAATAGATACAATAATAAAACAGCAGCTTCTATCTTGGAATAAATGTAATTTGTTCAGATCACACTATAATGTTTCATTTTTTCATGAAGAAATTATGCAAAATTTGTCCTATAGATATTTCAGGAATAAAAAGAACACATTGAAAGTTAGCATAGCATAAATTGAATTGCTCTTTCATTATTATTCAGTCAAGATGTGCCAAAATTCAGTGAGACAGTAAAATCAATAAGGTGCTTGGAAGCAGTCTGTCAGACCTCAGTTGGAACTTTGAGTAAAATGACTGAAATAACATAACAGGCACCATTACATAAGCAAATCCAGTCTTCACATGCACCACCAATGTGCACCAGTAACTGGTAATCCTTTCGTTTTTCCCTCTGATTTGGTATTTAAATTTTAGATAGCGTAAAACAGATTATAAAACTTGTGAAGTTCAGAATGAATTTCTAGTCTACCTAGATTTA
This sequence comes from Ictidomys tridecemlineatus, assembly GCF_052094955.1. Taxonomy (NCBI): domain Eukaryota; kingdom Metazoa; phylum Chordata; class Mammalia; order Rodentia; family Sciuridae; genus Ictidomys; species Ictidomys tridecemlineatus. The sequence continues at coordinate 146,247,609 of NC_135485.1, read as the reverse complement.
AAAGCCTGCCAAACTTATGTCTCTCAGGTGCTATGTGAAACCTTTTGGCATTTGATGAAATATTGTGTTGTTCTTAGACTGTCATCAACTATATTTCTAAAACAAAAATCTCTTTTAATTTAAACTATTGTAAAACATGATTTCAATGGGAATCAATTTACAAAACAGTATTATTATCTGTGGGGATTGCAATTATAAACATCTTTTAATACCTGTAAGTATAATTTTTTTTATTATAAACTAGAAGCAATTCGTTTGGGCAAAAAAAGCATAAACATTCCTGAGAAAACACTGAACAGCATGTAAGACTGGACCAGAAGAATCATCCTGGTTCTAGAACATCAAGATAAATTGTAGTCCTGTAACCACCAGCAATAATAAAAGCACAGGGATCAGACAGGCAGTAAGTGAAGACACCCACGCATGTTCTGGCATAGTGGGAAAGTCGTCCTACAGCTCATTCCCCACAGAAGTGTAACTGGGGCTGCATAATGCATATCAAATGACCTAACTAATCTTTTTTTATGTCATTTGTGTCTTGAAATTTGTGCTCCAATAAAAATGCTATATTTATTAAATAAGCTACCTGTCTTAGATTTATGACAGCCAATCTAAAATCTAATCTTTTATAAAACATTTCCTTGAGCATTCACTATAAAAAATAAAAAGACTATTTACATGAAAAGCTCCTAGGTTAGTACCACTGTTCAAATATATATGTGGCCATCAACATACGGAAACTGTAAAATTATTGTGTGGTATGTGAATATCTCAAGCTGTAAAAAGCAGTCGTCCATCACCAGCCACCTTGAGGAAATCTGCAGCTACTGATCTGAGTGCCCTGTGCCTGCTGTCAAATAAACAGCTTCACCATGGGTATTGACGTGTTCTTCCAAGAAGTACTTATAACTGGTCCCTGTTTATGATATACTTGAAATGCTACTTTTTAAGAAATGTGATTAAATGAGGTTTGTCAAGGTCATGCATACAAGCAGAGATGGAGCCAATTATTCTGTTCCTATGGGGACTTATAATGATTTGTAAGATGCATATTCGTAATATCAACCTATGATTTCATTACAGCCATCTTTCCACCTCGGATTTTATCTACTCGACCAGGACAGAAAAGCCCAATTATTATGCATGATGATAGTTCTGACAAAGACCGAGAAGACAGCATCTCTTACACCACTGTGGACTGGAGAGATTTTATGTGCAACACATGGCATCTGGAACCCACTCTTAGGCAAGTAACGGGTGTGCATGTTTTACCCTTACCTAAGGCAACACTGTAAGGAAAAGGCTGACCATAGCATAGGTCAAACATGGTTACCAAAAAACATGGAGGGCTGGAGAGTAGCTCAGTAGGAGAGTGCTTGCCTAGCACGTGTGAAGCACTGGGTTCGATCCTCAGCACCACAAAAAAATAAACAAAAGCATACTGTCCATCTGCAACTACACACAACTACAACTACACACACACACACACACACACACACACACAGAGTACATGGAGAATTTGGTCACTGGTGATCTTCTATTTCTGATGGTGACTTCAGCACCTCGATACTGCTTTCCTAAGTGATTCTGTGTGAAGCATAGGCAGCAAACACTGAGGAAAGCTCATTGCTATCAGGTGTGCTGGTGACATTCGGGAACATCTCCTCCCACTATCACTGTTATATCTCAGTTTCTCAACCAGGACATTGTTTTCAGGTGTTTCAGGTAGCTACAGATGCAGTCAAAGCATACATCATCATTAAGGAATCATTTCGATTTCCTGCTGCACACATGTTGTAGCAATGCAGTAGAACCTGGTGTCACAGTGTCCTGATTTGATATTAAACAGTATAAAACTATGGTCTAAAATGTTGAATTTAATGCTGTCAGGTACAGGTTCCCTGACTGACTCATATTGTCATGGTTCCAATTGTATCAACTTGTTTTCATATCAAAATTTTAAAAGCAGTTTCTAGTTTTAATGATAATAGTCATTTCACTACTGGTACTTGCTTTATGGGTTCACGTTCTTTCCTATTTTTTCCCCTTTCCTCCCATCTGCTTTGTTAACCAAATTATAATTATCCCCCCCCCAAAAAAAAATATCCATCCACCCCAGAAAAATATTCTAAAAAAATGACTTAAGATTTTATACAGTTATTATTCAGACATTTATGGCACAAAACAATTCCAAAATAACTAAATTATATTATATAATGGAATCTGTATAAGCAGAAACTGTTGACTTTGTGTGCTAATAAGTAATACACATTCAGTAAAATCTGTCATAACCAAAATAGCAGAACACTCTGACGGGAGAAACTAACATTGTCACTACTTGTGTTTTAGCCTTTTTGTCACTGTGACAGAACACCTAAGAAAAACAACCTAAAGGAGAAAAGATTTAATTTTGGCTCAGGTTCTCAGCATTTCAGTCCATGGTTAGTTGGCTGTTACCGGCTGGTGCTGAGGCAGAACATGGCGAAAGGGTTTTGTACAGAGCAAAGCTGTCCCCCCATGTCAGTCGGGAAGCAGAGACAGACACTGCTGCACTGGGGACCAACCCTTTAAAAACACGAGCCTTTGGGGAACATTCCAGCTCCAAACTGTACATGCAGGAACATATTGAAATTTTGCAAAAGTCCTAGTACAAAAAACTATCTGAAAAATCTGGTTTTATTTGCAAGTCTAAATATATAATGTAATTGATAATTGACTATATTTTAGAGTGTATTTAAATAGATTATATATGAATTTTCAAGACACTATAAAAATAGTTGCCATATTCTTTTTTAAATAAACTAACAATAATTAAGTAATTTTTTATAGTGGTATTGAACATGCTTAACAGCTCTGCTGTAAGCTCAGCATAGTAATGGAATGATCTAGGGACAAAAACCTATCCTCTCCTCTCTTTGTTCATTTCCTCTCTAACCTCAGCAGGGTGGTCACACTGGTTAAATGAGTTAATTAGTGCAAAATGCTTGTAACAGTTTGAGTTTCAGGAGATCTTTGCTTGCTATCCACCACTGGAGCTCAGGGCCAACTGAGATAGTGGGGGAGCATGGTTGGAAACAAAAGGTCAGTTGTGGTGCTGATGGAGCCGGAAACAGTGGAAAGCCACTGCTGGATATCTGCCAGCAAGTGGCTTTCTACTGCAGAGTCAAGGATGAACTTGCCTCCAAGGCTTCAATGATGCAGAACTCCCCGAGTGGGGTGGGGTAGGGGTGCCTTGGATTTGTATAGTCAGCAGATCTATGTACTTACCTCGCCAAGAAAGCACCCAAGACCTGGGGCTAACCTGTCTATTAGGGGCTGTCCTTGAAAAACCTAGAACAGAGAGAAAATGACTAAAACCAGTGGTTTTCAAGAGAAAAGCAGGGAGGAGGGCACTGAACTGCACTATGCAGTTCCTCTGCAAGCTCTTTCAGTGAGTGTCTCACCACTCAGAGGCAACTATCATGTTCTCCACACAGTGGAGGGCAGTACCGGGCATGGGGAAACCACTGTGCACATGGCACTCAGTAAGTTGTGCCTTTTTGCCTTGTCATGATAAGCTTGTGAAACCTTTAACCCAAGGCACTTTTTAAAATGACTGAGAACACTATTGTCTGCTATAGTAGGCAATGAAGGATTGTACACCTACATTATTTTAAAATGCTAATATTAAAGTAAGTGCTGCAGTCAGGCTGCAGCAAACTAACGGGGGGGGGGGGGGTACTTGTGTAGATTGATACAGCAGGAGTGGGAGCCATTAACATAAACTAGATACAGCAGTCAACCAATAAGGAATCTCCACACTTAATGGTTCGCTGGCATTACTTCACAAACCACTCCCTCTGGCAAAATGTCAGACGCCATCTTGACTTGTTTACAGATCTTAACAGTAAGTACAGGAATTATGGGCTCAATTATTCAAATGCCCTGAGTATATTAGGGAGGGTCAGTGATGTTCTTGGACCTGCCATCAGGACTATGTTAGGGCATTTTATCCCTTAACAAATATCATTTATAATTATTTTAGATTAATTTCTTGGACTGGAAGAAAGATTGATCCAGTAGGTGTTGATTACATTCTTCAAAAATTGGGCTTTCATCATGCCAGGACAACCATTCCTAAATGGCTTCAGAGAGGAGTCATGGACCCACTGGACAAGGTTCTGTCTGTTCTTATCAAAAAGCTTGGCACTGCACTACAGGACGAAAAGGAAAAGAAAGGAAAAGACAAAGAAGAACACTAGGAGAGTAACTTGATCCATGAAAAGATTTGAGTGTGTCCATTAAGTTTTGCTACACTGGAGTGTTTTTTAATTTAAATTATAACTTTGAAATAATTCTAATTTTGTGGCCATTGTATTAAAAGTTTGCAGGTTAATGTTTATTCTAGTTCCACCATTCTGTGTACAGTGAAGTATTATTGCATGATAATGTAAATATTGTGATGAACTAGATTAAAATATATAAATTTGATCATTAGGAGTTATAATTGTATTATGTGCAATATGATTCCTGCATCCTTAAAATATTTGCAGAATAACTGTGAATTCTCTTGTTATTGGCCATAACTTTTAGAAAAAAATTCTTGTTGATAATGTGATGGGAGGACATTAATTCCTTTTTCTTTTTTTAATGTAGACTTGTATAAATATCTATATGTATATAGTTTGAGTAATTGTGTTATGATGTTTACCACTAAAATATTGTTTGTAATTATTGTAATAAAGTCACAATAATGGTTTCAGTCTATAACTGTTTGGGGATCTTTCTCACCTTTCATAGTTTATCATTAATAGAGGTCCATCCTGTGTCACAGTCATCAAATATTTTTATAGGTGACTGATTAATAGTAAGTAGCTCAAGGAAGAAGTTGTCAGGGCCCAACAGAGGCTTCAGAGACAGCAGCTGCTGTTCCAGTAATGGGTGAGAGCCAGCTGCTCACAGATATTATCATACTATGCTCCTGACATATGTTTGTATGTATTCTTTTATGCATATGGAGGCAGTGTTATATGTAACGTACATACATGTATGGTGTACACGTATAATTTAAAAAAGAGTGGCAATATCCAATCACTCAAAGATAGCTATAGTGACCATAATTCAGGTTGGTTGGAACTCTAGCTAAGTCAGTGCAGTTTTAAGATTGGGTAAATGGGGGACCGGGGATGTGGCTCAGCGGTAGAGCACTCACCTAGCACATGCGAGGCGCTGGCTTCAATCCTTGGCACCACATAAAAATAAATAAAATAAAGATATTTTAAAAATTGAGTACATGGTAGAACTGCAGAACACAGAGCCAGGGAACGGCTCAAGAATACCCTTGCACAGACAGACAGGACAGTATTACTTCTGACAGATTAGAACAAACTCCAGAGGAGCAAAGGTGCTTGGCAAGAGTACACGTCTAGTAAGCATGAGTTGAGGAATTAAGACTCAAAGGTTGGACTCTCAGCCATTTGGTAACAACTATAACTGAAGCCCTAGAATCAGCCCCTGATTCTGTATTCTTTATGCTGTATCATATTACTGTCTGCATCCTCCCTGCTCACCCCAGCATACTTCATTCATCAAGCTCACCAGAGAAGCGGTTCTTAGAACTAGGGTGTAAGAAAACACTGCCAGAAAGTTACTTCATAAAACAAACTAGAGGTTAAAGAAATTAGTACCCTCAGTATCATTTTTAGGTTTTAATTCTCTGCTTCAAAGATAAACAGAATGCCAGTAGTTCTAAATGATAATTTTCTATGGCTTTCAATATTATTGGTATGGTCACCAAAATATAATATAAATTTATCCTGTATCTGGCACTTCCTGTTAAAAGTGCTATAAACAGAAGAGCAATTCTAAATAAACCTATTGGGTTGAGGTGTAGCTCAGTGATACAGCACATACTTAGCATATTTGAGGTTCTTGGTTTCAATCCCCAGCACCAAATAAAAAATAATAAAATCTTTATTCAAAAGACCTATGACTCTGATGGATAAAGCTTTGAGACAACCAGCACATTTGTTCAGTGCTGTTGGGAATATAATTTGGTACAACCCCTCTGAAGGACAGCAGGTAGCACCACAAAAGCATGTCATCTCCTAATAAAAGCAGTCTCTCTGGATACACTTTCATATGTGTGAAATGATTATACAAGAATATTTAGTATATAGCAATATTCTTTGTAATAAATGGCTGGAAACTATTCAAATGTCCTTCAAGAATACAGGTTAAATACTGGCACATCCACTCAGCGGAATAGTATGGTTTACTCTTTGTTTTAAATATTTTATTTTAGTTGTTGATAGACCTTTATTTACTTATATGCTGAGACTCGAACCCAGTGCCTCACACATACCAGGCAAGTGCACTACCACTGAGCCATAGCCCCAGCCCCTTAAGATTTACTCTTAAATGCAAAAAGCAACATAGACCCAAGCTGTGTAGATTATAGTTTTCAGGTAGGTCATTAAAATTATTTTTTGAGTATCATGTACCTTGTTTTATTGCAGTGAATCGCATGATACATCCATATCATCTGTAAAATTTCCATAATGTAATGTTCCTATATGTAAAACTTGTGCTTTTAGGTTCACTAGAGACCTATAGTTTGCAATCTGTAGTGAACAACCATTTTTAAAACTTAAATCTGACATAAAGCAATAATCTTTTAAATTTTTTTTAATTGGTTGTTCAAAACATTACAAAGCTCTTGACATATCATATTTCATACATTTGATTCAAGTGGGTTATGAACTCCCATTTTTACCCCAAATACAGATTGCAGAATCACATAGGTTACACATCCACGTTTTTACATACTGCCATATCTTGTAAAATATAATTAAGAATTATTCAAAATGAAAAAATATAATACAAGCTCAAATTTTTATTATCAGGTTCAACAGTAGACTATCAATTTGCTATAAAAATTTCTAAGGCATACTCCTGATTTCTGTACTTGTCAAAGAACTCTGAATAGGTCCTGGAGTATCTCGATCCGTGAACCAGTTTCACAGAACTGCTTTTAAATCACTTCTCCATCTTCACTATGGACTGTTGCCTATTAACATTCTAAAAGAAAAACCCAGCCACTTAGGTGGACTGGGCATTTTCTTTTTTTTTTTTTAACTTTTTAATATTTATTTTTTGGTTTTTGGTGGACATAACATCTTTGTTTGCATGTGGTGTTGAGGATCGAACCCTGGCCACACGCATGCCAGGCAAGCACACTACCGCTTAAGCCACATCCCCAGCCCGACTGGGCATTTTCTATGAGATGATAGTGCCCTATGAGATGATAGTGCCATGCCCAGATTCCCTGTGACCTCTGCTCCTCTGCTCACCAAGAGCTAATACTCACCAATCTCACTGAATTCATTAAAGAAACTTTCTAATTTTTTCTTTCGGGGTTTCAGGCTTAGAATCATCCTCAGTTGGTCAGTACTCAAGTCTGACTTTAGGGAATTTTGTCTACTTATTTAGATCAGAGCTGAACATCAAAACCAGGAAAAGTTTTGCACTCATGTTCCAACATCTTGCTCAGCTGGTGTCTTGTGGAAAAGCTTTCACATAACCTACCAGATTTGGGGAGGCGTTTTTTTGGAACAAAGTGATATTTAAAAAGCATAAAGAATAAAAGGTGGCCATACTAATCAGTATAATAATTGGATAAATTAGTAAATGGGAAATAAATGAACAGCCAAGCCTAACAGTGCTAACTCCCCAAACCCACATAAACCACAATCTAACACTCTGGTACACATTATTTGTATCTTCATCCACTTCTTAGATCTAAGTAATGTAATTTTTATTAGTTCTTCTGAAAGAAAAATGGAAAATGGGTTATGGTTGGTTAGAGAAACAAGAGTGGGAAGCAGGAGACCTGTTAGCTGACTATTGTACAAGTCCCATCAAAAATGACAGTTGCTTGGATGAGAGTGGTCACCATGGAAATGGCAAGAAATGGACACATTCAGGACTTGTGGAAATGGCCAACAGAACTACCTGAGGGAATGGGAGCGGGGAAAGAAAGGATAATTTGTGGACATGGCCAGAAAATTTATATTAACTAGATTAATCTCAGGAAGAGCACCCATTCCTCAGACTAAGGAAGCCTCTCCCAAGACACAGGACTTGGCCAGCAGAATGGAGCCCCGCCTTTCCCTTTGGCTTAGTACCCTTTACCACCTTTCTACAGCCTTACACCTAGATTTCTGGCTTGTGCAACTTGGTTAAAGACAATGGCGTGTACTAATGAATTCACCATCATGTCCAATTCCCTGCATTTTCCTGGCTAAGGGTAAGGAGGAGTCCCATCAAGATGAAAGATGAGAGCACTATAGTGCAAGTTGTCAAATGTTGCAGACCACCTGTAGTTTGGGCCATTCAATGTGAGGCTACACTGACATCAGTATTCAGAAATATTTGGAAGCAAGTATTCAGAATCTGGTGGACTTTCATGTACTCAGTTGGTAATAGTGATGTTTATATGGTATCAAATCTGAGGTCTTCTTACCGAAACCAGTACATAAGCAATGTTCAGAGTAATCCTGAAACATGAATCATTTAAATCACACTGACATACCTTAAAAAATTGAACAGTATTGTTTTTCCTTTTATATGTTAACTCACTGGGGATTTCTCCAAATTGTGGATCATCCGACCCAGTCTCAATTTTAAGCGTATTTTAAAAACTGTCCTCCAAATATGCCATCTCTCTCCAACCTTCATGTGCTAAACTTGACGTGCTAATTGTGCTGAAATAAAACAGAAAAAAGGCCCCTCCAGTAGGTATGTGGTATGCTGGGGTCTGGGGAGCAGGGCCTGCATGAGCTGGTGAGCACTGTGGCCCAAACAAAAAGCCGGCCATTTACTAACCAAAGTAATAAGTACTACTACTACCAGTAAAATCAAGGCTCTTTTAACCCTGTACTCCCAGCTTCCAGCCTCCTGGCTAGATAAAGATACATATTAAATATTGTGGAATAAATGAGGACTAGTCTATGAAATAACTGAGCAGTACTCATAAAATGTAGGTGGTGAAAAACAAGGGAAAACTGAAAAACTGCCTCAGACTACAAGAAATTAAAGAATGCAATGTGGTCACCTGAATGCTGTCAACTAAGGATGTTAGTGAAAAACATGTGAAATCCAGTTAGTGGTGGTATACCAATGTGATTTCTTAGTTTTAACAAATGTCCCATGTTATATAAGATAACTTAGGAGATGAACTCAGCCATCTTCACAACTGCTCCATAAACCTAAAGTTTTTCAAAATTACATTTACATAATTTTGACCTTACTTCTTTAACCCCTTGAGTTTCTACTTCCATTTCAGGTTTCCTCTCACAGTTGATCCTAATGTAATCACATCTCTTTTTACTTAGCATCATCTTTATACTTCTTGGGAACACTTAAACTTTTAATTCCCTTAACCTAGTCTCTAAATGTTAAGAAAAAATCTGAATTATAATTATTAATGGGCATTTGATCAAAGCAATGTAATCAACACATATTGATAATCACTAAAGGAAAATACACTTTTATTGAAAATGCATTCCATAATGGAAGGGATGGAATTTTTTCCAATTTCAGCATGTATTTATGGATGGATGTGAGTTTTTGCTACAATGAGGTAAACTACCAATTTTATTGTCCTTTTCCTTCCTTTGATTTTAAGAATAAATTTAACCCTTGAGAAAACTTCTCCACCTAAATAGTAGATGGTAGTGGAGAGTAAGCTGTGCCTACTTGGAGCTGCTCTGTGGTGTGTATCGCTGGTTTTCAGGCTGTGCCTAACCCCAAGTTCCACTTTGAGAAGCACTAGTTTGCTATAAGTCACTCCACCTTGAATACAGGCGCCAAGGCACAAGGACTTTAACCTTGTCTGTACAAGCAAAAGGCCATCGGCGCAGCACCATCTCAAGGCACAACCGACCACTCATTGAGGCCAACTTACCAAACCAAACCAGGAGCACCTGTACCCAGCAGGTCAGGAACCTCAGACCGGGAGCTCATGGACCTCACCAGATGAAACACCCTCATCCAACACTCAGGAAAGGAGACCCCCAGGAATGGACACAACGGTAGCCTGACCCGTCACCTGGTCACCCATCATCAGCCTTGCCCGAGAAAATCGCCACAGAGAAACCTCTGCTTCTCTGTCCCTGGCTTCAGCTCAGCGCTGTTAGTCCTCCTGTGGGACCACGCAAGCCAGCTCCGCGACGCCGTGGCCATCGACTGTCATCGTGACAACGAGGAACTGACCACAGCACTCGGCGTCCCGTCTGTCCCGGCCCGTGCTCTAGCACCGAATCCGGGAACCCGCACCAGCTGGCCTTGGCCTGCCTGACCCGGTAGCCCTGCCCACCCAGGATGAGTGACCGGAGCACGACAGGGCCGCTGGCACCCACCGCAGCCCCCGTGCCCGGCGAGGCCTGGGGAAGAGGCGGAGGTTCGCCGTCGTGGGCACCTCACGACAATGGCCCCGAGTCCGGAGCAACGTCAGGGGATTCCCGGGATTCGTCCCTGGCACCCGCGGACACAGGCGGTCTGCACTACCGAACAGTCTCGGCCCCTTCAAGGAAAGCCCCCTCAAAGAATTAAACCCACACCGGGTTTGCCACCCCACGTCGAGGCGGCCGCTGGCCTTGTACCTGCCCCCACGTGGCCCCGGCCGCTCGGGCCATCCGCGCCGCCTTCACGGCCGCCCTCCGCCCGCCGGCGCCCCCAGCGCGGCCACGGCGAGTTCGACGGCACAGCGCGAGCTGCGGAGGCCGCGGAGGCCACGCCGGCCCGGGCGCCCGCTCTGCCGCAGCTGGGAGACGGCGGGCCGCCCCGGCGCCCCGAGCAAGAAGGCCCAGGTGGAGACGCGGCGTGCTGCGCAGGGGCAGCGGTCCGCCGGCAGCTGCAGGCAGTCGACGACTCCGGCCGTCGACCCAGGCCTCACCGCAGCCCGGGTCAGGCGCGATGCGGCCACACTGCGCAGGCGCAAGCGGGGGCGGGCCGCGGGGACCGTTGGTGATTGGACGAGCGGGTCACGGGGGCGCAGACCCGGGCCCGCAGGGGCGTGCGGCGGCTTTGAAAGACGCGGCTGCGGCAGCCGCGTGCACGGGCGCAGAGCGGCCTGAGGCGAGGGTCGACGCCAAGAAGGACGCCATGGCGGCAGCGGGCGGTAGCCGGCGAGCTCCGGGCCTGCGGCTGGGTCTGCCCCTGGCCGCGCGCCTGCCCGCGGGGTCCAGCCCAGAGGGCGGCGGGGAGGACGGCCTCGGTGGGTGGCGTCGGCAGAGAGGGGCCGTGCGCTGCTGCCCGGCCTTGCTGGTGTCCCTGCGCGGGCGGCGTCCCCGGAGTCCCCGCAGCCCGGGGTTTGCGGCCTGCGTGGGCGGCGTCCCCGGGGACCCCAGGACCCCCAGCCCTGGAATTTGCGGGCGGTGCCCCTCGCAGTTATCGCAGTCCTATAGTTTGCGGTGCCCCTTGGTGTCCCCGCAGCTCTGGGGACTTGCGGCCTGCGCGGGCGGCGTCCTCCCGTGTCCCCGCAGCCCCATGATCGAGTCCTCAGCGGGCGGCTTTGCTTCCTGTGCCCCACATCCCCGGGTGGGGGTCGCCTCGGCCCCATGTCCCCTCGGCCCCATGTCCCCTCTCTCCTGGGAAGCAAGGGGTCAGCGCCTGCTGAAACGCACGAGCAGTCTGAAGAGGGTTGGCTGTGGTCATGGGAGTGTGTGAAAAGGCATTTGTGGAAACTAGGGTTTGGGGGCTCTCCCAGAGTATTTCGGCTTCACAGTATTTTACTTTTTTCTTCCCCTTCCAATTTTCTCATGGTTTGTAGGTGAGAAAACGTCTGGCAATAATGACTGGTTTCAGAATTCCAGGGTCCCTAGTTTTGCTCAGATGCTGAAAAAGAATTTGCCAGTTCAGCCATCAGCCCAGACTGTGACCACAGCCACACTATACTCCTCGGACAGCTGCAGCTTGTCGAGTATGGCATCCAAGGTTACACAAGTGACCGGTAGGACTTCTTCATTTGTAATCGTGCTCCAGTTCTTAGGTTCTGGGATGGCGAATAAGTTCCCTTGAGCCTCTGATTTGAGTGTGCCCTGGATGCTAGGTGTAGACATTTCTCTGCAGCTGAGTCCCACCTGGAGCCTCTAAGCTGATTCCCAGCCTCTAGGAAGCCTGAAGAAGCTTTCCCGGTCTCTCCCTTAACTACTCATTACTGCCTTGACTGCGCTAAACCATTTCAAGCGTGTCATTGTCTTTTTGATGTGAGGCTTTGGGTAAAGGACTGGATTTACACTAGTTTGTATTCCAGAAATCACTTAGCCAAGTGTTAAATATAAAGCAAGGGCTTATACTTGAAAAATTAAGTGGAATTTGATTCAAATTCAAATTTGTTGTACTGTTTGAATATGACAGGCAGTATAAAATAGTGGATGAGACCCAGAAACTGGGTTGTACTCCCCACAGATCTGGATCTTTCTCCATTCTAAGCCTTAGTGACATCATCTTTAAAAAAAGGCATAGCCTCTGAAGACCTTGACATCACTAAAATTCCATGCATTTTCAGTATTAACATGGTAACATTTCTTTTTTCAAAATGGTTTTAGGTATGTCAAAAGATATAATAGATTGTGCTTGTCATGTGTGCCAAAACTATACAGTAGAAACAAAAAAAATGTGATTGTGTATCTTCCATTTTTGAGGAGGATTTTATGCTTTTGCTCACTTTTATATTTTAACCAAATTGACCATGTAAACATCTATTTTTAGGTAATTTTCCAGAACCATTACTTTCCAAAGGTCTTTCATCTATTTCACATCCTGTCCTGCCTCCAAAAAAAATACCTAAGGAATTTATAATGAAATACAAACGTGGAGAGATAAATCCTGTATCGGCCTTGCACCAATTTGCACAAATGCAGCGGGTTCAGCTTGACCTTAAGGAGACTGTAACAACAGGCAAGTGCAAAGTTGTCTGGTTATTATGGTGCTAGAAAATCTTTCCAGTAAATGGATACTGATGTGATGCTATGCCAGTAACCTTGGGTAACAAATAGATACATTGAGAAAACACCACATTCTATATTATTAAAAAATGGGCTTAATCTCTGTGTAACTTAATGTTTTCTTGCATTATTCTCAGACTGTCCCTGGAAAATGTAACCCATTGGTCATTGTAAGAAAGACAAATGGATCAGTTGTTTTCTAGGAAGAATAACTCAAAAACGTGACCTATTGATTGCCAATGGGTTCTTTTTTTGTTTGAAGTATGATTCTGTAGGTTTGGTGTTGATACCAGAGTATCAATATTTTTAGCAAGCTCTATATGTAATTTAGATTCATGGTAAAATTTGAGAACCTGGGTTATAAACAGGTGACACTGATAGACTCAGCATTTGACACAGAATGCACATTAAAAGATTTGGTGTGTAATAATATCTCCTTTGTACGAAGCATCTGGGCCACTTGTTAAATATACAGAATGCTGTGTGGTTTGGTAAATTTGAACTGAAACACAGGTGATTATAGAGGAAAAAATTCGGGAAATTGAGGTCTTAGATGAGGGAAAACAATTCACTCAGTTGCCCTCAGGAGTTCCTGATAAAGCCTTAATGCAAAATTTAAAAACAATGTGCCAGGTGTGGTTGCACAAGCCTGCGATCTTAATGGTTCTCGAGGCTGAGGCAGGAGGATCATGAATTCAAAGCCAGCTTCAGCAATTTTGCAAGGCCCTAAGTTACTTAGCAAGATTTTTTCTCGAAATAAAATATAAAAGGGATTGGAGATATGGCTCAGTGGTTAAGAGCCCCTGTGTTCAATCCCCTGTACCAAAAAAATAAACAGTTAATGTAATGTGATTGTACGTGAGGAAATAAGATACTGGATTTATGTGCATAGTCATTGTATCTAGCCATCCATAACTAAAGACTAGCGATTTAGGCTCCTAAAGTTTCTAATACCAGTAAGTAAAACTTGAAACAGAAATTATTGATCTGTGATTTTAAGAGATAATTCCATTTTGTTTTCATTAGGCAAATATGAACATTAAGTAAAAGTGTAAAAATAATCCTAGAAATTTTGGAGGATTGGACATCAAGTTTAATTCTTTAGGATATCTTCGTTATTGTATTTTGGGATTTTTCTCCTGGTTTCCCACCCTCAGCCTTCCCTGAGCTCTAGTAGATTGAGCTGTTTACCATTATGCCCTGAAATGTTCATAAGTTTTCTTCAAAGGGATTCCTTGTTTCTGGAGCTTATCAAAGTATCAGAGTAATCTAAAGGTGGGAGAAATTCCCCTTGTATTAACAATTTTAAAAAGAGTGATATTAACAGAAGTCTCTACAGTGTATCTCTCATTGGTTGTTCAGTAGATATTTGAGTGATTACCATTGCCAGGCGTGACATTCCTGTCATTCCATGCTTGACATGTATTCTAAAGTTGTGGTGTTGTTCACTCTGGATCTGGAGCCAACCTAGCTTCTTGAATTCTCTAAACTAGTTTATGGGCCCATCTATCTCTGTTGTAAACCCTTATTGGCCAAATAAAAAGAATGGTTGGTGTTTTAGACTAAATTTTACAGGATATTTTTACTAGAATGTTTTTTTTAAATACAAACATTATTTGCAGGAGGGTACTGTGAGTTACTGTAGCAGTCATTCTGTGTTCTTTTTCTAGGTAATGTTATGGGACCATATTTTGCTTTTTGTGCTGTTGTGGATGGTATTCAATATAAGACTGGACTGGGACAAAATAAAAAGGAGTCTAGATCCAATGCAGCAAAGTTAGCTCTTGATGAGCTTCTACAATTGGATGAACCTGAACCAAGAATGTTAGAACCATCAGGTAAATATTCTTTATTACAAAGTATTTGGAAAATGTATCATTTTCCAGGAGGAATTAAAGATTGATGTTAATGAAGAGTTACTTGGTAGCTACAGAACTTACTGGATTCACTGATATATTTAATAGTAGTTGAAATGCTCTTGTTTATTTCAGTACCACAAGTCATTATGAATGTGGCTAAATTGTCTGATAACTTGTCAGATTATTAATTATTTCTAATCCTGAAATGTTTTTTGTGTAATAAATTCTTACCAAGGCACTTAATTCTATATATTTAGTACTAAAAGGGATTTAATGCATAGTTTACAAATTTTCCTGTATTAGATTTAGTAAATAGTTGTTAATTGAGAAAATGATGACTGAAGGTAGCATGGCAAATAGATTAAGAAGGTATATTGCAGAATTAGATTGATAATATTGAAATGTTGACCATGGGCCATCACATGAATTGCCCTCTAAACCCAAGTTTCATTTGACAGGTAAAAACAATGAAGTTAACTATATTCTGTGACTGTTACTATGATTAAATGCATACAAAACACTTAACCAGTGCCTGGTGAATAATACAGAATCAATTGATAGTAAATCTTATTATTAACTATTAGTTTGAAGAATATGTTAAATTGTTATTGTTTTTGCCAGTATTGGCTTCAATGTTAAATTGTTTTGATTTACATGTAAATGAGGCAACTTTTAAAACATCTTAATTTGATTTTAAGCAGTGACTATACATTCATTCTTTATAAATACAAGTCTGTTTATTCTACTAAAGCCACAGCCCCACAGCTTTTCTTTCATTTCTTAAGGTTCTTTAAGTTAAATTCTTTATATATTTTAATTGATATTGTTTAATTAAAGCAGTTTATTTAATAATAAAAAACAAGTAATTTGGCCACACCTTATGAGGTGAGTTTTAATGTTTTTCTCACTGTTTTTCAAATAGCTTGTCATATTTTGGATTTAGAGATAGAGTATTTTCTTAATTTTTATATTTTTCTGATATAATATTTAGGGCAAGGTATGATTTTGGTAAATGTCTTAAGTTTTGACATATAAATGTCACTCTTATTATTCAGGTATGACTTTTTACATGTTATTTGACCTACAAAAGAACATTGATCACTAAATTCACTTTGTTAAAAATTGTTTTAAATTATTCCTTTTGTCCTACTTTGTACATATGGGTTGTTTTCTGGTTTGCTTTCAGCAGGAGGGTCAAGGGTGGCATTTTTCCTTAATACTCATGTTTCTTCTAGTTATTTTTCATGTTTGTCCAACATCTTTAATTATCCTGGGTTTTTTAAAAATTGTATTAGGTATATAATTGCTTTTTGGCATGATCAAAGAATGTTTTATTAGAAGTGTAACATTTGTATTATCAAGATTATCTAACAATCATGCTACTTGATTTCTTTGTTTCCTATTTTTGTCATGTGGATGATATTTTGACTTAATAGTTGGAAATTAATGACTCAACCAGAAACTTGTCTTTATAATACAAAGTCATTTGTGATAATTTTGAATTCTTATTTATCATCTAATTTTACTTATCTGTATTTATTCAGGGTCAGCACTGAATTATGCTGTGATGAATAAATACTACCCATGTGTGGCTTAATGACTTAAGATTTAGATTTTTTTATAGTTATCTTTGCCTATCCAGAATATTTAACAAGTAAATGTGAAATGCAGAACCTATGATGAAGAATATTACAACATTTCTTTCATTTGTTGATAGGAATTCCTTTTATAAAATTATTTTATCAGCTATCAAACTGCCTACATATACTTTGTACACAGTAGTATTTTCCTGCTTTCCTTCCAACCATAGCATACAGTAGAAATCTGTTTTTAGGAAATACTATGTTCCAGAAACTGTGGTAGTCTTGACCTATCCCCTGTCCTCTAAGAGCTAAATACTTTTCAGAAATCAAGTTAAAACATATTTAAGAACTGTGAAATAATATATAATAAGGTTGTCTTTCCTCTGTAGTTGTTTTAAACAACTGAGTTAAAAAATTTCTTTCTTGAGAAAGGATGTAGAAGAAAGAATTGAGGATTTCTTCTCTTTACTGTCTATTGACTTTGTCCTTTTTTTTTTTGTCTTTTATACTTAAAAATTTGAAAGCTGATCATTAGGATTTTTTCACACTTCTAAACTCATCACTGTTTGAAAATTCTTTTTTAAAATTTTTTTAGATGTTGATAGACTTTTATTTTATTTATTTATTTATATGTGGTAATGAGAATTGAACCCAGTACCTCACACATGTCAGGCAAGTGCACTACCTCTGAGCCACAGCCACAGCCCCAGCCCCCTGAAGATTCTTTTGTGTATCTTTTTTCCAGTATTTTAAAGTAGATTTTGTTAACCGTATAAATTCTTCTCAAGGATGATGTGATTGATTCTATTAAGTCTTGAAAATCTAATACTTTTTGACATAAGAGTCTGATTTTTAAGTTTGACTTTTTAATCATTTAAAAAGTTTTTCCAGGCATGGTGGCGCATGCCTATAATTTCAGCAACTTGGGAGACTGAAGAAGGTTCAAAGTCAGTCTCGACAACTTGGCAAAACCCTCAGCAACTTAGGGAGACCCTGACTCACAAAGGAGCGGGGATGTAGTTAAGTGGTAAAGTGCCCCTGAGTTCAATCCCCAGAAACAACAACAAAAAATTAATTGTAAAATATACTTCAAATTTACCATCTTAACCATTTTAAAGGTACAGTTCAGCAGTATTAAATCCATTCACTTTGTTATTCAACCAATATCCAGAATTTTTAAAAAATATTTTTAGTTGTGGATGAACACAATGCCTTTATTTTTTTGTGGTCCTGAAGATGGATCTCAGTGCCACATACATGCTAGGCAAGTGCTCTACCACTGAGCCACAACCCCAGCCCCCAATATCCAGAATTCTTCATCTTACAAAACTGAAGTTATACATACATTAAATAACAACTCCCTGTCTCTTCCCTAAGCCTTTGACAATCACCATGCTACTTTGTGTCTCTGTAAGAGAAATCGGGTAGTATTTGTTTGCTTTTTCTTCTGTAACTGGTTTATTTCACCTAGGATAATGTCCTCAAGGTTCATCTAGTTTGTTGTACGTGTCAGAATTTCTTTGCTTTTAAGAGCTCAACAATATTCATGTGTATTCCACATTTTATTTATCCAATTTTCTGTTGATGGACATTTGGGTTGCTTACATTTTTTTGACTCTTCTGAATTTTTGTTGTTGTGATTATTGTGTTTAGATATCTTGTTGACATGCTGCCTTCAGTTCTTTCAGTTATATACCCAGAAGTGAAATTGCTGGATCATTTGATAAGTTTTTAATTTTTTGAGAAATCACCATACTGTTTTCTATAATGCCTAAACCATTTTATTCCTATCAGCTGTGCATAAGAGTTCCAATTTCTCCACATTCTTGCTTTTTTTTACTTATTTTTTGTGTTTTACTATGAGCTAATCCTAATGGATGTGAAAAGTGGTATTTTATTGTGGGCTTTACTTTATTTCCCTAGTAGTTAATGATGTGAAGCATCTTTTCATGTCTTATTGGACATAGGTCTGTCTGCTTTAGAGAAGTATCTATTCAAGTCTTTTGTTTATTTTTCAACTACGCTGTTTTTTGTTGTTGAGTTTAAGAATTTCTCCATTCTGGATATCAAACAGTTATCAGATTTGCAAAAATGTTTTCCCCATTCTGCAGGTTTCTTTTTCTGTTGATAGTGTCCTTTTCTGTATAAGTTTTTAATTTTGACAAAGTTCAACCTTCTTGTTGTTGTTGCCTGTGTCTTTTGTCATATCCAAAAAATCATTGCCATATTTAATGTCTTGAAGCTTTTCCTCTGTTTTCTTTTAGAGTTTTATAGTTTTAGCTCTTATGTTTATCTTTGATCCATTTCAAATTAATTTTTGCATATGATGAAAGGATCCAACTTCACTCTATTGCATATGGATACCCAATTCTCCCTGTGTTATTTGTTGAAAATATTGCCCTTGGCACTTTTGTTAAAAATCATGTGACCATATATGCACAGGTTTATTTCTGGGTTGTCTGATCTATAGGTCTGTCTCTATGTCAGTAATATCCTATTTTAATTAGCCTTGGAGTAAGTTTTGAAATTAAGATGTTTGAATCCTCCAACTTTGTTCTTTTTATTTCAAAATTTTTTCAACTATTTTTACATAGCATTTTAAAATGCAGAACATCTTGTGCAGTCTGGTTTATTTCTTTATTGAGATTATTTGTGCATAATAAACAGGGATTAATATCTACTTAGCCACACTCACTCAAGTAAATAGAATTGAATCCATCTTTCTCTGTTTAAGGTTCTGCTTTTCTCAAATCTGGGTGTATAAACTTAACTATAGTTAGCATTTCTCTAATATGAGCCCTGAGGTAACATTATCACCTGTTCTTTGCTCAGTTTCCCATCTTACTCAAATTTTAGTCTAGAGTACGAATTCTTTTTCCTTTGTCTTTGTGAATGATTTTTAAGAAATTGGCTACTTTAATTGGGATCTTAGCTTCTGGAGCCATGTCACTTGTTTTTTTTTTTTTTATTGTTGGTCGTTCAAAACATTACACAGTTCTTAATACATCATATTTCACAGTTTGATTCAAGCGGCCATACCACCCTGAATGCTCCCGGTCTCGTCTGTTTTTTTTTTTGTTGTTTGTTTGTTTGTTTGCTTGTTCCTCTGATTTAGTGTCATGTTCTTTTCTTGTTTTTTGGATTCCTTAACTTTGGGGACTGAATTGGAGAGCAGTTGCAAGGAATGGCACTAAAAGCATTGAGAACTTTGACACATTCTCCTAGAAAATAGCCTGGTAAAATAGTATTTAAAATGATAATTTTTACTCATTTTTAATAGAATATTCATTTAAAATATTTTCTACAGTATTATAAATAGAAAACTGTTCATAAGTATCAAAAAAGACTGGTTTGGTTTGCACAATGTTGCAACTTTTACAAAGCAATCTATGTAAGAAATTCAAACTTGTTTGCATATCTGGTATCAAAATGCAAAATACTTTATCAATGCTGAGCTAATGAGCATTCAATGATCTAGAGTTAGTGGAAGTATACAGGAAATAATCATTCTTGGATTACTATCAATCCAGTGTGTTAGCTCTCTGGAATATTGAAGTTTCACGTTTCCTGATGTTTTGTTTGCAGGTCCTCCTCCTATCCCAGCAGAACCTGTTGTTACACCTGAACCAGCTTATGTTTCGAAAGTACATTATGGTAGGAAAGTCCGTTGTGATGTTCTTTTTTAGAAGATTAACTCAATTAAAATTATAATTAATATGCATAGGTATTAAATGTACATTAACATTGTATCATTAAAACCTTTATTTCCACCTCTGTAAAATAAAAGGAAAATTTCTATGCTAAAATGAGAGAAATGAGAAGAAGAGAGATTAAAAGGAGTTTCCTCTTATAAGGAAGATAGTTCATCAATTTTATGTAATTGCTTTTTTTTTTAAGAATTCTTTGTTCTGATTATTCTGGTTATTAATGTAAACCAGTGGCTTTCTGTAGCTTGATGTCATTTGGCACATTCATTTCAAATAATCTATTTACTTTGTTCTAAAGCCAGTTACAATCACTCAAGCCCAGGAAAATTACAACTTAAAGTTACTAGTTGTGTGTTCTTCTATCAGTTACTTCTTTGTATACTTGAATTTTGTCATTTGTAAAGTGGCCATTACAGTAATTATCTCATAGAGCTACTGTAAGGATTAAATGAATTCATACATATGAAATACTTAGATTAGTGCCTGACACACAGTAGGTACTCACTTAAACAGTAAGCTTTTTATTTTATTATAATGTCTCATCACTTTCAATATTGTATGGTAGTTGTTAATGTCCTTTTCCTGTTAGACTGTTAATCTCCTTGAAAGCAGAAATTTTTTCTTAAATTTCTCCATTGACAATGTGTCATACTGCAGATTTTAAAGTTTGTAATGTTTGTAAAGTGAAAAAAGAAAAAAAGCCATTCTTCCATTTTCCAGGTCTGGAAGTTAGGATTTGAAATTTTTTATGAAACCTTTGTCTTCCATTGTTTTTCTAAGGCAATGAAAAAGGCTTCACAAATTTGTAGGCTTGCCATTGAGTAAAGAACCAGGCCAAGGAAAATACACACATTCAAAGGACAAATCCACTAGTAGTTAGATATGGTCACTTGACTTAACAGTCACTGGAACTGATGAACCAGAAGAGCCATGAGGGGTCAGTCCTACAGCAGTGACTTCTTAATATGGAAAGAGGCTCTTGTCTTTCAGCCTTTGTGGACATTTTTAATGACTAATGAAATAGATCTCAAGAATGGGTGATAACAGATTGTGTTAACTGTGAATGAGGAATATGTAGTTTCAATAAAAAATAGGAGTAGATTATGCTTTACAAAGCTTAGGGCAGGAGTCAAGTATCAGAAAAAGGAGAGCAAAACATCATCCTTTAACCTTGGGGTAAAACAGGAGCTGTGTTACAGCTTTTGAAAGAAAGAAAAAAAAAAGCTTTGAGAATGATAAAAATCTTAGTACTCTCTGATGGTCCAGTTATTAAATAGTCTTTCACAGCCTATTTACCTTGCCGTATGATTCTAACTGGACTGTATTTTCACTAAAAATAGAAGCATTTTGGCTCTGAAGATAGGTTTAGGTCACTCATGATATTTGAATAACACTTGAAGTTAACCACTTGTAGTAAAAAAAAAAAAATTGTTAACTGACATTGTGTGTGTCATGTTTTTACTTCCTCCTTCATTCCCAATAACTTGAGACTATTTTACTCCCTCAGCAATTAGCACATACGCATAGGGAAAACAGTATTATACTTCCTTCATATATGTGCTAAGAGGATATTCATGAAGTAACTAATTATATTCACAGTGTTTGTTATTTCATTTAATACTAAGATCAAGACATATACTGGTA
Source organism: Ictidomys tridecemlineatus (assembly GCF_052094955.1). Taxonomy (NCBI): domain Eukaryota; kingdom Metazoa; phylum Chordata; class Mammalia; order Rodentia; family Sciuridae; genus Ictidomys; species Ictidomys tridecemlineatus. Next base: position 146,225,827 of record NC_135485.1, on the reverse strand, counting down.
TATTGGGCTGTGTGTAGGGGCTGTTATTTGCAATGCTGGAGTCAAACCCTGGACCTTAAACATGCTAGGCAAGCGCTCTACCATTGAGTTGTATCCCCATCCCTATCTCCCATTGGTATATCGATTCCCAAATATTTTTGATATTTTTAAACATTTTCTTGCCACATGCATAATTCTTATTTGGTTAGTATTAATTATGTATTTTTCTATATCGTCACAAACTAATTACTAACTTCATAGGACATGGTTGAATAAATTACAGTCCATTTCATTTTGTGGAACCATTAATAAGAGTGAAATAACACTAATGTCTCTTTTGATGTCCAAGATAAAAGTAATATGAAGAGTGGTGTTTAGCATACCCTAGTTATTTTTTTAATGATTCATGTTTACATTTATACATTGTTTCTTAAAATAACCTTAAGAAACTGGTAATAGTGGTTTTGTATCTGGAAAGGAAAACTTGTGAATGTATACCTTGTTTTGAAAAAGAATAAAAAATCGTTTTTTTTTTTTTTTAAAACATGAAGTGGAAACTGCATATTCTGTACCATGAGCTTTGTAATAAAGAGGTACTAGTCCATTCTTAGAGCTCCATTTTTGTGATTAATTTTTCAAGTGTTTTTTTTATTTTTGATAATATGCATTTGCCTGTTTTGCTACAAATAGAGTATTGGTTAACAAAATGCAAGTTTCCTGTAATTACGAACATATATATAGGATACCTGAAAAATAGTGTATCCAGTTAGGAGAATATTGAGACTTGCTAACATACTTCAGCATTTGTGCCTTTTAGATGATAGTGGTTATTAAGGAAATAAGAATTTCTACAGAAATTATAATTGTACACTTGAAATATACGTAGCACATGAGAGCAAAATTATTCCATTTTTTAAATTCAGTCTATCAAGGCTCAGATCACCATGAAACATGCGATATCAAGAGCCATCATTAGTTTTTGACCAAACTTGGAGAAACAGTGTATTAAGTGCTGCTGCAACTCATTCTCTAATAATGAGTTTTCACTAGCAGTACACAATTATGTATACACAAAGGAACATGATCAGGGCCTAGAATCTCAAAGCAACTCATTGATGTTTATTATTTATAAATTGTTTTAGTATGATCCTAGTTTCTCAAGTGTTTTTTAAGATTAAAAAAATTATATATATTTATAAATCAGTGGACCTTTATTTATATGCAGTGTTGAGAATTGAACCCAGTGCCCCAGACATGCTAGGCAAGCGCTTTGCCACTGATTCACAACCCTAGCCCCCTTAGTACTGTTTTAGCCTTCCTTCAAAGTTTAGTTCTTTAAAGTGCGAATGCAGAAGTATATCAAGTCTAGATGCTTAGTGGTTTGCCATGGGTCTCAGTGGGGCAAATTCTAAAGGAGTATATTTTGATTGTCACAATGACTGGAGAGTATTTTGCCATTTGGCAAGATATTGGTCATCTTGCAATGTTCGAGACAGTCCTCTACAATAGAATTGCTTTGTGACGTGACTGTCAGAGTAAACTCTGAAAGTATAAACCAATAGTCCTCTAGTAAGTACTGACAAGTCTTTTTACGAGAAATATCCAAAACCCAGTAATAACTTGTATTTTTTTACAATTGAATATTTTAAAATCCCAAATTGACATGTTAGAAATTTGCTTATGTCTTTGTAAATTAACTAATTTGAATTTGATTCTAAAGTTGTAATAAAAATAAGACATCTCTGGAAAAACAAATGTTCTTCAAATTCATATTGCTTTTAAATTTTTTCTAGAAGGGAGACATATCCAGTATGCAAAGATTTCACAGATTGTTAAAGAAACATTTAATCAACTAATTTCTAGTCATTCACAGTATCTGAAATGTAGCAATTCATTGGCTGCTTTTATAATTGAAAGAGGTAAGTCCAGATATTTGGGACGTTAGTTTGTATAAAAACCTAATTGATCTAAACTATACTTTAGTAATATTTTAGTTAACTATCTTTGCCTCTATTGACCATGATTTTGCATTGATTTAAAGTGACCTTTTCTAGTAGGTGTGAGTCATTCAATAAACACAAATCTTCTCAAATACAGAGATTAAACATCCTGACCAGGAATCAAAACTGAAAAATGATAAAAAGGTTTAACATTTTAAACCTTAACCACTACCATCCCAAAATCTAATCCTCATTTTAACAAACATTAAAAGGGACTATAAAAATTAGCATTTTCATTTTCAATTAAAAAATAGTAAAATACAGATGTTGTGACATTGCAATTCTAATTATCTTTTTTTTTTTGTCCTTTTATGTTCTGGGTTGATCATTAAGAATTTGAGTTTTATACTAACCCATGAACTAAGCATTTATAAGGTTTGAATAGAGTAAAAGAAAAATTGGGGGAGAGAAGAAAGCATGAGGGAAGAGCAATGGAAAAATGAAACAATGAGCAGATAAATTTATTGCTAGTACAGAATAGTATATGTACAGGAGCAATACACAGTGTAGTTAGCTTATAAAATGGGGCCAGATTATGAAGTGGCTTAAGAACTATTCAGATGTTAGGTATGGTAGTAATCTATGAAAGATTTTAAACAATTGTAATTGTTGGGAAGATTAGTATCAGCTCTGCAACTTCAATTTAGGCAAGTTATATTCTAGTCATCTCTGCTTCAATTTTTTTATTTCTACAAATATGAGTAGAATAGAAACTAACACCCACTCATAGGGTTGTTAGAATTAGATATGAAAATGTAAATTTATTTAATACACAGTAGTTGGCATTTAGTAATCAACTAATTTTATTTGTGGTGATTAAAGTAAATGAATGCCTAAGTAATAATTGATAACAAACCATTTTTTTAAAATGGGAGTTGAACCTGAATTAAGGAATCACAATTTAGGTGATTGTGATAGAGTGCCTACATTAGAATTGAGATGGACAAGAACAGGAAGAAGTTTATATTTCAAAATAGATATGATAAAATGAAGGCAATGATGAATGATAAATGAAATAAGATGAATAAAAAAGTGTCATTTCAAGTTTACATAGGAAAATAGTTTACCTTATACAAAGTGGTCTAGAAGCCGGTGTGAGATTGGGTAGAGAATGTGGGAGAGTGATAAATGTAGTTTAGAAAATATGGGATGGGGAAGCCTGAGTGAAATCAAGCCAGCATTCTCGGAGTAACTCACAGGACATATAGAAAATATATTCTTAGATTTTATTTCCATGCCTCATTACTTTTTTTAAAAACCTTTACTTTTATTTATTTATTTATATGTGGTGCTGAGGATCGAACCCAGGGCCTTACATGTGCTAGGCAAGCACTTTACCACTCATTACTTTTAATTGGGTCTATAAGAAACTGTCAGATCCAATCATTTGTCTCTCCCTTGCCTGTATACTTTCCTGTATTTGTATTTTTCTCCTGTAACCATGGAGGAGGGAATCTCCTTTTATAGGTTAATTCTTTCATGTAAATTTGGATTCCATTTCCTCTATATCTTGATGAATTTTTCTTTTGGTTATATCCTCTTTTTTCTTGTATTATCAATCTTCAGTTTCTTTCAGAAGCAGTTCAGGTCAAATAACAGAAGAGGGAAAAAAAAGCTGAATTCTTGGCTGAGTTTCGTCCCCTCATAACAGCTTACATCACCATTCATTCTAGAACTTTCCTGACACTGCATAATTCCACTTAGGAGAGGTTTATAGACCTAGTTCTGGAGTCATAGTCTGCACTCAAAGGTCCATATTCCCTCTTCTAGGGATGAAAGCAGAGTCTGTCCCAGGTGTCCCTGTTTTCATCTTTCCAGTAGTATGGAAAACTGTCTACCCAAACTTGTGTCTTGGAAATAAAACAACAACAAAAAAAACCTTTAAACTCTTGGTACCTTTCCTACTTAAATCCACACTCATCCTTTTATCTGATTTTGTAGCCAAACTTAAATTACTTACAGCTCCTGTGTCTAATTCTACTCCAGTTTAGCCTTTTTCTCTTCTAAGATTGATAATAGTGTAACACCTGCTCTCATTGAGCCTGGAAACTAATCTTGTCAAGGCTGCCCTTACCTGCATGTTGCAAAATCTAGTGGATTTTGTTACCTGTTCACATGACTTTCTAGAGACAGTCAACACAGTTTTACCATAACTTGGTGTTTCTATCATACCAATACTCTCTAGGTTTACCTGCCCTCCGCCCTCCCTCCCCCAAACTGGCTACAAATCTTAAGAATACAATGTTATTAACTGTAGTCTCACCAGGGTATACATTAGGTTTCCAGAATTTAATCATAACTGCAGTTTATATCCTTTGACCAGTATCTCCCCATTACTCATGTCCTTATCACTAGTAACCCACATTTGTAGATTATATATTCCATATACAAATAAGATCATGCAAATTTGTCCTTCTGTGTCTGGCTTATTTCATTTAGTATAATATGTTCCAGTTTTATTTGTCATTGCAAATAAGATTTCCTCTGTTTTGTGGTATGAGTGTTGAACTTAGGACCTCATGTATGCTAGGCAAGCATTCCACTACTGAATTACATCCCCAGCCCAATAGTTTCTTAAGGTTGAATAGTTGTAGTACACATATACACACATGTATAAAATGTGAGATAAAGTGTGTATAGATAGATCAGTTTATCAGTTCATGTGTTGACATACACTTTGGGATGTTGTTAATACCTTGCCTACTGTGAATTGTGCAGCAGTGAACATAGGAGTTCAGATATCCCTTCAGGATCTTGTTTCCTTTGTATATACCCAGGATGGGATTGCTGGACCATATAGCAGTTCTATTTTTATGTCCTAAGAATCTCCACTTTGTTATCCACAATGACTATACTAATTTTTATATTTCTCACAACAGTTTATAAGCATTTACATTTATCCATATCCTTGCCAAAACTTCTTTTGACTTTTTTGACAATAACTTTGTAGTAATCAGTGTGAGGATATCTTGGGGGTTTTGATGTCCATGTCTCTAAATAGTGATGTTGAATACTTTTCAGAAATACACCTGTTTGTAAGTCCTCCTTGGAAAAATCTATTCAGGTCCTTTATCCGTTTTTAAATATTTTTTAATGAATTGTAGGATATTAAAGTTTCCTTGGTTATGTGTGGAATATTTTATCCCATTCTGTGGGTTGCCTTTTCATTCTGTTGATTGTTTCCTTTGCTGTGAAGAAAGGGTGATCCTGAATGAACCCCACATGCTTTTTGCTTCCTTACCTTCAGTGGGTTTTCCCATAGCTCTTGGTTGGAGCCTGAAGATTCTGCAGCACGGTGCACAGTGCTGCTTCAACCTCACTGCTGCCATTTCCTCCATCCTGCTCTGGAGCAGCTGTTCTGGTGCTCTCTCTGCTCAGGGTGGTGTGCTTGTGTGGTTGCTGGCTCCTCACACCACAGCTTATTAGGAAAGGATCATGCAACTATTTGGCATGAAGTATTTGATTGTTTTTTACATCAGTTCTGTATTTGTTTCCTTCCATATGCTTACCACAATTTGGGGTTTGTTTGGTCTTTTTTCCCCCCTCTCCCAGAAGCTTCATGAGGACGTGTCTTGCTCCTTATGTAAATCCTAGCATCTGCTTCAGTGTCTGATAATTTCTAGGACCTCAGCAGTTTTTGTTGAATTAGAAAAAGTTCTTCAGGTAGTTGCAAATGTATACTGAAGTTTGTTTGAGAGTCTTAAGACTAGAGATTTTCTGAAATCATCACGGAAGTAAAAGAAGGACAATATTTAAAAGGAAATATTTATGGAGAAAAGAACAATGAACTAGTCAGTAGCTGTTGAAAGGCCCTATAGATTACGGGGTGGGGGGTGGGAAAGACTGCCATTGAATTGTGGATTTTGGAAGCATAGAATTTCATGGGAATTTAAGTGGGCACAGCAGAATGTGAATGAAGCAAAGCTACTGGAAAATGCCTATGGTTTCTTTTCAAAACAGTTTGAGTAGAACAGAAAACAATATGGTTCTTAGAGAATCTGAGTGGATTTGAGAGGCATTTTATATAGACAGTTTTAAGTAGAATAGCAAATGAAGCCTTTTAAAAAGGTCACATAAATCTAGAGGAGGAGAAAATAGGGGCATGATGGAAAGCCCTATTTTCAAGGATATTTGGTGATTCTGTTGATTCTGTGGCGAAATTTAGATAAAGAACCATGATATAAGACAGCTGCCTTTTTGAGATATTAAATTTTGCTTCTTAAAAAGACTCCTAAGAATCTTATTTGAAATTATGGAATTATTTTTTCCATCTTTTTGGTCAATGTTTTACCTAGTTAAAATGGTAGGCTAGAGGTGGGGTTGGGACATAGGAAAGAGTTAGAATAACTTGCTGCTGTTAACCTTTTCCTTTCAGTGGGACATCATGAAGTCGTGGCTGTAGGCACAGGTGAATACAATTACAGCCAGTGCATAAAGCCAAATGGAAGAGTGCTACATGACACTCATGCTGTTGTTACAGCAAGAAGGTCTCTCCTTAGGTAAGGTAATGGATATATTTAATGCCATCAAATATCAGTGCTCTCAGCCTGAAGTAAACACATATAAATATCTTTATTTAAAATGGGAATTTTTCTGATCCTTGATCCAAGGATATGACAGTTTCTTCATTATCCCAATCATCTAATTATTTTCATGATAACCTTTGTAGATCTTATAGTAATTGCAATGTCTAATGTGAATTTTAGTGACTTCCATTAAGTCCTTGTGAACTAAGTTTTAAGAGTACTAAAGTTTAAGATAAAAAAAATGTTATCATTTTACTGACTAAAGTTATTGGAAAGTCTAGATTTGCACCAGTACACTCGATCTTTATTTCACCTCTCAATTAGCCGTACTTATCCAAGGATAGCACCAGAAGCTGACAAGATTCCAACTTATGAGTACAATGTGTAAGTGTAATTTATCATCTAGCAGAGTGTTAAATAAGGTGTCTGTCAGGCTAATAGATAATCAAAGAGAAGGAAAGGGACCAGAGGTACATATGCCTAGTTTCTTTTTCTAAACTCATCAGTCACTCTGCTCCTTGCAAGAAGAATGAAGAACAGATAAGAAGCCAGAAATGTTATACTCTAAAAACTTCATGTGAAAACAAACTGTGAGAAATGGGAACTACCAGCTTTTGGTTCTCCAAAGTTTATTTTAATCAAACTTCTTATGGAAATTTTCAAATACAAATGAAAATAAAATGATAGTAAATTCCATTTCCATTATTGTACTATTTTTGTTTAATCTCTGAATTCTCACTTGTAAGTGCTTTTTTGGCTGAAGTATTTAAAAATAAGTTTAGGAATATCCTACCTGAAAAATATCAGCATGTATCTTTAATAATAAGAAAAGAATTGTGTAATATTAAGTCATTGGAGAAGTCCATGAGGATCTTCCTACTCCTTGTCCTCCCATCCCCCTTTGGTGTTGATGACATTATTTGACCTCTGTAAAACTCTCACTTTTGCATTTATTTCTGCCTGTGTTTGGCATTGTTATACACTGTTGCTTACTTTTTTATTACATATTTCCAGTGGTGTGCTTGAACAGAGTACATTTTAAAATCGTGGTTTTTAAATAAGCAAAGTAGTTTTTCCTAGTTTAATTACAGTCTTTGAGGAGATCTGCTGGTTTTTGTTGTGGTGGTGGGTGGGGGTTTTGTTTTGTTTTATACTGGGGATTGAATCCAGGGCCATTTAACCACTGATAAAAAAAAAAAAACCCCAGTTCTAGTTCTTTTATTTTTTGAGACAGAGTCTCATGAAGTTGATGAGGCTGGCTTTGAACTTCAGTCCTCCAGCCTCAGCCTCCTAAGCCACTGGGATTACAGGTGTGCACCACCATATCTGGCCTGCTTGACTTTTTAATACAACTTGTGGTAGTCATTATATTTTTCCTATGCTGTTTTTTTCCCCTTTAAAACCAATAAGGAGCAGAACTACCATTGTTGTTGATGGTGATAATGTTGTTGAAATAATTTGGGTAGAGAAGGGGCTCTTCACTTGAGATTGGGAGCAGAGCCATCTGAGAAAGAAGGGAGGAATCAGTAGAGCAATGGGTCTTTTGCAGGATATGATAGTGGAAGACTCAAATATGAAATGGAAATGGAGTCATAATCAAGGCTTGGTGTTTCATTACATGTTACAGGGCAGACTAGCTTCCATTTGAGGGCTTCTTAATTTTTCATTGAATTAAGAGTTCTTAATTTTTTATTATTTTATGAGTTCTTATCTGTATTAAAACTTTGAGGGGCTGGGATTGTGGCTCAGTGGTAGAGCGCTCACCTAGCACGGGCAGGACCCGGGTTCAATCCTCAGCACCACATTAAAAAAATAAAGGCATTGTGTTGTGTCCATCTACCCCTATAAATAAATAAATAAATAAATAAATATAAAACTTTGATACAATGGGGACATTGTTTATGATACACAGATTATAATGCTCATTAAGAAACATCTTAAATAATTTTATTACTTAACAAAATTAAAACATTTATTTTAGGTACTTTTATAGACAGCTCCTACTCTTCTATAGCAAAAATCCTGCTATGATGGAAAAGTCAATATTTTGTACAGATCCAGCTTCTAATCTACTCACTCTGAAACAAGACATCAACATTTATCTGTATATGAACCAGTTGCCTAAAGGATCAGCCCAGATTAAGTCACAGTTGTAAGTATAAGGGAAGTTGTTTTTAAAAGACAATAGGATGGCCACTGCATATTTTCTGAAACTGTAGACACAAGTACATTCATATGGACCCACATTGTTATTTGTGGCCTGCAGGGGGCCACAAATACTTTTGCCACCTTCTTTCAACTTTATCTATAATATGACTTGTACTAAAAAATTTCATGTACTTCACTTTCTATGCTATTGAAAATGTCCTTTCTACTTTTAAGACTTCACAAACTTTTGTGAAGTGTGCATGTTTATATATAAATATAGGAGTTAGACAAAATTAATTTATGGTCATAGCTTCATTGTTTTGTTGAATAAATAGTATCAAGTAGTATAAAATTTTAAAAGTATAGGCAAGCACCATGAAGAAAATAAAATTTGCCTCAAGTCTGACCATCTAGAGAGAACCATGGGTAATGTTTTGATTAAAATCTTTCCAGTAACACATTTGAAAATAAGGACAACATTTCCTAGAGAGAAATTGAATTTTAGATTTTATTATTTTATCAATTAGAGGTGAATCTTGAATAAAAATTGTCAGTTTTGTTTCTATTTTGTCATTGTATAGTTTTAAAAATTTGTGTACAGAGGAAGGAAATGACTAATTATAATAAGAACAAAAAATAGTTTTTAAGTTGGTTTTAAGGTACATAAGAATGTTGATAATATAAAGGTTGGGCTGAAGTTCTGAGTATGGCTTATGTCTGTTTTGTATTAATCTTGTGGAAGAGTGAATCCATTCCTGCTTTGTTTGGTGTTTGATTCTGTTTCTGTTGCTGGAATTCAGTGTACACTAGCAAATTAAACCTGGTAGAGGACAATGCTTAGTAATGTCTGTATTTTACTTTGTCAACTTTTTTTTTTTTTTTTTTAAGAAACTTGCTTTTCTTTCTCCAGGCGTCTTAATCCACATTCTATATCTGCATTTGAAGCAAATGAAGAACTGAGTCTCCATGTGGCTGTTGAAGGCAAAATTTATTTGACTGTTTACTGCCCTACAGATGTTGTTAACAGAGTGAACAGTATGTCCTCAAGTGACAAGTTGACAAGATGGGAAGTGCTTGGTGTACAGGGAGCATTGCTTAGTCACTTTATACAACCAGTTTATGTCAACAGCATACTTGTTGGTGAGTGGGGTCTCAGTATCTCCTGGCTTCTTTCACTAAACCTCTCTGTCCTGTGCTTGTAAAATCAGCTTTCGCATGCAAGAAACTTTATTTAAGGTGAAAACTCAAACCCAGCTATTTGTTTTATGGTAACTTGTAATCACACTTAGTATATAACTTTTATCATTTATTAGTAGACCAAGAATTAACTTTTTTAATTAGCAAATTAGATGTATTCTGTCTTGATCTTATGTTTTTGTTCACGTAAAATTTAATCTTTCCCTATTTGTTTTGGGAGAAGATGCTTCCTTGAACTTCTTAATGTAAACGCTTATATTGCATTTTACTCCTTCTGACATACAATGTTAAATGCCTATTTTGGCTTTTTCTCACCCTCCTCTTTTTATACATTTGATTATGATAGATGCAGATCCATTTAAGTGGTCAGATGAATGTAAAGTAACTGGATTACAAAACAACAATTACTAATTGCTCTCTTTGGGGGAGATAGTTCAGATGCTAGATTTTATTTGAAAGGCATTTCAGACATTAACAGAATTTTGTCTTATTTCTGTAGTTTTCACATGGTCTTGGTGAAGCAATTTACTGCTGTCGCTTGACTCTGATCATTGTTAGTTTTATAAAAACAAATGCATGTGTAAGCTTTAGACCCTTATGTGGGTAATATTTTTATTTTTAGTCAGTGCTGTTTCTGTATTTTTTCTTAATTTTTGTAATATTTCATACATATGTATTTCTAGTGTTTTATCCCTCATTTTTTTTTTTGTATTTATTGCCAATATGAACAATTAGTGCTTTGTTACATCCTGCTTTTTCATTTAATAATGTATCTCAAAAAGTTTTATGTATAAGTATATAAAGAATTTTTTAATCCTCATGGCTATATAATGCATAAATATTATCATTGTTTAAATAATTGATTGAATTTTAAATGTTTTTAAGTCTTTTGCAGCTACCAAAATGTTACAGTGAATAAGCTTTTTACATTTGTTTTTCACACATGTAAAAATATATCTCTAAGGTGAATTTCTGGAAGTGGAATTATTGGTCAAAATTGTGCATTTGTAATTTTGAAAAATATTACAGAATAACACCCTGATATTCCCATGAACAACATATGTGAGCTCTTGTTTACTCAAATCCTTAAAAGTGGTTGTTTCTCAGTCTGCTTTTTCCAAATGTATATTGTTGATGAGGAACCATTTTTTTTTTAGATTTAATTTGATTACTAAGGTTCTTGTTCATTATATTTTATTTTAGTCACTTCAGGTTTTTGTTTTTTTTCAAAATACTTTAAACTTTTCTGAATCTTAGGAAAGGCTCTTTTTGATCTTAAGTGTCTGAAGTGTCTAAGACATCTATGATTTTACTAGAATCACAGCTTTGGTAAGCAAAGCTTTGTTTGACATTTTTAAAATTTGTCATTTGGATGATTAACTCCGTATTATAGTTTCTTAAAAGCATGAGCATTTATTTATTTACATATTTACATTTATTTATTCATTTACATATTTGACATTTTTAAAATTTGTCATTTGGATGATTAACTCCATATTCCATATTATAGTTTATTAAAAGCATGAGTATTTATTTATTTACATATTTATTTTGTGGTTTGGGATAGGGGCTTAAAAATTAGATCTGGTCATTTTGATTGTCATTTTGCACATGGATGTGGGGCATACCAGGCAGCAATAAAAATAATAGGACTTTGGAAAATTGTTTCTGCTTTTTTTTTTTTTGAGAGAGAATTTTTTAATATTTATTTTTTAGTTTTCGGCAGACACATCATCTTTGTGGTACTGGGGATTGAACCCGGGCCACACGCATGCCAGGCGAGCGCCCTACCGCTTAAGCCACATCCCCAGCTCCGGCTTCTGCTTTCTTTATTGGCATCTCTATGGGACACATATGAAGCTGATTGATAATGTGTGGTGTTCCTAAATACAGATTTCTGGACCTCTTAAGTTCCATTTGAGGAGCAAGGATTACAAAATCCAGAAATATTTTTTTTTTTAAAAGATGATTTGGATACAAATATCTAATGGTTCACCCTTTGAGCTATTCTCAGTGTCTAAGTGTACACTGGAAGTATGTGATTTGAATAGCTAAAAGAATCTTGGGAATTAATGGAACTTTATTAGTCACATGGTCTATTGTATTAGATATTAGATATGACTGCATATCTAATATCTAGACTCTTGTGCCATTCCAGATAGAGGATCATCTAAGCCTAGCTTTAAAGTATCCAATAATGTGGAGTAGTGCAGTTTAAAGACACCCAGTTTCATTAATGAAACAGCTCCAATCTTCAAAACATCTTCTTTATTTAGAATTGAAGTATGCTTCCCTTTCATTCTATACTAAGTGACAATAAAGACTGAATCTAATTCTTTGAAAAAAACATGACCTTATTCCCTTTCTATCAATACTTTTAAAAATTTTTATTCTTCAAAACTTATGTTAATGTAATAGAATGTTAACATTTTAAAATAATTTTACTTTTTGAAGTTTGTAGAATGCTTTGTTATACAAATGCTCACTTTGTCATTTTTGCAGTGGTTGTCTTTTTAAATTTAAAACATGGGGCATGGGGATGTAGCTCAGTAGTAGAGCACTTGCTTAGCATGCACAAGGACCTGGTTTGGTATCTAACACTACTAAATAATAATAAAATATGAGGTTTAAGCTTGCATTAAAGAGGCATTTACTATTATTTGACTAGAAAATGATCCAGAATAATCTGGAAAAATAATTCACTTTGCTTGGCTATTGAAAAATGATTGGATCTGTATTTGTTTTCAAGCTTTTTAAGGTTCATTTTACAAATTTGCTATACACAGTTAAGTTCATCTGTCTAAATATTTAACAGATGTTTGTTCGGAGATATTTGTATCCAGGAGTCCTTTTCATATATTGACTCAAATTGTACGATTGTAATGTAAAGACCAAATGTTGATTTTCTGCTGGAGAAGGAATCTATTTTAAACATAGTTTATGAACTTTTAGGAATCATTCATAACCTTAGAAATTATTATTTAGTTTTTTCAGGTCAATAATAAGAGGTTCATAATATTAATAAAACATTTGCCCAGAGTCATTTAGTTTGTTTATTGTAGAGCCTAAATGGAAACCCAATCTGCGACTTCCCATGCTGAATTCATGGTAGAATTTTTTTCCTATATTAGCTGCTATCACATCTCCTATAGATTAGATTTAACCTTTGACTTCAACCTTTGAGTTTCATGTTATTTCAGATCATTTCAAATGAATCAAATCAAAATTTCCCAGTAATATAATTTTGGAGGTATATTTTTCGAGGGATAAGAGTGAACATCAAGAAAAAAATTATACTTCAGATATAGTAAATCATTAAAAGCATTCATGCATAAAGGAAAAATGTAAACTATTAATGGATGTGATTTTTCTACTACATCATTAGCTTTTATGCTTCTCATTAAAACAGTTAAGTAAAACTAATTCTTGCTGAAGGAATATTACAAAGAGTTTGACTTATAGGATTTTTCTCTTTTCCACCTGTTTCTTGCCTTTTTTTGCATAACTGCTGTCATTATTACAATATATAATTAAATAATACATTTTCCTTTGAATCTATATCTTCCCTTTATTATAGATCCAGTACCTGTTCCTCTGACCTTAGTTTCTTCCAGTTTTTCTCTGTGCCCAACTTTATCTTTAATTTGACTAGCCTTCTAGCCTCCATTTGTCATTTTCTTCTGATTTAGAACACTCAAAGGAATGCTAAGAAAAAGGATGTCAAAAGCAGACTTATCTGCTTTTGTTCATTTTCTAAGGCTTATATGGTCACAATGAGCATAAGTCCTAATAACCACCTCAACAATTCCAGTGATGTGGAAGCAAAACTTTGTGAAATTTGTTGAATGGTACATAGATTTCTATTGTGACAGATTCTGACCTTCTAAGAACTACATCTACTTTTAAAGTATTATTTTCTAAATAGAAATGAGGGCTTCCTATTTTTTATTTGAAGTTGGAACAACCTCCCTATTTTATATTAGTGACACTGTATCTTTCTGTGATCTCTTCTTCAGCAATTGTAACTGAGAATTTAGAGCTTTGGGCATTAGTCAGTTTTAACTAGACATGGTCATTAAATTACTTTGTATTTTGAGGCATTATGATCCTGAAACAGCTGTAATTTATGGCCCTTGGATAATAACTCAACTTTCACCAACTATTTCTCATTCAGATTTATAAACTGAATTATATGCTGATTTTATGCTGTAATAGAAAATAAAGACAGAATGAGCCAATTGTCAGGTAGAACCTTATTAAAAGTAGTAGTTTTTTTCTGGGCCAATACTGACTCTTTGATTTTATTTACTAGAATGACTCATTTTCTCTAAGAATATTTTTAAAATACAAATTTTGTCATGAATTGCTAAAAAAAAAAATAGGAAGAAAAGAAAAAGATTGAAAAAAAGAGAAATGGGCTTTGGGTTGATTCTGTTCATTTTTCTTAGACATTTTTTAGCAAAGTCTTTTCTTTTGATATTGAATTTCTGAGTATTTGTTTTTGCTTTCTAGGTGATGGGAATTGTAGTGATACTAGAGGTTTAGAAATCGCAATCAAGCAACGTGTTGATGATGCGCTCACTTCAAAGCTTCCGATGTTTTACTTGGTCAACAGACCTCATATTAGTTTAGTACCCGCTGCATATCCACCTCAAGTGAACTTGGAATATAAATCCCTGAGTATGAATTGGGCACAAGGGGACATTTCTTTGGAGATTGTCGATGGCCTAAGTGGGAAGATCACTGAAAGGTTAGAATTACAAATTTTTTTTAAAAATTATGTATTAAGTAAAAGAAGATGTTTTGATTGCAATTTCTAACTTTTTAGTATGATTTATTGAATTCTGAACAATAATTATTATTAATCAAGTGTGACAATGTTACAGGCATCATACTAAATCATTTTTGTTTTCCTGGTGAGAAAACAGGGCCTGGAGAAGTTATATAGCTTATTAAAGTTACATAGTAAGTGGTGAGGCCAGCATCAGACCCAAGGAGCCTGGCTCCAGAGTGTGTGTTTCTCCAGGTATCATTTTGTGATAAGCATTACAATCATGTGTTTGTTCTAAATATTCAGTTTCACCTGTTGAATCTGAATTTCTGGATCTCAGGTTTGAGAACTATGCCATCTTAAACTGCTTCACAATAACTCTGTAGATTGGGTAGTATTGCTCTTCTTTTCTAAGTAAAGAAACTAACATTCAAACTAGGTTAGTTTGCCTAAAGTCACCCAAGTAGTAAGGTAGGCAGCTGGGATTTCAATCTGGAC
Source organism: Ictidomys tridecemlineatus (assembly GCF_052094955.1). NCBI lineage: Eukaryota > Metazoa > Chordata > Mammalia > Rodentia > Sciuridae > Ictidomys > Ictidomys tridecemlineatus. The sequence goes on along the minus strand of NC_135485.1, from coordinate 146,210,708 downwards.
ATTTTATTTCCAAAGACCTTGTTCTTAATCATAGTGCTCTATGCTGTTTTTGTAATATTCCTGCCCCTGGTGATTGGGTAAAACTGAAGCCCTTCTTTTAATATGAACATATATTTATATTGAGTTTATAAATGATGTTAAAAGTTTAAAGGGTTAAAATTGCTTTTTCTATGAAAGATCTCATTAAGGTCATGTACAAATGTTTCTTTGTATGAACCTACTCAAGCATGATAGTGATTACTTCAACTAAGATGAAAATGCCATTTGTTCTTTAGATCATATGTATGTAGTCTCGACTATACACATACAAACCAGATTTTCTATTGAAAAGACAAACTGTTTACTACTAACAAAAGAATGGCATAATAAAGATGAAATTAACAACTAAAAATAAGCTTAATACATGTATTATAACCAAATATTTGCTTAAGTGATTACAAACAAGAAAATGAAAGATAAATTGTACCTTGTTCAATATTTAAAATATATCTCCAACAGAATTACTTCCAATAAGACACAGAACACTTTAGTGATAAATGATATGATTCGTAAGGAAGTTGGAACAGTTATGACTATATATAGCAAGCAATCAATATAATCAACATTCAGAAAGCAGAAATTGCAGATGAGGGAAAATATTTCTATAGTTATTCACCTCATTGAATCAGTTCTTGGTAGATCAAGTGAACAAAACAACAAGCAAGGATATAGCCATTTTAAATGATCATTGAGTATAATTTATTTTAAACACTACAACTTAAAAATATAAAATAGCTGGGTGAGGTGACGCACACCTGTAATTCCAGCAGCTCAGGAGGCTGAGGCAGGAGGATCAAATAGCCTCAGCAAAATCAAGGCATCCCCCCAAAAATATACTTGTCAAGAATATAGACAAAATTGACCATTTCTTGGGCTACACAGAAAAACCAAAAAGTAGAGCAGTGTAAGGGATATTCTCTGATTATAACGAAATGATGTTATAAACAACAAAATCAGAATGCTAGACATTGTTTTCATTGGGGGAATTTTTTTTCTGATTTCTGGTTCAAAAGAGAAATAAAAACTGAAATTGTATAATATTTAGAAAACAACATTGAAAGTATTACCTATCAAAATTTTCAGGATATTCATTTAAAGCAGAGGAAAAAGTCAAAGTCTTAAATGGTTTATCAATAAATAATGGAAATAGATTAAGCAAAATGAAATAATGAACTAGAAATGTAAAGAAAATAACTAAAACCAGAAAAAGACAATTATAAAAAATGATTCTATGAAAAATCACTAGCTAATCTATAAAATAATAGATGCTAAGGGAAAAATTAAATATACAGTTAAAAGAACTGTACTTTGTTGGACTACACAAATATAAACCTGAGTGAAATGGATTTAATTTCTAAAATTTTTTCCCAAACTAGAAAAATCTAAACATCTTTATGGGAAAATTAAGAAGATACTGTAATTCTTCCTAAAAGAAAGCATCATTATTAGTTAGTTCAGAAGAATTATTTAATGAACCTTTAAATAGCATGTACTTCCAATGCTATGTAAAAAGAGAAAAACATCAAAATACTTTTACAAAGCTAATGTATCATTAATATTTAAACTTGAAAATTGCTGCCCCCACAATACACACACACACACACGCACGCACATGTTAAAGGCCAAGCTTCCCTAATATCCAAGCAGAATTGACAATTTAACACTATAAAATAATCATATACTTTATAGAATCTCAATTGAAATTTTTTCTAGGACTGCAAGAATATAGTAGCATGATAGAAATAATACCAGACTAGAACATCTTAATAGTTTGTCGTATTTATTGACCCAAGGAAAAACACCATACCATATGCTCATCTCTAAATTCTAAGAGGACATATATAAACTTCTACAGCTATTCTAAATAAAGGTATTCAATCAGAAAGGAATTAGTTATGCACTTTGATTACAGGACAAAATGTGCCTTTATTAGTCTCCAAATATTATCAGGATTGGTGATGAAATATCAGAAGTATTGCCACTGACACCTAGAGTAAGATATGATTGTTTACTATTATTGCTATTATATAGCATTAATAATTTGGACAAGGGAAAGAAAGAAATAAGATATAAAATTTTGAAAAAGAGGTTGTAAAACTATCACTTCTTTTGTTATCATTTTTTGTTGTGCTGAAGATTGAACCTAGAGCCTCACATATGTTAGGCAAGTACTATCTACTAGTGACCTACACACTCAGCCCCTCGGAAGATATCATTTATGCCTGAAAAGCCCAAGAAATTTATCTGAAAAACCACCTAAATAGAAGTATCATGATAGAAAATTAATTTACAGAGTCAGTAGATTCACACCGAGAGTGTATGTTAACTTTTGCTACTTACCACCTACCTCAAAACTTAAGTACTTGACTTTACACAAGTATTTGTTACTACTTATAAGTTCTTGGGTCATCTGAGTGGTTGAACTCCCCATGCATCTGGAATAGGCTATGGATCCAATAAAAAGGTTAGTTTGGCTGCTCTTGGAGGGACAACTGGGCTCTGACTCGTGTGTTTTCTTACCTTCATATGCCAGCAGACTGACTTTGAGTATGAAGGAGACTCGAAAGAATAAGAATACGAGTCCCTTGAGGCCTACGCTCAGAACCTACATGTTGTCTCTCTCATTTACCAAAACAAATTACAAGACTAGCATAAATTCAAGTGGAAGAGAGATTATCCACACTTACTGATGGTGGATCTGAGAAGTTACATTGTAAAGAGCAGGAAAAATGAAGAATTTTAGCAATTTTATATTCCATCACAACAACTAATGAAAACATATAATGAAGGAGCAAAGTTACAACATAAAAAAGGTTCATGATCTGTGGACTCACTTTATTAGAATTATAAATGGCATAAACATCTGTGTGCACATATACAAGTGCAAGGATTGTAAAGTAGATGTATACATGTTATTTTTTTAAGTTAAATATTTTTTTGGCAGAGAATGCACTGTAAAATTTCATGAGAGTTGATGTATGTACATGTACCCATGTAACTATCACCCTGGTCAAAATATTGTACATTTTCATCATCCCAGAAGATAATTTCTATGCTCCCTTCCAGTCAATCCAAGGGAGAACCACTTTTTCTTTTAATCATCCTAGTATTAATTTTACTTCAAAAAATGGAAATATCCCAAATATCAATCTTCTGCTTTATTTTTAATATAATACTATAATTTACAGCTAATTTAAGAGAAATTAAGGAAGTAACTAAATATTCAGAATTTTTATGTAAAAACATTTCACTACATGCATCGTACATAATGTAATTGGGATGAATGAATATTTGTAGACTGTTGATTTTAATTCCTACAGTGGCCAACAAAAATCACTAAATAATGATTAATGAATGTTTTGTTCCTTTCTACTTTAGTTCCCCATTTAAAAGTGGTGTGTCAATGGCAAGTCGGCTTTGTAAGGCTGCAATGTTAAGTCGATTTAATCTGCTTGCCAAGGAAGCTAAAAAAGATGATTTACTTGAAGCTAGTACATATCATGCAGCTAAGGTAAGGTCCTTAAAAGAATGAAATTGATAATAGAAATAAAGACAATATTTTGGTATTTTATGATTATGATATGTAGCAAAAGCTTGTGAATAGTTCCTGAATATAAAATAATATGTGTAGTGGTAAGATTAATTTTTAAATAGCATGCTGGAAACTGGATATGTGCATACATGTTACCACTTAAAAGAAGTTCCCCTTAGTGTGATGTATAGTTACCCTGACAACATTCTACAAAAACCTTTTATATCATGCCCAGAAAAGTAAAATAACATCTTTCCTATTTATGACATTGTTAACATAAGCATACTAAGTATCTTAAAGTAATACATAATTTAATATACCCTTACAAATTTATTTTAATTTATTTTGTTAAAGTTGTGAAAAAGCTTTGGTATGAGCATCTAATTTGGATCTGGTTTAGTAGGTGATATAGATTGCCTTTTTTTATTTTCTCTTTAAATTGTTTTTTTCATACAAACATAAAGTAGAAAATTTTGAAAATTTTTTAAAAATACAGAAGTCAGGCATGAGACCCTAGGTTCAATCTCCAGCACACACACACATAAACACGTGTGTATACATGTGAATATGTTCATATGCACGTATGTATATTACTTGTAATCCTACCTCCTTTTCATAGATAATACTTAAACTTTTAATGTAAGAATATTACTTCACATATATTGATATTTGTGTAAGTTCCAAAATAATTCAGGTTGTACTGGATGTGTTTAATTACTTTCATATTTTCATTATTAAATATAAATTCTTTGATAATCTAATTTTGCTAATACAGTGTTCTATGAAACTCTTAATTTCATCAGTATTTAATGATCCAACTGTTTGTAAAGCAGTTATACTAACTATAGTTGTATGTGTATACATAGTATAAAAGCTTATCTAGATAATTTCTGATTTTGGTGGTATAAAGAGTATAGAAAAACACATTCATGAGAGTTGATGTATGTACATGTACCCATGTAACTGTCACCCTGGTCAAAATTGTCAAAATAATCTTGTCAAAAACAATCTTTCACAACTCTGGAAATTGTTTTCTTCACCTTCTACTTTTTGTCAAACAAGGGGCTGGGGATGTGGCTCCAGCAGTAACGCACTCACCTGGCATGCATGGGGCGCTGGGTTCGATCCTCAGCACCATATAAAATAAAATAAAGATGTTGTGTCCAACGAAAAACTGAAAAATAAACATTAAAAAATTCTCTCTCTCTCTCTCTCTCTCTCTCTCTCTATATATATATATATATATATATATATATATATATATATATATATATAAAAAAGAAAAAACAAACAAACATTGAAAAGCTGCTAGGACTTTGGGTGAAAGTAACAAGATTTTTGCCTCCTTGCCTGGGGTGGTTCTCATCCTCTTGTTCCTCTCTAGTTTGAGTGGCAAGAACTGTGGTTTTACCAGAATGAAACTTGGGATGAACACTTGTGGTTTTGTCAGCTTCAGGTGCCAAACTTGGAAGGAAATGAATAGGGAAGACTGACACTTTGCTGGCCAGAGGCTACAGTCCTGAGTGAATGCAAGTGCTAGACCAACTAGCAACTAGAAACTTACTCCTGAGGATTTTGGAGAAGAGGGAGAGAAACATTTTCCATGTTCTTTGAACTGAAAAACTGCCTCCACGTACATGGGAGAGTCAAGAGAACCCAGCAAATAATGAAAACCAAGCGATACTTGAGAACTGGTTAAACATTAGATATACTCCCTGCCACATATCAATTGATCAGAATAAGAGGGAAGCCTTAGAGGCTTAGTGTGTTTGAGTACAGCCTTGGCTAGAATCATTTGCTTATTACTAAGGTACACAGACAGACAGAAAGCAACCACTAGGAGGCTAGGCTAAAACATAAAAATAAGAGTAAATATCTATGAAGAGACTACAGCAGCTGTACACAATGGTGAAGACAGATTTCACAATGAAAGCAAAGAAACTTAAAAATAGTAACAAAATTGAAATCGTACAAAGAATGTTCTAACCATGATGGAATTAAAGTAGAAATTAACAGAATGAAATCTGGGAAATTGCCATATACTTGGAAATTAGCATCTAAATTATTTGTGACTCATAGAAAATTACTAAATATTTTGAACTGAGTGAAAATGAAATACTACATATTAAAATTTAGGGTATATGACTAAAAGCTTTAAATGCTTATGAGAAAAGAATCCTAAAATGAGTTATTTGCACTCCCCACCTTAAGCTAAAAAAATCAAAGAGGAGCAACCAAAATGAAAGTAATAGAAGGCAGGAAATAATATAGATCAGAAGGTAAATTAATGAAATTTAAAATAGAAAAAATATCAATGAAAGCAAAAGATGATTCATTTTTAAAAGTAAGCAAATTTGATAACCCTTTAAACAAACAAGAAAAAAATAAGGACTAACACAAATTATGAAAATCTGTAATGAAGGAAGGGTTATTACAGATCTCACAAAATTAAAATAATTGTGATTGCAAATTTTTACCAACAAATTGGAAAGTTAAATGAAATGGACACACTTTCTAGAAAAGTATAAATTTAAAAAAAAATTATACAGAATTAAATAGAACCTAATTGAGAAGTTGCACTATTCTTTTCCCAAAGAAAATCTCAGGCACATATATGGCTTTACTGGCAAATTCTACCAGACATAAAGTACAATACAAATCCTTCAAAATCTCTTTCAGAAACTAGGGAGATAACACTCCTCCGCTCATTTCTCAAGGCCAGTATTTCTGTGACACCAAAACTGGACAAAAACACAAGAAATAAGAACTACAGACCAGTATCATTTCATGAACACAAATGTAAAAATGTTTACCAAGACATTGACAAACCAAATTGAAAGTATACAAATACAAAAATGACTATGTCTAAGGAGTTTTATACTAGAAATGCAAGGTTGATTTGACATCAGAAAATTATTTGATGTCATGTATTATTCATATAATAAATTCAAGTTCAAAACTCACATAATTATCTTAAAGTACATACAAAAATATATCTAACAGAGCCCAACACCCATTCACAATCAATATGCAGGACAAATAAGCCTAGAAATGGACTTACGCAATTTCATAAAGGGCATCAATGAAGACTCTTTCATTGACATTATACTTAATATTAGAAGCCTGAATATCCCCTCCCCAACCCAAGATTGGGAAAGAAGGCAAGAGTTCTCGCCACTTACGAGTTCTGTTCATCACAGCCAAGGACAGCAAGGCAAGAAAAAGGTGAAAAAGGGGATGGAGAAAATGTTGCCTTCTTCCTAGCTGATGATGTCATTTTGTAGGTTAAAAAATCCTTTGGAATGAAAGAATAATTACTACAGATATAAAGGGAAAAAAAAGTAATTGTGATTGCCAAGAAACACAAAAACTACATGATATGTGAATTTAGCAAGATCACAGTATAAGAACAATATATAAAAATAGTGTATCTATAGCCCAGAAAAAAAAGAGTTTCATCCACACAGCCTCAAATATAGACACAGGGAGGAATAGATTCAACAAAAGAAGTATAAGACCTATAAACTGGAAATGATAAAACATTGCTGAGAGAAACTAAAGGAGACCTAAGTAAATAGGGAAATGTAGCCAATATTCATGGATTGGAAAAGGATTTCACTTCTGTTTAAATTAGTCTGTAGCTACAATGCAAAATCAAAATCCCAGCAGACTTTTGTGTAGACATTGATGAACCAATGGTAAAATTGATATGGAAGTTAAAATGACACAGAGAAGCCAAAACAATTTTGAAAAAAGAACAAATTTGGAAAACTTATCCTATCTGGTTTCAAAACTTAACTACAAGCATAACTTGAGGAAACCATGGGTTTATTTCTAAAACCATGAGAATAAAGCAAGTCTCAGAAAATTTTTTACTTCTCAGGCCATACAAAATTTAAATTTATTGTCTATTAAAAGTGAAATAACATTGTCTTAAAAATGTACTTATTTAAAAATCTTTTATTGATAAAGTGCCAATAGTCATCTGAGCCTTTGATAAGTCATAATATCTTTGCTGTTTGTTGGAAGGTCTTGCTTCCATGTTGATGATGGCCAGCTGATGAGGGTGGTGGTTGCTGAAGGTTGGGGTATCTGGAACTTAAAATAAAACAACAGTGATGTTTGCCACATCAAGTGACTCTTCCTTTCATAAAAGATTTCTCTGTAGCATACAGTGGCAATGGATAGCTCTTTACTCACAGTAGAACTTTCTCCAAAATTAGAATCAGTCCTCTGAAAACTTGCTAGTGCTTTATCAAATAAGTCAATTTAAAATTCAAAATCCTTTGTTGTTTCAACAATGTTCACTGCCTGTTTGCCTGGAATAGATTCCATCTCAAGAAACACTGTTTCTGCCCGTCCATTTGAGCAATTCCCCATCTATTAGTTTTACCATGAGAGTGCAGCAATTCAATCATATCTTCAGGCTTCTAATTCTAGTTTTCTTGGTATTTCTACCATATTGTTCACTGAAGTCTTAAACACCTCAAAATCCTCCATGGGGGTTGAAATCAATCAACTTTTTCAACCTCCTGCTGTTGAAATAGTGACTATGTCCCATGGATCACAAATGTTCTCTATGGCATCTAGAACAGTGATTCCCTTCCAAAAGGTTTTTAATTTACTTTGCCCAGATCAATCAGAGGAATCAACTTCTATGGTAGCTATGTAGCATTAATGAAAGTGTTTCTTAATGATAAGACTTGAAAGTCAAAATTACTCCTTGACTCATGGGCTGCAGAAGGGCATCATGTTAGCAAAAGTGAAAGAAAGCCTTGCCAGTGTTGTTGCAGAGCTCTTGGGTGACCAGGTGCGTTGACAATGAACAGTGAGATTTTGGACAGAATCTTTTTTCCTGAGTAGTAGGTCTTAAGGAGTGGTTTATAGCCTTTAGCAAACCATTTGTAAACAGGTGTGCTGTCATCCAGGCTTTATTGTCAAATTGTAAATGACAAGTAGATTAGATTCATTATAATTCTTAACTACTGTCACATTGTCAGAGGGATAAATAAGCCTTCAACTTGAAGTCAGTAGCTGTGTTAGCCCCTGACAAGAATCAGTCTGTCCTTTGAAGCCAGGCATCGACTCTTCTTAAAGCCTAGGTGCCATCTCCTTCTTTAAGGCTATTTCATCTACATGGAAACTGTCTAGTCACCATCAGTTATCATGGCTAGGTCTTTGTTGCAGCTGCTTTATCAGCACCTGGGACTTCGCCTAGCAATTTTTTGTTATGGATTTGGCTTCTGACTTTCCTGCTGCAGTTTCCTCACCTCTCGACCTTTGTAATTAGGGCCTTGCTCTGGTTTGAGCTTTGGCTTAAGGAAATGGCATGGACAGTTTAATCATCTCTCCAAACCACTAAACCTTTCTCCATCATCAGCAGTAGGGTTGTTTAGCTTTCTTTTCATGCATGTGCTCACTAGAGTAGTCCTACATGGACTTTTACTTTGCATTCACAACAGAGCTCACTGATGAGTGCAAAAGGCCTAGCTTTCAGCCTGTCTCAGCATTTCACATGCTTAACTTTTTTAGCTTAAATATTTCTAGCAATTTAAACTGATGGATGATATGTTCCTTCCTTTGAACACTTAGAAGCTGTTTTAGGGTAAGTGACCTAATTTCAGTATCATCTGTCTCAAAGGCCTGAGGGAAGGGAGAAAGACTGGGAACAAGTATCAGCAGAGCACAGGGACACATTGCAGGTATCAGTTAAGTTCATCCTCTTACAGGGGCACAGTTCATGGTGCCTCAAAACAAAGATCACAGATCATTTTAACAGATATATTCATAATGAAAAAGTTTGGAATATTAAGAAAATTACCAAAATGTGACAGACATACAGTGAGCACATGCTATGGAATAGTTGTGCCAATAAACTTGCTTGACACAGGTTGCCTCAGACCTTCAGTTGGTTAAATCATGTGCACGTGCACACAGACACACAACACACACACACATGCACAAAGTGGCTGAGAAGCACAATTAAATGAAGCACAATAAAACAAAGTGCAACTGCATAAAATAATAAAGCAACAGTAGTTAAGGCAGTATATTGATATAATCATGGACATATAGATTCACAGAACAAAAATAAATCCATGTGGTCAATTGATTATGTACAAAGTTGCCAACATAATTCATTGGGAGAGAGAAATAGTTTTCTCCACAGATGATTCTAGAATGGTGAGTGTGTTAGACCTTTTTCCATTAGTATAACAGTATACCTAAGGCTAGGTACTTTGTAGAGAAGTTCATTTAGCTCACATTTTCGGAGGTCAGAGAGCCCAAAGAGCGTAATGCTGGCTCTGATGCCCTGGGGCTCTCTTGGCTGTGTTGCATTATGGCAGATGGCAGATGGTATGTTAATAGTGCATTCAAAAGGGAGAGATGAGGGCTGGGGCTGTAGCTCAGTGTAGAGCACCCGCCTCTCACCTGTGAGGCAGTGGGTTCCATCCTTGGTACCACATAAAAACAGAGAGATCTGGGGGAGGGGGTGCTATGGCAAGACAGGAGGCCAGAGTAGCCTGAGAAGGGGCCAGGCTTATTTTTTCATAACACCCTTCTCCCAAGACCACTGTGGAAAGCAGTTTACCATTTTCTTGTGAAGGTAAACATTTTACTGTGTGCTGCAGTAGTGCTGCTTTGGATGTGAGGAAAAAGCCTTGTATTTACCCAGACTCATGTGAACATTCATGGCAACATCGTTCCAGTGGTCAAAACCTGCAAACAATGCACACATTCAAAAGGTGGTAAATGCATGAACAAAATGTGATATATCCATACAATGGAATATTAACGGCAATAAAAAAGAATAAACTGAGAGGTGAGACAACATGAATGAATAGGAAAACATTATTTTAATTGGAAGAAGCTGGACAAAACAAATGAAATTTTTAGAAAAAACTCAGGGCTAGCTAGGCCAAGCACAGGGACACAGACAGCAAGTGCAGTAGTAAAGCTCTTACAGGTGATAGATTTGTTTATAGCTGGATTATGATGGTATTTGCATACCTCAATAAATTTGCTGATAACAGCAAACAGTACATTTCAGTAGGTGAATTTTATGTAAGTAATTTTAAATAATTTATACTTTATTAAAGATACCTGTTTAAAAGTTCATTTCTGTTTGTTCATTTATAAGAAAATGAAACAGATTATTAATGACGGTTATCTATAGTTTGAGGATTATAGGTACTTTTCATTTTTTATATTTTTTGATTTTTTTCAAAAATTTTTTGAGCACACTTGCTCTTTTAATTAAAAATGTTAAGCAAAATCTGTCAGGGTGTCAAATAGGAAATGTTGTAGCTTAAAAATAATATTGAAAGGGCTGGGGCTATAGCTCAGCAGCAGAGCGCTTGCCTAGCATGTGTAAGGCACTGGGTTCCATCCTCAACACCACATAAAAATAAGCAAATAAAGGCATTCTGTCCGACTACAAATTTTTTTTTTTAAATTGAAGTAGGAATTCAAAAATTTGTCATTAGTTCTTTAAAATGTAAAGTTGTACAATAGGACTGCTTAACTTTTCATAGGTCACATCTGCTGGTTTAGAATAACTTGATCTTTCTCTCTCTCTCTCTAGCGTCTGTCTGGCTCATACCAAGAGGCTAAAGCTTTACTGAAGTCCTACTTGCAGCAGCACGGCTATGGCTCCTGGATCGTGAAGCCCCCCTGTGTAGAACAGTTCAGTGTGTGAATTGCATGGCCACTGGCATATTAAAAACCTTTTATTTTTTGGTGTGTTTGACTGGCAAAACTGTTTTTTAAATAGAGGTTTTCAACTTTCAAAATCAGAATCTTGGAACAGCAACATCCAGCTATTACTAAAATTTGTACATATTCATGTCAACTTGCATTGAACCATTAGGGATTTTTCTTTTCTTTTTTTTAAGAATTACCTGATAGGACATAATAGACATTTTACATTTGTTTTTTACAAACATGAAGCTATTACTTTTTTCGTAGTTTAAAAGAGAATTCGTCATCTTAAGATTTTCTTTGAATCTCTTTATACAGCTATAGTAGTCAACATTGTGTCCTGGTGTCTCGCTCAAGTTTGGTGGTTTTGTTTTATTTTTAATTAAAAACAGAAGCCAAGAATAAAAATAGTTATTAGTCATTTATTGATAAATTCAACAGGTATTTGAGTGCCTAATATTTGCTAGTCATATGCTAGATGATAACAAAAATCCATGTCTAAAACATGATGATGCTAGATGATAACAAAAATCCATGACTAAAACATCTCTCAGATCAAAGGAGTTCATAAATGCAGACTGCACATAGAAATGGAGAAAATGTTAACCAAGTTAGGAAGTAGTTTGGTGAGTTATGATTAATAGAGAATTTTCATATATCCTTTAACATTGTCTATTTTCAAGTATCCTGTAGGATCTATTTATACTAAATATGATTAATCCTTTATAATTAGTGGGATTTCTAATTTAAAAGTAAATATAAAAGATAGCTTTATATCTGTATTTGTTTATACAGCAATTAGATGAAAAGGGAAAATTTAGCATATGTGTTTTTAGTGAAATTGAGTTTGTCCAACACCTTAGCTGCTTTATCCTATTCTTTACTTTTCAGAGATACTTTAAACATTACTGGTTCTCAGTTTTCTCCCCTTAGCATCTATCTTTACTAAATTTGTGGTCTCCCACCCAACTTATAATCTATTGCAGTTTCTTACAACGTAGGTTCTTTCATTGTCTATTCTAAGAGAATGGTAGGGTTTAGTTAATGAGGAGTGAAGTTGTTTGGGAAAGAATTTCTGTCTTTCAGTGAGCTAGACTCTATGCTTAATAGGTTGGACCATGTATAGTTGTCATTTTTTAAAAAAAATAGTTTTTAAATAATAGCTTTATTTTATTCATTGACTTGAATAAAATAAAGCTGTTTGAACCCAGGGCCTCATGTGCTAGGCATATGCTCTACCACTGAGCCACAACCCAGCCCCGAAGTTGTCATTTTTTTTTTTTGTGAGTCAAAGAGGATAAACTATGGGCAATCTCATATGGATTAACATAAATATATTAATACATTTAATTTCAGTCAATTATCTGATATTTATTGCCTCTTTGTCCACCTGGTCTTTCCTTGTTTAATATTTTTTAATCTCTTTACTAGGCTCTTTGCTTTCATGGCAGATTTCTAGCCTTTATTTCCATTTCTTGATAGAAAATTTGCCTTTGAAAATAAAAGATCTCTGACCTTCTCTTGACTCTTCACATTTTTGGGCTTTTGAACAACTTCTAAATGCAGAGTAAAACTTTAAAAGTGCTCAAAAGGCATAATATAGTTGGATCGACTCTCTTATGGCTCTAAAGTTACAAGACAAACATTGAAGAATGAGTAAAATTTGGTAGGCTAAAATTTGAGAGATTATAAAGGAAATGTTAGTGTTCAGGGCTAGAATGTAGAAAAATTGAGAGTTAAATCTAGCTCTTTGGTAGAAGGGAGCCTTTCAAGGGTTTTATATAGGGAAACGAAGTGTCAAAATAGCATTTTCTTAAGATAGAAATTTTGGGGCATAGAAAAATAGAGAAAAGCAAATGAGTCCACATGCCCACTACCAAGCTTCAACCACTATTAAAAACATGGCATATATTTCCCAGGCTCGAGTATGGGAAGAGCAGATGTCGGGCATCATTTCATCTGAAAAGCACTTTGATACACGTAAAACATAAGGACTCTCTCTACAAGCACACATACACAAGGATGTATGACCACATTCAGTTAACACACTTTAAGATTAGTGGGAATCCTATTATAAATGATACATAGATTGCATCGGGATAAATATATTTTTACAGTGGAATTTGTTAAGTATTCTCTACATTTCTTTTAATTATGACCAAAAAGAAAAAATTCCCTCAGTCCTTCGTAGAATTCTCCACAATCTCAGTTTTGCTTCTTATATCTTGCATCTTATGTCATTCTACAGGTTCCCCTATTCTATATACTGAAGTAGTATTGAATCTACAGGCTTTCAAATTTAGATTTTTATCAAGTATACTTTAGAGAGTTATTGTGAACTCTCAGCAGAAGACGCCCTGTCTGGGTGGTCTCTTTGTGAGATTAGCAGCCATTGATGATCTTCACCATTGTCTTATTAGGGGTGGCAAATAATACTCAGATTCTCTGATTACTTGCAGTGTTTCTATTAAAATAGCTTTATAGATTGTTTATCTGGGGTGTAGTTGGTACAGAAAAAGCTTGGTTGTTTTCCTCTTTACATTTTTTTAAAAAGTTTCCTGTCATCCTTTGATGCTGACACATGAAGTGTTAGGCCAAGACGCAAGAAAAGACCACTGACTCCAATTAAAATCAAATTAAAGCAAGCTTATTATTTCGACCGGCTGGGCTGCCTCTCCCACCCCAAACTTCGGGAACCAGCTTTATAGCCCAGAAAGTTACACAAAGTGGGTTACAGATAACACAACTCCGATGAGCATGACACTAAACGTAGTTTACATTTTTGCTGGCCCCGACATCTGAATTTATGAAGGTCATTAGAGCCTCAGAGAGGGTTGGTGTCTGGTCAGGGAAGGCCAAAATTTGTGAGGCGTCACTAAAGTTTCAGAGAGGGCTGCTAATGTGGTCAGAGAGCCAGGCATGGGTGAATTCAAGGCACGGGCAGACATTCCAAGCAGGTTCAGAATTTGCAGTAATTTATCATAAAGCTGAAATTGTCTTTTCATGGCTTTGTGGTGAGATGGCTCCCAATTTTAAGAAAAGATCAGGTTGGGTCTATCAGAAGATTTTTTTTGTAGTATGCATCCATGATTTTAAACATACTTTTATTCAATTCATTACAATTAGTATGTACATTGGTAATCAAATTGCCTTTCCTTTGATTATATACATGTTCAAATATTTGTCTCAGAATTGATGTCTCTGATGCTATTTTGAGTAATATCACTTGGTATTCTTTCCAGACACTGCTAATATATTGACATGCAATTTATTTTTTTATATTTATTTGTAGCCAGTGACATTACTAAATCAATACTGGTAGTTGTAGAGCCTTTCAGTCATTTGTGAATAATGATAGGTCTGTTTCTTCTGCCCCAGTCTCTTCCTTCTGACTTGCGTTTCCTGCTTGTTTGTATTGGCTGTGACTTCCTGGTACCATGTGAATGAAAAGTGGTATTCTGTGGCAACCTCATCAGATCGACACCTCTGTCTTGAGCATGAGTCACATAGTCTTCAAGCACTTTCTTTTCTTTATGCCAGAATTTTTCTGCCTTGTCTTGTGCATTTGTTGCCCCAGACTTGGACTCAGCAATTTCTTCAAAAAGCCCTACTTCCTTTCAGTAGAAAACGGCATTTAGAAACCACAGTTGGACACTAAGCCTACCTGTTAGTTGTGGATTGGTAATTTTTCATAAGATCTTTTCAGTGAACAGAGTTTAGAAATACACATATGTAAGATAAATGAATATTGTGTTTATATTGATGTTTTCACTTAAAATTAAGGTACAACAGATTTTTACTTAATTTCCTCAGTTTTCTGTATTTGTTTCCTTTCAAACCAAAATCTTAATCCCTATTGATAGGAACATAATATTTACTTTTTTACATGACATACATGCAGAATTTTTAGAATAACCATACCATTGGTTACTTCAGTAATAATATTGAAAAAATGTAAAGTTGTTTTTTTCTTCAGAATATATCCTACCACATATTATGCAATTAGATCAATGCATTTTAAAATGGTAACTTCTGTGGTGGTGTGCAACCAAGGTACAATTCAGACTTTTTATTTCATTTGGCCTTCAGTATTTGTAAGTTGAGATGTTATATGCAGCTCTCCCACCCCTTGATATTTATTCAAAAGAACTAAAATCAGCATATTATAGCGAGACAGCTACTTCAGTGTTTATTGCAGAACAATTCACAACTCAGATGCTCATCAATAGATGAATGGACTAAGAAATTGTGGTATATATACACAATGGATGTTTACTTGGCCATAAAGAATGACATTATGGAATTTGTTAGTAATTGGATAGAAATAGAGAACATGGTGTTAAGTGAAATGTGCCAGTCTCAGAAAATCAAGGGTAAAATGTTCAATATGTAGAAGCTAGAGCAAAATATAGGAAAGTAGGAAGGGAGGGTCAGATATCATAATGATATAGAGGAGATCAGTAGTTTCATGTTATCCCATAATTCTTAGATGTTCTATTCATGGTTTCTTACCACCTTCTCTGCAGACAAAATGGAGTCACATTTGCTTCTACTATCACATTCCCACTGGATTTAGTAGGTTTGATGTCAATCTTGCACATCATTAGGCCTCAGTTTCTTTTTTATCCTTCTGAGTCTAAGGGACCACACTGGGCTCACGAGACCATAAGTCTGACCTCACCTACTTTCTTGTGTATATGGCTTCAATCAGTGGGCCCTGGCCTTGCAAGTCCAGGTGTTCTTTTTCTTCTACTCCATCAAAATAGTGAGTTAATAATTCAAACTTATTGACAGTTTGGAGATTTAGGCAATGAGTTCGAAGTGGGACCCTGGAAGCACAATTTTTGGGGAACAAGGAGTTGTCTCACTTATTAGTTGGGTTGTGGAAGCAAGAGTGCACGGTGATTTCAAGATTATATATTTTGTCTTCATTGTCTGAGGTTTTGTCTTCCAATTGGTCTAGTCTGTTGGTGACACTTCCTATTGAATTTATAATTTGGTTTACTGATTCCTTGATTCGGAGGATTTCTATTTGTTTTTTTTTTTCATAATATCTAACTGTATTGAAGTGTTCTCTCACTTCCTGTATTTTTCTTTGATTTCACTCTTTATACTATCCTTTACTTCACAGATCAGTTTATATACAATCTGAACTCCTTCTTGGACATTTCTTCTACTGTGTTATCAGTGGTGTCTGTTGTTGAAGCAACTTGGTTTGTTTGGGGCACTTTATTCCCTTGTTTTTTCAAGTTGTTCATGTGTCTTCCCATCTAGAAGTAAGGATCTAAGGCAGCATAAATTCTTCCCTGTAGACCTATGGGGTCCCTGAAGGTTCCCAGCACCTCATCTTTAAAGGTGAGACCGATAGCAACAGCACCCAGTGTACACAATGTATAGCCTTAAACCTAATACCTCCCACTAAGGCATCTACTGCTGTCTCACATTCAACCACAATGATGAGTTCAATAACTGTAGTATAAACAGAAAATTTGTTAAAACAGTTTACAATTTCAAATGGTGGATGAGAGGACAGAAGTAGTGTAGTATGCGATGTTCATGAGATAGGAAGAGAGAAGTCAGAAGTAAAAATTCACAGGAAGAGTGGAAGAGGAGCCGACAGAGATTGGCTGTGGGTTGGAGAAAAGTTGGAAAGAAAATCTAAGACAGTAGATGAGAGGAAGAATACAAACAAAGAGAAAAAATTTAAGCCATAAGAATGTAACAAAAATGTAAAACACCATTCATATATCATTGTCCTCCACACACTGATACATAAAAACATATTGTCCCAAATATGGTAGAGAGATTAGTGAATCAAAAAATGAAATAAATCTTGCTGGAAAGTCGAACTGTCTCAGTGTTCAACAGTTTCTCAGCCCTGTCTCTGACATCCCTCGGGATCACCAAACCCAGATCAGCCCTCGCAAACCTAGCCTCTATCCCACCGATCTGGGCTTCAGATACCTCAGGCTCGGCCACCTGCAGTCCCAAGATCTCAGTGCTGCTCCTACTTGCAGAGAGACCACCAGGACACACTCATGCAAAGGGGCAACCCTGAGATGCAGCAGCAAGACAAGGGCCACCAGCACTCTCAGCAGGAAGACCCCAGGCTCCTCTGAACCACAGGCACCCCCATACCAGATCTGCAGGTTCCATCTGGGGTCCCCAGACAGAGGCTCTTGTGGTAGTGAACCTGCTGGCACCTGGGCCCAGACCCTGGATGATGTCCCAAAATGGGTGCAGCCACGTACAACCAAACCTGGAACCTCCCCCGCAGCAGTCCTCTCGGCCCTGGTAGCAGCGGTAGTGATGGTGGCTGTTGGCAGCAGGCGCGGGTCAGCAGGAGCAGCAGCTGCAGCTGTGGGGGCAGCGTCACCAGGAGATCTCCAGGGATCAGCAGCAGTGTCACCTTCAGTGCATTCAGATCAGGGGTGTCTCCTGTGGCAGCAGCACCCGGAAAGAAGACCTCCAGGTGACCTCAGGCTGGCAGCAGTGGAATCAATAGATGCAAAAAATTTTAATAAAATACTGGCAAATCACATATAAAATCATTACTCTACTGATTTTTGACAAAGATATAAGAACTTGGAGACAGGAAATTCTCTCACTGAATAGAGGGGGCAAATTGGATCTTCATGTATAGAGAATTCAGATTTCTATCTCTCACTATCTTAAAAAGTAACTCAGAATAGATTAAATATTTAAATATAAAAATCTCTGAAAATAATAGAAGAAAACACTTCAGGACATTAGTCAGGGCAAAGACTTTTTTGGATATATCCCTCAAAGCCAGGCAACAAAAGCAAAAATTAACAAGTGTGCCGCAGTCCAGCTGCAGCAAAATAACCAGGGGGTGACGAACAACTTGTGTACATGGATACAGCAGGAGTGGGAGCCGTTTATTGTAGGACAGGAGGGGTATTTATACATTCCACACAGCTTATCTAATTAACATAAACTAGATACAGCAGTCAACCAATAAGGAATCTCCACACTTAATGGCTCGCTGGCGTTACTTCACAAACCACTCCCTCTGCAAAATGCCGGGAGCCATCTTTTTTTTCTTTTTATTGGTTGTTCAAAACATTACAAAGCTCATGACATATCATCTTCCATACATTTGATTCAAGTGGGTTATGAACTCCCATTATTTACCCCAAATACAAGTTGCAGAATCACATCAGTTACACATCCACATTTTTACATAATGGCATATTAATGACTGTTGTATTCTGCTACCTTTCCTATCCCCTACTATCCCCCCTCCCCTTCCCTCTTATCTTCCCTCTCTACCCCATCTGCTGTTGTTTAATTCTCTCCCTTGTTTTTATTTTTCCCCCTTTCCCCTCACAAACTCTTATATGTAATTTTGTGTAACAATGAG
Organism: Ictidomys tridecemlineatus; assembly: GCF_052094955.1. Classification (NCBI taxonomy): domain Eukaryota; kingdom Metazoa; phylum Chordata; class Mammalia; order Rodentia; family Sciuridae; genus Ictidomys; species Ictidomys tridecemlineatus. Next base: position 146,192,052 of record NC_135485.1, on the reverse strand, counting down.
GGTCTCCTTCCATTTCCATACAGTTTCCCTTCTCTCTCCCTTTCTCCCACCCCACTCGTCTCTGTTTAATGTTAATCTTTTCCTCATGCTCTTCTTCCCTGTTCTGATCTTAGTTGCTCTCTTTATATCAAAGAAGACATTTGGCATTTGTTTTTTAAGGATTGGCTAGCTTCACTTAGCATTATCTGCTCTAATGCCATCCATTTCCCTGCAAAATCCATGATTTTGTCATTTTTTAGTGCTGCGTAATACTCCATTATGTATAAATGCCACAGTTTTTAATCCATTCATCTATTGAAGGGCATCTAGGTTGATTCCAAAGTCTAGCTATTGTGAATTGTGCTGCTATGATCATTGATGTGGCAGTATCCCTATAGTATGCTCTTTTAAGGTCCTCAGGGAATAGACCCAGAAGGGCGATAGCTGGGTCAAATGGTGGATCCATTCCCAGCTTTCCTAGGAATATCCATACTGCTTTCCATATTGGCCGCACCAATTTGCAGTCCCACCAGCAATGTACAAGTGTACACTTTTCCCCACATCCTCGCCAGCACTTATTGTTACTTGACTTCATAATGGCTGCCAATCTTACTGGAGTGAGATGGTATCTTAGGGTGGTTTTGATTTGCATTTATCTAACTGCTAGAGATGGTGAGCACTTTTTCATATACTTATTGATTGATTGTATGTCCTCCTCTGAGAAGTGTCTGTTCAGGTCCTTGGCCCATTTGTTGATAGGTTGTTTGTTATTGTTTAATTTTTTGAGTTCTTTGTATACTCTGGATATTAGGGCTCTATCTGAAGTGTGAGGAGTAAAGATTTGTTCCCAGGATGTAGGCTCCCTATTTACCTCTCTTATTGTTTCTCTTGCTGAGAAAAAACTTTTTAGTTAAGTAAGTCCCATTTGTTTATTCTTGTATTTAACTCTTGGGCTATGGGCATCCTATTAAGGAATTTGGAGCCCGACCCCACAATATGTAGATCGGAGCCAACTTTTTCTTCTATCAAGTGCAGATTTGATATCTAGCTCCTTGATCCATTTTGAATTAACTTTTGTGCATGGCGAGAGAAAAGGGTTCAGCTTCATTTTGTTGCATATGGATTTCCAGCTTTCCCAGCACCATTTGTTGAAGATGCTATCCTTCCTCCATTGCATGCTTTTACCAGGCGCCATCTTGACTTGTTTACAGACTCTAGCATTTCCCCCTCTTGTTTAATTTAAATAACGACCATATTGGTTTTTACACAAACACCATAAATAATCTGCTACAAGCAGAAGGGGAGGATACAAAATGCCACAATACCAAGCCAATTGGTGGCTCCAAGTAAGAAGCCTTTGGAAAAATTTTACCAGCAATGACACCGTTAGCAAAGATACCAAGTTACAATTTGTTGTAGATTACAGTTTGTTGTCTCAATCCAGGTAAAGTAGTGTCTCAATAGATTAACTCACAGTCCAGGTAAGTTCTGCAGGCAGCTAGCTTAAATCACAGTCCAGGTAAGTTCTGCAGGAAGCTAGCTTGATCCGAAGTCTCATCCAGTTCTCAGCCGAAGTCTCCTCCGGTTTTCAGCAACACTGGAAATTCTTCCACCTTCGTCTTCACTGGCACTGGGATGAAGGCAGGAACTCCGGATGGCTAAAGAAAATCCTGTAGTATTCCAGCAGGCGCTAAGAAAACAACCTTCTGAACAATTTAGTACATTATCTCAAGGTTTTTTACATTTGACATAAGCCTTAATGGTGCTCATTACTCATCAGCCTTCAGGTGTGGGAGAGCCATTGTAGCTTAGTTATTGGCATTGAAAATGACCAAACATCAGGGACGCCAGTAGCCTCTTCTGCTGGCTGTAGCATCCCACGCAGCCCCAGATGGCCCCCGGGAGAGTCTGGGGAGTGTCCCGGACTCAAACTGCTTCTGGGCACAGGGAGCGAGAGCCTGCAAGACTGGCCTCTGGGTCAGGTCTAGATTTGGGTTCGTGGCAGTGGAAGAGCCGCTGCCGCCGCTTGGAAAGTCCTTGCTGTGCCATGGCTGGCTCGCGCACGTGGCAGCCGCCACACGGATTCACGCACCCTCCGGTAACGAAAAGTATTCAGTAATAGCCTTTTGCTGCAACTTTTTTCCTGATAATCCTTCTTCTTCTGAACTTTCTTCTTTCTGACTAGAGTTCCTGGGCTTCCATCAACGTATGCCCTAACTGCTCTTGGTTCCACTGGGGTGCCTCCTTCCCTTAGTAATTTACTTCTCACCCCTTCCATATTTTCGTCACAAAGACAATACAACATTTCAAGACAAAACAAGACACAAACATATTGTATCAATCCTCTCCATTTTCTCAAAATGGCCATTTTTCCTCTCGCCCTACATAGGGACGAGCAGATTTGCTCCCGTCCTATCTAGGGACGGGCAGCTTTTTTTTTCCGTCACTTACCCCCCGAGTGTCCCGGGGCTCCCAGTACGGGCCACCACAAGTGGAATTGAAAAGCAAAGGAGACAATCAGCAGAGTCACGAGGCCCTGATAGAACGGGTGAAGATATTTGCAAACTTTTCATCTGGCAAGGGATCAATTTTCAGAATATACAAGGAACTTTACAGCAAATGATCGTCAGCATCATCCAGGTATAAGTGGGTAAATGATCTACATACATATTTCTCAAAAGGAATGTAAAGGTTCATCAAGCACATGAAAACATGTTCAATATCACGAAGCATCAGGAAAGGGCAAATCCATACCATCGTGAGATATCATCTCACCCCAGTTGGAATGGCAGTTACCCAAACCACCAAACAATGGTGGTCAGGTCATGGAGAAAGGCCATACACCATCAATGGAAACAGGAACCTGTTAAACAGTATGAAAGTTCCTCAAAACTAGAAACAGAATGACCTTATGATCCAGAAATCCCACATCTGGATATAGAACCGAGGGATAGGAAGGAACAGCTGTACTTGCATATTGACTGAATATTCACCATAGCCATCTATGAAGTCAACCCAAGTTTCCACCAACATATGAAGGTAAAAAGAAAATGTGGTCTATATGTGCACAGTGGAATATCATTCATTTGTAAAAAAATGAAATTCTATGATTTACAGTGACCTGAGTGGGGCTGGAGGACATTATTTAGACAGATGAGTCAGGCAGAGGAGGACAGATACCACATGCTAAATAGGTGATCTCAAAGAAGTAGATAATGGGATCCTGGTTCTAGAGTCTGGGAAGTATGTGGGCATAGGGCCAAGAGCCTGGTCAGCAGGCACAGGCGCAGGAGGAATCACTTCCACGTGTTCTATGATCTGTGGGTTGACTATGGATATTTCAAAATATCTAGTAGAGAGGGTTTGAAAGTCCCCAACATAAAGTAATGACAAAAGTCTGGAATGATAGATATGCCACTTACCCTGATCTGATCATTAAACATTGTCTGCATTTGTCAAAATGTCAAATTTTGCCCCCAAAATATAGACAATTACTGTGTTGTCAATTGGAAATAAAAATATAATAAAACCCAAAAAGTATATACAACAAATTTGTAATATATGATACATGCAGAGATATATAGCTTTTATCTCTGTTCCTTCCATCCCAAGAGGGAGTATATGCTAATTCTCTTTCTATAAAAATAGATACAGGGCTGGGGATGTGGCTCAAGTGGTAGCGTGCTCGCCTGGCCTGCATGCAGCCCAGGTTCGATCCTCAGCACCACATACCAACAAAGATGTTGTGTCTGCCGAGAACTAAAAAATAAATATTAAAAATTCTCTCTCTCTCTCTCTCTCTCTCTCTCTCTCTCTCTCCTCTCTCACTCTCTCTTTAAAAAAAAATAGATACACACAGCTGGGAGCAGTGGCCACACCTGTAATTCCAGGGGCTTGGCCGGAGGCTGAGGCATGAGGATTGCAAGATGAAAACCAGCCTTTGCAACTTATCGAGGCTCTAAGCAACTTAGCAAGAACCTGTTTCAAAATAAAAAATAAAAAAGGCTGGGGATGTGGCTCAGGTGTAGAGTGTCCCAGGTTCATTGTGTGGCGAAAACTCACACAAACACACATACATCACGTGTACTTATATAAATCATCATTTAATTTTTATCACGTTATTTTTAATATAAATATGTGTGTAGTATTCATATAGAATATATAGGGAGGGATGCTTGCTTGCTTTTCATGCTTTGCTCTCGTGGTGTGCTAGCAGTAGTTTCTTGAGGTTGATTAGAGAAGAAGAGACTAAAAGGCCAGGAAGTGGGACAATGACTGAGTCAGGAGTGAGGATGACTCTCTCAGACCCGGGTTGTGACCGATTATAAAGGTGAAAGTAAGTCAAGCAACAGAGGGGGATAGGATCTAAAACAGAACATCGGAGACAAAGGGCAGGGATGGGTCCAAGACAACCCTGTGGCTTTGAGCTGGTGGCTGGCGGTACCCTTCACAGCAGTAGAGAAGTCAAGAGTGGAATCTGAGTTAGCTGAAAAGACTGAAAATCTTACATATATCTTAAAGGTGACAATATATACACACAGCTGGGAGCTGAAAATTGTCAGTTGAAAATATTTACCAATTTAAAATAAAATAATAGAGTCTTTGAGGAAGTTTTGGAGTAAAGATAAAAAGTTGGGAATCATTTGCAAGGAGGAAACTATTGAAGCTGTGAGAAAGTAAGTTTGTCTGTTCTCAGGGAATATGAAGAGTTCTACAGTTAGAACCTACAGGAAGACATAGTTGGCATAGGAGGGAACATGGAGTTTTTGACAGGTGGCAAGTGATGCTAGCAGAAATTCCAAGAATAGAATAAACATCCTCAAGTGCTGCCAAGGGAACAAGAAGAATGAAAACTACAAAAATATCACTGGTTTTGCCAACTAAGAGTCTGCTGCTGACTCAGAAAAGGATTTGCTCTAAGAAACTCTGATTGCCCATACAGAAAGGCCCCAAATGTGCATTTTAACAAGATTACAGGTGATTTGGTGCAGGAGATACTTGCATCACTTGTGAGTTAGCTTTCAATTACTGTAACAAAATACTGAGGTAAGCAACTTAAAAAAGAATAAATGTTAATTTTGACTCACAATTTTGGAAATTTCAGTTAGGGCTACTTGGCCCCATTGCTTTTGGGCCTCTGATAAGGTGGTTCATCATGTTGGGAGGAAGCTGCTTACCTCATAGTGTCCTGGAAGCAAAGAGAGAGGAAGAAAGGGATCAGGGTCCCAATATCCTCTCCAAGTGACACCCCAGATTCCTTTCATTGTCCCACCACTTCCCAACAGTGCATGGGCTGGGGACCAAGGCTTCACACAACGGTCTTGAGGGAGAGTCGAAGTTTAAACCGTAGCAACCACACTTTGGAAAACTCCGCCCTGTAGAAGAATAAAAGGTCTGTAGTGGCAGAACCAAGATGGAATGAGTGGGGGTGAGGACCCGGAGATGCCCACGGCATTCTGTCCCCTGGGGATTGGCAGCCTGGGGATGAGGACAATGTGGTGTGGCTGGGAAATCATTATGTTTGTCCATGATCCTGGGGAGATTTCACAAGTATGCACAGATTTTATGGTGGAGTCACCTCTCGGGATGTGACTTGTTTGGGGGCATGGTAGAGGTTAGTCTGAGAACTGGCCCTGCTGTAATTGGATCAGCTGAGCCTAGGGAACCTGTGTGTGTGAATGCATCACTGACATGGTTGGAGCCAAAAGGCGACAAACCCACCAAGAGGAGAAGAGTTGAGTGGAAGTAAAGGAGACTCATGGAACAGGGGCAGACGTGTCCAGGGTATTCCCAAGTGCAAGTCCTTAGAGGTTCAGCCCTGGTCTGTATCTTGTCCGGCTTGCCTCTCTCATCCCAGCTGAACTCCGTAACTGTGAAAACACAGCGGTAACCAAGATTCTCACGGTGGTGGATGATGAATGGGGATTGACCGTGTCAGTGCCTTCAGCCTTTCAGGGACTCTGAGGCGTCTGGTCAGCTGGAACATGAGACAGTCAACTTGAGCCTCAGAAGCCCATTCTTTATGGCACTGTGCAATGATACCATTTCCTCACAAAGGTTAGAAAGTACTGCTCTGAACTTAATGAAGATGTGGCGTTTGCTGGTGGAAAGGTACATTAACATAGTGACTACGAAAAGCAGTGTGGAGGCTCCTCAGAAAAACAGGACCAGCACACGATCCAGCCCTCCATGCCTGGCCCACAACAGAGGCACCTGCTCACCCACGCCTGCCACGTCCTGAAAGCAGCCAGATGCCGTCAGTGGATGAATGGGTGAGAAACGTCACGTGTATACAATGAGTATTAAACAGTCACGAAGAAGGAAATCGTGTTGCTTGCAGGAAAATGGATTGAACTGCAGATCATTATGTGAAGCAAATTAAGCCAGCTCAGAAAGACGGGTGCTGCTTGTTTTTCTTGTATGTGGAATCTAGGGGGAAAGAGGATGTGAAAGTAGAGGGGCCTATTAGACAGGGAAGGGGTGCAGGGGAGAGGGGGGCAGGACAATAGAGAGGGCAGGAACAATCAGAGTATGTCACATGTGTGCATGAGATTGCTAAAATGAAAGCCATCATTTTCTACAATTATTATGGGCTAATAAATATAATTTTAAAAAGAAAATCTTTCAACTTCAGAAAATATGATGCTGTGGATTATGTAAATATGTGGTGGCTGTAGGAGGTACAACAGTTATGTCTGTAGGAAAAGAGGGACCTTTGGACTTGGGGGCAGACTGCACCCTTCCTAGCATTGTGCATGGCCCAGGTTCCATCCCAACTCTGCAAAATAAGCCAAAAGTTGGCTTGGGAGGAATTCACATGTGATAAAGAACACGACGGATCATATTTTTGGTTTTTGTTTATCTAACTGCCTCTTTTGGGTGTGTGTTTTGGTTGGTATTCACACACTCTTTTTACCGTTTTTCTTTTAAGTCTTTGTCCTTTGGCTTAAAATCTGGGTTTTTAGAAACCATATGTTCATCAGCACTGGGGTCTGGTTTTTGTCCCATGCTGCGGTCCCTTGCTACCTGCAGTGCTCGGTCACTTATGTTCAATAGGCTGATGGTGAGTCGGTCAGTCCCCCTCTTGGCTGTCTGTTTCTTTTTGTCTCACTTTTGTTGTTCCTTTTATCATCCCCTTTTTGCCATACTTTACATTAGTTAACCATTTTTAACATGATGTTCCCTTCTGTTACTTTCCTTTTAGAGCTTACCCTAGATCATGAGGTTCAACTTGGACTTATTGTAGAAGACCTCGATCCTTCCTAAACAATGAAGGATCCTCCACATTCAGTAACACTGATCCTCTTCTTTGTTTTTGTGGTGCTGGGGATCAAGGGCAGGGCCTCATGCATGCTACACAAGGGCTGCACCCCAGCCTCTGCTGAGCTTCCCTACCCCTTAAATGTTTCATCCTGTTTCTGGGGATTCTAGGTGTAGAATTCCAAATTGCCAACAGTTTGAGTTTATTACTATTATTATTATTATTACATAATAGGAGTTTCTAGAAGATGGCAGAAGTGGACTAGGCAGCAAGTCCTGACCGTCTCACAACACAGAGAGGAGGCAGTGTAGGAAAGCAGAATTGAGAAGTGCGTGACAAAAATAACTGCTGTGAGATTCAACATTTACAAACTCTGAGAGCTGGAACGACCTGAAGACTGTTGCTGGTATAGAAAATAAGTGTAGAATTCCCCAACCTCAAACCAGAACCAGGGTGCTGAGGGGTGGGCAACAGAGAAAGACGGAGTAGAAAAACTCTTAAGCTCAGAGCATTGGGAAAGGCAGACTAAATTTAAAGTGTGACAGGAACAGCAGGGTCATTAAAAGAGCAAATAGCTTAAAATGGTGAAAAGATGGCTGAGCTGGGGGTCCGCAGCCATCTTGTGAAGCCCTCCGCCAACAGTCACTCCCTTAAACCACCACAGCATCTTCCCACACCAGGCAGCTGCAGACCAACCAGAGGGAAGTGCCCTGCAGGGGGCCTCTCAAGAATTCTGCTAGAAAGAACTTCTAGAGGGATGGCTACTAGCTGAAAATCTAAGCCCCTTTCCCTCCCTCACCTGGAAGAAGGGGAGTTGGGAGGAGGAGACCTGTGCGGGCCAGTACACCTCACCCAGGGCTGCGCTCAGCCTCGGAGTGCACAACCCAGGCAGGGGCGGAGACTCCTGCTCAGCCTCATGGGCCCGGCAAAGACAGAGCAGCAGGACAGCTTGGACCTGAGCAGCGGAACGTGGACCCCTCAGGACCACACCAGCCCTGACCCCTGACATTGCGGGGAGGTGCCCTGGGGAGCCTAGGGACTGCCCTTTGATCATAAGGCCCAAACAGGGCAGAATCTGCCCGAGTATCAGGGACATAAAGACCCAGCTCCCAGATGTGTCAGCTACTGGCAGAAAGCCACTAGAAGTCGCCAGAGGGAGTTGGTCCTAGGCAGCAGGGAGTGATGCCTGACCCTGACCGCAACCAGCAAGTGAAAGGGCATTGTTTGGACAGTCTGGATCAGCACCCATGGATCCCAATCTGGCAGTGGAAACGAGAACCCACTTGAACCACCTGAGTCCCATCACTGCAGAGCCCCAGACAGTGGTGTTGACTGTGGACAGCTCTGTACCGCAGAACACATGTGGAGTCTGTGCCGCAGACAGCCACCAGGAGCTTCACCACCACGGGAAGGAAAGGAGAGAGGAGAAGGAACTCACCTCTCCCACAGCGACCACAGGGACACTCCAGAGCCTGTGTCCTCACCTCTGACCACAGCAGTGCATCCTCAGAGCAGCCTGCTGCAGGCCCTCAGCTGATAAACCAGAACCAGCCCATGGGAGGGAATTGGCTCCTGTGCCCCTCCAACTTGAGAGAGATCCTCAGCCAAAGACTGTTGACATCTGCTCAGTGTCCACGCCTCAATGAAATCCAAACCAAGATTCAACAAGAATTTTCTTCACCTTGACATGGTTTACTATAAACAACTCTAATGTCAACTTTGATCACATAAACAACTCTTTAACTTGATTGATACTTGTTACCTTAAGAGCCAACACTGTATCTTCAACTCATTGAATGCACTTCTTCTAATGGTTTAAAGCATTCATTTCTTTGTTTTCCTAGCTCTAACACATGTTCCTCTTACTCCCTGTTTGTCCTCTTACTACTTCAAGTCTCCACCCTCCATCTATTCTCCCTTCTACCTCTGTGTGTTATTCATTTCTATCTTTTCTTTCTTTCTCCTGATTTTGCTCAATCTTTCTTCTTCCCCCCTTTTAGCCCTCAAATAATGTTATAGCAATTTTACTAAATTTAATAACAAATTTTTCAACCTGTTCCAGAACTTTACTACAAGTTTATACCTTGATTTGAGAAACTGTGGAGAACAATAACAAGTTTCCACTTTTCATAATGAATAGTACGCGGCTTGGTTCTGAAGTGATAGTAGTAAGTAGGATTCAGTGGAATCTCTCAAAGTTGAGCTAATAACTGGGATCAGTAGAGATCACACATCAAGTTAAAGTGTCAATATCTGGCTATTCATCCAACACAAACTGGATATTTCTTAAGATAAAAAAGCTCACAAAATAGCCCTTTGCTTAAAAGAAGAAGTGATAACGATCCCAATAGATGGGAAGACATAAAAATAATATGAAAAAGCAAGACAATGAACTATCCCAATCAGCCCATGAGGCTTCAACAGCTGACTTCATCAACACCACACTGAAGAAATGTCAGAGAAAGAACTTAGAAGGTTTATGGTTAATGTTCTATGAGCTGAAAGAAGAGGTAAGGGGAGAAATTAGGAAAAAAAAATTCAGGACGTGAGAGATCATATCAATAAAAAGATAGAGACTCTGAAAAAGAACCAAACAAAAATCCTAGAAATGAAAGACTCCACAAACCAAATGAAAAATCCAATGGAAGGCTGGGGTTGTGGCTCAGTGGTAGAATGCTTGCCTAGCATTGTGAGGCACTGGGTTCAAGCCCAAGAACTACATTAAAAATAAATAAATAAAATAAAGATATTGCATCTATCTACAACTAAAAATATATATATTTTTTAAAAAATCCAATGGAAAGTATTACCAATAGAGTAGACCACTTTGAACACTGAGTTTCAGGCCTCAAAGACAAAGTACACAATCTTGAAAATAAAATCAACCATAAAGAAAAGATGTTAAAAGAATAAGACAAAAATATTCAATAAATCTTGGATAATGTGAAGAATTACAACCAAGAATCAAGAATCATTCTAAGATATCATCTTGAAAGGCCAAGGCTCGTCGTCGGAGATCAAAACGCACACAAGGACAGCAGTGACAAAGATGAAGCACTTTACTGCAAGCTGGTGCTAGCTTACAGAGAAAGTGAGAGTCAGTCATCTTAAACCAGGAAGCTCCCAGGGCCAACCATAGTAAAGGTCAGGTCATCTCCTACGGTGCACGCACGTCCGTCCTGCATAAGATTCATGGGGGGCACGAACTGTTCACGAGCGCGGAAGATGGGAGGACCAATTAGTGAATTTTCAGGGAAACTCCCAACATATCTCACTCCAGTTAGAATGGCAGCTATTATGAAGACAAACAGCAATAAGTGTTGGCGAGGATGTGGGGAAAAAGGCACGCTCATACACTGCTGGTGGGACTGCAAATTGGTGCAGCCAATATGGAAAGTAGTATGGAGATTCCTTGGAAATCTAGGAATGGAACCACCATTTGACCCAGCTATCCCTCTCCTTGCTCTATACCCAAAGGACTTAAAAACAGGGACACAGCCACATCAATGTTTATAGCAGCACAATTCACAAGAGGCCAAATTTAAGAATTAGTGGGGTAGATCAAGGCTCTGAAATACAAGCTAAAGGGATGCATAATCTTTTCAATGAAATAATATCAGAAAATTTTCCAAACCTTAATAATGAGATGAAAATTCAAATACAAGAGGCATATAGGATGGCAAAAATACAAAATTGCAACAGATCCACTCCAAGGCACATTATAATGAAAATGTCTAACGTACAGAATAAGGACAGAATTTCAAAAGCTACAACAGAAAAGTGGCTAATCACACTTAGAAGTAAACCAGACTGGACTTCACTGATTTCTGGACCCTCCCTAAAGCCAGGATGACTTGGAATGGTATATACCAAGCTCTGAAAGAAAATGGATGCCAACCAAGAATACCATAGCCAACAAAATTAAGCTTCAGATTGAAGATGAAATAAAAACCTTCCATGACAAATAGAAGCTAAAAGAACTCATAACCATAAACCCTGTCCTACAAAACAGTCAATAAAATATTTTTGTGAAAAAGAAATGAAAAATAAAATGAGGGTCTCTTTCCATTTCCATGCAATTCCCCTTTTCTCTCCCTTTCTCTCCCACCTCGTGTCTCTGTTTAATGTTAATCTTTTCTTCCTGCTCTTCCTCCCTGCTCTATTCTTAGTTGCTCTCATTATATCAAAGAAGACATTTGGATGTGTAACCGATGTGATTCTGCAATCTGTATTTAGGGTAAAAATGGGAGTTCATAACTCACTTGAAACTAATGTTTGAAATATGATATGTCAAGAGCTTTGTAAGGTTTTGAACAACCAATTAAAAAAAAGAAAAATGAAAACCAGCATAAAGAGGAATTACACTACATATATAGTCAAAGTAGAATCATGTTTGATTTAAGCATTAGTACTACATTAAAATGGAGCCAGCACTGTGCATACTTGCAATCCCAGTGACTCAAGAGTCGAAGGCAGGAGGAGTATATGTTCAAAATCAGCCTCAGACACAGAGACTAACCCACAAAATTATAATTATCTTATATTAGACAAAGGTGCCAAGAACATGCATTGAAGAAAAGATAGTATCTTCAATAAATGGTGCTGGGAAAACTGGAAATCCATAAGCAATAAAATGAAATTAAACCCCTATCTGTCACCATGCACAAAACTTAACTCAAAATGAATCAAGGATTTAGGAATAAAACCAGAGACTCTGTGTCTAATAGAAGAAAAAGTAGGAACAAATCTCCATCATGTAGGATTAGGCCCCAACTTCCTTAATAAGACTCCTATAGAGCAAGAATTCAAACCAAGAATCAATAAATGAGATGAACTCAAACTAAAAAGTTTCTTCTCAGCAAAAGAAACAATCTATGAGGTGAATAGAGAGCCTACATCTTGGGAGAAAATCTTTACCCCTCACACATCAGATAGAGCACTAATCTCTAGGGTATATAAAGAACTAAAAAAGTTAAACACCAAAAAAAAAATAAAATAACCCAATCAATAAATGGCCAAGGACCTGAACAGACACTTCTCAGAAGAGGATATACAATCAATCAACAAATATATGAAAAAATGCTCATCATCTCTAGCAATTAGAAAAATACAAATCAAAACCACTCTAAGATATCATCTCACTCCAGTCAGAATGGCAGCTGTTATGAAGACGAACAACAATAAGTGTTGACGAGGATGTGGGAAAAAGGTACGCTCATATATTGCTGTTGGGAATGCAAATTGGTGTAGCCAATATGGAAAGCAGTATGGAGATTCCTTGGAAATTTAGGAATGGAACCACCATTTGACCCAGCTATCCCTCTCCTTGGTCTATACCCAAAGGACTTAAAATCAGCACATACTACAGGGACACAACCACATCAATGTTTATAGCAGCACAATTCTCAATAGCTAAACTGTGGGACCAACCTAGATGCCCCTCAGTGGATGAATGGATAAAAAAAAATGTGGCATATATACACAATGGAGTATTACTCGGCAATAGAGAGAATAAAATCATGGCATTTGCAGGTAAATGGATGGAGTTGGAGAAGATAATGCTAAGTGAAGTTAGCCAATTTCAAAAAAACCAAATGCCGAATATTTTCTTTGATATAAGGAGGCTGATTCTTAGTGAGATAGGGAATGAGAGCATGGGAGGAATAGAGGAACTCTAGATAGGGCAGAAGGGTGGGAGGGGAAGGGGGGGGATGGGGTTAGAAATGATGGTGGAATGTGATGGTCATTATTATCTATAAGACACAAATTGGTGTGAATATACTATGTAAAAACCAGAGATATGAAAAATTGTGTGGTATATGTGTAATAAGAATTGTAATGCATTCCACCGTCATATATAATATAAACAAATAAATAAGTCAGTAAGTAAAATTCAAAAGAAAAAAGAAAGCAGGTGGTAGATTGCGCAGATAAGAAAGCCAGCCACTCAGGTCCCATAAGCCACTTGAATTTAAGAGTGGCACTTGTTTTCCTTTTGATCTCAAATTGGTTTTCCAGTTGGTAATCAGGCCAAGTTTGGATGCAGAAGATCATTCTAACTGGGGTTAACTATTTTAATCAAAGGGAGGACATTTGCCAGCTAGTTGTGCCCTTAAAATTCCTTGCATGTCCCCTCTGTCCTTTTGAGTCCTCATACTCACAGGACCATAAAGACCAAATTGCTGAACCATTTATAGAAAGGCCTGGGCCTGCTCTGGAGCCCTGTTTTGCTCTGGGGTTCACTGACAACTAGCAGATCATGGGTAACCAAAAAATAGGCCAGAGTAGCAACTCAAGTTCTGGAGGCACACAGGGCTTTGTACCTCTATGTAGTGGGCGTTTCAGGTGCAGCACCTGTTCTCCACTTTAGAGGACTCTCCTCGCATGCATGAAACTTCTGGGTCCCTAGAAACTTCACTTTTGAGATACTCCCTAGACTTTGATAGGATTTTATCTTCCTCCTGGAGCCCAGATGTCTTATTCAGGCACTGGTCTTAGGGAGCACTTCTGTTTGCCAGATCCAGTGTGTACAGCACCTCCAGTGAAATGGACCAGCACAATGTTCTGAAATCTTACGATGGCTGAGTACTCTCCAGGCTAACTGTAGCAGAGGGCAGTAGAATAGGTAGAGCTTGGGCAAGACAGGTAAGCTCTTCTCTGGCTTCAGTCTGTAAATGCAAACTACAGCAGGGTAGCCTGTCACTCTGCTACGCTCTCTGCAGAGTGTGCTCTCGAAGGAGAACGGGACAGGGCAATACTCGACACCACAGGACTGTACCCTAGGAGGGTCTGTCACCCCACGGACCTCTTGACAGGGCTTGGGCTAATATTCCACTTCCCCTTTGATCTCCACACCATATTTCACTGTAGATTTTATGCCCCCCTCTCTTTTTTTGTGAAATAGCTTCATTATGTGAAACTTTTATTAAAAGATTGTGCCTATATTACTTAAAGCTCATTTGTTATTAAACTGTCTTTGGTGCAAGATTAGGAGGCATGGAATACTCATGAATCCAGGTTAAAAAATGGAATAGTCCATCGTTTCTTCATGACCGTTTAGAGAACATTTCTCTGGTCTATAAAACAAAGTTCAAACATCTGTTGTTGCTGATTAGTGCATCATAGTCAAAATACTACACTTGAGAGCGAATGTATGGAGGTGTCTGGAGATTCTGGAGCTGCCCCTGGTTCACATCTGCTGCGTGGTCCTCAGGCTGCTCAAGGAGACGTGTCCTGTTAGTCTGCAGTTGCTGGACCAGCTCTGGAGATGCCCAGACAGTGCATCAAGGGCCCTGGGTCTTCCAGAGTCACGGTGTGGCTGCTGCGGCTCCCACGTGGCTTGGAGAGCAGTGCTGAACCGTGGACCACTGTGCAGTCGGGGTTCTAAACCAATTTCCAGACTGAAGAAAGTGTGCCGATGACGCTGTGGTGAGACCGTCTCCCACTCCTCCCGGAGGCTTCCAGCACAGTCAGTTCACAGCCCTCACCTAATAACCCACCAGAATTTCTGGATATTTCCGTGCCTCAATGCATGATCTCACTGGTAAATGTCCCTTCCAGAAGGCTTGGGGGAAGTTTCCCAGTACACACATGTGACAATATGACAGGTCATTCCTGGAAGGAACCCAGCTGCCTGCCCCCAAAGCAGAGGTACGAGGTCTACAAAGTAGGCCATGTCCACGAAGAGGACACCCACATCCACGTCTGCCCAGCACAAGTCTCTCCTGACCTTCAGGGGTCTGCATCAGCATCCCCGCCGTCCTCTGGTGGGACACTGCGGCTGGACTCTGCCCTGGAGCCGCATTGCTCTCAGGGAGGCCAGGGAAACCAGACCCAGGGCATCGCCATCTGCCGTGGTTCTGACCCAAGAGGACAGCCACCACCGAGTTCTGTGGAGGCCAGTGTCCCACAGGCAGCACAGTTACCACACCGTGTTCTCCTGGGTGGGTATCGATCTAGTCCAGGGTGGCAGCTCTGAGTTTCAGTGTCACTGAGGAGACCGTTGTGGAGCCCAAGCCTTTACTCCACTATCAACACCCAAATGATTTTGACTGCACATTCCAGCTTCTCTTTCCTTCCCTGCTCTCTGCCGGAGGCCCAGGGAGTCTAGAAGATAGTCACAGGTCTTACGTCACTGCTGCTGTTGCAGCTCAGCATCGCCATCATCACCTCACAACCCTGGCCCCCCCTGCATTCCACCCCATGCTGCGGCTGACCGTGGCACGAGTGCTCAGGGTGCGCCTAGACCCCACCGGCCCCATGTCCTGCCAGGCGGATTCTTTGAAGGCTGAACAGCCCAGCCCCAGGATCCTGTTTCGAGGGTCCACCTCCCAGGACTGTTTCTAGCACAAGTGCTGGACCTGAGTCCTACAAGAACCAGATGCCTATCAGAAGGATTGCATACAGCCAAGAGCTCTGGCGCAGGTGCAGGGCCCTGGAGGGGATAGTACAGGTACCGGAGCTGGTGATAGCAGAAGGGTTGGCACCCCAAAGCTTGAAATGGAAAGTGAAGGAAAGATCACTGGATCCCAGAGGGAAAAAGTACCCAGAGTGCCCTGTGAGGGGCACAGCCACCGCGGAAGGAACTGCGAACAGAGGGAGTTAGGAGCCTCCTCCCTGGGGCCTCCCGCCACGGCTCCCCGGAGGCAGGACCCCACGGAAATCAGACGGGAAGGAGGCTCTTGACAGAGGCCACACAGGTGGGCCCTGGAGGACACACCAAGTGTGACTGGGGGAGAACAGACGGAGAGGCACACCGATTCCGTGGAGAGTCTAGTGTTTGGATGTCGTTTGTTCTCCAATGATTGTGCTGCAAGTTTGGTCCCCAGGTGGTGACGTTGAGGTGGCGGTCATTTAAGAGGTGGAGTGTTGAGAGCACAACCAAGTCAAGATGGCGCCTGGCATTTTGCCACAGGAGCGGTTGAGAAGTAGCGCCAGCGAGCCATTAAGATGATGACAATTAAGTTGGGCTGTGCATAGTTGTGGGATGGTGACTGGTCGCTGTAACTGGATGATGCAGGATTGAAACAAGCTGTGTACTGAGTTGTGTATATAAACTGTCCATCTGTCCAGCAGTGGGGCGGCTCCTCTGCCTCGGGTGCCCGCTACTTTTGAGTTCTCACAGAGTTCCCGTTGAGTTCCCGTTGGTTCTCGCGGGTTTCGGTAGAGTTCCGGTTGAGTTCTCGTCGGGTTGGGCAATAAAGTAGTTCCTGTTTGAACTACAAGTGGCTGGTGACCTCCTGGTTATTTTGTGCCCAGCCAGGCTGTGGCAGTGGAGCCTAGTAGAAAGTAATTAGGTCATGGAGGCTCCCCCCTCATGAATGAACTAATGTGGTTTCAAGAGAAGAGGTGGTATCTCAGGGATTTGGATTAGTTTCTGCAAGAATGAGTTGTTTTGAGTAAGCCTGGCCCCTCCTCTGAACTTCTTTTCGAACACATCCCATTATTGTGATGCCATCTGCCATGAAGTCGTCAGATGCTAGAAGCATGCTCTTGAAGGTCCACACTCAGCTAAATAAACCTCTTTTCTATATAAAGTATCCAGCCTCACACATTTTGTTTTAGTAAGACAAAACAGACAAAGACGGGGTGTGGTGGTGCACACCTGGAATCCCAGCAACTTGAGAGGCTGAAGCAGGAGGGTTGCAAGTTCAGGCCAGCCTCAGCAACTTTGCAAGAACTTGTCTCAAAATAAAAATAAAAAGAGGATTGGAGATGTAGCTCAGTGGTATAGCACCTCTGGATTCAATTCCCAGTACTAAAAAACAGACAAAATGTTTCAAAATGTTTGTATTTAGCACTTTGTTTAAATTTAAGAAGGAAAATATTACAGGCCTATTAGGTTTTTTCCAAACCAGAACCAGGGGTCTAATCACCTTTTGAAAGGGGAAAGGCTGAGCTTTTTCCCAGAGAAGAGTGATTTCATAAGCGTTGCAGCCATCAAAGAGTTCACATAAGTGATTCAGAAAAATTTCAGTGCTCACTCCATGCCATTCCCCAAATAACCAACATCTCGACTTGTTTATATCCACCAACTTTATTAAATACCTTTATTAACAAACCTACATAGATCCTATATTTAATAATTCAATATAATAATAAATACTTTGGGATAAATAATTTAATTGAAACCATTTTAGAGCCCTTAGGGCTTACAAAAGAATCTTAAAAGATCCGTATTTATAAACTGAAGATTAACAATAATAGTTACAAAAGGTAGTGAACCATACATTCAAAAATAAATATAAATTTTAAATATTTAAATAAATAGACTTAGATGTTATACACGGGAGGCACCTAATTGTCAAGCGAGCTTCGAGATGATGCTTTGGCAAAAGGTGATCCATGTGTTCAGAAATTCCACAATGTTCGCTGTCTCCTGGGCGTACTCACAAGTGAACGTCGTGGCAGATCCCTGTGAAAAAGCATTTGAATCGTGTAAGTTTAGAGTGGTCTGTCTCACATGTGATTCCTCTAACCAAAGTCTGTGGGCTAATAGCCTTTGCCTTTAAGCTTGTTAAACACAGTTGTCATTCACCTTTTCCTTGTTGTGATCAATGTCACGTGCCAAAATCACACATTTTACTGTGACATCAAGCGATTGTTACTTATTTTTCAATTGTCATTTATTTTTCACATTTGTTAATTTTTCTCTCAATGATTACAAGACTTTCCCCTGAATTTGGTACAAATATTTGAATAAAACCAGTTCTCGGTAGATATTTTATTAAATATCATAGTGAAGTACAGTTGTTTGATCCCTTTCCTCTGGGAATGCATCTGTAGCTGTGTAGAACAGGTTGTAGGATGAACTGTTAGGACACATATGCTCCTCTTTCCTAAACCTTGATAATCTCCTAACAGTCCACTTAATGCACGAATCGTTATGTACGAATATGTTTTTTTTCTAAACCTTAATTATTATTATACAAAATGAATCTCCTAATTCAAATCAGGATAGAACTAGCCCAGAGCAAGTGAGCACAAGCTCACTGTGGGGAAATTCACGGAAAAGCAGCTTCGTGAGTTGACACAGGGAGAGTGCAGGAGAGTTTCCCAACCCCACCGTTCTTAGAAACTCCTTCCTCGGAAGTGACTTCATGGAAATTAACCTCTGTTGAAATTTAACACTGCTTCTCACTGAGGATCTAAGAAGGGAATATTTTGACGTACAGTGAGATATAAGAAATAGCTTTTTCAAATTTGAAGCAATTCCTTACAAATCAAATAGGACAGTGCATTCCTTTTAATTCATACACATAATTATTTAAATATTGTAATCTCTTGGGGTTTTTGCTTTGTAGTGTATGTGGCTTCCGATGCACAGTTTTATAATTTTCGTGTCATGTTATCTTAAATTTGTATCATGAGTTTAGAATGAGTTTTCTGATGTTCATCAAAGAGTTCAGAGCAAACCTCTCAGCATAGAGAAGGACTGAGTCTGTCAAGGTCTGCATGACTTTGATCTCAATGTGTTTTTTTTAAAGATTGAAACTGAAACAGTCCACTAATAAAGTGATTTCTATTTGGAAACAACTGGAGTTACATACTTCTAGAAACTTGCTTCTACGGCTGAAATCAAAATCATGCTGCTTTTGGAGTACTTATTAACTCATGAGTTCTGTACTTGACAGATGGGATGAGGAACGAGCTGGGAACCCCTTTCTCCTCCCCTGCATCCTCTATTTACTTCTTGCTTCCCATGCATTTAAAAATACTTAGAGGCCTGAAAGTGGGCCTCTAAGTAGTAGACTATTTCGTCTTTTGTTCACTCTAATGGCTGCCATGTTTGGAGACAGCTCTCTTATGATTAGTCCTTCCATCAGAGATCAAGAAACCTCACTTGAAAATCCTTGCAAGTGATCAGTCTTGGTGATTCTGGTAAATGGTTTGAGGAACTGGAAATACATAGTGACATCTACTTGCTTTCTGTGAGATTCAGTTCCAGGCTTTCTCTGCCTCCAGTTTGACATTGCTCTGAGAGCCGATGGAGGCCGTGGAGAGGCCGTGTGGCCTCAAAGCCTCCAGCGGTGCTCCCAGCTCCACCACGGGTCAGTGCAGCACCCCACATGGAGGAGGACCCGAATTCACAGAGCACTTTGAATGCTGGCTAAATGAATGCACAGATACCTCACAGTGCCAAAAGACACGTACTGTACTTTAAAATGCAGTACTTCCCCCGCTGCCGTTTATCATATTTCCAGGAAGCAAATAAAGTGAGTAAACCTTACCTTTAGTTTCAGAACAGTCACGTTGATGTTGCTGATGAAGTTCCTGGTATCTTTCAAGTGAAAGTTTTTGCTTTGAGGTACATTCAGCACTTCCTGCAGAGGTTTGAGTTCTTCCTCTAGGCACTGAAGATGTTCCAGGTCAGTAGCCTAAAATAATAAGAATAATAATTATTAGCTCAGTTTACCACACACTAAAGGCCAGAATCAGAAGTCAATCTTAATCCATCGCCCGTGGGCCCATTCTCCCTTTCTCCCTGTCCTCAGTGTAGTTCACATTACCAAACTGGCAGAGCCAGGGCTCGAGCACCAATTATCAGAATTAACTGTTGGTTAACAACTAACAAGCCTCACGTTTCACTTCGCCAGGCTTCGTGAAAAGTCAACGCTTCTGCATCCAAACGGAAATCACGGACGGGGACTGGCTACCTTTCCAGGCTGCATAGAGCCCACGGGAGCCAGAGCAGTTGGATTTGGAAGTCCAACACCTGAGAACTGGAGAGATGAGACTCACAGGATGGTGAGGGCAAAAGGAGCTCTCAGAGGCCACCTGTCACAGTCCCCAAATTGTGCAGGTCAGGCTACTGTGACCATACCTATGACCATGGGTCTCAATACAGTGATGCAAGACACAGTTTGGTCTTAAATTTTAATTTCCTATAATTGCTACATTAAGATGCATGTAAAAAATTATTTGTCCCAACCAAATAAAAAAATCACAATATCTGCACAGGATTTTTGGACAGATCTCCTGATAAAGATAGGTAGGCAGATAGAGATGATATTGCATACCTCTATGGTAAAACATAATTTCTACAAAAATTCCACGAAGTGTTTTCTCCTGAGCCAGCCCCTTGGAGTTCACAGCCGTATTCTGAGATCAGCAGTACGGTACTGTTGTCTCCATCTCATAAATAAGGAAACTAAGAATCTGGGTCTCAGAATCTGTGCCTTGCCCAAGGCCACACAAGTAGGTAGAAGGAGGGTTAAGTTTTAATTCTTTTTCATTATAGCCTTGATATAGCCTCCTTTGAACAAAATATTTGTATTAAATTTCCAAAATTTTTGTATATGTGCATGGTGGCTAAAGGAACAAATGAATATAATTTATCCCATTACCTTTGGTTTCAAGCAGTTTGAGCTGTCATTTAGAAAGTCAGATTCAAGGAATTCCACTGCCTTCTAAATGACACGCCTGATCTCACGCTGTCTCTCAGCCAGTCTTCATGGGGAACAGGAGCTGGACAGCAGGTCTCTGGACATGCTTGTCCACTGCCCTTTCAACTTGCTACGACACTTCTGTATTCAGGGCTTGACTTATGCGCATGAGCAATCTGGAGCCATTCCCTTCAGAAAACAGTCTGGTGTCTTTTTTGTGGAAGTAAAAAGCTGTGGGGCTCTGATGGAGCGAGAGCTCATCTGCTCTTTCCCTTTTTATCTTTCAGTACAGAAGCTTCAGCAGTTCCCTTGATTTCTCAGAAGTGGATCAACAGGTTCATCTTTGCCCTCTGAAATCCCGTTTTTTTTTCTGGTCTTAGAATTACCCTAGGATAAGGTTCCTTTCACCAAAGTTGTGCCCGTTCTCTGTTGACTGTCACAGCTGCTGGGAAACTGGCACCTGTGAGGCACTCTAGAGCCTGCGTGACCTGTTACTGCCCTGTGACTAGCCGAATCCCAGAACAAGCCAACGAGGCTCTTAATCCCAAGGGCTTGCTGGATAATGAGTCTCAGTACAGTGACGCCAGACACATTTTGGTCTTAAATTGTAAGTCTCCAGCTCTACTGGCAGAAAGGTATATAAGTCCAAAATCGTACTTCTTGCTTCCCAGAAAGAATTTCATCTTCACTAGTCCTCTCCAGAGCTCACACTCATTGGAGTTTAAACCAACAGGTCGCATTCCCAGTCCTCACAAGACTCTCAGTGTGCACCGTGACCACTCGTGTAAGTAGAAGGGAGGCCAGCATGTAAAGGCGGTAGCAGTGGGCGGGCCCAGGGTCCCGGGCACCGGGACAGGCAGAGCTGGGAGGTCACTTCAGCCCCTGTGCTGCCAGCTGCTCTCAGGGAGGCCCCGAAGACCTCCCCTACAGCACGGAGCACTTTTAAAAGTGCCTTCAGAGCCAATTTTTATATTTTATATGCAAAAATAATATCATCAAATCTCTCTAGAGTCTTACATTTTAACTAAAACAGTAAATCAACATATCTTCTATTTAAATTGTCCCAGCAACCAAGTGACAATACTACTTTTACATTTTCTTCTCATTCCCTTTTTTCCAAAACACATGTAAGAAATGGAGGCAAGCCATCTTAACGGAAGCCCCATTATCAAACTTAGTTTTTTTTGAAAAAAGATACTGAAGTTACTCAGTTTTCCTCAGATGATGTATTCAGTATCCAAACTTTCATGTTGCTTTTAATTTTATTAAAACATAAATCAAATGTAGAAAAGTGTACTTACCTTCTTGGGCATGTAGAATTTGAATTTCAGCATCCTGGTAAGTGTGGAATTCTCTTGATTCTGAGAAAGCATAAGACATTGTAATTCAAAATGAACTCCACCAAGAAAAAGACAGCTCAGGGCTGACGTTGGAAAGGGAGAGTACTCACACTGACACCTCTCGAAAGCACCTGCAAGTCCAGCAGTAGATGTTCCAGCTGCTGCCTTGTCTCCTCTGCAGAGCCGGAGGTGGGTGCACCGTGTGCAAGCAGTGCGAGGGTGAGTGCGAGGCAGGACAGCAGCGGCATGGTGTGCATGGCGGTAGAGTCGAGGTTACCCGAGTAGTGATTGGAGAGTGTGATAGGGAGCTCCCGAGCAGGACAGCAATTTATACTGCTAATTCTGGAAAAATAATACGGGGGCGTCAGAGTGTTTTACATATTACACATATTTTCAAAGACTCTACCTGTGTGGCATTACCTTTGTTTTTCCTCTCCTGATGACTCTCTGGAATTTCTTTAAACCCCCCATGAGCTGACTGAATGGATGTAGGTGAAGTCCCTCTTGCTTACTTGAACCCACACTGAGGCGGAGTTTTCATTCATACAACTACCGCCTTCTATATGAAACAGTTTTTCCTCTTTTCTTTAAGGGGGTGGAGATGCAAAAAGTAACTCATGAAAAATTTCTCTTTGTCATAAAAGTCTGCTGACATGTAAGCAGCATGCTGTGGTGGACAGGAGCAAGGGTGAAGAGTGAGAAGACTGAAGGGGAGATGTGTTGATTAGACAGGAAGAATGCTGGTTTCCTGTGCAGGGCGGCTTTGCCTCTATCTGCACAGCGAGCTGATTGCATGTCTATGTAGATTGCTTCCTCCTGGGCTGGAGTATTAGGAGGCACAATGTTTATTGAGTTGGAGATACTGCTCATGCTGTTTCAAATTTTACATCTTTCTGTATCTGTTTAAATACCTTTTGTCTATTGTTCTTTCTTTTTTAAGAGTTTGATGTGTAACAAGTACTGAGAATGAACTAGCATCCCAGGACACTGATACTGGTCTCATAACGGACTCCAAATGTGTCATGGATAAGCCAATTCATGTTTCTAGATATGTCTTCACCTCTTTAAAGATTTGGCTTTGTCCTCTGAAGCATCTGGGACACTACAAGTGAGCCATAGTGTTGTGAAACATGTGGAGCATCATTTTTTGTTGACGACTGGGTAGGGTACTTAGGATGGGTGTTCCTTGTTCTCAGTGTGGAGTGCTCACTGGCTGGATGAGGGTGGAGTTCCTACCTCGGATGAAGCTGCGGAGAACCGAGGGTGTCTATTTTGAAGAGCTTGCCTGAACATCTCCATTTTCGCTGCCTTATTCATATCTAGTTTAGTGTTCTCCATTTTGCAGATTAGAAAATGAGGATCCAAGAAGTTAAGTACAGCAGTTTTTCCAAGGCCACTCAGCTCTTGCTGCCAGTAAGGGGCAGAACAAAGATTGGAAGGAAGGTGGAATGTTCTGGCTCCAAACCCGACTCTTAGCACTCGTGCTTTTTGTAAGCTGATGCATAATAGGACAGAGAGGTGCCTGGACACCAGCAATGCCCGCCAGAAGCCGGGAGCTGCCTCAGGAGGCAGTGACGTCAAGTTTTGAAGAATGACGGTTACTTCAAACTGAATTTTGGCAGAGAGGGTTAAGCATTTTAAAGAACATTCAAATGTAATCTCTTAAAAGAGCAGAAAAATGGGTCGGTGGCACCTATCTATGCATTGGGCAAATATAGTGAGAATATAAAACACCTTCATAAGGTTTTGAACGAGCATTGGAGTTCTCGGGTGGAAAGAGATGAAGCCGCATTAGGGACAAGTCTCATGATCCTTTCTCGTTTCCTAAGAATTCAAAATGTCTCCGGTACCTTTCAAAGAATAGCACAGGACTTTCGTGGAGGGGGCTACTTGGGATGCGCGCATCCGTGACCCGTGGCTTCCCTCAGCCGGGGTGTCTTGTCCCGCACCGCCAGCGCAGCCCTCGGGCTTCCAGAATGGAAGAAGTGAGGCCCACACATTTTCCTGTGTGGGGGCTTTCCCGTGAGGCCTTTGATGTGCACACAGCCTCCACACTTATATTTTCCAGCTATTTCCACTAGAGAATGGGGCCACATAGGGCCACTCTGCGGGGACCCTGGGGAAAGTTGGTTCCTGGGCCTCAAGTCCATCCCTCTTGTTAAGTGAGTGGCGTGATAATGGAAGTGCCTTGCGTGCTCGCTCTTCCCCTCTCTCTCTCTCTCTCTCAGGCTGGGGAGAGAGCTGCGCACCCTGTGGCATGCTTTCCATTTCTAATGCTTCTGACAGTGGCTGGCTTTTCTGGCTGCAGCGGTGATAAGATCAGTCGTAACTGCTCACTGCCACGGTCGTCACACCACACAAGTTTCACTGCTCTACAAGAAGCTGCTTGAGTTGCAGCCCCAGTCTCCCGGGCTGCGCTGAAGACGTGGCGTCTCCGGCACGTGGTCCTCCCCTCTTTCTGTGGTCCTTCAGTTCTGGAGACTCCCTGGGGTCTGGAGCGGGGCCTAGGCTGATGCCTTCTTCTCAGTCCCCCACAGGCCTGTGGGTGTTTCGGTTCAGAGCCGCTCCTCTCCCTTGAGATGAGGTCTGCGGATCTGCAGAGTGCAGCTGGGAGTCCCGCTTCCTAGAGTCAGAATTTCCCCAGGCACAGGCTGGGGACAGACTTATCTCCAGCAGACCTCTGGTCCTCTGCGAGGTGATGCCTCCTGTGTCTCCTGCCGGGGACCACAGTTGTCTCCGTCGTATATGCTCTTGTTGGGTGTGCTAAATGGAATGAGGCTCGTCATCTTTGGGAGATAGAAAAATTATTATTCTCTTACTGCTTTTAAATTTGCAAAGTGTTTTCAAATTCATTAACTCGTTAAGCCACACTTTGCTGTTAAGAAATTTGATCTCTCCAGAGGCCACTTAGACACTGGTGTCTTTGGATGCTGCCTGCCTCTCAGCCCTGCCTCCCTCTGTCAGGGACAGCCTGTCAGGGACGCGGGGCATCACTGCCCTTCACCAGAGAGCACCTTGGCTGGCCAGTTTTAGGATCCTAAGAACCTAGAGCCATTCACCCTGTGGCTGCAACCGCTCACACGGGTTTCCAGGCTCTTTCTGGGATCTTCTAAAAATACTGGTGCACTCGATGGCTCCTGACACTCCTCTGGCATCTGGCATCAGGAAATGATTTGTGCTCTGAGTTGACGCTGGGTGGGCCTTTAGGTGTGCAGCATCCCAAGGTCAACACGGAAGCGTGACCCTAGGAATTGTCTGCTTTGGCAACCAAGGGACCGCTATTTCAATGTGGTGAGAATGCGAGGATCTTCAAGGCCTTTGGAAGTGTACTTTTATGTGAGCACAAGACCCCTG
This sequence comes from Ictidomys tridecemlineatus, assembly GCF_052094955.1. Taxonomy (NCBI): domain Eukaryota; kingdom Metazoa; phylum Chordata; class Mammalia; order Rodentia; family Sciuridae; genus Ictidomys; species Ictidomys tridecemlineatus. The sequence goes on along the minus strand of NC_135485.1, from coordinate 146,166,733 downwards.
TGGCAAGTCACAGCAGTTCTACCGTAGGTGGGAACTATCTTCCGACAGTTATAGTGACACATTTCAAAACCCTTGAGCTAAAGTCCTTTTGTATCCATTTATCTCGTTTCGCATGTGTACTCTCCTTTCAGTGCAAAATAGTTGAAGAATTTCCTGACGGTGTGTCCCACAGACAGAAGAACTTTTCCTTAGGCACTAAGGGCTACAGGTTGACGTTAGCCTTCTCCTCTGCCACATGTTTTCATGGAAATCCGGGAAATTGAGGCTGCCGTGTCCAGTCACGTCAGCTTGCCTGCACCTCATTCTCCTCCTGCACAGCCTTGTTTCTAAGTTCTCCTGATCGACAGTTTGCTCTTTCTTTCCTCTTCTGCAGTGTCTTTGGTTATACAACTGACGGTGTCGATTGTCCCACATTCTTAAATAACGCAGTTTTTAAAATGTCCTCATCTGATTGTTGGCTTTGAAATTTATAACATTATTTTCTAAATACAAAATAACATACTTCTTATAGGAAATTTGGAAAATAGAGAGCGTAAAGAAAATCAACTAATCCTACCAGCTAGAGAAATCCATTAACACGTCACTCAGTGCTTCTGTAGACCAAGGCAAAAACTCCATTCCAGACGACACTGATGCTGGAAGAGGAAGAAAGGCAAGAAATCACATCTCTCAGGAGCCACCCAAGCAGCTTGGGGGTGATGAGGAGGCTCCCTCCGTCCACCTCCTGCACGGCAGAGCTGCAGCTGTGGTGGGTTCGTCCCAATCTTAGAGTCACATATACCATCGTGCCTCGTGTGTCTAAGAGATTTTACATTCATATAAAGGCCTGTCATTCCAGAGTCTCTGTCCTTGGCCCGTGTCTGGACTCCTCACTAGATGATCTGGACGCTGTGCATCCACTTCCTCCCTTGGCCAGGTTAGAGCTTCTCTACGTCACAGGGCTGGATCTTCAGTTGGGTAGCATGGACTGAGGATGGGGTTCACTTAGATGGTTTTACAGATGACTTGTGAGTACTGCGTTGAGCACAGAGGGGAAGAGAGCCAGTAAACACAGCACAGATCATTATCGTGAGGGAGTTAGTTTGCCAAATGGAAAGTCAGGAATAAAACGAAGAGGAGAAACAGAAGGGACTTTGTGATGAAGGACTGCCCAGATGCAGAGGGTCATGGACAGACCAAGAGTCCCAGTCTCATTCTGCCACCAGCCTCCCCCAGGCCATGTTCCTATGCAGACAGCCGTGGCCCGGTCCCTCGCGGAGTCATCTGCTCCCCAGAGGCTGACTGGGCTAGCAGCCCAGCATCCAGAAATCGTGCTGCTGATAAGAAGGTATCGTGGAGCTTTGAGGCTCTTGAGAGGTGTGGGGTCCTAAAGCCTTGTCTTGCCTGTTCTTTCTGAGACACCCAACCACTGGCCTTCAACTTAGAGCAGGCCCCTTTTGGAGACATGAGAAGAGAAACCATGAGATTGAATGTCTTGGCCAATTTATTGATAACCACAGCATCAGAATGGAGAAGAGCGGAATCCTTCGCTGAGTGCACATATATGAGCGCACATAGCGTATGTACGTCTATCTTTGTGATTCTTTCTTAAGGATTCAGACACTGACAAATCTCTGACCCATAAGTTGTGATCCACAATCATCACCAACAGAACGGGTATTTTATACTAGGAGTAAAAGCTTGTAAGTCAGTGTGATGACATTGTATCAGCTTTTACAAAGAATCCGAGGAAGTTTCTAACATCCTAAAGGCCTAGGGGGACTGAACATATCCCAATCAATAACACTTTACCTCTGCAAAATCAAGCTGGGGAAATGGCGCCCCCACCTCTTTCTCTCTCACTCTTTACAGAACCCCCTGGGAAGCCGTACATAGGGCAGGTTATCAAACCACGGGGGATCTTGAAACGTGGAGCACACCAAGCTGATCATTTGCAGCATCCCTTTGTGAAGACAGAGGGTAGACCCTGGGTGCAGCCTGGAGCCCTGTGGAGACGGTGGGGTGTGGAGGGGGCACCCTGCGGTTGTGCTCCATGGGAGGATGGCTTCAGAAGAAGAAGGCGGCTTCCTGCAGAGCAGGCCCAGGAGAAGTCTCTGCACCGAGATGGGAACGCAGGGCTCAGGGGAGTTGTGTCTTGGTCCAGGATGATGATGAGATGCTGTGAATAGATGGGAGAAAAATAATAATTCTTAAGAATTCTAATTCCTTTTCAAGTGAGGAATTGTTCTTTGATTTAAAAGACCCGTGAGAATGGTAAGAAGTGATATAAAAGTACAAAAAAATCTTGAGAATCGGGACTCTTTTTACCAGTGAGGCAAAAAATTAAAAAGTGACATTTTCTTTGTAGAATATGCGCAAGATAAAGAATGACTTTTATTGCCGTACCTGGGGGGGGGGGCAGTGTAATCCAGGATTCTTTCATTCCCACACTCACCTTCCATCGGGCCTGTGTTGGGTGTAGTCACTGAATTCTCAGCTATTAGAAGCGCTTTGTTGGCTGAACACTGAAAGTCCTGTGGACCACTCAGCACACCCTGCAAAAATCCACAGAACAAACCCTAGTATCTTTTAAATTCCAGGTTAGTTGGCTGCTCTGTATCTGGAGTGGTTCTTGGGGAAATGTAACACCCAGGAATTAAGTTTGACGAATAAGGCATTTAGGGAAGACAGACTGAGATTCTGGGTGCTGTTTCTTAGGGATATAAGTTAAGTGCCACACCCTACAGGGGAGGGGAAGCAACACGGGGGCTTCAGATGGCGAGGGCTTCGGAGCCTGTGTGAAAGATCGAACTCCATCTTCACCCCCTCTCCACTGAGGACAGACTCTAAGTACTTGGCCCTCGGGCAGCTATGAGGTGCTGAATCACTTTGGAACTTCTTAAAAACTCATTTTCTTTAGGCCCAAGGGGATTTTAGAAAATTGTCCCCTTATTTCTGTTGTAGAGAGTGCTAATTTTCTCCTAATATTCATTCTTATTTCCTACTTGGAATACAGATCCTGATTTTTAGTTGGACACATTGCTTCTCCCCATTAAGACCACATTCTCGGGGCTGGGGTGCTGGCTCAGTGGTAGAGCGCTCGCCTAGCATGCGCGAGGCACTGGGTTGAATCCTCGGCCCCACATAAAAACAAACTAATGTATCCACCTAAAACGAAAGATACAGACATGAATAAATATTTTTTTAAAAGACCATATCTCTAGTTTCCCTTTGCAATGAAGTATGGCCGTGTGGATTTAAAGGCTGGAGCTCCAACTACCTTTCTGGTCCCTGAGGACAGAAGAGCACACTCTAAGGATGGCAGAACTCAGTTTGGATACAGACAACTTGTGGAGTTGTCAGATCAACTGTGACTGCCTCATTTTTTTTTATGTGAAAAAGAAACAAGCATATCTTATTTAAGCTTTTTTTCATTTTGGGTTCCTCACTGTACTAGTCAGCTTTCTGTTACTATAACCGATTACTTGAAATGATTAATTTATAAAGAGAAAGGGTTTATTTTGTCTCATGGTCCTTTAGGTTCCTCTCCAAAATCCAGTGGTCTCAATCCTTTGGGCCTCTAGTAAGGGCAGCACATCATGGTGGCAGCACATGGCAGAGCTAATATTCACCTCATGAGCCTGGAAGTCGACGGAAAAGAAGGGAGAGATGGGGGTCGCACAGCCCCCTTTGAGGGCATGGCCCCAGATGATCCCAACACCTCCACAAGACCCCGGCTCCAAGCTCCCGCCTCTTCAGTGGTGCTCCTGGGGCCCAGGCCTCCTCCATGGGCTCGGGGGACACTCAGGGAGCCAGAGCACTGCAGGGCGCCCTGGGCCTCGTTGGTTCAGACTGTCCTGTTTTGTTTTGTGACTGCAAAGTGTTCAAGGGAATGCAAGGCTGACTAGCTACCCCCGGCCCCAGGATGGATCATTTAGTAAGAAAACGACATTTGCAGGCCTGCTCCCCCTGAGACAGACGACGAGGGGGGAGCGTGCAGTGAACTCCCCAAGGTAAAACTGTCCAGCCTCCCGGGCACACAGTGGGCCTCTAGGTAAGGGAATGGAACTGGACTCCAAGACCGGACCCTTGCGTTATGGTCACTTGGTTTTCGCAAGGTTGCTGGGCAGTTCAGTGGGAGGATGGTCTTTTCAGCAGCAAGTGCTGGGCCAGCTAAATAGCTACACGTGAAAGAAAGAGGTGGCCCCCCTACTGACACCACGTGCTAGCTCTTATAAATGCCAGGGCTAAACGGATAGCGACAGACGTGTGTCCTTCACCACATCAGGACATCAGAGGGCTTGAAAACACGTTCCGATAAGAAACTGCGCCCACAGGACCACGGGAAGGTGGCCTCAGCTCAGGAAAAGACAGAAGCCAACTTTACGTCACAAGATGCCTGCCGACGGCCGGCCGACCCTGGGCAGCCAGTGCCGGGCACTGTGTACGCGCCGGTGACACGAGCTGCACTGGAAAAGAGAAGCCTGGTCACGGGTGCAGAGGGTGACTTCAGTGCGTTTGGCCCTCTTGGTGCTGTTCTGCAGTCCAGTCAGACAGGCGGTGGCACGCAGCCCAGCTCTGCGGCACTTCCCTGACCACTCTCAGGACATGGCGCGCTGGTCTGCCTTTGAGGAAGCAGCCAGGAGCTGCCCTTCAGTGCCCTCCGGCAGCGGCTCCGGACCCCGGGCACTTTGCTCTTTATATCAGGGGTCTGGATTCAGCAGGTGCTTCGGTTTGTTTGGGTTGAGGGACCCCAAGGACGTGTTGCTGCAGCCTGGCCCCCGGTCTGCCCCGTGGGAGGCAGCTGGAGCCCTGGAGGGGCGCTCCCTGGGCAGGCGTCCTGTCTTCTCAGGACCCTGTGAGCTCTCGTGGGAGAACACTCTGCCCCTGGATTGTGGGCTCCTGTCCTCCTGGGAGCTCTCTGCTCACGCTCTGCCACTGGTACCCTCTGCCCCAAGTGCTCGCCAGAAGCCGAACGGGTGGGCCACCCGACCTGGGACTCCGCCCCCAACATGAGGGAACAAGGCTCCTCTTCACTCATGGCCAGAAAGCAGCCTGAGCCAGGAGGGTGAGCTTCAGTCCACCCCGCAGGAGCCTGATGCGGCAAGGTGCCCTGTGTTGGTAGAGTGTCGTATTTGCTGTCAAATGGGCACAGAGTACCCCCTCCTTCCCTTCCTATGAGGTGGAATAAAGTGACGTGTTGAAGGCACTGAAATGTCCTCCGTGGATCACTTTCAGTCTCCTCTGAAATCTGTGATGTCCATGTGACCCTTTGACTAAAGAGCCCTCTCCCCCGTGGTGGATTAACGATCATTATTGCTATTATATGTGTTTATATGTATTTAAGGTAAGTTACTTGATGATTTGGTATGTCATACATTTGGGAAATGACCGTGAAATCAAGCCAGTGCCCACCTACAGCAGCTCACGGGTCGGCGTGTGTGCACGTGCGCAGCCAGGACACCGGAGGTTGAACCTCTGGCAGACTCAGGTGCACAGTGGAGTCCTGCTACCCAGGGTAACATGCTGGGCTCAGGTCTCACAGGCCTTCATCAGCGTGGCTGAAGCCTTACCCCACTAACATCTGTCACCCCTCCAGCCCGGCACCCCCCGCCCCCCGCTGGGCTTCCGTGAGTTGACTCTGTTAGATTCCACTGAGGGGGATGGTGCAGAGTTGGTCTCCCCGTTCCTGGCTTACTTCACTCTCATAATGTCCTCCAGGGCTATACATACTGTCCCAGGGACACGAGGACTTCAGTGTGTGCATGCGTGTGGGCGCGCGCGTGTGGGCGCGCACGCGTGGGCCTGCTTTCCTTGACCTTCATCCTCTGGTGGACAGTGGCGGTTTCCTGACCTGGCTGTCGTAATGAACGTGAAGTGTTCTTGGACTCTTCACGTCCTCCCCTTTGGGCTGTACACCCACAAGTGAGGTCGTGGATCCTGTGGCAATTCTAGTTTTGATTTTCTGAGGGAGATCTGTATGTTTTCCACGTGGCGGAGCCAATGTGCATCCCACCCAGGGTTTCGGTGGCTCCACAGCTCCATCGGTATCTGTCACCTTTTGTCTTTGGATGATCGTCATTCTAGCAAATGGGAGGTGATCCCTTGTTGCGATTTTGGTTGCATTTCTATCATGATCAGTGACAATGAGCACCTATGACTATCTGTATGTCTTCAGGGAGATGTGTCCTCAGGTCCTTTGCCCGGTCTGAAACCGGGATAGCGGGCTTTCCACCGGATCCCGTGGATTCACTGTGGATGCTGGGAGTAGCTCCTTATCAGGTGTGTGCATCCCACACATCTCCTCCCGTCCTCGGGTTGCTTCCACTCCTTGTTTCCTGGTGGTTTAGAGGCCTCAGTCTGATGGAACCACTTGTCTGGTTCTGGTTTTTGCCTGTGTTTTGGTGTCATATAAGAAACGGTTGCCAAGACCTACGTCAAGAGCTCTTTCCCTTTTCCGAAGTTTCACTATCTTACGTCTTACATTTAGGTCTCAACATTTAAGTCTTTAATTTTAGTATGTAGCACAGTTTCCTTCTTCTGCAGGTGGATATCTCACCCCATTTATCAAAGAAACTGCCGTTTCCCTGGTGTGAGCTCTGGATGAGTTTGTTGAAGATCAGCTGACCGTAAATGTGATTTATTGCTAGGCTCTCAGTTCTGTTCCATTGGTCTAAATATCTTTTTTTAAAAAATACCAGTGCCATACTGTTTTGATTGCTGGGGTTTTAAAGTACATTTTAAACCAGGGACATTTCCTTCTTTGTTCTTGCTCTACATTTCTTTGGCTCTCAGGGTTCTGTGTGGTTCTATGATTTCTGTGACTTTTTTCTATTTCTGTAAAGAGTATCTTTGAAGTTTTGATAAGGATTGAGTTGAGTCTGTAAATTGCTTTGCATAATTTAGACAGTTGAACAATATTAATTCTCCCAATCCATAAGCACTTGGTGTCTTTCCATTTATGTGTTCCTCAGTTACTTTCATCAGTGTTTTATGGGTTTACTGTTCCCATCTATCACCCACTTGGTGAGATTTATTCCTATAGACCTATTTTTTCTTTTCCTGAATTGAACCCAGGGCCATGCCCATGTTAGGCAAGTGCTCTGCCATTGAGTGAGATGCCCAGACCCCCTCTACCAGGCCCCCTACACCAGCCCCCCTACACCCCCCCACCCCCCCAACACCCCCCCACCTGCCCCTCTCCACCAGCCCCCCACCAGCACTCCCTCCACCAGCCCCCCTCCACCAGCACCCCCTCCACCAGCCGCCCCCACCGGCCCATCCCCCCACCAGCCCCCCTCCACCAGCCCATCCCCCCACCAGCCCACCCCCCCAGCCCCTCTCCACCAGCCCCCTACACCAGCCCCCCTACACCAGCCCCCCTCCACCCCCCCACCCCCCCAACACCCCCCACTCCCCCAACACCTCCCCACCTGCCCCTCTCCACCAGCACCCCTCCACCAGCACCCCCCACAGGCCCACTCCCACCAGCCCATCCCCCCACCAGCCCATCCCCCCACTAGCCCCCCTCCACCAGCCCCCCTCCACCAGCCCCCCTCCACCAGCCCTATAAATTTTGATGCTTCTATAGAGGGTATCGTTAACTTAACTTCCTTTTTGGGTAGTTTGTTGTGGGTGTGGAAACACAACTCATCTTTGTATATGACATACTGCAAGAGAATATTTTTCTATAGTGTATTTTTGTGCAGTGTTTAGAATTTTCTTTGAATTAGACTGTATGACCTATGAATGGAGATGATTTTACTTCTTCCTCTGATTTCTGTGCTTTCTGTTCTTTTTCTTGCCTAATTGCTCTGACTAGGGCCAGATCAGGTTCATTCAGTTCTGGAGTGAATTGAAGAGGTAAGCGTGGGCATTCTTCCCTTATTCCCATCTTAGAGGAAAAGCTTTCAGTCTCCCCATGGATTGTGATGAGCTATGGGGTTTTACTGCATTCCCTCACCGTGTTAAGTCCTTTTAGACCTAATTTGTTGTGAATTTTTATTATGAAAGCGTGTTTGTTGAATGCTTTTTCTGCATCTGTTTCGGTGACCGTTGATTTTTATCCTTCCTTTTGTTAATGTGCTGCATCACACTGACATGTTGAACCATCTTTTCACATCAGAGATGAATCCCACTTTCTTGTGGAGTATGAACCCTTTAGTGTGTTGCTGAATTCAGTTTTGAGGATTTTTATGTCCATACTCATCAAGGATATTGACCAGTGATTTTCCTATGCGATTTTTGTACTTTATTAGCTTTTTATTGCTTTGAAGTCACATGCCAAGTTAGCAAACATGAAACAGTTGCACTAAATCAACATGCATACTAGAGTTGTAGGCCAGGATGGAATCTTCCAGAACAAAACTGAACAAACAAGTACTCAACCAAACCTAGTCTCTAAGTGGGGTATTTGCTTTCCTATTGAATTATGTGAGTTGGAAATTGGAATTGGAAAAGTTTTATGTGCTTTAAATTTTATCTTACCAGTGCCGATTCAGAAGACAAGATCCTCAAGGCAAGTATGGTCAAGGCCACGAAAGAGACTGCACTGGGGGCCCCTCTGAATCAAGGACAGACTCCCTCCTGCTGAGAAAGGAAGTAGTGGGCCATAGCTCCTGCCCTTGGGGGCCCAGGAGCTGGGCGGGGGACCACGCCTGGCTGCCTGCCTAGCCCAGGCCACCCCTGTCTGCATTTGTTCTAAGCAAATAGCTTAGAACAGCTCATTCAAGACCCAAACAGCTTCCATTCTCAAGGGCTCACTCAAGCCCCAAACATCTCACTCAAGCCCAGACAGCAGGTAGCCGGTACCCCAAAATGACCCCCCTGAGGTTCGAAACTTCAATCAGCAGAGAGAAAATCCCGAGTGGAACTACCAACACGACCATCCAATTTATCTTCCTTACCAAATTTTGGAAGTGGGGCCTGCAATAGGAAGGAGAGGGATAAATTCCCCAGGGTTGACTGCGCTGAGTTGCTGCTCCTGTGCCGGCTCAGACTGCTCCCCAGACACTACTGCCGCCCGAGGAAAGGGGCTGAGCTCAACACTCACCGCTGCAGAAACACTTGATCACATCCATAAGAAAATGGCTTTTATTCAAAGCCGGCTTTGAAGGAAGATAGAAGAAACTTAATTGTTTGAGAGTTTCCACCTTCAAAATCCCTGAAAGGGAGCAGGACCTTAAAGAAGAAGGCGCGGGCAGAGCCGCGAGGCAAGAGGAGGAAATGCAGACGTGGTGGCTGGGCTCCGGGGGCCGGGCGAGGTCCCCTCGCAGCTCCTCAGCACGCACAGAGCCTCTTTTCCACTGGTTATTGCCGGGCCCTGGGTCTTGCAGGGTTCTAACAGCATCTTGTCCAGGGACGGGCTGGCCTGGGGGAGCCGCCTGGTGCCGAGTGTGGTTTCTGACTCTAGAGTCGTACACGCAGTTTCCTCGGAGCTGCAGCCTTCCTTAAAGGGGGCCAGAAAGCGTCTCCCACACCCAGCTTCAAAGAGCATCGTCCACTGCAGGGTGTGCCCCATCCCAGAGCAGAGCAATGGGGTCTCTTTTAGGGTACGGCCCGTCCTTTCCACTTTCCCCTGGACTGTGGTCTCCATGATGACTGTGACTCAGGTTGAGTGACTTCAGAAACAGATGACAGCCATTTACCACTTTGAGTTCAGGAGCCCAAAGTAGGAATAATTTCCTTGTGCAAGAATTTAATCTCCTCTGTTTTCTCAGCTCTTCCACAAATACGATGAAGGTTTAAGGTCACTTTCTGTTTTAGGCCTCTAGTGAGATCTATTGCTCCCCTTCAAAGGGAGGCACCCTTTCCATTGCACCATCCTCTGGGTGGGCTGGTTCAGTTTGGGGTCATTTTAAGCACACAGAGCATCCTGTGTCGTCCTGTGAACAGTCTTGAAGGTGTGGGCGCGTCTCCAGGAGGGCTGCCTTAGGTCTGCTAGTTAGCCTGCCGCAGTGGACCGCTGGGTGTGGGCACGTCCAGGTGGAGTGCACAGGGCCTTGCAGTGGCCGGTTCCACGCTGTGAAGCCCCACTCTTGGGCTTGCTTCTCCCTCACAACTGCCTCAGCGTCCTTTAGCCACATGGGAGCCTGTCCTGCGGTGTCCTGGGCAGTGCGTAATTGTCACTTGGGCTGGTGGGGAACTGCCTTGAGAAGGACAAGTGTTGCCCTGGGCGAATGAGGTCCTTATTTCCTGAAGTTAGCACCTTTGGGGTCAGGGCAGGGGCCCCGTGTTTTCCCAGTGGCCGTGCGAAGCCTTAGGGAGCGTGTGCAGAGGCCAACCAGGAGGCCCTGAGTTTCTATTTGGCGTCAAGCATGGCCAGGTCATGCCAAGCTCAGCGTCACCTGCTTCCCGAAGACACTCCCGTCAGCGTAAGGCTCTCACGGTCAGCTGCCAGCAGTGGAGTGGACAAATCAGTCTTCCAGAACAGACTGCACTGAGCATTTCTGAGCAATTATGCTCCAAATCCGAGTCAGTTTCTGCTACTGGGAGCAAGCTGGCTGGACTCAGGCTGTGGCATTCTGCAAGCCCTCAGCTGGACGGTCAGCACAGCACCTGTGCTCTGCCTCGGCCCCACCCTCAGGCAGTCTCCTCTTGTCTGTTTTGGAAGGCAGCTGCCCACCTTGGCTGTCTCTTCCAGCCGTCTCCAGAATCAGCTGCAGAATCATCCCCACATGGACGGGGTACCTGGCGTGTGGAGAGAACCCTGGGTGACGCTGCGCAGGTTGGAAGAGCATCCAGGTCACCTTGGCATTGAGAGCAGTAAGTAGCACCCATGTCCAAGAGAAGCTGGTCATCTGGGTCCTGATATAGACCCTACCCAGGGCTTTCGTGGGAATCATAACCCGCTCCAAAGGTGAAGGGAGCCCCGCTGCGTTTACCGTCTGAGCCACACTTCTGTCCCATCTGCCCCATCTTGCCCGTGTGCCTTTCTCTCCATCTCTCCAATCCCTTCCTGTGATTCCGGGCCCCTCTGTGCACACATCCTTTCCTAAGGACGTCCTTATCCACGTTCCCGATCCCTTTCCCTTCCTCTCCTCGTGTTCTGTCCTATGGGAGCCACAAAACCGCGGCCGGCCTCACCTTACAGCATCACGCCCCCGTTGGGTGGCTCCTCCCAGCGGGGCCTGTGCAGGTCATGGAACCCCCTCACATTCTCTGGGGCTTACAGGTCAGCGTCCATGTGCCTCTCGTGCACCTAGGAACCTAGGAAATCCTTTCTAGAACTCTGAGTGCCCTCCTTCGCCGTTTGTGTGAACCTGTTTGGGTTCTGCCAGGGCCTGTTAGTGCAGCAGCCCACAGGATCGGGGCCCCGGGTCTCCTGGGGACACTGGCTTTGTCTGTCAGTAGGCTTGTCGCCCTAGAGGGAGGTTTAAAGACCTGGACATGCCCAGAGGCAGGCAGTGAGGAGCAGGAGAGCAAAGCCCCTTTTCTGTGGTCATCTCTGTGGCAGACAGAGCGTTTCCAGCTCAGCAAGTCCGAGCTGAGAAGGGGCCACAAGCCCAGGTGACCTCCAGATGTCCTCCATGCTCATTCAAGCCTCTGGGAGGATCTGTCTTTGAGGCTGTGGTCCTGCCCTGAAGCGGATGCTTCCTGGTCGACCGAGTCCCTTTTGGGCCTTTGAGGGGGAGACTGCCCCTGCCTCACTTTGGTGTGGTGGAGGACCCGGCTCCGTGGCCCCTTGTCGTCATGGACCTGGGCTGCCGTGGCTCGACACCAGCCGGGTGTGGAGGACATTGAAGACAGCAACTCCTCACTTCCTCCACCTGCTGAGTTCACTGTCCAGGAGGGAATAAGAACTCCCTCCTGTCCAAACAGTCCACAGCTCCCTCTGTTTTGTCCCCACTGTGCGACAGAAGGAATCTATCGCAGTGTGACGTGTACAGATGCACAGGCGGCCATCTTCAGCAGGGTCTGCGCACACACTGCAGCCGGGCAGTCCCCACAGGAACTCCCTCCTTTCAGTCAGTAGATAAGTGACCATGAAAATCCCCAACAAACACCCCTGCTGCGGGGGACGGGTGGCCGGCGCCACTCACTGCCTCAGCTGCACAGCGGGCACCATGACAAAGTCCGCAGCGAGGTCCAGGCAGCTTGGTAAAGCCTGAAGTGGCAGCCATAGCTGATGGCACACCTGCCACTCCACAGCGATGACCCAGGAGGTCTGGGTGGGCGCTCAGGCGACAAAATGGCCGAGAGCGGACTCCGTTCCTCTTGTCTGGGAGTCCGGGGTGGCTGGGCTCGGCCTGATCCAGGAGCTGAATGTCATTCCTCCCTCTTTAAACTCGGCTCCTGGTTGGCCGCGTGCTGGGGAACTGGCTGCCAGGGGAACGCCATGCCTCCTTGCTGGGATCTGCCAGAGAGCTGCGTGGGGAGCGGCCTTGTGCTTCTGGTTCACTCTCCCTCAGCACAATGACCGCTCTCCTGTCTGCTGCAGACACCCGAGTCCAGCCACTGCAGGCCACTATGTAAAAGGGTGTGATGCTTGCCCACGGCCACGCACATCGCAGCCTCCCGTGCGCTTTAGTTAGTGATTCATAGACAGAATCTCCCCATATTCCCAGGCTAGCCTCAAACTTACAATCCTCCTGCCCCGGCCTCCTGAGCAGCAGGGATTCCAGGTGTGCCTCTGTGCCCCGCTCTCCCCGTGCTCACAGCATCTCTAGAGTCCTCGGGCACCCAACCCCATGTGAATGACGCCATTGCTGTACTGTGAGTCCAGGGAGTAACGCCAAGAAAAGTCGGCCCACGTCCACTACCGTGCAGGCACCATGGCATGGTGAATGTGCTCGGTCCAGCCCACGGGTGCAGAACCCACGGTATGGAGGGCCCACTGTACTCCTTTCTCAAGACTTGGACTTCCAGGGTATGTGCTCCCAGCCATAGGAGGGATATTCCCAAGCAGCCTTGAACCTGTGTCCTGGCAACGGGCTTCCTGTTCTAGGCGATCTTCTCCTTCCTTAGAGCATTCGGAAGCACTGCCTTGGGATTGGGGCCCACCACAATCCACTTCCCAAAGCCGCACGGGATCTTCTCTTAGGACGAGAGGATGACTGAGGAGAGGCGCTGGGAAGGGAAAGTCACCAGGGCTTGGGGTTCCTGTGGTGTTGTCACCCTGCCCAGTCTCCGCCTCTCTGGCTCTTGAATCTTGGATTTTCCTTTTTAACCAGCCAAGCTCAACACCACGGGAGAAAGGGGTCACGGCAGGGGTGCAGGACGCCGCCGTGACCTGATCCTGTAACCCGCAAGTCCTACCGGTGGCCTCTGCTGCCTCAGGACGGGGGAGCCTGCCTCCCCGCCTCCCCTGCTCTCCCACCTCTGCAGCTGGATGGCAGCCTGAGGGCAGGAGGGAGGGCTCAGGACCTGGAGGACCCTTTGGCATCCATGGCTCCCAGCAGAGCGCAGACTGAAGGCCTCCAGCCGTGTCGGAGCCCAGCTCCGAGTCCCCATGGCCGCCACGGGAGGGGGTCTCCCGAGCCTCCCACAATGTGCCATGAGACCCCACCCACGGCCTCGACCACTGGAGGCTCTGTAGAGGTGGGACTCCCCTGGGACTCCCCCAGGCCTGGAGGGCCACCAACGGCCGTCACAGCTGCTCCTGAGGGAATGGCCGGCTTGCGCGTTTGGAGTGAGACCTGGCGTGCAGGGAGGGGCTTTCAGGGATGCACACCCCCAAGGACACGGATGGATTCCAGCACAGTGGACGTCCAGCTCCAGGGGTGCTCGGGCCGCCAGGCAGCACTCTGAGATGCGGGTGGCCAGGGGTCCCGGATCCGACCAGCCCGTCCGGGCCCCTGCAGGGTGCTAGTGCTGCGTGCGCAGGGCCAGCCCCTGTGTTCCAGGGCTTCAGTGACACTGGAGCCAGGCCGCCTCAGGACACTCTTGGGGGAGATGCTCAGGCACCTCAGGGCTCCACAGGGGACAGGAAAGGACACCCCGCAGGTTGCCGGTGGCTCTCAGGCCTCCACTCTGGTCTTGTGCTCCATCCCCTGGGCCCAGCAGGGCAGAGCTGGGTCGTGAAGGTGGTGGGCGTCTTGTTGACTAGGAGGACGGTGTGTTCCGTGTGGAGAGTCTGGAAAGTGGGACAGTCCTAGAGAGCCAGAGTCATGTGGAGTCCCCCAGCCCAGTGGCCTCGGAGCAGTGCCTTCCAGCCACGGACCCTCACAGACCGGGGTGGGCACAACACGACCTCCGTCCTGCCCTCTCGCCCCGCGTCACCTGTTCCCATCATGACATCATAGTCACCTGAACTATGTCTTACAGTAGCCACGTGCGGGGTGTGTTTCCTGTGGCATTTGGTCCCTGTGCCATCTCTCTGTCCCTTCAGGGCTCATCCGCAGTGTCCTCTTTTCCCTTGGTGGCCCTGGTTTCCCCTCTTAACTGCTGCCCCTGTGCAGGTAGCCTGAGGTTAGGAAATGGGTCCTGAAAAGCCACGTCTATCCACTTTGAATCGAGGACTTCTCAGGTGACGCGTGCTGGCCGACGGCCTCCTCTTTAGGCCCCTGAGGCAGCGTTCGGTCCTGGAGGCGTCCACGCTGTGCTTCCTGCTGTGAGCTGACCCCCGACTACTGTGACCACGGCAGACAGCGCTGTCCCAGGGACCCAGGGCTGTGTTCGTGGCTGTGGCCCGTGGCGTATGGAAACGCGTCCCTCTGAGGAGCGCCTCTTGCAGGCCACCCGACTTTTAGAAGAAGAGACCGTGCAGTAGAGCAGCCGCCTTGGCCGTGGACCACGACCCGCCTGTGCTCAGCCTCGCTCATCTGAACCCCCTCCCTTCCGTCTTCTTGGGATGAACAGGTGGGTTCTCCTCCTGCTACAGCCATCAAGCTCCTGTGGCAGGGCCGTCACTTCCGGTCGGTGCACTGGTCCCACGGTGCGGCAGGTGTCGTGGGCATTCCTCCCAGCTACTCAGCCCCCACGGCACCCCACTCCTCGGATGACGGCCACAAGACCCCACTCCATGAGTGATGAGGATAAGTATCTTTACATACAAATGAAATGAGATGGACGTCTATGGTCCCTCGTCATGCTCAGGCACCCTGCACCCGGGGCTCTGCACATAGGGCTCTGCACCCAGGGCTCTGCACCCAGGAATCTGCCCCAGGACTCTGCACCCAGGGCTCTGCACCAGGACTCTGCCCCCAGGACTCTACCCCCAGGACTCTGCACCCAGGGCTCTGCACCCAGGACTCTGCACCCAGGACTCTGCACCCAGGACTCTGCACCTAGGGCTCTGCACCCAGGACTCTGCCCCTAGGGCTCTGCACCCAGGACTCTGCACCCAGGGCTCTGCACCCAGAAATCTGCCCCCAGGACTCTGTACCCAGGACTCTGCCCCCAGGACTCTTCTCCCAGGACTCTGCACCCAGGGCTCTGCACCCAAGACTCTGCCCCCAGGACTCTGCACCCAGGACTCTGCACCCAGGAATCTGCCCCCAGGACTCTGTACCCAGGACTCTGTACCCAGGACTCTGCCCCCAGGACTCTGCACCTAGGGCTCTGCACCCAGGACTCTGCCCCCAGGACTCTGCACCCAGGACTCTGCTCCAGGACTCTGCACCCAGGAATCTGCACCTAGGGCTCTGCACCCAGGACTCTGTACCCAGGACTCTGCCCCCAGGACTCTGCACCCAGGGCTCTGCACCCAGGAATCTGCCCCCAGGAATCTGCACCCAGGGCTCTGCACCCAGGACTCTGCACCCAGGAATCTGCACCTAGGGCTCTGCACCCAGGGCTCTGCACCCAGGACTCTGCCCCTAGGACTCTGCACCCAGGGCTCTGCACCCAGGAATCTGCCCCCAGGACTCTGTACCCAGGACTCTGCCCCCAGGACTCTTCTCCCAGGACTCTGCACCCAGGGCTCTGCACCCAGGACTCTGCCCCCAGGACTCTGCACCCAGGGCTCTCACCCAGGACTCTGCCCCCAGGACTCTGCACCCAGGGCTCTGCACCCAGGACTCTGCCCCCAGGACTCTGCCCCCAGGACTCTGCTTCTGGACTCTGCACCCAGGAATCTGCCCCCAGGACTCTGTACCCAGGACTCTGCACCCAGGACTCTTCTCCCAGAACTCTGTACCCAGGGCTCTGCCCCTAGGACTCTGCACCCAGGACTCTGCACCCAGGGCTCTGCACCCAGGACTCTGCCCCCAGGACTCTGTACCCAGGACTCTGCCCCCAGGACTCTTCTCCCAGGACTCTGCACCCAGGACTCTGCCCCCAGGACTCTGCACCCAGGGCTCTGCACCCAGGACTCTGCACCCAGGGCTCTGCCCCCAGGACTCTGCACCTAGGGCTCTGCACCCAGGACTCTGCACCCAGGACTCTGCCCCAGGGCTCTGCCCCCAGGAATCTGCACCTAGGGCTCTGCACCCAGGACTCTGTACCCAGGAATCTGCACCTAGGGCTCTGCACCCAGGACTCTGCCCCCAGGAATCTGCACCCAGGACTCTGCCCCCAGGACTCTGCACCCAGGGCTCTGCCCCCAGGACTCTGCACCCAGGACTCTGCCCCCAGGACTCTGCACCCAGGGCTCTGCCCCCAGGACTCTGCACCCAGGGCTCTGCCCCCAGGACTCTGCCCCCAGGACTCTGCACCCAGGACTCTGCCCCCAGGACTCTGCACCTAGGGCTCTTCCCCCAGGAATCTGCACCTAGGGCTCTGCACCCAGGACTCTGCACCCAGGACTCTGCCCCAGGACTCTGCACCTAGGGCTCTGCACCCAGGACTCTGCACCCAGGACTCTGTCCCCAGGAATCTGCACCCAGGACTCTGCCCCCAGGACTCTGCACCCAGGGCTCTGCCCCCAGGACTCTGCACCCAGGACTCTGCACCCAGGACTCTGCACCCAGGACTCTGCACCTAGGGCTCTGCACCCAGGACTCTGCACCCAGGACTCTGCCCCAGGGCTCTGCCCCCAGGACTCTGCCCCCAGGACTCTGCCCCAGGGCTCTGCCCCCAGGACTCTGCACCCAGGACTCTGCACCTAGGGCTCTGCACCCAGGACTCTGCCCCAGGGCTCTGCCCCCAGGAATCTGCACCAAGGGCTCTGCACCCAGGACTCTGCACCCAGGACTCTGCCCCAGGACTCTGCCCCAGGCTCTGCACTGATTCACCCTAACCCACACACCCTAGGAGGCAGCTGCTGTGAGGCCTGTTTTACCTTCGTGGAAGGCGTAGAGCCCTCCTGCAGCTCGTGGGAAGGACTGTGGTCAGATTGCCTGTGCCTGCCTTGATCAGGGAGCTGCACTGTGACAGAGACTGATGTCACTGAATGAACCCACTCACAGGGAGAGGTACCAGTCGAGCATTCCTAATCTGAAGACCAAAGTAGTCAAAATGCTCCCAAACAGAGAGCTTTGAGTGATGGTGCCACAAGTGCAAGTCCCACACCTGACCTCACGTGACCACTGTGATCGGAACGCAGTGCACTGAAAATGTCCTATAAAACGACCTTCAGGCCCTGCAGAAGGTGTCTGTGGAGTATACACAAACTTTGCGTTTAGACCCAGGTCCTGTCCCCAAGACATGTCATCGTGTATCTGCCAGTATTCCAAAACCTGGAACTGGAAACAGCACCTCGATCGGGGCTACTCCACCTGCCCTACCACTTACCCAAGGAAACCTTGCGACTGTGCGTTGGTCTAGGACCTCAGAGGAGGGAGTGTGTGGCGTTGGAAGGCCGGGAGAGCCGTAGTTTGACATAGGAAAAGCCACTGGCGAATGCGTCCCACGACCGTGAGCTGCTGCCGACTTACCCTCCCGCCTGGGTCCAGTGTGGGGAATCCACGTCCTGCTCATCGTCCCCCATAGAAGAAGAGCCACACTTCTAGTCACCACCGCCATGGGCCCTGCTGTGCACCAGGCCTGGACCTGAATGTTGGGGACTCATTTTAAAGATGGTGCAGGAGGACAATGGTGAGGGCCCACCAGGAATTGCAGACATAAAACAACCTTTTGTGACTAGTGAAGCCACACAGAGTAGACCTCGCGGGGTTCTTGTGATGGCTGAGGAGGTTCAGGGTATCTGTAACGTGGTGCAAGTGGAACCAGGAGCAGCTTCGGGGATGCGGCGGGGCAGAGCCGTGCTGCAGGTGAGTGGCCACAAGAGCTCAGTGCGTTCCTCCTACGCTGAGCAAGGTTTTGTCACGCAGAGGGGAGACTGGCTTGTTCATCCTCAGGGCTTTAACCACCATCAAACCGTGGCAGGGCCCACCCAGGTGCCGCCTGAGGCCACCTGGCTTCTTATGGGGACACCAGTCATTGGGTTCGCCTCATGTGAACCAAGCACAACGGCAGAGACCCTGTTTGGAGGGAGGTCACGTGGGCAGGTGTCAGGGTCGGGATTCCCACACACTTTCTAGTCCACACAGTCCAACCCACAGCCAGTGTTAGGGTCTGGTCTTAAAAGGCCCCCAAAGGCCCATGTGCTGAAGGCTTGGTCACCAGCACTACTGGGAGGAGGCCTTTAGGGGGTGGGGCGAGGGGGAGGAGGGCGGTCCTTGGGGGCAAGCCCCCAGGGAGACGGGGCTCTTTCCTGACTCGCTCTCTGCTCCCCAGGGGCCTTAATAGAGCAGCTGGGTGCCCCCGAGCTCCCCACTGTGATGTGCTGCACTGCCACAGGCCCCAAAGCAACAGAGAGGGTGACAGGGACGGAATCTCTGAAGTGGCACCAGGACTTGCTGTGCTGGTGGTAGGCTTCTGTGACAGCAGCGGCAGGCTCACAGGGAGGGTCTCTTGTGACAGGTGGTGTCGGAATCACCTCTGAGCTTCTCGGAGTGGGACAGGGGCTGTTCGCTCTCTCTGCCCACAGTGGTCACAGCTCACAGGTGGAGTCTCCTAGTGGCCCTTTCTCCCCAGTAAGGCGCTGGCAATCCTCCCGTCGAGGTGGAGGGGACCAGGTTTGCAGGGCTCTCAGGGCTTGGCAAAAGCTGGCAGGAAGGTGGCGTCTAGCAGGCCCTGACAGGTTGCCAAGAACCCAACCCGTGTCAGTTGCTCAGGGAAATAAGAAATTCTCCTAAAGCCGTGGGGACCAGGAAGATGGTGGAGTGAGCTTGTGTGAAGACACCAAGTGTGACGGTGCTTCAGGGGCAACCCGAGATCCAAGACATCGTGCTCCGTGTGTGCCATGAATCGTGGGGCGTTCTGCTGTCCTAGATGACAAACCAGAATAAAAACGAATAAATAAGTACATAAAACGGCACGGGACCAGGAGCCCAAGGCCCTGCAGTCTCGTGTCAGCCAGGTGACAGCCAGGCCCTCCGGGCGGGCAGCCTCAGTGGCTGGGATTCTATTTGCCTTCAGTAGCAGACATCAGCTGCCGCGGCTAACGCTGGGGACTCGGCTGCCCCTCGTCTGTGGGTGCCAAGGTCTCGGCTTGGCACCAGAATCAGGAGGCACCACACAGCTTCGTAGGTTCAAACAGCAATTCTTTATTCCCGCTCACACCGCCTCCACACAGGTCCAGGGGCAATCGCGTTCTGCCGTCTCCCGCGCAATTCACCTACTCCACGAGGCTATCTCCAAATCCCATTTTAATCTCACGAGAACTCAACGGGAACAAGCAGCAGGGACACCCTAATCCCAGCAATAATCTTCAACCTCCAACTTCCCTAAAACCCATTATCTTAAACTGGCAACGCCTTAAACTCAAGGAGCCGGTTACTTCCTCAAACCTGATCAGCTCTAAACCCGGATCCGCCTTGGTCCTTGAGCAAGGTCACCTTATTAAAGCACGCATGCAATGTCCCATCGAATGTCCTCTAAGCAGCATGGGGTACGCTTGGCAAGGAAATTTCGATGCGTCATTCCTACTTGGTAATGGCCCTCAGCATGTGGGGCCGTCTCCCCTGCGGCTGGCAGGCGGCTGACCTAATTCCCATTCCTTCCACTGCCTACCACGGCGCCTGCTCCCTGCTCCTCTGGGCCTCTTGGTGTCTGTCCTCACTGTTGGATGCTGGTTCTGATGCCAGTTGTTCTGAATTCAAACTCCCAAGAGAGAGGCTCAGCTTGGACGGGGCCACCCTCACCCTGTTGAGCCCGGTACTGAGTGGGGCTCACAAAACAGGCCTGTGTGGCCTTTGAAATTGGTGGCTGTCCCTGGCTGTAGTCACTGTGACTGTGGTGGTGGACACGTGTGAATAAATGCGGCAACTTGGGCCTCTCTCAGAACAGGGGCAGGAGTGTCGAAGTGTCCCCCGAGAGTCAGCACAGGGCAGGTGTCCAGCACTGTCCGGAGACTTCCTGGAGGCTGGCGGCAGGATGAGGGTTGACGGAGGAGGGGAGAAACGCGCAGCCGGCGTCACAGCTGGACTACAGGTGCACACAGGAGGAGCGCCACACGTGCAGGAGACGGCAGGCGCTGAGTGCCCCTGAATGCAGATGCTGAGGGAGACAGCGCCGTGGGGCTGGGGACAGCCTTGGGCACTGGCGGAAAGGAAGTCACTAAATGTTTTAAGCCAGGAAAGAAGAGAACTCACAATTAAAGTCATAAAATGCAGCCTAACAATGGGTCAGGGACCTATCACAGCCACCAAGACGGAGCTGGGCAGTGGACCTAGAGATGGAGGGCACGGCACACATGAGGAGTATTTAGAAGGCCCACGGGCAGAAGTTGGCAGAGTTGACACCTAGAGTGACCATCAGGAATGAGGGCAGAAAGTCCCAGGTCCCCCACTTGGGCAGCCGACGGGCAGTGCCCCTTCAGTGAGCTTTCAGAACAGAGAGCAAGACAGGTCAGAGGGGAAAGTGCTGAGTCCAGCTTCCCGGGACATTTCGAGGTTTAAGCACCCCAAGTACACAGATTTGGATAGGTGCAGTGAAATTCAAGTATCATTTCCTCAAAGAGAACTTCTCTTTGTTTCCAGATTTATTGAGATGTAATTGGCAAGCAAATACCATGTATTTGTGATGTGTACAATGCAAGGACTTGATCAATTACCATTGTGAAATGATCCCTGCAGTCCAGACCATCAAAGTATCCATCAAGGAAAGCCACCCGGTCTGCCCATAGGGTGCCAATCCCCACCCTGTAGTGCTCTCATCTATTTTGTTGTGTCGGTCCCAATTTGAGGACAGTGACCAGTGGTGTAGTCAACTGTATGGTGTGACTTCAGGAGGACCGGTGCTCTTCCCCAGCCACGGCCAGCGTCCCCCCAACCTCCTGAATGAATGCTGGTTGCTTCTCGGTAACCCACGGGCCAGCTTCACCACCCCACACAGTCACCCCTAGGGCTGAGCTGTTGGGGAGTGGGCATGCAGTGGGGGTCACACAGGAAGTGAGCCAGGTGGCCAGACTCAGCCAAAGAACCAGATGTCCATTTGAAATGTGATTTGGCATAAATGAGGCCCAACTGTTGCACAGGACGTATTATGTGGCCCTAAAGGAGTGGCCCTTGATGCAGAACTGTGTGGCCCACAGCTCAGCTCTCCCTCTCTGGTCCCTGGGCAAGACCCTCCCCTCCCCTGACAGCTGACCGGGGATAATACCAGCCGTAACCCTCCTCTTCAGTAATAAAAGTTTTGGCCTTATTTTGTTTTAAAATTCCTGCTTTGGTGGAAAACAAGTCATTCACCCCGACTTAGAAGCAAATATTCCCAAAGCTTGCCCTTCCCACGCAGGGAGACCTGGGGCAGAGAGCAGTGTCAGAACCTGAGTCAGCAGCCAACGCATTCCAAGGTCGGGTCTGAGTTTTTCCAGGCTGCCAACCTCCAAAGGAAACAGACTGAAAGCTGCTCGGCTCTCTCCAGCAGCAGACGCAGGGAAATGAGGTAGAGGACTGTCCCTGGCAGAAACTCTCCCCACCCACCTGTGTGGTACCGGGCCACTCAGGAGCTGCGGCCCTATCAGATGACTGTGTACGTCAGACCGCGCTTTGTAGCTTACGAGTTTCCTCACAGAGGATCTGAATTGTTCTGGAAACAAGATAACAATGTGGTTCTAGCAACTTTCCTGAGTGAGTTTGAGGGCTGTCCTGTGTGGTCAGTTTGATCTGCGACGAATGCGTGATTCTGAAACTGGGTTCACTCTCTGTCTTAGGTGACAGGGGGGACCCTGGATCAAGGGCAGTGCCAGCTTTGGTTGGGGGACCTAGAGAGGTGTGCCCTCCCTCTGCCTGACACACTCACACACACGTCCCACATAGAGAGACACAAGCAAGATAAAAGCGATGATCTTCTAAACGGTGTGATTTGGGGAGAGTTTTTATTTTTCTGTCTGAATTTAAAAATAAAATTTGGCTGAGTGTGGTGGCACGTGCCTATAATTCCAGGACTCAGGAGGCTGAGGCAGGAGGATTGAAAGGGCAAAGCCAGCCTCAGCAATGAAGTGAGGCCCTAAGCCACTTAGCAAAATAAAGAATAAAAAGGGCTGGGGATGTGGGTCGATGGTAAAGCTCCCCCCAGTTCAATCCCCAGTAGCACCCCCCAATTTTTTAATATAAGCAGTATTATTACGTTGATAAAAACAACACAACAGAGACTATTTTGGAAGTGGGGATAAGAGCAATTGTAGCCTTTCTTTCTGGGCTGTGGGTTGTCTTCCTATCTGGCCAGCATGCCTTCCGCGTGGTTGTGCACAACAAAGCATCTTTTTCAAAACCCGATCTGAGTGAACTCCAACCAGTTATGCAAGCAGAAGGAAGGTACAGAGGCTCCTATCGCCCGCTGAGGTTGAGCAGAACCTTCCCCCAGGGCTGGGCATGGAACCCAGGGCCTCCCACGTGCCAGGTAAGTCCTCTGCCTGAGCACATCCCCAGCCCCAGACAAATCCTGATGTGCACCAGCGGTGACACTCTCCCAGCCACCTCTGCAGCGGGCTGTGCAGCGGGCTGCTGGGGACGAGGTGGTAAGTTTGCCCTGATGCCAAGCAACCTTCTAGAGTTCCCTGTCATGGAGCCGCTCTGGAGGGCTGTGGTGCTCTGGCAGGTCTTCTGTGGAAGGAGGAGGCCTGAGGAGAGCGCCCGAGGCGGAGGAGCCTGGTCCAGCAGATCCAGGACAGGTGGCGCTCCACCCAGGAGCCCGGCGGCAAGGCCTGCTCAGGGAGCGCTGGCCTGGGTCCAGCGTTGGGATGACCCGCGCATGAGGTCCAACTGTGCCGCTGGGACAGCCACACACTGGGTGATTCATAAAGGACAGAAGTTTATTTCTCACTGCTCTGGAGTCCTGGGGTCAGGGTCCAGGAACTGGCAGGCTCAGGGGCTGTGTCTAAGATGGTGTCCACACTGAGTCCTCCGGGCGGGGACACTGCAGCCTCAGGCCAGAGTGGAAGGGCCAGGAGGACCCAACCCCTCCACAAGTCCTCGTTTCACAGTGGGAACCCACACAATCGCTTCCTCCGTAAAGCCCCGTGTGGCAGATAACCATGTGGTTCTAGCAAGGGCCCAGGTGGGTCTGGGAAGCAAGAGCGTAGTCTACCACAAGATGCCGGCCCACGAGGGGCTCACGGCCAGGATCTGAGCACAGGGCTCTGCCGTGGCTGCAGACTGAGCTGCTGGACTCACTGCAGCCTCAGCTGAGGTCACATGTGACTATCCCACGCCCCAAAACGATCTCCGTCAATCACATGGGCCTCGCTCACCCTCTGCCAGATTGGAGAACACGTCCACTGTGATTTAGGGCTTCCATGAGGATGCAGATTCATACTCACTCATTTAATTCATAAACGTCACCTCATACTGAGGGTTTTTTGTTTTGTTTTGTACCCAGGAATGGACCCAGGGGTGCTTAACCACTGAGCCACATCCCCAGCCCCTTTTCTTATATTTTATTTAGGAACAGAGTCTTGCTGAGTTGCTTAGGGCCTGGTGAAGTTGCTGAGGCTGGCTTCGAGCCCACTATCCTCCTGCCTCAGCCTCCAGAGCCACCGGGATCCCAGGTGCGGCCACCTGAGTTTTCCCGACTCTGGCCTCATGAATAAGCTGTGCCTGTTGCTGGGAACTAACGCCACCATCTCCTCCTTAGTGCCACTCACCTGTCCTCACCCTGTGGTGTCTGTGGCCTTGGCCTGAGTCCAGCCTGAGACCTGGGCCCTCCCTGCTGCCCGACCGTGGGCTCTGGCCGGGTGTTCTAACCACACAGAGACTCCCTTTCCGGCCAGGCCCCGGGCAAGTGCCCACTTTCCTCCTGCCTGGGCTCCTGCTCCTGAGCAGCCTCAGTGAGTGGTGGACATCAGCCCAGCTGGGATGTGCCGCCTCTGCCGCAGACCGGGCTGCCCTGCGCCTGCGGACCAGGCTTTCTGCGTCATTCAAACTGTTTCTTCGCCTGTGAGAGGTGGAGGGGGAATGACGTGGCCCCGCCTTACATTACGGATTAAGAAACAAACACAGAGCTTGGTGCTGGCGGAATCTGCAGTAATTTAGAAACGTGCGTAGCCACAGAAGAAGTGTCTGTCTCTGAGGGGACATGATGATGGGAAAGGGATTTTTTAAAAACAGTTTACACTTGAAAAAAATGGAAAACTCTAACGAGCTGCCCAGCATCATGCTGAACGTTAGTGTGTAATTCCCCTTCCCAAGAGGGACCACGAAGGTGAACGGGAGGAGATCAGATGGAAAGACGCTGAAATCCTCGCGGTGATTCTACCTTAAGAGCCTGGAGTTTTGATTCACACTGACTTGGTAACCTGAGTCAAGAAAGCAGTGGAGAAATTCCCAAGGCCCGGTCTCCCACCTTCATTCAAATCTCGTCTTCATCACTTTCCATATCTTCACAAGGGAAACTCTGAGAGCCAGGCAGGTGCGGCTGCAGAGGCTGCAGTCACACCTTCCATCACTGAAAACGAGAGTGGCCGGGCAGCTTGTTTTCCACACTCAGAAAACACAAGAAAAGCTCCATTTTAATGGCATTAAGATCGAAAGCCATCAACAAAGGCCAGGAAATGAAATTCCTTCTTAAATCATAAACCTGAGAAACAGTCTCATGAGTCGGTCATATCAGGAATCCCCTGCCCAGACTCGAAAACAGCCTCTTCTCCCTGTTACATTTAATTTCAGCCATGCAGAGGGTTGGCTCTCACACACTGGCAAACGTTTGAGAGGCTTGTAAAGTTAGGGCTGTTTCTATCTTGCCTAGAGGTTCTTTTGATGAGAAACATCACATTATAAAAGCTTTCTAAGATTTCAAACCTGAAAAGATGGATTTTTTTGTGAGTCTGTGAGGACGGGTGTTCTTATCTCTAGTGACATCAAGTGACTAAACTGAAAGGAAGATGGGGCTGGGCTTGTGCAAACACGTTCTCTTCCTTTCCAGCCCTGCATCCTGCCCTCCCTGCAGACAGGCTGCCTTTTTGATCTGCATTCCATCTCTTCCTTCCAGCCCTGGGCAGGGTCAGCCTTTCACGCCTACCGTCCTAGACTGAGTGGACTCCGCGGGCGCCTCTCAGGGGGCCTGTGGACGCAGAGCTTCCCAGGAGGTGCAGCAGGCCAACCCACATGGTGAGCGGTGGACACTCATGGAGCTCGTGGCCTTGACCGTCAAGGATGGCTTGGCGAGCACCCATCGGAGCAAGCCCTGTGAACAGCAGGGGCCAGTCCTAACTAAGAGGTCCAGGCTGAGGCAGCCCGCTTTGCAAGTTCAACTCCTACAGCCACTCTCAGAATCAGATATTATGGGCCATTTTACAGAGAGAGAAACGAGGTTAAGGAACACAAGCAACTTGCCCGAGGAGACCAGGGGAAGATTGAGTGTGTGGCCGACAGCACCTCCGCTCGCCTGTCTGCTTGCTTTTAGCTACGTGAGTGTGCAGGGTCCTGAGATTCAGGAGCAGGTGGAGGAACAAGAGAACCTGCTCCCCGAGTGGCCCGGGACACTTATCTGTGGAACCAATGACTACACAGAGGAGGAACCCTGTATTCTCTCTAGAGCTGGGTGGGTTTTCCCCTGGAGGAAGGAGACAAATGCATCCTGATTAAAAACTCAACAATATAGAAATGTAGAAATAGTCTCACCAGAGAAGAGAGCTGTTCGTGGTTTACACATATTCAGATTGTTCTCTCTTAAGAATACGCAATTTAAAATCGGATAAGATACGCACATGTATCTTATCTAAAAATCTACTATACAGTCTACGCCCATTCCTTCCTGTGAGGACTTTGTGTTTCACTTGACGGCTGGACCATAATGTACCTAATATTTCTATTGATCTGGATATTTATACTTGTTTTTCAACTACTAATTATTACAGATATTCTATCACAAATATGTTGATGCACATAGTTTGTAAAGTGTGTAAAATAAAACCTGGAAGTATAATCGCCAGGTGGAGGAAAGGCCACCGTGCCATTGCGATGGCCGTGGCCAAAGGGCCTCAGCAGGGACTCTGCCTCTGGGCAGAGGGGCACCTCCCTGTGCAGGTGTGACAGAGAAGAACTTGTTATTTTGTTTTCTTGTTATTTTGACTTAAATTTCTTTCTTTGTTAGAAAGTTAAAATCCTCTTAAAAAAAGGTCTTTGTGGTTGTAGGTGGACAGCTTGCCTGTGTTTTGATTGTTTATTATTATTTTTAATGTGGAACCCAGTGCCTCACAGCTGCTAGCGCTCTACCACTGAGCTGTAGCCGCAGCCCCTACACCCCTTCTTACTTGGCACTTGCTTTATCTATGAATTCTTAATTCCGTCAGGAATCTGATAGCTTTCGTCATTGGTCTTGAGGAGGCTCTGATACATCAGAGGTGGTCTCGCACTGTCTGCTGCTTATCACAATTTTTCCTAATTCATCTTTTGACTTTCTCCCCCCCCCTTCTGCTTCCCTCTCTCACTTTCTCATGTAGATATTTTAAAATTTCATGTAAAAGAATCTTTATTGAGTTTAGATTTCACTTATTAGAAAAGAATTCCGCAGCCCTAATGATGTGCAGATATCAATGTATGCTTTGGATACTTTAATGATTTTTCACATCAAACATTTGATTTAATTTGAATTGATCCAAGAGAAACGAAGATCCCAGGCATTCACATAAAACCATCTGCTTTGAAACGTCTACTGGAGATGAGCCCAAGGACAGCCGTCCCTTTCCCACATACTGAGTAAGAGAACTCAGCTCTGCCCAGGGAGAGAGGTGACCCCAGGACACACGGACCTGGCACTGCGGGGCCTTCCTGGGTTGGAAGAAACCACTTTCATCCAAATTCTGCTGGACTTTTCACCGGGCATTCTTACAGATTTTATGGTTAGGAGGACTTATCTCCCAGGATCTGGTCTGCGAGCAGGCTCACAGAATCTCTACAGGTAACTTCAGAGTACCTTGGGTTCCTCTTGTCAACAGCATTTCCCGCCTGCCCTTCCTTGCAGGTCACAGGGAGTTTGCTGGGGAATGGGACACATCCTGCCTACTCAGGCCAGGCAGGGCTACTGCTTTTTGGCAAAGAAAGCCCGTGGGGGTCAGCACCGTGGGCCGTTTTACGGAGTCACTCTCTTACCCTGGTGTCCCACCACCCTCATCTACCTGTGCCCGCAGAAGGACCGAGGCTTTGCTCCGGGGCCTGCCAGCTGTCAGGGGCGTTCTGATTCTGCGCTCTGCGGTGGGGGGGCAGGGGAGCCGCAGTGCTCTCCACGAAGGAGCCTGCTGCCCGGGCCCAGTGCTGGTCGGGGGTGAGGCGGCCTGCCCTGAGGGGCTGCTCCTCTGGTGGGGACAGAGGCGCAAGGAGAGGTCTCTTCACAGGAGTCTGCAGACCAGTAAAATCCATCCTTCACCTAGTGGGCCCCGGGTGAACTAGAGGAGGCAGCTCGAGAACACGGCCACAGACTGGAGACCGACCGACAGGAGTTTCTGTGTGGAGACCTGAAGAAGGAAGCACGCCATCACACGAGGTGCCTGTGGACACAGCCCAGGGGGCTCTCACCAAACACCTCCTGACAGCCAAGAACCTGCGCCCGGAAGACAGCAGGCGCCAGAAGAGACAAGCCCCCACCGAGGCCTGCGTCCCGCCCTGGCGCTCACTGCAGGCCCCGCCAGCCGACTTGGGCTCGCCCCCGCCACGTGAAGGCCCAGTCCTGAGGTCTCCAGGCTCAGCTCACCTGCTCCTGAGGAAAGGACCAGCTGAAGGATCCGGTGAGCTTTCCAGTGAGGGCCCAGAGTCACGCAGCTCTCAGAATTCAGAATAAAGATCTGAGCGAGAGCTACCTTCTTTGTTAGCAAATAAGGCCTCCTTGGGAAAAACCTTCCGAAGACGGTGCTTGAACTCTACATAGGACTCAGTTTTTCAGCTTTTAAAAAGAAAAACAGAATTGCAGCACATTCGGGCTGGGATTTAGGCTCAGGGGCAGAGCGCTTGCCTAGCACGTGTGAGGCACAGGTTCAGTCCTCAGCACCGCATAAAAATAAATAAAATAAAGGTATTGTGTCCATCTGCAACTAAAAAATATTTTTTAAAAAAGTATTGTAGCAAATTCAAAATTCATGGCTTCTATTTTTCAAATAGAACAATGTTTTTTATTTGTAGTATCTAATGAATCAAATTGAATGCTCGTAGCAACTAGTAGATGAAGTCATTAGTGATACTAGTTATCAAACAGGAGTCTCAGGTGATTGCGACTGCTGCGAGCTGACATTTATTGAATGTTTAGTACACAGGAGGCACCGTTTTGGATCAGTGATCCCTACTGAAGGTGTGAGAGATGAATTCACTTAATTGTCTTACAGCCAAATTTGGTGGAGAGCATCATTTCCCATGGGGCGGGAGCTGGCGATAGAGTCCAGCGTCTCACACGTGGTAGGCAAGCACCTACTGGGCCACGTCCCCAGCCAGGTCTGTGTTTTATGAACAGGAGAGATAAAGCAGGAGACATGAAAGTATTTGTCCAAGGTTACATGATCCCAAAGTCCAGTAGCTGGCTTGTTTGAAAACTCCAGAGCCCTACAATGCCACTCATCATCACAGTGACTTTTTAAGAGATGTTCTGTGCCACCTCTCAGGAGACATGCTCTTAAGTGGGAGAGAGGGAGAGAGCCCTGGAAGTCCTGCTAACCCAAGGTGGACCCCGGCTACCTGGGGGCGCCATCTGCCCTGGAGGTCTCCGTGGGGGAGTCTCAGGCTCCGGCCACCGAGAATGAATCGAGGCTCAGACCCCTTCCACTTCACACCGTGGGTGAGAAAGCCTGGCAAGTAGCTTTTTTGTGCATTACCAATAAGCAGCAGCGTGGAATGTCTTTTCTCAAATCTACGTCATATTTGTTCTTATAAAATGAGTTTGGAAGTGTGCCCTCTCCCCAGGGTTCCGAGAGAGACTTCATGGAAAGTTTAACAGAATTCCCCCGTGAATAAACTGGGTATGGATGTTTTTATCATAAAGCTCGTAATCATGAACTTGATTTTTAGTGGACATAGGACTATTTGGTTTCCTGTTTCTTCTTGTATGAGTTCTAGCAATTTATGTTTTCTAAGGAATTTGTTTCATCTGATTGTCAATTTTGGGGTATAAGATTGTTCATACCATTTCTCAACTGTCATTTTAACACCCATAGGTTCTGTAGTTGTCTCTCCTTTTTCATTCCCACTATTGGTAATTGGAATTTCCTAACTTTTTTTGTCTCAGTTATTGTAGCTTTTACTAATTTTTCATAGAATCAGCTCTTGGTTTCATGGATTTTATCCGTAGTTTATCCATTTTATATTTAATTGATTTTTGCTCATTTCCGACTTTCCCGTCCCTCTACCTACTGTTCAATGAGTGGTCGGCTTTTGCCAGAGCCAGTGGAAGCCCAAGCACGTGGGAGGATGTGCACCATGCTGACCCCACACCCTGCGTGGGCTTTGGTGGTGGTAGATGCTACACTCCTTTGAGAATAACCCAGAGATGGCTTTGTGCTTGTTTGAGGAACTAGTGCGGTAGAACTTGAAGGGCTCTGCAGATGCTGCTTTCTGGTGATTGTCTGAAAGGTCCCATCAGAGGACATGAGGAAACCATGTGGGAGGAGGAGACGTGGGCAACGAGCTACGTCTCTACATGAACTCTGACGTCTGTAAAGATGAAAGATTTAACTTTGACATAAACCACACACCCTAACACCTGCGGCCATAGAGGAAACGTCCCAGGTCACTTTCTCTCTTTCTAATTTTAGAATGATGGCCCTTGGCTACGTCCCATTTAACTGACGCATCTTTGGGACACACGGCTGCTTCCACACCTACCCTCTGAGACACTCATCCCTTCCAAAAAGGAGAAATAGAAATGGACCAACAGTGACATCCAGGCCAGAGAAGAGATGGCAAGTGTCTCTTCTGTGGATTGCAGCGAACACAGCGGCACAGCAGTGGGGAGCTGCTGGCCCGAGCTCCAGCCTCCTAACGTGTCAACTCATGACATTAAGCTCCTACCTGGAGCTGAATTAAGAGGCATGTTGAATGATGCGTACTGGGGTCTGATCGTACTTGTCTCCACATCCACATGCCGCAGCCTGACCCTCATGGCGAGGGTGTAAGAAGTGGGCGCTTTGAGAGGGGAGGTGGTGACGGCTCTACCCTCACACACCAGATCAGGGCCCCATAACAGGTCTGAAGGAGCTTCCTCTCCCCATGTGACCCCTAGGGACACAGCAACAAGGTGACATCCAGGAGGCAGAGGCCCTCACTAGACACCGCATCTGCAGAGCTCCATCCAAGACTTCCCAGCCTTGGGAACACAGCAACGAGTCCTTGTGGACTCTGAGTCACCTGGTCGAGGTGTCCTGTCACAGTGGCCTGAATGCACGAAGGCAGTGGGCTATCCCTTCTGTGATTGTCACATCAGAATATTTAGGTTTGCCTTTCTAGCCCACTCTGACTGTCCACCCACCTCAAGCTGGTTGCTGACCTCTGAGGGCTACCCCTATGAACTTCTCTGTGTCTGACTTCCTTGGGGGCCATCAGTGGGGAGCATCAACAGGCGACTGGATGGAAACTGACCGCCTATACTCCCCAGGTTCTTCCTGCAGGGAGGTCGTGGCACCCCTCTCTGGTGGCCCTCTCTCCAGGCTGTGGTTTCTGTCCTTCCCTAGGCCTTTCAGTGGAGGGTGACCACAGACTCTCCTAGTAGACAGAGGGCACTGCGACCCCACTGAGGCTCCTGTACCCTGTCCACACCTGGTCCTAGAATCCTTCCTGTGTCACACAGTTGTGTGTGCTAGACCCTGACTGCTATGGTGACCTGGACCTTGACTGCTATGGTGACCTAGATCCTGACTGCTATGGTGACCTGGACCTTGACTGCTATGGTGACCTAGACCCTGACTGCTATGTGACCTAGACCTTGACTGTCATGTTGACCTAGACTCTGACTGCTATGGTGACCTAGACCCTGACTGCTATGGTGACCTAGACCCTGACTGCTATGGTGACCTAGACCCTGACTGCTATGGTGACCTAGACCCTGACTGCTATGGTGACCTAGACCCTGACTGCTATGGTGACCTAGATCCTGACTGCTATGGTGACCTGGACCTTGACTGCTATGGTGACCTAGATCCTGACTGCTATGTGACCTAGACCTTGACTGCTATGGTGACCTAGACCTGACTGCTATGTTGACCTAGACCTTGACTGCTATGGTGACCTAGACCCTGACTGCTATGGTGACCTAGACCTTGACTGCTATGGTGACCTAGACCCTGACTGCTATGGTGACCTAGACCTTGACTGCTATGTTGACCTAGACCCTGACTGCTATGGTGACCTAGACCTTGACTGCTATGGTGACCTAGACCCTGACTGCTATGGTGACCTGGACCTTGACTGCTATGGTGACCTAGACCTTGACTGCTATGGTGACCTAGACCTTGACTGCTATGGTGACCTAGACCCTGACTGCTATGGTGACCTAGACCCTGACTGCTATGGTGACCTACACCCTGACTGCTATGGTGACCTAGACCTTGACTGCTATGGTGACCTAGACCTTGACTGCTATGGTGACCTAGACCCTGACTGCTATGGTGACCTAGACCTTGACTGCTATGGTGACCTAGACCTTGACTGCTATGGTGACCTACACCCTGACTGCTATGGTGACCTAGACCTTGACTGCTATGGTGACCTAGACCCTGACTGCTATGGTGACCTGGACCCTGACTGCTATGGTGACCTAGACCCTGACTGCTATGGTGACCTAGACCTGACTGCTATGGTGACCTGGACCTTGACTGCTATGGTGACCTAGACCTTGACGGCTATGGTGACCTAGACCTTGACTGCTATGGTGACCTAGACCCTGACTGCTATGGTGACCTACACCCTGACTGCTATGGTGACCTAGACCCTGACTGCTATGGTGACCTGGACCTTGACTGCTATGGTGACCTAGACCTTGACTGCTATGGTGACCTAGACCTTGACTGCTATGGTGACCTAGACCCTGACTGCTATGGTGACCTAGACCTTGACTGCTATGGTGACCTAGACCCTGACTGCTATGGTGACCTAGACCCTGACTGCTATGGTGACCTAGACCTTGACTGCTATGGTGACCTGGACCTTGACTGCTATGGTGACCTAGACCTGACTGCTATGTTGACCTAGACCTTGACTGCTATGTTGACCTAGGCCTTGACTGCTCTGTTGACCTAGACCTTGACTGCTATGGTGACCTAGACCTTGACTGTCATGTTGACCTACACCCTGACTGCTATGTTGACCTAGGCCTTGACTGCTATGGTGACCTAGACCCTGACTGCTATGGTGACCTAGACCCTGACTGCTATGTGACCTAGACCCTGACTGCTATGGTGACCTAGACCCTGACTGCTATGTTGACCTAGACCCTGACTGCTATGGTGACCTAGACCTTGACTGCTATGTGACCTAGACCCTGACTGCTATGGTGACCTAGACCCTGACTGCTATGGTGACCTGGACCTTGACTGCTATGGTGACCTAGACCCTGACTGCTATGGTGACCTGGACCTTGACTGCTATGGTGACCTAGACCCTGACTGCTATGGTGACCTACACCCTGACTGCTATGGTGACCTAGACCCTGACTGCTATGGTGACCTAGACCCTGACTGCTATGGTGACCTAGACCTGACTGCTATGGTGACCTAGACCCTGACTGCTATGGTGACCTGGACCCTAACTGCTATGGTGACCTAGACCCTGACTGCTATGTTGACCTAGACCCTGACTGCTATGTTGACCTAGACCCTGACTGCTATGGTGACCTGGACCTTGACTGCTATGGTGACCTGGACCTTGACTGCTATGTTGACCTAGACCTTGACTGCTATGGTGACCTAGACCTTGACTGTCATGTTGACCTGGACCTTGACTGCTATGGTGACCTAGACCTTGACTGCTATGGTGACCTAGACCCTGACTGCTATGGTGACCTAGACCTTGACTGCTATGGTGAACTAGACCCTGACTGCTATGGTGACCTGGACCCTGACTGCTATGGTGACCTGGACCCTGACTGCTATGTTGACCTAGACCCTGACTGCTATGTGACCTAGACCCTGACTGCTATGGTGACCTAGACCTTGACTGCTATGGTGACCTGGACCCTGACTGCTATGTTGACCTAGACCCTGACTGCTATGTGACCTAGACCCTGACTGCTATGGTGACCTAGACCCTGACTGCTATGGTGACCTAGACCTTGACTGCTATGGTGACCTAGGCCCTGACTGCTATGGTGACCTAGACCCTGACTGCTATGGTGACCTAGACCTTGACTGCTATGGTGACCTAGACCTTGACTGTCATGTTGACCTGGACCTTGACTGCTATGTTGACCTAGACCTTGACTGCTATGGTGACCTAGACCCTGACTGCTATGGTGACCTAGACCTTGACTGTCATGTTGACCTGGACCTTGACTGCTATGTTGACCTAGACCCTGACTGCTATGTTGACCTAGACCCTGACTGCTATGGTGACCTAGACCCTGACTGTAGGGTGACCTAGACCTTGACTGCTATGGTGACCTAGACCCTGACTGCTATGGTGACCTAGACCTTGACTGCTATGGTGACCTAGACCTTGACTGCTATGGTGACCTAGACCTGACTGCTATGGTGACCTAGACCCTGACTGCTATGTGACCTAGACCTTGACTGCTATGGTGACCTAGACCCTGACTGCTATGGTGACCTAGACCCTGACTGCTATGTTGACCTAGACCCTGACTGCTATGGTGACCTAGACCCTGACTGCTATGTTGACCTAGACCCTGACTGCTATGTGACCTAGACCTTGACTGTCATGTTGACCTACACCCTGACTGCTATGGTGACCTAGACCCTGACTGCTATGGTGACCTGGACCTTGACTGCTATGGTGACCTAGACCCTGACTGCTATGGTGACCTGGACCTTGACTGCTATGGTGACCTAGACCCTGACTGCTATGGTGACCTAGACCTTGACTGCTATGGTGACCTAGACCTGACTGCTATGGTGACCTAGACCCTGACTGCTATGTGACCTAGACCTTGACTGCTATGGTGACCTAGACCCTGACTGCTATGGTGACCTAGACCCTGACTGCTATGTTGACCTAGACCCTGACTGCTATGGTGACCTAGACCCTGACTGCTATGTTGACCTAGACCCTGACTGCTATGTGACCTAGACCTTGACTGTCATGTTGACCTACACCCTGACTGCTATGGTGACCTAGACCCTGACTGCTATGGTGACCTAGACCCTGACTGCTATGTTGACCTAGACCCTGACTGCTATGGTGACCTAGACCTTGACTGCTATGTGACCTAGACCCTGACTGCTATGGTGACCTAGACCCTGACTGCTATGGTGACCTGGACCTTGACTGCTATGGTGACCTAGACCCTGACTGCTATGGTGACCTGGACCTTGACTGCTATGGTGACCTACACCCTGACTGCTATGGTGACCTAGACCCTGACTGCTATGGTGACCTAGACCTTGACTGCTATGGTGACCTAGACCCTGACTGCTATGGTGACCTAGACCCTGACTGCTATGGTGACCTAGACCCTGACTGCTATGGTGACCTGGACCTTGACTGCTATGTTGACCTAGACCTTGACTGCTGTGGTGACCTAGACCCTGACTGTAGGGTGACCTAGACCTTGACTGTTGTGGTGACCTAGACCCTGACTGCTATGTGACCTAGACCCTGACTGCTATGTGACCTAGACCCTGACTGCTATGGTGACCTAGCCCTTGACTGTCATGTTGACCTAGACTCTGACTGCTATGATGGCCTAGACCTTGACTGTCATGTTGACCTAGACCCTGACTGCTATGGTGACCTAGACCCTGACTGCTATGGTGACCTAGACCCTGACTGCTATGTTGACCTAGACCTTGACTGCTATGGTGACCTAGACCCTGACTGCTATGGTGACCTAGACCTTGACTGCTATGGTGACCTAGACCCTGACTGCTATGGTGACCTAGACCCTGACTGCTATGGTGACCTAGACCTTGACTGCTATGGTGACCTAGACCCT
This sequence comes from Ictidomys tridecemlineatus, assembly GCF_052094955.1. NCBI lineage: Eukaryota > Metazoa > Chordata > Mammalia > Rodentia > Sciuridae > Ictidomys > Ictidomys tridecemlineatus. The sequence continues at coordinate 146,131,351 of NC_135485.1, read as the reverse complement.
GACTGCTATGGTGACCTAGACCTTGACTGCTATGGTGACCTAGACCTTGACTGCTATGGTGACCTAGACCTTGACTGCTATGTTGACCTAGACCTTGACTGCTATGGTGACCTAGACCTTGACTGCTATGGTGACCTAGACCTTGACTGCTATGGTGACCTAGACCCTGACTGCTATGTGACCTAGACCCTGACTGCTATGGTGACCTAGACCCTGACTGCTATGGTGACCTAGACCCTGACTGCTATGGTGACCTGGACCTTGACTGCTATGTTGACCTAGACCTTGACTGCTATGGTGACCTAGACCTTGACTGCTATGGTGACCTAGACCCTGACTGCTATGGTGACCTAGACCTTGACTGCTATGTGACCTAGACCTTGACTGCTATGTTGACCTAGACCCTGACTGCTATGGTGACCTAGACCCTGACTGCTATGGTGACCTAGACCTGACTGCTATGGTGACCTAGACCTTGACTGCTATGTTGACCTAGACCTTGACTGCTATGGTGACCTAGACCCTGACTGCTATGGTGACCTAGACCTTGACTGCTATGGTGACCTAGACCTTGACTGCTATGTTGACCTAGACCTTGACTGCTATGTGACCTAGACCTTGACTGCTATGGTGACCTAGACCTTGACTGCTATGGTGACCTAGACCTTGACTGTCATGTTGACCTACACCCTGACTGCTATGGTGACCTAGACCCTGACTGCTATGGTGACCTAGACCTTGACTGCTATGGTGACCTAGACCTTGACTGCTATGGTGACCTAGACCTTGACTGTAGGGTGACCTAGACCTTGACTGCTATGGTGACCTAGACCCTGACTGCTATGGTGACCTAGACCCTGACTGCTATGGTGACCTAGACCCTGACTGCTATGGTGACCTAGACCTTGACTGCTATGGTGACCTGGACCTTGACTGTCATGTTGACCTGGACCTTGACTGCTATGTTGACCTAGACCTTGACTGCTATGGTGACCTAGACCCTGACTGCTATGGTGACCTAGACCTTGACTGTCATGTTGACCTGGACCTTGACTGCTATGTTGACCTAGACCCTGACTGCTATGTTGACCTAGACCCTGACTGCTATGGTGACCTAGACCCTGACTGTAGGGTGACCTAGACCTTGACTGCTATGGTGACCTAGACCCTGACTGCTATGGTGACCTAGACCTTGACTGCTATGGTGACCTAGACCTTGACTGCTATGGTGACCTAGACCTGACTGCTATGGTGACCTAGACCCTGACTGCTATGTGACCTAGACCTTGACTGCTATGGTGACCTAGACCCTGACTGCTATGGTGACCTAGACCCTGACTGCTATGTTGACCTAGACCCTGACTGCTATGGTGACCTAGACCTTGACTGTCTTGTTGACCTAGACCTTGACTGCTATGGTGACCTAGACCCTGACTGCTATGTTGACCTAGACCCTGACTGCTATGGTGACCTAGACCCTGACTGCTATGTTGACCTAGACCCTGACTGCTATGTGACCTAGACCTTGACTGTCATGTTGACCTACACCCTGACTGCTATGGTGACCTAGACCCTGACTGCTATGGTGACCTGGACCTTGACTGCTATGGTGACCTAGACCCTGACTGCTATGGTGACCTAGACCTTGACTGCTATGGTGACCTAGACCCTGACTGCTATGGTGACCTAGACCCTGACTGCTATGGTGACCTAGACCCTGACTGCTATGGTGACCTGGACCTTGACTGCTATGTTGACCTAGACCTTGACTGCTGTGGTGACCTAGACCCTGACTGTAGGGTGACCTAGACCTTGACTGTTGTGGTGACCTAGACCCTGACTGCTATGTGACCTAGACCCTGACTGCTATGTGACCTAGACCCTGACTGCTATGGTGACCTAGCCCTTGACTGTCATGTTGACCTAGACTCTGACTGCTATGATGGCCTAGACCTTGACTGTCATGTTGACCTAGACCCTGACTGCTATGGTGACCTAGACCCTGACTGCTATGGTGACCTAGACCCTGACTGCTATGTTGACTTAGACCTTGACTGCTATGGTGACCTAGACCCTGACTGCTATGGTGACCTAGACCTTGACTGCTATGGTGACCTAGACCCTGACTGCTATGGTGACCTAGACCCTGACTGCTATGGTGACCTAGACCTTGACTGCTATGGTGACCTAGACCCTGACTGCTATGGTGACCTAGACCTTGACTGCTATGGTGACCTAGACCTTGACTGCTATGGTGACCTAGACCTTGACTGCTATGTTGACCTAGACCTTGACTGCTATGGTGACCTAGACCTTGACTGCTATGGTGACCTAGACCCTGACTGCTATGGTGACCTAGACCTTGACTGCTATGGTGACCTAGACCTTGACTGCTATGGTGACCTAGACCTTGACTGCTATGTTGACCTAGACCTTGACTGCTATGGTGACCTAGACCTTGACTGCTATGGTGACCTAGACCTTGACTGCTATGGTGACCTAGACCCTGACTGCTATGTGACCTAGACCCTGACTGCTATGGTGACCTAGACCCTGACTGCTATGGTGACCTAGACCCTGACTGCTATGGTGACCTGGACCTTGACTGCTATGTTGACCTAGACCTTGACTGCTATGGTGACCTAGACCTTGACTGCTATGGTGACCTAGACCCTGACTGCTATGGTGACCTAGACCTTGACTGCTATGTGACCTAGACCTTGACTGCTATGTTGACCTAGACCCTGACTGCTATGGTGACCTAGACCCTGACTGCTATGGTGACCTAGACCTGACTGCTATGGTGACCTAGACCTTGACTGCTATGTTGACCTAGACCTTGACTGCTATGGTGACCTAGACCCTGACTGCTATGGTGACCTAGACCTTGACTGCTATGGTGACCTAGACCTTGACTGCTATGTTGACCTAGACCTTGACTGCTATGTGACCTAGACCTTGACTGCTATGGTGACCTAGACCTTGACTGCTATGGTGACCTAGACCTTGACTGTCATGTTGACCTACACCCTGACTGCTATGGTGACCTAGACCCTGACTGCTATGGTGACCTAGACCTTGACTGCTATGGTGACCTAGACCTTGACTGCTATGGTGACCTAGACCTTGACTGTAGGGTGACCTAGACCTTGACTGCTATGGTGACCTAGACCCTGACTGCTATGGTGACCTAGACCCTGACTGCTATGGTGACCTAGACCCTGACTGCTATGGTGACCTAGACCTTGACTGCTATGGTGACCTAGACCCTGACTGCTATGTGACCTAGACCCTGACTGCTATGTTGACCTAGACCTTGACTGCTATGGTGACCTAGACCTTGACTGTCATGTTGACCTGGACCTTGACTGCTATGGTGACCTAGACCTTGACTGCTATGGTGACCTAGACCTTGACTGCTGTGGTAACCTAGACCCTGACTGCTATGGTGACCTAGACCTTGACTGCTATGGTGACCTAGACCTTGACTGCTCTGTTGACCTAGGCCTTGACTGCTATGTGACCTAGACCTGACTGCTATGGTGACCTAGACCTTGACTGTCATGTTGACCTGGACCTTGACTGCTATGGTGACCTAGACCTTGACTGCTATGGTGACCTAGACCCTGACTGCTATGGTGACCTAGACCTTGACTGCTATGGTGACCTAGACCTTGACTGCTATGGTGACCTAGACCTTGACTGTCTTGTTGACCTAGACCTTGACTGCTATGGTGACCTAGACTTTGACTGCTATGGTGACCTAGACCTTGACTGCTATGGTGACCTAGACCTTGACTGTCTTGTTGACCTAGACCTTGACTGTAATGTTGACCTAGACCCTGATTGCTATGTTGACCTAGGCCTTGACTGCTATGGTGACCCAGACATAATGATTCTAAAGCCTCTATTCTTCTTTTTGAGAGCCAAACGCAGAGAACAAGAACTGATTCATTGTGTGTGTTTGTTTCTTTGTTGGCTACTTTGTTTTACTTACAAGATAAAGTAATTTGGAGGAGGAAGTTAGAAACTAATGATGGTCATGCTAGAGGCATTGGCGTGTGAGAAGTAGCAAAGGCGTCACCATAGCTGACAACACTCAGGCATCTCCTGCTGCTGGCAGAAGTAGTGCCCCTAGAGTCACCTTTGCTCTGTGTGACCTCAGTGAAAGGACTGAGGCTCCTGTAGCCTGTTCACACCCTTGTCTGACCTCTGTGAAGGGACTGAGATCCTCCAGCTCAGGATCTGGAAGTGCTGAAGCATCCTCCTACCTGGATATTATTTAACTGAGCGTTGGGTTCCTGGGTCCCCGTGGGGAAGCAGGGAGGACGTCAGGAGGACCTTCAGCGATGGTGAGTGCTTTGGCCTTGTCTCCACTCAATGGAAGAGAACAACTTCCTTCTGCATCTTTAGCTTGTGCTTCTTTTGGTTTCTCCAAGGTTTATTGTCCCCTCTCCTACTTCTCTGTTTTCCTAAGTGTTGTAGCTGTGAGGGCTTTTCTGACAGTCCCTCTTTGTTCTCTTCCAGATCCACCTCAGGTCTCGTGGGGCCGCTTCTCCCTCCTCCTTTCCCCGCCTTCCCCTGCCCTGTCTTCTGTTATGTCCCCAGGGCGGTCTGTAAGTAGGTCTTGTAGCTCTGGGACGTTTTCCTGGATGGTCGCAGTTCTTTCCAACCTGCCTGTTCATCGTTCTGCTTCCTCCCCCTCCTTTCTCCTCCCTCTCGCTCTCCCTGCTTCTCCCTACCACCCCGGCCATCTGCTTTTTAAAATCAGTGTCCTGTTCCATGTTTCTAATTCCTCCTTTGGCACCTGTGATCAACTTCACAGTGAGAGTGAGAGTGTGTGTGTGTGAGTGAATTTGAGTGTGTGTGAGTGTGTGAGTGTGAGTGTGTGAGTGTGAGTGTGAGTGTGTGTGTGAGTGTGTGAGATTGTGTGTGTGTGTGTCTGTGTGTGTGTGAGTGAATGTGAGTGTGAGAGTGTGAGTGTGTGAATGTGAGTAAGTGTGTGTGACTGAGTGTGTGTGAGTGTGAGTGTGTGAGATTGTGTGTGTGAGTGTGTGAGTGTGAGTGTGAGTGTGTGAGATTGTATGTGTGTGAGTATGTGTGTGAGTCTGTGTGTGAGTGTGTGTGAGTGTGAGTGTGTGAGCTTGAGCTGTAAACGTTGGTCCAACAGTTGACTCAGTCTTGAGAAGGAAGTTCTGCTTCACTGCTGGCTGTCCATCTGCTGGGCTCTGCGGGCCATCTTGGGTTTTTAAGCCCTGCAGGTGACGGTATCTGAAGGCTCCTAGGACCCCGGCGTGCCCGGGCCGTTTCCCTGCTGTCACCCGGGGCGTGTGGCTGGATCACATCTGACTGCTCTCTCACTTGGGACTCTAAACAAAACCAGCACGAGGGCCCCTCCCAGCCCTGGGTCATTAGTGGCTTCTTTCGAGTTCCCCCTAGTTACAGCCCTTGGTCCCCTGCCAGGCTCTCAGTGGCTGCCACAGGAAACAGTATATATGAGATGTCCCCAAGAGCCTCAGCCCGTGTAGGCAGAGCGTGGGAATCCCAGGAGACGTCGCTCCCACAGGGAGGTTCCTCATGGGCTGATTTTGAGTTACTCCAAAGGGGAATCTCCGCAGTGATGTACCGGATCATCTCAGCCCCTGCCCGGGACTAGACCCTCTTGAACTGAAGGGCTCCCACGGTGGGACAGAGCTCCAGCTGGCCCTGGGAGACAGGCCGTCAGGTGGAGAGAGCCCCTGAGTGGGCCATGGGATCCGCCAGGGCCGAGGGGCAAGAACCCCAGGGCTACAGCCGCAGCCGGTGAGCTCAGTCCCCGTGGAGGAGCCTGAGACAGCGCCCGGTGAGGAGGGGCCGTCCTGACTGCATCCCAACAGTCGCTGTGCCCGGCTTCTGACCTGCACACCCCTGAGAGTAAATGTGTGCTCCTCCAAGCCACCAAGTGTGCGGCGACCTGCGATGCGTCCAGGGTGGTGGAGGACTCCCTGGGGCCCCCAGGTAGCAAAGCCCTCTTGGTCTTCGCTTCCCGGGGTTTCTTACCGTCGTGAGTTCCGCTGCACAATGGAGAAGGTGTTGCTGTGGGTCTACCATCACTTCTTCTTGTTCAGCTGTGGGAGAGTCTCAGTTTGTCAATGGAAATGAAACTGTTTTTTCACAAGTGTTTTCTTCCACACAAAGGTTGGGTTGAACAAAGAATTCTAAGACTAAAAGAAAAAGATGCAGATGGCGGGCCTCTGGGCTCAGTTAATAGTCTTACCTCCTGGTTCTGCGCCTGAGGCACGTGAGGCCCAGAGGGTCCGTGACTGGCTCAAGGGTACGTAGCAGAGGGGGAGTCGCAGACTGTGCCTTACAAAGTCGCCACTTTCTTCTGAGCCACACTGAGCAAAAGGAAATCAAATAAAATGGTTCCATAATCATACTAAAACCTTTCCCTGCTTTCAGCTGAAAGACAGGGAGCTAGTCATACTTTCCCCACCTCCACTCTGCTTGAGAGTCAGGACGATGGTAGAGGAGCAGGAGCAGGAGGGTCTTCATTTTAAACTTTTTAGCACTAGATCAAGTTTGAGATTGGATGAAGACCTCTTCAGGTTAAGAAATGGTCCTCTTTTCACATGATACATAGCGTGTACACTTCCTCCACAGTTGTGATGGCAGCTGTTCTCTCCCTTCTCCTGAGTGCCTCTTGCCTCCTCTCTGGGGCTCCGTGACAGCAGGCGGGCTGTGGTCCAGAGCTAGGTTGCTCTACGGGAGTCGCTGGATGAAGAACACGTTTTGGGAATGGAACGTCACCTGGTTGGTGGCCTGAAGATTTTCAGGGGAGGTTAGCTTTCACGAGAACTGGGCAAGACTTTGAGATCCGCCGGAGACCCTTCTGCCAACCTTCTCCTCTGCTCTTCTAGTATCGTTCTGACTCTGGCAGCTGCCTGGAGGTGGGGGCCATTGCTAGCTCTCCCCCCAGGGTAGGGAAAATATGAATAACTCCCTGTCTTTTAGCTGAAGGCAGTGAAAGTTTGTAGGATTGTTGTGGAACCATGTTATTTCATTTCATTTAAAATGCACACAATTGTTCATTTCTGTAGTTCATTTTTTTTTTCCTGGATGCTGTATAAATCGCACAGTTTGCCAAACTGGAGAATTTCTTGTTTTTAAATTATATAATGCATATAATTAATTGTTCATTAATCTCACCAGTTGAATTGCAAATACCATTTTATTAGTTAGGATTCTTCAGAGTCTTCAGAGAAACAGAACCAAAAAGATGGGTGGACACACACACACACAGACACATTTGCATTTTTCTATAAAAATATCTACATGAGGCTAATCAACTTTGTTCAGTCTACCAATGAAAACCTTAATCTTATCCAGAAATACCTCACAGATGCATTGAGAATAATATTTGATAAAGTATCTGGGCCTGTGACCTGGTCAAATTGACACATAAAATTAGCCATCACAGCCATCTGTGATTTTAAAGATTGTCTATAATATTTCATGAATTCATTATCTTAGGTTTCATTTTGGCTTTATACACATATATTTATCATTTTTAAATTTTATTTATTTATTATTTGGGACACTGGGCATTGAACCCAGGGGTGCTTAACCACTGAGTCACATCCCCAGCACTTTTCATATTTTATTGTGAGACAGGGTCTAAGTTGCTTAGGGCCTTGCTAAGTTGCTGAGGCTGGCTTTGAACTTGCCACCCTCCTGCTTCAGCCTCCTAAATTGCTGGGATTACAGGTGTGTGCCATTGCGCCCACTGACTTGATCATTTTCTTAGAATTACTTTCAAAGAGTTAAGTTAAAAAAATCAATTGCTCTAGAGTTAAGAAGTAGTTCCAGTTACCTTGACACTTTAAAATGTTCTTAATCTGAATGGAGGACAACAATAGACAATAACTTTTATTTATTTTATTTTTTTGAACATAAAAATTCTTTATTCAACTTAATCCAGCCAGTATTGAGATAGTCCGCTATATTATATTAAAAACAAGACATTTGAAAAAATTACAGCAGAATTAGCAAGGCAGTAACTAAGTCACTAAGTTTAATTTTGTATTCTTCATAGTCATTTGATAATCATGTAATGATGAACAATATTTTCAGCCACTTAAATGGAGATAACTTCTGCAAAGAATAGATTTCTAACAGTTGTTGAATTTTAACTCTGAATATAATCACTTGAAAATTAATCCAGTACTTGTGGCCAGAAAACTCCCTGCTGTAAATCAGCACTTTGGTGGTGTTGGGATTTTTGGGTGACTCTTTTTCTGGCTTCAGAACAATGCTGAAAATATCACCTATTGAACTCACGGGGAAAGTGAGCCGCGCAACCAGATGGGCCTGCGCGATCCATGAATGCACTGGAAACATTTTTTAATTCCACAGGAAATAGAAAGTTTTGCAGTAAAGGATCTCTCAGAGCTATTTACAGAGAATTGAAGGGCCGGGGGGATTGGGAGATGGGCCAGTCTCTGTCGTGTAGTGACAGTGTTTAATCGTCATCAACATGTGGACATAGAACTTATTTTAAAGAGGTCTGTAAAGCAGTAGGAATTTTAAATCCCAAGGCTCCTGTACAATAAGTAAACCACGTGTCTCCACAGGGACAATCAGCACCCGAGTCCATGTGACCCAGATGATGGAAAAACCAGGTGTCTGCGGACGTCACCATCCTCACTCTCCTCCCACGTGGACGTGGCCAGTGGCCATGTTTCTTGGGTAGAACCTGGTACACTTCGGTCATGCAGGATGTGATGATGGCTTAGCTGTGGCTCTCTTGTGGGAGGGTTTTCTCCACCGGATACCTACGCCTGCGGTCTGAGCCCTCCTTCCCTGACTCCAGCCCACTAGACGCCGCCCAGCTGTTACGTCAGCCAAGGTGATGCCACTGGCCATCGCTCAGTGCTGCTGGGCAGCGGCCTCACCCCAGCTTGGCCTAGGACGGGGTTAGCTGATTCTGTTCGCAGGCACGAGTTGATGGACCCACGCAAGTGTCCGCGGTACGAATCGTTCTTCAGTGTCGAGAACCAGCAAGGTCACGGCTCGTTTCTTTTTTTCCTGAAGATTCACTCAGCCCTCTGGAGTCTCTGGGTTTCTGTGGAGCACAGCCTGGCCGCTGGAGGACGGAGCGGGCGTGCTGCCGGGTGCCTCTGCTGGGCCAGCCTGCCCGGCTCTCCGCCAGCTAGCCACTGTGGCTGTGGGGGTCCCGGGTCCCTGGAGAATGCTGCTCCAGGAGGTGTCACGTGCAGGTTGCTGTGACACAGCTGCTCCTGTGTGGAGAGCCCTTCCCGTCTCACTGAGACGTCTCCTTCCTCACTCGGGGCCAGGGAGCGACTGAGTGCCACGGGCAGCCACCACTGGCTGACTGCCTGGGAGCCATGCCCAGTGCCGGGGACCTCCTTGTGCTTCATTTGAGGGTCTTGGAACCTACGTCCTTGAAGTCACTGGGCCATCCTGGTGGTGGGCAAGAGCCTGGATTCCGGCGGTCGGACTGGACGCATTCACTCTCGCCGTGGGCCTTCCCAAGCCCTCTTCTGCCCCTGCTGCCAGGTCACGGGACACGGCCCCCAGCAGCCCTCGCCCAGGACCCGCTCTGCCCACCTCCCTGAGCGCGACCTCCGCCCACATCACCATTCTGGACTTTGGCTTCTTGAGAACAATTTAATTTCAAAGGCCCCTTTCTTCTCCCGTGGTCGGGATTTTTCCCAAGGTCCCGAGTGCTTAGAAAACGTGGTCCAGTTGAAAAATAAAAGGCTGGGGAGTAGCCTGGGCTTAGGGTCTTGTTATTTTTTTTAATACTAGTCATAGTGGAGTTTCAGCTGAAATATGTTACAAATGACTTAGAGTCATCATTTGGCCATAAGAACTTATCATATTTATGAGATAAAACGAGATAGGCTAAGTGTATTTACATAATCTACGAGTCAGCTTCCTGTAAAGGCAGGAAAGTGAAGTTCCACTAAATTTTGAATTTATTTATTTTTATATAAATAAAATATTGAGAATTGAAGCAAACAAACATGGCCCATCTCCCCCGCGCCTAGGACAGGGTCTTAGGGAATGTGGACTCTGGGAGGAGACAACCTCATGACAATGAGGGACGGCCATGGCCGCAGTGTTGAGGCTTTGTAAATAGAGCACAATAGTGTCTGAGATGTTTGCAGACAGCCAATAATTTTTAAAAAAACTGTTATTGGTGAATGATAAGTATGCATAACAGTGGGCTTTGCTATTACATATCCATACATGTACACTGTTAGTAGTTATTTGTGATAATTATTGCTCACAGAAAGAAAATAAGCATCTTTCTTAGACTCAGAAAATTATCTTCTTTTAATTAAAACACACACACACACACAAATAAAAAGCATAGTGTTACTACCAATCTGCGATTATTGTGTCACTGAATGCTCACGGATAATGCTGGGACACATGAGCAGCAGAGCCCTGGGAATGTGGCCATGAATTCCATCTCCCCAAACGGGCATCCCACAGCCTACTTCCCGCGCCTGCAGTGGAGGTAGTGAGATGCTTTGGGTGGTGCCTAACCTGACATCTGGCGCCAGCCAGCCCTGTGACAGCAGGGCCTCCGCATGCCTTTGAAGAGTCCAGTGCTCATCGTTAGTGTCCAGCAGCCGTGTGCGCAGGCTGGGCCTGGGAAGCCGTGAGCATGATTCCACCCGACGACGCTGTGTTTCTTACTCATCGCTGCCAAAGCCGGGAGACGGCCAGTCAGAATGTAGCCAGTGGTGCCCGTCTGTGATGCCCGCTAGGAGGGAGACTGAGGCAGGACTGCACCCTAAAGCCTAGCTTCACAACTTAGTGAGGCCCTGTCTCAAAGAAAATATTTTCAGAAGGGGCTAGGGATGGTGCTCAGTGGTAGAGTGACCCTGGCCCAATCCCCAGGACAGGAAAAAAAAGGGGGGGAAACAGATGTGCCTCCCTCTGAAGGGACAGGGAACTGTACCACAGACTGAGCTCATGCTCTGAATCACCAGGGAACCTTCTGAAAGTACAGATTCTGGAGCTCCAGTCAGACCTAGAAAACCAGCTCTCCGGGGGCGGGGAGAAGAGAGAAGGAATCTTGTATTTAAAGAAAACAACCAAAAACAACCTCGGTGATTCCCATGATAAGTCAGTGAGCTGACCTCTCTGTTCCCTTCAAGACTTAGATTCTGTGATTCTAGTCACACCTCCTAAGTGAGTCAGAGCACAAAATTATTGTGCAAAATGAGGTAATTTGTGGTTTCCTGTCTTGAGAGTGGAGGGAAGAATCACATAATGGGCATTGTCTATAGCCTAGAAACTCGAAAAAACTCCGGTTAACCCTTGCACTTCAGAGGCCTCGTGCTCTGCCTGATAGTAAACCAAGCAGCACAGACAGGAGCGTCCTGGAGATGCTCTGTTCCACAGGAGCTCTGAGGAGAGCAAGGTCCTCAGGCTGCCACCGCAGCTGAGCCCAGGCCAGGGGGCGTGGGAGCCTGGCCCTGCCGCCCAGCCTGACACCTGCAGTCTCCCAGGGGAACCAATAAAGAAAAAGAATGGCCCCTGGGGACAGAATCAGAGGGCATGATTGCTCTCTGGGTGACTGGTCAAGGGAAATGCTGCTGAATCACACTTCACACACTAATTGACTCACAAGAAGACCCCTCGGGCCAGTTTTGCAACCTGTCAGACTGATGCAGCGCAGCGTGACTCGGAGATCAGTCACTCTTTTCTATTTCAGCACCCGCTCTGCCTTGCAGAGGGAAACTCGTGTGTATGGTAGCTGCTGGATTCCAGAGAGCAGATGAATTCTCAGGGCGTCTCCTGTCTCTGGGAAGAAGCCGTTGGCCAGGCCGCGCTGCGCTCTCCTACAGCACAGTGCAGTCACCGGGTGGTGCTGATGCTGCCGGTGGCCCTGTGCGCTGACCTGGGGGATGTCAGGTACCAGGGAGATTTCGAGTCTTGGCAAAACCATGAACCATACCATCCTTCCAACTGCTTTTGTGATTTTTAAAAATTCATATGACTTATACAATCCTAGATTCCCAGCAGGTGTGAGCACACGTTGGAGAGAGCCAGGGCCAGTGTAGAGTTATCTTTGGGACCCTGCCCAGGGAAAGCTAAGCAGTTGGAGGAGAGGGTCTGACTCTGGCTAAACCCCAGGAGGATTTTCTGACCTGACTGTGGGGCCACCTGCTGATCCAGGTCCAGATGACCCGTACAGGCTGCTGATGCTGAGACCCGAGGCTCTCAGTGGGCTGGGAAGGCTCCATACTCTGTCCTGCTTTTAGCTCTGAGACTTGTCAACCTCTTCACCCCTTGAGTAGATGACATGGGAAAGGAAGCGATCAGGTTCTGTAAGTTCCGATTCATTCTTGGCCTCAGAGGTCTGTGGGTGTTTACTACAACTCATTGACTTTCTTTCGCAGAGTAATGCCCAGCAAACCTCCTCGTGGACCACGGCCAGGCACAGTCTCACGGTTCTGATTTGCATCACTCACTTGATGGCTTTCAGAGAAGGTGAGGACCCAGCAGGGCCTTCTGCACGTGTGAACCAGACGGAAAAGGGTCACTACTGACCGGTGATCACTGCAGCTTCGGCCCCTAGACAGGGCTGCGGGAAGAGGCCCATGCAGCGCAGCGGCAGGACTCTGGGGCACACCAACAGCTGCATGCTCTTCCTGTCTGAGCCACAGAGGAGGGAAGCCCGCAGCCGGGGTTCTTGGGAACAGGGCGCTCCCTCTCAGAGCAGCCCCGCGTGCGTGCTTGAATCAGCACTTCTGACAGGCAGCACTTCCTCCCCGAGGAAATGAGGGGGGCTCTCAGACTGCTCTCACTTTCTCTTTCTTTTCACACTCACAGTGCACCCCAGGTCTCACTGCACTTCCCCGGCTGCTTCCTGCCCCGGCCCTCTCCTTCTCCCTCACCCTTCGAGAACGAGGGGCCGCGGATGGGGTGGGAGGAGAAGCATGCTCCCAGCTGAAATAGCCAGACAGAAAACAGCCAGACGGACTTCTCTGAACTCGCTGGAAGAGGAGGCCAGGAGCCTGGGCGGACAGCTGTGGGCTCCCAGAGTCCACCAGGCCTGCTGTCTCCAGACTGCTTCCCAGTGGACCTCTGTCTGGGAAAGGGCTTGGGGCACTGGGGAGGGCTGCTCTGGGAAGGGTGGTAAGGACCTGGGGGGGGAGGCTGCTCTGGGAGGTCAGGGGTGAGGACCTGGGGAGGGAGGCTGCTCTGGGAGGTCAGGGGTGAGGACCTGGGGAGGAGGAGGGGGCTGCTCTGGGAGGTCAGGGGTGAGGACCTGGGGAGGAGGAGGAGGAGGCTGCTCTGGGAGGCCAGGGGTGAGGACCTGGGGAGGAGGGGGCTGCTCTGGGAGGTCAGGGGTAAGGACCTGGGGAGGAGGAGGCTGCTCTGGGAGGTCAGGGGTGAGGACCTGGGGAGGAGGAGGGGGCTGCTCTGGGAGGTCAGGGGTGAGGACCTGGGGAGGCAGGGTCTGCTCTGGGAGGTCAGGGGTGAGAGGAACTGGAGGGAAGCAGCGGTGACAGGTCCCCGGCGCCGTCCTGTGTGTTGGTCTGAGTAGGGGTCTCCCCTCGGGTGCCTCCCAGGGGACAGGACTCTCCGGAGGTGGCCTTCCTCGCCTGCCAGGAGTACGTGTGGGGAAGAGAGTGGGTTTCCGATCGGCTTGGGACAGAACCGTGGAAGAGCAAAGCCAGGCGCATCAGGGTGTCCAGAGCAGAGTCTCAACCTGGGCCTCCTTGGAACCTCGTCAGGAGAGTTTGAAAATGCCGCTGACCAGGGCACCCCAGACAGAGGGCGCTCACCTCCCTAAGGTGCAGTCTGCGTGGAAGGCTCCAGGTGTCCAGGGCACAGACACGCTGAGCGCTCTGGTCTGCAGCTTGGGCTTCCAGTCCCCCCTTGCCCTCAGGCCTTCAGCCTCCTGGCCCTTCTCCTAGGGTCCTCTGTGAGCAGCAGCCACCCCTGCTGTGCTGAGACAGCTTCCCTTCCTCAGCCGGGCTCAAGGGCCATCTGAGGACTGGGCCTGTGTGTTTAGGGAGGGGTGAGTCCTGGTCAGGAGGAGCGGGGGCTCTGAAGTCCCAGTTCCAACTCCGCCACTTAGGAGCTGTGTGATCTTAGAGAAGCACTTAATCCCCGGTGCTTAACCGTAAGGTCGGGTGGTAATGGTGAGAGAGAGAGACGCTACATCCAAGCTGCTTGGTGCCGAGGACTAGCTCAGTACACGTGGCCATTTTTACACGGTCGTGGCTTTCCCACCCCTCACTGACTGGAAGCGGGAGCCTCGTCCATAACCACTTTCTCTGAGCCAAGACGCTCGAGGGCTACAGCACACGGTGGCTTGCATCCACGAAGAGCTCAACTCTTTCCCTCCAGTTTGCACAGCAGACGACACGTGAACACCCTCCACTTTTACAACTGAAATCCAAACACGTTGGCTGTGATTCTAATTTCCTAGGATGACCTTTGAGGCAACTGAAATAGGGCGTGTAACTTGGCACAGGACGTGGCCGGCGGGGTGGCTCGGCGTGTGTCCTCGTGGGGAGTGGACGGCCCACATGCTGCACTGAGCCCTGACCTCCAGGGCTTCAGGACGGGGCTCGTTTGGGAAGGGGACGGCGCAGGTCACAGGGCTGAGACCAGCAGGTGGGCCTCGACGCCCCCGCGGCTGGTGGCCTCCCGAGAAGACGGCCTCCGAAGACAGAGGTGGGAGCCCAGGAACACGGGGCCTGACGGCAAGCCCAGAGGGCCGCAGAGGAGGAAGGGCTCCCTATGGTCCCGAGCGCGCAGAGCTCCAGGCCGTTCCCACTCCCTGTGGAACTCCGTGGACTCCGGATGCGGCCAGTGGGACAGGCACATCTATCCTCCCCACATGCAGATGAGAAAACTGAGGCCCTGAAACGAGAAGGACCTCGCGGCAGAGCCAGACGTGTGCCAGAGGTCATGACCTAAGGACAGCTCGGCAAGGGGAGAAGCCATTGCAGGAGGCCTGTCTGTGGGGTGGGCAGGGACGGCCCCCTGCTCTTCAGGGGAGGGGAGGAGAACGGCCCTCAGTGACCCCTTGCCGTTTTCCTGTCAGGCACAGAGTCCATCGACCCCCCGCCAGCTCTGAGAGGTGCAGGAAATGGGAGAAGTGGTTTCCAGTGACAGTCACCATGGGCTGGACACGCTGGCTCTGCTGAACCGGAGGCGCTAACCCAGACTTCCTGCGTCGGATGGCCTGAGCCTGGTTTTGTCCTCTGATGCCAACGGGCGGCATGGGACTCCCTGTGCACGCCGGCCCAAGGCTCTCGTTGCTGCGGCAGAGGAGACCCACAGCAGGAGTCAGCTGACCTGCCGGGCAGTCCCCTGGGGACACGCGGCGGTTTGTGACTGCAGGTGCATTGCTGCTCCAGGTCTGTGGGAACCCACCTTCAGCTACGTGTTGACACAGAGGACAGCGGAGAGTGTCCACGGAGCGGCCTCTAACTGGGCATTCCCAAGTCTTGATCCTCTGCCCTGATGGCTTCCTGGCTGGGTGAGGCCGGACACAGTCCCATGGGGTCAGGAGCGCCAGCCCAGTCTCTTCATGCCATCACACTGAAGCCACTGCTGGAGTCTCAAGTCCCCACAAAGTGCCATGTTCAAGGCTGGGAGCCTCTGAGAGGTGGGCCGTCACTCGGGCGTGCCCTCAAAGGACACTGCGGGACCCCGGTCTCTCTTTCTCCATCCCGGCTCCAAGCCATGAGGAGAGCAGTTTTGTTCTGTCACCCACGCCCTGCCACCACCGTCAGCACCCACACCAGAGGCCTAAAGGCACGGCCCGCCTGATCATGAACTTGAACCTCTAAAATCGTAAGCCAAAATAAACCTCTTCTCTGCATAAGTCGGTTTTCTCTGGTTTTTGTTAGAGAGATGGAAGAACACAGCAGAGGGTGGTGGAGCATTCCTGGATCTAGAGCCACAGGAGTGCGTGCCTGAACCTACCCGTATTCCCAGCTGATTTCCCTGAGCCCGTGTTTCTCAGCCTGTTTCTCGCTGTGCTCTCTCTACATCCTCACCCCGAGGAGGTTCGGCAGCCCAGGCACATCTGCTTACCTGACATGCATGATGTGCTTTCTAGGGGAAGAGAGCAAGTTCTTTGCTTGTTTGGGCTCTGTGGGGACCAGTATCCTCCTACTGAGAAAGAAGCTTTGACCAAATCCCTCCAAATGTTCATGTCCCCAAATGTCACTCAGTCCAAGGGGAAATGGGACAGAGGGTACCGTGGAAGGCCAAGAAGCACCTGACCGTGGGACGCATGAACGTGTAGACACATGACCGTGGGGTGGCCCTTTCTCTTCATGGTAGATCCTCTCTGCCGACAGGACTTGGTTCAGAGGGACAAAAAGAAAGAAAACCATGGGGGATGCCAGGACCCACTGCCCCTAAGGAGCCTGTCCCAGGGCGTCCTTGTCCCTTAGCCCTCAGAAGCAGTGCGGGCTCCAGGCCTGATGGGACCAAGCGCAGTCACATAGGTCCCCAGAGATCCCGAGAAGCCTGGGGGGCCTGACGTTCTCCTCGTCCAGGTGTGGCTTCTCAGACACAGCGACAGCCACTTCATGATAAAATTCTGTATTTTAAAAGACAAAGTTTCATTGTAAAGTGTGAGTTGACTGCAGCGATGGAGAGCATAAAGTGAAATGTGGTTGTAGCCATCACTGTGTCATGCTAAATATTTTGAGAAACAACTTTAAATTCATTTTTAAAATGTTTCAAATCTTGGCAAGAAATGAGCGCTCAAACCATCACCAGGAGGGAAGATGTTGGGCCTTTCCCCTCCTTTCACACAGCATCACCTGGGAAGGGAAGTGGGTCGGAAGGCTGCATCATGGATACCACTGTGATGACAAAATGTGGTGTCTGAGGATGACCAGGGTCTCAGGTGGGCGGCCACTGAGTCCCCTCTGGGCAGTGGCATGCTGGTGGTCAGGGCTGGCGTTGGCCGACTGTGGGCCTGAGACCACTGTCCGCCTCGTAGAAGATCATCTACTGTTTTTACTTAAAATAGAAAGACAGGTTTCACTCTTTCCCCATGTAACAGTGAGTGGAACATTTAAACTGAGAAACTTAAAAAGAATTCCAAGATAAAAGAAAGTGAGACTTGAAATTTCTAAGTAGCTCTGGGTGTCTTTAGTCACAGTCCTCAAGTCGTTTCTCCTAAGGTGCTTTATCTTTGGTAAGCGTGCTCCTGCGCGTAGAAGGAATCTCACGCACAGGGCTGGTGGACACATGGCTTCATTGAGGATGTCCAGATGATTCTCGGATCACATTCAGTACAGAACATCTCCCACAGAGCCAGGCTGGCGCTCCGGGTGCCCAGGATGTGCAGCCCGACCGGGCGCCCGGCCTCCCCTGCCGCGGTTTCCTCCTCTGTGAAGGGTCACAGAAAACCAGTTTTCAGAAAGGCTGCTGTGGGCTGAATGGGTCAGCATCTGCTTCGTCCGTGTAGAGTTGGTCGTGTGGTCTGTGGAGCAGGAGGACTCACTGCTGCTAGGGCGTGAGCTGGGGAGTCAGGGAAGCCCAGGACTTCTTACCTGGGATGGCTATGCGGGTCTACCTGCGTGTCATCGTCCTCGGGTTTTAAGATACAGGAATTCCCGGGCTTTCCGTGGCTCCCTGCCTGATCGCCCGCTGGTTTCACTGTGGCTGTCTCCCTCTCCCTCTCCACGGACAGAGCCGGGGCCAGCTGTCTCCCCCTCAGTCGTCTCTCCACTCAGCGTACAGCACAGGGGACCCAGCGCCCAGTAGGCTCTCCATGGCCCGTCGAATGATAAGGAATACATGGACCACGATGCTGTGACGGATAGTCGCAGACTTCCATTTCCTGGGGCCCATGTTTTCCCCATGGGACTTTAAAACCTGCCTCTTCTGTGCCCTGAGGCCTCCGTGACTCATTCGGCCTCCCCAACAAGAGCACCAGGAGTGCTGAGTACTGTGCAAGGCCCTGTTTTCAGGGGAAAGTCATCTACTGAACAGAAACCATCCTTGAAGGTCAGGCTGGCCCACAAGCCAGCAGAGAGCAGGAGTTTTCCACCCCCTCGGAGGAGACCACCACTCCGTGAGCAGCGTCAGTCACTTTGGAGGTGTCCAAAGGTGACCTGCCACACGAGGGAAGAGAGCATTACTTCAAAAGTGGTTCAGGGGCAGGTGGGCCGGCGAGCTTTTGGCTCTTGGCTTGTGACTGCTGGGGTTTTTCCCAGAAGAAAAACTGTCAGTTGATTTCCAAGATCTTCTAGAATCAGCATTCAAGTGTTAATTCTTCACTTTCTTTGTCTGGGTGGGGCCTTCAGAAGCAAGCGCCCAGTACATGTACACATGGATTCTTTTTCACAGGGGCCTCTAAACTCCTGGGAGGGCCTGGCCTTAACCCAAACTCCTCGGTGTGCCCTCTGGTGGACAGGCCAGGAGTCTGCGTTTCAGCCCGCCCACAGGGCTCCAGTCCCGGAGCCTGACTCTCCTCCCTCAGGTGAGGGCCGCCCAGCACCCAGGGGCAGTGGAGGAGCCTCTCTGGCTCCAGGGGATCGCCTCTGTGCACAGTGTGGGGGTGAAGGCCTCTGGACTGGGGGGGTGTTTCCTGGAGTCCCACTCCCCTTAGCTGGTGTTTGAGCTGAAATTTCAAGTCAACGAACAAGTCCATTCTCTCTCCTGCGGTCTGTGGGAGGACAGGCGGGAGTCGTCATGGGTCCCGTGTGAAAGGAGCCGCTGTCTTCCTTGGTGTCCGTGGGATGGGCTCCAGGGAACCCTCCACCCAGGGCTGCCAGAGACAGCTGGTGCTTGAAGACAGGCTGCACCTCTTCCACGCAGGAGTGCTTGGAGGGACTCATCTGTGCCGTGCTGTGTGAAGAGTGGCGCTCTGTTGTTGGGGACCATGACAAGGAGCAAGCCCATCAACGCTCAGCACGATTTAACAGTTCAGGTTGAGCTTGGCTGAACTGTGGGTGCAGAAACCGAGGACCGCCTGCATGTAAGAAATCAGCTCGTCTTTCAGGTCTCCACTAGTGCTGACATGTTGGCACTTACCTTATGGCCCCACGTTTGACAGTCAAGCTTTTTGAAAAAAATTAAGAATCAGAAAATAAACCCCCAAAGAGTTCAGAACAGGCACAAATAGTATTTAAACACATGAGTCATATACACACTCCTACACACACTCACACTCATATACATACTCACACACATTCTCTCTCTCCCTCTCCCTCTCTCTCTCTCTCTCTCTCTCTCTCTCTCTCTCTCTCTCTCTCTCTCTCACACACACACACACACACACACACACACACACACATGCACGTGCATCAGAGTTTGCCCTGGGTCCCTTCTGTGTGTCTAGCTACTCTGACCTTTTCATGTATTATAGCAGATTTAAGTCGTTGAACCCTAACAAAAGTTAGGGTTCTTTTGTTACAAATGACAGAACTCATCTTAAAATAACCTATCAATCAAGATGTTTTTAGTTTCAGACAACCAAAAAAAATCAAATTAACTTTAAATACAAAGAAAATGTGTCATCCACATAAGTAACATCTTACATGGTTTCAGGCTCCCAGTTCTCCCAAAACCCAGCACCCATCCATCTTCCTCCCTTCCTCCCTCCCTTGCCCCTTCCCCACCCCACTTCTCTGTCTTTTTCTCTTCCTTCTTCCCTGCAGGATTGTGGCTGATAGTAAATCTCACTTCTCGTATGGTTGCTCAGAGTCAGAAGCACCTAACCCTTGAATATATCCCCCAGTTCTGCCTGCTGGATACCTTTTTTGGCTAACTGTAGAAACAAGGTTTGGGGCGAATTTTACCCAAAACATGTGACTTAAAAGTGGAGAGGGTTAGCAGGGAGGAAGTGGACTTCAGGGAGGAAATGTAGCTTCCCATGGGTCGCAGCACGGGGACGTCTGCAACTGGGCAACTGCTGAGGGAGGTCCTGGGTCCTCCCAGCACACGTTTCCACTGTCACTTGGTTCTTCTTCTCTTAAGCTCTACCTTTCTACCTTGAAGGACAATGCCCCGGCCACGTGTTGGACAGAAGAGAGCTTCTCTCAGCTATAAGTTCACACTATATAATTCCAGGTCCAGGGAGAAGCGAGCCCTCTCTCCGGCCCCAGTCAGATCACAGGCCTGGGAAGCACCCCCTCTGGCCACGCTAGTTGATGGCATAAGGGTGCCCGCCCTTCATCCCAGGGGTGGGTGGCTTTGAGCCAGATTAACTGCTCGGATCCTGCTCCTGAGTGCCAGGGGGTCTCAGGGGCCTGGACAGGCTTGACGTGATGTTTCTGCACAGCCAGGAACTGTTAGAGACGTTGCTAGCACATTGCCACAACAGGTTGGCAACTGCAGATAGAAAAAAGTGTTTAAAAATCACACACAAAAATGTAAATGTAAGGCAGAGCGCCGCATGCCTGGGCGGCCTGTGTCCATGCAGAGGGCTCTGGAGACCGGGTGTCCTTCTGTTGGCTTCACTCCATCCCATTGCATGGAGATTGATTCTTGGAAAACAATGTCCACCCCACTCTTTCTCCCCACTGAGGTTGGATTCCCTTGAGCAGAAGGGCCCAGCTGAGCTACAGGAACCATAGCACATGGTCTTGGAAGAAGATTAATTAGCAGAGAGATAAAAATAAATGCTGCACACGAACCAGTGCTGCAGGAAGGCCGTGACGCCACATTCAGAACTGCCCCCATCGAGCCTCTGTCCTGCTTCTCTTGAACTTGCTGCAGTCCCACAGACCATTCTGGAGGGTCGGCATCAGGTTCAGAGTGCAGACCCTCGAGTCTGGAGAGTGTGGTGGCAATCACGACCACCACTGGGGCCATCCCACCTCTTCCAGGGGAACGCTGGGAGTTATCACCTTCCTGGCCTCGGTTTCCTCTTCATACAAGGGTGGGTGCAGATTGAGCCAAGAGCTTGTTACGGTGCCCACGGCCCCGTATTCAGCACCCCGCCCCAACTTGCCTTCTCTTCTTCTCTCTCCTGAGCTGTTCTCTTTGCAGCTCACGGTGACCTGGAGGTTCAATGCTTTCTCTCCAGTCTTGGAGGATCTTTGTTCACCAATGCAAGAGAACTGGGGAGTCTTGCCTGACTTCATATCAAATCATCCTCATCCTGTTTCAGACATTTCCCAATACTGGGGATCCCCAACCTTGGCAAAATTCTAAGTTCCTTGGTCAATTCAGGTTCTGAATTGAACAAATGCTGAAGTCCTGAGTGGTGCTTTCTTCTTATCTAAAGATGAGGTTGCAGGCTTCATCCTTATCTCTGTTTTCAATCGAGTGCCTCGTGGGCCTCTGCTGCTCACTAAGGGTTAAATGAGAGTCGATGTGTCCAGGCAGGACCGGGCAGTGGTCATAACACACACCCCCTTTGCTAGTACCGATACATCTAAGCAAGGCAAACCCTGTTTCCACACTGTGGAGGAGACGCTGGGGCAGTGGACCAGCAGGCTAGGTGGCCCCCACGTCCCCCACAGCAGCGCAGACTGTCAAAGCCCCCGGTGGCCAGGGCAAGGGTCCTCCCACACAGCCACGCTGGCACAGGGGGGCAGCTTCCTCCAGCAGGAGCCCCTCCTCTGCAGCCCCTCACAGCGCGTGGGAAATAGTGCTTCCTCCTCACGGTCACCCTGGGGTGTGTACCCCAAAGAGGCCCTAATCCCCTGCAGTGACCTCCGGATCTCTGCTTGGTGCTGAGTGATGTGGACTTTGAGAGAACCCAGGACAACCCTCTTGTGGAAACACTGGTGTCCACATAGGTTCCCGTTGGCAGAGCACAGAGGTATCCTCCGACATCACAGAGCATAAAGACAAGCTCCTGCTGCCTGCCTGGCAGCCTCCTTACCTGCACTGCCCCCTCGTGGTAAATGGCGTCCAGGAAGAGGCCGCTTGGGAGCGGGGGAGGCAGAGGAGAGAGGCCAGGCAAGAAGGAGGCAACAGGAGAGCAAGAGCAGCCCGGAGAGTGGCCAGGAGGAGGCTGGGCCCCAGCAGAGGAGGGGGCCGCTCTGGCTGCCCATCTACACGGGTCAGCTCTCCGGGGCCTGGGGCTGAAGAGGCTACCCTTGCTTGTTTTGCTTTTCTTTGCAGCCTGAGTTGTGGCCTGAGTTGGTGATTCAGCCACCACCGTGCCCTGCACTCCCAATCACCTCCTGGCATTGTGACAGGCAATGCAGAGCCTATGCTTATGCAGTTGTTAGCAAGGTGGCTCAGTGGCCAGAAGTCCCCCGGGAGCACTGCAGCCTGTCAGCCACCCTGGAGACTCCCGGACAGGAGAGGGCCTCGCTGCTTGTTCGTGGTGTGTGTCCGTCTAGCTCCAGGGATGTGGAAGTCCACAGTGAGCATCTGCTTCACAGGGCCCTGTGAGGTAGTGATGGGAGACCAGAGCGATCTTGAGGAAGGAGCAGAGGGGTGCGGGGACTTCAGCATTGCATTTACTTCTAAATTTCCTTGTAGCTAAGAAAAAGCTGGAAATACAGGGAATTGCATGGTTTGCGCTGTCTAGAATGAGAAAAAATAGAACCATCATGAGGGATAGATACGGCGCCCTTGGCTTGGTGTTCCAAGAAGAATACCTTCCAGAAACCTGACTGTAAATGAACACTGGGCCACAGGCACCCTCCCCATAGTCTCTTCTGGTGCCCGTGAGCTTGCAGACCTGAGGAAGAGGTAACAGGCTGCTCCCTTCTATCCCTGGTCCCCACCCAGGTGAGACCTCTAGTGGACCCTGGGGTTATTGCAAAGTGTTGGGGACCACATTTTGGATGCATTTCAGGAGTGAAAAAATAATGTATTGTACAAATGCACCAATATTTTTCAAAACTATGAGGATGACCAGAAGTAGGAAAATATCCATTTGAGTAAAAGCATGGCTGAATTTATGCTAGCTTTTGGTACTATATACTTTTGAATTAGATTCCACTAACAACACAATTATTGGAATCTGACATTGTAACTAGGTCCTCAACCTTGAAAAGGAGGTCAGCTACCGCTGGTGCCCCGACAGGGCTAAGCAGGTAGCAGGCTCGCCCACCACCCCAGCCCGTGCCCTGGGACAGCCGTTCAGGTCTGAGAGGAGCTGCCAGGTCGCCCCAGCCTGGGCTCCGGGGCTTTGTTCGCCTGCCAGCGTTTTGGTTTCAGGAGGCCCGGGAGGACTTGAGGCTTCCCACCCTGAGCACTCTGTTCAGGAAGCTCGAGGGACTCGCTGTGGTTTCAGAAATGACGTGCTCAGAGCTCTGGCGTTGAGTGAGCTCCTGCTCCTGCTGGAGGGTGGAGGGACTCGGCCGTCGGGGCTGCTGGCCCGGAGCGGGGCTGCGGTTCTCCACGGCAGCTGCTCCCCAGCAAGCTCTCGAGCTCCCCGACACAACGGCCCTTTCATGTGGGCAAAGAAAGACTTTATCAAACAGAAAGTCTCAGTTGTCTTGAAACATTGGGGAGACAGGGAGGAAGCTGGGCAGTAAATCAGGGCACAACACGTGGAGTTGTCCCCCGTCACCTGGCGCCTCCACCCTGCCATGGATGCCTCCCAGGGACTTAGGGACTGCCAGTTGGTGTGCCACCTGCCAGAGGACCAGAGAGGCAGGCAGAGGTCCCCAAAGCAAGCCTCAGCCTTAAGCCTCGACACTCTGGATCAACTGTCTCAGCTTGACCAAGGACAACAGCTGGTGACCACGTGACCACGGGTAAAACTGGCGTGAGCCGGGCTTCGTGAGGAGCCACGCGCACAGGAGCCATGCCTGCGGGGCCACGTCTCGCAGCCTCACCAGGGCATGCCGCTGTTCAGCAAGCCGCCCGGTGGCCTCCCAGGACAGCCTGGCAAGCGGTCAGCAGCTGAGTCCCAGACTCAGGGTTTTGGGGTCACAGCTGTACGTGGACGTGCAGATGCACGAATTGTGCGGCTGGCCCAAAGGCCTCGCTGTCTGCAGGCTCCCAAGTGCCCTGGGAGTCCTTCCTTTGTGGGAGAACCTTTCCCCTGGCTTGGGAGGCCACCTGTGAAAGGGGAGTGACAGTGTCTGAAGCGGGCGCAGGTGCCAGGAGGGAGGGTGCGTGACAGAGGACCCCGGGAGGCAGCGGGCTCACACGGCACAGCTGCAGCGGAGTCGGAACGGAGTGACCAAAGGCGGATCACAGGCCGTGGCCTCTCTGTCCCCCTCCTCACCGGCCAGGTCCCTCTGCCCCCAGGGTGACTCGGCCTCGGACTTCAGCTGGCTTCGGGCCCCCTCTGCTCTGTCACGGCCGTCCCCTGAAGAGCCCTGAGCAGAGGAGGGCTCAGCACTGGCCTCCCTGAGGGAGACGCCCGTTTCCTGGTTTTCTCATGGAAAACGGAGCCGGTGCCCGTCCTGGTGGCCGAGAATGCCTTTTCTCTGGCATTTTAACACTCCTGGAATCGGACAGCAGTTTTAAAGGTGAACATTTAATGAGGAGTAGTCTAAAAAAAAAGAAATCAAAATGCACCACTGGGTAAAGGTGTGTGGTCTACTCAGTGATCTCCTAGAGCCCCACGTCGCCTCTTTGGTCTTCCTGCGGGAATGTGAGGGAAGGTTGAGTGGGACGTGCGTGTGAAAAGTGGGCACGTAAGATGACAGACAGACAAAACACCGGGACTTCCCCTGGAGGTCTGCCACCTATCAGAGGGGGCTTCAAAGACTCCCGAGACACCAGGAGGCTCCTCACCACGGCACAGAAGCCCTTCTTCCCTGAGGCTCAGGGCTGTGGTCCTTGACTGGCCAACCATCTGGTGTCATAAAAATACTGTGATAATTAAAACGTAAGTAAACAGGGAGAAAATGCAGGCACATGTCCCTAACATGAAACACAAAATGAACTTAAACACACACTCAGATTAAACACTAAGCTGGGCACACACCTGTAATCTCAGACTTGGGAGGCCGAGACAGGAGGATCACAAGTTTGAGGCCATCCTCAGCAACTTAACAAGGTCCTAAGCAACACAGGGAGACGCTGTCTCAATAAAAAATAAAAAGGGCTGGAGATCTAGCTAAACGTGCCTGGGTTCCATTCCTGGTACCAAAAAGAAGAAAAAGAGTTGGAAATTTAGCTGAGTGGTACAACTCTGCTGGGTCCAATCCCCAGTAGTAGAAAAAGGAAAACAAAACGAAACAAAACAAAACTCACACCATGTGCTTAGAGGATGAACTAGACGTCCATTCCACAAAAGAAATTTCAAATAGTTCATAAACATTCAAATATGTGTAATTCACTAGCAATTAAAGAAATGCCTGCTAAAATGAGAAACTTTTTTTTTTTTAGTTTGTGACAAAAATTAGGAACAATGTCTATGCTTAATGTTAGAAACACGTGGGGTCACTTTCCTGTACTGTTGATGAAATAACACACCCACAGAAGAGTTTGGCAATATTACCAAAATAAAGACACCAGCCCCGGGGCGGGGCTGTGGCTTAGCACGAGGCCCTGGGTTCGTCCTCAGCACCACATGAGTGTAAAATAAAGATATCGTGTCCACCAAAAACTAAAAAACAAACATGAAAGAAACAAAAACAAAAGTAAAGACACCAGCATTTCCTACCTGGAAATGCTCATCTCAGGAATTTGTCCAAGGAGATAATAGAAACGAGGCTCCAGGACGGGCACCCAGGGAAGAATCATGTTTTCATAGGAATGCCACGTAGGGTTTGTTGAGTGACTTGAGGTTCCTCCTGTCCCTGGAGTCTGTGCGGTGAGGGATGTCCCCTGTGTCACCACAGCCACACACACATCACCAAGTGAAAAGGAGGACAGACAGCGGTCTGTGCTGATTCTGTTTCTAGAAAAGTGTTCGACATATATCTGCCAAGAGAGATTAAGACGCATCCTCCAGATGTTAGGTGTGGGCTGATCTCTCAGTTTTTATATCCTTCTAATTTAATTTTTATTGCAGTGAGCATTAACTGCTTTCATCGTGGGAGAAAAAGTGTTAAAGTAGGCACACCGACACCCTGTCTTCAAGGGCACGACATTGGTGTACACAAGCATAGCTTCTCAAGCTGGAATGTGACTTGCTTACCAATGCTAGGACTTACAAAGTTGGTGGCCCTGAGAAAGCCGTGACCCTGCCCCTCTGCAAAACCAAAGCCCAGTCCCACAAAGAGGGCACTTCCCAGCAGCCCTGCCTTGAGAGCCAGCTCCTCCAATTCTTTTCGGCATTTCTCTACTTAAGATAAATCAGATCAAGGTGACATGTGATTTCTTATCGTCATGTTCTTAATTTCCACTCTTCTGGACACATCCTCTACCTGTCCCTGGGGTATTGTGGGACAGCGAGAAATTGGCAGAAGGCTGATCCAAAACCAGTCCTCTGATGGCAAACACCATGCTCTCTCCATGTCTTACTGTCTGCTTTGGGGTATTCACCCAGGTCAAGAACCCCGCTTTAGTGTGAAACGGTTTGTCGAAAGCGTTCTGTTTTTTTGAAGAGGCCTCTGACGTGCACTTGCTCGCACTCTGGCCTTCTGTAACTGCTGGAGACTTGTGCACACATGAGACCACCCTCCCCTTACCATTGTCCTTGCTCTGTCTAGGGGTTGTTGAGACCAAGCAGTTTAGAGTTTAAGAGCAAGGTCTACAGAGCTGAGGTGGTTGGCCTCTAACACTTACTCTGAGACGATGGACAAGTTACTTTCAAAATCTGTGCCCCCTTTCCCTGTGAAGTGGAAACAGTAACTGTTGTGGCTGAATGTGAGTCACCCCAAAACTCCCTGGTAAAGCAGGAGTGCTTGGAGGTGAGTGGCTGGGCTGTGAGAGCTGAGACTGGTCCGTCCATCCTAGTGGGAATGGGCTGACTGGCCGGAGGGTCTCTGGGGTGCGACCTGGAAGGGTGCATGTGCCCTCTCCCAGCCTCCCTGTCCCCACACCCCAAGCAGCTCTCCTCTGCCACGGCCTTCCGCCATGGTGTGCTGCCTCACCTGGGCCCAGAGCCATGGAGTGGCCACCTTGGACCGAACCTCTGAGACCACGAGCCAAAACAAACTCTCCCTCCTCTGAATTGTTCTCGCCAGGTCCTGTGGTCACAGTGACACCAAGCTGACCACACAGAACGGTGCCTGCCTCATTCATGTCCCCAGCACTAAATGGAATGGTCAGCGGGAAGGACTCCGAGCCTGGCGTATGATGAGCACGTCAATGCCACCACCATTCCGCCCGCACCAGGCACTGGGCTAGAGAGCAGGCAGGGTTTCTGCTCAGGGTTTGCCGGACACACCCCAGGCAGAGAGCCGTGGACGGCGCTGGGGCCAGGAGGGCTCCCCGGGAGGGTGGTGTCGTGGGAAGTGAGCAGGTGAAGGCAGAAGAGGCGATTCAGAGGCCTGGAGGTGAGGGTCTGGGCCGGCCTGAGGCACAGGTGGTTCAGAACAGGGAGCAGCCCGCCAGGGGCTACAGGAGACAGGGAACTGGAGAGGCCAGGTCGTGGGCTCCAGTGCCCTGTCAGCTTTCCTGGCTGGCCACGCCCCTTCTCCTGGGCCTCCTTTGGCCCTTCTCCCTCCTGCGGCCCTGGACTCCACACCACACCTGGAGGGAACGGTTGTCCACTTCTGGGCTGGAGTGACAGAGTGCTCCAGCTGTGCCTGTTGGGAAGCCTGGAGTCGGGGTGGGGGACCCAGGCCTCCCAGCTTCTGGGAAAGCCGACTCCCCAGCCCTGTCAGTGCCAGGCCTGGAGCACACAGCAAGGGCGCCCGCTGGCCCACTCCTGCCTGCCGCCCGGTCCCCCCGGACTAGGGGAGGCCAGCAGCCCAGGCTGGTGGGGTTCCTGCAGTCCCCCACCAAGTCACCGTGCTCGGAGGACGGAACGCGAGTCAGCCATTCCCACGACTCTCGAGTGTCACCCTGGGTCTTCCCTGGACTCAGGACCGGTCCTGGCTCCCGTGCCACTGTCCAGCAGCGGGCTGTTCACTTTAGGCCTCATTCGCCCCCAGATCACGCATCGTGCCTTCGGGCTTCCATCAGCGCTTCCTGTGGGCTCAGTGTGGAGTGCGCCTCTTCAGACCCGAAGAACCCCGTTCTGTTTCGAGGTTCCCTTGACGGTGAGTGAGGGGTGGGTCACCATTTCCCCGGAGGGCTCAGGCCTGTTACCGTACAGCCCTTCAAAAGGAGCTTCGTAGTTCGTCACCGCGCCCTGGGTTTCTCCCAGCCGGCAGCGCTTTCTGTTTTCGCTCTAACATCCTCTGTGCGGTATTTCTGGCAACAGAGCTGGTCTGAACCAGTCCTTTCATTTCTGAGGCGAACCAGTGACTCATCTTCAGCCGGCAGCTCACAGACATGGCTCTTGGTGTTTGTTAGGGACACAGCGGTGCAGGGAACAGGCCTGGGGACATCCCTCTGCTGGGAGGCTCTGCCTGCTGTCCCCAGCCCTGGGAACAGTGTGCGTGTAGGTCAGTCCCCTTGGCCTGCCCGGAAGAAGATGGGCATCGAGAGACCCGGCCGGTGCCCCCGAGCCTCTGTACCACGAAGGGCAGGTGCGGCATTCCACCAAGAACCCCTCTCCAGATCCGCGGGGAGGAAGCAACCAGCACATCCAAATCGGACGGCCCTTCTCAAATCAGGGGGCTGAGCTCTTCCAAGAAGCCAGCGTAAGGGAAAACAGAACAAAGGTCGGGATCGCCTCTGATGTGTTCTCAAGATGTGGCGCTGGACCAGCTCTGACCGCCCCCAGGAGTTCCTGGAGAGCAAAGTCCCAGGCCCCAACCCTGACACGCAGACTCAGAGCCCCTCTTAACCAGACCCGGGGACGTGTGTACGCACTCTGCTCCCAGAAGTTCTGACCCAGCGGAGAGTTCACTTCTCGCTTCCCCAGCTGCCCTGGCAAGGTCCTGGACTGTCCACGGCCCCACCGGCTCCCCAGTTCTGAGCCTAGGAGAGTCTCTCACGGCATCTGCTGCCCTGTCCTGCCCTGTCTCCAGTCTTAACCTGGAACTGGGGCTCTCAACTTCAACAGGCATCAGAATCACTTGGAAGCTTTGCTAAAACAGACGGCCACCCCTTCCCGCCTCCGTTCCTCAGTCCCCAGAGGTGACACTGGATGCTGCTCTCCCTGGGGCCACTATTGATTAAATGAGACCATCATATAATATCATCTCGTTACTGTTGAATTCTGAGTCTGCTCATCAGGGTTGTGTCTGTGGAAGCTGACGGCAGGTGGATGCGGCCTGGGCAGCCTGACCACAGGCCCCGCTCGCTGCCCACAGGCCAGGACACTTCCTGAGGAGAGGGGCCCCTGCAGTCCTGACCTCTCAGGAAGGCTCTTCCTGCGTCTGTTGGCGTATGCTGAGCTCCCTTCAAAGACAGGACAAGGTCCACGTGGAGAGGGCAGCATTTGCTGCCCATGAACACAGTGAGAGGGCTCCTGGGTGGACCTCATGGGTCTCGAAGGCAATCCCGAGCCCACGGGACTCTAACCTACAGGCCGAGTGAACGCTGTCCCCAGCGAGTGTTCCGTACCGCGGTGATCACTGGTGGTGGCGGCCGAGGACTGACTTCGCCACAGTATCTGAATCTGCGGTTAGTCAGCCGACGTCGTCACCATTTGTGGTGTCAGCATCTGTGTCCTTGGCCTTCTGGGTGCGGTCACCAGCCCTGGGGCCCCCAGTGGCCTTTACTACCTGGGAGGGCTGACTCACGGCTCCCTGGCGTAGGAGGAAGGGTGTAGGTTCTGGTGCAGGCCATGCCACTCAAGAGAGAACTGGCCTGGGCAGTCGCCTGGGCAGTTGCCTGGGCAGTCACCTGGGCAGCCGCTGGGTCCCTGACACCGGGACAGAGCAGCAGTCTTCTAATTGCACTTCTAGGAACCTTCGGAGAGTTTCTGAAGACAGCCCAAAGGTGGCTGGAGGAGCGAGGGACCGTCCTCTCCCGGCGGGTCCTGGGGAAGTTCCTCTTGCGCTCCAGCCCCCTGCCTGAGGACCCCCGCCCGCCCGCCCGCCAGCTCAGGAAGTGCTAACAGGCGTCAGAGCAGGTGGTAGGAGGAACAGAGTGGTGGGGAGGGACAGGGGCCAAAACAAGGCAGAGTCCTCCTTGAGAGCCAGGGAACCCGTGAGAGAAGCTCACTGTCCCTAAGCCTTACTGAGCGCCTCCCGGGTCAGGCCAGGGGTCAACCTGAGGACTGAGGGGAGGGCAGAGGCAGCCACACAAGGCTTCCTAGAGGGGCTCTGAAGCCCATGCTTCTGGCTTAGGCCTGAATTCACTCTCCACAGCCATAGAGAGGACTCTTTGTGTGGCCATTTCAATGTCCTGCGTGAGCTGCGTGCTTCGGTTTGAAATGCCAAGTGTCCCTGACGTCAGGCACAGTTGGCCATCAGTTGTGAACTGAGAAACCCAGTCACTTTTGTGGGACTGTTCTGTGTTGCCCCTTTTGGATGGAGTTCCCAGCAGACACCTTTGCGGCAGTGTTCACTAGTCCTGGGGTCCAGGCACTGAGACAGGGTCTCCCTACCTTGTCAACACTGGCCTCAAACTTATGGTCCTCCCGCCCCAGCCTCCAAGTCACTGGGGTTGCAGACACAGTCACCACACCCACTCAGAGGCTGTCTTAACAGCATCTCCAGCCCAGGGGACAGTCCTGCCAGCCAGGGGAGCCCTGGCAGTGCTGGCTGGCATTTCTCCACTTCTCAGCCCAGTATGTGTGTGTGCCCAATCAGAGTCACACGGTGCTCCTTTGAGAACTGTAACCAGATGTCACATCCCGGCTGGTTCAGGGTCAGTCCAGCATTGCTCCTCGTTTTGCTCCTCTAGGTGCCAGGACATGCACTCCCAGTCTGCAGCACACAAGAGCTTGACCCTCTTTTTCTTTAAACACGTGTGTGCGTGCACATGCACACCACGCAGGCACACACGTGCACCATGTTGGAGATTCCCCCTGGACTTGTGTTCACCTCCCCTGCGTCCCGGGTGCTCTGGATACACTGGCGGCTCAGCCTGGCCCAGGCTGCGGCCTCTGAGCCTCAGCTTCTCTGTGGCCTGAGAGGCTGCCGGCTCCCAAGGGCACGCTGTTTTGGGCCTGGCTGCACCCTGCTCAGCTCAGAGGCCACCACCCTCCTGGCCAACTGGGGACACTCCAGCTCTCAGGGGACATTGGCCATGTCGACAGACGTTTTTGGTTGTTACAACTTAGGGGTAACTGGCCGGGACACTTCTAAATGCCCTGCTCTGCAGAAGCAAGCCCTCCAAACAAGGGACTCTCTGCCCCCAACGTCAGGGGTGTCCAGGTGGAAGACCCTCTCCCAGTGATTCTTCGAGTCCTCTGGTCGGCCATGTAAAAGTCTCTTCCCTCAGGACATCTGTCTGATCAGGAAACGTGGCCAACATAGTGCCCGGCGCACAGTAAGTCTTCAGCAGACGCTGGGGTTTGGGGTTGTTCATGTTTGGGCTTTTTTTTTGTAGGTTAGACTTTTTATGTCACAGTGAAGTTTCTTTTTCTTTCACCTTGGTGAAAACTTTGATCTTTTCGAGGCAAAACATATTTTGCTTTCTAAGTCTTTCCTTTTCGTTGACATTATGGATAATTTGAGAAACCCGATTGTTTTCTAGATTTTACTCACAACTCCTACCTGAGTACCCTGTGCCAACAACTCTCGGAGCTAGTGACAGGCTGAGGAGAAAAGAGAGGCATGGAGTCCGTGGCCAGGTGGCCTGCCCACGAGAGCATCTGCCTCTCCAGCCCCTCCCCAGCTCTCCCACAGTGCACCCCTCTGCCCTGCTGAGACCCCGTCCCTCGCCTGCACACCTTCAGGCCCATGGTGTCCCCCCACCCCCGCACCTGAAGCCAGTTTGTCCTTCCCCCAGCTTTCGGGGTGAACTGCAAACTCCCCCCACGGGGCCCTTTCCATCACGGCCCACTTCCTCCTCCAGCTCCTTCCTCCCTGTTCCTCCTCCCAAGGTGTCAGGGTGGCCTCAGGCCTGGGCCTAAGCAACTCCATTTTAAAACTCCGTTTGACACCTGCAGTCTCACCAGGCACACCTACGGAGCCCTCCAGGGTGGCCTTCAGGCACCAATGGGTCACTTGTCCCCACCCTGACAAGCTCAGAGTGAAGTCTCTGTCCTGTGGCCCTCACCCCAATAAGGGGGAAAGGTAAGACAATCAGGGGGACCACCAGACCAGATGCTTTAACCCCAGGGCAAATGACATCACTGAGATACCCAGTGGCAGCTGATCGGGACTGAAAGGGTGGTCCGAAGCCCCAAAATTTAGTATAAATGATGGAGCAGATGGACAGACATTCAGCCAGCCCACACTGACGCACACAAGCCTGAGAGCCTGGTGAGGACCTGGACTGGCATCCAACTCTTCCCATCTGCCTGGTCCTCTGTGTTGTTCTCATGGCTCTCAAACTCCACAGCCACAGCTTGACCCTGGTGAGAGCCGCAACTTCTCCCTGTGACCTCTCCTCAGCCGGCCGTCAGCTCCACCCCGGAGAAGCCTGCCTCAGTGCCTGATCCTGACCTGATCACCACGGTCTGAGTGAGTGGGCATCTGCTGGACGCAGAGCCCAAGGCTGAGACTTCTGATCTGGCACTTGAGCTTAGCCTGCAGAGGGAATGTCTGTCCTTAGCCTGTCGTGACTGAGTGCGTCTGCAGTGCTGAGAATTAATCTAGAATTGTTTGCTGTGGATTGATTAATCTAGAATTGTTTGCTGTGGATTGTCATTTCCTTGATTAAGAACCAATAAAGTGGAATTGCACTGAGTGATCTGAGTGAATAAAGCATTGAAAAAGGCAGAAGCACATGGACATTCTTTGTTTCTCCCCCTCGACTGCATACGTCGCACCTTTGGTCAGGCACAGTCTAGCTGTATTTCCGTCCCTCCCCACCTTCAGACTCTCCTCTTCAGTCCTCAACCCTGTCTTCCTCTGGTCAACCCCGACTTGGGCTTCCAACAGCTCCTCCTCACGCCTCCTTCTTTATCCCAAGGCTTCAGTGGTAGCTCTCACTTACTGAGAAGTTCTCAATTAGTAAAATAGTTCCTGAGTGCGTGATCAAAGCGTTTTAGTGAACTTACACACACCCATGTAACACTGTCCTGATCAAAATATAGAGAACTCCCTCACGTCCCTGTCGTCCACCCCCACCCCGTTCCCCAGGGCAGCCTCCCTCCTAATTCCCGTCACCAGCATGGGTTTCCTGTTCTGTTCTGGATATACAGGGGTCACGGGGCGTAGACTCTTGTGCTCGACTTCTTTTGTTTAACGTGATGGTATCATGACTCATCTGCTGGGACTCAGAAAGTGTACTCCAAAGTGCGCTGCGTTGACTGCTGAGCTGTGGGCTGTCTCAGAGCTGCCCCGGACCTTTCCCGGCCATCGGTTGATGTCTCCATCATTTTCTCTCCTGAAGCTGAGAGTCTTCTCTGCAGTCTCCTTGTCTGATTAAGGAACATCCCCTTTCCAGAAAGAATGCAGTTGCTGTAAAAGCTCATTAACCTGGAAGGACTCACCACGGAGAAGGGACGGAAAACCAAACACTCACCTGGGACGGGGCCTCTGTGCTGGGCCTCTGCAGTTCTCTGGGCCTATTCATTTCCCCCGACTACCTCTCGGAAACTGTCTACAGACCCTTGTCCCCTGCCCTATGAAGAGGGCATTGAAGTCCCCGACGCTGGACCCTGTTCATGCGGCTCTCATAACGTACCCGTGATTCTCCTCTGTCAGCTGCCTACTGGCCATTTATTTCGCACAGATTTAAAGACAGACCTCCACGGGGAAGAATTCCTCTTGCCCTGTGTGTCCGTTGTCTGTTTTGGAAGCTCCTTCCTTTTCTTGCTTGACCACATCACATACAGTTTGGTTGATTCAGTGTCCTGTTGACGGACATTGAATTCCATGCTTTGGATACTGAGACTAAAGCTGCTATGATCATTCCTAGCATTTTTTGGTTCATATGTTTTCACTTCTCTTGGTAAATAGCTAGGAATGGAATTAGAGAAATAACAAAGTAGATGTATGGTTAAGTTTTAATAAATTACCAAACTGGTTTTCAAAGTGCCTGTATCATGCCCAATATAAGGGACTTACATTGCTCCAAATCTGCCCAGTATTTGGATTGCCAGTCTTTATGATTTTAGTCATATGGCCTTCACATACATTTTCTTAATGCCTAACGATCTCAGAAATCTTTTCATGGTGTGTGTGTGTGTGTGTGTGTGTGTGTGTGTGTGTGAAGTTACTGTCCAAGTCTTTTTCCCATTCAAACATTGATTATATTTTTGCTATTGATTTGTAGGATATATTATTGATATAATCCATTTGTCAAATATAAATATTGAGAATATTTTTTCTTGGTCTTGTGCTTATCTTTGCATATTCTTAGAGATATCTTTTGATGAGCAAAATAGTTTTTTTTTTAGTTGTAGATGGACACAATACCTTTATTTTATTTTATTTATTTTTATGTGGTGCTGAGTATCAAACCTGGTGCCTCACCCATCTAGGCAAGTGTGCTACCACAGAGCTACAACCCCAGCCCAAGAAAAATGTTTTGGTTCTGATGAAGTGCAACCAAGCAAGCTTTTTTTTCTGAGGAGTGCTCATTGTGTCCTGAAAACGTTTTGCCAACCAAAACATGTTATTCTACGTTTCTTTTTTAAGTTGCAAAGCTATAGGCTAATGGCTGACTGCAAATTAATTTTATGTGTGGTATAAAATTGACATTGAGCTTCATTTTTTCTTATGGTTCTTTCAATTTTCCAAGCACCATAATTTTAATAAACTTTTCTTTCCCCCATGAATTGTCTTGGTGCCTTTTTCAAATAGTGATGTGTCACCTAACACTGAGAATTCATTCTGAAAAATGCAATGCTAAACAATTTTCTTGGTGTGTATATACAAACTAGGGTGGTTCAATGTTGATGGGCTGTATGGTCTTTTGGGACCACCATTATATATGTGATCAGTCATTGATTGAAATTATTATGCAATGCATGGCTGTGTGAATTTTTCATGTATGTGTGTCCATTTGTGGACTCTCTAATCTGTTCTTTTAATTTACTTGTTTTCTTTACAACAATGGAACATTGTTTTCATTGTTGAGGCATTATAGTAAGCCTTGAATTCAGGTGACATGAGATCACTAACTTTGTTCTTTAAAAATATTTTGACTGTTGTTATTTTGCGTTGCTACATAAATTTTACAATCAACTTGCTAACCTCCGTCAAAAAGAGCCTGATGGTGCTATGACTGTAATGGCATTTGCATCAAATTCAAAGATAAAATTGGGGAACTTGTCTTTTACCGAGACTCTGTCTTTCCATCCATGACTAGAGTATCCTCTGTGTTGTCAGCTTTCCTTCCCTATGAAAAAATACCTGAGAAAATCAACTTGAAAGAGGAAAGATTTATTCGGGCTCATGGTCTCAGAGGTTTCAGTGCACCGGCTGCTGCTTTTAGGCCTCTGAGGAGGAGGACCCCACGGCAGAGGGCACACGGCCGAGCAAAGCTGCTCACCCCAGACACTGAAAAAGAGGAAGTGGGACGGGGGAGAGGACAGAGCTGGGGACAAATGTGACCTTTAAGGCCACTCCCCCAAGCAGGTCCCAACTCCTAAGTTCCCACTACCTTCAGATAGACCATTAAATTACGAGTCCATCAGTGGATGAACTGATCCACTGATGCGGTTAGCCACCTTCCTAAGGCTTCTCCTCCAAACACTGCTGCACTGGGGACCAAGCCAAACACAGGAGCTTTGGGGCTCCAGACGCAAACAACTCCTTCTCCATTCACTGAAATCCACTTTCAGCAATGTTGTCTAGTTTTCAGTTGAGAGGTCTTGCTTGTCTTTTATTAAATATGTTACTAAGCACTTCATATTTTGAGACTATCATGAATGGGATTTAAAATATTTTTCCTTTTCTGGTTTTATGTTGGTATATACAGAATTAATTTTGTATATTGACATTATCTATTGATTAATTGACTTATCAGTTCTAGGAGGTTTTTAGATTCCATGGACTTTCTATGTGCAGTAACAATTTAACTGCTTCCTTTCCAATATATTTTACATCCTTTTGTTCTTAACTACACATTTTTGGACTTACAAAATCGTTTTGGGTAAAACTGATGATAGTAAGATCCTTGTTCCTGATCTTAGTGGAAAGATTTTATAAGTCACCACTAAGTTTAAAATCAGGAACAGGCTTTTAAACTTACCCTGTTGGAATGCAGAAGTTTTCTTCTCTTTTTAGTTTGCAAATATTTTTGTTGTTGTTAAATTATGGGTAGGTGCTAAATTTTGTCAAATGCCCTCTCTGCATCTACTAAAATAATGATCTTTCTTTATTCTATTAATATAGTAGATAACCTGAATTTTTAATATTAAATAACTCATAATTTGCATGAACCATAGTTCATAGTGAAGTAGTAAGCTTTTACATGTTGCTGGATAAAGGTGACCTTTTAAAGTACTTTTTCCATCTATGTTGGTGAAAGATATCAACCTCTAGTTTTCTCTTCATGAAGATTTCTCCCTGCCTTTGTAGTCGATGTTATATTGATCTTGTAAAATGAATTTGGAAGTATTCCCTCATCCCGTGTTTTCTGAAACAGTTTGTGTAACTTGATTTCATTTCTTTCATAAGCAGTCAATAGAATTCACCAGGAAATCCACCTGGGCCTAGACAGTTCCTGGTGAAACTTTTTTTTCCATACAGTGCTGGGAATCAAATCCAGGATTTCACACCTTAGCCAAGAACTCTACACTGAGCTACAGAGACCATTTGTACAGCTATGGTTATATTCCTTCAATAGACACAGGTTCTTCAGGTGTTCTCTTCCTGCTGATGTCAACGTTGGTAAATTTATCTTTTAAAGAATCTGTCCATGTTATATAATGTATTTGTTTATTGATATAAATGTATTAAAATAATATTATTTTTATAATCAAATGCCTGTGGGATGATGATCTTTTATTCACACTGTTTACCTATATTTCCCTTTTTAATTCACCAGTCTTGCTTGAGATTTGTTAATTTTATTAATCCTTTCAAAGAACAAATTTTGAGTCTAATTTTCTGTACTAGTCATTTTTCTTATTCATGGATTTTTTTTCACTTTTCATCATTATTTTCTTCCTTCTACCTGCTTCAGGTTTATTTTACTCTTCTGTTTTTAAGCTTCTTGTGATGAAGTTTTAGATAATTGATGTCGTGCCTTTTTTTCAATCAAATGTAAGTATTTAATGCTAAAACATTTTCTCTATCTGCTGCTTTAGCTACGTTTCACAGTTTTTTTTTAAAAGAGGGAGAGAGAGGAGAGAGGGAGAATTTTTTTTTTAATATTTATTTCTCAGTTATCGGCGGACACAACATCTTTGTTTGTATGTGGTGCTGAGGATCGAACCCGGGCCGCACGCATGCCAGGCGAGCGCACTACCGCTTGAGCCACATCCCCAGCCCTGCATTTCACAGTTTTGAAGTGTGTTTTGTCATTATTAGTTTAAGAGATTTTTCTAATATCTCTTGCAATTTCTTCATTGACTCATAAGTTATTTGGAAAGCTATGTCTTAATCTTTCAAATAGTTGGTGATTGTCTAGATGTCTTAATATTAATAATTCCTAGTTTCATTTAATTGTTAAAAAGGCACATTCTCGGAGCTGGGGTTGTGGCTCAGCAGTAGAGCGCTCGCCTCGCACGTGCGGGACCCTGGGTTCAATCCTCAGCACCACATAAAAATGAATAAGTAAAATAAAGGTATTGTGTCCAACTACAACTAAAAAATAAACTTTTTTTTTTTAAAAAAAAGGCACATACTCTAAGAGTTTGAAAAACTTTTTTGAGATTTATTTCAAGACTGTCCCATGCAGAATGTGAGCTCACGTTGACAGTGTCGTGCATCTTCTTTCCAATTGGTGATCTTTTAAAGGTGTCTGTCGCTTCTGAGAGGACTGGATTTGCTGACGTCTCCAGTGGTGACTGTGGATTGTGTGCTGTTCCCTATTTTGTCAGGTCCCTTTGTGCACTTCAAAGCTCTGCATTAGACACACATAAATGGACAACTTCCAGGCCTTCCTGGTGGAGCAAGTGTGTGGCTGTGAAATGTCCTTGTCACGCCAATGCTGCTGGCCTAGGGTCCACTTGGTCTGAGGGTGACCTTGATACACGCCTCCTTGCGCTTGTTTTCATCACCTCCTCTCCCCGTCCCCGTCCTTTTGAACCCCGCTGTCTCTCTATTTAAAGTGAGTCTCTTGCAGAATACATGGCTGTGCCCTGTGTTTTCCGCAGTGCTCTCTGCTGTCTCCTGGAGCATTCGTTGATGTTCCTTTGACACAGTGAGTCCTGAGGTTGGATCTAGTCTCTCAT